>NC_072415.2:62122602-64522602 GCF_028858775.2 Pan troglodytes
TTATCCTATTTTATTGTACCCATTAGCCATTCCCTTCCCTCCACCTACTTACCCTTCCCAGCCTCTGGTAACCATCCTACTACTCTCCATCTCTATGAATTCAATTGTTTTAATTTTTAACTCCCACAGATAAGTGAGAACATGCAACGTTTATTTTTCTGTGCCTCGCTTATTTCACTTAACATAATGACCTTCAATTCCCTCCATACTGTTGCAAATGACAGAATTTCATTCCTTTTTATGGCTGAATAGTATTCCATTTTCTTTGTCTATTCATCTGTCGAGAAACACTTAGGTTGCTTCCATATCTTGGCTATCATGAATAGTGTTACAACAAACACAGGAGTGCAGATGTCACTTTGATATTCTGATTTCCTTTCTTTTGGGTATACATCTAGTAGTGGATTGCTGGATCATATGGTAGCTCTAGTTTTAGCTTTTTTAGGAACCTCCAAACTGTTCTCCATAGTGGTTGTACTAATTTACATTCCCACCAAAAGTGTATAAGGGTCCCCTTTTCTCCACATCCTTGTCAGCATTTGTTACTGCCTGTCTGTTGGATAACAGCCATTTTAACTGGGGTGGGATGATATTTCATTGTAGTTTTGATTTGCATTCCTCTGATGATCAATAATATTGAATGCCTTTTTATGTACTTGTTTTCCATTTGTATGTCTTCTTTTGAGAAATGTCTCTTCAGATCTTTTGCCCATTTTAAAATCTGATTATTAGATTTTTTTCCCCATAGAGTTGTTTAGCTTTCTCTGATTCTGTGAGTTGTCTTTTCACTTTGTTGATTGTTTCCTTTGCTGTGCAGAAGCTTTTTAACTTGGTGTGATCCCATTTGTCTGTTTTTGTTTTGGTTGCCTGTGCCTGTGGGGTATGTTTTCTTTTAGTGGTTTCATAGCTTGAGGCCTTAGCTTTAAGTCTTTCATCAATTCCGATTTTATTTGTGTATATGGCAAGAGATAGGGATCGGTTTGATTATTCTGCATATGTATATCCAGTTTTTCCAGCACAATTTATTGAAGAGACTGCCTTTTCCCCTGTGTATGTTCTTGGAACTTTTGTCAAAAATGAGTTAACTGTAGATGTATGCATTTATTTATGGATTATCTATTCTATTCCACTCATCTGTGTGTCTGTTTTTATGCCAGCACCTGCTGTTTTGGTTACTATAGCTCTGTAGTGTAATTTGAAGTCAGGCAACGTGATTCCTTAAATTTTGTTACTTTTGCATAGGATGACTGTGGTTATTCTGAGTCTTTTGTGGTTCCATGTAAATGTTAAAATTGTATTTTCTACTTCTGTGACGAATGTAATTGGTATTTTGATAGGAATTGCATTAAATCTGTAAATTGCTTTGGGAAGTATGGACATTTTAACAATATTGATTCTTCCAATTCATGAACATGAAATATCTTTCCATTTTTTGGTCTCCTCTTCAATTTGTTATGTCAGTGTTTTATAGTTTTCATTGTAGAGATCTTTCATTTCTTTGGTTAATTCCTAGATATTTTATTTTATTTGTAGCTATTGTAAATGGGATTACTTTCTCGATTTCTTTTTTGGGTTGTTCACTGTTGGCATGTAAAAATGCTACAGATTTTTGTATATTGATATTGTATCCTACAACTTCACTGAATTTGTTATCAGTTTGAATAGCTTTTTGGTGGAGTCTTTAGGTTTTTCCAACCATAAGTCTTATCTGCCACCAAGGATAATTTGACTTTTTCCTTTCCAATTTGGATGCCCTTTATTTCTTTCTCTTGTCTGGTTGCTCTAGCTAGGACTTCCAGTAGTAAGTTGAATAACAGTGGGGAAAGTGGCCTTCCTTGTCATGTTCTAGATCTTAGATAATTCAGCTTTCAATTTTTCCCTGTTCAGTATGATACTAGCTATGGGTCTGTCATGTATGACTTTTATTATGTTGAGGTATGTTACTTCCATACCAAGTTTTTCCTTTTTTTTTTTTTTGGTTTCATAAAGGAATATTGAATTTTCTCAAATGCTTTTTCAGCAGCAATTGAAAGGTTCATATGATTTTTGTCCATCATTGTGTTGATACAATGTATCACATTGATTGATTTTGCATATGCTGGACCACTCTTGTATCCCTGGCATGAATCCCACTTGGTCATGATGAATGATCTTTTTAATGTGTTGTTGAATTTGGTTTGCTAGTATTTCACTAAGAATTTTTGCATCATTATTCATTGGTGGTATTGGCCTATAGTTTCCTTTTTTTGATGTGTCGTTGTCTGGTTTTGGTAGCAGGGTAATACTGGCCTTGTAGAATGACTTTGGAAGTATTTCCTCTACCTCTATATTTCAGAATACTTGAGTAGGATTGGTCTTTGTGTAGTATTGTTTTGTAGAATTCAACAGTGAAGCCATCGGGTCCTGGGCTTTTCTTTACTGGGAAAGTTTTAATTATAGCTTTTATTTTGTTATTTGTTATTAGTCTGTTTAGGTTTTGGATTTATTCATGGTTCAATCTTAGAGGTTGTACATATCTAGAAATTTGTCTATTTTTTCTTAATTTTCCAACTTATTGGTATGTAGTTGCTTATAGTAGCCCACTAATGGGCTTTCAAATTTCTGCAAAATCAGTTAAAATTTTTCATCTCTGATTTTATTAATTTTGGTCTTCTCTCTTTTTTCTTAGTTTGGCTAAAGGTTTGCCAACTTTGTCTAACTTTTCAGAAAACCAACTTTTTGTTTCATTGATCTTTTGTATTGTTTTCTTCATTTTAATTTCATTTATTTCTGCTCTGATCTTTATTATTTCTTTTCTTCTACTAATATTGGATTTGGTTTGATCTTGCTTTTCTAGTTATTTAAGATACATCATTGGGTTGTTTATTTGAAGTATTTCTTCTCTTTTCATGTAGGCACTTATAACTATAAACTTCCCTATTAGTACTGCTTTTGCCATATCCCATAGAGTTTGGTATGTTGTGTTTCCATTATCATCTGTTTCAAGAAATTTTTAATTTCCTTATTAATTTCTTTATTGACTCACTGGTCATTCAGGAGCATATTGTTTAATCTCCATGTATCTGTGTAGTTTCCAAAATTCCTCTTGTTACTGATTTCCAGTTTTATTCCATTTTGGTAAGAAGAGACACTTGATATTATTTTAATATTTTTGAATGCTTGAAGACTTGCTTGTTACCTAACATATGGTCTATCCTTGAGAATGATCCATGTGCTGAGGAGAAGAATGTGCATTCTGCAGCTGTTGGATGAAATATTCTGAAAACATGTTTTAAGGTCTATTTGTTCTATAGTACACATTAAGTCTGATGTTTCTTTGTTGATTTTCTGTGTGGAAGATATGTACAATACTGAGAGTGGGATGTCAAGGTCTCCAGCTATTATTGTATCGGGGCCTGTCTCACTCTTTAGCTCTAATTTTTCTTTATATATCTGGATGCTACAATGCATATATATTTAACTTTTCAAAAAATTCATATATATTTACAATTGTTATATCCTTTTACTGAATTGTCCCCTTTTACCATTATATAGTGATCTTGACTCTTTTTACAGTTTTTGTCTTGAAATCTATTTTGTCTGATATAAGTATAGCTACTAGTGTTCTTTTTTGGTTGCCATTAGCATGGATTATCTTTTTCTACCCTTTTATTTTCAATCTATGTGTGCCTTTAGAGGGGAAGCAAGTTTCTTGGAGACAACAGTACAATGGATCTTATTTTTTTATCTGTTCAGCCACTCTATGTCTTTTGATTGGAGCGTTTAGTTCACTTACATTCAGTGTTATTACTGATTAGTAAGGACTTCTGACTTTTGTTATTTGTTTTCTGGTTGTTTTGTTATCTTCTTTTCGTTTTTTCCTTCCCTCCTGTCTTCCTTCAGTAAAGGTGATTTTCTCTGGAGATATGATTTAAATACTTGCTTTTCATTTTTTGTGTATCTGTTGTATATTTTTTCATTGAGGTTACCATGAAGCTTGCAAATACTATCCTATAACCCATTATTCTAAGCTGATAACAACACAGTTTGCATAAACAAGTGAACAAGAGAAAAAAAACTAATAAAAACTCTACATCTTAATTTTGTCTTCCTGCTTTTAAACTTTTTTGTTGTTTGTATTTATGTCTTATTGTCCTGTCTATGTCTTGAAAAGTGGTTGTAGTTATTATTTTTTATTAGCTCACTGTTTAGTATTTCTACTTAAGAGTAGTTTATGCACCACAGTTACAGTGTTATAATATTTTGTGTATTATTATAACTGTGTATTACACAGTTAAGTGTCACAATATTCTATTACCAGTGAATTTTGTACCTTCAGATGATTTCTTATTGGTCATTAATATCCTTTTCTTTCTAATTGAAGTGCTTCCTTTAGCATTTCCTGTAGGAGAGATCTGGTATTGATGACATCCTTCAGCTTTTGTTTTACTTGGGAATCTTTATTCCTTCTTTATGCTTAAAGGATATTTTTACCAGATGTATAGGTAAAAGTTTTCTTTTTAATGTAGACTTTAGTAATCTTATTTATTCTTTTGAAAATCAGTATTCTTTTTGATTGAAAAATTGTAGTTGTATACATTCCTGCAATACAATTTTATGTTTTGACACACACACATACACATACACACACACTCACATACACGTACAACGTGGACTGATTAATTCAAATGAACTAACATATTCATACCTCGCTTATTTTTGTGGAGAGATGTTCTAAATTTGTTTTCTTAACTATTTTGAAATATACAATACATTATTTTTAACTAAGATCTCAAAAACTTCTTCCTGTTAAACTGAAACTTTGTGCCTTTTGACCAACATCTCCACTTTGTGCCTTTTGAACAACATCTCCCTATCCCCTCTTTCAACCCCTCCCTAGCCTCTGGTACCCACAATGTTACTCTCACATCTTTGCTCCTAAACTTGATTATTTCCCTAAAATAGATTACTGCAAATAAAACTGATGAGTCATAGACTATGCATATTGGATTTCCTTTATATATGTGCAATTTAAATACCTTTTAGAAAGATTTTAAGAATTTGTATCCTATTCAACTTCATTTTCCATATAAACATTGGAATTGTATTTTTAATGGATGAAAATTATAAAATCATTTTATTTGTATTTAAGAAATACGGCTGAGAGGCTGTGAGCTGTATCTCTAAAGCAGGATAAATAATACTTCTCTTGTAGCAGTATTGGGGAAACATTCAAATAATGTATATAAGTTATAAACATTATGCCTAGCACAATGTATTTTCAAGTGAGTATTAGCTTTTGTTATTACAAGTATTAGTCTTTCATTAACAGTAAGACTGAGCATTTGACTGTGTCTATTTAAAAACTCGTAGCTCTGCTTTAATTTTCTCTTTCTTCCTGCATTGCAAAGTTTACCATTGTAACTTTAGTTACTTCAGTAAATCTTTCTGACACCTATATTTTGAGTATTTTTACCTATTTTGTCCTCTGCCATTTAATGTTGTCTACAGTAATTGGCTTTTATACCCAGAAGGGTAGAAGTCAGCCTTGTTCTCCAAATATTTCCAGGTCTCTTTACTTTCCTGCTCCCTTTAAAGTTAAACATAGTCATACGACTTGCTTTGGCCAACAACCTGTGAGCAATAATGATTGCATCACTTCTGGGTAAATGCTTTAACGGCCAGTGCACGATATCCTATCCTCCTCTGTACTGATCATGACAGCATGTATAGAGACTATGTTAGCCTAGTTCCCCAAGTGACTCAGATGAGTGGAGCCTTCCTACCCTCAAAACAGGTAGACAAAATAAACCTCTCTTGTATTGAACTACTAACATTTGAGGATTGTTTATTAGGGTAGCGTAATGTACCATATCTTTACTGATACAAGGATATTTTTGTTTGTTTTATTATTTTTTTGAAATGTGGTCACATTTAGCCATCTTTCCCCTAGAAGTACTGCTTTTGATGTTATGCTGAGAAAGTCCAGGAAGACCGTTCTGATCACTGGCATGCCCAAACATGCGCTGCTGAATGGCCTTTGAGGTAGCGAATTATCTGCATATGAATGTTTTTAATCAGAAGTTATGACTGTATGTCAGGGATGCTGTGTAGTAATATATTATGTGTGTAATCAGAGTAGTAGTTGACCTTTAAGTTTCCTTCTAGCTATTTGGATGTTAATTGTAAAACATAGTTGCTACTCTCAGGGGAACTTGCGAGCTACCTCAATATTTGCAAAGACAAGGTGGAAACTGGGAAAAAGATACTTCCATCTTTTTTCAAATAATCAATAATGAATATGTAGATAAAACAATGCCCGATTTGTACAATAGATATAAATTTCCATGTATATTAAATCTCTGTGTATATTAAAGTTCTATGCTCTATATTAAAGTTCTATGCTCTTTAGCATCTCTTCAACGATGTAATTTGGCCCAAATAGTACAAAATAAAAAGTAATATTTTCCTATGTAACTTGAACATATTTCCTATTGACTCTACATTTTTGTCATTGTTGTTGATTGAGTTGTTCTATACACCAAGCTAATAAGTAAAGACAGAGATGAGGGATGTGGAATCCTGCATGGGGGATGATTCTTAAAACAGCATTAATTGGAGGGATCAGTATTTCTCACCTGTTCTGACCAGGGTAATGCTTTAAGAAGTTGGTGAAGAGAGTAGAGCAAGCTTGGAGCCTATGAACTGCCTCACATCAACGGTTTCCTTTATTCTCCATGCCACCAAGTGACTCGAGTACAGAGCAAGCTTTGCCACTCAAATGGGTTCCCAGGATTTATTTCCACCTGTGCTTCCCAGCCTCCTCCTTATATTTCCTATGGGTCTTGAATTTTTGGGAAGAAGACTCAATGTATGTAAAAGCAGAAAAAATAATTTGAAAATGTATATTAAAATATTATTCCAAACTGTGTATTTAGATTCTCTGAAGAAAAGTACAAAAGGATGAGCAATGAAGGAAACTATAACCTTATTAAATTTTGGTTAAGAAAATTTCTGCTACTGAGGATGGCACATATACTTTTGTAAATGATTTTTTTCCTTCAGCATAGTAACATTTTGTTCCCATCTCTATCAGCTTTTTCACCCTTGGAACCCAAGTGTGTGTGTGTATGTGTGAGTGTCTGTTGCTCAGAGAAGGTGTGTTGGGGCAGGAGAGAACTCCAATATAGTCCTCTGCTACCACTGATGTTGCAAATATCTGAACTTGCTCTCAACAGTGAAGATGAGTGGCTAATTTTATGTGTCAGTTTCAAAATGCTAAGAGGAAACATTGTGAAATATATAACAATATTTTCTTCAACATTCACCTTGATTCCCTTCTCAATGCAGTTTTTGAAACTTAGGTATGCAGAAGGCCACTCATCTCTCCTCCCTCTCTCCTCCTCTCTTTTCATTACAGCCCCTCAACTGGGTCTAGCATTCCTCTACACAGAGTTCCTTTGTTAATCTTCTTCACAAATTAAATCTCCTACATTTTGTTGGTGTTTACCCTTTAAATTCATCTTAACTTTGAGAGAAGCTGATGCCATCATTACTCCACAAAGTAAATCAGATTGGTTATTGATTGGCTTTTTCCATTATGGTCTAGAATTTGGCTTTCTGGGGTTTGTCTTCAATACATATTTCTATAGTATAATTGTAGCAGTGTTTTATGAGGAGAAAATGTTACATGTGGATTCAAACGGCCTCTTTCTCACAGGGGTTCTCTAGATTCTATTTTAATTGTGATTGATATAGGTTATATAACATTTAACTTTGAGACAAGAGTGCTTGTTTTCCTACATATTGTAGGGAATACATTTACTCGTCATATGAGTGTTATAGGAAATCAAATCTGAGTTTACATCAAACTTGCAAATTAAATCAAGAGACTATAATTTCATTTCTTATTAACTCAACAGATGTAAAAACGAATCAGATTCTCTTGAACTGAGGAAACAACACTTTTTTACCCTCTTTCAAGTACAATAAAAGTTACTCTAAGTATCGATTCTAGCAATAACATTTTAAAAACTGTAAGGAATCTTGACTTTGTCCTCAATGTAGTGGTTCGTCTTCTAACCGCCAATACTCATGGATTACAGTTTATTCTTCTTTGGAAGATAAAAGGGAAGGAAAATATTGAGTTTTTTTCCTTGATAAATTTGTATTCTGATTTTGGAGTTAAAATTATGACATTTACATGTAATTGGGAATTAATTGGATGTGCAACAAATCAGAATAATAGCTTTTCATATATCTGTAATATCTATAGAATTAAATTAATATATACGTTCACTCATATTTTTATGTCCATGTTTCCATGGTTTAATTACTTAAGTTTAAAAGTGTACAAACTATATTCATTAAATATTTCCTTTAGATTGTAATCCTTTGAAATCAGCAATATCATTTTTCGCATTTTTTTATTTTCTTAAATAATTCTATGTCTATTCTAAAACAGTGCTAAGAGTTGTACCAACTCATATACATTTAATAAAGTTACGGTTAAATTGTTATATACCTGGAGGCTATAAAGACTAGGTAAAACATTGAATTATAAAAGAGGAAAAACACATCTAAGAGAAATAAGCAAAAATAAATAAAACAATGTTTATTTAAATATATCTTTTATAAATCCAAAACCCTTTGCTTTCATTTGCTTTTCTGAGAGTTAGTTGATGGCCCAACAATCTCCTTCTGATCCTTACCCAGTATCCCAGCCTATAAAAAATTTATACTCAAGCTGGAGACCTTGAAGTGCTGTGTTACACATGAAATAATATACTTATGTTGCTCATCATGGGTTCTACTTGAAAATGGCAAATTAGTTTTAAGAAATTTTTGTTTTAAAGTAAATAATCTTACTGAATTCTTATGCTTTACAAGGTTTTGTTGTAGGTGCCTGAAGAATACAAAAATAAGGCACAGTCCATGTCATTAAGGATTAAAATTTAATTGAGAAACAAAATAGCCACAAATAATGATTTAACTAACAAAGTGCCAAATGAGGACACTACATGAGTTCATATAAAAAGATTATTAACGATACTGCTACTAATAAAGCTAACAAGTATTTATATAGCACATATTATGTTTAAGCACTATTCTGAACACTTTACATGTATTAATCCATATTAATTTTCATAGTAATCATATGAGGTAGGTACCTATTATGTTCATTTAATAGTTGAGGAAATGGATACATGGAAAGGTTAAGTAACTTACACAAGGTAACACAACTGGTAATATAGCTTGGAATTAAAACCAGAAAAGCAACATTGTAGAACATTAGAGAAGGGTATTAACAGAGTAAAGTGAATTGGAACATGAAGCATGTTAATCACCAGAAAGACATGGGATGAGATGCTCAACTTTATGTGAATCAAAGTTTGAAAGTAAACATATGCAAAACTAGGAGGGGGCTGGAGCAAAACGGTGGAATAAAAGGCTCCATCAATCCTTCCCTCCCAAGGACACCAAGTTAACAACTGCCTGCACAGAAAAATCACCTTCCTAAGAATCAGGTGAGCACGTATGGTACCTGGTTTTAACTTCATATTGCTGAAAGAGACACTGAAAAGATAGAAAAAAACAGTCCAGAATTGCGAAGGCCACCTCTCCATACCCACAGCAGTGGCAGTGTGGTGTGAACAGTGTCCCTGGGCACTGGGGAAGGAAGAACACAGCAATTGTGAGGCATTGAACTCAGTGTTGTCCTGTTAGAGCAGGAAGAAAGACCAGACCAAACTCAGATGATGCCAACCCATGGAGGGAGCATATAAACAGCCCTAGCCAGAGGGGAATTGCTGATCCCAGGGGTTGGAACTTGAGTGCATGCAAACCTTGCCACTGAGGACTACAGTGCTCTGTGTCTCCAGGTAAACTTGAAAGGTAATCTAGGCCACAAGGACTGCAACTCTAAGGTGAGTCCTAGAGCTGAACTAGGCCCAGGGACAGTGCACCGGGTGGGCATGCAACATATTGAAACACCAGCTCAGACAGCCAAGGGAGTGCCAACATCCCCCGTCCCCTAATCCCAGACTGCACAGCTTGCAGCTCCAAAAGAGACCCCTTCCTTCCAGTTGAGAAGAGAAGAGGGAACAGTGGGGAGGACTTTGTCTTACATCTAGGATACCAGCTCAACCACAGTAGGATAGGGCACCGGTCAGAATCATGACCTGTTCTAGGCCCTAGCTCACATTTCTAGACACACCCTGGGCCAGAGGGATATGCAAAACTAGTTCAGATTTGCATGAGCTCAGATATTATATAAGGTGAACATTTAAGTAAGTATGAGGTGAATGTATAATTTCTTTTCCAAACTGGGGCACTTTTAAGAGTGAAAGGAAGGGGCTGTTAACTATGATACTTGGACAACAGGCACATCTGTGACTGTTCCATGCAAATGAGACCTATGGTCACCCTCATTATGTCCCTCACTCAGTCAGTAGAGGGACCCTCATAATTTGGTTCTGACAATGGGATTATGTGATCAGGGCTAGCTTCCCCATATCAGACTGTATAAAATGCAGGAGAGAAAAATAAACTTTAGCTCTATACTCAAGATTGGGCTCAATGTTGTCACTCCAGTGCAATTGTCTCTGACACTGTAACCCCCTGGACTTTGGATTTTGCCTTCTGAGAGCTGTTTTTCTTCTTTTACTCATCTTGTATTAATGGATTTCTATGGACACAAACTGACTTGCTTGAACTTATGCAATCCACATCATCATTTGGGGTATGTCAACAACTGCAGAACCTGACCTATACTCTGTTTAACTTATGGAACTTGTCAAGACTCTTCCTGCAGAGCCAAAATCCTGTCTTTTCTAGAATCATAGCTACTCTTGCTAGATCTGGCTCTTTACCACCTGTCAATGTGATGATCTTTCTTATACAGTGGAGTTGTTGAACAAAAGTTGGAGTGGGTCCTGCATCAAGTAAGCATATTTTCTGTAGCTGGAGCATGGGGGTCAGAGAGAGGGTTATTAGTGGATTTTAAGAGGAAAAATGACAAGACGAAAATCAATGGAATTTCTCAGTAAATGTAAGTTAGACCACAATGAGAGATTGAGAACAGCAAAACCAGCCAGGATGACACATAATTATCTATAAATTAAGTAACAGATACTTACCTCACGGTGACAGCAGTGAGAATCCAAAGGAAAACACAGGTCAAAGAAGTATTGCAAAATAAGAATCCTCATGGCACAATAACTTTTCCAAACCTGAAATATGACTAAGAGTTCTTTAGGTTCTGTGAATCAGTGAATAATCTTAATTTATTTTATGTTAGTTTGGGCAAGGTAGGAAATGCTTGTGTTTCTTCTTTATCCTCCCACAGAATACATACTATTATGTAATTTTCAATGTATTTCAACTGTCTTTTATTCAGAAATACTTTCTCTAGAGCAAATAGTGCATTCGGCTTTTTATATGCAAGGTTTAGCTCACTGGCTGGAACTGGCTGGCACAGGATGGTGTTAAGTGGTGGCTTTGTCAGCATAGTTAGGTTGGAAGTATGTTTCCATGAATTTTCTTCTCTGTATGGCTTCAGGTTTGGATTGGCACAGGAGAGATGGGCATGATGTTTGGATGGTGGAAGTAAAGCAGCAGATATTTTTTATTCCTTGAAGATTGGCACATGAACAGTGGCAGCACACACCTGTTAACAATCTGCTAGCTCACCTTGTAGTATGTGGCAGTTTGTGATAATCAGGTGCTGATGGAAGCAAGCAAGACTTTGAGGGTCCAAGAATGTGGCATAGAATAACTTAGTGAAAGTAAGGAGTATAATAAGGCTAGTTGATGCTCTCAAGTGTGGTGGAGAACTTGTGGAAATAAAATTTTAAGCCCAGAGCTTTGAATTCCCAGCTCAATGTCTGGGAAGAATCCAGGAATCTCTCAGACTGCCCTAAAGGAAACCTTTATTTCTTATAACATCATGGCTGAGATTGCTGAATATTGAATACAAAGTCTAAACCTGTACATAGTAATTATTACACAAATTGAATTGTTAATTACACAGGATCTTTTATGTTAAAGTTAGGACATTTGTGTGGAAGGACTAGCATCCTAAAAACTGGATTCACATGTGAAGATTCTAATGAAGCTGACGGTCCAGCTCCTAAATTTTACTGACCCTCTTTTACCAGTAGAAGCCACCTTTCTATTTCTGTCTGAAGAGATGAGTATTACCTTGCCTGAAGAACCTGAAATGGTCTTCCATTAGGTATGTTCCTTGCAGAGGACTGCTGTTCCTCTTCAAGCCCTATATGTTGTAAACTGAAATATAAAATTCTAAGGTCCCCCAACCGTCTGATTGGATCCCTCCTGTCGGCCAAGTTCATTTCTAAGTTAACCTGAAAAACTTGTTCAGGTCATGAGGGAAGGGGATTTTGAACATGCCTCATTATACCTTCCTTCCTTCCTTCCTTTTGGAATTCAGAAAAAGCTGAATAACATTAACATCAACAGAAATCTTAAGTCTGGTAAGAAACATTTACAATCCATTCTGTCTGAAGCCTGCTACTTGGAGACTTCATCTGCATAACAAAACTGTATCATGACCTAGACATTTTTTCCTGTTGATAATAGCTCATTCAACCAATTCCCAATCAGAAAAAAAATTAAATCTACCTATGACCGGGAAGCCCCTGCTTTGAGTTGTCTTGCCCTTCCAAACTAAACCAATGTAAATCTTACATGTATTGATTGATGTATTATGTCTCCCTAAAAGATATAAAAGCAAGCTGTATCCTGACCACCTTGGGCACGTGTCATCAGGACCTCCTGAGACTATTTCATGGGCATGTCCTTAGCCTTGGAAAAATAAGCTTTCTAAGTTGATTGAGACCTTTGTCAAATACTTTTGGGTTCACAAAGTGAATCTTCCATTGCTTCTTGACTTGTAACCAAACTCAAATCCTAGCAGTGCCTGAGAAAGTAAAGCACAAAATATGACCTATGAGGAGGTATAATATAGAGTAGAAGAATTGCAAGGTATGGCCAATGTATGTTGACAGCAGCCTGGGGAGCAAGTACAGGAATGGATTCTAAGTGTGTTGGAGAAGGGTAGAAAGAGTAAAATATTGTATTGGAATGAATTTGTTAATATGGCTTAACTAAGCAGTAATTCTAGAATCAATGTTAGCTGAGTAACTAGGAGTCTCTCTAACAGTTTTCTTGGTGATTTGATTGAAACCTGTATCCCAAAGCATCCTAGACAAAGTGAAGTTAAAATGCCAAAATTTTCTTGGCATATTTTAAAGGAAGACATTCAAAAGCTTAGGGAGCTCTGAAGGCTATGATACATTTTCCAAGTAAGACTTACTTATCCATCCCTAATGACATTTCTGGAGGTCCAGAAGACAATTCTTAACCAAAGCAGTGATAGAAACATTTATAAGTAGAGCATCTTTTAAGAGTTCTTTGATGGCTATTCTGTGTCAGCCGAGAATGACAGTGGGACCTGCTGCCATCAAACTGGCTCCCTGAATTAAATAGGGATGATAGGTTGGGGGCTGGTAGTGGCCAAATGGTAGGATTTAATCATCAAAGACAAAGTGGATTTAGTTATGGTAACAGCCATCAGAGCCAAGAAATAACCAGAATTGTCTGCCTACAGAGATCATTGTCATGGCTGAGTTGATCATAGTGTTTCTAGAACTGAAATAGATGAACAGCCTATTAGAGTTTTACTTGATTTATACAAATAAAAAACTCTAATCCTGGAGAACACATGTCTAATATGTATCATCTCAACAGTGAATCCTGGGCTTTCAAAAAAAATTCTGGGTTTAAGCTGGGCCTGGTGGTTCCCACCTGTAATCCCAGTATTTTGGGAGGCCAAGGCTGGTGGATCACCTGAGGTCAGGAGTTTGAGACCAGCCTAGCCAACATGGTGAAACCCCATCTGTACTAAAAATACAAAAATTATCTGGGTGTGGTGGCAGGCATCTGTAATCCCAGCTACTCGGGAGGCTGAAGCAGAATTGCTTGAACTCAGGAGGCAGAGGTTGCAGTGAGCTGAGATCGCACCGTTGCACACTCCAGCCCAGGCAAGAGAGTGAGACTAGATCTCAAAACAACAACAACAACAACAACAACAACAAAAAAAAAAAAAACATTCTGGATTTAAGCCAGTTTGAAGAGTTGAAACCCATTGAATGATGGGGAGATAAGGTTTCCTTAAGGAATGTCCCTGCTAACAGTCAAAATTTAATCTTTAAATATACCTAGACTTCCTCAAAGGAACTTGAGGCCATTTATCAGTGGGTTGTGCATGGACAAAGGGAAAATAAACAGCCTTTTTGGGGATGACGATATACATTTTTGGAACTGACACTTTCTTGGAGACCCAAAGTTTTAATGTGGTCCATAAATTAAAGAAGAAAATTATGGAATCCAGGAAATGGAGTTTTGAATTGAGTTCATTTCACAATGAGTCCAGTTGTTACCTCAAACACCTGCATTCATAGCCCTACTTTTGCAATGCATAGTTGAAATAAATATACTCAGAAAGTGGCAGTATCTATACAGTGTTTCCCTGACTCATGAAATGAGGACAATTATGGTAGTGTGTGGGCAGACGTCGAAGGATGTTCCCCAAGAAAACAATCACCTGGTTATTCAATAAAATACTAATATAGGCATTGCCATAAAGAGAATTTTTCAGATGAAATAACCATTCCAAATTAATTGACCTTTAGGTACAGAGAGATTATCTCAGTGGGCTTCATTTAATCTCATGTCCCTTCAAAGCTGAGAGTTTCCTCCAGGTGATGGCCGAAGGTCAAGTCAGAGAGATCTGAAGCAAGGAAGGGATTGGACACATCACTGCTGGTTTGAAGAATGAGGGGGGCACATGATGAATGAAGCAGGCAGGTTCTAGGAGGTGAAAGCAGCCCCTAGCTGATAGCCAACAAGGCAATGAGGACTTCAGTCCTACACCTATAGGATCTGAATTCTGTCAGTTACAAGAATGAGCCAGGAAGAGGACCCTGAGCTTAAAATGAGAATGCAACTGGACAACACATTGATTTCACCATGAGCAGAGAACCCATCCATGCCATGCCAGACTAAAGAACTGTGAGCTAATAAGTGGGTGCTGTTTTAAGCCACTAATCTTATGGTAATTTGTTAAGCAGAATAAAAAAACTAATACAGGTAGGAAAGTTCAAATGGAGGCCACTCTAATTTTCTCTCTATCAGAATTATAAAATAATAATAATACAACATTCCTAAGGGAATTGTAGAATTGTCACCATCAAGGACTTGAACATTGCAAGTGATGATGATTCCTAAAACAACTTCATTCAATTAACTTTTTTGGCCTATGATGAAAGCAGATGAATATTGATGAAGGGCAGTAGACTATTATAAATTTAATGAGATAGCTCCAATTGTATCTGTTCATCCAGATGTGGTTTCATTGCTATGGCAGATGAACATATCCCCTGGCCCCTGGTATGCAGTTATTTATCTGGCAAATACTTTTATCCTCTGTACCTATTAGTCAAGACCATCAGAAGTAATTTTCTTTTCATTGGCAGAGCCAGCAATACACTTTTACTGTCGTCCTTCAGGGCTATATCAACTCTCTAATCCTATGTCGCAATAGAGTCCACAAGGAACTTCCTTACCTCTGCAGACCACAAGATATCACACTCTTCTCTTACATTGATTGTATCATAAGTGTAATAAAATCTGTAGTTTTCTGATTTAGACACTTAGAGAAAGGGAAATCAATTTCACAAAAATTCACTGCCACCTAATATTCATTTCCTATTGTTCTTGTAACAAATTATGACATACTTGGGGTCTCAAAACGAAAATATGTTATCTCACTGTTCTGGAAGTCAGAAGTGCTATAATTAAGGCATTGTCAGGGCTGCATTTCTTTTGGAGGTTCTAGGGGAAAATATGTTTCTTTGTCTTTCCCAGCTTCAGGAAACTGTGTTCGTTATCTCATGGTTCCTTCCTCCAGCTTCAAAGTCCACAGTACAGCATCTTCAAATACCTCTGTCTCTATCTCTCCCTGACATTTGCTTCCATTATCATATCTCCTTCTCAGACTAGGACCCTTCTGTCTCCTTTTTATAAGAATCATTATGATTGTATCAGGAACACCTGCATAATATAGTATGATGTCCCCACCTCAAGATAATAACATAATCACATCTGCAAAATTCTTTTTGACAGGGAAGGTAACATATTCACAGGTTTGGAGGACTGGAATGTGGGCATCCTTGTGGGGGAGCATTAGTTTGTCTACCACACACTTCAACAATTTTTCAGGATCCTTTGATCTGAGGTAGTCTCCTTTTCAAAGTGAAAGGCAAGTTACTGCATCTGCCCTTTTCCACCAATAAGAAATACGCATCATAACTGATGGGCCTCTTTGTATTTTGGAGGAAATGTATATCTCATTTGTGCACTCTACTGCAACCATTTACTGAGAAATCTGAAAAGCTACTAGCTTTGAACTGAGTCAAGGCAAGAAAAAGAAAGCTCTGTAATAGGTCCAGCCTGCCATGTAAGCATCTCTTCTTCTTGGACTATATGACCCATCAGACGCAATGGCACTCGAAGTGTCAGATAGGGAAGGGAAGCCTTTGAAAGGCTCTCATATGCAAATCACGTTGCAGACCCTCCAGGATTTTGGAACACAACTATTCTAATCTCTAGAGATAATGCTTATCATTTTGAGAAATTCCTTCTAGCTTTCAACTGGGCTCTTGAGATGACTGAACACTTGGCCATAGACCGTAAAATTTCCATGTGACTTAAGATGTCCATTTTTAAATGGGTATTTTCTGTACCACCATGCATAAATGTAGGCATACACAGAAGCACTTTATCATAAAATAGAAGAGGGATATACAATCTTGAGCTTAAGTAGATCCTGAAGGCACAGGTAAGCTGCATAAGTCAAGTGGCACAGATTTCCACATTCCATATTTATGCTGCATTTCCTCCTCCTCCTCTCAACATGCACCTATAGCCTCATGGGAATTTCTCTATGATGAATTGATTAAAGAAGAAAAAAGGGTACTGGTGAGGCAAAATTCTTTCAGTGGGCATAACATCAAGCAGTGCACCTAAATTTTGCCTAGAAGGAGACATTGCCAGAGGTATGAATCTACACTGATTCATACAACATATCAAATTGGTTGGCTAGATAATCAGAGATTAAAAAGAAATTGGAATTGGAATTGGTGACAAGAAAGCTTGAGTAACAGTTATGTTGATACATCTTTCCAAATTAGTAGAATTTGTGAAGATATTTGTGTCTTGTGTAAATGTTCACAAAAGAGCAGCTGTAGCAGGGGAGGATGTTAGTAATAACTGAGTAGACAAAAAAAGCTATTCTGTGGACATCAGTCAGTCTCTCTACCTAGCTGCCTCTGTCCTTACCTAATGGGCTCATGAAAAAAGTGGCCAGCATGGCAGAGGGGAAGGTTATGCATGAGCTTTCATTTATCTAAGCTGATTTGGTTACAGTCTTTGCTGAGTGCTCAGCCTGCCAACAGCAGAGACCAACACTAAGCTCTTAATATGGCACTCTTCTGCTGGAGGCAGATAGATTGCATTACACAATTTCCATAACCAAGAGGCAGTAATTTGTTCTTACTGGAAAAGACACTTACTCTGCATATAGGTTTTTCTTCTGTTCCCTCAATGTTTCTGCCCAAACAATTCACAGATTTACAGAATGCCCCATTCATAAAATTGTATTCCAGAGTATTGCTTCTGGTTAAGGAACTCATTTCATATCATATAAAGTCCAACAAAGAACCCATGCTTGCAAAATTTATTATTTACCATACTCTCCATCTCCCTGAAGCAGCAGGCCTAACAGAATGGTAGAAGGGCTTTCTGAAGACTCAGTTATGGTGCCAATTGGTGAGAACACCATTCAGTGATTAAATAACATCCTCCAGGATATAGTTTTGCACTAAATCAGCATCTAATATACGGTCCTGTTTCTCCCATAGCCAAAATTAATGGGTCTGGAACTAAGGGAAAGCAATAGCAGTGGCTCCTCTCACTCTCATACCTTTGAATCAACAAACATGTTTTCTTCTCTTCCCCACTGCATTGGGCTCTATTAGTGTTAAAGTCCTAATTCCCAAGGGAGAAATGCTTATAGCAAAAGACACACAATGTCTCCAATAAACTGGAAGCTAAGAATATCACCTGGACACTTTGGTCTCCATATACCAGTGAATCAACAACAAAGCAGGTTGCTATACTAGCTGTGGTGATTTATCTGAACATAGGGACAAATGTCATAATTACTACACAATGGTAATAATAAGGAACAGGTCTAAATACAGGAAATTCTCTGCAATGTCTCTTAGTTCTCTCATATCCTCTAATCAAAGTCAATTAAAAATTACTACAATCCAGTATAGGCAGGACTCCTAACAACCCAAGCCCTTAAGGAATGAGATCACCCTACCAAGCAAGAAATTACAAGTGACTCAGGGCTGCTGAGGACAAAGGGAATATAAAATGAGTAGTAGAAGAAGATCCTAAAAACCGTACTTAATCAGGGGACCAGACACAGCAATGAGGATGAAAATAGCTATGAGTCTATCTTTCTTGTTTTGATATTAATATATTTTTATATTTCTATATTGTATATTTCCTATATTCTATATTTTGATAGCTCTCGATTTTAATTACAGCACATCAAAGGTTGGTAGATGGTATGTCAGAATCAGACAAGGAATGAACATCACCCACAAATGAACAAAGGGCTTTGAATCCTCTTTTGGGGAAAGTAATGGCATATTTTCCATTTTCTGAGTGATGGTTACAAAAAATTAGGTAAAGCATGATTTTCCTCTTTTCCTTATTTGGAAGTTAAGTGTGATGAAAAGAGGAGCATGTGGATGCCAAGCTAGTAAGGAGTGGATTCTTTCTGGTGGCTATGCATGCTTTCAAACTAGTTAAGCTGAAACTACTTTTACAATTCCCTTCCTTGTCCGCTACTAGATTAGGTTTAGTGACAAGAGAAATGTGTTCGGTATTTGGAAAGCAGACATGAAGCAGCAACCACTTTTGTGCCCTGAAGCCTGGCGTATGACACTGGGAACAATGGCAACTCATGGGTTTTGCTGCTGATCTGCTGGCTCACCTTATGCGTGTGCTGTATCACCCAGACTTGCAACTTGTCCAGCTCCTGGCATGTATCCTTCTTGAGCTCCTCAGTTCTGGGCTAGGTGTGTATGTGAACCCATAGTAAAAGGCATCAGGCTGTCCTGAAAATCATCCATTCATCCACATCACTACAGTGAAGGGCAATGAGATACGGTTATAAGTTCCAGGTGGTCCTCATGGATACCAGTTTGTCTGAACTGGTGAGTTCTAGTTTAAGCTTCTTCTCCACAACCTCCTTTCTGATTACTGACCTGGTCAGCCTATGGTGGCTTTAACCCAAAACTAAACTCAGAGGTGACAGGCTTGCATAGCCTTCACCACTAACTCCAATTATAGCATAAAACATAGTTTTTATAAGTCCTTTATATCATTCACAGAGTTTCTGCTTCTCTAATCAAACCCTGACTGCCACATTTTTATCAACGTTTGGTGAATGAATCAATAAAATATGACTGTAGAACTCCTAACCTGACTTTGAAGATAACACTTGTTATATTCTATCCAGAAAATGGAAACACAGGAAATGTACTGGGAAAGAGAATAAAGGTGTCAATCAGAAACCACAGTGGTTAGTTAGAATGAAGGGCCATACAATGCATAAATGTGCACATGGAATTGAAACTTAGGAATGTTGAGATTCTCAGGGCCAATTGTGGGTCTGGAAAAAGAATATCTTCATCATTCCATGTTGAGTCAGTAGGACTCAGAAGCAGGAAGAAGATACCACTAGCTACTAATGGGACACTTTGAGAAACAATAATGAGGATAATCTCAATAGATTAAGACATTTGAATATATTTAAACTTACAAGTACATGAGAATACAGACAACAACAAGATATTGTTCACTATTGGAGGATGCTAGGAAACAAACTAATTACTTTGAAAACGTGTATAAAAGGAAATGGTCCAACATTTTAACCTGCCATTCCTATGTAGTCTGTACTTTTGGCTAACTAAATAACAGAATGGAAGGATAATTCTTTATGATAGTTTTTTGCTAATAAATGAAGAAAAATTAATAGATGTAGAATATTACTCTTTTAAATCCCTAATGAATTAATACAAAGGCATTCATGGTTAACAGCTGCTGACATTACAACAAGAGGGTACATCTTGCTGAAACACACACCACCACTGATAAAATGTTCTAGCTAAAGGCAATTTATACCAACTACCAATAAAGAGTAAATAATTAGTAAGTGAATTAAAACTGCAGTTATTTTTATAAAATCTGTAAACGTAAATTTACAAGAATTTATAAATTATAAATTTATTTTTAAAACTAATAAATAGTGATTAAAAAACATAAAAATATATGGGAATGAACTCAGTAAAATAGAAAATCTAGAAAACTCTGTGGAACAAATGACCCAGTCAGTTTCTTCAACACATCAATTTAAAAAAAGAAATAAATAGAGAGATGAAGGGGAAACCTATAGATTAAGAGAGACAATGTAAAGTTACTAAAATCATTGATGACTATACTTAAACTCAGTAAATGTTATGGTGTGTTAATTGCACCTGTGTGTGTTTTTTTTAAAGAGAAACTTAAACATTATACTAATCAATGAACTGATCTTATTTTTATCTTGATCCAATCAAACAACTGTTAGCCAAAATTGCTATTTAGGATACAATTAGAAATGTAAACATTTACAAGATACTTGATGGTATTAAGGAATTCTCAATTTTATTCTATGTGATAATGTATTGCGGTCAGGTTAAAAAAGAAAAATGAAGACCCCTTATCTTGTAGCGATGTATATTGAAAAATGAAATGAAAACAAAAAAGTTGATTTCCAAAATTTAAAGCCTAGATAACTGTGTTTTGCAGTTCCAGAATATCATGGAGAGGGGGCGCAAAGTGGCATTGATCTGTAAGAGGTTTCAGCAGGAAAGTTTCTTTTCTGGGGCTTAACAGGGATGCTCAGATTTTTGCCTGAAATTTTACTAACACTCCAGTAGGAAAATGCAGTTCTTGCTATGCTGGCTCAGTTTTGATGTCCCACGACCTCTGCCCGAAGGAACTATTCCCAGCTGGTAAATGCAAAGATCCACTGCAAGTTCAAAAAAGCATAATTTAAAAATATACACACATCACCCTAAATAGAGACATAGATCAAATACACATTAGAGAAAATAAATGTATGGTTCATTTAGAGTCATCTTATTTTCTCTTAGAAACATTTTCCTAATTAGAATAATTGCTAGGCTATTTACAGTCACTTAATTTTCACATTTTTTGAAATTTATTTTAAATAGAATGCAAACTTTGTTAAGAGGCAGTTATTCCCTAGACGCTTAGAAAATGTATATATTTTAATGTACCTGGTGATGCATGATTGGAACTGCATAACTGTGACTGAATTTATATTAAAGAAGTAGGCAATTTTATGATCATTATTAATGGTTGTAGCTGTGCAGGCAAAGACAATGATATGGGTAATTGAATCTCATGCTTCAGAGCACAAAGTGATTGCTGTGAAGAAATCAGGGGAAAATGTCTTGCCCCATGTAGAGCATTACACATTTGAAGACTTAGGTAGAGGAGGATGAGGAAAGATCACCTTTTCCTGAGGTGTAAGGGATTTAGTGCAGTGGAACATCTCATTGAGTAAAACAATGGCATTGGTCCTGCATTAAAATTCATCACAAGTTCCTTTCAACCTACACATTCTGTGAGACTATGGGTAGGGTCATGTCAAACCTATGGTTATGTGAGTGAGTGTCAGCTCTTTTCTGGCACATTGAGCAGGAAAAAGGAACAGTGGTCTGAAAGATACATAGAAAGAAAGGGAGGAAGGAAAGGAGGGAGAGAAGTAGGGAAGGAGGAAGAAAGACCACCTTTGAAGTTACAGTACCAAACAAAACTAAGAAATGGGTTCTGAGCCAAAGGTGCTGGGATTGCCAAATATAAACAAAACCAAGACTTTTGGTCATTTCATAAAGAACCATTATTAGGCAAAACTTGAATTTTCAAAGGAAACTTTGACCTGTGGCAGCTCCTATGGAACCCCACCTTACCTTTGATTCCTTGCAGCAAGGCAGTTAATACATGCACTACTAGAGCATATGGCCATTCTTTCTTCTCAGAAAGCTCAATAAATAGACAAAATGTTTACATGGATTCCATGCACTCAATGAACACTTTTGAAATGGGCACTGATCCTGCATGCTGCAGGGGGAAAAGTATGGAAAGATCACCCTCAACTTCCCTCTGTGCCCTTATTATTATTACTATTTTTTTCCCATAGAAAGTGAGGAGCCTTTTGAGAAGTGTCTGTTCATTTCCTTCACCCACTTTTTGATGGGGTTGTTTTTTTCTTGTAAATTTGTTTAAGTTCTTTGTAGATTCTGGATATTAGCCCTTTGTCAGATGGATAGACTTCAAAAATTTTCTCCCATTCTGTAGGGTGCCTGTTCACTCTGATGATAGTTTCTTTTGCTGTGCAGAGGCTCTTTAGTTTACGATCCCATTTGTCAATTTTGGCTTTTGTTTCCATTGCTTTTGGTGTTTTAGTCATGAAGTCCTTGCCCATGCCTATGTCCTGAATGGTATTGCCTAGATTTTCTTCTAGGGGATTTGTGGTTTTAGGTCTTAGGTTTAAGTCTTTAATCCATCTTCAGTTAATTTTTGTATAAGGTGTAAGGAAGGGATCCAGTTTCTGTTTTCTGCATATGCGGCCAGCAAACATGAAGAAAAGCTCATCATCACTGTTCGTTAGAGAAACGCAAATCAAAACCACAATGAGATACCATCTCTTGCCAGTTAGAATGGCCATCATTAAAATGTCAGGAAACAACAGATGCTGGAGAGGATGTGGAGATATAGGAAAGCTCTAACACTGTTGGTGGGAGTGTACATTAGTTCAACTATTGTGGAAGACAGTGTGGCAATTCCTCAAGGATCTAGAACCAGAAATACCATTTGACCTAGCAATCCCATTACTGGGTATATACCCAAAGGATTATAAATCATTCTACTGTAAAGACACATGCACACATATGTTTATTGCAGCACTGTTCATAATAGCAAAGACTTGGAACCAACCCAAATGCCCATCAATGATAGACTAGATAAAGAAAATGTGGCACATATACACCATGGAATACTAAGCAGCCATAAAAAAGGATGAGTTCATGTTCTTTGCAGGGACATGGACGAAGCTGGAAACCATCATTCTCAGCAAACTAACACAGGAACAGAAAACCAAACACTGCATGTTCTCACTCATAAGTGGGAGTTGAACAATGAGAACACATGGACACATGGAGGGAGACATCACACACAAAGGCCTGTCAGGGGTGGGGGCTGGGGGGTGATAGCATTAGGAGAAATACCTAATGTAGATGACGGGTTGATGGGTGCAGCAAACAACCGTGGCACGTGTATACCTGTGTAACAAACCTGCACGTTCTGCACATGTGTCCCAGAACTTAAAGTATAACAATAATAATAACAATAAAAGTGAAGAGCCTTTCCAGTAGCAAGTCAACTTTAAACCACAAATCCAAAGCCAAGTTGTTATATCAGGTTTATTAATAAATATGACATTTTAATTCATCCACTTATCTGTGCCTTATTTCTTTTCATGGATTCTAACATTGGGAAGGGGAAAAAGGATACCCTAAATTCCCAATGCTGAGGTCTAGAAAAAAATAATAGTGATCAATCTAGTGTTCTCATTGTATCACTGTGCACCTCACAGTTTAGTTTTACAGACCATTCTTTGATTTCATAGCTCAGGCACCATGCTGTCTGTGAAGTATGTTCTGGACCCCACACCTCACTCGGTTGGGTTAAGGGGTTAAAATCTAAATTGAGTGAAAAACTTGGATTAGGTCTGAGATTTATCTGGCTTCCTCTGCTTCTCTCTGCTGCAGTACTTAGTGCATTTTATTAAAACTGACTGTTTACTTTTCTTATTTGTCACCCCTGCTAGAGAGTGAATTCCTTTCCAACAGAGACAAGTTTGCATATTTGTATTTTCAGCTTCTAATACAGTGCTTGGCCTTCAGAGAGGATTTGCTGAATCAAAATGAATTTCCAAGGCCCGGCATGGTGACTCACACCTGTAATCCCAGCACTTAGGGAGGCCGAGGCAGGTGGATCGCTTGAGGTCAGGAGTTCGAGACGAGCCTGGCCAAAATGGTGAAACCCCGTCTCTACTAAAAACACAAAAATTAGCCGGGCATGGTGGTGCATGCTTATAGTCCCAGCTACTTGGGAGGCTGAGGCAGGGGAATTGCTTGAACCCGGGAGGCAGAGGTTGCAGTGAGCAGAGATTACGCTACTGCACTCCAGCCTGGGTGACAGAAGGAGACTCCGTCTCAAAAAAAAAAAAGTTTTCCCTTTAAACTTATTTGTCTAAAATCTGACTACCCATCATATTTGATGTGATATCTGGATTTCATGTTTGATGTTACATGCTGCTCACCAGGAAGAACTACTAAATATGTTGTTCTTACCATATCAGAAAGCTGCAGAGGATATTCTCTCTTGTTTTTCTCTTTCTAAGAAAGAGGTTAAGGACACTTGGGGGCCCCAGGAGTCTCTGTGAGAATCATAATACTCCTAACCGGAAAGCTCCTTAGCCTTTGGAATTAATCGTCCACACATGGGATTTCAGTCTTAGCCTCCCTCTTTGTCTTGGTCCCTTAGGCTGACGTCCTGGTTTAAGATGCTGGCTTATGATATCTTGTTAAAGGCATATTCTGTTCTTTTTCTTCTCCAAGGGGAGGGTGTAGGAAAGGGTCCTAGATTATAAGGGGCATGCCTAACTAGCTCTCGGATCAAATCCTTTAAGTCTTGAGGATAAGATTCTTCTTGAAGGGAATAAGATGCACTCTTTGATTCTTCATCTCTGAAATGATGGAAGTGAAACTAGAAATTGTTTACAGTTCCAAGATTTAAAAAATAAAGAGTTTATTTCTAAGATGACTTTCTTAACTTATTCAGTTCACATACATCTCCTTTCTCTAAAGTCCTAAAGCAGTTAATATTCCATACTCCACAATTTCTCAGTTGATTACATATATTGTTTGGTAATGTTCACTAATTATCTCTTGTATAAAAATCTTGTTACTGTAAATAGATTGTACAGTCTATGAGTTTAGGAAAAACATCCTTTGCTTCCTCTTATTCCCTACATATCAGTTCTTCCTTTTGCTCTTTTTCTCTGTACCTAGGTAACTGCCTAATCTCTTTGTTCTTTCCTCTAGATTTAACAGAGCAATGTTTAGAGTTCTTTATAGCTTACAAAATATTTTCTCCCATATTAGACATTTGGTTCTCATCTAAATCCTGGGAATTAAGCATTCAATTATCCTCATTTTCTTTTTTTTTGTAAACGAGGAAGCTGAAGTTTAGGGTTTTCTTCCCCTTATGTCTGTTTACCTAGTTAGATGATAGAGCTAGAACTGGAGGTTGAACTAGATTCTTTCCCTTTAAAGTTTTGTTCTTACTATTTATCTTGCTTTATGGTAAAAAGGAAATAGCAACAAAGACAAGAAAAAGAAAAATAATATATAAGGCATCAAATTTTTTACTATATATTACATTTTTGTGACTAAGTGGAAGTGGTGCTATAAAATCGGACAAGGGTTTTCATTGAAGACTTAAGGAATACAGAAGGAATGTATGGAGCACTTACGAGTATGGAGCAGAATTTAGACACCATCCTCACCTTTAAGGTGACACTAGTGGTACAGGACAATAGCATTTCAACCCACCACCAACATAATGTGAATGTGATAACCTTTCCTTTTTCTCAGGACTCCACTATTTAGCACACAGTTGTGTAACATACGAGAGGAGAAAAAGGCTTCTGAGAGACAAAAAATAACTTGCAAAAATTGCTGGCCCTAAAGATCCTATCTTTTTTTTGTTTCATAAAGTAGTTTTTAATGCCCTAACTCACAGCCTACTTGCTTACATTTAGCTTTGCCACACCTTTCATTACCTGGGGTTTCCTATCCCACAGTAGAATAGAAATAAGCAGGATAGTAAAACTGTAGGAAGCACTGGTAGAAATTGGCATGGTGGTTAGTGGCAAGAATCGATTGCATAACAGTAAAGAATAGGAGAAGAAACAATATAAAGATAATTTGTAACTCCCATAGTTCAGAATTTTTCACAAAAGGGCAGCACTGTTAGAGCCCCACACATCTTTTGTGGAGCTGAAGTTATTCACTCAGTCATGTATCCATTCATCCGTTCACTAATTTAGCAAGTATTGAAGTGCCAGACACTACAGCAATTCTGCATATATGAAGATGGGCATATATTCTGCTTCTATGGTGCTCAGAATTTATTGTGGGGCAAAAAGTAAGTAAACCAAAAATTATAAAAAAGTTAGGGAAAAATGGTTAAATATAAGAAGAATATGGTGTGAAGGCCCTGGGTGAATTTAACCCAGCCGGTGGAGAGGAGGGAAGGGAGATGGGCAGGGAAATTGGTAGCAGAATGTGTTGTGAGGAAAGGAAATCAATTAGGAGAAAGGTCACAAAGGGGAAGCTCAAGCTAAACCATGGTAGCAACAGCATCTAATCTGTGTAAATAGCTAAATGGGAATAAAACAGGAGAGTGATGTAGGCGATACAATTCTTCTCAGTATTGTCTTCTAGAATTTGTCTTTGTGGAATCTTTCAACCATGAGGAAGTAACTATATTAATAATGTTTTGTATCATCTATAAAGACTGAAACAGAATTGGCCACCTGGGTAGTATAATTTTTAAAGTCTAACAGTAGTTTTGCCTCTGTCTGAAATCTCAATGGTAATGCTTTCTTAAAGCATTAAAAGCCTTTGTTCAGATTCATTATTATTTGGTAGGTTTAACATATCCATCTAGAAATGGTAGTTAAGCCAACCACTAATTTATCAGAGCCCTAAGGTGAAGAAATGGCTAGCAGGCATGTGTTGGTTAGGATGTGTATGTGGGTGGCTGTTGTTGTGGGGAGAGTTGTCACTCAGGAAAGAAAAGGTGGTGATTCTTTATCAAGGATGTTACTAACTTCTCTTAGGACTTCTAAGCAAATATAAGGACTTGGGGGTGACCAGTAGGGAGCTAGGGGTGACAACAAAAAAGAAAGATCCAGAAAAGAGAAAAGTTGAAGGGTCAACATGAACCAGAACACATACAATAGGAGTATGTGTGCCTCTTTCAGTCAGGAGTCCAGATGAATCCATGGCACTGGAACTGAAACCACAGTCCACACCTCTTCCAGCACTTCACTACCATTAGCAAGAGTAAAGGGGCAGCCACAAAAACTGAAGAAAAGAGTGAAGAGGGAGGCTTTGCAACCCTGTCCAACAAGTAGGTATTATTTCTATGAGCTATCTCGAGAAACGCCGGTCCTCTTGGTCATATCTCATCTCCAAACTGTGCTCTCAGAAGGATCTGTGCATTCTGCCTTCCTATGCTACTTCTTCCCAACTTTTGAGCCCCTTCCACTGTGCCTTCTGGAATTCAAAATCACGACTAGCAAAAATCCCATCCCCTCAGCCTCCTCTCTGAAATTTCTTTTATCCTAGTTTTCTAAGGAAGGGTTTCTCGACCTCAACACTATTGACATTTTGGGTCAGATAATTCTTTGTTGTGGGTGGCTGTCCTGTACTTTGTGGGATATTCCACAGTATCCCTGACCTATATCCACTAGATGCCAGTAGCTCTTCCACCCCAGTTTGCTAAATGACCTGGTGGAGGGAATGCCATGTGGTTTAAAATCACTCCCCACTGAATACCACTATGCTAATGGCACTAGCCTGTGCCCAAGGACATAGCTTTTCTTAAAACCTTCTCAAGATATGACTGGTTTTGTTTCTTCTATTGGCCCTCCTACAATTGGGAATGAAATGGGGTAGGCAACCATTTTGCTGCTTACTGTCACATCGGACCACTTTCCTTTCTTCTCTCCCTACTTCCCAAACATTTTAGCTTGAAATATCATGTCATCATATTACATCATCCTCTACTTTTCATTTTGGTATTATCTTCTGATTTTTTATTATTCTCCCATCATTTTTTGATTTTTTTTCAGCTCCTGGCTTCCTATATTAATTATTTTCAATTGTAGAACACATAAAAATGATTCTTCCAACACCCTGACCCTCAGGTTCTTGGATTCCTTTCCACTACTCTACAGCAGCCTCTCTCACCATGGACGTATCCTAGACATTGTAACTACTAATACCTACAACTCCTCCCTCCATGAGTTTAATTCCATGCTGCTTGTTCTAATCTTTCCAATCCATTCATTCAGCTTCACTGAATTATTTCTGGCCCTCTGAGAAGCACACATAGAGATACGATTAGAAGTACAGGAGATTTACTTGGGAGAAATGTCAATGAAGAAAGATGGGAAGGAAGGTGGTTGATGTTGGCAGAACCTTCAGATGTTAGTGCAGGCCCTGTGGAGGAGAAAGGGAAGGATAAAAGTTTGGATAGGAAAAGTCTTTGATTGCAATGAAGTTTTAAGACAGTTTTTGCAGGTCTGATTGGGGGTCCTTTAGCCAAAGTTGCCCATTGGAAACTCCTGCATCTTCCGGGAATGAATCTGCCTTAATATCCCTCCTGTACTCAGTTGTTGGTATGGATATAATTTGGGGAAGTTTGACCTTGCCAAAAACGTAATGATAGATTTCAAAACTCACAAACTGGCAACGTTGGGTAATTATACTCCCTGTACTTGGAGATCTGAGGGGTGGTTACTCATGGCCACCACAGATCCCTATCCCAACAATCCTCATTGTCCTTTTCTCCATCCCTACCTGGAAACTCTAACCCATTTATCTACCCTCTTTAACTGTCTTTTGATGTTCCCTCTTCCTTCTAATCCAATTTAAATTACATGGCTAATAATTATACTAACTTCTTTGTATGACCGCCTTCTCCTCTCTTGCTTCTTTATACTTGACTATTAAACTACAACTATAGTTAATACCAAATCTCTACCTATGGCTACTCCCACACAATTGGATAAGGCTGGAGAAACACACACACACACACACACACACACACACAGAATTTATCCTTCATCTTCACCTAGCTGATGACCTTGCTTCCTATTTTCTTACTTTCCAAAGCAAACTGAAACACTCAGAAGAGAGCTTCCACAGATGCCCACAACTATATCACTCCTTACCTTCCTGTGTCATGTTCCTCTCTATGTTCCTCTCTATGTTCCTCTCTATGTTCAGTCCCTCTATCCTTTAATCCTCCCCTCTCTCCCCTGAAACACCATTTTTTATCCTCTGCCCTGGAACATTCCTGTCACCATACAAAATTCTGTTTTGTCTGTCTTTGAAAAACAAACAAAAATTATCTTTTATATCTACATGAATTTCCTTGATGATCTCATCCAATCTCATAGCTTTATGTTTCATTGAAATACCACTGACTCAAAAACTTAAATGTCTAGTCCAGTGCTCTTCACTGTATTCCAGACTTGTCCAACCAGCAGTTAGTTAATATCTTCACATGTGTGTCTAGTAGACATCTCACACTCAATAATGGCAGCAGTGAAGCCTTCACCTACTTTCCAGACACTTGCTCTGCTCCAGCTTAATTGATACAATCCTATCTTTCAAAGAAATCTGAGTTG
Organism: Pan troglodytes; assembly: GCF_028858775.2. Classification (NCBI taxonomy): domain Eukaryota; kingdom Metazoa; phylum Chordata; class Mammalia; order Primates; family Hominidae; genus Pan; species Pan troglodytes. Next base: position 62,152,361 of record NC_072415.2, read on the forward strand.
TCTTTGATTCTTCTTTACTCCCTATGTCTGAACTATCAGGAAATCCTTTTATCTCTATCTTCAAAACATCCACAATGCAACCACTTCTCACCACCCTACGGAGACCTCTCAGGTTTCAACACTTCCATATCTTACCCAGATTATTGCTGTAGCTTGCTAAATGGTCTACTTGTTTCTATATTTGTTCATAGTCAATTCTTAACATGAAAATGTGATTTTTAAAAAACAAATTTAAATTCTGTAACCTCTTCAAACTATTGCAGTCACTTCTTAAGGCAGACAGAAAAAAGCTAATGTCTTTGCAGGGGCCTATACTCCTTATATAACCTGCCGACCTCAAACCCCCATTACTTCCCTGCCTTCAAATCTCCCTTTTTACTCTACTGCAGCCATTTTGGTATTTTTGTTATTCCTTGAACATGTCAAGGAATAATTTCCTCCTTAGGCCTTTGACTTTTCCCCTGCCCGATGCCTCATCTCTCAGATACTCACTTCCTTTATTTTATTGTTTTTTCTTTTTTGTTTTTTTGAGACAGAGTTTCACTCTTGTTGCCCAGGCTGGAGTGCAGTGGCACGATCTCAATTCACTGCAACCTCCATCTCCTGGGTTCAAGCGATTCTCCTGCCTCAGCCTCCCTAGTAGCTGGGATTACAGGCACCTGCCACCATGCCTGGCTGATTTTTGTATTTTTAGTAGAGACGGGGTTTCACCATGTTGGCCAGGCTAGTCTCAAACTCTTGGTCTCAAGTGATCCACCTGCCACAGCCTCCCAAAGTGCTGGGATTACAGGTGTGAGCCACCATGCCCGGCCCCCACTTTCTTTAATTCATTGCTCAAATGTTACCTTTCAATGTGACCTACCAAGCCACTCTTTTTAAAATTGTAGTCACCCCCTCCAACTGCCCAATTCTTCCTTGTTTTGCTGTAGTTATTCTTTTTTTCCCTATAGCACACATCACTGTCTAATATGCTATATAACTTATTTATTATGTTTATCATATATTTTTTATCTCCCTCTGGCTAAAATGCAAACTCTATGCTAGTAGCCATCATCTTCACTGATGTATCCCAAACACTTTGAACATTACCCAGTAAATAGTAGGGTTTAATAAGTATTTGTTGAATTAACAATGAATGAATGATAAACTGAATTTGGTAGACTTGTACATTTTGCCTCATTTCATGCCTCCCTCTGATGGTGGTGGCTGTAAATTAGGCATCTTTTATAGCTTGCCTTAAGGCTCTGTGAAAGCTTTAGTCATTCACATATTCATTGAGTATCAACTAAAAGTGTGGCATTGTTCTGATGAATATAAATAATTGAAAATAGAATCTTGCTAAGACTAAGCAAAATGAGCACATTTTTTTCTCTGTCTTCCAAGAGAAACAGTATCCACTCAGATGGCTAAAGAAGATAGATTTCTATCTGGAAGAAATTTGCGGATTTTAAACCACTCTTCATAGCTCTACAAATCCTTCACTTCATCATTCATTTGCTATTTATTGTAAGCCCACTATGGGCTAAGTATTTTGACTTTTAAGCAATCCTAACCTCAGGCTGGTGTTGGGAGCAGGGCTAGAGACATGGAGGAACAGATACATGATTTTCTGCTGGGCATCCATTTATGCCAATGTGATTAATTCCACAACAAACAAAAATCGTAGCACATGACAAAAAACCTATGTTCAACAGGCAAAAATACTCCTCTCCAAAAGACTATCTGGCAGGTACAAGCTTAAAGGTAAAAGAACATAAGCCACATCTTTTGTCCACATGCAATTTTGGGAGCTGCTCCCCTACCTTACGTCCCTGGAGGAAAACACTACAATATATCCTCTGGTGATGATTTGGGTAGCCTGGTCCAACATTGTAAGCTATTTTGAAATATGCTGTTTTAAATTTGGTATGTTTGAAAGTGATTAGATAAGTTTAGTATACTGAGGTCAATGAATTATTAATTATGTATTCTTTTTAAATGTTGTAAGAGCTATACCTACACCTTCACTCCCTCCACCCCACCTTCTCATACCCTTAAGTTGGCTGTTTAAAGTGTGATTTAATTGTTTGAAGTAATTAAAGTATAAAAATACTCTTTATATTTTAAACTGATAAAAGCACTTTTACACAGACACATGTAAAAGTACTCATTTCCCCCATATAATTGCCAGTACTTGAGGGTATCAAACTTAAATTTTTCTATTTATTAACCTTCAGGCATAAAACAATACCTATTGCTACAATTCATTCTAACTTGATAAGTAGTGTGAAATAAGCCCCCCCCCTTTTCAGGCATTAAGTGAGGTAAGAAAAAAATTACTCTGTTTAAGTTAGTCCATGTTAATTAAAAGGAAACTCTGAAGTAAATTAGTTAAATTTAAGTATATTTTGCTGGTGAAAAATCTATGTTGTAAATTGCTTCTCTTTGTTGATAAGAAATGTCAAGGTTACAGACTATTTATTACTCAGAGAGCTAAACAGAGAATGTGCCTGATAAATAATGAGATTGAGAGAAAGTAAAACAGAAAAGTTGATTTTGTATAATTATAGTTGACAGATTTCTTGTACAAGGGTTTTACTTTCAAGCAATGTATGTAAAGAGACAGAGTCTCTTGGTATTCACGTTTTACTCTTCATGTACTATGAAACTTGCTTTTGAAAATTTTCTCATGTTTCACGAAACATGCTTGAAAATTATGAAGTCATAAACCATAACTGGTCTAAGAGCCAATACAATTTCATGAATGGGACTTCTTTAAAAATTTACCTACAACTAAAATTATAAAACTCAGCCACAATATCTCCAAAACTACGAAACATCAAAACAGTGCCTGTAGGCCGGGTGTGGTGGCTCACGCGTGTAATCCCAGCATTTTGGGAGGCCCATGGCGGGCGGATCACGAGGTCAGCAGTTTGAGATCATCCTGGCTAACACGGTGAAACCCCATCTCGACTAAAAATACAAAAAATCAGCTGGGTATGGTGGCACTTGCCTGTAGTCTCAGCTACTCGGGAGGCTGAGGCAGGAGAATCGCTTGAACCCGGGAGGCAGAGGTTGCAGTGAGCCGAGATGGCGCCACTGCACTCCAGCCTGGGTGACAGAGCAAGATTCTGTCTCCAAACAACAACAACAACAAAAAAAACAGTGCCAGTATTTTTAGATGACTTCCTTAATAAACCATCTTTGTTTTACAAAAATATAATTATAAAGAAGGTGCTTTCAACAGCATCAAAACTTAAATATAACATAAAATCTTGCCTAACTTTGAAACTAATGAGACTTAGCATCTTTTCAGATATTCATTGAATATCCCTTCTACATAACATTTTTTAATGTAGCCTTTACCTAAGTTGTCAGCTTTTTTCCTATTTGATTTGCATGAATTCTTTATACTTTTCAGTATTAATTATTTGTTGGCTGTATGCATTGTAAATGTCTTATTCCTCTATGTGATTGACTTTTACTTTTGTTTACTATAACTTTCCTCAATCTAAAAAAGACCCTTTATAAAAACTTACAGCTACTGTCATATTTAATAGGTAAAAAATGCCTACTTTCCCTTTAAGATGGGAAAAAGGCAAAAATGTCTGCTCTCACCACTCTTATCATGTTTGAAATCCTAGTCAATGCAATAAATCAAGAAAAGTAATACAAGATATATAGACTTAAATGAAAGAAGTAAACTATCCCTATTCATAGACAATATGATTGCCTATATAAAATTACTATGGAAGCTACAAATAATTATGGGATAAGTGATTATAGAAATGTTTCAGGATATAAGATCAACATACAAATATGAACTATATGTCTATATTATAGCAATAAACAGTTGGAAACTAAAACAAAAACAATGATACAACTCATAATAGCTTTAAAAAAGTGAAATATTTAGGTAATAACAATATATGTACAGATTTTCATGCTGAAAATAACTAAATGATGCTGAAATAAATAAATAACGGCCTAGATAAATGGAGAGGTATTTCATGTTCACACATTGGAAGTCTCAGTATAGTAATGAGGTTATTTTTTTCCAGATTGATTTATAACTACAAAAAAATCTAAAATCAAACTCCCAGGAGTATACATTTTATAGACAAATAAAGCTGGTTCTAAACTTTATATGGAAATTCAAATAAACTGGAACAACCAAAAGGATTTTTACAAAGAATTAGATTGGAAGTCACACATACTCAGACATTAACATTTATTATAAATCTATAGTAATAATCAATACAGGATGGCAGTGGTGAAAGTACAGGCACACAGATAAATGGAACAGAAGAGAAAGTCCAGAAATAAACCTATGCATGCATGTTCAACTAGCTTTTGATAAAGGAACAAATGTAATTCCATGGAGAAAGTCATCTTTTCAATAGGCAGTGATGGAACTATTGAACATCCATATGTAAAAAATAAATAACAAATTTCCATGTCATACAAAAAATCAACTGAAAATGGATCATTGACCAGAATGTAAAAATTCAACACTGTAAAGTTCTTAGAATAAAACTAAGAGAAAGCCTTGGCAACCTTGAGCTAAGCAAAAAGTCCTTGGGAATAACACCAAAAGCATGGTCCATTGAAAAATTGATGAATTAGATTTTATCGAAATGAAAAACTTCTGCTCTGAAAAAGACACTCTTAAGATAATGAAAAGACAACCTGCAGACTGGGAGAACATATTTGCAATTACATACCTGATCAAGAATTTGTATCCAGAATATATATATATAGAACTTTCAAAACCCAACAGTAAGAAACCAAACAACCCAATACAAAGTTGAGCAAAAGATGTGAACAGACATTTCACTAAAGAAGATATTCAGAAGGCAAATAAACAAAAGAAAACACAGTCCGTATTATTAATGCTATGGTGCTCCTATACAAATGGATTTATTTTTAAGACAATACCAAGGGCTTACTTGGATGTAGAATAACTGGAACTTTATACATGTAGAATAACTGGAACTTTCATACATTGCTGCTTTTAGGAATGCAAAATAGTACAGCTATTTTGGAAAATGACTTAATAATTTCTTATCAAGTTAAGCATACACTTAGCCTATGATCTTACAATCCTACTCTTATTCACTCTAGAGGAATGGAAAATCTATCTTTAGTTAGAAAGGATACACAAAGGTTTGAGCAGCATCATTCAAAATCACCAAAAACTGGGAACAACCCAAATGTCCTACAGTGAGTGAAGGTTAACAGACTGTGGCTCAGCTGTGTAACAGAATACTCTTCAGCATAAAAAGTCATGGGCTATAAATATATACAGCATGGATAATCTCAAAGGCATTATCTGGAGTGAAACAAGCAGTCCCGAAAGTTTGCATATTGTATGATTCTACTTATATGACATTGTGGAAAAGAAAAAATTACAAGAGCATAGAAAAGATCATTGGTCACCAGGGATTGGGGTGAGGAAGTATTTATTGCAAAGTGTATTAGGGTTCTCTAGAGGGACAGAACTAATAGGATAGATGTATATATGAAGGGGAGTTTATTAAGGAGTATTGGCTCGTGCAATCACAAGGTGAAGTCCCATAATAGGCCGTCTTCAAGCTGAGGAGCAAGGAAGCCAGTCTGAGTCTAAAAACCTCAAAACTAGGGAAGCTGACTTCGGTCTGTGGCCAAAGGCTTGAGAGCCCCTAGTGGATCACTGGTGTTAAGTCCAAGAGTCTAAAAGCTGAAGAAGTTGGAGTCTGATATTCAAGGGCACGAAGCATCCAGCATGGGAGAAAGATGAAGACCAGAAGACTCAACAAGTCTAGTTCTTCCATGTTCTTCTGCCCACTTTATTCTAGCCATGCTGGCAACTGATTAGATGGTGCCCACCCAGATTGAGGGTAGGTCTGCCTCTCCCAGTCCACTGACTCAAATGTTAATGTCCTTTGGCAACACCCTCACAGACACACCCAGGAAGAACAGTTTGCATCCTTCGATCCAATCAAGTTGACACTCAATATTAACCATCATACAAAGGGACAGAAGGAGTATGATTTGGGGGGTGATGAAACTGTTCCATTTCCTTATTGTGGTTGTATTTACTACATGAATACATCCATGTAGTAAAATTCATAGAACTGTACCTCCCAAGGAATGAATGTTACTGTATGAAAATCTAAAAATTTTATTCAGCATTTCTACGTGTTTGCAGTAGTGAAACAAGATCAGCATCAGGGAAGTCCATCCTGTGGCATTAAGTCATGTTTTTATTGCTTTTGTAATAGGAAAATACAACACAATAAAAGTCATTTTGTTTTTTTAAAAAGACAATTACATTGACAATACTTCGAGCTAAGAGCCAAACATCCAGATACAAAAATGAGTTTGTATTGCTTAATAAAATTCTCCGTATTCTAAACTTCAGATAGGAATGAACTTTGCCTGTTTTGCCAAACTTATAGGGACTAGCATAGAGCTTGCAGAAAACAATTTCTTAATAAATACTCTTTATAACATCACTCAATAAATGACAGTGTAAACACAGACCTACTGACAGTGGGAGAAGTGGGAAAAGCCAAAATCACAATGCAGAGCATACAGAATTTGCTTAAATAATCTATACCCATATAACAAGAGCAAACATACAAACATCAAATCTCCTGCCTTTTATTTTTCTAATTCTCTTCTCGGAGTCAAAACCCTACTCATTGTTTAAGGTTCAGATCGGATTTTATTTCTTCCAAAAAAATCTTCCATACCCTCTCCATCTCACTTTGATTATTCTCTTATTTGAATGCTAACTTGCATTCTGACCTTGAGAGTAACCATATAAGCCCCTTGTAAAGCATACTCTGTCATGCAGCTATGTCTTATCTCTCTAGAATAATTAAAAACCCATGGATGATAAAAATCTAATTGAATATGTAGTCATGTTTTTTCTGAATTCTTCTCAGTACCTACATGTTACTAATGCACCTGGAGGGCATGACTGATGTCGCCTCAGAGCTGATACTCTACAAAGGTACTCATGCCTCACTTGCAAGTTGTCAGGGAATGTGGCTTTGCTGAAACCAAGGGGTTGGGTACATAAGAGGACAAAGTTGAGGTAGCCCCATGTTGGCCCAGAATCTCACAGGACGGCATCAGCAACTTCTTAGGCAGCACCCAGGCCTCTGAAGTTTCATCATTAGTATAGCACAGGTATCCAGCATGGGCACTTGCACCGTGAAAGAATGAGTACTTGCTCTTATCATCCAGACTTTGTTCAGGAACCTCAGCTCATTCACATAAAAACTCGCTACTCTGACTCTACAGAATGAAAAAAACAAAAAAGGAAAGCTTATTTTACTCTAAATGAGAAAATGTTAGATTGCATTGGGTCCTTTTCGAAGAAATGAAATTAATGGAGTTACTCATTTCCTTCAAGGAAAGAGTAACAGTGCAGTTTCCCTCTAAGTTTTGCTTTCTCCTTCAGACAGCACTCCTAATAAAAAAGGTTTACTATCATCAAATTGATTTAATCAGTGGATTTAAATGGTGCTTGACATTGAACCTAGTGATTATGACTTTGGTGTATTTATGTGTTTAGTACATTTGCACGTGGTGCGCTTATTAAACAGAGCAAATAATTTGCAGCAGAGTCGGCTGAGTCTTTGCAAGCTGAAGGAAGTATATAGCATTGTTTCCCCTCATCTGCATTCTTAAGTGCCTATTCTCTATAAAGCTTAGAGAATAAAGCTTTGCATTCATTTGTGAGCTGAAGTTAGGCTTGTTTCCATTAACTTCAAGCAACATTTCTTGTTCTTTCTCATCATTAGAACCTTAGTTTTTGGAATTTTAAGATATTCCTGTTTCAGAAATGGACATGGCTCTGAACTCACTAAGGTTCTCACTAGGTAAAAAGAAAGAATGCTAGAGAGAGAGAGAGAAGTGTCCAGAACATAAGGTGCTTCTCTGATTCTATCTATACTCACTCTTTAACTCCTACCTTTATAGGAAACCATTCCTGATCACACCAGCTTATATTGAAATCACACACTACTAATGGTCAGTACCCTACAATTTGATACTGCCTTACATTGCTTTATAGTGGTTGTTTTGAAATTGATTTTAATGACTCAAATTTGGGTTTCTTTTTTCAGGGTTGAGGATATGCTGCTCACCTTTTCACGTGTCTCCCACAGACCCTGTTGCAGTATAAGCCTTCAGTGGGTGCCCAATAAATACTTAGTTTGCTAGCTCCTGAAAATGGCTTGTCAATTTTCCAACACTGGCACAAGCACAAATGGTAGTAGATGCTGCAAATATTAATTTCTCGTCGTTAGAAAATAAATATGGCATTTTGTGCTTGGCTGGGGGGCTGTCCTTTTGACCTATAGCATTTTCACAGTTGTTTAAAATAGAACATAACTGCCACTTTTGACCCCATGAAATAGTGTACTTCCACTGACCTTATTGCCTTATTGGTTTTGCCTAGTTTTGTGTGTGTGTGTGTGTTTGTGTGTTTTGAGACGGAGTCTTGCTCTGTCACCCAGGCTGGAGTGCAGTGGCGCGATCTCGGCTCACTGCAAGCTCCGCCTCCCGGGTTCACGCCATTCTCCTGCCTCAGCCTCCCGAGTAGCTGGGACTACAGGTGCCCTCCGCCACGCCCGGCTAATTTTTTTGTATTTTTGGTAGAGACAGGGTTTCACCATGTTAGCCAGGATGGTCTCGATCTCCTGACCTTGTGATCCCAAAGTGCCTCGGCCTCCCAAAGTGCTGGGATTACACGCGTAAGCCACTGCGCCCGGCGGGTTTTGCCTAGTTTTAAAGGAAATATAAGCAACTATGGAAGGTCCAATAATTTCTTCCCTTCCATAGAGTCAATATATCTAATAGCTGCTTTCCTCAGCTGACTAGCATTGACTTCCCCAACACAATAAAGAGGGCAGAGATCTGTCTGAGAGGGTCCTGCTGGGAAGTGAGCATCTGCAGAGGGTCTTGGCAGACCCCTGACGAGCATAAGACTTTAGGTACTGTCTGCCCCTCCTGCCTCTTCCTCTTGCTCTCTACCTCGTCATCCAGCAGCCGTGTAACTGTGGCTTCTGCAAGTCCATCCTCAGCAGCAGCCCCTGTTCAGTGTTGCTTTCCCTGGAGGTGGCTTTTTCCTGCCTGGGCTATAGCCTCATAAAGCTGTCACAGCCCTGTAATCAGTTTGTCTTACCCTCTGAGATAGCTCAGAGGTATCTCACTTTTCCTGAGGAAGTACTGCTTATGAGTCCCTGAAGTCTCACGGTATTTAATGTAGGAGACGATGTAAAGGATTTAGTCTTATTTGAGAATCCTAATGATGGCAGGTGGCCAGCTTTGGACTGTGCTGTGGACTAAATGTTTGGGTCCCTTCCAAAATTCAAATGTTGAGGCCTTAATTCTCAATGTGGTGGGCTTTCAGAGGTCTGACTTCTGAGGAATGAAGTCATGGGGGGTAGAGCCCCCATTATGGGATTGCTGTCCTTATAAAGCAATGAAGGAAGCAGAGCTCTTTCTCTCTTCCATGTGAAGATACAGCAAGAAGGAGGCTATCTACAAACCAGGGTGAGGGCTTTCACCAGGAAATGAATCAGCCAGCACCTTGATCTTGGCCTTCCCAGCCTCCAGAACTGCGAGAAATAAATTTCATAATTTAAACTAGTCTATGGCATTTTTGTTATAGCAACCCAAACCAACTGAGGCAGGCTACATTACTCTCTGGGACCCTTTAGGTGTAGGAACAGATTATTTTGCTTAAAGGTTGGTTACCTATTAGTCATTTACTGTCTACTGATAATGTTACCCCTGCTTCTTTCTGCTCATCTTGGCCTTTCTATTTGAACAGTGGTCTCCTAAACTGTCCTGTCTAGATATGAGACCTGAAACTGGGGCAGCCATTGCGAGACCCTGATGACAGCCAGCCCAATGGCAATGCAGACACACACAGCATGGTGGCATGAGATCATGTCCTAAGAAATGAGAGAATTTGATGTCATCGTGTGCTGCAGTCAGCCAGCCTTGGAACTCACCATACCTCTGGACTGCTTGATAGGTGAGAAAAGAAATTTGATATTGCTTATACTATTTTGAATTGAGATTTTCTATGACTTGAAGCTAAAAGCGTCACTTACACAGTTGCTTAAGTAAAGGTTGGTTATGAGAGTTTCTACATTTACCTACCACAAAGGGTTCTCATGAGAATCTGATGGAATTTGATGATGGATAAATAGATATAGAAAATATGGTATGTGTATCTACACACACACACACACAGACACACACACACACACACACATATGTTTTAGGCTGTTCTTGTGTTGCTATAAAGTAATACCCAAGGCCGGGTAATTTATAAAGAAAAGAAGTTTAGCTCACAGTTTCGCGCCTCTACAAGCATGGTGCTGGCATCTGCTGGGCTTCTTGGGAGGCCTCAGGGAGATTTTACACAAGGTGGAAGGCAAAGTGGGAGCAGGAATGTCACATGGCCAGAGCAGGAGCAAGAGGATGGAAGAGGTACCAAATACTATTCTTTTTTTTTTTTTTGAGACAGATTCTTGCTCTATCACCCAGGCTGGAGTGCAGTGGTGCAATCTCAGCTCACTGCAACCTCTGTCTCCCGGGTTCAAGCGAATCTCCTGCTTCAGCCTCCTGAGTAGCTGGGATTACAGGCACACAACACCACTAATTTTTGTATTTTTAGTAGAGGTGGGGTTTCACCATGATGGCCAGGCTGGTCTCGAACTCCTGACCTCAGGTGATCCACCTACCTTAGCTTTCCAAAGTGCTGAGAATACAAGCGTGAGCCACTGTGCCTGCTGGTACCAAATACTTTTAAACAACCAGATCTCTTGTGAACTCAGAACAAAGGGCTCACTTATCACCAAAGGGACAGCCCAAGACATTCATGAGGGATCTGCCTCCATAATACAAACACCTCCCACCAGGCCCCACCTCCAACACTAGAGACCATATTTCAATATGCGATTTTGAAGGGACACATATTCAAACCATATCATTTATACACACAGATATATATACACACACAATGAAATGTTGGTTAGCAATAATAGAAGAAGGAAATCTTTCCATTTGTGACAACATGGATAAATTTGGAGGACATTATTCTTAGGGAAATAAGCCAGAAACAGAATGACAAATTTTATATAATCTCACTTATATGTGGAATCTAAAAAAGCCAAATTCATAGCAGTAGAGGGTAGAATGGTGGTTGCCAGGGTCTACAAGAAGGGGAGAACAGGGAAATGTTGGTGAAAAGGCAAAAATGTTCAGTCATGCAGGGTAAATAAGTCCTGGGGATGTAATATACAGTAACAGTAATGTGACTATCGCTAACAGAACTATATTATATACTTGAAATTTGCTACAATGGTAAATCTTAAGTGTTCTCACCACAAAAAGAGAAAATAATAACTATATGAGGTGATGGATATGTTAATTCACTTGGTGATTATTTTACAATATATACATATATCAAAATAGCAAATTGTGCACCTTAAATATATACAAATTATATTTGTTAATTATACCTCAATAAAACAAAAATATATATTCTTATAATTATTGGGCTGGACATGTGTGTGCTCAGGAATGGTACTAGGCAGTAGAGGTCCAATCTCTGCTCTCACCGAGTTTATAATCCCAGGGAAGAGACAATATTAAAGAAATAATTATGCACATATTTTCTTTTAAATAATAACTACTTTGTAAACCTACAGTGTAGACTGTTTGTATGATGGCATTAATACCTTCCAGCCTCAAAAAATAGATCTTGCTTTTGAAGGGCTTGTGGGTTCCACATGTGACATAAAACATGTGCCGATGGTAAGCAGAAAACTGGAGGGAACTTAGAAGGATGGACTGAAAAAGGAGGCTTTACCTTGGGAAAGGGGGAGGGTCATGTTTATTTTGGAGGTCCTTACATATTCAGAACTTTTTAAAAAATTTTGGGCCAATCACTGCATTTTTAGGTGCCGGCAGGTATCAAAAATGTAAACTGATAGAATGTTAATTTTGAATAAATCCTCAGGAATAAATGTAATAGCTCATCTGTGAAGGATGACTGTGTTTCTTTCCCTTATGAAGAGACCTTGATAATATATTAATGAGCGGCATAATGCTTACCCTTCAAGGGTGACATGCTCCATATATATGCAAAAGCCACATCACCCCACACTGAACTTTGGATAATGTCCAAATGTCTTCCCTCTATCCTGATGTTGTGTCTCTCATATCTGTTTGCTAGGTACATGCTCTGGCACTGCTTGGGTATAAATAATAACATCTGGAGGTTGAAGAATCTAACCATGTTTTGCTGATTGATGAATTAATCAATTTTTATTGATTACCAGAATGTTCTATTAATTCCATTATGATGTCTAAAGGGGAATCCATTGCAATTAAACAAAAAGACATTTGATAGTTTTTGTGGTAATTGAATTTGTAAATTTATTAGCTTTCAGTTGTTTACTTCCAATATAAGTAATTAATATTTCATGTTACTCTTTTAAATGGGAAAATGCTTATGGGATCATTTTAATTAAGGAGCAGGTATTGATTTGAAATGAAACCTCTAAAAGCCCTGAGTTTGTAATTGGGTAATACCTGGGTTATCAAAAATGATGTATTCTGATTACATTCATATTTCTCCAAAATCTCATTCCCTGACACAGAAGGCATAAGAATCTGTGCTTAAATGTCAGCTGGGGAAGAATGCACTAAGGTGCAAAGAAATCATTAAGTACCAGCTGAAATAATGTCCGCTGCAGCAGTGGACATGAAATCTGCATTGTGGTCTCAAGGCAGACAGGGATTCACTAAGATAAAGGCAGAGACAGTAAGAGAAGTCCTAGTGCTCAGGCAAAGAAGGAGGAAGGGGATGTTGAAGAGGCAAGCAGAAAGGGAAAGCTGGTGTCCCTGTGCCCGGGCAGAGATCACAGATATTGGAAGGCTTGGTTCATAACAATGGACAGAGGCTCCTCTAGCCTAGCAGCAAGGAGAGGGCTAGGCCTAGATTTTAGAGGTCTTCTAATGTGGAACATGGAAAAAAGTACTTCATCCTCCTATAATTTATGAGTGCCAATGACCCTAAGGTCATCACAGAATGGTGACAGGACTACAGGCCAAGTTTATCAGAACCCATTCATTTGGAACAAACACGTTCAAGACCCGGAGAGTAGAGTCAGTCAATCTAGGAATGAGTGTCAGGAGCATGAGGCCAAGGCAAGAAAGGAAGGAAATTCCAGCACTGCACTTCAGCGGTAAGGAAATCAGGCGAGCAACCATAGCAGGTTAACACCTGGGCTGGGTGCAGTGGCTCACGCCTGTAATTCCAGCCCTTTGAGAGGCTGAGGTGGGCACATCACTGGAGGTCAGGAGTTCGAGACCAGCCTAGCTAACATGGTGAAACCCCATCTCTGCTAAAAATACAAAAATTAGCTGGGCATGGTGGCAAGCGCCTATAATCCCAGCTACTAGGGAGGCTGAGACAAGAGAATTGCTTGAACCCAGGAGGCAGAGGTTGCAATGAGCCGAGGTCTCTCCATTGCACTCCAGCCTGGGCGACAGAGCAAGACTCCATCTCAAAAAGCAAAACAAACAAACAAAAAACAACAAAAAGAAAACCACCAACAACAAAAAAGAACGTTAGTTCCTGAGGGGACAGACAGTACCAGAATTGTTAACTAAATATTCCCAGCACATAGAATAGTGCTTGATGTATTATAAGTCCATGTGTTAATTTATGTGGATGAAGACCCCACTGAAGAAATAGGACATGGAGAGTGGGCAGGGGAGGGTATCCTAGTGAGTATATGGACAATGAAACATGTAACGTGGCTTGTTGTTTGATTTCCACAATTGTCTTTAATTTTTTTTACTGCTTAGAATCTGCCTTAAAGGACAACATTGCTTGATTTCTACCTGGATCATTTCATAAAATTCCACAATGAGAGAGAAAAAATTTAGGACACCTGTGATGCTATTACATATGCTATGATATCTGATAATTTCTTATTTTAATAGTACATCAAGGGTGAGGGAAATGTACAGATGGAGAGACGAGGAGAGCTTTGCAGTTTTGAAATGGCCACAATTACAGGGTGTGGGCTATGAATTAAGGAGAAATGCTGTTGCAGACTCTACCAGACTTCGTATGTTTGCTTTTAGGTCCAGCTCTAGTTACCTCTAATAAGAGGCCACATACGAAAACTATTTTAACATGTAGTTCAAGCACTGCTTGTGATATGTTTATATTTTAATAAGGTAGTTTCATTCACAATAAAATGATCACTATTATAAGTCATTTTTTTTTTGAGATGAGATCTTGCTCTGTTGTCCAGGCTGTAGTGCAGTGGCTCAATCACAGCTCACTGCAGGCTTGACCACCCGGGCCTCAGGGATTCTCCCATCTCAGCCTCCTAGGTAGCTGGGACCACAGGCACACACCACCACACCAGGCAACTTTTTTTATTACTATTTGTGGAGATGAGGTCTTGCTATGTTGCTCAGGCTAGTCTCAAACTCCTGGGCTCAAGCAATCCTCCCACCTTGGCCTCCCAAATTGCTGGGATTACAGGCATAAGCCACTGTGCCTGGCCATTAAGTACATTCTTAAGGACAGTATTTTATTTTAAAATCCATCGCTTACAGTACTTTCATTTGGACAAGACAAAGTAAAATTCTTATTAAGTTAAACTTCCTAGATCATGAAGGATAATTGCTTTGATGTTTCAAGATCCTTCCAAACTTAACCATTTTTCTTGCACATGTATAATTTTAACAAATTGAAATGTAGTCATAAATTGCTTAACGACAGAGATATGTTCTGAGAAATGCATGCTTTGGTGATTTTGGCATTGTGTGCATATCACAGAGCACATAGATGGTAGAGCCTACTCCACACTGAGGCTATATGGTGCAGCCTGCTGCCCCCAGGCTGCAAAACTATACAGCAGGTCACTGTACTGAATATTGCAGACAATGGTAACACAATGGTGAGCATTTGTGTATCTAAACATACCTAAACATAGAAAAGCTACAGTAAAAATACAGTATAAACAACTTAAAAATGATACACCTGTTTAGTGCATTTACCTTAAATGGAGCTTGCAGGATCGGAACTTGTTCTGGGTAAAGAAGTGAGCACGTGGTAGGTGACTGTGAAGGCCTAGCACATGACTGTATAGTACTGTAGGCTATCAACTCTGTACACTTAGGCTACACTAAATTTATTAAGTAATTGTGCTAGAACATTACAATGGCTACAGTCACTAGGGGATGGAAATTTTTCAGCTCCATTATAATCTTATGAGGCCACCATCATATATGTGATATTTTATTGACTAAAATGTCATTTTGCCACTTGTGACTGTACTAAACATTAGAGAAGTAGTATAGAAAATTAGAACACGCTGAAATGTCATGACTCCAGTTCTAGTCCTGTGTCATTAACTAGCTGGGTGATCTTAAACAGGCACTTCACCTTTCTGGGTCTCGCTTTTCTTACCAGCTAAATTACAGAACTAAAGTAGATCATTTTTTAGATCATTTCTATCTCATTCTGACAGTCTACCGATAGAGTCTACAATAGCTTTGTCCAATAGGAAGACATCTGTGAGCCAGAAATACAATTTAAAATTATAAATGTACATGTAGCCATGTGAAAAAAAGTAAGAAGAAATAGATGAAATTAATTTTAATAATACTTCCATTACTTAAATCAGCATATCCAAAGTGGTATTTTTTCAACATTTGATCAATATAAAATTATGGAGTTATTTTACCTTTGTTTTATCATACTGAGTCTTTGAAATCCAATGCATATTTTACACTTACAGCATATCTTAGTTCTGACTGGCTACTTTTTGAGTACTCAATAATCATCTGTGGCTAGTAGCTATTGTATTGGACAACACAGGTCTATAGTATTCAGCTAGAAGAAAACTTCCATTAAATGGAAAGAAGACTTTCTCAGCAACATTTGTGACATATGAAAACTTTTTTGAAGAGTAGAAAAGAAGCTACATTATCAATTAAAATGATGAGTTTGGCTCAGTTGCCTGGTGCCTGGTGGCTTCAGCCCCACAATAGCAGGAGCTAGAATTTACTCCCTTTTGAGGTTCTCTTTTGATTATCTGCTGTCACCAGATCCCCAGCTGTGGCTTGAGCTCTGCTGTAGAGTTCTGTTTGCTTTTCTGTGGGTCCTTACCCAGACTATGGTCACTACTTTCCCAAAAGATTGCATGGCCTCAGCAGGGGAGTGTGCAGCAAGCAGGTGCTGACCCACCCACCCTGGCCTCACCTCCAGGGTCTCTACAGCTCATCCTTTTATTCTTAACTTATCCTCAGCAACACCAACATATGGCTGCTGTGTGTGTGCATTACATGATCACTAATGGTGTGAACATATCTTGAACAAACTAAACATCATGGTGGAAAGTTGAAGGCAGATGATACTTAGGGCTGTTTTCAAAGTCAAAGAGAAAAGAAAAATAGGAGTTTTCTCATGGTAGGGTTGCCAGATAAAGTGCAGAATGCCAGTTCAGTGTGAATTTCAGATAAATAACAAACACTTTTTTAGTGTAAACATGCCCCAAACATTGCATGGGATATACTTATACTAAAAAATGTACTATTTATCTGAAATTCATATTCAACTAGGTATCCTTTTTTTTTTCTTTCTAAATCTGACAACCTTCTTCATGGATATGTTCAGTTCAGGTGTGATTGATCCATAGAGTGATAGACCCTTTTTTTAAACGTTCCACTGTTGATCTCATACCCTTCAAGAAAGCCTTTTTATGCTTTAGATCGGTCTTCTGCTCAGTCATTCCTTCCACTATTTTTTGGTGATAGCAATTCACTGCAGAACATTTTCTAGGGTCTAATATATTCACATAGAGGTCACAGCAGACTTCTAATGATACCTTTTATGGGCTTTGAAATTCAAAGTCCAATTGTGTTTGGGTAAGTACCTCTCCCCGTGTGAGTTCAATACATCACTGCTTCTTTCTGCCATCTTCCAGCCTCAAGACCTAGTGTTCAGAGAGAAGTCTTTGAACAACACACACACACACACACACACACACACACGCATAACATACACACAAAGAAGACTCCAAGCAGTAATTCCAAGATAATAAGAAAGGAAAAAAGTGGCTTCCTAAATTAACATAGTCTGTAAAGATTTCACTTTCCAAATGAAGAAAGAACTTTTCTATTATTATGTGAAGCAGTTTTTACTTTACTTTCTCAACCACCAGCTTTCAAACTGCTCAGTGGTCAACTTAACCAGAAAAGGAAGTCTGCCTACTGGTCTATCTGGACCAGGCCCCACAGGGTGCCTTCTCTAAAAACAGCATCTCCCTTCACTGCTGCTGCTGCCTCTCTCACCAGGACCTGCAATCACCTGCCTCAGGCACACACATATACTGAGGAAGACAAAACAGCTGCAGTTTTAAAGCAGCTCTTCTTTCTCCTTTTTGTCCTGATACACAAGAAATTGTTGATAATTTTGCTCCTAAGTAGAGGGTCTGAGTCAGGTTAGATTGCCTTTGTATGAGATCCAGGACTAACTCTAGGCAAAACTGAGGAGTAAGGCCAGCACTTTTATCTCTCCTCTTAAACTCTTTTCATTCCTCTACATACTCACGCTACTTGCCTTCATGATTCTGGCCTCCCAGTACCCTCTGCTGTTCCATCACAACTAATCTCTGATATGTTATTTACATACAGCTAAACATTACCAGATAAACATTCATAACAGGAGTTTGCAAACTTTATATCATGAATGCTTTTTGAGAATGTAGTGAAGATGAGGAATCTTTTTCCTAGAACCAGTGCCTACAGAAATGCTTCTGTGTGTGTGTGTGTGCGTGTGGTGTAATGGAGTATTATTATTTTTTCTTTTTAGAGTTGGGATCTTGCTCTGTTGCCCAGGCTGGAGTTTAGTGGCCTGATCATAGCTCACTGCAATCTCCAACTCCTGGACTCAAGCAATCCTCCTGCAGGGAGGATCCTCAAGCATCCCAAGTAGTTAGGATCACAGGCATGTGCCACCAAGCCCAGCTGATATTTATTTATTTATTTATATTTTGTAGTGACAAACTCTCACTATGTTGCCCAGGCTGGTCTTGAACTCCTGGCCTCAGGTGATCCTCTTGCTTTAGCCTCCCAGTGTGCTGGGATTACAGGTGGGAGCCACTATTTGTGGCTATCAGGGATTATTGACATAGTATAATAATATTAAGAAATGGTAAGAAAAAAAACAGTAGATAAAGCAAGAGAATTACATTTTGCTCATTCCTAGCCTGTACTTGAAAAGTGTGAGTTTCCCTGTAGAAGACCAAGGGGCTAAATCATACCAGGAAACCCTGGTCTTATATTCATGTGTAAGCATGCCTTACCTCACACATTCTGAGGCAGTTCCAGAAAAATCATTAAAGGTTGCTGGGCTTGTACACATTACTGTATATATAACATTTCGGTTCTCTCTGCTTTGCCATCAATTTGATTCTGGAGAAAAGCAAAATATAAAACCTCTGTGAAGAAGAAAATAAGTTACCCCAAAGAAAGGCACCCCCACCAACTTTTGGGAGGTGATAAAACTTATAAAGGGAATCGTCTGTACATAGTAAATTGTACATATGTAATTTACATAATGTAAATACACCTCAAATTAATTGTATATATGTAAATACACCTCTAAACCGCAGGTTGTATTTTGGTAGTATCTGGTCAGACCTTATTCTTTCTCTTTCAACATATTATTATAAAAAATGTCCAACCTATTGAAAAGTTTGTAGAATTTTGAGCAAATGCCCATAAATTCACTACCTGTATCATTAATATTTTACTAGATTAGTTGCATATCTAACCATCTACTGATTCCTGTCTTTATACATCCATTTATCTTAAATTTGATGTATTTTGAAGTAAATTACAATTTAATACATTTCTTCTCAGTTATATCACCATGGGTATCTTTATTAAAGTTTAATATTTATTTAATTTTTTTTCTTTTTAAAAGGATCCTTCTTTTGGTACACAGTTGGCATCAATCATTGACTCCCTGTTCATCCAAAAGTGTAGAGGCCAAGGTGACGTCAATCATTCATGGCTCCGTGTGAACTTCTCTAGTGACAGAGAGTAACTCACGGACAGTCAAACATTTGTTCCCCTTCCACTGATAGAACTGTTGCTGGAAAGAAGTTGCCAAGTCAGAGTATACAGTCCCTCTACCCTTTGCATCTAGATGAGGCTATGTCACTAGATTTTGTCAATGGATTATAAACAAAAGAGTTGCCTATAATTCCAGGCCTAGATGGTGAAGTAAGGAGTCTGGGTACCCCAAACTCTCTTTTCATCATTTACTGACTAGAATTCAGGAGTCTCCAATCTTTTGGCTTCCCTGGGCCATATTGGAAGAAGTAGAATTGTCTTGGGCCACACATAAAATACACTAATGATAGCCAATGAGCTTAAAAAAACAAACACAAAAAAGTCTCAAAATGTTTTAAGAAAGTTTATGAATTTGTGTTACACTGCATTCAAAGTCATCCTGGACCACATGTGGCCCTGTGGGTCATGGGTTGGACAAGATTGGGCTAGATGATACCAGGGTGACCTTGAAGATGCTAGATTGCAGAAGACAAGACCAAAGTAGCTTAGGTTCTTGAGTCACTATTTGAAGCTGAGCCACCGTTTGAAGCTGAGACCGTGATTTAATTGAAAAATGAACTCTATTTTGTTAGGCTGGAGAGATTAGGGGTGGATTGATATTGATGAAGTGCCAAACTGAAAGTAGTGTTTAGAATATGGCCCAGAATCAAGGCTAGTGCACTGGGAATGTGGACAGCTGAGCTGATGTATTGGGTGGGTTCAGGGATATGGCATTGGGTAGAATATAATGGAGGAGAATCATTTATTAAGTGTGCCTTATTCTCTTTAACCTTCACATCCCCACAACTCCCTAACCTGTTTTCTCACTATTCCTCCTGCCTCTATTCATCCTGATTGAAAAATCTTGTGATGTGTTTGACCTCCTGAAAGAGTAAGTTGCTAGTAGGTGACAGTCATGTTCCTCAAACACATGATGGCATTCTTCCTCTTATGCTATGGCTAACTCCTATCTCTGATTGGCACAGTTACAGTACCATGTATATTTGGCATTCCTGCATCCTCATCCAAATGTTTGACAGTGTGATATTCTGATCTAGCTTCCTGAGCTTCCATTTAGGTTTAGACATTCTTGAAATATAGAGCTGTCCTTTTCCCCAATACTTCCTTCTCTGTGTGATATATTTTCCCTTAAAGCTGGATATTTTCTCCTTTTATCATCATTTGTCAACAATCCTGCCAACTCTCAGTGGCATTCATGACCTTGTATGGATTTCACTGGGTTAAATGTCTCAAGTTCATTTTGTTTATTACACATACTTCTTTCATTGCTATAGTCACTCTGAAGATGTCAGATTTACCCTATGATTCTATTCTCTGTTATTTCCTTTTATAAATTACTTGGCATCTTCTCCATTGCTTCTGTCCCCCCCAGCTAATTTATACCTAATAACCTCCAAGGGCAGTATTTTATAGTGTAAGCTGTGCATTTCCCCCCTCTTTTCTCAATCTTCAATTGAAATCTCTCTTTATCCTGTTGGCAAGTCTCCTAGAAAATATATTCTTCTCAGGTCCCATGAGATAAACTCTATTCCTTGCCAAGAGCATTTCATTTTGGTGTCATAAGTCATGATCTTAAAAAAAAAGCATATTATTTTCTTTGACATAATCTCTATAGCCAGCTGTTCATGTCTCATAACCTCTAGTTGATTCTTAAGTCATGACCTTTAACTGGAAACACAAACGAAAAGTTCACCTTTAGCCTTAAGCAATTTTGGTTTTAGCATAATAATTTATGAAAACTAGAGACACTTTTGCCAATTTTTAGTAGAATAATTTGACCCCACATAATTTATACATGGTACAGATATCTATTGTAATTATAATTAGTTCAAAGAAATTATAACATGGATATATAAAAATCATTGTACAAAATGAATGACTACAAGGTATAGGTTCCAGTTGGGTAAGATCTGAGGCTAGGATAGGCTGATTCTTGGAGTCAGTAAACTTCAGCTTCTAATAGTGCTTAGCCTAGTCCACTTATGTGTAAAGTTCCAGAACTCTTATTGAAAGATAATTTGAGCCTCATTAATAGTTGGGCTTCAGATATTAACAACTAAGTTTAGTGAGCAAGAGAGAGTAGTGGTCATAAAAGCTAGATTGCAGGTGGATGATGTGTACAACTGACCCTCCATGAAGAAAAAGCCACCTGAACTAAGAAAGTTATTAGGCATGACAGTTCAGACTAAGAAACTAGGCTTGGCTGTGGGAAGAGAACAGAAGGTAGTCACAAAACACAAGGTAGAACAGAAATTATTAGCTCAGTTCTCTTAGAGGCACTTATGTGCCCAGGAAAGACGGGGACTCTAAGATAATACTAAAATAACCTTCCTTATTACTATGGGGCATACAAATTCCGTGGTTGTTTATAAAAGTGGATTTGCCTTTTGCATTACTATATCAGCACCCGAGATCAAGGGATAGCGAAAATGTAGAGAGACTATAAATAGCAACAGCAAAATCAAAAACAGAACAACAACAAAAGCTATGTCAACATCATTATGAGAACAAATAATTCCACTGCCATTAAACCTACAAGCAAAGGCAATGGTGAACAATATCTGAGATGAATGGCAAAGAGCTCCCAGAGCAGAAGGAAAGCAGAGATTCTCATGTTTTAAATGGTTTGTTTTAATCGGGTATAGTAAGAAGGCAGACACAGAGATAACTGCTTTTGAAAGAAGAGCTTATTACCCACAGTTTCCAAGATGAGAAGGTGCACCATGCCACACAAGGCCACATAAGGAGGCACAAGCTTAGTCAGGGGGCATAAGGAGAGAGGAGGAAGCATGGGTGTGAGTCTTGATCACTATAGTGATGAAAAATTGGTAGGTTAGGGTGTCTCCAACTGGGCAGGAAACAAAGCATAGATGTTGGGGTTTGTAGTCAGTAAAAAACGTAGTCTGTTAACATGGCCTTGTGACAATGTATGCCAAAATGTCAATCACAGGATCCCAAGAACGATTATTATATGCAGTAGTGGTGCAGATTGTCTGACAAACCCTACTTTGGTGTCTTTGGAGAGAAACAAGAAAAGGAAGAAGCTGAGAAGATTTAGAAAAAGTGGCCTTAGGGAAAACAGAGAGCCTCTCACTTTTAGGAAAGAGAACATTTTGCTTACACGTGGAAACATGTGAATTAATGGAGACCTGATGAGGTTTCTCATTCAACAAAGACATTTTGCCAATCTTGGACTACTATTGGATCAGCTCCTACATTTCAAAAGTAGAAGCACCCTGGCCCTAACTCAATCATATAAATGTTAAGGCATTTACCTCTTGAAGACACAGATGAAAGTAGGAAAAAAAGAAAGGATTTTCCTATAACTTGGTGAGCCAGCCAGAATATGTCAAAAGAGAAAGATGTTTTTTCCTTTTATCATAGGGTTAACCATTCTTGTAGGTGTCAGTATTCTCTGAATATTCATAAATCGTTTAAATTAGTACAAACTGATACAAAAATGAAGAATAATATGTGAATAAAAATGTCCTGGGACTGGAAGAATAAACATCATAATAATGTCAACTTAATGTAAAATGTTAACACAGTCAGGTTTTTTTATGGAGATAAGTTATTTATAAAGTTAAAATGGAATAAGCATCCAAGAGTAGTTATGGAAACAATAAAATAGAAAAATAATATGTAGGTGCTAGCCATATCAAATATTAAAACATATTATAAAACCTGTATAATTAAAATGACATGATTTTAGCTCATGAACAGATGAAAAGCAAAGGGTACAGAATCAAAATTCTAGAAATAGACAAAATGCATATAAAATTTTTGTGTCTAATAAATGTGACATCTCAAACCAATTGAGAAAATGTAGGCCTATTAATACAAGATTTTGGGACAATTGGTAAGACATTTGAAAAAGATCTTTCTCTTACTTCATCCATACAGATAAGTTCCAAATGACACAGTGATATTAATGTAAAAAAAAAAAAAAAAATGAGGCCTGGCGTGGTGGCTCATGCCTGTAATCCCAGCACTTTGGGAGGCCAGGGTGGGCGGATCATGAGGTCAGGAGATCGAGACCATCCTGGCCAATATGGTGAAACCCCCATCTCTACTAAAAATACAAAAATTAGCCTGGTGTGGTGGCACGTGCCTGTAGTCCCAGCTACTCAGGAGGCTGAAGCAGGAGAATCATTTGAACCTGGGAGGTGGAGGTTGCAGTGAGCCAAGATCACGCCACTGAACTCCAGCCTGGCAACAAAGTGAGACTCTGTCTCAAAAAAAATAAAATAAAATAATGAAACCATACATGTCGCCAGAAGAAAACACAGGCAAATACCTTTATAAGCTAGGAAATAGGAAGATTGGAAAAAGCCTAACCATGATTGTGAGAGCTACATTCTTTCTGTAGGCCCTGTTTTCTGTCTTTTCCAGCTTTTTAGAAGCTGCTATGTTCCTTGGTTCATGCCATAAGCCTCTGACTTCTTCCATGTTAACATTTCCCCTGGCTATGACTTTCCTGCCTTCCTCTTACAAGGACCTTTGGGATTAAATGAGCTCCTCATTTCAATATCCTTAACTTATTCATATCTGCAAAGTCCTTTTTGCTATGTAAAGTAACTAACTCACGGTTTCTGAGACACGGGTATCTTTAGGAGGCTACTATTCTGCCTACATAGTCTTTCCTCTGACTCCCAAAGATTCACAGCCATCCCGCATGTGAAATATTTTCATCCCATTCCAAGGTTCACAAAAGTCCCTATCCATTACAGCATGAACTCAAAGTCCATACTTTCATCTAAATCTCATCAACTCAGAGTCCCGAATCTCATGATCTAAATCAGAAGAGGGTGAAACTCTGGGTATGAGCCAGGGGCAAAATTTCTCTTCCTCCGTGGACCTATGTAAAACCAAAAAAGAAGTTATCTGCTTCTAAAATACAATGGCAGAGGAAGGCAGGCATAGAGTAGCAGTTCCAAACATTTCCTTTCGAAAAGGGAGAAAATTGAAGGGAATAAAGACACATTGTTCTTAGGTAATTTTGAAATATCACTGGGCAAACTCCATTAGGTTTCAAGGCCTTTAATTAATCCTCTGTGCTTTAACACTCTGCCCCGGGCTCAAAGCCCCACCCTTAGGGTCACTCCTTATTTTATATGAAGGGCAGCATGTATTTTCCACTGAGTTGTTTTATCAGCTTATTTATTTCCTGAATGTAGCAATTCCAACAAGGGGGTTGACAGCCTTTGTTTCTCGTGTCCTCTCTCTGTCCCTTTTGATCCAAGCTGGCAGTATTTCTGATGGTATAAAATTCTCAAATACCTTGTCTTCCACGTACGTCACAGGGATTCAGTTCATTAGATGAGAGGCTCCTCCACAGAGGTATCCTAGACAATCTCACCTGTATCGTGGCTTCTGTGGAGTTGACTTAGGGGTTCTGTGAGTAACAAGCCTAACTACAGATGTATTCAACAAGATAGATGAATCTCAAATGCATTATGGTGGGTGAAAGAAGCCAGGCTCATTTATATGACATCCTATAAAGGCAAAACTACAGGGATGGAGTACAGATTAGAGGTTGCCAAAGGTTGCAGTCAGGTGGGGGTGGGGAAGTTTGATTGAAAAAGGCAGCACAAGGTAATTTGCAGGGAACAGTGTTGATAATAAAGAACAACTGGGCTCCCGGCTAAATTGCACTCTCGAGCTTGGAAACTTGGCCCTAAGTGAAAGCAGCTGACCCCATTTTTTTCCACCCAAATGATTGCCTTTTTGGCCTGCCCCACCCTGTATCCTGTCCCCATAAAAACAAGACCAGCTGGCAGAAAAAATAAGGAAGAAAAAAGAGCAACACAATCTGCTGAGCCTTGGGCTGAGCAGTGAGCAGAGAAGCAACTGAACTTCAGGGACCTTATGTTTGCAGAGGGGAGCCGAGCCATATGTGGCTGGGCTTCAGAGAAAGAACACGTTCTTCCTGCACCAACCCCTTTCCAGCTCCCCTTCCACCGAGAGCCACTTTCACTGCTCAATAAATTCTTCTGAATTCATCATCTTTCCAACAGTTCGTGTGACCTGATTCTTCCTGGACTCCAAACAAGAACTCAGGTGTCAAACAGGGCAGGTTCAGGAGGCTGACACCCTGACCCTTTACTGAGCTGTTAACACTTAGCCATCCACAGACTGCAGGCTGAGTGAAATGAGCCACTCTAGTTCCTGCCCAAAAAGGAGGTAAAGGTCAAAGGGAGATATTCCCATCTTATTGATGGAACTGTTCTGTGTCTTGTTTTGGTGCTTATACAACTCTTATGCATTTGTCAAAACTCATAGAGCTGAAGATCACAAAGAGTGATATCTACTCTATACAAATTAAAAATAAGTTATAAAACAATAGGAGACAGAAGAAGTAGAAGGAAGAAAATTTAGACCTCATTAGTTGACTTCACATTCTTGTGAATGATCCAGAATGAAAGTGAATATAAGAGAAAAATAAGCTATTTCTCTCAGGAAAATACAATTTGTAAATACCCCTTTTCTTTCTCTACCTATTTCATGCTTTGTAAGGAAGGCAGATTCTGTAGAGGAGGCTCAGCACCCATGTTAAAAGCATCCTACAATGACCTCAGCTTTAAAGCTGAGCTTTCATTTCTAATGCTTTAAAATAGAATTCCACAAAGCTAGGGTTTCACTCTCCATTTAAAGTTTACAGCATTTGCTGACCTTTAATTCATTAATAATGGAATAATTTGGATACTACACTATAAGTTACCTGAGGATAAGATCTAGTTCTGCCTTACTTTGCTTTTCTCAAACTTCCTATCACAATCCCTTGCTAATACTGCAGGCCCTCCATAGAGCTACATTTACTAAATACATCTGTCAACAAACATTCTCTCTTAGAAATGCAAATTCCCTACAGGCTTTGAGGTTTTTTTATTGTTGTTGTTAATACTGCCTTATATTTCTTATATTTTCTATAGTAAACATAAATTACTTTTATAATTAGAAAAAAGCAATAAAAGTTATTTTGCAAATGCAAACACATCTGGGAGGGTTGTTTCAACCTTATTGCTTTTCTTGAAAGAATTGACTTATGTTGCACAGAGGGGGTGAGTTTTGACTTGGAAGGGGTAAAATAAGTCATTTGACAACAAGGACTACTTTTGGGATGGGGCTTAGAGCAGCTGGAGAGCACCAGAGGTTTGATGGGAGGTGAGCGAAGATGCAGAAAGGGAGGTGGAGGGAATAGGTTAGGTCTGAAATAAATGTAATATTGTCAAAGCTTTTTTCTGATACCACTACATTAATAATAATAGGAAGAAGTAATTTTGCCTTTTTCTCTTTCATCCAGACTGACTTGATTCTTGAGAGCAGGAATCCAGAAAACCTCATATTTGCTAAATGTTTTTCACTCCAAAGTACAGAAGCTAATGTCAGTTGGTGGCAAAGTTCTTCAGATCAGCAGGGAAATTAGAAAAATAAGAACAGTGTAGACAGTTTTACATAGAGCTGTTTGGTCATTTAAAAATTTTTGATATAATCTCCTCTCTAATTTTTCTGTTAGAGTATTCTTTACTTTATGGAGTGATAATGATAGAGCAGCTCAATTGTTCGTTAAAGACTTTTCAAGTCCTTAAAATCTAAAGCTGGGCTTTACCCATTAGGCTGTAAGCTCCATGATTACCACCATGGAGTGTGTTTTAGTCTTTACCTCTTACTTTCATATGCCTGTGCCTAGCACTGTGTCCAGCACATAATGATATAAAACAGTATCTGTTGATTCTCTGACTATGGTAATTCAGCTACATTATGTCCTGTTTGTATTTCTGAATTAGATTGGAATCTAATCCCATTGAATAACTCTTCAGGTTATGCATTCCAAGTTGACAGAAAGTTCCTAAACAATATGTTCTCTTGTTATAAATTTCAAACATAACTCTGTCATATCCCATTTGGTGTAATTCTGACAAAAATATACACTAGTTTGTTCACTTATTAGTAGTCTGACACCTTTCAACAAAATGGAAACTTCTGTGAGTTTAGTACAGAGCCTGACACATAGAAAGTGTCTTAACTTTTTTTGTTGAATGAATCACTGTGTTAACTCTGTCATCTGCCCAGTGACGATGTCTTGGTTATATTATGCCCCATGGTGGTAGGCACATCTGGCATTGTGTAATCACATTTTTAGCCTTCTCTGCCACCATTCCATGTCATGTGCTACTGGGACATTAAACTCTCAGAGATGGTATCTTGGCTGGGTGTTAAAAAGATAGGTCTAAATTTTCCAGGTGTGAGTATAGAGGGATTGAACGAGGAAGTATGGGAGGAAAAAGAGGGAACTATGTACCAAATAGAACAGCACATTATTTCAGGCTCAGAATGACAGAATTTTTCTCTGTCTTGAAATATTCATACTTCTTCAGATGCCCCTAAACAAAATAACTTACTGTGATTTCTTGTATTCATGTTGGCCTCTTAAGTGGACTAAATCCTTTAGGAGGTTGAGACCACCTGTTATTTACCTTTGGTTTTATAGAATCTTGTCCAAAGAAGCACCCAATGACTATTAATTAAATAAATGTCTAAATGTAAAATCTTTCTAATAATAACAGTAAAGTATTTCTGTATCACTTTATAGTTTACAAAGACTATTGTTAGATTCATAAAACTGTTGAGGTAGGTAGAGGAGGTCCTTATCCCCATTTTTCTAGTAAGGAAACTGAAGTTCACAGAATTGAGCATAGTCCAAGATCATGAAACCAGAGTATGGTTAAGCTAAGACTTAAATCTAGGTCTCCTTACTTCAAAGCCAATGTTCTTGGTATTTATCCATACATTCTTTTGTTCTTTCCTCCAATGAATATTTACCAAATAGTACATTTTCCTTGATTCTTACATTTCCAAGCACAGGATAGGGTACACGTAGAGAAGTTAAGGAATGTAAGAGCTCTCAAAAGGACATACCAGGTTGAGATCAGCAATGATATCTGGGGGTACTTGGAACTAGTGAGGGGAAAGAGCAGGCTGGGAAGTAAAAACTGATAATAGCCTAATTCTAAGTTGAGTAGGGAAGGTTTAGTCCCAGGGAAATCATTTTAGGGAAAAAAAAGGGGGCAAAAAAAGAATAGGGATAAATGCAATACACATTCTGGATACAATTTATGAGTCCAATCTGTATGCACAGTCTGGATACAGATTTGTATGGAGGCAAGACTCAATACAAGGATCTGCACCATCTGGAGACAGAGCTGATCTTGAGCCAGCAGTGAGTAGAAATACTTTCTCAGACGACCAGAGATCTTTCAGATGGGGTTGCAAACAGAGTCTTCATAAGGTTTTTTCTTGCACATACGTAGATATGCCATTGATTTGGGGATGACCTGTGTTTATTTCTACACTAAGGCTGCAAAGTAAATCAGTTTAGTTTGTGAAGGTTCTCATAGCCCCTCTTTCCGAGATTCACGTATCAATAATGTCAGTGACAATATTCAGATTTAGCGCATCAAGTCAATGGGCCTAAATGCAGATTATGGAACAGCTTTTCCATATTGGCAATTCAGCAGGTATACAAAGTGCCACGCCCTGACGACTTGCTGCTAAAATGTTTTCCATGTTGGGAATTCAGCAGGAATACAGAGCACCACACACTGAGGACCTGCTGCTAAAATGTTTATTGTCGTTTAGGGACAGTTATTCCCCACATTCATAACATATTCTACTTTAAGAGCTGATGATAAAATTCAATTTTAAGAATGTATTTAATAAAAGTGTTACTCTTGATTTTGCTTGAGTTTGAGGGAAAAAAACTAATAACAACACTAGACAAATGTCAGCATTGTGATATATAATTAAATTATGTATCACCCAAAGAGAAATCTGTTTTCTTTTTCTTTGACTCTTCAGCTGAAATATGTGCAAATTTTGTTCTGCAGTTTCCATTCCATTTAGTGTCTGTAAATCTGTCCGAACCCATTTGCTTGCTCCCAAACTCCACATTCCATTTTCCTTTTCTTGGGAGGGGTCTGTTAATGAGAGGATGGCAAACTGGGATCCCTAGACAATGTGTAATCAAGATGTGTGCTCAGACTTCCACTATTTTTAACACTGTGTAAAGACATGTTCCTCTGATGAGTCAACATTATGATCCACTAATTGAAGCCTGAAAGCAGAATGAAATTAATGCCTCATAAAAACACAGTGTCAGGCCTGGACAGAGAGGGGTGTCACATAGTGTACGAATTTCATAATGCATCAGAGGGGCAAAAAAGGACCAATTTCCATTAAAAAAAAAAAAACTCATCCCCTCAGAGCTACAGAAACTGCCATGACTAGACATCTTTTCCTTTCTAAAGGCTTCATAAAAACTGTGAGGAAAAATGAACCATTTTTAGAAATCCCTAACCTCTGGAAAGACTAAGGTTGCCAAGCTTTTACCTAATGGCTTTGTCATTTCCAGCCTCTCCAGCTTCCTCTGCAAATGCATTTTCTTGTTGATGGAAAGCCTCCTGCCCTTGCCTGTTAGTATTTATTTGGTTGATGTGGGATTGAAATTTCTATGACTGTTATCTGATCCTAGATAGATCTTTAAACCCCATGTAATGGAAACTTTTAATAAAGCAGTGATTCTCTAGGTTTATTCATTCCCTCACTACTGCTGAGAATTCATTCTAGTGAATATTAATAATGGGTATATTTCATAATTATTAGGCTTGTTCAGTTACAAAAAAGACAATGAGAACTACTGATTCAAATATAAAGGAGGAAGCCATTGTATTTGAAGCAGTAGACTGGCTTGGTATAAAGGGCGCTTCAGGAAAAAACTCACTGTTTTTCCTCTACTCTTACACCACAACGACAATCAACACAGAAGACATCTGTGACCCAATGTGGGAGATTTCTCCCACACAACAAGTAGCAGACACCAGCTGGGTGTCCTCTAATTCAATTTCATCACTATCTACCTGAAGATAGCATCACATATCACAAGGTGAGGGCTCAGTCCTCAAAACTGCTGCTGTCCCGCATCAGTTCCAAGTCTCAGCCTCCAGAACTTCTGACTGACTGGCTTCAAGTTGGGGTTCCTGTGATACCCACTTGTGGTTTGAGTAATTTGCTGGAGCAGTTCAAAGAATTCAGGAAAACACTTACTTATGTTTACTGGGTTTATTATAAAGGATATTACAAATGATACAGATGAAGAGCTGTGTAAGGTGAGGTATTGGAAAAGAAGTGCAGGGCTTCCATGCCCTCCCTGGGTGCATCACCCTCCAGAAACCTCCACGTGTTCAGATATCCAGAAGCTCTCTGAACCCAGTCCTCCTGGGTTTTATGGAAGCTTCATGACATCAGCATTCCTTCCCTCAGGGTATGCGGCCGTACCCTCTCTGGAATGAGAGTCTAAGATCCACAATTAGAAAGGTTGAGGAAGAATAGAATCCTGCCTTGGAGCAGGTAAGAGGAAGGAAGGAAAATGTCAGAGAGATTCTGTTTCCACTTCTCAGACCTAACACAGCCAACTTTATAACAAAAGACTGTAACAAGGGCTATGGGAGTTATAAGCCAGGAACCGTGGACAAAACCAATACACGTACCGTAACACCACAATGGGAAAAGGAAAAGTGAGACAAATGAATGGAGACATTCAAATCCTTCTGAGCACCTGCTGAAAGTATACTCTTTGAGGAGATGAGTACTAACCAGTACTAAAGGAGGTAGGCGCATTGATGGGAAATGATTATAGAGCATGGTCAAGGTCTTTAAAAAACTTATGTAGCTGTTGGAATGATGAGAACAGAGAAAAATCTAAGATCCTGATTAGCTGTGTGTCTTGACCAGGTAGCCACACCCCTCAGTTCTCAGTTGTATACCAGATGATCTCTAAGAAAGTAACATTCTGACATTTTACTATATTTTATGAGCATGCTGACTTTGCATATATATAATTTTTTCCTGTTCCATTTGCTAAGCAAAATGGAAGTTACCTCCAGGTAAAACTGAAAAGGCTGCTTTAGATCCTAAAGGACCGTATGTTCCACTTAATTCAAAAGAATAAGCACTTATTGAGTGTCTACTATGCAGCTGGCTAGAAGTATATTAAGGACTCTAAGAGGATTCAGAAAAAAAATATAGCCCAATCTGTTTTGATTAAGAACTAACAATGTAATTGTGATAAAAGAAAAATAGTTGAAGAAGACTGTGAGTTTCTAATAAGATTCTGAATTAAATATTATGTAATCAAGCTACAATTAGTTCATCCACTGGAAATCTTTTTAGAGGTTCATTTGCCATCCTTTAGACTTATAGTAAAGGTGTTTCTTGACCACTGTTTATTTAGCAAGTCGAAAGTGCTAAAACCTGAAGTCAGGGATCACAGGGAGTCATGGGTGGGCAAGACTGGGTTTCCCACAGTACCTAAAGTACTTGTGAATACAGCCAATACATGTATTTATCTTATTGGTTAAGCCCACTTTAACATTCTTTTTTCATTCATCCTCAACTCTATGTCTGCCTCCCCTATCTCAGCCCCAGGTGAGGACATCTGTTAGAAATTCTACATTAAAACATAAGTAGCAACTTGATAACAGAAGTTCTGTCATTTAGCCTCAGATATATTCATCCAATTAAGGGCTCAACTTGCTCACACCTTGCTTGCATGTTATTTATAGAAATGGTGCTATTTGCAATACAAAAATTGCAAAGTAGAGAGAAGGAGGTTGAATTTTTAAAGAGTAACTTATTTTTCTTAGAATTGCAATTGAATTAGTCCTTTCATTAATGTCAGATATGCATAAGCATCTCCATGTGGAAAAAAATTGTGGAAATCTCTTTCAGAATGTAATTGGGGAAATCCTCAAGTCAGATGCTTAGGCTAAATCCTGGTTCTTAGAAAATGAACCAAAGAGAATGTGAAATTCTCTTTTTTCCTGACACACTGAAAGTATCAGGTATGCCGGTGGGGGTGGGGGGGTGAGAGGGGATTAATGCATATGATAACCTACTTCTGTCACTCTCCTATAAAATAAGACTGTCCTATGCCATTCAATAAAAATGTGTGTGCAGAACACCCAAGAATTAAGAAAGGCTTCTTATACTAGCAATCGATACATCCCTTAGGAAATAGCCTATTCTAGTTGAACTGGAGTTGCCCAATGGGTTCTTCTTGCCTGCTGCACAGATAAAACCAATTCACAGAGACAGTAGTATTGCAGTACAGAAAGATTTTAATAATCACAGGGCTAGCCAAGGAGAAGGTTGGGAGAAACTACTCAAATTAGCCTCCCTGAGAACTCAGAGGTTAGGGTTTCTATGGATAATTTGCCAGGCAGGGAGCTAGGAAATGGGTGCTGATTGTTTGGGGTTAAAATCATAGGGGTATGAAAAGTAGTCCTCACATGCTCAGTCAGCCTCTGGGTGGGGGGGGCACAGAACTGACTGATTCAATCACAAGTCGTGGATCTGGGAGGAGTTAGTCTCTGGAACACAAAAGTCTGATAAATATCTCAAAAAACCAATCTTAGATTTTATAATAGTGATATTATCCATAGGAACAACTGGGGAAGTCACAAATCTTGTGATCTCTGGCCACATGACTCCTTAGCAGTAAGAGATTGCAGGAAAGCAAGCTAAGGAACAAGGGCTGGTTATTATTAAACATCTTAGCAGAATTCAGGTCCTTCCCATAATCCTAGTCTCCTGGTCTTTCATGAGTCCTACAAAGGCGGTTTCAGTACCTAAAGAAGGAGGGTGTCAGTTTTAGGGAGGGGCTAGTATCATCCTTGCTTCAAAGTTAAACTATAAACTAAATTCCTCCCAAGTTAGGTTGGCCTACACCCACAAATGAAGGAAGACAGCCAGCCTGTGAGGCTAGAAGCAGGATGGAGTCAGCCATGCCCAGCTTCTCCTGCTGTCATAATATTTGCAAAGGCAGTTTCTGAACTGGAGGAGCCACAAAGAAAGATTTTATAGATGAGTATTACAGGAAAGAGAGAGTAGTGACTGACCTAAGGAGCAGTGTAACTGACTTTGAGATACACCCTTATACTCTCTGAATTTAGCTGGTCCTACTTGCTACCCTCAGCGGAGCAACTTTATGTGATTTTTTTCCACAAGAGATACTTTCAAGAAGACTAAGTCTGTAAGTTGGACCAGACCATTGCAATTGTTTCTGTACTGAATTTGAACTAAAAAAACACAGAAAAAAGTGGTCAGTTATTTCTTAAACTGAAAGGACAATTAGAGTCAGGGCTGGAGTCAACACCATTCCGTGGAGATGCATGCAAGCATAAGTTTTGAGGGAGCAGAAAACACAGAAGTAGATGATGTGGGGCTGCAGAGCGGGGAACCTAGCATATATAGGGAGGGACATGTACACTAGTCAGTAACAAGGAACAAGAGTCAGAGATGGAGGGAGAGCACCTTGACTCAGTTCCTAACTTTCCTGTTCTCAGTTTCAGGTCATGTGCAGCCTGGCTATGCTTAATTTTGGAGTAATGTTGTCACTTGTTTTCAATAACCATATCCCATGACTTTGCTTTTGCTAGTCTGATTAGGTTATTGTCCTTGCAACCTGACTACATGTCTAGAAAAAGACACAGTGAATTAGGAACAGAGTTAGAACTTAAAACTTCAACAAGGCCTCTACCCTCCAGACCAGTGGGATGCCATTTTACCAATGGCATCCCACTGCCAGCTGACCAACCACAGTGCCTAGGCTAATATCCCTTTATCCAAGGTTTTATTTGGTTGTTTCCTAGCACTTAGTAAATACAGTTTTGCAACGGAATTAAAAATCTCAAAAAACACACACACAAAAATACAAAAAACAAACCCCGCAAAACCACACAAACTCGTAGAGGGCTTAAATGATACATATAAGAAGATAGTATCTGGACACTCATTTCCTCAAATGTTAGGCTAATTTTTAATAATTTCAAATCTTCTTAGGAGCAGTACTGCATTTTGTTACTCTGCTAAAATGCTGGATGTGTTTTTTAATCTATAAATTATTTAAACCTATTATTATTATTATTATTATTATCATTATTTGAGACACAGTCTCACTCTGTTGCCAGGCTGGAGTGCAGTGGCACAATCTTGAGTCACTTCAACCTCTGCCTCCTATGTTCAAGTGATTCTCCTGCCTCAGACTCCCAAGTAGCTGAGACTACAGGCACACGCCATCACACCTGGATAATTTTCATACTTTTAGTAGAGACAGAGTTTCACCATGTTGGCCAAGCTGGTCTCAAACTCCTGGCCTCAAGTGATCCATCTGCCTCAGCCTCTCAAAATGCTGTGATTACAGGTATGAGCCACTGCGCCAGGCCAACAATTACTATCTTTTGGAAACACACCACTAAGTGAAAAAAAAAGCCCAGATTACAAGGAAGTATGTATAGTATGTTCCCAAGTATCTTTTGTAGTTACCTTATTATCTTTACTGGTTCTCTTGTTTTATGTGTGGGTGTGTATTTGAATTACTACAAATGGTTACTAACTGTCAACCTGAAAAACTCCTTCAGTATTTTTTTTTTTTTTTTTTTTGAGATGGAGTCTTACTCTGTCAACCAGGCTGGAGTGCAATGGCGCAATCTCGGCTCACTGCAACCTCTGCCTCCTGAGTTCAAGCAATTCTCCTGCCTCAGCCTCCCAAGTAGCTTGGATTGTAGGCACCCGCCACCACACCCAGCTAATTTCTGTATTTTTGAGTAGAGACAGAGTTTTGTCATATTGGCAAGGCTGGTCTTGAACTCCTGATCTCAGGTGATCTGCCTGCCTTGGCCTCCCAAAGTGCTGGGATTACAGGTGTGAGCCACTTCACCTGGCCCAGTGTGTCTTATAAGGAAAGTCTGGTAAAAACCAAAACGAAAAACAAAACAAAAAAAACCCTTCCCTCTGTGTTTGTTTATCTGACATGTCTTCATTTCACTTTTATTTTTGAAAGATAGTTTTGCCGGATTAATATTCTTGGATAAGAGGGTATTGTTTTGTTTTGTTTCTTTCACCACCTAAATTATCATCCCAGTGCTTCTAGCCTCCATTGTCTTCAGTGGCAAATCAGTTGTTAAATGTACTCAGATGCTTTTTATGGGAGGAATAGCTTTTTCGTGCAGCTTTCAAAATTTTTCTCTCTGGCTTTCAGCATTTTGTTATGATGTGTTGCAGAGTGGGTCTGTTTACATTTTGCTTACTTGGAGTTAAGCTTTTGGATGTGTTGATTAATTTTAGACTTTATTTCTTTGAAAATGTTTTCTACTCCTTTCTCTCACCATCTCCTTCTAATACTGCCAGTGCTTCTATGTTAGTGCACCCAATGGTGTTCCACATTTTTCTTAAGCTCCATTTCTTTTTCCTTTATTCTATCTGTTCTTCAGATTGCATAATGTCTATCAATCTGTCTTCAAGTTCTTAGTTATTTTCTTCTTCCAATTCGAATCTACTTCTGATCCATTTAACAACTATTTTTATTCAGTTACTGTACTTTTCAACTCTAGAATTTCAATTTGGTTGTGTTTTATTTTTATAATTTTTATCTTTGTAGTGCTTTTTTCTATTTGGTGAAGAATTATCATCATACTTCTTTAAACATGGTTTATTTTAGTTCATTGAATATGTTGATTACAAATTCTTTAAAGTCTATGTCTGCTAAGTTCATCATCTGGGCCCTTTTAAAATCTGTTTTTATTGCCTAATTTTTCCCCTGTGTATGGGTAACAGCTTAGTATTTCTCTAGAGTGAACACCACTCCATAGTGTTGAAAACTCATTTTTGTTGAAAACTGTATATTTTAGGTAATATATTGTAACAACATTAGATACTGATCCCTTTCTACTTGGAGCTTCTTTTTGTTTTTTTTCACTTAATACTTTAGTGGGTTGACTGAAATATTTTAGGGAAGTATATTTCCTCCATTGTGTGAAGTCTCTGATGTCACCTTTTGGAAGGCATATCCATGAGTATTCGGTCACCCTTGGATGATAGTTGTTTTAGCAGGCCTCTCTTTAACTGACACTTTCCGTGATAATTCTCTTAATTCCTCTAACTCTATCAGTATGACACCAGCTATTAGGTTCTGTTAATTTACGAACAATTTCTCTATTGTCTTCACCAATGCTCTGTGTCATAAATTGCTCCACAGTCTTATCCAGCTAAATTCAGAGACCTTTTCAGGTCTGGGTTTTTTAAAAAATGCCAGTCTTTGAGATTTGTTCTGATCCCAGGAGATCACTTCTTAGCTGTGTCTTTCCCTGATTCTCTCTGGTAAACTGGTCTATGCATTAGGTTATTGCTCTCATGAAGCTATCAACTTCTTAATTGTATACCACCAAAATCCAGTTTTTTCTTGAGAGCATCCTTAGGTTTTAACTTCCCTATATGCTTTTCCAAATAAAGTCCATTTTTGGGGGAGAGCCACTTACACCTCTTTATTTTCACAGACTTTTCTCCTGATCAAAATCTCTGAGCCACTCCTTAGATGGACATAGGGACTGTGGCCTGCTTCTTGGGACACCCTGTTTTAGAAGGAGGGTGTTGGGTGGGGCCAGTAGCCTCTAGTCTGTTTTGTTTGTCTCTAATGGATGAAACTTCGACCCTATGAATGAACTAAAATGAAGCAATCAGGGCCTCAGTATTGTCTTCTCAGCCTGTTTTAAGTCTTCTACTGTATGAATGAATGGTGGGAGCCCCAACCTCTCAGCCACACTTGCCAGGAACTTAGCTTCTGAAAGTTGGAGGCAGTTGGAAGGGTGGTGAGAAATGTTGATTGTGTGCTTCTCCTAGAAGGCATTGTTTCCCTTGGTTAAGAGCTTAAGGGATCTGGAGCCCGATCTTCTGGGTCACACCAAACCAGAATGGAGCTTCTGTTATGTTGAGCTGAAGAAAGAGAGTGGGTTTGTGATAGAAGTACCACAGACACCAGCTGTTATTAGCAAAATTTAATAGATTTTTGTCCATCAATGTTTACTTATCGTAATTTACAGGCCAATTGTCATAACAAATTTATAATGATTTGTTCAAGAGTTTTTAAAATAATTTTCACCTGTTACGGTTATTTTAATTGGGAGTGGGTTGTCAAGGCTCTTCACACGGCTATTCCAGAAGTAGAACTCCAATGAGTTCCTTTTTAATATTTCACAGTTTCACATAATTTTCTATAATTTCTATCATGACTATGTATTACTTGCATTATCAGATACAATAAAGAAAAACAAGGTCAAATATTTCAGAAAAAAATTAGTTTTCCAAAAATAGGGGAAAGTAATGTTTAGTAGATTTTCAGAGGTTATTTCTTTAATGAATAGAAACAAATCTTTTGTATTTGAAATTCCAATTATTTTCATACAAACAGATGCATCTAATCAGCTTAAAGACACATGAAAAGAATTGGTTCTCTTAAATATTCTCACTCTTGTTTTGCAATCAATTCTTATACCAAGACTTTGCAGCTTTGGGTCTTGCCCCTGTCTAAAGTAGAATGCAAGTTATTTTCTCCATTCTGTCTAGACTGAGAATTCTTGAGGTCTCCACAGTTTTCCTGCTCATGTTTGGACTTCATGGTATTCATCATACTGTTTACTTGAAATAACATTAATTCAGAATTAATTTGTGTCAAAACTGTTAACATCCTGAGATTTTACCCTATTTGTGAGCTAACAAGTTAGTGTGCCAAAGTTTCATACATACTGGCAGAAGACACAAGACTCAGAGGAAAGACAAAGAACATCTTACTACTTACAGCAATAGCCATAGCCAGATTATTACCATTTTGCTTTGTTTCTCTGAGCCCCAGTTCCCACAGGGAAACACCATGAGGGCCAGGTGATTCTTACATACCAATAGGTTGCATTATAGGAGAGGAACCCCAAGGTTCTGGGAGCCAAGTCTTTCATAATGCACAATAATTCTGCCGAAACTTTGCACTAGAGAGAGACATTATAAACCGGACAGTAAATAAACCTGCTGTTTGCTACTGAGGGAGAGTCAATCTCTGTCTACATAAGTTGTTTGCTATACAAACATCCTTAAAAAGACAGTCCAGAACAAAGCTAGTCAGTAGTGCTTATACATGCAACATATACATAAATGTAAGAAACCAGTGGAAAATTGCCTCCCAACAATGTGAATCGCTTAAGTCCAAAGTTACAAAAACAACCTAGTTAGAAAGCAACAACTAGGGATGGAAATGTCGTAAGAAAAAGTGTTTTATACAGGTGAAGTCTTCAGATAACTGAAGCATATACTTACAAATATCAAAAGTTGAAAAGATAAATATTTTGGATAAAATGTCAAAAATATGTAACAAATTCTTGTATTATGTTAAATGCATGATGGAAACACTACAGAACATTTATTAACATGCAGGCACAAAATAACAGTCATAACTTGTTCTGTAAGATCACTGTGCTCTGGGGAGATTATACTGGTAGTTGCATGAAAGGCCCCTTCGAGCAAATGTGACAATGCTCTACAGTAGGAATTGGCTAACCATCTAGTCAGACACGGGTAATTAAATACTCAGAGCCAGCAGTTGGATACACAATTATTTAGGAATCAAGCTCAGAACACTACTTCTAAGAGCAAAAGAATACCCTGTTCATGGAGTGGTAGAAAGTATATTTTCAATATGTCAGGCAATCTATATCTTAACACTAATTTTAATCAATGAAAATCGATGAATAACACCCATTATGCTAAACACAATCCACTAATTTCACCAGTGAAAAAACTATTTCTATCAATTAGTATGCCAAACAAAAAAACCTCCAGTGTGAATCAAAATAGTTTAAAAAGGATTGTAACTGGGTCCTTTCATATTAAATGCTAGTAAGTGTATTCTTAATTAGGAAAAAAGACTGCCTCAGGGTATACAGTAATTCTCTATACTGGACACGTATACTCACTGAACTAGTATGCAGGATAAATTATAGGTCTCATAGTAAGGGTTTACCATTAACCCATTTTTAGTTGAGATAAAGAGGCACAGAGAGGGTGGAAAATTTGCTCGGGCTCTCAAAGGTAGGAAATATCAGACCTAGTTCAGCATCCACATTTGTTCTGTGCTTGGTTCTGCTGCATCTTTAAAATTTCCCTATATTCTGTCTCTACCAAGTAGTCGATTTTCATTATTTACTTCTTTTATGGGTCTCCTTTCCCTGTTTCTATTAGTTAGCAAATTCAAATTTGCTGGGAGCTGAATATCTAGATAGATGTGTTCTTTGAACTTTTTGCTTTAAATTGCTGTCCGTAGGACTGAATGAAAGAGTAGGGCCTGGGTTGGTTCTTGGGGGCTTGTGGTAGCTGCCTCTGGGATTCCTAAGGGCTGTGGAAATCTGTTCTCTCTGTAAGTGGGTTTGTGACTGTGTTTAATTTTAAGGTTAACAAAAGGGAGAATGGGAGCAGGTGATGGTTGGGTTGTGCTTGATGACTCCAGCTCCATTCAGGAGCACGTTTCTGTGGTGACCGGCTGGTATTGTGTAAGGATGATTATTAATTCCAGCTATCAGCAGGGCTTGAGCCAGATTAATCTCCATATGGCAGAGGGACACAAGAGATCCGAGTGTAGCCACCAATATACACAGGTCCCAACCTTATCTGCACGCTGGCACAGAGCGTGTCAGTTTCTAATTCTTCCTTGGGAATATATCATTTGATTCATGTGTGAAAGATCAGTGAGGGAGGAGTATAAATCCCACTTTTGTTCAGCCTTCTGGGCAGTTCGAGCCTGCTAATTTCTGCAATATGCATGATGTACGGCAACCTCTCAGATTTACAGTCTCTCCTTCGAGTCGAAATTAAGCAGGAGACCATTTATTAACATTTCAAAGACAGAGACCCATGTTCTGGTTAGCACTACAATTTTGGAGAATTTTCATGAGTGAAAAACCCTTCTGAATCTCTTTACCCAGGCTGTTGATTTGTGGGAATGTGTAAGCATACGTGATTGTTGGAGGGTGTGTTTTTTCGTCTGTCTCTCCTGGTATCTACATAGCTTATTATCTCTGGTCAAATGTTTCTTCATCTGACAGATGTTTCCTGACCACACAGTATAAAATAGAAATCATTCTCATCCATGTACCTCTCTCTCACTTCCCTTTTATATTGTCTTTATATACTTTCATAGAATGTATTACCATCCCATACATACCTATATGCTGGTTAGCTGACTCCTTCACTTAGAATTTAAGCTCAGTGACAGCAAGAACTTTGTCTTGCTCCTGGCGACATCCTTACAGCCTTGAACAATTCCTGGCACACAGTAGGGATTCAATACATATTTGTTAAAAGAAAATGAAATTAAATGTTTACAAAGTTACTTCTCCTCTCTCCAGTGACAATGGGGAAAATGTAGCTAATATCATTCAACATTCAAAATAAAGAACTTAAATTTGCACAATGCTGTTGGCAGAGAATATTTCATTTAACTGCCATTAGCCCTTGTCCTGGAATGACTTCATGCAATTGAATTGCAAATATTTCTGCCTTTACTTGGAAGAAACAGTAGAATTATATGGTAGTAACTAAATGTTTTTTCTCCTTTTTTTTTTTAACATGCAATTACTATCTATAGAATAACTGGATTATCCTTAATGACAAGACACAAATAATAAGCATTTTGATTAAGACAAGTTGGTGAAAGGCTAAAAGCTAATAAAAGTTGTTTTCTGGTTTTTTGTTTTTTTTGTTTTGTTTTTTTTTTTTTTGAGATGGAGTCTGGCTGCCTCACCCAGGCTGGAGAGCAGCAGCGTGATCTTGGCTCACTGCAACCTCCGCCTCCCAGGTTCAAGAGATTCTCCTGCCTCAGCCTCCCGAGTAGCTGGGATTACAGGCACTTGCCCCAACGCCTGGCTAATTTTTGTATTTTTAGTAGAGACAGCATTTCACTATGTTGGTCAGGCTGGCCTCGAACTCCTGACCTCATGATCCACCCACCTTGGCCTCCCAAAGTGCTGGGGTTACAGGAGTGAGCCACAGCGCTTGGCCAAGTTTTTTTTAAAAAAACAAACAAACATGGCTCCTTCAAATTAAGTAAATTGACTACATAATGAGAAAAAAGCTTAGTTACTCAGTGGCTCCCAAATGAAGCCTTATGAATGTTTATTACTTGAAATCTGCAGATCCCAAAATTAATTATTCTATTATTTTTCTTTAAAGTTTAATTTAACCAGTAGCCATAATGACACAACAAATCTTTCAGGGAAGAAGGTCATTATGAAAAAGACAGGTGAGGTTAACCCAATAATGCTTAGAAATTGCTAATGTACATATTCAACAATATACTCCTTTCCAGAACCACCAGCCTTTATCAAGCAATTTCTTACATGTCTCCAGTAGAAAAGGCAACATTTTCACTTTGCCAAAATTTTGGCACTAAATTCTAAAATCCAGTAGGACAATGGCTCCTGGGATTTTATGTACTTTTTCATGATTTTCATCCATTCTATGGTGAAGTGTGAAATGAGGTAAATATTTAGTCTGTCCACCAGACACCACTCTCAAAAGAGAGTATATACACCTCAGGCCACCCACACTTCAAAAGGCCATTATTGAAGGCTATTTCTGCACAGGCTTCTCAGTTGGTCATGTCTACCTATATCCTTTATGTATATTTTTGCTCTCAGTTGTAAAATTCCTGCCACAGCTCTCATATCTCTTCCAGTCTCCAACCTACCTATCTCCACCTCCGTTTTTTTCTTTTTCCTTTTTTTAAAGAGATAAGTTCTCGTTATGTTATCCAGGCTGATCTTGAACTCCTGGGCTCAAGTGATCCTCTTTCCTAAACTTCTAGAGTATCTGGGACTGCAGGCATGAACCACTGTGCCCAGCTCCAATTCCCATTTTTAAGGTCAAACTTAGTTCAGCCTCTCTTAGGAAACCCTGTCTGGCTACTTTAGCTGATGGGTCTGAACCTTCACTGGCATATAAAACTATAATGGTGATTATGATGATAATGATGATGGTGATGATAACAGTAAACACTTATTAGACTCTTATAATGTGCCATAACTGCAGTTTAATTACATTATTTTATTTGACTCTCCCATACCATATCAGGTAGATACTATCATTATTCACCCTTTTGCAAATGAAGCTTAGAAGTATTTGTTAATGTTGGAAAATATTCACTACATACAGATGAAGACTGTAGTCAGACCCAGTGAATTCTCATAATGCAGAACTTCATTCCATGCTGCCTTACACAGGCATACCTCAGAGATAGTGTTTGGTTCCAGACTAACATAAAAGAGCAAACATTGCAATAAAGTAAGTGATATGGTTTGGCTGTGTCCCCACCCAAATCTCATCTTGAATTCCTATGTGTTGTGGGAGGGATCTGGTGGGAGGTAATTGAATCACGGGGGCAGGTCTTTCCCATGCTGTTCTTGTGATGGTGAATAAGTTTCACGAGATCTGGTAGTTTTAAAAATGGGAGCCTCCCCGTACAAGCTCTCTTTGCCTGCTGTCATCCATGTAAGATGTGACTTGCTCCTCCTTGCCTTCCACCATGATTATGAGGCCTCCCCAGCCACGTGGAACTGTGAATCCAGTTAAACCTCTTTCTTTTGTAAATTGCCCCATCTCGAGTATGTCTTCATCAGCAGCATGAAAACAGACTAATACAGTAAGTCACACAATTTTTTTGGTTTCCTGGTATAAGTTACATGTATACAGTACAACAGTCTATTAAGTATGCAATAGAATTATGTCTAAAAAAAACTGATGTATGTACCCTAATTTTAAAAAAGCTTTATTACTAAAAAGTTTTAGCAGTTGTCTGAGACTTCAGCGAGTCATAATCTTTTCTTATTATTATTATACTTTAAGTTTTAGGGTACATGTGCACAATGTGCAGGTTTGTTACATATGTATACATGTACCATGTTGGTGTGCTGAACCCATTAATTCATCATTTACATTAGGTATATCTCCTAATGCTATCCCTCGCCCTTCCCCCCACCCCACAACAGGCCCCAGTGTGTGATGTTCCCCATCCTGTGTCCATGTGTTCTCATTGTTCAATTCCCACCTATGAGTCAGAATATGCGGTGTTTGGTTTTTTGTCCTTGTGATAGTTTGCTGAGAATGATGGTTTCCAGCTTCACCCATGTCCCTACAAAGGACATGAACTCATCATTTTTTATGGCTGCATAGTATTCCATGGTGTATATATGCCACATTTTCTTAATCCAGTCCATCATTGTTGGACATTTGGGTTGGTTCTAAGTCTACAGAACTCTCCACCCCAAATCAATAGAATATACATTCTTCTCAGCACCACACCACACTTATTC
Organism: Pan troglodytes; assembly: GCF_028858775.2. Lineage (NCBI taxonomy): Eukaryota > Metazoa > Chordata > Mammalia > Primates > Hominidae > Pan > Pan troglodytes. The sequence goes on from NC_072415.2 coordinate 62,195,767, forward strand.
CAAAATTGACCACATAGTTGGAAGTAAAGCACTCCTCAGCAAATGTAAAAGAACAGAAATTATAACAAACTGTCTCTCAGACCACTAGACCAATCAAACTAGAACTCAGGATTAAGAAACTCACTCAAAACTGGTCAACTACATGGAGACTGAACAACCTGCTCCTGAATGACTGCTGGGTACATAACGAAATGAAGGCAGCGAGTCATAATCTTTTTGCTGGTGAAGGCTCTTGCCTCAGTGACTGATCAGGGCAGTGGTTGCTGAAGACTGAGGTGGCTGAGGTGACTTCTTAAAATCAGACAACAAACTCGCCACACTGATTGACACTTCCTTTCACAAAAAATTTGCCTGCAGCATTCAACGTCTGTTTAATAACATTGTATCCACAGTAGAACTTCTTTCAAAATTGGAATCAATTCTTTGAAGCCCTGCTTTATCACCTAAGTTTATATGATACTCGAAATCTTTTGTTGTCATTTCAACAGTGTTCACAGCATCTTCACCAGGAGTAGATTCTGTCTCAAGAGACCACTTTTTTTTTGTTCATCCATAAGAAGCTACTCCTCATCCTTTCAAGCTTTATCATGAGATTGCAGCATTTCAGTCACATCTCCAGGTTCTACTTCTAATTGTAGACTTGCTATTTCTACCATATCTACAGTTACTTCCTCCACTTTTTTTTAAAATTATATTTTAAGTTCTGGGATACATGTGCAGAATGTGCAGGTTTGTTACGTAGGTATACAAGTGCCACAGTGGTTTGCGGCACCCATCAACCCGTCATCTACATTAGGTATCTCTCCTAATGCTATCCCTCCCCTAGCCCCCTGACAGGCTCCGGTGTGTGATGTTCCCCTCTTTGTGTCCATGTGTTCTCATTGTTCAACTTCCACTTATGAGTGAGAACATGAGGTTTGGTTTTCTGTTCTTGTGTTAGTTTGCTAAGAATGATGGTTTCCAGTTTCATCCATGTCCCTGCAAAGGATATGAACTCATCCTTTTTTATGGCTGCTTAGTATTCCATGGTGTATATATACCACATTTTCTTTATCCAGTCTATCATTGATGTGCATTTGGGTTGGTTCCAAGTCTCTGCTATTGTGAACAGTGTTGCAATAAACAGACGTGTGCATGTATGTTTATAGTAGAATGGTTTATAACCCTTTGGGTATATACCCAGTAATGAGATTGCTGTATCAAATGGTATTTCTAGTTCTAGATCCTTGAGGAATCGCCACACTGTCTTCCACAAAGGTTGAACTAATTTATACTCCCATCAGCAGTGTAAAAACATTCTTATTTCTCCACATCCTGTCCAGGATCTGTTGTTTCCTGACTGTTTAATGATCACCATTCTACCTGGTGAGAGATGGTATCTCATTGTGGTTTTGATTTGCATTTCTCTAATGACCAGTGATGATGAGCAACAAACATATGGAAATGTTTGTTGGCCACATAAATGCCGTCTTTTGAGAAGTGTCTGTTCATATCCTTTGCCCACATTTTGATGGGGTTGTTTTTTTCTTGTAAATTTCTTTAAGTTATTTGTAGATTCTGGATATTAGCCCTTTGTCAGATGGATAGATTGCAAAAATTTTCTCCCATTCTGTAGGTTGCCAGTTTACTCTGATGATAGTTTCTTTTGCTGTGCAGAAGCTCTTTAGTTTAATTAGATCCCATTAGTCAATTTTGGCTTTTGTTGCCATTGCTTTTGGTGTTTCAGTCATGAAGTCTTTGTCCATGCCTATGTCCTGAATGGTATTGCCTAGGTTTTCTTCTAGGGTTTTTATGGTTTTAGGTCTTACATTTAAGTTTTTAATCCCTCTTGAGTTAATTTTTGTATAAGGTGTAAGGAAGTGGTCCAGTTTCAGTTTTCTGCATATGGCTAGCCAGTTTTCACAGCACAATTTAATAAATAGAGAATCCTTTCCACATTGCTTGTTTTTGTCAGGTTTGTCAAAGATCAAATGGTTGTAGATGTGTGGCATTATTTCTGAAGCCTCTGTTCTGTTCCATTGGTCTCTATATCTGTTTTGGTACCAGTATCATGCTGTTTTGGTTATTGTAGCCTTAGAGTATAGTTTGAAGTCAGGTAGCGTGATGCCTCCAGCTTTGTTCTTTTTGCGTAGGATTATCTTGGCACTTAAGTCTTGAATCTCTCAAAATCATCCATGAAAATTGGAATCAACTCCTGATAATGTTGATATTTTGACCACCTCCCATGAATTTTGAGTGTTTTCAATGGCATCTAGAATGATGAATTCTTTCCAGAAGGTTTTCAGTTTACTTTGCCCAGATCAATCAAATCAATTACTATCTATGGCAGCTACAGCTTTATGAAATGTATTTCTTAAATTATAAAATTTGAAAGTCAAAATTAGTCCCCAATCCATAGGCTACAAAATGGATGTTGTTTTATCAGGCATGAAAACATTAATCTCCTTGTACATCTGCATCACAGCTCTTAGGTGACTAGGTACATTGTCAATGAACAGTAATATTTTGAAAGGAATCTTTTCTCCAAGCAGTAGGTCTCAACAGTAGGCTTAAATATTCAGTAAACCATGCTGTAAACAGATGTGCTGCCATCTAGACTTTTTATTCCATTTATAGAGCACAGGCAGAGAGCCCCAGGATCTTTGGAATGGTAAATGAGCATTGGTTTTAACTTAAAGTCACCAGGAACACCAGCCGCTAACAAGAGAATCAGCTTGTCCATGGAAGCTTTGAAGCCGGGCATTGACGTCTCTTCTCTTTTTATGAAAGTCCTAGATGGCATCTGTTTCATGTATGCTGAAAATCTATTATTTAATGTAGCCACCTTTATCAATTATCTTAGCTAGATCTTCTGGAATAACTTACTGCAGCTTCTACATCGGTGCTTTCTGCTTCACCTTGCACTTTTATATTATGGAGATCAAACCTCATGAATCAGCCTCTGGTAGCTTCAGATTTTCCTTCTGCCACTTTCTCACATCTCTACACCTTTATAGAATTAAAGAGTGTTAGAGCCTAGATCTGGATTAGGCTTTGACTTAAGGGAATGTTGGCTGGTTTGATCTGTCTAGACCACTAAAACTTTCTCCTTGTCAGCAATAAGGCTATCTTGCTTCCTTATCATTTGTGTGTTGATTGGAGTAGCACTTTTAATTTCCTTCAAAAACTTTTCCTTTGTGTTCACAACTTGGCTAACTGGCACAAAAGGCCAAGTTTTCTGCCTACTTTGGCTTCTGATGTGCCTTCCTCACTAAGCTTAATCATTTCTAGCTTTTGATTTAAAATGAGAGATGTATGACTCCTCCTTTTGCTTGAACACTTAGAGGCCTTGTAGGGTTATTAATTGGCCTGGTTTCAATATTGTTATGTATTAATTGGTAGGGAGGCCAAAGGACAGGGAGAGAGATAGGGAAGGACTGGTTGTAGGGGCATTCAGAACACACACCTTTTTCAATTAAGTTCGCCATCTTGCATGGCTGCAGTTTGTGGTGCCTTGAAGCAGTTATGATAGTAATATCAAAGATCACTGATCACAGATGACCATAACAGACATAGTAATAAGGAAAAGTTTGAAATGTTGCAAACATTACCAAAATGTGACCCAGAGACGTGAAGTGAACACATGCTGTTGGAAAAATGGCATCGGTAAACTTGCTTAGCATAGGGTTACCACAAACCTTCAATTTATAAAAAACACAATATCTCTGAAGTGCAACAAGGAAGCACAGTAAAACAATGTGTGCTTGTACTTATTGTACCATGTGGTCATTTTTGCCTGCCAAGCTAGATTGTAAGGCCTTTTAAGGCAAGAGACCTATTATTTCTTTGGTATACTGCTCAAAGCTTTTGATGATTAAAAGTTTTGATGATCATCAAGTGGATTTTAGTAAATAGTTGACTGAATTGACACTGTGGTCTGAGACTATTATATTTTTCAGATTCCCAGAGGAAGAATAACTGTCACATGTTGTTTCTCCTCTCCTTTTCTTTCTGTACTTGAGATTCTCTTGAGGCAGTTTCCTTACTACCAGAAATAAGTGTTTGATTTACCCAAATCCAACATGAGACAGTGCTTTTTCTTAGTGACTTAATGGCTAGGCTAGATAATGCCTGTTCCTTTATCCATTTCTCATAAACACTATTTAGAAGAGGTTCGGTCTGCCATGAGGCTGATATGTATATGATTTTCCATCCCTTGCCCTGCAATCAATCTTAGAATACTTGAGCTGAAAATGACTGATGGGAAAATCCAATTCATCCTCCCCTTCTTACAGACAAGGAAACTGAGACTAGTTGGCCAAAGCAGCAACCACATTTCCCTATAATTTGTCCTTGGCCCCTTCTTCTGCATCATTCTTGAATCACTGCAAAAGACCAAGAGGGATACTCAGGGGGGCTTATCCTCTGACCCCCAAATGCAGAATCCTATGCAAAATAAAATAAAAAAACCAGGGTCATAGGTAACGCTCTTATGAGAGTTCAGAGAAGGCAGAAAGCCCTTAATAGGATGGTCAGAAAAAGCTTATTAGAAAAAGATATTATTGAAAGGCTTGACATGATGGCTCATGCCTGTAATCCCAGCATTTTGGGAGGCTGAGGTGGGAGGACTGTTTGAGGCCAGGAATTGGACACCAGGCTGGGCAACATAGTGAGACCCTGTCTCCAAAAAAAAATAATAATAATACTTACAAAAGATATAACTGAGTTGGAAATTGGAGTTGTGAAAGATTTTGACAAGGGGAATGATGGAACAGGGTTCCAGGCAGAAGCACTATATGTGATGAACCCAAAGCTATGCTTAAGGAGCTATGAGAATATTTGGCTGGAGAGGACAACCTCTGGAGATAGTGAGAAGAGAAACTCCCTCTGTCAGAGACCCATGCATCTGGAGAGCAAGCCTAAGGAACGTGGCAAATGGAAGTTATGAAGGTTTTTAAGCATGAAGGTGATACAACAGAGGCATTTTGTGAAAATTAATCTAAGGATTGCAAGTTGGGCTTAAGTGGGCAGAAACTGGAAGCAGGCCGACCAATTTAGAGGCTACTTGAGAGACATTGTAGAGCCTGGTTACCTCAGAGTTCCCATAGGTAATAATGAAATCAGTGGTTATCTCATGACTCAGAGAAACAGAATTTAATTTTTGATCCACACCTTTTCTTCTACGAAACAGAAAGAGGGATTTTTATGGAGGAGGTGTAGTAAACATGGAGATGCTTTACCCGGATCCTACTTTCAGGGAGGACTCATTGCTTACCTTGGGGAGTAAGTCCTCCAGCTCTCAGCATGGTGAGGGCTGGCCTCAGAGACCCAGAGCTACTTTGCCTCAGGGCACAACTTCTTGTGTAGCAGTGAGGCAGGGTATAAGGCTTGGCAATCTCTGCCTGATGCCAATCATTCTGATGAGCAACACATGCTCCAGGGCTCCCAGATGGAAGGGTTGATGCTTTCTAGAACCGGCCTTAAAGTTCAACTTTTCCCTATGCTCAATTCTGATTTTATCCTCTTCCTTTCATAGCTGTTGATCTTTAACAAATAACTGCTCCACAATTCCATTATGGCGTCTGTTTCCACAGACCTCAACTTCCAACAAGAGGGAAGGCAAGAACGAAGATCAGGAGAAGACAATCCACAGCTGTGTGTGTGATATGACAGCACATGTTCTCCTGCTTTCTCATTGGGAGGTGTTTAGGGTTAACAAGCTAATTGGAAAGAGGGTTAAGGAAATGATTTCTGCTCTTCTCTAGCCCTTTTATAGAAATTATAAAACAATAATTTCCACATCAAAGAAGTGGTGGTGGGTGACAGGCTGTGCCGACAAATGTAAGAAAATGAGAGAGGGATGTATTAAAGCCCCTCCAAACCCTTGGCACTGCTGAGAACTTCTTTTCTGTTTTTCAGAATGCCAACATTCACTTTTTTTTTTCCAACTTTTATTTTAGAATTTGGGAGTATACTTGCAGGTTTGTTACAAAGATACATCGCATGATGCTGAGGTTTGGAGAATGACTGAACCTGTCACACAGGTAGTGAGCATTGTACTCAATAGGTAGTTTTTCAGCCTTTTCCCTCCTCCCTCTCTCCCCTATTAGTTCCTAGTATCTATTGTTCCCATGTTTATGTTTGTGTGTTCCCCATGTTTAGCTCTCACTTATACATGAGAACATAAAGTATTTGCTTTCCTATTTCTTCATTAGTTCACTTAGGATAATGGCCTCTAGCTGTATCCATGTTGCAGCAAAGGACATGATTTCACTCTTTTCTGTGGCTGCATAGTGTTCCATGGGTGTATATGTACCACATTTTCTTTATCCTATCCATTGTAGATGGACACTTGGTTGATTGATTCCATGTTTTTGTTATTGTAAATAGTGCCGCAAGGAACATGTGGGTGCATGTGCCCTTTTGGTAGTATGATTTATTTTCCTTTGAGTAGATACCCAGTAATGGGATTGCTGGGTGGAATGGTAGTTCAAGTCTTAGTTCTTAGAGGAATCAACATTTACTTTTGTTATTATTCCCTGTAGAATCAGGATGGACTGGACTATTATGCTTCACATCAAACAATTCCCAAATCCCAGTGATTAAGAGTGGTGGAGATTTACTTGTCTCATATAGCACAGGCTTATAGTTGGTATCCTTTGGAACTCTACTTTGCCCATGTTCTGGGACCTAGAATCTTGTACAGAAAACTCACAGTACTATTGGCTTCTTCACCTAGTTATTCCCTTTGCTGTCTCCCATGCTGGTGGCCATAGAGGAGGGAAAAAAGAGAGTTCCTAAAGGTCTCACATTCAAATTAAGTGTTTTAACCTGGAAATGGCACAGATGACCTCTTACCAGTCAGAGGTCTTCACGTGGCCTCACACAACTGCTTAGAAAATACAGTCCTGGCCAGGTGCAGTGGCTTACGCCTGTAATCCCAGCACTTTGGGAGGCTGAGGCAGGCGGATCACGAAGTCAGGAGTTCGAAACCAGCCTGGCCAACATGATGAAACCCATCTCTACTAAAAACACAAAAATGAGCCTGTTGTGGTGGTGGAAGCCTGTAATCCCAGCTAGTCAGGAGGCTAAGGCAGGAAAATTGCTTGAACCCGGGAGGTGGAGGTTGCAGTGAGCCGGAATCATGCCACTGCACTCCAGCCTGGGTGACAGAGCAAGACTCCATCTTGGAAACAAACAAACAAGAAAGAAAGTACAGTCCTATTATAAGCCCGGAAAAGGAATGGCCTAGAAATATTTGGTGAAGACCACAAATAACTAAAACAGTTTCATTTTCTCTTTCTGTTTCTTTAATACCCTACTTCTATTATTTTCCACTTGGCTGCCTGAGCTGTAAGCCTGCCAGCACACCCACAGACACTGGGGAGGGCCTGTAAGAATTTCCAGAGATTGAGGATTATTGAGACTTCCCCTCCCTGCCTATGACAGGGTTTTGTGTGTGGGACATTCTTTATAATACAAGATGGAGTTAAAGAAGACCATTTCTTTGCAGAATTGAGTTAGGCATTCGCATAGCAACGCAAAATGAGAGGAGAGAGGGTGTTGTGGGGAGAAAAAGGTGTAATGGAAATCCTATTTTGGTGTTCATTATAATGTCACTCCTACAGCAAAATTACCTTATATCCCTGACAGAGATTAAAGGTTTTACTCCTCCTGGTTATCGGCAACAACTCCTCTCATTAACTCTTCATCTCACCACCTACATAGCCATTTATCCAAATGTATATGTAAAATTAAAAATAAATAAAAGGATTAATCCATAAAGACACTGAAACAGGAAGGTAAGGGGATGGGATGGTAGAAATGCTAGACAAAATGAAAAATAATATTAAACCCATGTTTCATGAGGCAAGCGAAAGAGATTTCTCATTAGTTCATCCATCTCATTATCTTCCCAGAAGAGATTTTAATGTTCACCTTCACAAAGATGGTTTTTAAAGGCTCAGTTTTGTCTTGCTTAAATGTAGGTTCAAATATGTAGAGAAAAATGCATGTTTTGTAGAAATATTTGCCTTTACCTGTGATGTTCATTCAAGCTAGAGATTAGGAAAGTTTTTTCTTCAAAAACCAAAAATCTAATCTCCTTCATTATCACTGAGGGTAGAAAAATAGGGAAAATGCCTAAGCTGCAGTTAGAATGATCCAGATTAGAGAAACAATGGCATTTCTTTTTCTTTTTCTTTTCTTTTCTTTTTTCTTTTTTTTTTTCTTTTAACAGAGTTTCGCTCTTGTTGCCCAGGCTGGAGTGCAATGGTGTGATATCAACTCACTGCAACCTCCACCTCCCGGGTTCAAGCAATTCTCCCGCCACGGCCTCCTGAGTAGTTGCGATTACAGGCATGCGCCACCATGGCTGGCTAATTTTGTATATTTACTAGAGACAGGGTTTCTCCATGTTGGTCAGGCTGGTCTCGAACTCCTGAACTCAGGTGATCCGCCGGCCTCGGCCTCCCAAAGAGCTGGGATTACAGGCATGAGCCACCGCACCTGGCCTACAATGAAGGCATTTCTTGACCAAAAAGATTACTGGGTAATGGAGTAGTTTATGATAACAGTAAGATAACTACCATTCATTGTGAGCTTCTGCTTACTATATTCCTAACACTGAGTTGAACACTTATACAAATTATTTATTTTTAACATTTTTGTTTGTTTGTTTGAGACAGGGTCTGGCTCTGTCGCCCAGGCTGGAGTATGGTGATGGGATCTAGGCTTACTGCAACGTCTGCCTTCCAGGCTCAAGTGATTCTCCCACGTCAGACTCCTCAGTAGCTGGGACTACAGGTGCACACCACCACTTCAGGCTAATTTTTGTACTTTTTCGTAGAGACAGATTTCACCATGTTGCCCAGACTGATCTCGAACTCCTGAGTTCAAGCCTGCCTCAGCCTCCCAAAGTGCTAGGATTACAGGTGTGAGCCACCATGCCCGGCCTATACAAATAATTTCTAAATTTCACAGTGACTCCAAAATTGGACATACATTAATATTCCAGTGTCCAATAAAAAGACTCAGAAAAGTTGAGTAGCTTCTTCAAGCTACACAGACAAGAAAAGGCAGCAGAAACAAGATGTGATCCCAGGTCTGAGAAAATCTCAACCATCTATTGAAGCAGGTGTGATTTATTCTTTTAATAGTGGTGATTATGATAATGATAACAATAATAATGCCAATCAATAACAGTTATTAAGCATTTAATACATGCCAGCCTCTCTTATAAGCATTATTGAAGTATTAACTCAATAATCCTCAACAAATCCAGGGAGTAAGTGCTAATACACCATATTATAGATGAAGAACTTGATGAACAACTAAGAGAGGTTAAGGTAGTAGTGGGAGTTGTTAGAAAGATAACCTGGGTTCACCTCAATTAATCTTAACTACCAGCTGGGCACGCAGTGGTTCATGCCTGTAATCTCTGCACTTTGGGAGGCCGAGGCAGGCAGATCACGAGGTCAGGAGATTGAGACCATCCTGGCTAACATGGTGAAACCTCGTCTCTACTAAAAATACAAAAAATTAGCTGGGCGTGGTGGTGCACACCTGTAGTCCCAGCTACTTGGGAGGCTGAGACAAGAGAATCGCTTGAACCTGGGAGGCGGAGGTTGCAGTGAACTGAGATCCTGTCACTGCACTCCCACCTGGGCAACAGAGCAAGACCGTCTCAAAAAAAAAAAAAATCTGTACTACCTCTGAGGACATAAAATAAGGTGAACTTACAGAATTACGATCGTCTCTACCCATTTTTCCATCCACTGCCTATACGGTGACTTATAGGACACTGTGAAGAATGCTGGTTAGGCTTGCGAACTCTGGAGCTGGACTGTCTTGAGTTCTAATCAGAGCTGAATAAATGTTAGGGAACATCCCTTTATTAGTTTTCTGTGGTTGCCTTAACAAATGACCAGAAACTGAGAAGCTTAAAACAACAGAAATTTATTCTCTCGTCGTTGTGGAGGCCTGAAGTTAAAAGTAAGAAGCCAGCAGAGCCATGCTCCTCCCTCTGAAAGTGCTTGAGAAAGATCTGTTCCAGGCCTTTCTTCCAGCTTCGGCTGGTTGCTCACAATCCTTAGTGTTGCTTGGTTTGTAGACACATCACTTCAACCTCTGCCTCTGCCTTTACCTGGTGCTCTGTGTTTCTCCGTTTCCAATTTTTCCCCTTTTTATAAGGACAGCAGTCCTACTGGATTTAAGGCCACCATAATCAAATATGACTTCATCTTAACTTGATTACACCTGCGAAGACCCTTCTTCCAAATAAAGTTACATTCCCAGGTTCTGGGTGGATATGAATTTGGGAATTTGAGGAGGGGTACTATTCAACCCAATACAGTCTCTAATTTCTTTTTTTTTGAGACAGAGTCTCACTCTGTTGCCCAGGCTGGAGTACAATGGTGTGATCTCGGCTCATGGCAACCTCCACCTCCCCCCGCCCACGTTCAATCGATTCTCATGCCTCGGCCTCCCTGAGATTACAGGCATGTGCCACCACCTGCCTTAGCCTCCCAAAGTGTTGGGATTACAGGCATGAGACACTATGCCTGGCCCCTAAAATTCTGTGTCTAAGTTTTTGTCGTGAGTAAAATGGAGACAAAAATTACATTTATGTCATTGGGTTGTTGTGAGATTTAATATGTACAGAGGACTTAGAACAGGGCTCAGCACAGAGCAGATGTTATTCAAGTGTTAAATTTTTAAATTACATGACTAATTTCTACTAGAACTTTGATAGGATCAGAAATTCTGTTAGGCTCGGTTCTACTAAAAATAGTTATGTGCATTTTTCCCCCTAGTCATTGTATTTTCTTGTAAATTAATATAGCTGATGACTGAAACTTATGTTTACAGAACTTGGTTTCATTGCAGCAAGGGAGGCTTTGATCCTAATCAATGCAACAACAGAGTAAGATCAATATACAAGTCATTCTTTATATGATGACATAAAAAATACTGAATTTTATTATATGTCTTTTTGGAGACAGTGTGGGCTCCCTTTCCTTTTCTTTATTTTATTGTCTTTCCTGTCTTTCCTCTTTTCTCTGTGAAGATTTTGCACCTAGTGAGGTGTGTGCAAGATATCAAAGGGAACTATAGCTGCAGCCCAAGAACAAGAAATTATCCAGCTCTAATGGCAAATAAGTGAATGCAGACAATTGTATCTGCTGCTATACATGAAATAAGATTTCATTTTGGGGCTTGCTAGCCAGGCAGCCCTGAAACAAATTAAAATGAGATTATCTGACAGTGTGGAGGTTTGTATGTTTTAAAAACAATTCTGTAGTGAGCTTAGCTGCTGATTCTGCTTAGTATTTCTTATTTAGCTTAATAAATGATATCACTTGATTGAATCAATGTTTAGTTTTAATCATAGCCTTTGAAACTTGAGAACTGGATGGTGCCTTAGAGTATGCGGGGCCACTCCCTTATTTTACCAATAAGGAAATATTTATTCCTTGGGTTTGTAATGAGTTGTGACACATGAAATGCTTTCCTTCTTCCCAGGCCATCCCTCCTCAAACAATTCCATTCCATTCTTGAAGCTGCCAATTAGTGGTACCAAATATTCATAGGTGTTTTTGAGAAAACAACATTTGGTTCAATAGAAAATGGAAGAGTCACAGAAAATGAAAACAACAAAAGACCTGCCCATTACTTATTGCCAGTGAAACCTGGAGAGAGTTTAAGGAAGTCAAACTCTATGGCACAGTGCAATTTCTGAGTGTTTAAGTGTAGCTAAACCTTGCTGAGCTGCAGTTCTTTTGGGTTTACATCAATTAGAATTTTCAAGATTGGAAAAATGGCTTTGCAAGCTCTAATTTTGCTCAAAGGTGACTTTATTTTCAGTATTACTTTTGGCGGCATTTTGAAAAATACTTTTAAAGATTAATATTGCTTTGCTGTATTTGAATTTTTAATGAATGCGTATTTTGTTAGCATTCTCCTTAACCCTAGGCATGTATGGTGAAGGTTTTGATTTGCTCATGAAGTTCTCACTAAGAATTTGCATTTACACTAGCAATTTCTGGGGTAAGTGAATGAGGCATTCTACTTAGGCTCTGTCCTAAAAGAGATTATAATGCAGTTGTGACAACTCAGGCTGACAGTCCTAGTAAAAATAATAGAGAATCATAATTTAGAGACTATAATAAAATGCTCTATCTTATTTCCCTCCTGAGAGCATGTGCTGTTTGCTTTTAGATGAGAAGATTGTATTGGGCTGTGGAACAGACACTCGGATGTCAGTCACCATGTCAGTTGGCCTCGGAGGTTCATGCTGTCTTTATCCTTATCTCTCATGGGTCCATTAGGCTGCAGTTTCCTCACCTGTGACATACGGAGCCTGGGCCCAGAGAACTTTATGTCTCTTCTTGCTCTAATATTTGGAGTCCTTGTCATTTTCTGATGTAGGTGACCGTGGTACAAATAGCTCGTGGCACTCTGTGAGTCTGCTTCTTTGGCTGAGCTAAAATCACTTCAAGCAAAACAAAGAAAAGAAGAAAAACAAACAAGTCTGCTTTGATGGAAGCAGCCTCATCTGGAGAGCCAGCTGCTGTGTGCCTCCCATTAGGGTGTATTATAAGGAAGAATTTATACTGTCTTTGCAATAAGCAGATCTGGATTAAATTTGTGGCTTTGCTACTTCCTGGGAGAGTCTCCTAATCTCTTTTGATTTCAGTTTCCTTAACTGTAAAATAGGAATAATATCTTCCCTACTATTTAGGCTTTTTATCATGAGCCAGTAAGATTTGTCCTTGAGAGTTATTTGCAAGCTATATAGTGTTCTAAGCTATACTTTCTGCCGTGGAGATGTTCAGATCATGAAGATCCCATGTATTCTTTTAGGAAAGAACATCAAATTTCACTTGGCTCTAGCCTCTTTGTCACACAAAGTCCAGCCACCCTAGTATGCTGCACAGCATTGCATACTACAAAATATCATAGGAAAGCCTGAAAAGAAGAGGGACGTTATGAACCTACACATCTGAAGTACTCATGTGGTCTCTCGTCGCCCTCTAATAAGTATTGCTCTTAACCATCCATAGTTGCTAGAAAGAAACTGTGGATCTTTCTCCTGTTGTTCTTGCTTATAAGGACTCTGGCGCTTGCCTTTGCAGATACCTTTAGCTCCGGGATTTCATCTGGCTTAGGAGCTTTCTCTTAGCTCTTGAAATGTCTGTAAAAGCCTCTGTAACTTACTTAATGTTTTACTCAATCATATAATAAAAACATTATTTAATGTAATTATGTTCTTGACATTATGTCTGTCTTGGGAGTACAGCTTTGAATTTGATAAACTCCTGGTTCCCAGGGACATTAAAAATGTGAAAAAGCATCACTAGAAGTATCTAAGCTCTTCAGAACCTCTTGAGCCCAGTCTTAGTGTATGTGGAAAAAGATCCTTCCTATTCCTTAAATGCACTCCTTAAACTACTGTTCTCTTGAAAAAAATGGGGGAAATTTCTTGCTCTTTTCTTCTACATCAGGAATATTTTTTTCATTTATTTATTTATTTATTTATTTTCTAAGGGGAAAGTTCTTTTTTTTAATTATACTTTAAGTTCTAGGGTACATGTGCACAACATGCAGGTTTGTTACATATGTATACGTGTGCCATGTTGGTGTGCTGCACCCGTTAACTTGTCATTTATATTAGGTATATCTCCTAATGCTATCCCTCTCCTCTCCCCTGACCCCACAACGGGACCCTGTGTGTGATGTTCCCCCGCCCCCGTGTCCAAGTGTTCTCATTGTTCAGTTCCCACCTATGAGTGAGAACATGTGGTGTTTGGTTTTCTGTCCTTGTGATAGTTTGTTCAGAATGATGGTTCCCAGCTTCATCCATGTCCCTACAAAGGACATGAACTCATCCTTTTTTATGGCTGCATATCCATGGTGTATATGTGCCACATTTTCTTAATCCAGTCTATCACTGATGGATATTTGGATTGGTTCCAAGTCTTTGCTATTGTGAATAGTGCCTCAAGAAACATACGTGTGCATGTGTCTTTATAGCAGCATGATTTATAATCCTTTGGGTATATGCCCAGTAATAAGATGGCTGGGTCAAATGGTATTTCTAGTTCTAGATCCTTGAGGAATCACCACACTGTCTTCCACAATGGTTGAACTAGTTTACAGTCCCACCAACAGTGTAAAAGTGTTCCTATTTCTCCACATCCTCTCCAGCACCTGTTGTTTCCTGACTTTTTAATGATTGCCATTCTAACTGGTATGAGATGGTATCTCATTACGGTTTTGATTTGCCTTTCTCTGATGGCCAGTTATGATGAGCATTTTTTCATGTGTCTGTTGTCTGCATAAATGTCTTCTTTTGAGAAGTGTCTGTTCATATCCTTTGCCCAATTTTTGATGGCGTTGTTTGATTTTTTTCTTGTAAATTTGTTTGAGTTCTTTGTAGATTCTGGATATTAGCCCTTTGTCAGATGGGTAGATTGTAAAAATTTTCTCCCATTCTGTAGGTCACCTGTTCACTCTGATGGTAGTTTCTTTTGCTGTGCAGAAGCTCTTTAGTTTAATTAGATCCCATTTGTCAATTTTGGCTTCTGTTGCCATTGCTTTTGGTATTTTAGTCATGAAGTCCTTCCCTGTGCCTGTGTCCTGAATGGTATTGCCTAGGTTTTCTTCTAGGGTTCTTATGGTTTTAGATCTAACATTTAAGTCTTTAATCCATCTTGAATTAATTTTTGCATAAGGTGTAAGGAAGGGATCCAGTTTCAGCTTTCTACATATGGCTAGCCAGTTTTCCCAGCACCATTTATTAAATAGGGAATCCTTTCCTGATTTCTTGTTTTTGTCAGGTTTGTTAAAGATCAGATGGTTGTAGATTTGAGGTATTATTCCCAAGGGCTCTATTCTGTTCTGTTATTCTATATCTCTGTTTTGGTACCCGTACCATGCTGTTTTGGTTACTGTAGCCTTGTAGTATAGTTTGAAGTCAGGTAGCGTGATGCCTCCAGCTTTGTTCTTTTGGCATAGGATTGACTTGGCAATGCAGGCTCTTTTTTGATTCCATATGAACTTTAAAGTAGTTTTTTCCAATTCTGCAAAGAAAGTCATTGGTAGCTTGATGGGGATGGCATTGAATCTATAAATTACCTTGGGCAGTATGGCCAATTTCACAATATTGATTTGTCCTATCCATGAGCATGGAATGTTCTTCCGTTTGTTTGTGTCCTCTTTTATTTCATTGAGCAGTGGTTTGTGGTTCTCCTTGAACAGGTCCTTCACATCCCTTGTAGGTTGGATTCCTAGGCATTTTATTCTCTTTGAAGCAATTGTGAATGGAGGTTCACTCATGATTTGGCTCTCTGTTTGTCTATTATTGGCATATAGGAATGCTTGTGATTTTTGCACACTGATTTTGTATCCTACAGCAGGAACATTTTTTATAGAGACTCATGACATAGCTATTTTTTAGAGATTGTGCAGCCAGCATAATTTGGAGACTTGGTTTGCATTTATTCTCTTCACAAATGATAAACTCAGGTGGCCCTAGAAGTGGTTAATTATAAAAACCAAAGAGAGGAAGCTGAGAAACAGAATTCTTTACATTCACCAGATAACATATGCTTACCTTGTTTCAATTTATGAGCATAACTTCTCCCTCTGTAGACTAACCTTGTCCAGGGATACTCTCTAGTGACCTTGTCCTGTCCTTGGTGTTTGACAAATATTCTGTCAAAGTCAAGAGTGATACCTATAGTAAAGCCCTACTTCATAGCTGCAAATGAAATTAGAGCTACCCACAACTTTGAAGAACAAAGTTGGGAGCTTAACGCAGTATAATTGCTGATTGTCAATGCTGATTAGCCTATTGGTGAGTGAATGAGTCAGCATCTGTCATACACTGCTAGCCTACAGGTAAAAAGACTGTGAGTGCTGGCAGGAATGCTATGAATCTTATGTATCTGGGTGGAGTGGAAGTGACTCAGCCCAAATTAAGAAAGTAGCAGCCTGACACAGCTGCATTGCCTCAGCTAGCTGAATTCCTGAGCCAGCTCCAGGGTACTCAGTGTCAATTGACATTGGATGAACATCTTATTGAATCTCTCTCTCTTTCTCACTAGATTTATTAAAGCATAATGTACATGCCATTAAATTCACCTGTTTTAAGTGTACAGTTCAATGATTCTTAGGAAATTTACAGACTTTTACAACCATCAACTCAAACCAGGTTAGAATATTTTATTACCCCAATATCACTTATGTTTGTTTGCAGTCAGTACTCAATCCCATCCCCTAGCTCAGAGAGCCATTAATCTACTCTCTATAGGTTTGCCTTATCTGGACGTTTCATATAAATGGAATCACACCTTATGTATTTTTTTGTGTTTGACTTCTTTCACTTAGCATAATGTTTTTGAGGTCCACCCATTATGTAGCATATATTAGCAGCTTTTTTCTTCTTATAAATGAATGGTATTCTATTGTATGGATTTATCACACTAGGTTTATCCATTTGTCCAGTGATAGACATTTACACTGTTTCTACTTTTGGGCTATTAATGATAATGCTGTTGTTAATAGTTGCATACATATTTCTGGCCCTACATTGTCAAATTAGAGTCTTCATAGTTAAGATTACTTATGTGCTAGACACATTTTTTAGCTTTTAATGTCTAGAATTCTTCCACATAAATGTATGTATTTGTGTATTATACATACACACATGAATCTACATAGATACTTGCACACCATATATACTTACTGTGTGTCTTTACTCTGAAATCATGAGCCATCATTCCAGGGTACCTTACTTTGTTAATATCTATCTTTTCATTGCAGCTATTCTAGTGGATATAAAATGGCATCTCTATGCTTTGGGGTAGCAGGTCCCTGGTAACTAATGATATTAATGTGCTTATTAGCTATTTGTATATCTTCCTTGGAGAAATATCTACTAAAATTCATTGCCATTTCTTTTTAGCTCAGCAAAGCTAACATTGCCAAATTTCAATAGAACTATTTTTCTGTTTATAATTGAGTTATAAGAGTTAAATATTCTAGATGTAAGTCCCTTATCAAATATATGACTTGCAAGTATTTTCTTTCATTCTATGAGTTGTCTTTTCACTTTCTTGGTGGTATCCTTTTTATATTTTATTTCTCTGAGACAAGGTCTGGCTCTGTCAAACAGGCTGGAATACCATGGCACCATATCGGCTAGGTGCAACCTCTGCCTCCTGAGCACAAGAGATCCTCCCACCTTAACCTCCCAAGTAACTAGGCCAACTGGTGTGTGCCACTATGCCTGGCTAATTTTTGTATTTTTGGTAGAAATGAGATTTTGCTATGTTTCACAAGCTGGTCTTGAACTCCTGGACTCAAGCAGTCCTCCCACCTCAGCCTCCTGAAGTGTTGGGATTACAGGCATGAGCCACTGTACCTGGCGTCTCAGTGGTATCCTTTGAAGCACAAAAATTTTTAATACTGATGAAGTCAAATTTATCTATCTTTTCTGTTGTTGTTTGTACTTCTGGTGTCATGTCTAGCAAACCATTGCCTAACCCTTGGTTGTAAATATTCACTCCTGTATTTTCTTCCAAGAATTTTATATTTATTGTTTATAGCTTTTCTATAGGGTCTGTGAACCTTGAATTTATTTTTTTTGTATGGCATGAGGTGGGGATTCAAATTTTTCAAATTTATGTTTTTGCGTATGGATATCCAGTTGTACTGGCAACATTTATTGAACAGACTATTCTTTTCCCATTGAATTAACTTGGTACCCTTATTAAAAATCAATGTACCATAAAAGGGTTTATTTCTGAAATATTAATAATATTTCATTGAGTCATATGCCTATCATTTTGGCAGTACCACATTGTCTTGATTACTGCAGCATTATATTAAGTTTGAAATCAGAAAATGTGAGTTTTTCAATGTTTGTTTTTTTAAAGTTTGCTTTGGCTATTCTGGGTGGCCCTTACATTTTTATATGATATTTAAAAATCAACTTGTCAGTTTCTGCCAAAAACAAAATTCACCTCAGATAGGATTTTGGTAAGGATTGCATTGAATCTATAGATCAATTTGGGGAGTTTTGCCATCCTAACAATATTAAGTCCCTGATACATTAATGTAGATGCATTTCCGTTTATTTAGGTCTTTGTAAATTAATTTCAGTGATTATTTTATAGTTTTCAGCGCATAAGTTGGCACTTTTTTTGTTAAACTTATTTCTAAGTATTTTATTCTTTATGCTATTGTAAATAGAATTGTTTTCTTGTTTGTTTCTTTTTTGAGACAGAGTCTCCCTCTGTCACCCAGGCTGGAGTGCAGTGGTGTGATCTCAGCTCACTGCAACCTCTGCCTCCTGGGCTCGAGCAATTCTCCTGCCTCAGCCTCCCAAGTAGCTGGGACTACAGGCACGTGCCACCACACCTGGCTAATTTTTGTATTTTTAGTAGAGATGGGGTTTCACTATGTTGGCCAGCCTGGTCTTGAACTCCTGACCTCAAGTAATCAGCCTCTGAAAGTGCTGGGATTACAGGCATGAGCCACCATACCTGGCCAAATTGTTTTCTTAATTATATTTTTAGATTGTTCATTGCTGGTGCATAGAAATAGAATTAATTTTATATATAAATACAGTTGATTTTTATATTGAAATTGTACCCTGCAATTTTGGGGTACAATGTTAGTGATTGAAATGAATACATAACCCTTTTAGCACTTTGAATATGTCATTCCATTGCCTCCTGGCCTCCATTGTTTCTGGGGAGAAGTTAGCTGTTAATTTTATTAAAAGTTTCCTTACATGTGATGACTAATTTTTTCTTACTGCTTACAAAATATTTTATTTGTCTTTGTCTTTCAGCATTTTTGCCATAATGTGTCTAGATGTAAATATCGTTGAATTTATTTTACTTGAAGTTTTTTAACTTCAAATTTGGAAAATTTTTTCTGCTGCTATATGTATATAATGCTCTTTTCTCTCTCTTCTTTTTGGTTCTAACTTTACATATATGTTGATGTGCCTAATGATGTACCACATTTCTCTGATGCTATGTTCACTTTTCCTCATTCTTTTTGTTTCTATCTGTTCTTCAGACTGCATAATCTCTATCAATCTGTTTCCAAGTTCTCTGATTCTTTTTTCTGCCAGTTCAAATTTATTGTTGAGCCCATCTAGTTAATTTATTTCAATTATTGTACTCTTCAACTCCAGGATGTTCATTTTGTTTTCTTTTATAAATTCAATATCTTTATTGATAGTCTTTATTCAGTGAGACATTGTCAATTTACCTTCTTTTACTTATTGAAGCATGGTTTCCTCTAGTTCCTCAAAAATATTTATTATAGGCCGGGTGTGGTGGCTCGTGCCTGTAATCCCAACGCTTTGGGAAGTCGAGGCAGGTGGATCACTTGAGACCAGGAGTTTGAGACCAGCCTGGCCAACATGGCGAAACCCAGTTTCTAATAAAAACACAAAAATTAGCTGGGTGTGGTGGCACATGTCTGTAGTTCCAGCTACTTGGGAGGCTGAGGCACAAGAATTGCTTGAATCCAGGAGCTGGAGGTTGCAGTGAGTTGATAGCATGCCACTGCACTCCAGCCTGGTTGACAGAGCAAGACTCTGTCTCCAAAAAGGAAATAAATATATTCATAGCTGCTGTGAAGTCTTTGTATGTTAAGTAAATAATCTGAATTCTCTTAAAGGCCATTTCTGTTGCCTGCTTTTAATCCTGTGTATGGATCACACATTCCCATTTCTACCAGAAATTGTAAATACATAGTTTCTTTTCCTCCTATTCTTTTCCTCCTTCAAGGAAAAAAAAAAAAAACAACCCTTAACTTTGTGAACATCACTTTAGTAAAGATATGTGACAGAACATAGAACAAAATGACCTAGAAGTCTGACTTATGTGTCCCAAAAGTTTTTATTTCTTTTTTTAATTTAGAGTATTTTGAATAAAATAGTTGGGAGCAGTGGAAGAAAGAAAGTGGTGTTCCATGACTACTCCCAATCATTGTAGAAAGAGAATCACATGGGTGGAAAGGAAAAAGAAAGTAATGGTAAGAGTGACTAAAGAAAGAGAAATTGAGAACCTTTGAGAATGTGAGATCTGGGACCTGATTGCAGAACAGGATGTTCATAAGGTGGGCTGAGGAAGAAGAACACTATCAGTGAGAGTAAAGAATGTGTTATCAGTGAAGATGGACAGAGTCCTACACAATATACAAAGTTTTCTTTTCCCCAAGATGGAGCAGAAGCTGCAGCTTTATACCTATGCTTCAGCTTGCGCTGGCCACAGCAGAGATGACAAGAGACTCGAAGGAGTTTTGTGGATAGGAACGCGAACTATCTCAAGAGTGACCAGTGTATAGCTATGGCTGAGGAATAAAAATGGGGAAACGTAGGTCTGAGTGTTCTTGCTTGTACAGATAACTCAAAGACAGAGGCACCCTATCCCTATATGAACCCCTAAAACTTAGAAGCAACCACAGCATTCCTAAAGTATAAGGACTCTGAATAAAAATTAAGTTATAACATAGAACAATAAAAGAAGAAAAAAATTTGCACACACAGAAGAACAATCAAGAAAACATGGCAAGGAAGAGTAATGAGAGGGAAGAATTCTACCATAAATTAAAATGTGCTACAGCCCATATGTTAAAAACTGTGTAGTGTTGGTAGAAGACTAGACAGACATAACAATCGGACAAAAAGAAAAGTCCAAAAAATAGACCCAATCACATATGGAAATCAAGTACGCAATAAGGGCAATCTCTGACTTGATAGATAAAATTATAGATTTTGTAATAAGTGGTTTTGAGATAAGTGAATATATATATTATATACATCAAGTTGGATCCATTTTTCACATTACACTCTAGGATAAATTCCAAATGGATTAGGTATTTAAAGGTGAAAGTATTAAACCATACAAGCAAAATGAGAAAACATGGTGTAATGGCTGAATTCTTTTATATCTGGAGAAAGGCAAAATTCTTTTCTAATCATGAAAACAAAATACTCCATATGCATAATAACAAGAAAAATGACAAGATGGGACACAGTATTTGTAATAGAATGGACTGAAAGTTAACATCTTTAAAATATAAAGAACTATTAAAAATGAGAGAAATGTGCCAACAATTCAATTTTAAAAATGGACAAAAATAGGCCACAGATATGTCACTGAAAATGAAATGAAAATTCTCTCACATATGAAAATGTAATCAATCTCTCTCGTATTAATAGAAATATAAATTTAGGATACAATAATTAATTTGTTTTTCTAATGAGGAATGCTGCCTCAGTATCTCATCACATTTTCAACACTCTTCTCATATAGCTCTTAACACAATATGACTTAGTGTTCACCAAGGTAGAGATTTTAGGGAAGTTACTGCCCTCCACAAACTCTCCACCATACCAAGAACAAGATTGTGTTTATTTGCTTTCACTCTAGTGCTCAGTATGATGCATTTACCTGATTTGTGCCTTTAACTGATTAAAACCCCTATGTGAATGCTTAGTGTAATGATAAATATACACCCAGAAAAACAGCACCATCCCTTCTATCCTAACTTTCTAGTGAGATGCAGCATAGTGTAGTGGGCAAACTCACAGCTTTGGAGCCAGATTATTAAGTTTCACTTACTGGCTCTGCAATTTATAGCTGTGCGACTTTGGGCAAGATATTTATTCTCTCTGTATTTCTATTTCCTTTAAATGATGATGTAAATGAAAATAGTAGCTTAGCTATAGGATTTTATGAAAACTAAATGATTTATTAACATAAAATTCTTACAATAGTGCCATCTGGTAGGTTTAAGTGCTAGGTAAATATTTTACATTGTTATTAGTCAGGAAAACAGCACTTACTTTCAATCCAAAGAGACTGGGGAAAGATCAGGAAGATAATTAAAAATACATATATATTGGGTTTAGTGGAGGTTGATGTGGGGGCTCAATTTTTTTCCATTTTTAACTGCTTGCCTCCCATGATAAGTTGTGCCAACAATATTTGTTGCATATCGAGGTAGCCAATCTTATACTTTTCTTCTTATCTAATGTCTAGACAACACTGATTTTCCCACGATATTCTTACTTATCTCATGAGCTTGGAATGACCAGTGAACATCAAGCCAGAGGTTATCTTGAAAGACAGGCTTCCAGGCCTTCCAAAATTATGTGTCTTTGTAAATCAAAGAAATTATTGAAGTGATTATGTTCAGCTTGGCATTTGCCACCTTACTAGAGAACAATAGCTTCTGAACACCATATCTTGGCTGTATTTTAGGGGAAGATAGTGATCCTTATAGTCAACCAAGGAATGGCTGGAGGATGGGGCTTCAACTTCCCCAATCTTTCCATCTCTTCAAATATGTTAATAATGGTAATGATAATAACAATACCACTTGACATGAAAGACTAGTATTAATTTTACACAAAATGTGATTAGAGGTATACTTAGAAGTCTTTGTTATCTTTATTGATCTTTGATATAAAATATAAGCAAACTTAATCTGCTTCCTATGAAAACACAGTATTAAGATGAATCTCCTGCCCTCTTACTGTCTCTGAGCCCCTTCTAGACTTCTCTTTACTGCAGAAAATCTGGAGCTGCCTACTGGCTGGATCCACTGATGAATGAAAACTCTATAACAATTTGTAACAAGAGAAAGTTAAAAGTCTGTGGAAGCCCTCTAGGACCTGGAATCCATCTCTATTCGTATGTCTAATATTCCCACTGTATAAGTAACCTTTATTCCAGCATTATAAATATCCACTTGCCTTAAAGAAAAGGATTTAGTATCATTCATTTTATTTTTAATAAATCCTAAAAGAAAACAGGAAGCAGCACAGTTTGGAGGAAATGAGATAGTATTGAGATTTAGATCCATCTCTGAACAACTGGGCTGTGAATGGATAGAGTTCCCTTAAAATATTTTATTACCTTAGCAAATAGGGCAATCTGAATAGAAATTCAAGGCTGTAGATTGCAAAAGCAGGACTAACACCACATGTCGTGGAGGGAAGTCAGGCTGGACCAGGTATAGGGAACTGGCTAATCATAAAAGCCAATTTGGGCTGGGCACGGTGGCTCACGCCTGTAATTCCAGCACTTTGGGAGGCCAAGGTGGGCAGATCACAAGGTCAAGAGATCGAGACCATCCTGGCCAACATGGTGAAACCCTGCCTCTACTAAAAATACAAAAACTAGCCGGGCGTGGTGGCACATGCCTGTAGTCCCAGATACTCAGGAGGCTGAGGCAGGAGAATCAATTGAACCCAGGAGGTGGAGGTTGCAGTGAGCCAAGATCATGCCACTGCAGTCCAGCCTGGGGGACAGAGCAAGACTCTGTCTCAAAAATAAATAAATAAATAAATAAATAAATAAATAAATAAATATAAATAAAAAAGAAAAGAAAAGAAAAAGCCAATTTGGTGAAAAGAAACTCTTGTCCTTAGGAAATAGGACTCTGGGCAAGAATATGCAGACTGATGATCGAGTGAGGAAGCCAGTGACTGGAGAAATGGGAACCAACATTAGAGTGACACTGGCAATATGGAGACGAGATTGAATCAGCCCTTTGTTACAGGGTGTCTGATTGAGAAAAGTTGACTCATTATCCATCGGGTAAACAACCAAAATGCTCTTTGCATTTCCCTTTCTAGGGACAAAATGAGACCCAGGGCCTGGAATAGGAGGAATAGATTAAGTGAAGCTTGTTTCTCAGTTTAGAGGTGTTAGAAGGATGGGAATCTATGCAGCCTTTACAGAGTCATTTCCCTAAACACCTGTATTCCTCCCAGAGCTGCTGTGAGAAGCAGTCCTGTGGAATGGAAAGTACCTGGCTCTGGAATGAGACACACCTGGGTCTGCATCTTGGTTCCACCCTCTCTGCTTGTCCCATAGCATCCATTTTCCTTCACCACTCAGTCACGGCATCATGGTCTAGGCAGTACTGGTAATACAACTACTGCAGAGGATTACATTGGAAAATCTAGGTGGAAAGTCTGGCACAACATAGGTTCTCAAAAATTAATGGCATTTATTTTGAACTCATTTGAAGGAAGTTTGATAATCTTTTAAAATTTTTTGCTTCCCTTTTCCTTCAAGCAATTCAATAAGGTAAAATACGCCTTCATAATGTGATAATCAATGATTTAACAAAATGTAAAATGAATATATGCATTTATGTAATAATTTAGCCTTTAAGACTTTTCCCCCAGAGATATGAGAAGATGTATGTACATAAGTATTCACTTCATCATTGTTTGTAACTGAAGAAAACTAGAACCAACCTAAATGTTAGGGTTAAATAAATTATGATATACTCATGAAATGAAACATCTCAGTCTCTAAAATGAACAGAATAGGTCTTTATGAGATGATTTTAAAATACAGCCAAGATATATGTATGATTCCATTTGTATAAAAAGAGCATATATGTATATGTTTGTATGTGTAACTATTTTATGGAATGCAAAATATATTTTATTTTAACTGCATTTAAATTTTAAATGTATTTAACATTTAGAGAATAGTATAAATATGTCAAAAGTTAGAAACTGAGAAAATTTAATTTAAATACTTTGGTATTTGAATTATAACCTTGAACATTCATTACTTCTGTGATTTTAAAATAATGGTTAAAAATGGCCACCTGGCTTTTTTTAATCCACAGATTTTTTAAATGAAGAGAAACTTGTGTTGGCTTGAGACATTAATGCAATAATAGTTTTTTTTTTTTTTACTGAATATTTCACTTATTTCTTTCTTTACATAACTGAAATATTTAAGGTGCACAATAAAAGGGTGGGAAAAATAAAATAAAATCCATGTACAACCTCAGGCCTAAAATTTGTCATCTTAACATTTGCCATCTTGATTACAAACTCTCTTATTTATTTATAAATAAACAGAAACACAAAGAAATAAAATGATATTACTATATTAGAGGCTCTATTTTTACCTTCTCCCCTTGCTATTTCCATTTCTCTTCTGGAATCGCTATCCTGAAGTGGTTTACTTCTTTCTCATGCATGTGTTTTTGCTGTTTAATCTTTACGACAACACTTTAGCACAGGTATTATTATCATACTCGAATATCCTATTTTCTTATATGTGATTATATGTAATATGTATGTATTTCCTTATCTATAATGTATATGTATATATAAACTCTTCATATGTGGGTGCACATATAAGGAAATTGAAGCTTAGAAAGGTATAGTAATTGATACTACTCATGTGACTAGCAAATAGTGAAGCTTAAATGCAAACCCAGGGCAATCCGGCTAAGGCTTCAAGTGTATTTCACTTAAAGTGATTACTTTTTAAATTGTGGGTAGATTTACTTTATTCAAATCTTACTGTTATGAGTTAAATTGCATCCCTCAAAAGGGTGTTCCTGAGTCTTTACACCCAGTACCTATGAATATGATCTTACTTGGAAAAGGAGTCTTCGTAGATAAAATCAAATTAAGATGAGCTCATGCTTGATTAGGATCAGCCCTAACGATGACTGGTGTCCTTATAAGAAAAGGAGAACAGACAGAGATAGGCTAAGAGGGAAGAATGCCGTGTGAAGATAGAGGCAGTGATTGGAGTGACGCAGGCGCAAGGAAGAGATGCGGAGGCTTGCCAGCGAACTCCAGGCGCTAAAGGAAAGGCATGGAACAGTTTCTTCCCCAGATCCTTCAGAGAGAACATGGCCCTGCCAACACCTGAATGTCGTATTTGTTTTAACACATACAATTTGTGGTACTTTGTTGTCATAGCCCTGGGTAACCAATCAATTGGTTTGGTTGTCACTCATTTAACAAATGTGTGTGGAGCAATTTAGGAAAATGGTTAAGTATATGCATTCTTGAACCAAATATCTTATGTGTAGGTCCTAAGTCTTAGGGCAAGTTATTAACCTCTCTCTGCTTCACCTTCCTCATTTTAAAATTATGCTAATAATAGAACTTTCTTCATAGAATTTTTATGAGAATGGCATGAGTTAATATGGGTAAAGCATTTAGAACATGAACGTAGTATCATTAACATGTTGATGATATACCAAGCACATACTAGGTGCTAAGGTCATCTTCATTAACATAAGCTAATCTCTTATTAATAAAGAATCCATTTATTAAACAATTATATATAATGATGCGCAAGATGATTGTAAATTGTTTTGGTTTAATTCTCTGCTCCAAATTTAAAGTGATAGATTAAATACCAATAGAAGGAAAAAACTCAAAAGATATAGCTAGATTGGAAAACAATATAAATATTTCTAATGCAAATAATGAATGAAGCTTAAACGAATATGAAATGGCATCTGCAAGTTTTGCTCCTGAAGACAAAGAGATCTAAATGACAATATTTAAAATGAAAATGACTTTATGGGCCGGGCGCGGTGGCTCACGCCTGTAATCCCAGCACTTTGGGAGGCTGAGGCGGGCGAATCATGAGGTCAGGAGATCGAGACCATCCTGGCCAACATGGTGAAACTCCGTTTCTACTAAAAATACAAAAATTAACTGGGCGTGGTGGTGCATGCATGTAATCCCAGCTACTTGGGAAGCTGAGGCAGGAGAATCGCTTGAACCCGGGAGGCAGAGGTTGCAATGAGCTGAAATCATGCCACTGCACTCCAGCCTGGCGACATAGCGAGACTCTGTCTCAAAAAAGAAAAGAAAAGAAAAGAAAATTACTTTATGACATATCAAGAGCTCTAATGAAACTGAAGAAAAACTTAGAAGATTTATAGCCTTATTTTTACTAAAACAAATGTAAAAGATCGAAGATAAATAAGTAAAATCATTTATCTTACGTTTCTTCAAAATAAACAAGATTTAAACAAGATGTGGTACAAAAGAAGTTGTACTAACAAATAAACCCCAAAACACAATGGCTTGAGTAAGATAAGTGCTTATTTTTTATGAAATCATAGTGATCTGGGTCAGGTAAGGCAGCTCTGCCATCTTCGCATTTGCTTTTATCTCTCAGTTCACAATGGCTGGCTGCCCCAATTCTTGTCAATGCCTGATTAGCAAGAGTGAAGAACAGATCATGATTGACACATGCACCTTACTTTTATATATATGATCGAATAGTACTCTTCATTATTTCTGCTCTGATGAACTGACCAGAACATAGTCACAAGACCTTACCAAGACTCAGGATTTTCTATTATTTGAAAAGGGAAGAATCAATGTTAAGGATGACTTGTAGTCTTTGTTTGTAACAGAAAAAATTGAAAGGAATGAAATAATAAAAATAAAAGAATATTTTAGTGATATATAAAACAAGGAGACTATAGAGATTATCAACAAAACAAAAAGATGGATGCTAAAAATAGATAAACTTAGCAAGAGTGATAAAAAGAGAAAAATACACAAAATATTAGAAAATAGACACACATCTAAAAATCAGTGTCGTGTTTTTGAAATCCTAATAGAATTCTATTAGCAGTATTATGCAAGTACATTAACAAAATTTAAATAAAATTGAATATTTTCTTTTCTTTCTTTCTCTTTTTTTTTTTTTTTTTTTTTTTTTTTTGAGACAAGGTCTCACTCTGTTGCCAGGCAACAGTGTCGCGATCAAGGCTCAATGCAGTCTTGAACTGCAGGACTCAAGTGATTGTCCCTCTTCAATTTCCTGAGTAGCTGGGACCACAGGCACATGCCACTACGTGGGGCTAGTTTTTAAAAACTTTTTGTAGAGACAGGGGTCTCCCTATGTTGCCTGGGCTGGTCTTGAAATCCTGGGCTCAAGCGATCTTTCCACCTCAGCCTCAGAAAGTGCTGGGGTTACAGGCGTGAGCCACCATGCCCACTGAATGTTTTCTAGTATATATTTAACAGATCTTAACCAAAGAAGAACATCAAAAAAACTAAATACACCAACAGCAATTAAAGACATTGAATTAACAATTAAATGATTTTTCTGAAAGACACTAGTCTAGTTTAGACACTTTTATAAACTCATTTGCCAATCATTTTTTAAAAATTTCAGAATACAAGAATTTCTTAGAATAGCGTCAATAATAAAATTTTCCAGCACAACTCAATCAACATATCACATGCAATTTTATTTGAGCAGAGATGCAAAATTCTAACTAAAATACAAACAACTTAAATTAAATAGTGCGTAAATTTCACCTAGTTGCCAAGGAAAGAATATGCCAGTATGCCAGGAATGTCAGGATGTTCAACGTTAGAAAATGTGTTGAACATAATATAAGCAATAATAGCTATCTTGAGCAAATCTAACGAGCATCTTTATAAATGAAGATATGACAAAATTCTTACACATAGATCTTTATTAATGTTGTATATCTACTTAAATGTGACTGAAAACATTGTGCCTAATGGCTATTTTTTTTTTTTTTTTGAGATGGAGTCTCTGTCATTCAGGCTGGAGTGCAGTGACATGATCTTGGCTCACTGCAACCTCCGCCTCCTGGGTTCAAGCGACTCTCCTACCTAAGCCTCCCAAGTCGCTGGGATTACAGGCGCTCGCCACTATGCCCAGCTAATTTTTGTATTTTTTAGTAGAGAAGGGGTTTCACCATGTTGCCCAGGCTGGTCTTGAGCTCCTGACCTCGTGATCCGCCTGTCTTGGCCTCCCAAAGTGCTGGAATTACAGGCATGAGCCACTGCGCCCAGCCCTTAATGGCTAAACTTTGTAATCTTTTCCATAAAGGATTTACACATCTTTTATTAGCTTTGTTACCTTGTCATGTTTATTGCTTATTCTGTATGGAATCTTATATTTCTTTGCACTCTCTAATTGTTTTATAGTGTATATATATATATACATAAAAACTCTATTGATATTTTTATGTAGTTTTTCTTTAGTTTTCTTCTTTTTTTTTTTTTTTTTTTTAGAAATGGAGTCTTGCTATTAGATTGGTACAAAAGCAATGGCAAAACTGCAATTACTTTTGCACCAACCTAACATGTCACCCAGGTTGGAGAGCACTGGCTATTTACAGGCACAATCTTAGCACACTGTAGCCTTGAATCCCGGCCTTAAGTGATGCTCCCACCTAAGCCTCCTGAGTAGCGAGGACCACAGGTGCATGCCACCATGACAGGCGTACAGGTAAGCCTACTAGATTTTTATGGAGAGAAAACAAAGAGACATTAGCTCATTTTATAATTATTATATCTTTTATTTATTTTCCTTCTCTTATTGCATCAACTGGATTTTTAAGTGAGAACAAGGGTGCTCACTGTCCTCACTTCTACTCAACAATGTACAATGTAGCAATTCACGTAAAGCACACTTTGAATGACCAACGATCAAATAAAAGAATACTCCATTACACTAATAATCAGGGTAATTCAAATTAAAACCGTAAAGAGGTACATTTAACTCCCACCAAATTGATGATAATTGAAAAATCTAACAATTCCAAGTGATGATAAAGATGTAGAGAAATCACAAATTGCTGACAGAGATATAAATTTGCACAGTCACAATCCTCAAAGTATGGTCCCTGGACCATCAGAACCTGAGCACTTGTTAGAAATGCGCATTCTCTGGCTCCATCCTAGACCTACTAAATCAGAAACTCTGGGCACAGAGCTAGCAATCTGTGATCCAAAGAATACTTAAGTCTGATAACTCTGACTTAAAGGAACACACTGATAAGCTATTTGACATTATCTGGCAAAGATGAAGTTATAACAGTTTTACTTCCAAGTATAAACCCTGGAGAAACTCATATGCATCTATTAACAGAAACATGAAACAAAAAATTCATGGCAGTATTATTTGTAGTAATATAAAGTTAGAAATTTGCAGCCAGGCGTGGTGGCTCACACCTGTAATCCCAGCACTTTGGGAGGCCGAGGTGGGCAGATCACCTGAGGTCTGGAGTTGTTTGAGACCAGCCTGGCCAACACGGTGAAACCCTATCTCTACTAAAAATACAAAAATTAGCTGGGCATGGTGTCAGGTGCCTGTAATCCCAGCTATGAGGGAGGCTGAGGCAGGAGAATTGCTTGAACCTAGGAGGCAGATGTTGAAGTGAGCCAAGATCTCAACATTGCACTCCATCCTGGGCGACAAGAGCGAGACTTCATCTCAAAAAATTAATAAATAAATAATAAATAAAATCAGAAATTTGTTGTAAATGTCCTTCAATAGGAGAATTGAAGAATATTTCTAATAAAACATACCTCATTCTTCACCCCACAAAATCATTCTTATTTGTTATTTCAAAAACAGACTTTGAAACATTTTAATTTATTTAGGAACCCAAATAAAATTCATGAAAGAACTTTGGAATCACTCAAATTAATAATCTGAGACAAATTTAGTGAGAGAAATATGTCCATGGAGAGCCAGCAATAATTTTGTAAGTGATATCCTAAGGAAAGTCAATTATCATTAAACATTCTCAGCGTGAATATAACTAGAAAGTTTTACTTAAAAGGACAAGGACATCCTAACCTATTTTACTGTTTGAAACTTAGTTTTAAAAAATTAAGAGTTTTATGTTTGTAGTATCCAATAGAAGGACAGTATCTATCTGGCTTAATTCATAGGGATATTAACCATCCTTAGAAAACTGTTTGGGGCAAATGATGACTCATTTTGTGTAGTTGTTGGACAGGTCTGAACAGATTTCAGACCATCCATTATTAACACTCACTAATAGAGGCCAAACTATTCCCACCTTCACATCATCTGATCTTAAGCAATGTGTGTCCTGCCATCAGTCACAGTCGGAGGTAGACAGGGCAAGATGAACATCATCTGTTCTCCCTGCCATTTTCATCCATCACTGCCTTGGGGAATCCCATGGAGCCTAAGGAGGAGCTGTAAGTGGTGTAGAAAATGAACCCAGAA
Organism: Pan troglodytes; assembly: GCF_028858775.2. Classification (NCBI taxonomy): domain Eukaryota; kingdom Metazoa; phylum Chordata; class Mammalia; order Primates; family Hominidae; genus Pan; species Pan troglodytes. Next base: position 62,226,606 of record NC_072415.2, read on the forward strand.
TGAGAACTTAGGAAATACGTGTGTTGCCCCAACTATGTTATAAAAATAATAGAATTTTAGAATGTTAGCGTTAAAGGGACCTCATAGATCATCTTGTCCCATGCCATCATTTTAAAGATGAGATTCAGAGTGAGAAAGTGACTTGCCCAACACCATTCTCACACCATCAATTATTTATTGAGAAATAGATGGAATAGAGTGAGAGGTGTACTCAAATACCAATCCGAGGCCCAGAATCTTGGACACTCCACAGCGCAGTGTGACTGTGTCTGGGGCCAATTAACAATCTCTCCCAGTCCACTCAGTTTTCTCAGTCCACTCAGATACTGTGTGTCCCTCCCTGCCCTTGTGATTATAGTGGGAGCAGAACAAACGTGTAGGAATTTCTCCACTTTTCTCTGCTTTGCTTTTGGTCATACCTTCTGTCACTTTGTCTTTTTTTCCTCTGTTTTATTAATTTCATGTCTTAGAGAACTCTTGTCATTGTCTCCTTTTTAGAAGATCATAGGAAGCATTAAATCTAATTATAAATGTCACCCTGTCCTATAAAATGTTAGACAAACCTAAGAGGTAACTGAGAGTTTGTTTACCCACTGTTTGATGAACTGTTGCTTTCTCCACTAAGCCATTGTACCAAAATTGTGTGTGCATGTGTGCGTGCATGTGTGCGTGCATGTGTGTGTGCATGTGTGTGTGCGTGTGTGTGTATGTGTATTGAAGGTGGACAAATTAGAGGCAGGCAAGGCAAGGGAAAATACAGGAAGCACCCAGGCAAAGGCAGTTTGAAAAACAACCTAACAAGTAGACAACAGAGAGGCTAGAGATGGAAGACAAACTTCCAATTTTGTAATAGGAACAAAAGTCAATTCTGACGAAACTGTTCTTATAGAGATAAAAAAAACATAGCACATAGATATGGACGTTCCAGGCTACCTCTTTTATCCAACCCCAACTCCATTTAACATCTTCATGTATGATCCAGGAACAATTCGCAGGCATCCTTCCTATGTCTTGATAGAATATTGTGGTTCTTGGAAACATAGCTGATGCAAGCCTTTACATATGCTATGTACACAAATCACTTATCATTAATAGACGTGAGCTTCCAGTGAGCCTCTTCCATCTGATTCAATTACTACATGGCCTCGCCACAGGTCTGCACTTCTCAAACTGGGATACCACCTTTGGTGCTGAGCTGGAACGTCAAAGTCACAGAATAAGTATTCATGGAGTGTTAATTTCATTTGAAAATTTAGGAAAGGGATATATTAAGTTATTTAACAATTTAAATTATTTGCATATAAAATGGACACGTTCTAGTGTAGAATGCAAAACCTATCTACTTTTGGGAAATGCAACTCCTGATCACAACATTGCTGACTGACACAAACGTGGTGGTCGAGGGGCAGGAGTTCCTTTCAAAACCCCCATGTTGGCCTGAGTCATGATAGCAACTGTCCGCTCAGCACTAGCAAGGAACAGACTCCATCCAAAAGTGAGATGGCATCCCTAGCATGATTGTTGTTGTCATAATTATTTCTTATTAAAATTAGTCACATCTACTGAAATTTGCGGAGCCATGAGAAAAGTACACAGAATTCTCTTTAATCACGGTGCTCATAATTTCCCTTTCCATTTTACATTGAAATGTTTTACAAGAGTTCTGGGCTTATTTTGCTTACACAGTACACATGCCAACACGTACACACACACACACACACACACACAACTGCAGAGAGAAACATTTCGATTTATTATTAAATATGTAAACCTCACATAAGAAAACACTTCATGCATTTTTCTCATTTTCATATTTTAAAACTTTTAGGCCCTAGCTTATTTTACCTTGCTTTTTTACAATCATAATGACTTTTAAGATGAAAATTTCTGAATTCATGTTAATGCTCACAACTTCTGGGAAGAGTGCATATCTAGACATAGCCCAGTAAGTTTTTGATCAGTCCCATACAGTATTTATTTATTTATTTATTTATTTATTTATTTATTTATTTATTATTTATTTTGGAAAGGGAGTCTTGCTCTGTTGCTCAGGCTGGAGTGCAATGGTGTGATCTTGGCTCAATGCAACCTCCTTCTCCTGGATTTAAGCGATTCTCCTGCCTCAGCCTTCTGAGTAGCTGGAATTACAGGTGCCTGCCACCATGCCCGGGCAATTTTTTTTTGTATTTTTAGTGGAGATGGGGTTTCACCATGTTGGTCTGGCTGGTCTCAAACTCCTGACCTCAGGCGATCCGCCTGCCTTGGCCTCTCAAAGTGCTCGGATTACAGGTGTGAGCCACTGCACCAGGCCCCATACGATATTTTAAAAACAATTTTTAGCCTGGGCGCAGTGACTCGCACCTGTAATCCCAGCATTTTGGGAGTCCGAGTCGGGTGGATCAGTTGAAGTCAGGAGTTCGATACCAGCCTGGGCAACATAGTGAAACCTCATCTCTACAAAAAAATACAAAAATTAGACAGGGATGGTGGCATGCACCTGTAATCCCAGCTACTCTGGAGGCTGAGGCAGGAGAATGGCTTGAACCTGGCAGAGGGATGTTGCAGTGAACCGAAATGGCATCACTGCACTCTAGCCTGGGCAACAGGGTGAGAACTTATCTCAAAAAAAAAAAAAATTAAAATATATATTTCTGTATCCGTACATCTTGATAAATTCTAAAATCTTTTTATTCTTCCCTTCTCACTTCCTGAAAACTTTCCCACATCTCTATTCACATTGCACTTTTAATTCATTTTATGAGGTTTGAGTATTAATATATCCAAGTAGACACACATCACTGTCCCTCTCAAAAAGAAGGGCAAGTGTAATATGCTAATAGAGTGAGTATCCATCGCCAAAGTAACTGCAGTACTGTCTACTCAAAAATTTCACCCATACCTTGTCTGTTCCTTCCGAATGGTGGTTAAGGCTTTTTACTCAGTAAATGATCATGATCCACATAATATGAATTTAAGAACATACACTATTGGAAAACACTGTGCTTCAAATCTGGACAAATATAACATTAATTAATTAATCCATTCAATAGACATTTGAACAGATACCATTGTATACAGGACACAGTGTTTAGTGATAAAAGATAGTTCCTGCTCATAGAGTTTTCCATCCTTTGCAGGAGATAGATGAATGATGTCCATGAATTTCATAGCATCACAACAGAGGCAACTATAAGGTTCCTGTAGGAAAAGGCACATGATACTGGGCTATAGATCAGTCCACCAGGAAGCAGACTCTGAGATGGATATTTGCCTGCAGAATATTTATATGGAATTGCCTCAGGATAAACACCAAAGGGATGTAGAGGGTCAAGGATTCCAAAGAGTGAGAGGTTGAATTTTGAAGCAGTCAGAACTCAGGACTCACCTGATGTTCCATTCCAGGGAGCTCTGCAGCCAGAGGCACCCTCCAGAGTTGCCCACCTTGGGGGCAAGGGTGCAGGGCCTTAATTTCCTCACCTCACTACATCCCAGGCATTGAATGAGAGTTGTCCTCTGGAGGGAGTGTGACCCTGAGGAAGGGAGATATGGCTTTCTTGGGCTGAAGTCAAATCCCATGGAGGAACTCAACTGAGAGATGTCAGTCACCAATTGCAGCTCTGAAGCAATGGGCGCCTCGGTCCTGAAAGGGGACCTGGGCTGTCCACCATGGGATCCACTACACCCTGTATCTGTCAGCTGCTCTCCATACAGGTACTTAACCTACCCCATCTCACCCAAGCTAGTGGTAAGGATTACAGAAGCCACCATGGGTCTATTATGCAAACACATGCAGCCTGAGAGAGAACAGCCATTTCCATAGCTATTTCCACCTATGGTCTTCAAGGGTTGATGTGTGCATTAAATTCAGAAGCAAGGAAACACAGGAAAAAGCCTTTTCACAGACCACCAAATAAGCTTATTTTCCAAAATTACCTTTTCCTTTTACTTCCTTTCTGCCTCTGCTCCCCAACTCAAATTATTTCCATTTCATAGTACCATCATTTATACTTAATGATTGAGATATTTGTGTGAGAAAAGTCTTTCCTCTCTTTATGTATGTATTAACCTGTGTAATATAATGGTCATAAAATTGATCCTGATAGAATTTATAATACAGTTTTTTTAGAGATAAAAATTTCCCAGCCAAACAGTCTTATTTTCTTGGTTTTTAGAAAAAGCTTTTTCATCAGTTTTCTTCCAGGAAAAAGAAAGGAAGAAAATGTACATTAAAATGCCTAAAAAATATTTCCTTTGTGTAGAATCTTAGGGTTTCTAAGTTAAAAGAAACTGAGAATATGTTCTTTGTTTTTAAATTTATAAAGTTCAGAAACTTAAAATTTAAAGAAGCATGAAAGTTTACTTGGGTATGTATTCAGTTATAACTCAACTACCTGCTGCTAAATGCTGGTATAAATGCTTTCTTCATATAACTCTTTTCACTTTTACTTAACCTCACCCTCAACTCCAAGATGAATCCTTTACCTTTTCCTTACCTACCTTAGAGGACTGGGGCAGCAAGAGGAGGGATAAAATTGAAGATTTGTGACAAAGCTAATGCAAATGATAAAATAATAAGAAAAATAAAATAAAATAAGATAAAATAATAAGAAAAATAAAAGAAGAGCAGAGATAAAAAATGATAATGTACCATTAACTAAGAAGCAGAGACAATTAACTTACGTGCAGCTAAAATCCAGAAGGAGAAAGGAAGGGGAAGTGGGGAAAAAGAAAAAAAAGAATGAGCCCTATGATAATAACACAAAGAAAGGAAAGTCACTGCATTTTTTGAATTTGGTGTTACGGTGTCAAGCAGGTACAGAAACTGATCACTTAGAAAGGCAACAGAAAAGACTAAATTTGGGAGGAAAAACACATGAAAATTCAAAAAGGTGTTGAAAGTAATTTATTGCATGGGGTCTTGACTTACTTTTATGCAGGTTTCTTAATTTTCACTCAGCATTGTCAGTTTTTTTTAATTTTTAAATAATCTTTATGAACTGAAAACCATTGTGTTTTATTTCTAATTTCTAGAGAGAAATAATTAATGTTACTACCAGAATTCTCTTATTTATTGTTCTTTGAGGCCCAAGCAGAGGCAAAACCCCTTAAGGGCCTGCAACAGCTAGTAATTGCTGTGAAAGAAAAAAAGCAAGAACAAAAATGTAAAAACTTAGGGTCTGTGATGTTGAGTTTCTAGTATGTCAACTGAGCTAAGGTTGAACTATGTCTCCTCCTGCTCAAGAGGTGGAGAGGAGGTGAAGCCTGGTTCTTTCTGTGTTCTGAAGCTTGTGCAGAGCCTGTGGTGCTGTAACAGCACACCCATTTCATTGCTTATCTCCTGGCCCACCCTTGGTGGTACAGCAGTAGGACTGCAGCTCCTGCAGCTCACACTCTATCTCCTCCTCCAGCTCACATTCTATCTCCTCCCCCAGCTTTCCTGATTCTGCGCCAGATAGGTGATCCACACACCCAGGCCATCCAAGTTGGAGGCTTAGAGAAGTAAGCAACCGAGGCAAGTTCCAGTTGGTCCTCACGGCTCACCTTCACAGGATCCAGTTTATCTTTGCTTTCTGCATTTTCATTCCATCTTCCCTCCCCAAGTGTGTGCTCTGTGGATGTTAGTCTCCAGCACCAGTTGCAGAAACTAAAGCATCACACAGAATGTATAACCAACTTTCACAACTGATTAAGGTCAGATTGCTAAAATCTTCCTTTCTTCCTTCCTTCCTTCCTTCCTTCCTTCCTTCCTTCCTTCCTTCCTTCCCTCCTTCCTTTTTACCTTCCTTCCTTCCATTTTCCTTTCTTCCTCCCATTCTATCTTCTATTTACTAAAATTTCTGCTGGTCTAACTGAGTCCTAACCGATAAAGAATTTGGAAGTGGAAGTGGTTATAGAGGAAAGCTGATAACAAGAAGCTCTGAGAAAAATATATGTGGATAAACTAGGTAGGTAGAAGGTGTGCATATACTTGCTTTCAAAGTGATAGCTCACCAAAGAGCAAGGAGGATCTTTATAATCAAGTAGGTAAGATGACTTATCCTGGCTGGGTGCAGTGGCTCATGCTTGTAATCCCAGCACTTTGGGAGGCCGAGGCGGGTGGATCAACTGAGGTTGGGAGTTCCCGACCAGCCTGACCAACAGGGAGAAACCCCGTCTCTACTAAAAATACAAAATTAGCCAGGCCTGGTGGTGCATGCATGTAATCCCAGCTACTCAGGAGGCTGAGGCAGGAGAATCGCTTGAACCCAGGAGGTGGAGGTTGTGGTGAGCTGAGATCGCACCATCGCACTCCAGCCTGGGCAACAAGAGCAAAACTCTGTCTCAAAAAAAAAAAAAAAAGACTCATCCTATGAATATCAGTCAGTCTATTTGCCTAGTTACCTCATTCATTCCTTGGGCTCATGACAAAAATGGCAGTGGCAGTAGGGATAGAGGTTATGCATGGGCTCAGCAGCATGGAATTTCACTCACCAAGGCCAATCTGGCTGCATTCATTAAGTGTCCAATCTGCCAATAGCAAATACTGACACAAAATAACTGTTACGGTGGCCTTCTCTGGGTGGATTAACCAGCCACCTGGTGATGAATTGATTATGTAGGACTACTTCCATCATGGAAGGGGCAGCATTTTGTTCTCATTGACATAGACCCTCTGGATATGAATTTTCCCTGTCTGTACATACTGCTTCTTCTAAAACCAACATCTCTGGACTTATGGAATGCTTTATTTGCTGTGATGTCATTTTATACAGCATTGCTTCTGATCAACGAACTCTTAAAAGCCAATGAAGTCTGACAATGTACCATGCTCACATAATTCACTGGTCTTACCATGTGGCTCATCACTCTGAAGCAGCTGGCCTTGTAGAATGTTGGAATTGGGGTGATTTGTTTCTTTTTTTCTTTTTTTTTCTTTGACAGAGTCTTGCTCTGTCACCCAGGCTGTAGTGCAGTGGTGCGATCTTGGTTCACTGCAACCACCGCCTCCTAGGTTCAAGCCATTCTCCTGCCTCAGCCTCCCGAATAGCTGGGACTATAGATGCATGCCACCACGCCCGGCTAATTTTTTGTATTTTTAGTAGAGACGGGGTTTCACCGTGTTAGCCAGGATGGTCTTGATCCCTGACCTCGTGATCTGCCAGCCTCGGCCTCCCAGAATGCTGGGATTACAGGTGTGAGCCACCACACCTGGCCGGGATGGTTTTGGTCTCAATAACAGTGCAAGCTGGGATAGCAATATTTAGAAAGCCAGGAAATGCTATGTAGGGTATGTTACATGTTCTAAATCCATGACCAATGTATAGTGCTATTTCTACCATAGACGAGATGGTTATGGCAATTGGTTTGTCTCACTATAATTCCCCTAGTGATAGATTAGCAAACTTTTTGTTTTTTTTTTCCCTGCAGCCTTTGGCTCTGCTGGTCTAGAAAATAGTTCTCAAGTGAAGAATTCTTTTACCAAGACAAAACAATGGTTCATTTAAATAATGAAACTGGAAGTTGAAACTGTCCTCTAGACACTAGGCTCTTTGTACTAGTAATTAATAAGCAAAGAGGAGGGTTACCTGTACTGGATGAGGTAATTGATTCTGATTATCAAGATGAAATTGGATGGCTACTTCACCTTGAGGGTAAGCAGAACTGTAAAATACAAATGGTTTCCCTGAGGGGTGACTTTTACAATTCCCCTGCCCTATGATTAAAGCTAATGGAAAACTAAACAACACAATACAGTCACCAAGATTGCTAATGGTGCAGACTCTTCAGAACGGTTTGGGTCACTTCCCCACATGAGGTACCACAGCCAAATAAGATGTTTGTTTTAGGGAATGTGAATAAAAAATAAGTAGTGGAAGAACATGGAAAAACATACAAGATATGACTATGGCATCAATTTCGTATGACTATGGAATCAATTTCTTTTTATTATTTCTTTATTTTTAATTTTTATTGATGAATTGGAACAGAGTCTCACTCTGTCATCTAGGCTGGAGTGCAGTGGCATGATCTCAGCTTACTGCAACCTTCGTTTCCTGGGTTCAAGCAATTCTCCTGCCTCAGCCTCCCAAGCAGTTGGGATTACAGGTGCCTGCCACCATTCCCGGCTAATTTTGTATTTATTTTTTATTTTTTGTACTTTTAGTAGAGATGGGGTTTCACCATGTTGGCCAGGCTGGTATCGAACTCCTGACCTCAGGTGATCTGCCCACTTTGGCCTCCCAAAATGCTGGGATTACAGGCATGAGTTACCATGCCTGGCTTATTTGGAAGCAATGACCAATTTCAGAAACATGAGCAGTTTCTGTGAAATTGGGTCAGGCTTGATTTTCCTTGGATGGGCTTGTTCACGCATCTGTGGTCTGCTGGAATATAAGACTCTGCTCCATGTGGTCATTCATCCTCTAGATGGCTAGTTCACCTTGTTCTCTTGGCAGTACCAAGATTCCAGGTTGAGTAAGAGAGGGACTGGAAAAATGTAGGGCTACATTATGACTTCAGTCAGCACAAATTCAGAGCAGGTAGGGGATTACCTAGTTTCAAGACAAATTATGTGGATACCGGGATTCCCTTCATTGTATCTGTTAATGCAACTAGTCTACCACCAAACCCTCATGCTTTATAGAGTACCCTAGGATACTGACAAAAGGGTAGCCCTAGCAGAAATTCTGAATGTTTTTAAGTCTTAATTCTTAAACCCCAAACTTCATCTACTTAGAACCTGCATCATTTTTCTTCCACTTTATTATTAGGGAGTCAATTTTTTTCAGTGTCACCTGTGCCTTTCAAATTTTCATGCACATTGTACACTTTATGATATCTGATACTTGGCTGCGTTTTCCTGATGGTTCCTGATGATGACAAGAGGAAGTTTAGAAAGTTTGGGGATACCCCATAACCTATATTAGTCTCCCCAAAGGCATTCCCCCTCCCCAATAAACATATTATCTAAATAAATTTTGTAAGGATTCTAAGCAAATTTAGCTTCAAAGACAAATCCTATTTTTTCCCCATTTATCCAATTTGAATTGTGTGAACTTGCCAACTTTCAATCTTTTCTCACCTAGAAAAATGGCAATTTCATATAGTTCAACCTATAGATTATGAAAAAGTTTTGTTTTTTCCCTTTCAGCACAGTGTCCTGAAGATGTCTTCTGGCATTTACCACTACCTAAGGCCTCCTATCTTTACATATTTCTTTCAGAGGCAGGTCCCCTCCTGCCTGGTTTAGTGGGCCACCTCTGACATTAGAAGGTTGAAACATTTCTATTAAATGAAGGATCAAATGTAGGCAAGAGAAAGCTAGTAAGCAAAGAAAGCACTAAAGTCTCATTCTTTCTCCTGTGAAAATGTCAGTGCCTCCTGGAGGTCTACATTAATTTTAGTTTTTTTTTATTGGTGTTTGAACTATACTGAGATAATAATAGTGTGATATTAAAGGCAATTTAACATGAAAATCTGCCCATTGAGTAGTTTCTCTGTGTTGGTTAGCACCTTATGAACATCTTCCTTAATTTTTAAAATAGCACTTATAATTATGATTTGCCTAGCATTTTGGAAGTGGAATAGGTGAGTGGGGATATGTGTGGAGGTATTATAAATTCCAGGAATGAGGTGGACATAGTAAGAATGGGAAGTTTTACTTTTCCTTTTTGCCTCTCTCTCTGTTAGTTGAAAGAGGCTTAGATCTGAGATGTTATACTTCTATTGATGTGTAAAAACCAGTATATATTTTTAGTTCATCAGTATAAAAATAGTCATTGAATCATAATGTATTCGAGCTGTGGAAGAATCTTAATGGTCTACCAGGTTGACTACCCAGGTTTACTGGAGTCTCCTTTCAACATCTTTCTGAGGTGTGTACTCATTTGGCTGCTCTTTGATTCTTCTCATGGGTGTTTCCACAACTCGAAGCAGCCCATTCTATTTGGGGCATATCTGATAATTAGTAGAATTCCTAAATGAGCCAAAATCTGCTTCTCTGAAACTTTCATCCATTGATCTCATTTTTTTTTTTAATTAGAAGACTACTCAGAAAAATATTCAATTTCAGTTGCCTAATACAGAGTTAGGAATTGTGGCTTTGTGTAAGTGCCATCAATTGAAAAGCACTGTAGGAAAATATGTGCTATTGTTATTTCATATTTTAAAGTCAAGTATTTGAAACCAGCTATTAGGTCAAGGGACTGAATAACTTATTCAAAAATGACCTAAGCTTCTCCCTATAATTAAATGCTTAGAAAATTTTATCCAGATCTTTGTTATTCCTACTCAGTTGAAAGTAGATTTCTAGATTTCTTTTTGTAGAAGTGTAAATTGTGTTTTACTTTTTCAAAGACAAATCAAGGTGTGAATATGACTTTTACAATTAGGTCAATAAGTTTAGTTAAACATTAATCTAGCCTTTGTGTATTTTATGTGATTTATCTTACAAAAATATTATTTACATACAACTATTTATGACTTTTCATTAATAGAACTAGGTATACCTGTAACTATGTAATTATTTAGACACTTCATTCTTTGTTATGACTGGCTTATTTACTTAGCAACCCATAGTTCTGTATGTAGATAATATGCTAATCAATAAAAGATTTGGATAAGGTAGGAATACATTGATAATATATTTATATATTATATTCCTTCTGGGATTCATTTGAATATCAGTAGCTCTCATTCTGGGAGATCATTTCTTAATGTTTTACCTGATTTTCCTTTATTTGTCCTCATAATCACATTCTAATGGTATTAGCCCCAAATTGCAGACCCAGAAATGGAGTGGCTTAGGAACAAAGAGAATAATTCATCAGCAGAAGCTCACAAAACCAGTGACTAGCTGCTGAGATCTGTTTGAGCCCATACCACTCTGCCTTCAGTCTTACTAGAAGTCAAGGTTCTGAAATCAGGGTTTCAGAAGGGCCACAGTCTCTCTGGATGTGGAAATCTGTTCTTTGCCTCTTAAAGCCTCTGGTAGCTGCCAGCATTCTTTGGCTTATTGCCTTATCACTCCTATCTCTGCCTCAGTGGTCACGTTGCCTTTTATTTTGTCTGTATCAAATCTTCCTCTGCTTCCCTCTTATAAAGACATTTATGATTCCATTTATGGCCTACCTGGATACTCTGCCCATCTCAAATTATCTGTATGACCTTGATCTTTCTGAGGTCATTCTGACAAAGTTCTTGTATTGCTGGTGTGCTCTCAGTTTTCTTGAAGCCCTTGAAGACAAAATGTTGCCTTAACTTAGTTGATCAACAAGCGAAAGTCAGTGTTCCCACTTGTGGTCTTTGGAAATAAGCCTCACTTCTTTGTGATGGGCCAGAAGGCTGTCTAGAGCCCTGACCTTGGCATCACTGTAGCATGGACTGGTCTGTTTGTGGAATGCTTGGAAGTCCCAGATGCCGTTGGTTGCTTCAGGATGCTCAGTGTCCTCATGCCCCACCCACTCCCACCCCACAGCCTGCTCTTTGTCTCAAATATATTTCTCTCTTCACCCTCCTCTTGAGGAAAATACTTTGTGTCAATAAATGCTTCTGGTGAATTGCTATGGTTCATATTAGTTCTTACTCAATCTGCTGCACTAATTCCCCTGATCTTACACATTTCCAGAATGATCTTTAAATGTCATTGCAGTGTTCTTTAAAATAATCCAATCAGGGCACTTTCTGCCAAGGGAAAGGCTTTTCCCCTTTTTTACCCCCTAGAATTGGCTGTCTACAACTTACTAGACAAAATACAGATTCTTTATTTAGCACCACAAAGTTTTCAGTATTCTGACTTTAGCTCACCTTCTCAGGATTATCTTCTCTACAAAATCCTCAAATGTATCCTACACACCATCCACACTAAACTTGTCAAATCTCCTTTATTAGGTATTATACTAGTTTCCAAGGGCTGCTGTAACAATGGCTACTTAAAACAACAGAAATCCAGTATCAGAACTGCTGGGCTGAAATCAGGGTTTCAGAAGGGCCACAGTCTCTCTGGATGTGGGAATCTGTTCTTTGCCTCTTAAAGCCTCTGGTAGCTGCCTGCATTCTTTGGTTCATTGCCTTATCACTCCTATCTCTGCCTCAGTGGTCACGCTGCCTTTTATTTTGTCTGTATCAAATCTTCCTCTGTTTCCCTCTTATAAAGACATTTATGATTCCATTTATGGCCTACCTGGATACTCTGCCCAACTCAAATTCCCTAACTTAATCACATCTGCAAAGTCTTTGCCCTAGAAGAAAACACAGGCTCTGGAAATTAGGATGTGAACACATATCTGGGGGCCATATTTAGCCTACCCACACTTATGTATTACTGACTAGCCTGTTATCCCTAAAATTTGCAGTTTAAAACAACTATCTATATTATCCTGTGGGCCATGAATCTGAGTGTTTCTTGGTTGGGTCCTCTAGCTTGGAGTCTCTCCCAAGGCCTCAGTCCCCATAAGACTTGAGTAGGAAAGACTTGCTTCCTGGTTCACTCCTGTGCTTTTTTCAGCATTCAGTTCTGCTTGGTTGTTGGACTGAGGCCCCAGGTCCTCACAAGCTGTTGGCTGGAAGCCTCTCTCAGCTCACTGCCACACAGATCACTTCACTGAACATCTCACATGATGGTGGCTTGCTTCATCAGCAAGTGAAGGGGCAAGAGAGAGTGCCAGTAGGACAGAAGTCACATCTATCACTTTTGCCTTCTCTATGTGTGAGAAGAAAGTCACTAGCTCCACCCCACACTCAAGGAGAGGGGATTACACAGAAACATCAATATTAAAAAGCAAGCTCTTTGGCTCCATGTCAGGACCTACCTACAATAGCTCCCCCAACATGTCATGCCCTTTTATGACTGCATGCCCATGCGTAAGTTTTCTACTCATGTTGTTTCAAAGCTACCAGCTTGGAAAACTCTTCTATAGGCTTAAGCCATGATTTCAGTTGCCATCTCTACAATGAACTCTTTGTCCCAACCATGTTTGAAATTCCAGAGCATTTTTTATACCTTTGTGTCACCTGTAGGTGTTCACACATTTGACTCTCCCGTTAAGCTATGGTTATTTGGGGTCAGGAGTTCTGTCATCTTCCTTCTGTTTTCTCAGTGCCTCTTGGACACAGCACTCTGCATACAGGAAACACTCAATAAGTGTTGTTCTGAATATTAGTTCTTTTTATAATTGCATAATTTGGTGCTTATTTGATTGAAATGTGATCATTGTACTTCATGTATTCAGTTTGCCTTGAAGAATTTGACTTCATCTATTGTGCTCTATTTATCTATTGTGCTCCAGCTGTCTGCGTTGTTTCAACTTCACTGTATGAATAAATCCCCTGGGGATTCACTTAAAATGTAAATTCTTATCCTCTAGGGCTGGGATGGAGCTCAAGATTAAAAATTTCTAGCATGTTCCAAGCTGGTGCCCATACTGTTTGTCCAGGGATCACATTACGAATAGTAAAACATAAAAAAGAATGTAAGGGAAGGTATAGGAAGGGATATTTGAGTTAAAAATGAGAGGATTTTCTAATAGTAAGAGCTATATGAAAGGAGGATGGGGGTGTATGGGGGTGTGAGTTAATTAATTAATGAGCTCTTTTTTTTCTGGGCTAACTCAGATATAGGCTGGGAGTCCAATTGTTAGGCATAATATAGAAGAGACTCAGGGGACATTTAGAATAAATGGGGTTTTTCTCAATATGATCTATAGGGTGCTATGGTTTTATTGGAGTCCTTAGAACATCCATGAGCATCAAGGAAAACCTAAAATTTTAACTTCAATTTTGTATATTTTATCCCTCAAGACACCTTCAATTTTATATATTTTACCTATTGAAGTTCTGTGTAAGATTTAATTTTTTAAACAAATCCAGTTGCTTAAAATACACACTCACACACAACACACACACCCAAAAGTACGAACATGCCACTAGAGGAGTTTCTCTGATTCTATGTGCCCTGATCAGAGAACCATGGTCAAATATTAAAGAAAAGATTCCTCAATGAACAGCTTTTCAATTTAACCTATGGAAGTTATTTTCAGTCTTCAAATTCTTGATTAAGTGCAGTGAAAACTCATGTTCCATTGCGTCCATTTGCAAAATGGCTCAATACCCTTCTGAGTAAGCAAACTGACTCACAGCGTCCCTGGACCATAGGACTATATCTTTATGTGTTTAGTTCACAGGAGAAGCCTTCGGGGCTCCTTCATCCCAACACCTATTGGTTCTTATATTATAGACAACTTTAACACCCAACCTGACACATGTCAAAGGGGCCCACTCTCTCTGGATGTGGGAATCTGTTCTTTGCCTCTTCAAGCCTCTGGTAAAGGAAAGGGACTGTAAGGTTTGAGTCCACAGATGTGGTTAAGGCTTAGCTCTACCAGAAATAACTCCAGTGGTTTTGAGCATGTCCCTTGCCCTCTCTGGGCCTCAGTTTCCTCATGAGAGAATTGTTCTAGATCAAAGGTTGGCAAATGTTTTTGTTAAAGGGCCAGGTAGTAAATATTTTAGTCTTTGTGGACCATCAAGCCTGCCATAGACACTACATAACCAAAACCCATGTGGCTGTGTTCCAATCAAACTTTCTTTACAAAAACAGGTGGTTGGCTAGATTTAGTCTGTGGGTTATACTTTCTAAACTCTGTTCTACATGATCACTGGGCATCTGCCCAGCCCAGAAACTGTGATTTAAAATTAGATAGACTGTGGTATTTTTCACTAAGTTATTAATAGGTTATACTGGCTTGAACTACATTTGCTTTTGAATAGGAAACAGAATCTTAACTCAGGGGCCATGATTCTACAGATTTTCAGACATCAGGGTCAGGCAGTAGCAGAGATATTTTTTGATCCAAGGGTCTTTGGAGGGCCCTGACATTATGCCACATAGGAAGTTACTTGCCCTGTCTATATGTAAGGCCAATCTGGTTACACAGAGGGAGTCATTAGCATTTGGAGGTCCCTGATGAAGCCTTTCTGGGACTGCTCACTTGCCAGGACAGCTGAGAAACCACAATAGGAACAATGAATCCTGTTATTGGAAACTGTAAATAATGAACTGACTGCAGTAGCTCTGCTCCATAGGGCCCCATACTGACTGCTATTCAATTGTAAATATCCCCTGTCTGCTGTTGTACTGGCGGACAGAGAGTCTTTGCTATATATTATGCTAAACATTCCCTGGAATCCAACTGCAGGAAGAGAAGACAATGCAGGCGGCAAAACCATCCCATTAACTTACTGTACATCTGTTTCTGTCTCCTCATAATTCAAGGTGTTAAGACAGCCCACAACTTCCCTTTGAGATACATGAATATTTTTATAGGTATGGAACTCATATATGTGTGTACAAATGTATTGCTATTTGATTCCTTCAATGGCACCTTCCTGGAGATGAAAGAGATTGACTTATGTCATCTATTTTTCCATACAGTGTTTTTCCTCTTTCACTTGGTCTTGTATGCTTTAACTGATAAAGAGCCTTTCCCATGAGAAGCTATTAAATAGCTGGGGAGATATTTCAGGGAGCCTTAAATTAATACCCATTTTGCATCTGGTGCCTGGTGCTGTCACCAAGACCCTGGTTTGGGTTCTTGACCAAGTATTGCATTAATTATTTTCCTAGATGTGACTTATTTGCCATTTTGATAACTTGATTCCTGACTCACTTCTGCATTTTTGAACTTTGAGATTCTGAACTCTGAAGTGTGGCACTCTGGACCCTGTCTGTTTCTGCCCTCATCCTTGAACTTGAACTTAATTTTCAGGCACTTAGGAAGTTTATTAAACTTTGAGAACTTTTCTTGCTGGCCATCGGATAGAGCAGGAAAGTTGTTCAAAAAAGTAAATTTACAGAGCTTCAAAGCTTAAAGGGCTCCTTGAAGTCATTACTGATAATCCTTTTTAATTTGTAATGAAGGCTCTGGGTCCCAGAGACATTGCTCAATTGGCCAGAGCCATCCAGATGCCAACCAGATGTTAATTTCCCTCCTGCTCCCAACCATCTTTCTCCCTGGGTAGTCCCCTCTGCTTCGAGTACATTTGGAGGAACAGCTTGTTTCCTTACATCCTGTCCTGACTTGGTTCCAACTTTAGGTTCTGAAATGGGAGGTTTTCCAAAATGCCGGGGTCCTTGGGGACTTTGTTAACATCATGCCCCCAACTCTTTAAAGTGCTATCAATTCAAGGAATTGTCTGTGGCACTCTTTTAAATGTCCAGGTAAGATATCAGTGACAACACTCATGCTGTTGAAAAGCTTTTAGTCCTTCTGTCTGTGAATAATTTTTTATTGTCTTTTTTGTTAGTAAGCCTCAGTCTGAAGACATATTGCTCAGGCATCTCTTATTTTAATTACCAAAAGTCCATTTGAATCACCCCCTTCTAGGGCTTCTTCCAAATGCTCTTAATTCGCATTCACTCATGCAGAGAAATTGAGCTCTCATTTTGTTTTACCGTACACTGAAGAGCGTGAATTTTTGTTCCAATAGTAGCCTATCAAACCATTTTGATAAAGCAGGCAATTCAGTATGGAGAGAATTAGACAATTCCCTTACTATGTGAGGGAACTTGTGAGTCTAAGTAGTAGCATTATTTTCTCTCTCATTCTCTCATACCCAGAAAGCAGCCAGAGAATGTAGACTCAAATTTCAAACGTCCTTCATTTTTAACTCAATGTTTTGACTTGCTTGCTTTCACACTTTCTTCCCTCCCTCCCTTCCTCCCTTCCTCCCTTCCACCTTTCTTTCTTTCTTCTTCCCTTCCTCCTTTCCCCCTTTCCTCCTCTCTTTTTCTCTCTCTCTCTTCTCTCTCTTTCTCTCTTTCTTTCTTTCTTTTTTGAGATAGGGGTCTTGCTTTGTTGCCCAGGCTTGTCTAAAACTCCTGGCCACAATCAATCCTCCTGCCTCAGCCACCCGAAGTGCCGGGTGGCATGAGCCACCACACCCAGCCTTGAATATTTTTAATAAATATAGACATTGGCTTTGGGGGACAAAAGGAAAAGAATCTTTATTTCAGTTCTCTATAGTGCAAGTGTAGATTGTGTTAAATAATATATACTCAAGCATTCTTATGTTTTCCTCTCCTTAAATGCTTCTCCAACTTATTCTGACCAAAAATCGAGTTAGACAGAGGGCTCATGAATCAGCTTAACCCATTTTCACTAGCAGTTGCAGCAAAATGACTTCTCCTGAGGAGCTGTAATGCAGAGGGTATATTTAGTTGGGAATTTCTATGCTTGGATTCCAACCCCAGTTCTGCAAGGAACTTAACTGCATGACTTTGGTTAAATCATTTTACCTGTTTGGAATTCAATTTCCTGAAGGAATACTTTGGCTGCAAGAAACAACAACAACAACAACAAAAAACGGAGCAACAGCAGTTTTA
Organism: Pan troglodytes; assembly: GCF_028858775.2. Taxonomy (NCBI): domain Eukaryota; kingdom Metazoa; phylum Chordata; class Mammalia; order Primates; family Hominidae; genus Pan; species Pan troglodytes. Next base: position 62,243,965 of record NC_072415.2, read on the forward strand.
TCAAATAAAGGTTATTCTCTCCTGTAACAAGGTATCTGATCGTCAGCATCCTCAACTGTTGTTTCAGCGGCTCAATAGTGTTAGGGCCAGCAACTCTGCAGTTCTCCTGGCCTCACCTTATTGTCTCAATACTCAAGCTACAGCTCCAGGCATTAGGTCTGCATTTAGGGCAGGAAGGAGAAGGTTAGGGAAGCAGCTCTCTGCCTCTATCTCTTTCATCAGCAAAAGGAAAAGCCATCTCAGGAGCTCCCAGCAGACTCTCTCACTCATTTGACAGAATCACATCAATACCCCAGCTGCAAGAGAGGCTGAGAAATTATGTGCTTAGCTGTTCTCATCTCTGTGGTAGAGGCAGGTAGAAGAAAGGGATTGTGATTAGGTTGAGTAAGCCAACCTACAGTGTCTAGCTTACCTTCCACATATATAAAAGGCAGAGGCTGTGCTAGGTGATCTCTTAGACGTTTCCCAGCTCCAAACGCATGTTAATCTCTGAATAGGGAGAAAACCTCAGTATGGAGTATCACTTTCATGTGTATGGCAATTCCTGGTTTCTATTCAAATCCTCTCCCCAGAAATACCTTCACTGACATTCCATGTACAGGTTGGAGAAAAGCTGATGCATTTCTCATATGGGTAGCACAATGTCATCCCAAGAAAAAAAACAGAGGGGGCCAGTATTCATAACATAATGCTGTTTTGACAGATCCAGGAAAAGAGAAACAAATATCAATTCACATGAAAATACTCCTAAAAGAGGTAACCCACATATTGATATTACATAATTTTTTAATTAAATTTGTATTGATGATTTCAGGTTTTAGAAAAATTTAAAAATCAAGATAAAAAACATTTATTTTTAAAATTCCCTTTCAGTCCTCAGTCACATATAATTTTGCATGACTACAATCTTACATGCAGACCATTCTATGCCCTGAGTTTTCCACTTACCATTATCAGATTATTATTTTACAGAAAGTTGAGTCAGAGGAAATAGAAGGAGCAGGAATGATTGAAGAAAATCATCGTAAAAGAGTGAACAGAGGGGGCAGGTGAATCCTAAGGTCTTAGTGGGAAGCTTGACCCCTTCCTCAGTGTGTCTCAGTTTGTGTGATTACAAAAACGGGGACATAAGAAAGCAAAATGAGCTATAGCTACATAGACTAGTAGGATCCTCTTCAGGAATCCAAAATAGAGACTTGAGGTCCAATTACCTCTTGGATCTTCTTAAATATTTGACATAGGAAAAAACTTCAACTCACTGAGCTCACTTCCATTTGGAGTCAACAATTGCTTTTATGAGAAATCGGTTTCATTGTGTTCCTCTAGAAGGGCATGTTTGTTTATTGTAGACTTTAAGCACATCTCAAGGAGATGTGACTGTATAATTTAAGCACATCCCAAGAGCTCTCTGACAATCAATGTGTCCTCCAACACCAGCATCACACTCACAAAGGCCTATGGGAACCAAGCGGAGAGCATGAATGTATGATTTTCTCAGTAAAAGACAATAGAGAGTGGCAGAGTCAGTGTCAACTGGTGTAATATGGTTTAGATTTGTGTCCTTGCCCAAATCTCAAATCTCATGTCGAATTGAAATCCCCAGTGTTGGAGGTGGGGCCTGGTGGGAGGTGATTGGATCATGGGGATGGTTTCTAATGGTTCAGCAACATCCCCCTAATGCTGTCTTGTGACATAATTCTCACAAGATCTTGTTGTTTAAAAGTGTGTGGCACCTCCCTCATCTCTTTCTTCCTCCTGCTCCTGCCATGTAAGATATGCTTGCTTCCCCTTTGCCTTCTGCCATGACTATAAGCTCCCTGAGGCCTCCCCAGAAGCAGAAGCCTATACAACCCACAGAACTGTGAGGTAATTAAACCTCTTTTCCTTAAAAATTACCCCAGTCTCAGGTATGTCATTATAGCAGTGTGAGAATGGACTAATACAGAGAGAAAATCTAGACCTTCTCAAATCTTGACTTCTTTAATATTGTATGGATTCCTGCATCTTTGGGGCTCTCTTCAGTTGCACAAGAGTTGAAAACTTCAATTTTGAGTGTGTGACTTTCCTTATAAGCCATTGTGGTTTGCCCTGTTAGGTATACATTACATTGACAATTCTGATATTTTCTGTTTCTGGACATAGAACTGTGGAAAGTTAAGAAGTGGTAAGTTAAATATTTCAGGGATCAGTAATGCAATTTACTAAAGATATTTGGGTTTTCTTCCTTTTAAGCATATGATAAGATTTTAATTTTTGGCTCCTTTGTGGTTGGTTGGGACAATGTTATTAGTTTTGGGGGTTCTTTTTGAAATGAGTTATGAGCCTATGTAATTAATGTTATTTGCATGCTAAAGCATTTAGCTGTGGATTGTATATGTGAGAATTTTTAGAGCTCTCATTTCTTCTGACACAAACAACCATCAATGTTCAAGGTGATCATTGCTCCATTAGTCTGTGTTCAAGAGTAACCACAAAGAACAGAGAACCCTTAGGGAAACTAATTAATAACATGTGTGGGAAATATACTTTCACTACTAAGCCATCCGGTTTTGGGGAATATTTGTTACCATACACAAACTTAGTCTATCTTGACTGATTAAAGCCTTCTTCTGAGATCTTTTTTCCTCAAGCCACAAAGAAAAAGTAAAATTGTGATTATCCTATGAGAAGTTTAAATATAGCATAGAAATATAGATTTACTCAAGAGAAAGGGAACTGAACCCAATCCTGCCTTCTCCCAATGGTAAGTCATGTGACCTGTGGCTGATTACTTACTGTCCAAGAGTATCATCAGTTTACAGAAGAAAGGCTAACAAGGGATAATGACACATCTTTCCTTTTATTTACCTAGTTCTCAAGAAAATTAGTTCTCTGTCATCTTCAGGTGACCAATTACCTTGAGCTATAATTGATTTCAATTCTTACCCTTATTAAAAAGCTCAAATTGTCCCATGTAGAAGTCACTTCATATCAGCTACTTGAAACTGTGTGCATTGCCCTACTAGTCTTTTACATGTCCCATGCCCTCTGATGTCAAGATATTCTAGGCACAAGCAAGAAATCAGCTGTTTCTCCACGAATCCTTAGTTTTCCTATTGAGGAGTGAATTTTAACACCAGAGTCTGGATTTGCTTTTTATACTGGCTTGGTCACATTTTTCTAAATTTTCAGTGGACAGAACTAGGTTAAAAAAATGCATATATGATATATTGTGAGTTCATATGGACATTTCCAATTCGAATTCAGAACAACAAGATTTTTACTTCGATGTTACTGTCGGGAAATAATTCTCCATGGATCTCTCATGTTTCTGAAGATTTTGAATACAGAGGTATTGACTGTCTTTGTTCTATACTATTTTTGAAGGATATTTGTATAGTAAACAGACCTGAAAAATAAAGATAATATCTCCCCGTGGACAAAGGGTAGATTTGTTTACTCTTCAGTATAATAAACATATCTCTATCCAGGACAAAGGACACTGTATTAGTCAGGGTTCTGTAGAGAAACATAACTAATAGAATATATACAAAGGGATTTACTTTAAGGAATTGGCTCATGTGATTGGGGAATTGACAGGTCTAAAATCCATAGGGCAAGCCAGCAGTATGCTAGAAACTCAACAGGAGTTGATGTTGCAATATTGAAGCAGAATTTCTCCTCCAGGTTTTATCTTAAGTTCTTTCATTGATTGAGTGGGGCCCATATACAATATAAAGCATTACCTACTTTCCTGAAGGCCAACTAATGGCAGATGTTAATCATAGCTATAAAACACCTTCACAGCTCACTTAGATTAGTGTTTTATTAAATCATCTGGTACTATATAGCCTAGTCAAGATGACACAGAAAAGTAACCATCACAAGCAGGTTTGTTTGTAGCCTACTATAAAAGATTCAGTTTCCCTAAACTCCAGGTTACTTAGCTGTGATGCAAACTCACAATTTAGGCTTCTCTGTATCACCCTTGTTGGTTTAGAGGGGCAAAGATGACTGATACAAACACAATGCTCACGCTGTTTGCTGTGCATATGTAAAATGTTGAATCCTTTTGTCTCTGACCCAGAAGTCTGTGTGTTCTGTCAGCATCCATGAAATTGCAGTAGGATCCTAGTATATAACTTTCTAGTAGGGTAAAATTGCAGAACTTTCACAGTTCTTGACAGTTACATCTATATTTTTTTTCCTTCCATCCTGAGAATTTTAGTTCTCAGATATAATATATACATGAATTAGAATGTCCCCAAATTACTGATTTGCTTTATCCCAACTTGCACACTCAGAATAACAATACCAATAATACTACCCCTAATTGTAATTATGGAAAATAGTCACTTTTTAAGTATACCTTCATCTTCCTTTTGCATTTCTTATATTTCATTCTCTTCTTGTTTTCTTAAGATTTTACTATATCTACTACAAAAGAAAATGAAATAACTAAGGTGAAGCTTTCTAAGGTGGAGTCAGGAGATGGGGAGAAGGTGGCATTTACACCTGCTAATGGCCAGACTGCAGTGTGTCCCCACGGCCTTGGATAAACAACTGAAGTTAGTATCCATAGGCCTTCAACATTTCTCAGCTGAAATACCCTCATTAACTAACCAATGAGAATGGCTGTGCAATGTAAGATCCCTGTCTAGCAAATCAACTGCCTCCAAAAATAACTTTCTATGGAAATCCCCTCTACAAAAAATCTCTTCTGTGCTTGCCTTTTCAGACACTATTCAGGGCTGCCCTGATTCAGTGTACCCAATATGCAATTGTTTGTTTCTCAAATAAATGCTATTTCCTTTAACCTCCATGTCATTTTTTTTTTTTTTCAGTTAGCACTACATTTTCAGATAACATGGTAATTATATTATTTCTTTAAACCTTGTTTAGCCTTAATATTAGGAGTAGCTATACAGGTAATACTCACCACCAGTTCTTAAATTGGTATTTCTAGGAATGTGGGATGTCTGAAGTTTGTTCTCTGATGGATTCCTAGGAAGATCTTTTGGGGACAATATGACAATGTTACATGAATTCTTGCATGCTAGTAACAGTCCTTTTATACTTGAGTGGCAGTTTTTTTAAATTACAAAATTCTTGTCTCACATTTTCTTTCCTTGTATATCTAAAATATGATGTTCAATATTCTTCTGGCATAAAGCATCTGTGAAAATATCTGATGATAATCCAATATTGTTTATCTTGTAGGTCACAAAACTTTTTGTCTAGATGACAAGAAGATTTTTTCTTTTTCTTTAAAGTTCAGGAATTTTATTAGGATGTATCTTAGTTGATAGTCTTAAGTATGTGATGTGTTCTTTCAATGTTTTAAGTATTTTCTTAAAAAATTGTTCTTGAACTATGGTTATTAATGTTTGTTAGCTTTTTATTTTTATTTTCTTCAGAAAACCCTATTATTTATAGGTTGGCTCTTTTTTGCTTATCTTTAATAATTGTCCATTTCTCTCAAATTCTTATTTATTTCTTCTTGAGTTGTAAAATTTTCTTTCTTTTCATATTTTATTTCTGTAGGCATTATTTGTTGTGATTATTTTCTTTTTTGTTCCTTTCATTTTAGTCTTTCCTTCTTTAATTTTTAATTCATGATTTTGTACTTTATTTTGAATATTCTAATTCTGATTTATGTTCTTTATGCTTTCTTTCATGTTTACATTATCCTAGCTAATTCTCTTTTTTTTTTCTTTTACAACTTTGACTCACCTCCCCTCTGTGAGCATGTGTTTATGACATTGTTTTATTGTCTTCAGGGATATTATTCTGTTCAATTTTCTGTCTCTCTTGTCTTCACAGAAACTTTGTAAAAAGTTTGACTGCAAGATTTTTCTGATGTTCATCTTATTAACAGATTTTAGTTTTTCTAAAATTTAACAAGTGCAATAAAATCAGATAGATTTTCTGCACAGAGCTTCTTCTGTTGCTTTTGTGTAAAGTTTAAAGCTGTGATTCTGAGATTTTCTTGTTCTGTTCTTTGCCTCCCCCACCCCCTACACTTTCATTTGTACAGTCTCATGCTTCTCTACGCATTGGCCCAATCTTGCTAAATCTTGGTTCCTCTCACAGCAGTTTTTTCTGAGCGCGGGGCAAGTTGGTTCCTTGATCCCATTATGCTCCAACCTCTGTTCTTTCCATGGGCCTGTCTCGTAGTCACTGCTATTGGAGTCCTTACATTTACCTGCCACACTTTTGAGTGAAGCCTGCTTTCTATTGGGGGTTCTCTTATTCTCAGGTTCATCACATAACCTGTTGGTTTCCTTGCTTTCTTCCACATAGATGCCAGTAACATACAAGACTTGTCCTATCAGCGTTTTGTCCCTATATTGGCTTTGTGCCCATATGGTGTCACCCAGCTTTGTTGAAAATGTTGGACATAGGTTTTTAGTTTTGCTATCTACTTCATCTGTTTTTATGTGGAGATTTAGGAAGACCAAAGACTTTGCACACCACAACTGTCATCTTTTCAGATTTCCCCATCTATTCATTTTTCATTCAAACAGTTTTTTATTTGTCAGCTACCATTATATAAATGTCAGAGATATAAAAGTGAATAAGATGCTGTACCTTCTCTTAAGGACCTAGTGCAAGATTGAAAAAAAGCTTTGAATTCTGTAGCATTTTTCTACAGTTTTAACATTTAATTTCTTTTTGAGGTGTAATATACATTTTGAAAAGTGCACATTTTGTAAGTGTACACCTCAGTGAATTCTCAAAAATCAAACAAACCCATGTAACCAATATCCACGTGAAGGAAGAGAATATTGTCAGTACTCTACTGGCTTCCCTTTGCCCCTTCCTTTTCTCAACCCCCATATGAGTAATCACTCAAAGCATAAATTAGCTTTGCTTGTGTTTTTTTCTTTATATGTATGTAATCATACAATATGTACTTTGTGTCTTTCTTTACTCAACATAATACTTGTTTTCATCATCATTATTGCTGTGTATAGCTATAGATTATTCTCATGCCCATATATTGTTCTCTTTGTGAATATATCACAATTTATTTATCCATTTTACTGATTATTAGCATTTTCATGTTCCAGCTTGGTGCTACTATGAATAGTGCTGCCATGAACATTCCAGTATGTGTCTTTTGACAACCCAATATACATATCTTTGTTGAGGATATTCCAATCTAAAGGTGGGATTGCTGAGTCAAAGTTAATGCATACATTCAGCTTCAGTAGATGCTTTCAAACCCTTTTCAAAGAGCTTGTACTTCCAGTTGTATTTTCATTCAGCACTATGTGAAGCAACAACAGTGATCTGAATAGGGAAAAGCAATGACCAAAACTGTCTTTAAGTAAAATTGTTCTGGGAATTTTTAAGAGTAGATTGGAAGAGAAAGACATCAGAAATAAAGAGACTAGTCTGACTACTAAAGAAGAGAATGAAGGATTAGAATAGATAAATGGATTAAAGGGAAAGGTATGCATATGAGTCATTGTGTGATGGTAGATTCTGCTAACCCCATGTGAAAGAGAAAAAATAATGACAGTTTGCATAAAAGTTTGATTGGGGTGAGGATGATGAGTTCAGATAGTCCCTATAAATGCAGAGAGACCTCAGCCACTATTGAGATCTGAGAGTTGCAGCTCTATCTCTCCTTTATTTCCCATTTCTGCAATTCCTAAGCTGGTCCCACAGGCTTCCTGGAGCCATGTACATTGACAAATAAAGGATCACATTTTTTTATGCTTAACTCATAATGCAGTGATGTTAATAATACAGGGTCCCAATAATATAAAACACCCATTGAGAAGAATCTGCAATTACTGCTTTCCACTTTGCACTACTGTATCATTTTTACTTTATGTCGTACACAAAAGTTCTTTAAAGAAGCTAATCGAGATTGACAGCGCCTGGGATGCGGCTCTTCCCTCTGAGGCAAACAAGCGAACACCCACTTCTTTATGCCTAGGCAGTGCTACCTCCACCCAGATCCCTGCACTAAAAGGCAACAGCTATAAATTGCAATGGCCTGCTTGCTGGGCTTTTCCCCAGCCAACCCTCCTTTGTGACTAGGAAGGAAAGTATTCCCTGATGGCCTGAAGAAGGGCATATAACACCAGCAGACATTCTACATTATACAGAAGTCTCAATTGGGGGCTGAGCCTTCTTATTTTCTACAGTTTTCTTCAATCTTCTAGTACTGATGAAATTTGCATGTGAACAGACTCTTTGCCTCTTATGGGCCCATCTGTTCCTTCTGTTAATTTTTCACCTGGAGTCCTAATTATAACTGACTCCAGACGGAAATGCCTGTGACGTCACCGTCAGGCGATTGGGGCTTCAGGTGGGAAATAAGGTGTTAGAGCAGATGGACATCGTCTGAGCAAAAGAGCCTGATGTTTTGTAAATATTCACTGCATAAGAATGAGAATGAAAGGAAATATTGAAAATGGAAGCAAGGAAAATAACTCCTAACTACGCTGCTCCTTTTTTCCCCTCTTTTCTAACTTTCCACATGGTGCCAGTAGTACAGTTATAAGAGAGATTTGCCGGTATTAGAACCACACATTTAGTAATCCTGGCTTCCCTAGGGTGCGATATAATGTAGTGGACACCCACTTGGCTTACAAGTTAACAGAGGAGTCTATGAATCCCATGGCATTGGCATCCTAGGAGTAGTTAATGGAATATCTTGAAGACAGCTAATAGGAGGAAGCTGTTACAAACTTTATATAGTCCAAATCTCTCTCCACATTGTAAGCATGTCCATTATTCTTCTAGATACAGCCCTACTCTTATCTCATGATAAGTCATGGGATCATTGTTACAAGAGGCTGAATGGGAACATCTTCTCTTCCTCTGGTGGGTTTATATGACATGGAGTTTCAGCCAATCAACTCTCTAGAAAATTGCCAGAAATATGCAGCTCTTGACAAGGTGTGTGCTAAGAATAGACAAAGTTCTTCATTGAAGATAAGACACATACCTAACAAATGCAGAAAAATGAAAAGAGTTTAGGATTAGATCCAAAATTATAACAAATATTGGAGGGAGATTAAGAATTCTAAACTAGTTACCAGATGGTAAAATCCCTAACTACTACTTAAGTCTTCCCTCTATACCTTCTTTTTTTTTCTATTTTTTTCCAACAAAATCTTGCTCATATGACTACTCTGTTGACTCAATCAACTCACAAACCAATTACCTGACACAGTAGGTCTGTCCAGGCCAGGAAGAGCTAATTCAGGCCATCAAACTAGTTTAAGGGGCCTTGTTTTAGCCTTATTAAGGATCACATTTCGATTTCCAAGGGTAAAGTTCTAAGCCGGGTTTTGTTTTCTTTTGTTTTTTAACTAAATGAGTGGGACTTGACATAGACACCCTGCCTCACAACAATTGGGCTGTGCACAAGCAGACATTACTTCCACCTCCTGCTCTCCAGAGATCCAGTGAGTGGAAACAATAAAGATCCTGTGTTTTGTCTCCACTCCAGGCAGGGTTTGATGCTTACTCTGATAGCAGAGATGGGCAAGCAAACATATTCAAACAACCTACAAGTTCTCAAGGAATCTGGTCAAGTTTCTTGTCCATCAGAGGAGAAATGGCCAATAATGGAATGGATCTCAACAAGTGAAAGTAAAGCAGCACTCACCAGATGAGCAATCTTTGCCTTTGATTCTCTGAAAGGGTGGTCCTCAGGTCTTCCATCTTGTGGGATCAGCTGGGCACAGGTCTGCTTCTTATTAAAGATGGTCAAAACCAGGGTAAGATTGCCTCTCACATGAAGAGTGAATGGTCATGTTAAGGCTTCCTCCTATACTCCTGGACAGAGTATCCTTTTGAGACATATGCATAAAAGCCAGGCACATTTCAAATGTTGCATTGGAGTCTAAATTCAAATTGTCATGATGTTATCAAGTTACATTGGGCAGTTTTATATTTAAGAACTACTGGCTTCAACTACTAGTAGGAAAAAATGGCATTTTCTTGTAAAATGGCATTTGCTTCAGCGGCACCTAGACCCCAAGCAGGAGCGGCTTATCTCAGGGATCTCTTACCAAGAAAGTTCTCAAAATAACGTGGATCTACATGGTAAGGTTCAGAGGCCAGACAGACACCAATAAACACAGGGAAGGAATTTTGAATGTAGGAGTACAGAAGGAAGACCATCTTTGGAGAAGGGATGAGGCAGCTTGTTTTTCATGGTGCATGGTGGCTAATGTCTTGCTTTCATAAGAGCCCTCAACTGACAGAGAGAAAAAAACAAAACTCTAAGTATGTGGCCCAGGATTATATTTACACAAAATAGGAGGAAGACGGAAAAGGAAATCCAGATAAATTAATTTCAACATCCAAGTTTTTTTAACCAAGCCAGAGAGTAAAAACTTTACAAAGTTCCAGTAAACAGATATATACCAAGGAGATTCATTTTCCACTGCTGATCTTGGAAGAATTGGATTTTCTTGCCAGTATATTTCATTATATATGACCACACAAATGATAGATCATTTTTTTCACATGATATCTCTCCTCTCTTGCTCTTATGCCCCCTTTGAGGTATTAGAATGAAATAGTTTACATTTCAGGTTGAGAGTTAGAAAAAGAAGACTAGTTTGGTTGAACTTGGACTGGCTTGAGACTTTAGTTTTGCCAGAACTGCTTCTCAGAAAATTGGTACATTGGTTTCACTGTCTTGATTTGGAAGCCTTGACTTAGAGGAAACATTCCAATTTATTTCATCTAAATTAGAGCAGGGGTTGGCCAACCACAGCCCACTGGCCAAATCAGCTGGTTGCCTGTTTTTAAATAAAGTTTTATTGGAACACAGCCTTGATTTTTTTTTTAATTACTATTATCTATGTTTGTTTTCATGCCACAACGGTAAAGTTCAGTAGTTGACCTATAGATCTTATTCTCTATATTTGTCCATTTACAAAAAAGATTTGCCAACCTAGAGGAGACTTCTTCAATTTTTCAATAGAGTTGGTAAATTTTCCCATAAAGTCTCACCAAGGATCTAAAAAATGTCTAGCCATCTTAGAGTTTTCCTCTGTGACATGGCAGAAAAGATAAACATTTTGGGGGTCAGAAGATCTAAGTTCAAATGTCAGTTTCATCACTTACTGTTTTTATGATTATGACAAGTTTTAGGACTTCTCTCAGCTTCTCCTATATAATAGGTCTCAAAATGCTTGTTTCCAAACTCGTTGTGAAGACCAAGGCCCTGACAAAGCCTGGGTGCTGAATATGAATTATTTCATCAGCCCTCCCATGTCACCATCCTTATCCTGTCACGATTTTCTTCCTGGCCCACCTGAGGTGAAATTTTGGTAGATATTTGTTGCTGATTGTGTTGTGTAATTCTTTAGTGAGGAAGCTAGAATAAATTCATTTGAAAGGGAATTTGCTCACCTTTGTTCTGGGGAGATCCCAGGGATTTAGGCAGACTGCTAATGCCTTTTACAAAGGATCCACCTCAGTCATCATGTACTAGATGTTGTCATAATTTCTTTTACAAAAGAACAAATCAACCTTGTTCCTCTCCATCCGGGGAAGGAAAGGAAAGGAAAGGAAAGGGGAGGAGAGGAGAAGAGAGGAGAGGAGAGGAGAGGAGAGGGGAGGGGAGGGGAGGGGGGAGGGGAGGGGAGGGGGGAGGAAGGAGAAGAGATGGAAAGAAAGAGAGAAGGAAGGAAGGGAAAGAAAGAGAGACAGAGAAAGGGAAAGAGAGACAGAGAAAGAAGAGAGTGGAAGCCTCTGTATTAATCTGCTGATTGAAAAGAAGTATCAACACTGTTTTGACCAAATTTGTCACCTTTTTTGGTAGGCATTTGAGTAGAAATCAGAGCAATGAATGTCTCTTAGATATCTGCATAATAATCCCAACCTAATGAATTTATTTCAGCAATTTTATATTTTGTAAATAGCTGAGGATATTCTAGAAACAGCCACAAAACTGTTCACTTTGTCCTGTATCATGGCCTTGAAGCATGTGCTGCAAGTGCTTCCGTTTTCTTTTTGCAGAGGAAAAGGAGGAGCCAAAGCCTTATATGAATAAGTGAGGGAGCTTGTAAATTCATATAAGGGTGAAAGCTTGGGGAATAACGCCATCCTTATGTGGATAGTCCTGACACACTATGGGACCTAAGACAACCTGCTTATTCTCATTGAGTTTTGTCCTTTACTTTCTATTAGATTATCTCATTGACACTTTATACCACTTTCAGACATTTCTGTACTGCTATAGAATAAATCACTTTTTGGCGGAGTGCAGTGGCTCACGCCTGTAATCCCAGCACTTTCAGAGGCCGAGGCGGGCAGATCACGAGGTCAGGAGATCGAGACCATACTGATTAACACGATGAAACCCCGTCTCTACTAAAAATACAGAAAATTAGCCGGGTGTGGTGGCAGGTACCTGTAGTCCCAGCTACCCCGGAGGCTGAGGCAGGAGAATGGCATGAACCTGCGAGGCAGAGCTTGCAGTGAGCTGAGATTGTGCCACTGCACTCCAGCCTGGGCGACACAGTGAGACTCCGTCTCAAAAATAAAATAAAATAAAATAATCATTTTTGTTGTTGTTGTTGTTGTTGTTGCTTTGACAAAGTCTTGCTGTGTTGCCCAGCCTGGAGTGCAGTTGCACAATCTCGGCTTACTGTAACCTCTACCTCCCAGGTTTATGTGGGATAAATCAATTTTTTAAATGTAAAACGTGTAGCCAGTCCACAATTGATGAGAGGGTCTAATTTATTTTGTGTTAAAGTTGGTTGTTAGGAATTCAAAATTTATTTTCCCATGATAAAATATTATAGAGCATGGATATATTATTAACTTAAACTGCCATATTTTATTTCTGTAGGGAATACACAAGAATATTAACATTTATTTAAAACTGTTTTCTCATATATAAGGCTATATTTTGCTATAGGATACATCTAAGTCACCCAGTTTCCATACTGTGTGTACTCAGCATAATTCCTGGTCCTTATAACAGGTGAGCAGAGGGAGCAAGGGCAGTGGAGGTCACAGGGCAGCTGCGGTGGAAGTGGGAGAGGAGGAGAGAAAGAGTCCTTGGCAACCACTGCTGAGGTGGGAGGGCTCAGATCCCATGTCTCAGGCGTCTTTTTCTCTATGGGTGATGGAAGAGAGATTCTGAGCATCCTGAGTAAGAGTAGGAGGCATCCAGCAAGCTCTGGCAATCTTTGTTGAGGTGAGGCTATGGGAGGGGAAGTGTCTGTCTGAAAGGAAGGTTGGTTAATTGTTTACTGAGCATCACGAGTCCTCTAATGATGTCTAAGTTCTGTGTCCTGTTAATTGTTTTATCTTCAGCTCCTAGCACAATGCCAAGAAAATAGTAAGCTTTTAGTAAATGTTAAATTGTCTTGTGAGATTACCCTTGGAAGGTAAAAACAAACCACTTTGGATAGGGTCTGGCTAAAATAATCCCACCCAAATTTATATTTTCCTTTCTCAAGGGCTGGAATCTTACAAATATTTACAGACCTTTACATACTGTGGTATACAAACAGCAAGAGTTGGAAGCATTGATGGAACAGAGCTGTGTTAGAACAGTTCGCTGATAATAGACTAGAATAGAAAGTCCGCTGCCCCAAACACTCTGCTTATTAAAAACCACCATCCAAAAAGTAGTGGAGCAGAGAAGAGCACACATTCTAGAATCCAAACAAACTGGACTTGAATTATGGCCCTGTGTGACATGGCCAAGTTACTGTTTTCTCCAAGCCTCCATTTATTTATGTGTAAAAATGGAAATACTTTTAGAAAGAGATTTAGTGCCACATTGGGTTGTGGAGAAGATTAAATGAGATAGAGGATGTAAAGTGCCTAATGCACAGTGAGAACTGAATAAACGCTTATTTCCAATATTTCTCACTTTTGGAAAATGTTACCTGAAGGCAAAATGAAAGCATTTCCTCCAGACCCTGAGACCAGGAGAGACCTGAGCAGGGAATCCATTTCAAAGCTCTTCTACCGTGTCTGAATGCCTCTGAAAGCTGATCAGAGTTATTACAGCTAATCAGGACAAGGGAGAGAGAGGCAGGAGAAGTGACGATCACGTGTCCCCCTGTGGGTCTGCGTCGCCCACCGCGACTTTCACAGCCATTGTGTTTGTGCTCCAGGCTGCTCTATTATTAGTTTCTGCGGCTGTTTCTGCTCCAGCTGTGTGTCCATCGGGGTCCGTTGCAGAATACCAGCCTGTCCTCACGTAGGACGAAAGCAGTGCAGCAGTCTGTTGCAAAATATTCCCAGAACCTGAGGCTCCAGAGAGCCTTGGCCCTCAGCAGTCTCGCTGTTTGGAAGACATTGTTCTGGAAGCTTCCAAGGTCTTCCTTATTTTCTGCCTCTTATCAGTTGTACTTGCAGCTTGTCGCCCTGAACTAACTAGCCCCACAGCCAGACCTTTGACAAAACATTCTGGCTTTTGATGATATTATCTGTTTCTTCGGCAGAGAGAACTCAGAGCCAAGTATCTTTGACTTTGAGAGATTATGGTTTCATTCATCCTGGAAATACATACACAGGTTATCTTTTATCCCCTGCCTTCAAGCCATGGTCCTGAAGTTAATATGTCATTACCTCACCTGTCACCTGTGGCACAGTCTTTTTATCAACTATGCAGTGTACGATGTCATGATATGAAACTGCCCTGTGCTTACTTCTGATTTCTCTTCCCACGTCTGAAATTCCTTTTCGCTAATCCACATCTCATGCAGTTTTGTCTCTATTTTACCATCTTCACCCCCCAACTTCCTTCTTTGGGAAATAGTTTGTGAACATCTGATTGTGGCGTGTAGAGGAGACTTGATGCTTTCAGGCTTCTTGCTATTCTAGAATATTTCATGTTCATACCATATAATCCTGGCCTGGATGGAGTGTGCATCCCTGTGGTTCTTAAATCACCAATGTTCTTGTGAGTTCCTCCTCCCCATTCCTATCCTACAGTCACCTGAAAGAATTAGACAAAACGCAGCTAATTAACAAATACTAACTGACAATGTTCTGGTGGCTGGGAGTCAGTTAAACTGTGAGGAAACCAGAATAGAGGGAAAAGATAGGGATGACAATTCTGTCATCTCTATCAGACTAGGGCAAGGTGGAGGAGAAAATATTCAAAGCAAATATGGGTACTGTTATGTGCCAGGAACTGTCCTAAACTCCCTGTACATACGAACGGCTAATTCTTGCACTAACCATTGAAGTAGGCACGTGAATGAGAGCACTGTAGCTTTTTTTTCACGAAGAGGATATACTTTGGAGACCAATTGCCTGGATTCTAATACTGGCTCCTCTCCTAACTGTGAGGCCCTGAGAAAGTTACTTAACCCTTCTGTGTCTAAGACTCCTCATTTACAAAATGAAGCAAATTATACCTACTTTGTATGTTTTCCTAAGAATTAAATGAGTTAATACATATGAACTATGTAGAACAGATCCCAAGACATAATAAGCATTCATTAAGAATTAGCTATTAAACTAGTTATGCATTAATAACTGTATTCACACTCGCACAGCCTGGCCATGGCTATGGTATATTTCCGCAAGGACATGCAGCCGGACTGTAGACCATCATAGTCCTAAATCTATGTATGCCTGCAGGTCACTGCCAGTTGCTTTCCTAGTGACTTCAAAAGAACAGGTCACACTCCCACTTCTTGCCTTCATGCCTCAGTAACATCAATAGCATCTCACACTCTGTTCAGTGGCAAAGGTTAGCACTTGTTTCAAGAGCATTTTGGCCTTTTGCGTATTATTACTTTAAAGTCTTAAATCCCATCTGCTACTAGTAGCAAATATAGAGCTAATTAAATGTAATTTTTCTGGAAAAAATCCTGTTTGGTCTTTTCAGAGTGGGACAGATTGTATTTTATAAGTCCTTGCTGATAATTTCCCACTCCCCATTTATAACTTTCACTAATTTATTAGCATAAGAAAAATACCCATGAAAGATCTCCTGGACAGATAAACACACCGTGAAATAAAGTACATTTTCCTATTAGGACAATTATCTATCCTAGTGCTCACTGGGCAACAAACTTTAGAGGAAGTAAAAGAATGAGCCCATCTCTGAATTCCTTGGCTCCTTGAATCATTAACAAACAAGTCGGTCATTACTTAATACATAATTGTTTGTGTTAAGATATCTTGTTCTTAATTGTAAGCTCATTGAAGTTACGGACCAAGCCATATATAGTTTCTCTTATCATGTCTGTCAAGCCCTGGGGTAATCTTTTATCTGAAAAGCCCGTTATTTCCTC
This sequence comes from Pan troglodytes, assembly GCF_028858775.2. Classification (NCBI taxonomy): domain Eukaryota; kingdom Metazoa; phylum Chordata; class Mammalia; order Primates; family Hominidae; genus Pan; species Pan troglodytes. The sequence continues at coordinate 62,260,200 of NC_072415.2, forward strand.
TTTAACCCCCATCTCATAAAGCAGTTAATTAGAATTGTTCTGAAGACCCATATATTTGAACTGGCTCTACTAGGATGGCTAAGTGCCACCTCTTCATTCTTATTATACATGTTCAAGTTATATCAGCCTCCTCTCACTATCTTGAAAGCACTGGGAGTCCTTCTACCACAGGTCCTTGGAATGTGCTATTCCATCTGTCTCGATACTCTTACTTTATGCTTGCTCCTCTCATTTTCACCATCTCACCTCTTAGTGCCTATGCATCCCTCCGATACTTCCTTGACCCATTTGACCATGGCCTTTCACCCTCCTCTTCTGCACCTCATCTAAGTCACAGTTCTTTGATACACACAATCACAGAATTGTCTTCAGTTCATTGAAGGTACTTCTCAGCGTTTGTAATTAAACTTTTATTAATGCAATTATTTGATCAATGACATTCTCCTGAGTAAGGAAGAAACTCCATAAGAAGAGAAACTGTTTTTGCTCATGATTGCATCCTCAGCATTGGCACACAGGAGGGCTGCAATACTGAATTAATTCTGAGTTAATTCTCAACAAACATTAGTTTTTTAGTGATTAAGGGCTTTTTATTAGATCTGTGAATTCAATAAAGTCTTCTAGAATAAGAATTGAATGTATAGTTTTACAATGGGGTATAAGTCTTCTAGAATAAGAACTGAATGTATAGTTTTACAATGGGGTAGTTTCAGTTTGAAATGTTCTACATATGGACATGTCTGCTATGTAGCAGAGAGGCAAATAAAGAATAAGGGTCAGGTTGGAGGTTTCTCCCTGGTAGGTTATTCTGGTCCAGTGTACACATGAGCAGAAATATCAGGACTATTTGGTCTGGATAACAAACTAGGACTAGTATTGTGGAGTACCCAGGGATTGATCAGAGAAGAAATCCAGATGGTAGGAAAAATATCTGGAATCTTGTTTAATGAACTCACTTACTTATTGTCAAGGTATTACGTGCTAGTCACCATATTAAGGACTGGAGATCAATAGACAAATGAATCTGTTCCTTAGAGTCCACAGGGTGGGAAGGTACAATGGGAAGGTGAATATTTGTGTCTTTTCAAAATTCATATGTTGAAATCCTAACCACCAAGACGGTATTTGGAGGTTGGGGTTTTTGAGAAATCATTTGCCCTTAAGGGTAGAACCCTCATGAATGAGATAAGTGGCCTTAGAAAAGGGACGACAGGGAGCTATTTTGCCCTCTTTCCACCAAGAGAGGATGCAGCAAGAAGGTCATAGTCTGCAAGGTGGAAGCGGGCTCTCACCAGAACTCAACCGTGCTGGCATCCTCATCTCAGACTTTCAGCCTCCAAAAGTGTAAGAAATAAATTTCTATTATTTGTAAGCTACCCAGTCTATGATACTTTGTTACAGCAGCCCAAACTGACTAAGACAGGGCGAAGAGAGAAAATAATTAATTAGAATGCACTGTAGAAAATTGTGTGATGGAAATGCTATAGGAGAACTAAGTTTCATGCCTGTGAGCTTTGTAGAAGCCTTCTTTACGGAGATGACCCTGAGCTGATCCATGAGGCATGAGCAGGATTTAGGATCCAGGTGGTGGGCAGAGAGGGAGGACATTCCAAGTAATGAGCTGGGATGTGAGGTCAAAGATTGAAAGTGCCCAGTGTATTTGAGGAACTGGAAACCTCTTCTGGATGACAAAACTGCAGAGGGCAAAAAGCAAGGGGGAGAGGGCAGAGAGTATTAATAAGCAATAAGGCTTCAGTGAAGGACATGAAATTGCTTGGGTAGGATTTAAGAAGCCATTGGAGGATGATCAATAGGTCTATCAGTGATGTAAGCTATGCTTAAAAAGTGGCTTTGTCATTAGAGTAGGTAATGGATAAACAAGGAGCTGAACTGACTTCACAAAGATTGTTTTAAAGTGGCACGTGGTGAGTTATGAAAGTGGCACATGGTCATGGTAGGACCTAGGGAAGTGCATTTTAATTTCAGGAGAGGAGATGGACTTTAGGTGTATTGAAGAGGTAAAGTCAATAGTGTTTGGCCGTGCTAAATGTAGGAGGTAAAGAAGGAGGAGGGTTCTGAATTGGGCAGTTGGGTAGATAGTAGTACCATTTACAAAGAGAGCAAGCAGAAGAAGAAAAGCAGATTTTGTTGTTTGGAAATAGATAAATTTATTTTTAAATATGCTGAGGATTAATGAGGCTGTTTGCTGGCCCCAAACACCCATTTCCTTCCAAAATAAATACCATGTTTTAGCTAGGCATGTCTCTGCTTGCTTGCAGCTGGATGTGAACATATAATTAGGTTCTGGCCAGTGGGATGCAAGCACAGCTGTTGAGTACTCCTCCCGCAGGTGTTCTTCTCCCTGTTTCTCATTTCCTGAGTCTCACGCCTGGGAATATAGATAGGTTGGATAGACCTCTAATAGCCATCTTAGACCATGAGGTAGATGCTGCATATTGAGGATGGTGAAGCAATGAGATAAAGTATCTTGAGACTCCTTTTCAGCCTTGGCATGCCCATGCGAAAAAAAATAAATAAACATTGATTTTATTTAAGCCTCTGAGAGTAAATTCAGTCATTTATAGTTGAACTTAATCCTGACTAATACTTTGGGTTTGAGATGCCCAAGTCTGGACTTGAAGATGTCCAGAAGGCAGGTAGACAGAAATCTGGAGCTCATAACAAAGATCTATGCTATTAATGAAAGTTTATACTCATCATCATACTACCATCAGAGAGGTGAGGCCTTTCAAGGAGAGTGTGTAGTGTGAGAAGAGTGCTAAGGATGGAACCCTGGGGATCGCAAGAATTAAATCAATGAAAATAGGAAGAAGAACCTGTAAAGACAATTGAAAAAGAAATACCAAAGAGTTGGTGGGAAAACTAATTTAGAGTTAAGAGAGTGTCCTGGTTTGGCTGTGCCCCCACCCAAATGTCATTTTGAATTGTAGCTCCCACAATTCCCATGTGTCATGGGAGGTAATTGAACCAAGGAGGTGGGTCTTTCCTGTGCTGTTCTTGTGATAGTGAATAAGTCTTATGAGATCTGATGATTTTATAAGGAGGAGTTTCCCTGCACAAGCTCTCTCTCTCTCTCTCTCTTGCCTGCAGGTATGTAAGATGTTCCTTTTGCCTTCTGCCATGATTGTGAAACTTCCCTATAGAAACTGGTGAAGTAAACCAAGGACTTAAAAGTCCCAAGCAGTATAATATACTACCTCTAGATTCCAAGTTTTGGAATCTGAGAGATGTGGATGCATCCTGATCTGTTTTATACTTAATATCTGTGTAATCTTTGGAAAATTAACCTCCCAGAACACTCTGTTTCTGAATTCGTGTAATAGGGATTAAAATATCTTCCTGGTATTGCTGTTGTAAGATTTACAGGAGAAAATGTGTGTAAGGTGCTTCGTATTACACTTGGTACATAGTATGCATTAGTAAATGATGCGCATTATTGTTCTAGAAGCCAAAATACTGTCATGTGAGGCTCTAAAACTTTTTGACATTAAAAAGTTTATATCCCAAAGGAGGTATCTTAAGTGATCTCTAGAACTTTTCTCTGCACAGTGCAATCAATCCTCATGTATCCTTTTTCTGTACCTGCAGGGTAAAGCTAATGTGTTTAACTCATCTGTGCTAATGATTTAATTTGTTTTCCCTCCCTAGTAACCTTTGCATTGTAACAGGGAGACTCTCAGTGCCTTAATAAAAATAAGTGACTAATGTAAGCATTGCAGGCACCTGACAGGGCCAGAACCAGGTGCCTCTGGGCAGGGGCCCCTCTCTCAGGGACTTTTACATCACTTCATACAGAAAGCCATTTAACCTGCCTATGGGTAAGGTTGACCTTGTTCTATGGAAGAATAAATCTGTGCAAATCAAGGCCAGCTCCTGTTGTTTTCATGCTTTACTCCCTGCCTTTCGGGTGGAGACACACAGTAGGCTCTATGTAACTGTTTGTAAGATGCACAGATAGAAGATGAGGGAGTGGGGAGGGGCAATTGAGAGGCTTATTTCAAGGGGTCAAGAAAATGTCTGAGAAATGGCCATTCAAGTTCAAAGATGGAGCACGTAGCTAATTTAACACAATTTCCTTTCATCTTCTTTCACTTTGTCATTGTCCTACTGCATTTTACTTGACATTTGCTTTTTCTTAGTCTCTGACAAAGAACACAATAACTCCAACTAACCTCATCAGTCCAGAGTAAAAAATAAGACAGCTTATCAATTAATATTGTGAATTAATATAGTGCCTGCTAGTGTTCTGATAGAATACCTGACCATGAAGTTAAAAATACTGTATAGTAGTATAAAATGAATTTATGTAAGTTTTAAAAATCCCTCAGATATCATCTAATTAAAAGGTATTTCTATATTTTAAAAAACTCTGAGAATCTGAAAATTTTACTTAACCAGCAAAATTCAAAGACACACAAAATTCTACATATGGTTTTCAGGTGGTCATGGATTATTTGAATTTTGTTAATAAACCTCTGAGAGGACCACAGAGTCTGGTTTAATAACATTTAATCAAACCCAACCCCTTTATTTTATGGAAAAAGAACTGGAACCTAGAGAAGTTAAAGTCAGAAATCCAAAGTCACATAAGACACGGAAGTTCTGGACTAGAATCCATGGCTCAAGACTTCCCTTCTATTATCTCAAGTTCTTGGTAAATCCTAGTGAAGCTTACCATCTTATTAAACTAAAAGCAGTTTCTATTTAGTAAAATTCTGTGAGAGATGATAACATACCATAGCTCCTAATCACTCAGGTAGGGATTGTAGAAAACAAACAATTCAGTTTCTGTTGTTTTCAAATTATTCTCCCCATTTTTGAAGAGTACTGCATTTCTTCACCTCAAAGCATGCATTAAAATTTAATTTGTCATCATTCTGCCCTCAAACAGGGTTCCAGTTCACCTTCCAATCACCATTAGACGAATTTACTCATTTTTCCAAAAGCAGAGAACAAGATTGCAGAAGACAATTTGACATTCCATTTTAGGAACCAATAACCCTCACATTTGGAAATTTCATTACTACATTTTCAGAGGTATGTTTTACATTCAGAGTCGGACACCCCAACATGCTATGCAGTTTGAACTTAGCAGGTTCTTCTCAAGCTTGTCTTGCATGTTCTAAGCTTAGAAAAATATTTTACTTTTACTGTTTCCCAAATTATATTGACTGGGAAAAGTTACATGTCATTTTATAAGTTCTTAAAAGATGTTATTACTTTTTACTCAGTCATTTACTTTGTATTCACTATATTTGCAACACTGGAAAAATGTGGCACCCTGGAAAAATGTTTTGCAAACATATCATGATTTGTGAGATATAAGTTTTGCTCTTCAATTCTGTGTAGTTGTTTTTGATGTGCTTAAACTAGTTCATTTATTCTATTGAATAGACATTTTTCTTCCCTATGACAATTGTAGGTTTAGTTTTTTTCTTGCTTTGTAGAGAATATTGACCTGAGGTTTCGCACTTAGGAAATATGTATTGTGTGTGCCTACTATGTGCATAGTCCCGTGCTGCACCAAGAACAAATCCTTGTTTCTGCACCTAGCAACGATGAATGTATGTCATTCAAGTGCACATTGGCTTTCAAAATACTACAAACATAAATATGCAAAAATCTGTGAAAGTATATTTCAACTCAATAATGGCTTCTATGAAGCAAAAAATATAAATCTGTCTCACCGTGGCAGGAGATAACCTATTTTCTCCCTGTTGACCCATGATTATCTCAAGAAGCTAGAGACCCATGGACCCTTCTCTCCACCACACACACACACACACACACACACACACTCTCTCTCTCTCTCTCTCTCTCTCACACACACACACACACACACACAGTGGCTGCTAACTTGTCAGTTCCATGGCATAGGAAACAACGTCACCCTGGAGAGCAGATTGCTTAAAGGAAAGCAAGATGAGACACTGGGAATCATGCAAAGATCCCCTATCAGCCATGGGTCTGGCTGACCAGTGGCTATGGAGGTGGCCATGTTGGGAGTGGAGGCTAAACACCAGTCTTCTACTGTAGGCTGTGGGGAGCATGAATGGTGAGGAAAATGCACAAGAAGCTCTAGTTTGTATTGTGCTGATGATGTACCAGGCATAAATAAATTCAGAGTTTGTATGGCCTGAAGCTTATATGATTACAGGGTCTATTTAAGGAAAAGAATACAAAACTGCTAATACAAAATTAAGTACAAAAGTGAATATTTATTTAGATGAGAAAGGAAGTTACAACAAATTATAAACATATAAAAGCAAGTACCACAAATATAAAAATCCAGAAAAATAACATAGTAACTTATTTTTCATGAATTTATTTAATTTCCAGCCTGTGTAGGGAAAACTCTTTCTAACCACATTTTTCCTCTAGTCTCACACCACGACAATCAACATAGAAGACTTCTGTGACCAAATATATGGGTTTTCCCCCCCAAATAGCAAGCAGTAGATACCAGCTGGGTGTCCTCTAATTCAGTCTCACACTCTCTACCCAGAGGTAGTGTTAGATCCCACAGGTTGAGGGCTCAGTCCCCTCCTATACACACACCAGCTGCAAGTCTAGGCCTCCAGAGCTTCTGACTGACCAGCTACAAGTTGGGGTTCCTATGATCCCCTCTTTGGGTTTGATTAATTTGCTGGAGTGGCTCATGAAACTCAGGGAAACACTTACCTTTACCAGTTTATTATAAAGGTTATTGCAAAGGATACAGATGAAGAGCTGCATAGAGTGAGATACCGGGGAAGGGGGTGGAGTTTCCATGCCCTCCCAGGGCCTGCCACCTTCCAGCAAATTCCAGGTGTTCAGCCATCAGGAAGCTCCCTGAACCTTGTCCTCTTGGGTTTTTATGGAAGCTTCATGATGTCAGCATTCCTTTCCCCAGGGTACAGGGTGGGTCCCTCTCATAGGAGGGTCTTAAGGCCCACAGTCAGAAAGACAGAAGAACATTAAAGTGAAAGGAGAGCAGAAGAAGCTCAGAGGCCTGCCCCTGAGGCCTAGCACACCCAACAGTCTAACAAAAGACTAAGGGCTATGGAAGTTATAAGCCAGGAACCATGGAGGAAAACCAGTATATATATCACAGCACCACATATCCACACCTTATTTTTGTTGGCAGCATACTTTCCCATCACCTCTGCCTTTGAATGATTTGTCAGTTGTCAGTATCAATTTCCATACATTGTTCAGTAGAGTTTCACAAAAGAAATATAATTCAGTATTTCCTCAGTATTTTTTTCATTAAAATTTGTTTCTCATTAATAGTTTAGATTTTTTCCCCTCATTTTCACAACTTGTTATGAATTTAGGGTTGTTGCCAAACTTGGGAAAGCCTCTATCACATTTCCTTTATAAATAAACTGTTATATATAGACTCAGTTTGTAGTGCTACTATCAGTTTGTACAGCCACAGGAATCCTGACAAATTCCATTCACACCAATTCCCATCAAAAAAAAAAAAAAAGAAAGAAAAGAAAAAGTCAGAGGTGTTTATAGTTATGTGTTCTTTCCATTTTCTAGTGTATTTCTGATAGAAGAGAACTTCTGTTTTGACTAGGTATCCATGGGAATTAAATCTTCCCATCACAATTTTATACGCTGACGATTAGAAGAACTTTCCAGAAAAGATTTTGGCCTCATAAATTTCAGGCTTTGTTTCTCCTTTATTATCTGGTGCTAGAACTTGTAAGATACCAGGAGCTCTGGGCGTGCACCTTGGTGTCATGACCCCAGCTGAAGTGGCATCATGGAAGTTAGAAATGTTCCTGGAAGCCATTCCCAGACCGTGACAGGTAGCAAATGCTTAATTATACATGAAATGACTCTGAACCATATTAATAGACTTAACACACTTGAACCAAATATGTCTCCAACTTCTCTTAGATGTGCCAAAAAAAAAAAAAAGTGGACCCTCTGTCACAAGAGAAGTCCAATGTAAAAAGAGAGGGTGGAGTAAAAAGGGACAGTGATCTTGACTGAGGTGCGATTAAAACATCTGACTTTTGCACAATTTAAAAAGATATTACTGGGGCCCCTGCTCTGGCCCTGGAAAAGCCCAAGACTCAAGCCTCATCAGCTTCATAATTAAACTAGTTTTGATGTCAGAGGTTGTAATGTTTCAAATATTTTAGAATTCCAGTGTCCCAGGGCTCAGACATTCATCATTTAAAAAAAAATTTTCATCCTATTTATTCCCTCCTTTGATGATCTCCACCAAAATTTCTGGCTTTAAATGTATTTAAGATGCATATATTTAGATAATGTCCAAATTATTTCTCAAATTCTTTCTCTATTCCCTGGAGCTCGAGAATTAGATATCTAAGTGCTGGTTCAATCTCTTCCCTTGGAGTCTAAGAGACCTCTCTAACTCAACATCACCACAACTGAACTCCGGATCTTTCTCCTGAAATCTTCTCTGCTTACAAGTTTCTCAGCTAGTGACAACTTTATCTTTTCCATTGTTCATACCAAAAATGTTAGAGTCATCCTGCCTATCAGGAAATCTTGTGGTTTTAATTTCAAAATAAATATGAAACTTGATCATATTTTACCCACACCACTGCTACCACCTCGAGTATAGACATCATTACCTCTCACTGGCATCTCAGCCAAAGTCTCCTAAAATGCCTGACTGCTCCCACCTTTGGTGCTTTGTGGTGGTTTTCAACACAGTAGATTTCGCACTGTAAATCAGGTCTTGTCACTCCTCTGTTTAAATCCATTTCACTGTAGAAGCCTGGGAGGGCATGGAAACTCCTCCCTCTTCCCCGGTACCTCATCCCATGTAGCCTAGAAGGTGCTAGTGACCTGGCCTCACACCGTCTGTCTGATGTCCTGTCACACCCACTCCCCTTCCCAGAGCTGCAGCCACACTGGCTTCCAGGATGCTTGTCCAACACACCAGGTAGGACCTCAGGGCCCTTATCCCAGGATTTACTGGGCTTACCCCGTTTCCTCCTTCAACTACTTCCTCACGTCTCACCTTCTCAACAAGGGAGGCCAGCTACCTACTAAATGCTACACTATGCCACCCACCCGCTCAGCATTTGCCATTACTTTTACCCTTCCTTACTTTACTGCACTCCTATGGCACTAGTCACTTGCTCATATACTATGTGTTTATGTGTTTACTATGAATCATTTGATTGTTCACTGTCTTATCCCTGTCCTAGAATGCAAACAACGCAAGGACAGGAATCTTTGTGTTTTTCAATAGTGTACCCCATGAAACTAGAAATTAATCTAATTCTAAAATACATAACAAAACAACCTGAAATAAAGAAAAGTTAAGCAGCTTGAGAGGATCACAAAAGTAGTAGAGGTGGCATTTAAACCTAGATAGCCTCCAGAGACTGCACCCTTAGCCTGTGTGCAATATCGCCTCCTACTGTCTGGAGGGGAAAGGCAGCCAAGGGAGTGGAGAATGGATATGGCCCTGGAGGCCGAATCACCATCTTCCCTGCATGGTCACTCTAGATTGCTAAACTCTGAGTTAAAGCCCAGTCAAACGGATAAATGTTTTGATATTAAATGTTTTTAAATAAGCCACTTTACATATATGGAGTATGCTTATACTTTATAATCATTTTCCCAAGGAAATAGTGATGTTCTCCTCCTTTGTGGGGTCATTTTGTATACAGTAGTCATCCCTTATCCATGGTTTTGCTTTCTGGGGTTTCAGTTACCAGCAGTCAACTGCTACCAACTGTCCGCAAATATTAAATTGAAAATTCCAGAAATAACAGCTCATACGTTTTAAATTGTGTGTTCTGAGTACCATGATAAAATCTCTCACTATCCTACTCTGTACTGCCAGGGACATGAATCATCCCTTTGTCTTGTGTGTCCGTGTTATCTACACTACCCACCCATTACTGTATAGGAAAAAACATAGCATATATAGGATTCGGTAGTATCTGTAGTTCCAAGCATCCACTGGGGGGCTTGAAACATACCTCTGAGGATAAGAGGGAGACTCTGTATTCCATTGGCCCCTTTGCATGGCTTAACTACCTTTACCACAGTAAATATGATACACTGAGCTATCATTCTCTACTATTGAGAGACATGAAAATCACAACCATATTCCCAAACACATTATTAGAATAACATATGGTTTCGGAGGTCAAGGTGGTTTGCATAATGAAAGAATTACCTGAACTCAGGTGGAGAATGCTACTGCTGAGGGAGATATTTTCTATCATCTGGGCATTGGAAGCTATTAAATATTTGTATAATGTGGCTCTTATATGTTTATTTAAGAAGTAAATTAAAATGTATAAAGATTACGACAATTCTTTGCCATGCCTTCATCATTTTTCAGCTTAGAGGCAGGCAACTACATATTAATGGGGGAGAATTTTGCAGATGTGCAGTAGGGCTGAGATGAGCTATTTCTTGAGCCTATAGCTTGGACAACCTACCTATCACTACACATGTGCACGCACACACACACACACACACACACGTGCAAGAGTATATTTCTGACTCTTTCTAAAACCTTATATCTAATCTTCCTGCCTTCAGCTTTCCTTTACCCTGTCGCTCTAACACACTGCCCTACTATTATCTTTCAAGAGTCTGAACTGGAGCATGCCAATTCTCTACTTAAAATTTTCCATAACGCCCCTTTACCTACTATGGATCATCTTTTTCTTTGGGCAACCAAATTCAATCTGGGCAGACTTGCTCTTTGCTCTGTCCCCCTCTGTTACATTCTATTCCCTAATCACAGTGCATTCCTCAAACACTCCATGCTTTGCCACACTTCTGTGTTTGGGGTTCCTGCTGAAACTCCCTTTCTTGTCTGCTCTGGCCCAGTTACACCTGACTTTTACACTGAACCAGCTTCAGTGTTACTGTTTCTGGGAAGACTCTCTGGCCAAATCTCAGCCCCCACCAATTCCTGAAAACATGCAAACACACACACCCTTTAGAAATAATAGTTTTCTGTACTTTCACAGGACTTTGTTCATACAGGTAGTAAAATGTTTATTACACATGAACAATTAAGAGATTTGTGAGTGTATCTCCCTAGTGAATGCTAAAGTCTTTGAGTGCAGGCTTCAGAATCTTTTCATTTTTTGTGTGTTGCACCGGCCAACTTCCTGACCCACAGAAGCCGTTTGATTCATTTAATTGTATTGAATTGCATCAAATGGAATTGGGTCACTGTGATGTGCCAGGTGTGATGTGCTTGCCATGCCACTGCTCGGGTTAAAGGAGAGGTGGGCACTCAGTCATACTAACCTGATGGTATTTTGAACCCTGAATTCAGATCTATATACTACCACTTTCCAAAGGACATTAAGAAGATAATAAAGTTAGAAAAGTTTCAAATTCCTAGGGACAAAAAAGACAGCTTCACTCAAAAAAGAGAAGACATGTTAGATGGTTTGAAGAAGTTGGATGCAATGCTGAGATGGGAAAAGGCAGAGAGAAGATAGGGATATTACAAATATGTATAATATGGAAAACTAATTAAATTGGCCGCATATCTAAAGATTTGTGGAAGCAGCTCTCGTGTGGAAGCATGAGAAAGCAATATCCAACTAATTGGTATCTTACTGTAAAAAAATAAGTTTTACCATAACAGTTGCCTACAAAATAACAGAATTTCTCACAAAACTCTGAGTGCACCATCTCTTTATATGGTCAACTTGAACTTGATAAAACACCATTCAGGAGTTGCAGAAAAAATTACCATGCAAAGTGAATTGGATGACACTAAAATCTTCAAATAAAGAGTAATATACAAAAAAATGGCAAGAGTAGGGATTTTTAGTACCTTTAAAGTTGTTTTGTTCTGTATTGTAGTTTTGCTGCTTTTAAAGTAGAGCGGGAAGTCTGCAGAGTTCTGGAGTTTAGAGAACTCTTCTTCAGAGGCTTGCATTTTGGTAATTTCTCTATGTTCTGCCATGATTTGGAAAGTCTCCAAATGTCTCCAAGAACTGGAAAATCCCCTTTGGTATTTGTGGAGGTGAGTTAGCAGATCTCTGTGTGTCTAGATTCCTCATAATAAAGATCAAAATCTGAAAGTTGGTTTGGACACAAAATGTGAATGGAAAGTTCTCTAGGGTCCGTCTATTCATTCACTCAGTTAGTTCAAGAAACATTTATGGAGCCCAGTTTCTGCCAAGCACTGGCTGAGCATTGGGGTACTAGGGTGTGTGCTGCAGACCCTGGCACCTTCCTGCCTGAGCATAATGGCCAGGGAGCAATTGTTCCACAGCGAAGTGTTTGCTCACCATGGCCATTGTGGAACTGCACGGCTAGTTCTTATGCTACAAGAAGAAAGGGTTTGTGTTTCATTCATTTTTATATCACCTACATTGCTTTTAACCAACTGTCATTAGAATGATGGTGGCACTTTTTACACATGGAGGTGTTTAATAAATAGCTGATGAAAGAAGGAAGGAGAGAGGGAGAAAACAAGGTCTCTTGGTTATTACCTAAACCTCTAATCTGAACTGTAAAAAAAAAAAAAAAAATCACCGTCTTCCTTACATGTTATATTCAAAAGTTTGTTACTGCAAATTCTGGGAACACTGAAACCAAAACCAGTAGTAAGAAAAAAGAAAGTAAATAACAACAAAACAAAATAACCCCAAATCCCTGGCAAATCGCCTAAGTATGATTAGGCCATTAGAGCAGAGCATTCCCTGATGACGTAACCCCTCAACCTGTCTTCTCTACATAGACCTTTTCCTTAAATGACTTCAGAAACACAGTCTCTTGGGTTTTGCATACCTAGAAGGCTTTAGGGATTAGATGAAGGGAAGCAGAATACATTTAACAGGACCATAATTATCTCTCTTTCCTTTATTCCCCCCTCCCCCATTCCTGTGGCGCTCTGGAAATGTCATTGTCCTTATTTAATGCAATGCAGTGAGTGTGGGATAAAGTCCCACCTGTGCCATGAAAATCCCTCAGCAGCTTGCAGCATTGGAGGATAGAGGATGGAAGGAAAGACTAAAAGACGTCTGTGGTGTTGAGACAACAACGGCAACAACAAAACCCATGAGACGCTTCCAACAAGCACAGAAGGAGCAGCAAGGTGGGACTGATTCAGAAGGATTAGAGAAAGGCAGGAGACCTGTTGCTTTGCTCTTCTCATTACAACCTGAATCACCAGGCACTTGGTAGAGAAAGCTCACCCCTCAGACATATGCATCCACTGCAGATGAGAAACTAGCATTTTCTTTACCCTTGTGTTTGTTTTTCTGTCAGCCAACAATAGGGGGAGAAAAGAAGATTATTGAGATTAGATGATTTTTTTCTTACATATTTATTATCCTGTTCTGTCCCAATCATCTCAATATTCAAAAAGTAGACTTAGAGGGAGGCTAGCATAAAGAAAAGAACAGCCAAGCTTCTGAGGGCTGTTGAATTTTTAATCCTCTAACATTTTTCTCCCCCTTCTCTATTTGTTGTCTATTTTCAAAGCCCTAAAGTAAAGGGATTGTCTAAACCCCATTCTTTGGCAGCCATTCAAAAGGCTTCGTCTTGTAACATGACTGGGGAAAACCAGGAGTTAATTTTTAGACAAAAATTTAGGAGTCAGTAATGATGTTTTTAAAAACCTCAATGTTTAGCATTGAGGTGAGATATTTAAGTAATGAAACTGATGGCTCAGTGATCAGAGCATCAACAGCTCTCTGCTGGCAAATTCTGGTGCTCTTTATTGCTGTGGTCCTGTTCCAGCCCCATAGCAGGAGATTGCTAATGATCTGGGCTTGGGATATACACCTGTGTCCCTCCAGGGTCGTGGTTCTCTTCTTTTAATCTGTTTCCTTCCCCAGCCTCAGAGTCTTCACCTGTGCTTTAGTGTGACAGGATTTGCTGCTTTCCCTCAACTCGCTTAAGGCTCTTGCCCTCTGTAGGGGAGAAGGCTTTAGGAGGGGGTCTGTGTCGTGCCAGCAAAGACTGCCCCTGTGCCATGACAGCTCCATCAGGAAGCCTCCTCTCTTCTCATCTGCTGCTCCCAATCTTTCTCCTGAGCACCAGAAATTACCTTGAGAAGAAGCCTGAAAAGTAAGTGCAAATTCTTCTTGAGTCAATTGCTATTAGGGCTCTATATTCTTGCACTAGCCTACTTTTAGCCTTCAGCAATTTGTTTAAAATTGTGACCTATTTCTCCTTACCAGGGTGCATGGTGTCCAGAAGCATCTCCTCCAGGTAAGCATGTATTTGCATCCTACATCTTCGTGGAGGCTGCTGTCTTGTCTTATATTTTGGGGTAATTGGTTGCTCTGCAATCTCAGCTCTCTGATGGAATCAAGACAATTGCCAATTTGCAGATGGTCTGGTGTTTTGTTTTGTTTTTAGTTGGTAGTAAATGGGTTCATCAATCTTTTCCGCTTTCTACATTGTAAGTAGAAGACAGAAGTCAACTGATGTGTTTATTGAACTCAGTTTCAAGAGTTACATTTTAAAGGCATGCTTTCAAAATGCAGTTCATCCAGAGGAGAGAGATTAAGATTGTCCCGGAAGCCATGATAAAGATATTAAAAACATCTAAATTGAAGATGAACGGTCTAAGGGGAGAACTCTCTTCAAATATTTTCAGGGCAGTTCTTCTTAAGATAAAGAATGTACGGTATAGTTTAGAGCACTTAACCATTAAAGAGGGTTTGCTGTGGTTTGAATGTGTCCCCAAAGCTCATGTGTTGAAAACTTAATCCCCATTGCAATGATGTTGAGATATAGAAACTTTCAGAGGTGATTACATCATGAGGACTCTGCCTTCATCAATAGGTCAATGTCCTTAGTGAGGGAGCAAGTTAGTTATCACAGGCACAGGTTCTTGATAAAAGGGTGAGTTAGGCCCCCTTCCTTTCTCTTTCTCTCTGGTGCTGTCTTGCCCTTCCACCTTCTGCTATGAGATGACACAGCAAGAAACTACTCACCAGATGTGGCCCCTTGATTTTGGACTTCTACACTCCCAGACCTATGAGCCAAATAAATTCCTGTTCATTATAAATTACCCAGTTTGTGTTATTTTGTTATAGCCACACAGAATGGACTAAGATAAGGTCCTTTTTAGACCTGGTCCAAAAGGAGCATCACAAATTATGGAGTTAGTGTCAGGGATAGTTTCTGGCCAGACTGGAATCTTTATCATGATGCACAGAAGTATACACTGAAATTGAAAATAAAGTAATAATGAGTTACCCCAGCAAAAGTAATATAGACAAGTTGCCAAATAGTAACTTTAGTGATATTTTTAGGGCCCCAATTAAGAGATCCCAAAAGGCTAAAATCATTTGGTTTTGAGGACAGGAAAAGGAAGCATGCATGTTAGCTGAAGTAGGCCATGTGTGAATGTACACATAATGCTCTATGTATACATGTGAATGCATGCATAATGTGAGGTGAAGTACAGGTGGGGCACACGATTTTACACAGAAGAAAAACCAAGCATTCTTTATTCTGCAGTGCCAGTGTAAATCAGTGACTCCCAGTAAATCAGCTGGGGAAAAGGAGGCCATTTGGAGACAGGCCTCCAGGTGGAGAACTTCAGATGGTGGCAGAGAAGGGGTGCAGAGCACATCTTAGTGCTCTTAGTGACTTTTTTCTTAGTGACTGTGTTGTGTACCCACTCAAGGTTTCCCTGAAAAGAATGAAATGATTCGCTGACATCTCTGTTTTCTATATGGAAATAGCAGAGCCAGAAGCATAAATGGCATCTGGGATATCATACCTAGTCTTTGTCTCAGATGTATTCTATGTTGCAAAATGAATTAATGAAAAAAGCCTTTCCTTTCATAAAGAGGACACTTTGAGCCAAATCAATCTATACACAAAGGAACCTATGGCACAGGTGTGAAGTAAGCAACCCTTAGCACCAGGCCGTCTCATTTCCTATGATTGCACCCTCTGTTTCCTTTTCTACATGTTCTCCCTTTTTCCTTCCTCTCCTCCATTATCTTCTTCTTCTTGGTAAAGGGCCAACCCTAAGGTGTTATGTGGCTCCTGGCAATTCAGTATCTATCATTTTGGAGTAATGTTGGGCTTACAAGCAAATATTGATTTGGCAGATGTATTAGAGCTGAGAGAGGATAAGTGACAGATCTTCTAGTGCAAAAGATCATACCTTTTCAAAGCATAAGATTGATTCTGCTTAAAACATGGATTTTAAAGTCTCTTGTGTTACATACTGTTTCAAGGCATAAAAATCAGCTGGGGTTAGCTAATGTGTACATTGTCCAGGCCTCTTGCTTCTCCTCCTGCTACTCTTATTTTCTGCATTTTGAGCATTTCTCTGCTCTTCACATTTCCCCTAGGAGGCTCCCCAGAATGTCCCCAAAATTGAAGCAGGGGAATGAAAATGAAAATTGATCCAGTTTGCTACTTTTAGATCCTCTGGTAAGAATATGACAGGAAAAGAATTCAAAGCTACCAATCAAAATCAGGTTATTGTAGTATAAGTAACACCAGTGGATTTTGTTTCTTATTTCCAAAACTTTCTTGAAAATGAATTGGTCTTTATGCCCAAATTTTTCAGAAATAATATTTTTAAATTATTTTAAATCAACCTAGCTTTGAATTATAAATTTTTTTATCATTAATTCATTTAAGAAATATTTGTTGATTACCTAACGTATGCCAAATACTACATTAAATTCTGGGACACATAGAAAAACAGTAAAATTCAATCTATGTTCTCATCTGGGCTCACTGTGCAAGGTAGTATGGAAATATTTTGCAGTGAGCCGAGATCGCACCACTGCACTTGAGCCTGGGCGACAGAGCGAGACTCCGTCTCAAAAAAAAAAAGCTTAAAATATGATTCCTGCCTTCAAGAGGAAGTAGACTAGGAAAAGAGAGAGCCTATATTGGAAAGAGAAAATAAGGGGCTCTGGTCAAGAGCTGGAAATTATATAACATCTTAGAAATCCAGGAGATTGAGAAGGAGACTGAGTTAAACCTTATAGGATAAAAGAATATAGACAAGAGCAGAGGCAGAGTAAAGGTTATTCTAGTGGATATGACAGCATATTTCTAGTAAGTGCTGTGAACACACACACACAAATGGAGGAAACTAAACTAGTATTGAGTATCTCTGATGTGATCAACACAAATCCAAATGATACAGGGTATACATACATAAGTGATATGAGGGCATAGTCATTTTCATCAAGGGCTTACCACTGTTGGCATTCCAAGAATAATATACATGAAACAATTAGAAAATAATTACATAATAGCAAGGGATTGGCTGCTACACTATGGCCAGTTCTAATGTGCTATAGGAATTACTGAGAGAGGGAGGCCAAGAAGGCTGGAGAAATTATAGAGGACTTCATAGAAGAGGTGAGACGTTAACAGGCACAGAAGGCATGGAGTAAAAGCATTTTGTGTAAAGTCAAGAGCAGCAAATATATACCAAGGAAGAGCAGTGTAAAATGACTCTGGGGCATTAGGCTGAGGACAGGCTATGGATGGCTTTGTATGCCAGAAAAGATCTGATGACACTGGGAAGATAGAACCTTTGAAAAGTGTTTATTGATCTAATTAATTGGATGGAAGGGAGATTTTAGAATAACTTCCTCCTGTAAGTAGGACCACTGAAGAACCAGACAGACTCAAAGGATTGAATCATCAAGGCCCCTGAGCTATAGGAATTACAAGGTTAGAATGATAGCAGAGGAGAAATACTTGTGGTCTAAAAGTGAGCAGTTGAAGTTTTGTGTGCCATGGAAATCATCCTATTCAGGGTCATTTCTGTCACTAACCATTAGAGTCAGTTATTGCCTGATTGAACTAAGATATATACTCCCTCCTTAGCTTGCAAATTCCAGCTAGCAGACTCCTTTGCTGACTAGTTTCCATTGGTTTTAGACAATGTGAGACATAGGTAGAGAACTGGCAGGAGGGAAAGGGAAAAGGGGAGAAACCAAGTTGTGTCTCATTCTTAGCTCTACAGCAGAAGAAGGGAATTGCATGCTATCTATATCTAAATCTATCTATATATCTATATCTATATCTGTATCTATATCTGTGTCACAAAATATCAAGTCAAGGAATTGTGTTTTTCTACCAGTATCGCTGCCGTCTTTGGTTTCTTTGGGTTCCTAGCTCCTGTAGGAAACCCAAACTGTGATTCGACATCTCCTCAGGTGGCTCTGGCTTCTTCTGGGTTCTGGAAACAACATTTCTCTCCTTTGGGTGATAGCAACCTCTTGTTGTGGCTACTGCCTGGGTTAATTAATAAGCCGCTGTTTGCCTTCTCAGCTGTTTTTTACACCAGTGTGATCAAGTCCATATATGAATTTCCTGCTGTTTAACATACACAGAGGTATTCTTATTTTCTGGAGTCTGACTGATATCCTATGTCACTGTAGTTAAATAATTTAAAAATATTTCTGGCTCTGGTTTTTATATCATTAAAACTGAAGGCATTAACTAGTTGATTTGCAATGCTTTTATAAATAACTGAGAAACTCAGAATGTAAGATGTCTATAAACTCAGAATATAAGATGTGTCTAATACTATCTCATATTAGTTTATCATTTTGTAACTTATTCATATAAAACCTTCTCATATGGTATGCGATGCTCTTTTGAAAATTTGCTAAATTCAAGTTTTAAGAGAATTATCCAGTGCTTATAGAACCTAAATTTTTATGATTGACCCAATATAACTCAGTCCTTTTAAGGATCCAGACTGATAATCTGCTTGGAGATGCATGGAGAGTAAAGGAAGGGATAGAAGGGAGATTTCTCATGAGAAAGCCCAAAAGAGATCACTAGAAATGGAAATGCATTTAGCCCCAGAGACTGAGCATTGGGAGTAAAGAGGTCAACAAGCACAAAGAAAGAGAGGCGTCCTTTTACTTAGCACTTGCTAACACCCGCAGTGTCACATCCTTTATTTGAATTTCCATCTCTTTGGTGACCAAGACCACCCCATTACCTTGTAAGTATCTACTTCAATCCAAGACAGGCAATTTAGAATTTTTGTAATTTTCGAAGGATTAGCAGTGGAGTAGGCCTTGTTTGTTCCCAATTGAATGCTCAATTTTAGGGCCATAATTGGAAAGATTTCCAGTAATTTGTGGCAGTTGCATTTAGTAAAAGGGATGGAGGTGATTTTTGTTACTTTATTCTTTTGTTAGGCCTTTATAACCCACATTTGGCAGGGGTATGAGATAATCTCTGACAGTATGCATCTTGAGTAAGGTTGTTTTTTTGTTTTTTTGTTTTTATGTGATACAACTGCAGAGGAGGTTGAAAGTAGCCTGTCCTGCTACCTATTTATCCTCTTGGAATGATCAGTCATTACTACTATTTATACTATAAGACAGAGACATTTTCCTGTCAATGATGAGTCAGTAAAAGTTAAATTTTGCTCAAAATGAACCAGTACATGTATTTTGAAAGTCTGTGATTGAGTTAGGAAATAGTTGATGATTGGATCTGCTAAATCACCAAAAAATGATGTCTTAAATGATTAATTTTTCCAAATATTGGGGTGTGCATGGTACAGATACTTGCAAAGCCACAGCTTTTGCTTTCCATGGTTAAGATTAGAGACAGACATTTTGACTCCCACGTGCAAAACAAAATGGGATAGAATTCTCAAAATCTACTAGATGATAATCAAACAAAGCCACATATGTATCTATCTGCATAGACCTATGCATTATACAAATGGCCATCAAAAGTCTAGCTCAATGCAATTAAAAATTAATCTACTTTAACACGCAAATCAACTTTGATGTGACTAATATTCTAGGTTCTTCAGGAGATTCAAATAAAAAAGTGATTTTTTAAATTTAATAAACATTTTTTAAAAGTTTCTCCTGCTTCTTTCACTAAGTGTGCAGACCAACTATTGATAGAAAAGTAACCAAAAAAAAAAAAAGCTTAAAACAATTTTACAGCAGTTTTAGAAATAAACCAATAATTTTTTTTTTTTTTTTGGAGATAGGGTCTTGGTATGTTGCCTAGGCTGGAGTGCAGTGGTACTATCATGGCTCACTGCAGCCTCAACAACCTGGGTTCAGGTGATTCTCCCACTTCAGCCTCCTGAGTAGCTGGGACCACAGCCACACATTACCACACCTGGCTAATTTTTATAAGTTTTGTAGAGATGGGGTTTCGCCATGTTTTCCAGGCTGGTCTCGAACTCCTGGGCTCAAGCAATCTGCCCACCTCAGCTGAATTTTGAAGGAAATACAAAACAAAGACACCATCTAGTAACTTCTTATAGACACTATCTTTCTAAGTCAAAGGCACTAGAATCATGATGCCTAAATTTTTGCCATGGCTGTGCTATTATGTGATAATAATTAATCTGACTTTTTTTATCTATAAAATGTAAGAGTTGGATGAGGGTGGTGAAATTCCTGGTATGTCAAGTTACCAAAATCCTTCAGAATTGTGCAGCTAAATTTTGATGAGTATGTGCATTTCCTTTTAATACAAATAATGGAAATTTGAGCTGGACAGGACATGTGACCCAGCACAAAGTGGTACACGAAGTACTGTGAGTAAAAGGCATGGTTTAATGTGAAGCCCAAGATGGAATCTGTGTTTACTGAAACATGCGACTACTTTGCCTTTTTAATGTTTCAAATTGCATGCTCAGGGTGGCAAACAACCTGATATAAATAGCTAACCAGTGATAGTGACCAATAAATACTACAACTGTTGAAGATTTATTTCATTACTTTTTTCCAAACCTGATTTTTAAAATTTCTGTTCACTTACCAATCCTTTCAAGCATATTTTCACAAATTCTAGAATTTCACCAGCATAAAATGCCTTATAACCACTTTCCTAGGGGAATAGGAAGGTCTCTCTTAGTTTTTAAATTTGATGACAATATCTGAATCAAATACAGATAAAATTTTCAACTTCTGCTCACGATGCAAAAGAGTGCAAGAAAGGATTGTTCCCATCCTAACAATGAGAAAGAGCTGAATAAACTCCTAAATCATGACTTTTTAAAAAAGCCATCATTGTTGAAATTGCAAAGCATAAATTCCAAAGAGTAATATGCCCCTACAAAAATAAATGAGTTAAAAGTCTTTTCTTTTTTCACCTGTGGCAGGGCAAATAAAGGAGATAGTTTTTATAAAATTATTTAAGTAGAAATTAATTAACATTTTTGTGAACTTTAAATGCTGAGACTAGGCTAGTGTATCAATTTAGAAATAACTCTGAGTTCCATATACAAGGGAAATTTGCATTCATTTGTAAGTTCTTAGCTAGATTCTCTACCAGGTGCTCATGAGACAGACTTGGAGCAGACAAGGAAACTGGAGATAAGGCGCAGGTGGCCCATGTGTGCAGTCATTGATTGACTACAGCTGGGGAACAGATACACACTACCTCCTGCTTCCCTGAACATATCTCTCATAGGAAAAAATGTCTTCACCAATGAAGGAGGGAGATCAGACCCTGCAGCTCTGGACTAAGGAAAAGATCTACTGTTTTTGCATAAAGGGTAAAGTTACAGCCTCTGGGAGAAGAAAAGGAAAATATCTCCAAGCCAAGTCTTGCAGTCTTACAAAATAGAGGCCTCTATACAGAGAAAGATGGAAAATATTTATTAGCCCAAGAGGTGCCACAGACACCAAGAAATACTGAGCAGAGCTTGGTGGCCATGGGAGGAGGGAGGGGGTCAAGAAATACTAACACTGGGAAGTTTCCACTCCCTGAAGCCCAGGCAGAGAATCTTTGCCTAAAACTTAGGCTTGACATGAGAATTTCCCCCTATGCTCAGAATGAACCTAGGCCTCAGTAGCTATCGACAGAAGTATAAAACTAGGAAAGGAAAAGAGCATAGAGAGAGAACTTCTTTAATAACACATGTGTTCAGAGACTGCTGAAACTGAGAGTGGAGGAGGAATGCTTACATACAATCTTCTGACCCCCAAGACCTCCCATTAAGAAGTTGTTCACTGCAAGAGGAATTTGAAAACTGTGGTGATCTGAAAGTAAGGATAGTAGCAATAAAACCTAAATTTATCTCAACTACTGGCTTAATTGATTCAACCCCCAAAACTCATTAGCTGGTTAGGCCAGAGAGAAGATGTGTTCATCTTCAGAAAAAAAACATATTTACCTTAGTTTTTAGTTTTCTTCTGCTCATGATGTTAAGCAATCCATCAGGATTGTGACACACATATAAAAGGAAAAAAGGAGTAACACAAGATGAGGCAATAAATAATATCAGACTCACAGGTGACTTAGATGGTAGAACTGTTATAAACTTTAGAATTGCTTTGAATACTATGTGAAATCATGTCATCTAGTGGGAAAATTGGATGACATATTTACACAAATAGGGAATATCAGAAAAGAAATGAAAGCTAAAAGAAATAGTAAAGTGGGAGTTTTAGAATAGTTTTGATATTTAACACAACGAAAATTTTAACAGACTTAGCACACTGAATAGACCATAAGAACAGATAACTTGAATATTGGGCTACATAGATTATCCAAACTGTGACAAAGAGAAAAAAACACAAAAAAATAAAACAAGAACAAAGCAATGAGAGCTCTCGGACAATATCAAAGAATTGGATATACATGTAATTGGAGTTTGAAAAGGAAAAGACAGAACCAAAGGAGCAGAAGAAACATTTAAAGATATAATAGATGAAATTTTCCAAAATTAATTAAAGATAGACCACCATTTGTAGAAACTTAGGGAAAACACAAGTCAGATGTGCACACATGTGCACATATACACACACATACACACAGTCCTAGAGTTATTACATTCAAACTGATAAAACCAAATTTAAAGAAAAGTCTTGAAGGTGGCCAGAGGGGAAAAATAAAACATTAAAGAGAAACAATTTAAGAATGACAACTGATTTTTCATCTGAAACTATGGTAGCCAGAAACTAACAGAGTAAAATCTTTAAAGTGCTAAAAGAAAAAAAAATAAATCTGTCAATCTAGAATTCTATAACCATTGAAAATATTTTTCAATAGTTAATGCAAATAAAAGAGACTTTCTCAGACCAACAAAATCTAAGAGATTTTATTGCCAATATACTGCAGTAAAAGAAGTGTTAGAAGAGACTGTTCTTCAGAAACAGACTATAATATCACATGGAAATTTGAATCTACACAAATAAACAGCACAGGAAAATGGTAGAAATGAGAATTTTTATTTTTAATCTTTTCAAAAGTTAACTGTTTAAAGCAGAAATGTGTAACAATGTGTTATGTGGTTAACATGTTTAAGTAAAATGTATGAATTCAATAGCACAAAATATGAAAGTGTACTGCTTTAATATTTTCATATACCTGAAGTTGTATAGTGTTAATTGAAGATAGACTGTGATAAATTTAAAATGTGTAATGTAAACCTTAGAACAAGTACAAAATTATGCTTTCAAAAGTAAAATTGTAAATAAACTCAAACCAAAAGAAGGCAGGGAAAGAGGGTAAGGGAGACATATAGGGCAATGAAAAAGCAACTAGCAAGAGCAAAGATTTAGATCCAAATGTATTAACTGTAAATAGTCAACCCCCACCAAAAAGGCAAAGATTGTTGGATTAGGCAGAAATGTAAGATCCCATTCCATACTATAGACAAAAAATTTTTTAATATAAAGATATAACTTCGTTAACAGAAAATGATAGAAATAAGATTTGCTTTGTAAACACTACAAAAAAAGTGGAAGTATCTATTA
Organism: Pan troglodytes; assembly: GCF_028858775.2. Taxonomy (NCBI): domain Eukaryota; kingdom Metazoa; phylum Chordata; class Mammalia; order Primates; family Hominidae; genus Pan; species Pan troglodytes. The sequence continues at coordinate 62,283,890 of NC_072415.2, forward strand.
ATATTACACGAGGTAGCCTTAGAATAAGCACTATTATTGAAAATAAAGAGGAATAATATAAATAATATATCCTATGGATAAATAATTTAAAATTATATCACAAAGACATCATTGTCATAAATATGTATGGACCCAACAAAAATGCTTCAAAATACTTCAAAATACATAAGAAAAAAGCAACTGAAAAAATAAATTGAGAAATATATAAATATTTGGGAATTTATATATAAATATATATATTTATATATATTATATATAATATATATAATATATATTATAATATAAATATATATATTTATATATTATATATATTTTATATATATAATTTATATATATATAAAAATAGTTGGGAATTTCAATTACTCAGTGACTGATGGAACAAGTCAACAGAAAATCATTAAGAACATAAAAGAGCTGAACAATATTATGGAACAATTTTGATAGTTGATATTTAAAAGTCACTTCACACAATAATGGCAGAATGCACATTCTTTTCAAATACACAAGACACATTCACCAAAATAGACTATTTTCTGAGTTATAATTCAAATCTCACCAACTGAAATGTAAATTTACATAAATCGTGTTTTTTTTTCAAAAAATGAAGTTAAAGTAGAAATAAGTAACAGAAAGATACTTGTAAAGTCTCCAAATATTTGAAAATTAAGCATTACACTTCTACCTAGCCCATGGGTCAAAACAGAAATAAAATGTTGAATTGACTCTACGTAAAATACAACATACCAAAATTTGTGGAATGTCGTTTAAGCAATGCTTAGAGGAAAATTTTTATGTGTATTCAGAAATCTAGGAAAGTCTAAAATCAATAATGGAAGGTAATATCCTAAGAAACAAAAAAAGTAAGGTAAATTCAAGGAAAACAGAGAGAAAGAAAGAAATATATTACCAGAAATCAATGAACTTTTAAACAGAATAAAAAGTTTTTTATTTTAAATTTATTAAACCAAAACCTGGTTCTTTAAAAAGAATTGATGAAATTGATGAACCTTTAGCCAAACTGATCATGAAAAAAAGAGATACAAAAATTACCAATATATGTAATAAAAGCAGAAACATTACACATTGTACAGATTAGTAAGTATATATTAAAGGGATTTTGTGGAACAATTTATGTCAATGAATAAAATAAATATCATAACATAGATGAAAGTCAAATTACTTGAAAGACACAAATTACCAAAGCTCAATCATAAAGAAGTAAATGGCCGGGTGCAGTGGCTCACGCCTGTGATCTCAGCACTTTGGGAGGCCGAGGCAGGTGAATACGTGAGGTCAGGAGTTCGAGACCAGCCTGGCTAACATGGTGAAACCCTGTTTCTACTAAAAATACAAAAATTTAGCCAGGCGTGGTGGCACGCACCTGTAATTCCAGCTTCTCAGAAGGCTGAGTCAGGAGAATCACTTGAACCCAGGAGGCAGAGGTTGCAGTGAGCTGAGATCGCACCATTGCACTCCAGCTTTGGCAACAAGAGTGAAACTCTGTCTCAAAAAAAAAAAAAAAAAAAAAAAAAAAGGTAACCTGAATCACTCTGTATCTATTACAAAAGTATAGTTAAAACTCATCCACAAAAACAGACAAACAAGAAAAAAAAAAAAAAAAAAAGTCCAGGCACGAATGGCTGCATAGGAAAATGCTAACAAACTTTTCGGAGAAAAGTCACACCATTTCTATACAAATTCTTCTAGAAGAGAAGGAAACATTCTTCAACTCTATATTGATGCTAGCATTACCTTGCTGCCAAACAGTAAAAAATGTTACAAGAAAAGAAGTATACAGACCAACATCCTTCATGAGCCTATTTGCAAAGATCCTTTAAAAAATATTACCAATAAAATCCAGCAATATATAAAAAGATAATACACCTTGCCCACATGGTGTTTATATACCAGGAATGCAAAATTGGTTCAAATTTTGAAAATCTGTCAATGAATTTCACCTATATCAACAAAATAAACAAGAAAAAAGGTGATCATCTTAATAGATGCATTTTAAAAATTGACAAAATTCAATAACACTTTACAACAAAACCTCTCAGCAACATACAAATAGAAAAGAACTTCTTCATTTTCTTAAAGGATATCTTAAATGCCATATATGGCTAACATTCTATTATACAATAAAAGGCTGAATGCTTTCCCTTTAAGACTGGGAACTAGGTAATGGTTCCTGCTATCTACACTTATATCCAACATTTGCTTTAGGTTCTAGCTAGTGTGATAGGGCACCAAAAAAAAAAAAAAAAAAAAAAAATCATGTGGAACAGCCAGAACCCTCATATATTGTGGTGCAAGTACAAAATAGCCACTTTAGAAAATCGTTCAGTAGTTCAGTATGAATTTAATAAAGGCCAGGCAAAGTGGCTCCTACCTGTAATGCCAACACTTTGGGAGGCTGAGGCAGGAGGACTGCTTGAGCCCTGGAGTTTAAGACCAGCCTGGGCAACATAAGACCCCATATCTACAAAAAAAAAAAAAAAATTAAAAATTAGCTTGGCATGATGGCCTGTGCTTGGAGTCCCAACTACTAAAGAGGGTGAGGCAAGAGGATCGCTTGAGCCCAGATGTTCAAGGCTGCAGGGAGATATGATTGCATCACTGTACTCCAGCCTGGGCAATAGAATGAGACCCCCATCTCTTAAAAAGAAAAAAAAAAGAATTTAATTATATACTCATAATCCAGCAATCCTACTCCTAGGTATTTAAGAAAAATGAAAAGTTGTATGCACATAATACCTATACATGAATGTCTGCAGCAGCTTTATCTATTGATACATAATATATATTTGTTTATATTATACATAATTATATATAATATAGTATAATTTATATTATTTATATAATACATATGTTATGTACAATATGAATAAATATATATATTATGTATAAAGCTGTGTATTATCTTTATAGATATGTAAAAAGCTGTAATATATCTTTATAGATAAAGCTTTATATATATTATATATTAAGATATGTATAAAGGTGTAATATATCTTTATCTATAGATAAAGCTTTATAGATACGTTATATTTATTTACATATCATATATCTTATATATATATATAGAATAAATATAGAAGCCCAAACCAGAAGCAACTCAATTGTATTACAGCCATACAATGGATTAAAAAGGAAAAAAAGGAGTGAACTACTTACATATTTAACCTCATGGATTAATCTCAAATGTAGCCTGCTGAGTGATAAAAGCCAGAAACAAAAGGCACTTATTACAGAATTCCTTTTCCATGACAGTCCTACAAAGACAATTTCATAAGGATGAATCAGTTGTTGCCGAGGTCTGGGGATAGGGTAAGAGGATTGTCTACAAACAAGCCGGAAGAAATTTTTTGGAAGTTGAAACATTTTACATCTTGATTTTGGTGGCTATCTCAATGCTGAATAAATGTGTGAAAACTCATTCTACTCTACACCGAAAATTGAAAAGAATATATATTATGGACCATTTTAATGAAAATGGCCATCCAAGGTGAAATATGGCTATAATTAAAGTATGCATAAATCATTCCGTATATACTCTGGGTAAAATTCAATAACTATCTATTGAATTTGATTTGATAACCTGGTGGAGGGGTGGGCAGGGGGGAAGACAATAGCATTCTAGAGCCTCTGCCCAGGTACATTATCAATGATGAAGGGTGCCTTGGTTATTTATTGAGCATTAAATGATTGAAAGGTAAAAAGTGATTCTGAGGCTTTGTGATTACAGTGGTAAATTGAACACGTGTGCTAACCTTTGTTCTCCTTCAAAACCCTAGTAACGTGGTATTGAGTCATGAATTTTGTGTATTTTTTCATTTTATTTATTTATTTAAAAAATCAAAAAGGAGAAACCCACCAAGACCAAGAAAATTATAATGGACAATAACAACATACTATAAAAACTGGAAGGCAGATGACAAATTGTAACAGAGAACAGACTTTAGGAGCAGAAAACTAAGTGAATTTGGCAGAAACCCTAGAAGATGAAGGCAGAAAGGTTCAGGTGGCACTGGTACCTCTGACCGTGGTAAAGAAGAGGAAAAGCAAAACAGAAGGATGGGTGGAAAGTCTGCATAAGAAGTGGTTTAGTTTTCAAATCTCCTCTCTGATGCCCCACAGATGGGCACATGATTTTATCCAACTTAGCAGAAGATTGAACATTTATTCCTTAGATAGTGTGAACCAGAGGACTGCTGAATATTAGGCACAGATAACATCCTGAAAATAGTGCATGCATGCTCATCTTCCAGAATGCAAGCAGCCAGGGTTATTTCCTTTCATAAGGGGCAGTGCTCACTTTGTTCAAGAGCAACATTGGTTGTTTGAATTGACATAAAGCAGACAGCTTTAAGAAGGTACACAGAAAGGAAGGCAACAATATAGCAGAACAGCACTCTAGGGTGGTCCCACAACTCTTAGGCATGGCTTCAAAATTTCTTAGCCACTGCAGTCTTGGGAAATGTCTGGTCACAAAAAGACAAACTTGGGTAAGGCAAGGCCATCACATCACGGGAAAACCATCAGTTCTTGGGTCTCTTCAGTTGTTACATCTTATTAAGCAATAGCTCCTTCAGGGCTACATGAGCAGTGCTCAGCTTCTTGTTCAGCTGTAACTCATGATTCATTACCAGTTGTTACTCATTATAGTCCCAACAGTGAGGCACTTGTGCTTGGTTTGATACATAGTTGCCTCAGCTGAATTCTCACCTATCCTGGGTAGAGTACATTGATAAATCCTTTGAGTTAGTGTAACAAAAGGGATTCAATCTAAGCTCAAATCCTCAGTCATCCCTGAAGCTAGAAGAAGGGTCACAAACCAATATCGTGAGACTGTTCTCCAAGGGTCATGCTTCTACATGTTTTGTCAGTAGATATATAGAGTACCCCTCAGTCCAGATTATTGTTTCAAGGATGTTTAATAGTCTTTGAAGCTAGGGATAGTGTCTCTCTCTTAAGCAAAAGGCAAACGTTCCTTTTTTTTTTTTTTTTTTTTTTTTTGAGATGGAGTTTCGCTCTTGTTGCCCAGGCTGGAGTGCAATGGTGCAATTTCTGCTCACTGCAACATCTGTTTCCCGGGTTCAAGTGATTTTCCTGCCTCAGCCTCCAGAGTATCTGGGATTACAGGCATGCAGCACCATACCTAGCAAATTTTGTATTTTTAGTAGAGATGGGGTTTCACCATGTTGGTGAGGCTGGTCTTGAACTCCTGACCTCAGGTGATCTGCCCACCTCGTGCCTGTAATTCCAGGCATTCTTTTTATCCAGTACAACAAACATAACGTCTGCCTCTAGAGCAAAGGGTAGGCAAGCTTACCACATGCTATACAAGATTCTGGATTCTCTAAACTCAGACTAACTCTGTATTACTCTGGATTCTCTAAACTCAGACTGAACTCTAAACTCCTGTAACTCCACTCATAGTGTATTCAAGCATCCATTTGATATAACCTCAATAACACTCAAAACTTCACTCTGTTTGGTGCTCAAACCTCAGAAACCATGCACCATAATCCTTTTGTTGTTATCTAGTGGTGATAGTACAAGATCATTAAGCCAAATATTCATTCTGCTACTATTCTGAAATATTCATTCTGACACTTTTCTCCTCTGATTCTTCCTGCCACTCCTGGTATCATTCATTTGAGCTTTTAGGACCCATATTCAACTTTAAACAGATTCCTCCACTCTTCAAATTCCTTGTCTTAACATACCTGTCTTTTTTTTCATAGACCCTACTTCCCTTTTAGTATTCTGCAAAGATGACACTTCATGTTCTTACATCATATGTACTTTGAGTTTTGGGGATGGTCTTAGAATTTTATAGCTACTTTCAGACCATAACTTTTCTAGAGCCATGCAATAATTTCCTCCTCCTTTGTAATGTATGCCCCCCAGATATAGCATTGATTATCTGACTACCCGTTTGTCATTTGAAAGCCCCTTAGTTTAAAGCATTGAGAATTTTGATTTGGGACCAGTTTTTCCTTTCATCCTCATCCCTGTTAGCATCAATGGCAGCATTAATACTCACATCACTCATGTAAACCCACCCAATAGCCTGACCTTACTCATTTGAGAACTTCCATCTATGCTATAGGTTAGTAGCTACTTCCATGGTCCAGTCCCATCTTGAACCTATCCCTGGAAAAATGCCACACATGTGAAATCATCTAAAAACATAATTACAATGTCTGGTGACAAAATTCTCCAGGGTTTTTCCTCTTCTATTTCTACTTCAATGTACACAGACTTTGCTGAGACCTCCCTTCCTATCCTCTATTTTCTTCCAGTTTCATTGTTCTCTCATGGTGTTACTTTCTTCCTCTTCCAGTATATCCTCATGATGCTTTAAATTACTGTTTGGATAGCATCTTCAGTGTCCTCTGGACTACTAGACACAGAGACTTTTTCCTCCTTTTGCCTTATAACATGCTACTATTATAGTCATGGTAGCGTTTCACCGTTTTTACGTGTTCCTTTGTCTCCTATAGGAATGGAAGCATCATGAGGCTTAGGGTTCGTCCAATTTGGCTATGCACACATATCCTCAGCACCTGGAACAGTTAAGAGTCCATATTAATGACTCAAGAAATACTTAGTAATCAAACCAATGAAGCAAATTACAGAATGAAAGACCTTGGTTTATTCCAATAATTACTAGTCTGCAGACAGAGGTTCCAGAATGAGGTTGATATGACTCAAAGAGTGATTCCTTCAGGATATAGATGATCCTCACAGAGAATTATAAAGAGAAAGTGATCAGCTCTTAATTCAATATGTCAATCACTAGCAAGTGATTTTTTTTTTTTTTTTTTTTTGTCCTTGGCTTGCTGTTTGAGAAAATCGAAGCAGTTAATTGAAGGTAAGAGGCATGATGAATTTCACCTGTCAGATTAGACACTTCAGTCTAGTTGTAAATTTATTGGCTAAAGTTTTTAGCCATACTACTGAACCTGAAAATGTTTTTCTCCCCAATACCATAATATTCCAAACTTGGAAAAAATAAACAAAACACGCTTTTTTTTTCTCAAATGGCATGTAAACCCTTTTTAAATTTTGACCCCAAATGCATATTCTTTACCAGTGAGTCAAGAATTAGAGAGGTGGGAGAAAGAGAGCTGGAAGTGAAATCAGAAGTTTTATCCCTTTCATTTTGTGTTGCTTTGGGCAAGTCTCTTTACCTCTCTCAATGTCAGTTGCCTAAATTATAAATAAAGACAAATTTTAACATGGATTATAAATATCAGAAGATAACATGAGGCAAGAAATTTATAAACTGTAAACAAGTCATACAAAGATCAATTACATTTGTGATTTAGCATTCAGTTAGCATTTCATAAGGGGGAAAAACAATGTATCACTGTAATATACTTGAATTACTGTGATGTTACAGGAGACTTAGAAATGTTGACCTCTGTTGTCACAATAGACACAAATAGACATCTGCTAATTCAGATGTGGATTCCAAAAGATATATTCAAGGAAATAACAGCTTGTTTTCTCCCCTGAAATGTGTAAATTCCCTTCTATTTCATATTCTTCAAACCTTGCTATTTTTATTTGATTGTGTTGAACATTTCTATTTATTTTCTTTCCTTTTTTGTTCCAATGGATACATAAATGTTTTTTAGAAATCTAAACATTGTAACAGAAGTACAAATACATTGTTAATACCTTCTTACTCCTTGTCCCTATATGTATATGACTAAAACTTTAAAAAGTTAAAGACATTTAAATATTTAAATTCTACAGTTGATACGATTGATTTTAAAGAAAAATTATAATTTGTGGATAAAGTGACCAACAAGTGATGGTTGAAGTAGTGTGAAATTATGCTGAATCTAGAAGGATGAGTAAGAACCAGTTGTGATGTAGACTCTGAGTATTAGTCCTAGTTTTGTTTTGTTTTTGTTTTTGTTTTTTTTTTGTAAAATTTGGATCACAGGATCGCTTTTAGTCTTCCAACTCGTATTTTTTCTATGAATATCTTGTCTGGGAGAAAAAAGAAAATAAGAGATATTTCTGTGAGTGAAACAAAGGAAAAAAAATCAAAGATGAGGTGGTGGGATTATACTTTCCATTATGGGGAATATCTGGCTAAACTGAGGTGTTCTGTGCAGGCACTGTGTGCTATGTGTTTCATATAACATGGTAGTTGACTATACCAATCCATTTTCCCCTTCTTCTTCATTAACAGAATTCTTGTTTTGCTGAGGGTAGCCATGTGCCCAGTTAAAACACCCCTCTCCTCAGACTCTTTTGAGGCCAGAAGTGGCCAAATATCCTGGTGTGGCTAATAAAATATGAGTGGAAGTTACTAGGTTAGGCTTCCCAGGAAACGTTTAAAAAGATGGAGTCAGCAGGTATGCACCTTCATCAGTCCCTCTCTGTGATGTTTTGCTCTCCCCTTAATTTGATGAAAGCAGTAAATCAGGCCTGAGGTGAGACAACCATCTTGGCATCATGAGGACAGAAGTCAACAAGAATGGTCGGGCAAAACCCAGAAGGTACCTGAGGAAGGTAACATCCTGAATTATCTTACCAGCCCACACTGCCTATCTCCATATGAGAGAAGGAAAAAAAAAAGCTTGTATGTTTGAAGCTACTGTACTAGGGTTTTCTGTTGGTTGCAATTAACCATAATACTAACCAGAACACATATTTTACATCATTTAATAGTAGCAAAAAGTATGCCTTAAAGAGATTTCAAAGAACTTTTTTTATTATACTTTAAGTTCTGGGATACATGTGCAGAACATGCAGGTTTGTTGCATAGGTATACACATGCCATGGTGGTTTGCTGCACCCATCAACCCGTCATCTACATTTACGTATTTCTCCTAATGCAATCCCTCCCCTAGTCCCCCACCCCACGACAGGCCCCGGTGTGCGATGTTCCCCTCCCTGTGTCCATATGTTCTCATTGTTCAACTCCCACTTGTGAGTGAGAACATGCGGTGTTTGGTTTCCTGTTCCTGTGTTAGTTTGCTAAGAATGATGGTTTCCAGCTTCATCCATGTCCCTGCAAAAGACATGAACTCATCCTTTTAAAATTGAAGTTCAGGGATGTTAAGTAGTTAATTAAGATCACATAGCGGGTAAGATGATAGAGTGGACCTTGAACTTCCAAGTAAAGCTCATTGCCATTCATAGTACAGTAGACAGGTGAAGAGATAAATACGCATGTTTAGAAAACACAGACAAGAAAGTCTCTTCCTTTTTTGCAACGATGCTTTAGAGATTCACAGCAACAGAGAAACTGGAGAATAACATTTTTTCTCTTAATTCCTTTTCTTGCCTGAAAAGACTGGCAGAAAAAAGACTTCCCAGTTCTTATGGCCAAGAAAACGGGAAGACTTGAATTCATCTGACCTGGAAAACAGATATGAAAAGGCAAATACTCTTCTTCTTCCCTTCCCTTCCTCTTCTCCAGAAATTGGAGTGGATTGTAAAGACAAGCTGGCCTCAAATAGACACACACACACACACACACACAAAGTATACTGGGTGCCTATGCAGAAATAAGTAAGGTTGAGGTTTGTGACTTTGCTACCAAGTCCTGAGAAAACTGGACTTAAATTTATACATAGAAATCCACCAGCAGTCTTCGACTTACCACTTTAGCAGGTGATTCGATACCACAGAATGGGGATAAACAAGATATTACCTGTGTATGTGTGATAAACTTGAGTGCCTACAATTGATGAATTTCATATGTGAGCATCCTTGTGATCCCTGGTACACACCCTCTTGTGTATCTATGTATCTAGGGATCTGAATAAACAAAGAACTACATTAGCTTTTGGTTGTGCAATCAATCAGTTGAAGACTTGAGAAAACATCCAGGGACTTTTGAAATCAAGGCTCTTTACTTCTCCTTTGGTTGCCTCTATGTTCTAATGTTTAATAAGAATTGAAGACTCCCTAAGGAAATGAACAGGAAGGTATTAACCTTCCTGTTAATGTACACATGTACACATCTGTAACATGTGTCCAGATGATATTTTGCTATGTCCAACCCAGTTTTTTTTTTTCTTCCTTTCATTTCCTTTCATTCAAGCAGGTATCATTGACCCAGGGTAGGAATATAGCAGGAGGGAAAGTAGGGAGACTTTCAGGTTTTATTTTGAAAAGGCTAAGACACTCAAGGGGTTTAACATTTCTGGATGTGGACAAAATATTTTGGCAAGAAGTGAGAGAAGAAAGATTTCCATGACAGTAGGTGCACTCCTTTGGTCTGTAGGGAGAGTAGAGTGATGGAAACAGAATGGCCTGTGGGTTCTAGAGTGATAGAACAATACATCTTGATTACTGAGCAGAGTCAGAGGAAAAATCCATAATTCCTGCACAATTCACCAAGGTAGAGAAACTTTGAAAAGGTCCCAGCAGAGAACTGGGACAAGCATTCCAATTGCATTAGAATTGCAATATCAGCATTCTCCACTACAAGTTACACTAACTGGAATGCTGTAGTCTCAGTAGCTACGTCTATGGACTAAAGACAAGGAAACTGATTGGCTTCATTTTCCTTCCAGGAAATACTATGTATAGTTTCTAAAGATACAGCACAAACTGGGAAGCGAGGAAGACTCTACAAAAGATAGAAATTGTTTCTAGACTTCTTGATAGGATGGAGATTGAAAATAGAAAATTTAAGTTGACATAGAGAAAAACGGAGTTATAAACTTGAACCATTTGAGATGTAAACCCTGTTTTTATATTCCTCTGGTTTCAGATGCCTAAGGTAGTCTGAGACAATTTTTAACATTCAGTTATTATTATAGAAGGATATATACATAAGGCTACTGATTGTACCACTATTTGTAAAAGCCAAAAACTAAAAATGACCCAAATGTTTACCAAGATGTGACTGATTGAATCAACCGTGGCATGTTCATTCAGTGGAATACTGTGCAACATAAAAAAAAATATATATACTACTATGAATTGATCTTCTGAATATATTATTGAATGGAAAAGCAAAGGGAAGAAAAGTATAGTTTGCTAACACTTACCCACTTAACCCACATTCACACACACACATACACACACCTGTATACTTATATTTGTTTGTATTTTGAAAAAATTGATAAACCAAAATCACTTCTTAAGAAGGAGGAAAGAGGTTAAAGTGAATATGAATAAAATCAGGATTCTCTGAATATGCTTGCTTTTTGTTGGTTCAACTTTCAAAATTATTCAAAAATTTTATGTGACTTAAAAGCACAATTTATTTATTTTAAAAGTTTAAAAATATAAAGTAAAATAAAATAAACCTATTTTTTGTATCCAGTCAGTGTCAAACTGCAGAGAGAAACCAATCAAGGGATTTAAAAATTTTGTAATTTGACTGTATTTCTAGTGTGATATTTCCTGAGGACATATGAGAACTGGAAAAAAAATTAAAGGCTTTTCAGTAATCATATTTTTGATGATAGTGGTATTTGTTAATTTTTTTATTGAAGGCTAGCATCTAGGTATTGTGGGTAAAAACAATTGTGTGTTTGTGCTGATATAGGTAGTTTCCAGAATTTAAATACCATAATAATACTTAATAAAATGCATTGTACACTCCATCAGGACGATAAAGCACCAACTCATATTTTTTTGAAAACGGGTTAAAAAAAAAAGGAAACCCTGTATTTAACCTACCTTTCTTTTACAAACTCTATATGAAGGTAATCAAATTCCTGATAAGCATTCTAGAAGTATTCTAGTCAATAAGCAAAGAAAGAATGATGGAATTGCAATATCAGCATTCTACAACCTCCCACTGAAAAAAAATAGATCTAGAGAATGATCATCCACAGCTGCTGGTAGCACAAGGAGGTAACTAAACATTGTATAACTCCGGATGGAAATATACAACTGTAACCTCTAAAAATTTCCAGCCAGCCAAAAAAGTCAATCCTGAGTCAGAATAAGCCCCTAAATACTAACAATTTACAGAAAATACAGAGAACAAAAAATATGTTAAATGACACCAAGATATTGCGAATCAGTGTGTTAAATGACACCAAGATATTGCAATCAGTAAGACCTAAATTCTGAGAAATTTCACACGTTAAATGACCTGGTTTCTGCAATAATAAATTAAAAGGAAAAAAACAATGAAGAGGAGACCTATGGAGTAAAAGAAACTCAAGGAACAAATCCAACAAATAAAATTTACAGGCCTTATTTGGATGTTAATTAGTAAAACTGTAAGAAACAAGTAACAAGACTATTGGAAGAAATTTTATAGTGGACAGTCGATTAATCCAAGTAAGAAATTATTGCCATCTTTTTAGGTGGAGTAATGCCATTGAAGTAATGTTTAGAAATGCAGGAGTCCTTATATGGCTGAACTATATATTAAAATATTTATGACAAAATGGTGTAATATCATGGGTTGGATTCTAAATAATCTGATGTGGAAGGCCTGGGTAAAAAGTAGTACAGACACAGATTAATTATTTATCTGTTGATATTACTGAAGGTAGATGATTGGATTCACTGTTAATTTATTCTTTTCCCCTCTATTTTTTCAGGTTTAATTTTACATAATTTAATGTTGGCAAGTTTAATCATTGCCATATTATACATTGCCACTCCTTAATTTGATACTTTTTTTATTTTCTTTACCTACATTCTGGTCGTTTTCTATTCACCCAAACACAGACATATACACACAGGCCAATGCACCAAATACATCACTGATGTAGAAGAGTAGCTGGTAATGAATTTGATACCTTTCAAAGGGAAAATAAATTGTCTGGAAATCATAGCATTTACTTAACTCATTTATATTAAGCTGTTACACATTTTTTAAGTATAAGCTCCTAATATTATAGGTTTTATCAACAATAAACAAAACCAAATTGCTAAATGCAAACACAATTACAAATTCATGAACATTAAAATTAATAAATTTAACATAAATGTTTTTGAGGAGGCTGAAACCAATTATTTCTCAAAATATTAGTGTAGGGAATACTAACTACAAAAACCTGGGTTTTGATTTCCAATTGCTAGGCTGCTACATACTCACAAAATGTGTTCATCTATAAACAAGTAAAACAATGTTTCATTTGTTTATTTTATTTAAACAAATAAAAGTTTACAGATGAACACATTTTGTGACTACATAGTATCCTAGGCAATTGGAAATCAAAACATCTGTAAAACTTTTATTCGTTCAGCACACTGTGAAATAATTTGGCCCTCACTTGGCATAAGAGCATACTTTATGTATCAAATGTGTTTCTGTGTTCTTCTCCTTAGTTTGTAATTATTAAAGTGTTTTTACCTGGTGCCAACCTGATGATAAGGCTAAATGCAAGTTAAAGCAATGGAATTCTATGTTAATTTTTTTAAGTGAATGCACAAATGGCCAAGAATATGCTTACATCTACAGACATCAAAATGAAAACAGAAATTAAGAAATACATTCATATGAATTGTATGAACCCTTAAGGAGCTGCTTTACAGAATGCAGAACATACAGATTGCAGATTGAGAATTAGTTGTGTGGGACTTGTAACTAGCAGTACTAACAATACCACCATGGAAGCAGGAAAAGAAAGAGGGAAAAGAGGTAACACAAGAACACCATTTTTATTTCAAATATGCTGCTTTAATGTAGTCTCCACAAAACATCCAAGTTTGACTTTTCCATAAAAAGTAAATGGTAACCATGGGTGAAATTAATGGGGGAATGCATGGATGAATCTCCTAAGGACTTGTAGAACTTTATAAGTAATGAAGGTGACAGGCATACAGCAAAGGGATCATATAGACCCATAATCCTGGTATAATTTTTAATAACTATCTCTTTTTATCTCAAAGTGTTCTACTTTCGACAATAAATAATATGATCAACATTTTAAAATAAACATTCACACACAAATAACAAATCATTTTGGATTCCTGTTTTCAAAGCTATATGTGACGTACACAGAGCTATACAGCTGCGATTCCCCTTGTTGCTAAATGCCAGGAGTTCTGCCAAAGTCCACCTGCTTGCTGCACAGAAAGCCCATCACTGAGACAAGTACTACCAGCTAAGAAAGGCTTTAATGCAAGTGACATCAGCAGGGAGACGGAGAGATAAGTCTCAAATCCATCTCCCAACTGACTAAAATTAAGTATTTATATAGTAGGGAAGGAAGGAAACTACGTGCAGGAAAACAGGGATTAGGAAGGGGTAAGAAAGAAGAGTTGGTCAACAGGAAGCAGGTAGTTGGTTAGGCAATCATGATAGGTTAGGGGTCTGGTGTCTCTTTTTTTGGATGCAATGATCTGGTAATTTTCAGTTCTTTGATACTATCTGGGAGGCCTGATGGTTGGTTTCCTGAGAAAGGAACTCAGATAAGACAAATGTAAGTTTCTCAAGCTTTAAGACTGGGATGGTTGATTTCAACATTTATTGAAAAACCATAAACATCAGTTCTATGGGAAAACTGATCTGGTTTCCTATAGAAAAGTTGACAGCTAGAGTTCAGCATTCTCCCACAGAAAAGCTGACTGCTAGAGTTCATCAGTTAAGCTCTAAGGCATGTCCTTAACTGATGAACTCTGGCTTTCAGACCTTTTCAGAGCCCAGCTCATGTTTGGAAAAGCCAATGACTGAGCAAGGTGGTGGTAGCTGAAGCCGTAGTCTCCTCTGTGTGGTCCCTGGGCCATAACCACTGGTTATTGGTGATTCAAGTTGGTGGTTCAAGAGCATAGCCATTTTACACAGCCTGGGACTCCTCTGACAGAACTCATTCTCTCTGCCTGAATTTGTCAGGTGTCCATCATACTCTGACCATTCCCCCTTTCCTAGTTCTCTCCCCGACCTAGGAAACTTTTTTGCACACCTAACTCTGTCTTAGGGGATGTTTCCTAGACAACTCAACCCCACAACTTCTAACACTTTCTTTTAAAAGTTACATTCATATATAAGCTGGAAATTTAGCAATATCAAACTATTATAAAGTTTCCCAGTTTACATCAAAAGCCAAGTTATAAAATGTGGATTTCTTTAATGTTTCAATGGAATACGTTCTATGGGCATCTAGCCATAGACCAGCATGAAGGCACACAGTAAAGGGAGCACATTATCAAAGAGAAAAGGCCAATTAGAACTTGAAAACTCTCTGCTGAGAGAAACCTACCCTTGAAATCCATGTTGCTCCTGGGCAGACATGGACATGATCTTTTTCTCTTTTTCCTCTCTGCTTTGCTGCAAGAGAGAAAGGAAGCAAAGTCTTGAGCAGGGAATTTATAAGGGTAAATATAACCTTTGGTTTGATGCACAGTAAGCTGACAGTTAAAGGTGTATCATACTAGATAAATGTCAAAAGCCAAATAAAAGCCTTGATAATAAGCTGTCCAGAGGCTAAAATCCAGAACCCTTAAGCATGAGAGAAGGATTAGTCTTTTAAAACAATTTTTAACCCTAACTGAAACTGTCCAAGGTGACTCAGAATGCTGTGATATTCTCAAACTCGGGGGTTGGAGGGTGGCAAGTGTGAAGGAAAGAGAGGGAAAATTGGAGTAACTCAAGATAGAAAAGATACCTAGTTGTACCAAGATTTTTATATTTATTTAGTTCTTACTTTAAAAAAATAGTAAAGTGGGGCCAGTGACAGTGACTCATGCCTATAATTCCAACATTTTGGGAGGCTGAGACAAGAGGATTTCTTCAGGCCAGGGGTTCGAGAAATCCTGGCAACATAGCGAGATACTGTTTCTACAAAAAATTTAAAAATTAGCCAGGTGACAAGGAGCACACTTGTCGTCCCAGCTACCTGGAAGGCTGAGGCAGGAGAATCGCTTTACCTAGGGAGTTTGAGGCTGCAGTAAACCATGATGGCATCACTTCACTCCAACCTGAGTGACAGAGCAAGACCCTGTCTCTATGAAAAAAAGCCAGAAACCCAATACGTTTTCCTACGGACTGAATTTTGTCCCCCAATACTACAAATGTTGAAATCTTAACACCCAGTTCCTCAGAATATGACTGTATTTTCTATCTCCAAATAGGGTCTTTAAAATGAGATCATTAGGGTGGGCCCTAACCCTTATGACTGATAATTTTATAGAACTACAGAATTTTAGGCTGCAATAAGCATTGTTCATCAGTGAATTGCTTATTATAGCAAAAACTATTAAAAACTGTTGATAAAATGTAAACATCTATCAATACAGGAATAGTTAAATAAATTATGGTAGATCCTTGTAACAACATAATAAATGACAAAGCATATCTACATTCATGGGCTGCATATATTCTATTTATAGTGTCCACATTAAGTAAGATTTAAAAAACCCATATAGGTCTATATTGCTAGTTCCAAGTTTGCTCTGTTGAATCTCCTTTTTCTGTTGTTTAATAGGTACCTTAATAGGTTCTAGAGTGGATTCCAAAACTCCCTGACCTATTTTTACTATAAAAATCTCAATCTAGAGCACATTAAAAACTCCAATCTCATGTCAGATTCAACGAATCTGTCTTCTCTTTCAATGGCCAGACTTAAGGCTCTAGTGACCTGCAGTGGGGAAAGAATAGTGTTGGCTTCATTACTCCTCCCTTCCTCCCTCACCTTGAAGTCAAGAGTGGCCAGGGATCTGCTCTGGGAATCCTCCTCCTTTACTCTAGTTCTCTAGCTCCTGCAGTGTTTAGACACGGGTCCAGGGAGGTCTCTACAGGGGATTGTCTGGAGGCAGAAAGTCCATTGGAGAATATTTATTTATAGCAAGAATAAGCCATTTGTTACATTGGTGAAACTGAGGCAGAGGAGGGTGGAGTAGCATTCATGTGTTTATGCCACATGCAAAAATGGCACTCTGTTCTCTCTTCCACCCTCTGGTTTGTTCCCCTGATCACCTTTCCGAGCACCTGACTTTGAAGATGCTTGAATGGCCTTAATGCTCATGATTAAAATTTATAAAGAAAAATTCAACTGGGGATATAAATATTTCCCACATATCAGCAACGGATAATTTTCTCCAAATGCTTATTTTGATTTCTGCTGGGTACAGTCCTCAGCTTATTCTCTTCATTTTTAGAATTAAATCTTTAAAGTAAAAACATTTTCTCTACTTGCAAATGTTAGTAATGGGCTGCCAGTCAGTCTAAAAAAAAATCTACTTATATTTCAGGGTCACAGAATCTTGCAAGAAGAAAGGCTCTGTGGGTTTTGTTCATCCCAAAGAAGAAAGAAAATGTGTGTTTAGTTTGCTCAGGGGGTCTTTGGATTACTAATCTACCATGCTGTGCATTTGAGTAGGTGGAGTTTGAGAGGGTAGGGACTCATTGAGAGTTGATTAGAGTTTAAGAGCTCAACTCCTGCTGAATTATTCTTCGCGTAGTGAGCTGTTTTCATCCTATTGGGTTTGCTAGTGTCAGACTATGCAGCCCGTTATTCAGACCAAACATCAACCAAATTATTGTCTTGCCTCCTGAAGTCACTCGCAGACATGACTTTGTGGGTAACTCTGCTGCTAAGATTATTGAATTATTAAAGGCAGTCTCTCGTGAATTTCAACTTGTCCCAGAAGTGATGTGCTCACAGAGATATCCTAACATAGGAAAGGCTTGCCCTACAATCCTATGATGTATCCTAACGCCTCTCAAGGACTTAGAAGAAAATGAAAGAAAACACGGGTTAGGATGCATTGACCCACTCCCATGTGGCTTTGCTGGGCTTATAGAATGAATGTAAAACAAAGGACTTTCAGAAATCAGAGTTTCTTCTGCATCTATGAAAGGGCCCTATGGTCAAGAATAATGAAAATTTAATATACAATAGAGCTGAAAACCTGGGCAAATGCTCCAGAGAATTACATAGATCCCTTATAAATCTGGAGACCTGAAATAATCAAAGGTTTCCTTTTGCACCAGGAACATTCCTTCCATTGTTTTCTTTCCTCACTACCATCATCAGTAAGTTTGGGAAGCTCCCACTCTTCTGGTGAGTATTCTGGTCAGCCATCATTTTCTCTATTTTTCAGGTGTGAGACTTTGAAAAATAGCATATGACTTATATTGCTATAGCCAAAGCAAGTCAACGAATCAAACAAAGCATGTTTCTTGCTTGTCTTGATGGGTGTGCTTGTATGGGGAGACACTGGATAAAGAGAACTAGGGGAGAGGATAGAAAAGAGACTAGCTTCTTACTATAAATATTTTATGCCCTAGCTCAGAGGATGTGGACACTGGTTACACATTAGCATCACCTGGGAAGCTTTTCAAACATGCCCATTCCCAGGCCACTCTCCCAAAAAGTCTGATTAAATCATCTCCAGTGGAGTTCAAGCTTTGGCATTTTAAAATTATTTTCCAGGCCATTCTTACATGCAACCAGAATTGAGAATGATTGGCAGCTGGAACAATTGAGTATAAGCCTGGAGCTGAGTGTATGTGTATTTTTAAAATCACACATTAATTAATAATGGAAACTGCATAAACTTAATACATGTGTAGCAAGCTGACCAAAATAAAACAGTCCCTTTGTGTAGAATTAGATGGTGTTATTCTATTCACTCTTCTACAAAATAGAAGCTTGCTGAATTGTGAGCTCCTTGTTTTTATTATTCTCAATTTGAGTTATTCTTGGAAGCAGGATCTAGATCATTTAAAAGCACAGATCTTATCCTTAAATTTCTCAGAGTTAGACTCCCCCGTAAAATGTCTAAATATTTCAAAAGCTTTTCCCTGAAGGAGGTTTCAAGTTGAGTTTCTAAAGAAGTGAGAAACATAGATGGAATTGTAGGTTGGGGAAATTACATGTAAGTGGAGCATTGGATATAGGAGAGTCAGGAGAAGAGAAAGTGGGGAGGAAAGGCAGAGCTAACATGCCATCCAGCCCTGTGAAGGAACCTCAGCTCCTGGGGAGGACATACCCAAGACCTAATGGTCTTTTTAGTTTTAGAATGGATTTCAGATCATCAGTTTTAGAGCAGTCCACCTGTTCATCCTTTTGGGCACTCCTGTGACTTGACTCTACATGATGACTGTGTGATTTGTTTAAATTTAGGCTTTAGGAAAATTAAGCCATATTTCTACAAACTTATTTCATGAAAGAATCATGAAATTCTTGCTGTTTATTTAAATGAAATTATTAAAAAGATACTTTGTGTTCATTGTAACACATTAGGAAGGCATATAAATGTATAAAGAAGAAATTTAGTTATCTTGAATTCTACCACCCAAGATAATCATCATTAGTATTTTGTGTACTTTTTGGCCACGAGAAAGGCAACTCATTGTGTTTTCCTTTTTCATTTACCATTTTTCTGATGGTAGCACAGAGTTGGGAACATGACTGACATCTTCTATGTATTGAATAAATGCAGTGAAGTTTTCCTCAATGACATCAGACCATTGACACCCACCAGGTAGCTTTCATCTCCATTTAGCTTTTTGTTTTCTTGCAGTATAGGCTTTGTATATCTTCATTAGTAGTTTGGGCCATGAGGCTTTTCTTGCTTTCCTAGATCAAAGAGCAAAAAGCGGAGTTTCTCAGTTTTGCTCAAGCTGAAAAAAATGGAAAGAGATTTTAAATTAGATAAAAGAAAGATGCTAAATCCATTGCACCAATGAGATTTGAATCTCTAGAGCAGCCAACGTGTGTGTGTGTGCATGTGCGTGTGTGTGTGTAAAATGGTGGTGGTGAAAGATAATAAAGTCTATTGTTAACCATAATCTCTAAAGCAATTATCATCAGCTTGGCATGATTGTCTTCCTCTTAACAACCTGGAATTTCTGGACTTTTTTAGGAATTGAAATTTGTAATGAAAACGTGAATGGATGTATTGATCTTTTGCCTGTGTTGCATTGATAGTTTGAGAAACAGGGCAAACATTCTATAAATCTAGATGCCTTCTGTTAATTTGAATGGCTATAGGCAATGTTCTCAACTCTTTTGCCCCTTTTATGTCCTTCTCCAGTCTATCCTAACAAATCTGCAATAATTCTTGCTGCCTGTTAGATTGCAAGAAAACTCAACACATTAATGGACCCTTCTTTTTCAGGGAAAAAAGTCATACTTCTCAGGTTCTGTCTCTGCCCCTAGTCTGTGCCTTCTGGCTTAGGCACTGTTTCTCAACGTACACAACATTGACATTTTGATTGGAAACTTCTTTGCTGTGCAGGGCTGAGCAATGCATTGCAGGGGGTTTAGTGCCATCTCTGGCCTCTACCCACTAGATGCCAACAGCACTCATCAAGTTGTGACAGACAAAAATGTCTTCCGATGTTGCCAAATATCCCCAGGGAAGTAAAATTGCCCCCAGTTGAAAATGGCTAACCTGATATTAGCACACACTGATTTTCTGTACTAATCCTCTCAGGTAACATATTTGCATTTGAGCTAATGATTTGATTTCAAATCCTTAACATTAGGCTAGTTGTTCTTAGCATGGGAACTTTTGGAAACACAGTCTGCTGTTAGAATCACAAACCTTCTAAAAACTATTAGGGTCCAGGCCCATGTCCAGGAATTAGTTCTGGAATTGGGCCCAAGGAAAATTTTTTTAACTCCCTAGGGAATTGTAAAGTACAACAAGGGTGAACATACTTCTTCAGTGTATTACCAAGGATGTAGAGTTAAGCGAATGTTGCTGACATCACATCATGGAAATAATCATCCATTTGGAAAGCATCCTTAAGCAGCTTTACAGATCTGGCTAGGCCTTCCCCGGTGCTTTTATAAAGAGAAGTATTATGCCATTTAATAGTCAACCTTGAGGTGTATTTTTTATTTTCTTTATTTTCTGGCAACTAGCAAATGTCACATGGAATATGATTGGCTTACATTTTATTAGAGTACATAGTAGGTTCTTCTAAGTAATGCTATTCTTGATAAGAAAAACACTTTGAATACTTCAAACTAAAAACTTACAAAAATGTAATTCTTAGTTATTGCTTTAATGGAAGAAAGAAACATATTTTTAAATAAAATAAAATTTAAATTATACTGGTGTATATGTGGTATATGTGTGTGTGCCTATTGTTTCATAGATAATAGCCATTAGTGATACACAAATGTGTACATCAAGCTACAGATGACATTTTCCACTATGTAGTACTCCTAAGAGGATTATACTTTAGAAAAGAAGACTGACCAAGGCCAGTGTATCTCTTTATGAACTCAGAAAACTACCATCTTGATATACTGGGGTACCTAATTAATATAGTGTATGTCCTGGGATTTTTGTCTGCCCAACATATTTTTTCTTTTTTCTCCTGGAAATGATATGCAATTTCCTTTGAAACACATATGCCATTCTCCATGTTGCTGTGGATTATCAAACACAGTGCTCTTTCCTTTCCTGCAGTAACAGGCATGGGTGTGGAACACAAGCTGGACTAATTGTAATATGGAGTCACCTACAAAGAGATGTGTGATGCACCTACTAATCATAAAACGTAGCCAATTACAAGCCTCCCCTGGAATTTTCTGCATTGGAAGATAAAATGTAGTTCTCAATTTCTCTTGGAACGTGAGCCAAAAATACCTAAGTCTACAACTGTCAGCAACCACCTTTGCTGGTACATGGAGAATACCCACGTGCATTAGACAGAATGGGACCAGCAGACACAGGATATAAGAGTTAGTCATGGCATTTTCAAGGAAATATTTCAGATAATAAACTGCCTCAAGAAATGTGATTCAATGAAGGGAAACTGCTTCATCATAAATTTGCAGATTCCATGTACATAGAGAGTATACCTGAATTTTAGTCACAAGAAATGCCTATAATCATTTTGGTTTCCGTTTTGTGGTTACTGTCTATATAAAAGAAAAGTAGTTCAGACCAAAGCTTCCTGAAATAAAATGAAGTTTTATTTTTGTTGTGAACAGGGAAGTAGTTGATAGCAATCTGTCTTTTCCTGTGATTTTGAATATGCTGTTATAGTGTGTCTACTTAAGTCAAAGGGGATCAGGCATTTTGGATGTCACACTAACAAAGAATGAGTAGAGTTCCACTTTGTGTCATACCAGATTTAAAATAATTAGAATCATACTGTCATAGGACATTAGCAGTTTAAGGAAACTTGGAGGGCATCTTGTGCTTTGAATCTAAACCTCATGTGGGGTTGAGGAGGACACATGTCACTGTGCAGAGATCAACTAAAGTAAATGGCATAGTGAATGATATGGTTTGGCTGTGTCCCCACCCAAATCTCATCTTGAGTTGTAGTTCCCAATCTCATCTTGAATCTCATCTTGAATTGTAATCCCCATGTATTGTGGGAGGGACCTGGTGGAGGTAATTAAATCATAGGGGCAGTTTCCCCTTGCTATTCTTGTGGTAGTGAGTAAGTTCTCATGAGATTTCACGGTTTTATGAGGGGCTTCCCCACTTTGCTCATTTCTCATTCTTCTGTCTCCTGCAGCCATGTGAAGACGGACATATTTGCTTCCCTTGCTGCCATGATTGTAAGTTTCCTGAGGCCAGCCATGCAGAACTGTGAGTCAATGAAACCTCTCTCCTTTATAAATTACCCAGTCTCGGGTATGTCTTTGTAGCAGCGTGAGAAGGGACTAATACAGTGAAGTTTGCAATGATTTGATTAGTTTTTTTTTAATAGACTAGAGTAGATTCAGAGTTAAAAGTTCAACATTTTCATAACTGGTTGTCAATTGATCCCACATTCCTCACAAAGTGAGCACTTATCTGTTTACAAGTCAAATAGAAATATCCATCCCATCACAGAAACCCAGAAGAAAAATAAACTTCTCTTTGTAGACAGGGGAGCACAAATAACTGCATTCCAGGCTAGTGTCTTCATAGCAATATATTTTGAGAGCTTAAGATGATTGGGTGATGAGCTCCTGGCTTGAGACACAAACTAGCCCCACTTAGACGTTGTTTGAGCTCTCCTGCTTCAGATGGTTCTTCTTCCAGAGCATCACTGTTCCTGACAATAAAATATATCTAAAGGGAAACTTGTAGCTTTCTTTGCAATAGACCAGCTTTCTGCCATTCCTGCATTTAGATCTTATATAATCTCAATAATAGAAATCACATTTTTTTGGTATATACCACATAATTGTGAATGAAAGTTTTCACACAGTAAGCACTAATTATTTTGCTTGTTAACTTGAAAAAAGAAAATTATGTCTAAACTATGTTAGCAATTAGAAAAAAAGATCCAGGAAAAGAAGAATTTATAAATGTATTCAAACTTAGCTCATTTGTCTTAAGCGATAAGGCAGAATGAAGATTCTCAATGTTCTTGTTTAAAATCTTCTGAGTCTCAACAATCAGTTGTGTGTAAATAAAATGAATGCTTCTCAACAAGCAGTTGTGTGTAAATAAAATGAATGCTCCTTATTAGGAAGGGGAAAGCTTAGAGTGGGCAGTCAAGCTTGTCAAAATGCATGGAAATGTGGTAAAAATGGTAAAATGGGACTTACAGGTGTAAAATTTTTGCATTAATGGCTGTTTCAAATGTCACTAAAACAAATGATTTGTGTAAATATGATAATGCTCTTTCATAAATGGGCACCTCATTAAGACCAACACGTCACCTTCTTAGCTGAGCTAAAACCACTTACCGTCTATTTTATAAGTTGATTCAAATGTTTTTCAATCTTTCAGGGAAATTGTTTTGCATCAGAAAAATAAAAAGCCTGAAAACATGTCAATGAATCATTAGCAGTAGCATTTTCTTTTGAAAATATCAGACATATTTTCTATAAATAAAATATCTCCACAGCCAATTTATATGTGTATATATAAAATAAAGCAATCTTATCTCATACGTTTTACTTTATGTAGCTGTGTTCCTGAATCAGTGCTATTTTAGTCAAACAGAATTAAATATCTTTTTCAAGGTTCAAAGACATCATGCCATCCAAATAGAATAATCCTCTCTTTCCCAACCAAAACAAACTGTATTGTAGACATTTCAGTCATGTTACGCCCTTCTTTTTGTGAGTCAGTGGGATAGGCCATCTGAAACTCAACTGAAAGCTTGGTGGATTTTCATGTGGGGAGAGAGTAAAACATCATTGCATTGAACCTCTTCCAAACACATAGGAACTGTCATGGTATAGTACTGTGCTGTAAAGTTCAGAAGAGAGCAATCGCAAAATGAAACACACAAGGATGGGAAAGAAATTGGTCTGGAAAGAATCTTTCTTTTGCATAAGTAAGTGTGTTGCTTTTGGAGCCCAGCAAAGACTAAAATCAAGACATTTTCTTTCACGTTGTACCTGGCTGGGTATGCTGTGGTGCCAGCACACAGTTTAAAAAAGAGAACTGACCAATGACAGCTATCATGCCCACACCTGAATTTATGTATGTATGTATGTATGTATGTATGTATGTATGTATTGAGAAGGAGTCTCACTCTGTCAGGCTGGAGTGCAGTGGCATAATCTTGGCTCACTGCAGCCTCCACCTCCTGGGTTCAAGCGATTCTCCTGCCTCAGCCTTCAGAGTACCTGGGATTACAGGTGGACACCACCATTCCTGACTAATTTTTGCATTTTTATTAGAGACAGGATTTCACCATGTTGGCCAGGGTGGTCTTGAACTCCTGACCTCAAGTGATCCTCCCCCCTCAGCCACCCAAAGTGCTGGGATTATAGGTGTGAGCCACCATGCCCGGCCCACACCTGACTTTTAGATTTCAGTACATGAATAGCCATCAGTCATCCATACTGGATACTGTTTGGTAATTGTTCATTACTTTTATTTAAAGTGTATCTGGACTCCCTGCCATATTAGAGAAGCTTATGGATGAAATCCCAAATTATATAATCAAGTAGGTGTTTTTTAATTGTTTCATTTTATTTCATAAAAGCTAGGAGTTTACAAATGCTAGGTGAACACAGCATGTCTTGACTCGCTCAACAGAGTCCATGGCCCTACCTTTCAGATTCCAGGGCATGAGCTCCAGAGACAGCATCCAGCCTGAGTCTACTACTTGTTTCTGCCATGTCCTGGCACAGAAGTTCACAAAATGAGGATTAGTATTGCAACTATATCAGCACTGGAGTACACATTAAAGCTTATCATGTATATAAATCACTAAGCACTGTCCCTGATACATATTGAGCACTCAAAAAATAATTCCTATAAATATGAGGATATTACAAAGGCACCTTTACTACTCACATTGCTGTTCACTTCCTGAAAGTTCTCTGCATCCATCCCTGTCCACTTTGAGGCCCATTAAAACTGGTGTTTCATTCACCATTTGTAGGGGAAACAAAAAGACAGCAGGATTTAGAGATAATGTGGAAATGCCTGAAAACATGTGAAGGTTAGTCTAATAATCAAGGAGTTTTTAAAGACTTTCCACTTTCTTTTCCCAGAAAATTCTGTAATCACAATATCTGTATTTATAATTTAGTAATAGCTCCTGTATTGAATTACTGATGATATAATATTGGCTTGTCATTTAAACTGAACATTTGAGACATATGTGACACAGTATGACTAGAAATTAATAGGACTGAAACTGAACTTGGACATCCCAATGCTGATTATCTTCCCTAGAGCGGTTGGATTGGAAGTGTGGCAGAGACCCTCTAAAACTGCCACCAATAACTCATGTCCCCTCCCTCCATACTGCAGAGCTGTTGCTGGTAACTGCTCAGGCAAGAACTATTAGGTTGATTCAAACGTAATTGCAGCTTTTGCCATTAAAAATAATGGCACTGACCTAATACATTTCTCAGACTTTTTCACTTCTGAGTAGTAAGTTTCTACAAATGGAGTGTGAGTGCAAGGAATGTCTGTCAAATTCAGAACGAGGCTGAGAAGCAGCAAGTGGGTTATATACAGAGGACTGTGAGGTTCCAAGGATATCAGGGCTACAGGATGGAAGAAGCTGTGTCCGTGAATCACCCATGTGGAGAAGCCACTGGTTGACCAGAAATGCTTGCAGTGGTGTGTTGTGTAGCAATTAATAAACTTATTTTGTGTTGAGCCACTGAGATTTTGGAGTTTTGTCACACCAGCTTATGCTTTCATAACTAATATAAAATGTAATTCAGCTATCCCAATAATATACTGTTTCAAATATTTTGAAACTCTTCCGGGTTTGCTATCTGGGCTCTTCGGAGTCTCAGTGTAGAAAGTTTAAATGTAGAAGTTCTCAATGTCTTATCAGGAATCAGTCTCATTAGTTAACCATATAGGTAATTCCAGAAAATGAAACCCTTAATAAAGTACAACATGGCTTCATGGTATCATGCTAGAAAATCTTATCATGTTGAACCGCACTACTGCTCAGAAGACCTGATTTCTGATTCCAGTTCTGCTTCTTAACCTCTGTAAGCCTTGCTACCCTCGTTGTGAAATGGAGATAAAAAATGTCTGCATTGATTACTCACCAGAATTGTTGTAAGGCTCATATGAGGCAATGCATGAACAGTATTTACAAATTGGACAAGGCTATAGAACGTAGCATAACATTTAAGAGTCTTTGTAGTTAGATGAAATTGGCCCAATATCCAAGAGACACTGTGAGTGGAACCCTGAAAGCAATATACTTTGAGGTGCTAGTGACCTAGCACTGTGTCTGGCATGTGGTCAGAGCTCATTGAACAGTAGCTACAATGACTATCATTTTGGCCTCCTAGGGTTAGAACATCAACAAGAGTTACTAATTCAGATTAGAATCATACTGATCTGGATGTCTACTGAGATAGACAGGAAGTTAGAGGAATCTTAGCCATTGACTACAATGCAACTGCAGAAGGAAGCAGTGTGGGCAAACACAGGGAGAACTGATAAGTTCTCCAGGAAGCTTATACAGTGTAGATCAGAAATAACCAAGAAGTTGTACTTATTTCAAAAATTAATAAGAGGGTGCTATTGTGAGCTTAGGATTTTTGTTCCTGAATATATGAAAGAAATATTAACCATGAATCTTGAATTTCCTTTATTTCCCTTTATGAAAACTAATAGTAATTTATGATTCAGTTGTATATAAACAACAGAATATGGCATTGCAATTGTAAATTAGCCAATTAATTTGATCCTTGTAAACCACTGAGAAGAATAATTTTGATCTCACAACATTTGTTTCTAGCAAATATAAATATGTCCCTTGCACATAATGCAGATTTACTAATTGACTGATTATTTGGGGGTCCTGTCTTCAATGATCAGATTATAACTACTATTAATTTTTTTAGATCAAGGAGCAGAACATTTAGGAAGACAATTTATAAAAATTGTAGCAGGAAGAAATGTAGGAGGTACAAGTCAGTGGTTCTCAAAGTGTGGCTCTCAGACCAGCAATGTGAGCATCACTGGGGAACTTTTTAGAAATGCAAAATTTTCAAATATAAAATAAATTAGGATAAAACTGTAGGGGAATCATAATAAAAATTTGATTTCAGGTAATAAAGGAAATGATGTAAAAAAAAAATGCAAAATTTCAGACCTTCCTCCAGACCTGCTGTATGTATTTAACCAGACCACTGAGTAATTCTCATACAAACTAAAGTTAGAGAATTGCAGGCATGTGAATGAAGATGAATATAACTGGAGAAGAGACAGCTGGGAGTCGAGTGGTATAGGATGAGGTGGTAGAAATAGATACAGATTTGAGGGGTGTGGGACTTGAAGTTACTTAAAGCCAAATCAATATCCTAAGAGCAATGGGAAAACAGAATGGTTTAAGCATTAGGAATTTGAGTGTCACAGGATGAAATCTGCATTTTAAAAAGATCATTCTAGTTATAGTATGAAGAGTGAATTAAAGGAGGCCAATGTAAATATTATAATGTCAGAAGTATAACAGGGTTGCACATTTATTTATACTGCAACTTGGAAGTGCAATGAAACCAGAGCTCCTTTATTTTATTTAAAATTGATCTGGTGGTCTTTGTGAAAATCCACCCACTTTGTAGCAAGAAAAAGAAAAATGTAAGCCAGTGATCATTTAACTACATTTTAACAATTTTTTTTTTTTTTTTGAAACAGAATCTCACTCTGTTGCCCAGGCTGGAGTGCAGTAGCACAATCTCGGCTCACTGCAACCTCTGCCTCCCGGGTTCAAGCAATTCTCCCTGCCTCTGCTTCAGCCTCCTGAGTAGCTGGGATTACAGGCACCCGCCACCATGCCCAGCTAATTTTTGTACTTTTAGTAGAGATGTGGTTTCACCATGTTGGTCAGGCTGTTCTGGAACTCCTGACCTCAGGTGATCCACCCGCCTCGGCTACCCAAAGTGCTGGGATTACAGACGTAAGCCACGGCCCCGGCCTTACATTCTAATTTCTGCCAGTTACTAAACCTTACAGTGTTATAGAATTTACATCTTTGAAATGGGGAAAAGTTTATTTTTCTTCTTCACTGAAGTATTTTAATGATCCTATTGCATGAGAGATATAAACATGTTTTAGATAAAAATGCTACTGTTATTTTATATTATTATTTTGTAAAAGAATGAAAACCATTAATATTAATTCCTCTAATGTCCATATAACAGTAATTGCATTTTGTTATGTCCATATTAATGTTATTCTCTATTTTAGGGTAAAAAATAGGAGTTTTGATCTTACTTTCACTTACTGTTTAACCAAAGTTTCATTTTTATTTCCAAAAAGCAAGAAGATGACAAACTGTGGGCATAGTATAGAAATATTTTTACAAAAGTCTTGGGATTTTTGTTCTTTAATGTCAGGCTACACTTTGAATGGTGAGTAAAATATCCATATGGCAATGTTAGCAAACATCCCTACTTGTTGCAAAGCATGATGGTATAATTTCCTAGTTATATTCAAATTCTTCTTTGTAAAAATATCTATATTTAAAATTCTAAAACTACCTTTCAGTGAGGTACCTCACATAATCAGATGAATAATATGGAATATGAAATTGTATAGCATTTATGTATCCTGCATGTTATCAGCAAACCAATACAGCTGGAAGGCAAAAATTTAAAGAATTTCTGATATGGCTGAATTGGTCTCTGGAGCAGAAATGGTTTTCTATAAAATTGTTAAGAGGAAAAAGTTTATATCTGGCTCCTCTCTTCAAATTTCTATTTTGCTGCTCCCTTCCCTGTGATTCTCCTCAGAACTGTCTCTCCCTTGAATATGTAGGGACCCATGCAAATACTTTCTCAGGCCCCCAATCCGTATTAACAACTTGATTTTTCAAAGGTTATACATATTCAAGATAACCTTGGAGAATCTTTTAGTGCCAGCAAACAAAGAATTCCTCAAAAAAGAAAAAAAAAAAGGTGATGGGAGTATGTCAAAGGGATACAGGAGCCAACTGAAAGAGCTCCCAATGGCCAAAACAGAACAATTTGAGAAACAAAGTAAAGTGATACTGGATCATAACTCAAAGTTTAAAATAAATATTCATGATTCTAGGCCAATGTAAATAAATGGTTAAATAAATAAATGTGGGAGAATAAAGAAATTCCAATTGCAGAAGAATTCCTAATAATTTATGTAGCTACTCTACCCTTAAAAGGAGTGGAGCATGAGTCCGTACTCCTTAAGTGTGTGCTGGGTATAGCAACTTTCTTCCAGAGCATGGTACGCAACTGGGAGAAAAGACGAACTTTACAGTGGAGGAATCTGACAAACAGTATCTCAACCAGGTGATCAAGATCAACATCAACAGCATTAAGTTATATTGATAGCAGGAATCTTTGATACGATCAGATGAGAATGGCAGTTTATCTCTGTGTTCTTCCTCTCAAAAGTCCATATCCCCAGTCTAATCATGACAAAAATCTTACACAAAGATGAACTTAGAGACATTCTACAAAACTCTTAACCAGTACTCCTCAAAACTGTCAAGACTATAAAAAAATAAGGAAAGTCTGAGAAATTGGCACAGTTAAGAAGGGGGTGTAAGGAGACATGATGACTAAATATTACACAGTATCTTGGATGAATCCTAGAACAGAAAATTCCCTTTTGGTGAAAACTTAGAAAATCTTTATTTATTTATTTTTGAGACAGAGTCTTGCTCTGTTGCTCAGGCTGGAGTGCAGTGGCACAATCTCAGCTCACTACAATCTCTGCTTCCCGGATTCAAATGATTCTCCTGCTTCAGCCTCCCAACTAGCTGAGACTACAGGCACGTGCCACCACACCCGGCTAATTTTTGTATTTTTAGTAGAGACAGGGTTTCACCATGTTGGCCAGGCTGGTCTCACATTCCTAGCCTTAAGTGATCTGCCCACCTCAGCCTCCCAAAGTGCTGAGGTTACAGGCTGTGAGGCACCACACCTGGCCAGGAAATCTTAATGAAGTGTGGCTTCAGTAAACAATTATGTATCAATATTGGCTCATTAATTGTAACAAATATACTAAAAATATAAGATGTTGATAATAGAAAAACTGGGTGTGGGGTGTAGGGGTGCTTTCTGTACTATCTTTACAACTTTCCTGTAACCCTCAAACTATTCTAAACGGCAAGTTTAAAAGTATTATTACAACATTCAAGAGCCTATATAAGGGAGGGATTCTTGATGATGACTTAAAAGTGACATTGGCAAACCTTTTATTTCAAGGGTCTGATAGTAAATAATTTAGGCTTTGTGAGCTACATAAAGGCATGTCTTCATTACATATTGTATATTTAGTTAGTTACAACCCTTTAGGAATGTAAAAAATATTCCTAGCTATAGGGCCGTATACAAACAAGCAGAGGCAGATGTATTAATAGCAAAAGGACTATAGTTGCAGACCTCCAATTTAAAATAACATGTAGAGAAGAGCTATTCACACATTACTTTATTATCCCTCCAGTGCACACGTAGATTTTCTTAGTGTCCAGCCACAGTTTCTTCTTGTTCAGTTCCAAGAACTACCATCGCTTTTTGTTAGTCTTTTTTTTTTCTTGTTTTCTAAGACTGTTTATTTGCATTGGAGTTTATTTTTTTTGATTCACTAATATTCAACTAAATGGTTTTCCTCAATTGTTTAAGTTCAGCCTTCTCTCACCTCTGCACTTAAATTCTTAGTCTTGCCTTTCCTGGAAAGACCTCCCTTACATTTCTTTATTCAGTCCATTCTTCAAGGCCAGACACTCCCCAAAGTTTTTGTTTTCTTTTGCTTTCTAGCTTTATTGAGGTAAATGATTGACATGTTAAAATTATATATATTTAAGATATACAATATGATGTTTCAGTATACCTACACATTGTGAAATGATTTTCATGATCAAACTAATTAACGTATTAGTCACTTCAAATTAGCTTTTTTGTGTGTAAGAATATTTGAGATCTACTTTCTTAGCAAATTTTAGTATATAATACATTACTATTAATATAGTCACCATGTGGTACCTTAGGTCTCCAGAATATATTCATCTTGTAACTACAGTTTTGTACCTTTAACCAACATCTATTTTTCCTCCCCACCAGCCCCTGGTAACTACCATCTTATTGTCTTTTTATAGGAATTTAACTTTTTTAGACTCCACGTGTAAGTGATATCATGCAGTATTTGTATTTCTGTGTCTCGGTTATTTCACTTAGCAAAATGTTTTGCAGGTTAATCCCTGTTGGTGTAAATGGCAAAATTTCCTTCTTTTAAAGGTTGAATAATATTCCATTTTGTGTATGTATATGTAGCACATTTTCTTTATGCATATATCCATCCAGTGATACTTAGGTTGTTTAATATCTTGGCTACTGTGAACCTGGGTGTGCTTTCTTCTGGATAGATACAAAGAAGGAGAATTGGTGGATCCAGGTGATAGTTCTATTTTTCATTTTTTGAGGAACCTTCATATGGTTTTCCACAATAGCTGTTCCAGTTTACATTCCCATCAATGGTGTATAAGGCTTCACTTTTTATCACATCCTCACCAGCACTTGTTATCTTCTAGCTTTTTTTGTAATAGCTATTATAACAGATGTGAGATGTTATCTCATTGTAGTTTTGATTTGCATTCTCCTGATTATTAATGATGCTGAGCACCTTTTTGTATACCTGTTGGCCATGTGTATGTCTTTTTGGAAGAAGCGTCTATTGAGATTCTCTGCCCATTTTTGATTGGGTTATTTGCTTATTTATGTTTTGCTATTGAGTTTTATGAGTCCTTAACATATATTTTTAATATTAACCTCTTTTTGGATATATGGTTTGTAAATACTTTTTCCCAATCCATAGGTTGCCTTTTCTTTTTGCTGTTTCCTTAAAGGTCCAATTTCATTCTTATTCATGTTGATATCCAGTTGTTGATATCCATTTATTGAAGAGACATCTTTTCTCCATCGTATTTTTAACACCTTTGTCAAAGACTAGTTGGTCATATATACACAAGTTTATTTCTGGGCTCCCTATTCTATTTTATTGGCCT
Source organism: Pan troglodytes (assembly GCF_028858775.2). Classification (NCBI taxonomy): domain Eukaryota; kingdom Metazoa; phylum Chordata; class Mammalia; order Primates; family Hominidae; genus Pan; species Pan troglodytes. The sequence goes on from NC_072415.2 coordinate 62,316,180, forward strand.
ATGTGTCTCTTCTTCTTGCCAGAACTATACTATTTTGATTACTATAGCTTTGTAATATAATTTGAAATCAGTAATATCTCAAACTTTATTCTTCTGTCTTAAGATTTATTTAGCTATTTAGGGTCTTTTATGGTCCATATGAAAAAAATTGCTTTTTCTCTGTCACTGAAAAATACCATTGGAATTTTGATAGAGATTGTATTTAATCTGCAATCACTTTGAGAAATATGAGTATTATAACAGTATCAGTTCTTCCAATCCATGAACATGAGACATAAATCCATGCCTTTGTGTCTTCTTCAATATCTTTCATCAGTGTTTTATAGTTTTGGTATATGTATCTCTCACCTCCTTGGTTAAATTTATTCCCGAGGGTTTTTTTATATATATTATTGTAAATGTTATTGTTTTCTTAATTTCCTTTTCAGATAGTCTGTTGTTAGTGTATAGAAGTAGAACTGGTTTTTATGGTGATTTTGGATTCTGCGTATTTACTGTTTTTGTTTAATCTAGTAGATATTTTTTGGTAGCATCTTTAAGGTTTTCTCAATCTATGTAAGATCATATCTTCTGCAAACAGAGACAATTTATTTATTACTTGAATGCATTTTTTTCCTTGTCTAATTGCTCTGGGTAAGACTTTCAGTATAATGTCAAATAGAATTGGCAAGAGTGGCAAACAAATCAGCAAGAAAAAATCAAACAATCCCATCAAAAATTGGGCTAAGAACATAAAAAGAAAACTCTCAAAATAGATACACAAATGGCCTGCAAATATATGAAAAATGCTCAACATCACTAATAATCAGGAAAATGCAAATCAAAACCACAATGTGATATCACCTCACTCCTGAAAGAATAGCCATAATAAAAAAATCAGAAACAGGAGATGTTGGCATGGATGTGATGATCAGGGAATACTTCTACCCTGCTGGTAGGAATGTAAACTAGTACAACCACTATGGAAAACAGTGTGGAGATTCCTCAAAGAACTAAAAGTTGAACTACCATTTGATTCAGTAATTCCACTACTGGATATCTACCTAGAGGAAGAGAAGGGATTATACAAAAAAGATACTTGTCCAGGCATGTTTATTGCAGCACAATTTACAGTTGCAAAATGGTGGAACCAACCCAAATGTTCATCAATCAACGAGTGGATAAAGAAACTGTGATATATATATGAATATTACTCAGCTATAAAAAGGAATGAATTAATGGCATTAGCAGCAACCTGAATGAAATTGGAGACTATTATTCTAAGTGAAGTAACTCAGGAATGGAAAACCAAGTATCATATGTTCTCACTGATGTGTGGGAGCTAAGCTATGAGGACACAAAGGCATAAAAATGATACAGTGGGCTTTGGGGATTTAGGGGGAAGGATGGAAATGGGGTGAGGGATAAAAGACTACAAATAGGGTTCCGTGTATAATGCTCAGGTGATGGATGCACCAAGATCTCACAAATCACCACTAAATAACTTACTCATGTAACCAAACACCACCTGTACCTCAATAACCTATGGAAAATGTAAAAAAAAAAAAAGAGGTGGCAAGAGTGGGCATTTTGATCTTGTTTTAGATCTTAGAGGGAAAGCTTTCAGCTCTTCATGTTGAGTAGGATGTTCACTGTAGGTTTGTCACATAACTTTTATATTGTTGAGGTATATGATTTTTTGATTTTTTTTGATGAAAGCATGTTGAATTTTATCAAATGCTTTTTCTGCATCTATTGAGATGAACATATGATTTTTATCTTCATTCTGTTAGTGTGACATATCATAGTTATTGATTTGCATATATAGAACCATCCCTGCGTCCCAGGAATAAATTCCACTTGATCATCACACATGTGCTTTTAACATGCTGTTGAGTTTGTTTGCTAGTATTTTGTTAAGAAGTTTTACATCTTCATCAGGAATACTATCATAATGCCCTGAAATTTTCTTTTATTTTTGTAGTCTTCTTGTCTGGCCTTGGTATCAGGGCCATGCTGGTCTCATAAAATGAGTTTGAAGGTGTTCCCTCCTCTTCAAATTATTGGATGATTTTGAAAAACATTGGCATTACTTTTAAAAATATTTTGTAGAAATGACCTGTGAAGCCATCTGGTCCTAGGCTTTCTTGGTTAGGTGATTCAATACCTTTACTAGTTATAGGTCTGTTCAGATTTTTAATTTCTTTGTAATTCAGTTTTGGTAGGTTGTATGATGCTAGGAATTTATCAATTTCTTCCAGGTTTTCCAATTTGTTGGCGTATAATTGCTCATTAGTTTCTTATGTTTTTGTTTTTTAAAAAAATTATTTCTGTGGCGATACATTACATTGCAATGTATCATTTTTCATTTCTGATTTTATTTTATTTATTAAATAACCATCTTGAGATGGTAAATTTTATGTATCAACTTGGCTAGGTTAAGGGATGCCCAGATAGCTGTTATAATATTTCTGTGTGTGTATGTGAGGGTGTCTAGAAAAGATTAGCATTTGAGTCAGTAGACTTGAGTAAAGAAAACCCACCCTCGACAATGTTGGCGGGCATTTAAAAATCTATTGAAAGCCCAAATAGAACAAAAAGATTAAAGACATACTTGCTCTCCCTCTTCTGGATCTGTGACATTCATCCTCTCCTGCCCCTAAACATCACAACTCTTTGGTCTCAGGCCTTTGGACTCTAATAAAGTTGACCCTATTGGCACCCCCAGTTTTCAGGCCTTCAGACTCAGACTGACTTACACCTTTGGCTTTCATGGTTCTCCAGCTTGCAGATGGTATGTCATACCACTTCTTAGGCTCCATGATCATGTGAACCAATTCCCATAATAAATCGTCCCTTTTATATCTACTTTTTCTGTTTCTACGACAATCCTAATGCATGTCTTTTCTTGTTTTCTTCTTAGTCTAGCTAAAAGGTTTGCTAGTTTTGTTAATCTTTCTTTTAAACCCAGTTCTTAGTTTCATTGATCTATTATTTTTCTAGTCCCTATGTTATTTATTTCTGCTTTGATCTTTGTAATTCCCTTTCTTCTGCTAACTTTGGGATTGGTTTATTCTTCTAGTTCCTTGACGTGTAAAGTTAAATTGTTTATTTCCATGTATTTATTTGTTCTTAATGTAGGTGTTTATTACTATAAACTTCTCTCTTGAAACTGCTTTTGCTTCATCTTTTAAATGTTGGTAAGATGTGTTTCTATTTTTGTTTGTCTAGACACTTTAAAATTTCTTCTTTATTGGTTGTTCAGGAGTATATTTTTAAATTTCCACATATTTGTGAATTTTCCAACTTCCCTCCTCTTATTGATTTCTAGTTTCACACCATTACATTGAGACAAGATACTTGATATGATTTCAATTTTCTGAGATTTGTTAAGACTTGTTTTGTGCCCTAAAATATCATCTATTCTGGAGAATGTGTGTGCTTAAAAAGAATATTCTTCAGATGTTAGATGGAATGTTCTGGATATATCTGTTAGGTACATTTAATCTAAAGAGTAGTTCAGATCCAATGGTTCCTTATTGTTTCCTGACTGGATGATCTATGTATCGTTCCTGGTTAATTTCAAGTGTTTCACCATGAGATAAAGTTAGCAGTGCTGTTATTATTCACAATGTCATAGCTCCTTAGAACTTGTTTTATTGAAACAATATACATGTTCTTATTTTGCATTTCCCTACTACCATTCACTGCTGCATCATCCATTGAGCAACCCATGAATACTGACTTCCAATGACTCTCCCAAATATTCCTTGGCTTTCTTGATAATGAGCTCAAATTAATGTCTTACCTAGAGTATGCAGGAAATATGAACAATAATTACTTTTCTGAACATGCTAATTTTACTGTTCAGAATTTTTTAGTGGAAAGGTTGAACTACATATCTTCCAATCATGTCTTCCTTTGGACTTTTTAGGCCATTGTCACTACATCTCTAGAATATAATATTTCAGTGTTTACTGCACCTCTGCCTTCCATATACTTTCATCCATGGGAGGAGAGGCAATGGCCTTTAGTGTAGTGTGAGAAAGGCATTTCCGTCTGCACAAGGAATACACATTCCCTCCTCCAGCAGAGTGTAATAGTCAAGAATGCACATTGTCACCACATTGAGAAAGGACATGGATTAAAAGTGCCAACTGGTTGTGAAGCCACAGTCTGAAAAGCCCTCAGAAGAGATAAACATGACTGTTTTGTGGAGTCTTCCTCAAGCACGGCATAAAGCTTACAGAGGACATGAGAAGACATCCCTGGAAAATATGTTGTTCAACTTTTATACTAAAAGACTTAAAATTGCCAGTAGCAGAGGTAGCACCGCCACCATAAGAAAATCCTGCCACCACTCCCATCCTACCACTTTCATGTCCTTCGAGTCCTAAGGTCAGAGGCAGTCCTAATGTTGCAATACGGAAGGCCATGAACAGGCCCACAGGCCCACACAAGGATCTGTGGTAAATGGTAGCCCAGAGTCCTGAACTTGTACAGGGTCCAGAGTGAGTGAGAGTCATTCCAAATCAATGTGTTAGCACCATTCTGGCAGCTCAGTCTCACACAATCACCCAAAAGAAATACTGTGTCATTCAGGTCGAATGATCTTCTCACTGTCCTAAAACTGCACCTCAATCACAGGGCCCAGGACTTACTGTATAAGCACAAATCTTGGAGCATCTGATTGACCCAATGCAGAGCAAATGTACAGCTCCAGGGACACTCCAAATGAGAAAAACATGAGCTGGAGAACTTATTTTAGTTGTCACTGCTGGCTTCATCCCAAGCCACAAGAGGGAGAAAGATAATTTTATCAGACTCTCCGAAATGTAGGGCCCTCTGAGATGGGGTACCCAGGGTAGAGACCTCTGCTTATTTGGTCTAAGAATGCTACTGCCTCTCTTATACCCTGCTTTTCAATTCAAGGGATATATAATGCCCTCATGCTGATCCTAGATTCCAGTCTCTCTCTAGCGATCCCCCTACAATCATATAAAAGAACATTGCACACTTTCATTGAAACCCATTCCTTTGCCGTGGTCATAGGCATTGGGGGATGCAGAAATGAAAAACATTTCCAGATTTTTTCTAAGTGTATATATCCTGCATCCTGTTCCTTCAGGCCCCTGCTGTCTAGAAACTATTTGGCAGAACTAACTCAGACTACACATTAATCCTGATAATATCTTAATTCCAGATAATGCAATTTTATTTAACAAGGTCATTTTAAATGCGTTAACACAAACTTGGACCCTCCTCTGACTGTGCTTATTGAAACATGTAGATTCACAATGACCTGGCCACAGAGCATCGCCGATATCCAACCATTTACTGAGGATTATCATTTTAACTTCACTCTTCTGAATACATTTTAAAACTCAACTAAGTAAAGCAATATTTATTTAGGTTTTTTTTTTTTTTTTGGTGGGAGAAAGTGGGGAGAGTACAGTACATCTAGTCTTCTGGATACTTTAACATCCAGCCCCAAATTATATCAGACAATTAAGAAATCATGTACTTGAAGTAAATGTTTTGCACCCTTCTTTTCTCAGTCTCCGAAATCCTCTCCTTTGAGTTGCTTTTATTGACTTGTATTTTAATGTCTCATCGTAAATGTAAATTTAGGGCAAGGGAGCATAGTTAAATTTGACACCGTGTTATCTTGAAAGGGTTTGGTTAAGGGTGTTGTTCATCAAAATATACACTTGTACTAGAACTGAGAACAGTGGGGATAAAATCAAACTGAGTGTAGAGAAGAGCTCTAATTTTTGGGAATAACTGGTTGGCTTTTTTAAACAGAATATAGAGACCAATATGTGTATGTTTTCTTATTCACCACTAGAAAACACACAGCCAGGTTTGAGACTCATCTCCAAAGAGACTGGTGTGTCCTAAACTGACTTGAGATTCTCTTATTTTTCCATCCTTATTTTCCTATTTCATTTTGCTTTTATTTAAATTTTATTTAATCTTCCTGTAATGTTGGTATACTTGTAAGTCACCTAACATGCGTCTCAGACCAAGGCTGGCTATAAATAATTAAGAAGTCGTGACCAATGTGCTTAGCAAGATTTTATGTTGTTGTGGACAGAGTGTGGGCTTTGGGATTACACAGGTTAAATCAACTATTAGATCTTCTCCTCCTTTTTCTCGCTCTGTCGCCCAGGCTGGAGTGCAGTGGCTTGATCTCAGCTCACTGCAAGCTCCACCTCTCATGTTCACGCCCTTCTCTTGCCCCAGCCTCCCGGGTAGCTGGGATTACAGGCGCCCTCCACCATGCCCCCCTAATTTTTTGTATTTCTAGTAGAGACGGGATTTCACCATGTTAGCCAGGATGGCCTTAATCTCCTGACCTCGTGATCTGCCTGCCTCAGCCTCCCAAAGTGCTGGGATTACAGGCGTGAGGCAGCCACCACTCCCGGCCTAGATCTTCTTATGAGTTGGGCGATCTTCTGCAGGTTTCTTAACTTGATATGGAATCTTCCAGATGTGTCATAACTGCTGATTAATCTCATTGTCTTTGTTTCTAATGCTATCTTTTTTGTAACTTTTGTATGCATGCAATATTTTCTAACATATCTGTCTATCCTTTCACTGGTAAGACAGTCTTGGACAACTTTCACTTGCAAATGAATATCAACAAGAGAAAAGATCAGGAGATCCAATCGATATATATATTATTATATATTATTATATCATATATGATATATTATATATTATATAATATATTATATTTAATAATTATATATTATGTTTAATAATTATATATTTAATAATTATATTTTATAATTATATATTATATATTATATATAATAATAATATATTACATAATATATATAATATAATATATATTATATATTACATATGTATATTTTTTGAGATGGAATCTTGCTCTTGCTACCCTTGCTGGAGTGCAGTGGTGCGATATCGGCTCACTGCAACCTCCACCTCCCAGGTTCAAGCAATTCTCCTGCCTCAGCCTCCCTAATAGCTAGGATTACAGGCATGCACCCGGGGTTTCTCCATGTTGGTCAGGCTGGTCTCGAACTCCTGACCTCAGGTGATCCGCCCGCCTCGGCCTCCCAAAGTGCTGGGATTACAGGCATGAGCCACCGCACCTGGCTGAGAGCTGTATTTTCTAAGAAAACTAGGAATGAGCTTCAAAATTTTAAATTTGTATTATAGTAAAGTATACATCTCTAAACCTTTAATTCCTTATTCCACACCAGCATTCATAACCTGTTCTGCTGCTTAATTTATAGTACTGATTTCACTGGTTTCCATCAGAAACATAAGGCAAAACACTTAATATTTTGGCTGTCATCAATATTTTTCTCTATTAATACAAACAGGAGCACTCCTTATCAATGTACTATACATCAAAGAGATAGTGTCTGTCCTTATAAACAAACAAAAAAATATATATCAGAGTTTAATAAGCCTCTTCTATCTAATGAATGAACTTACAGTTTCAAAGAATAGTAAACCTGTCAGAGGGAATTAAATGATATGTTGGACCAGGAATAACTTCTGTGTCTGGCATTGGTGTTAGGCCATTAGTAAGAGGAAAATAGAACATGTGGACCTTGATAATATACCTGTCTTTGATATTATTGTTAAGCTTGACTCTTCTGGCGATTAAAGCGGCAGGTAATAAAATGTATCATGCAAACGTAAATGTGATATTTTTCTTCTATTTTAAGTTTCTCACGGAAAATGATTTTGTGATTGCTCTTTGAACAGCACTTTATTTATAATCCTATTTGCAACTTGGAGAGATTTCACCTCAGAAGGCGAGTGAGCACACTGCTCTGGCTTTTGTGATTCTGAAAATGTCACTGCTGTCATTTGTCAAATATGCCTGAAATCTGCCTTTTCAATAAGTGACATCTCCCACTCCTTTTGGATGAAACTTTTCACTCCCTTTTTTTTTTCTTTCAGAAGAATTCTAAATAGAAAGCAGATATTTGAATCCTGATTTTACAACAGGAATGAGAAATTAATTTCTTATGTAAAACTACTAAATAATATTTATTTCAGTACAATACATTTGGGAAGCTTTAGACTTATTTAGTTTTAATTTTGCCTTGGGATGGAATGCTTTTTTTGCATTCATAAAATGGATTATGTTTCTTTATATTTGGCAGAAAATCCCATACAGCAAGAGTTGTCTTCTCAAGCACGTATATTTTTACCTGCTCCTCCACAGCTGATTCCCTCCTTTTCTTTTCATAAGCCTCATGAAAGGTTTTCCTTTTCTTTCTGCTTATTTGCTAAAATCCACAGGATCGGACTTTCTTCCCCGGGGTGGGGATTTGCAAACCCTGCAGTCATGTCTTCAGATTTACAGCTGACTGACCTGTCTGTCCTGTGGCTTCCGGCTTAATTCTCTGGTTCCATGTTATACCATCTGAGAGATGTGGACAGCATCTCCTCACATTATGAGGGATGTTGTGAGGATTAATTGATGTTTGCAGTACACATCAAAGCCCAGGGCTGCAAGATGCTTTATAAATTCAAAATACCCCTATGTTAATAGCAGGCTCTGTTATGAGAAACCTGCTAAACACAAGCCTTCCACTCTCTGGAGCTCCATGACCTTTCTATCTAGCCTACTAATTCCATAGCATCTCCCAGAGGGGTATTCTCTGCCTCTCCAGGCTGGATTTGTCTCTAACTTAATAAATGCAGCAAACCTGAAAAGCAAGTATAGAAAAAAAGAAGGGATTTATTTATTTAAGTAATGCTTGTTCACCTGGAACATAATAGCAGCTGGATTCCTGCTGAATCAAGAATCTATTTGTTCCAGCAGGTCACCCAATGTTGTTTATCAATTTTCATTCTCACTAACAGAATTAAGCTCCCAAACCATTTCAAATCAGTTTTCTCCCCTTCATTTTGGAGGCTTTCAATTGAAGCGATACATTTAGCACGGTCAGAGCCCATTAATTACCAGAAGAATGGTGGCTTCTCCTTTGTGCCAAAGCTGAGCTTTCCAAGAGAGCATCCCCTATCCAAGATATCAACTATATCTTAATGCAAATACCATCTATTCCAAATGTACTTTTGGAAATGGCAGGTTTTAAATCAGGTAGTTTGCAGTTTCTGATATTAGAGTTATATGAATTATTTTTTATTGTCGTTAATTTTTTTAAAGATGTCCTTGTTATGAACTATTTTAGTCTGGTGATTAAACCTAGATTTAAGATATAAAATCTTAATTATTATTTGAAAAGTGTCTGTTCCTCAAATAAAGCCATTTGTTTTTACATTATTTTTCCAATAATGAAGGTAGGTTCAACTGAACTCAAGCCTCATTTTTTTACTTATTCTTCATAGGGCCACTGGCTCAGATGACTTACAATGTCATAACTAGGCTTGATTAACAGAGGTGCTCTCCAAACCGGAGACGGATAGTCTGGAGTTTATTTAGACTTAAAGGGAAAAAGAAAAGGTAGCCAGGTTTTCAATAATGAAGAATATTCTGTAAAAAAGCATGCAAGCATTTGAATAAAACTGTGCTTCCAAAAGCCATGTAAGAAAGACAGTACCTATGTGAATACTGGTGAAAATTCAGATGGAGTCCAACTCTGGAGGTTGGACAGGTATTTAGCAGAGATGTGGGTCTGTAGACAGTACTGGGGATACCCAGAAGCAAAAGTATCAGTTCCTATAATGACTAGAACTACCATCTCTCTATTCAACTATATATAGAAAGCACCATGGTAAACACTATTGACATGTGTTAACACATATCACATGTGATCAGTACCACATTTCTGTGAGGTGGGTGAAATTATTATTCTCATTACCCTGACAAAAAAACAAAGCACAGAAAAGATATGTAATAATTTCAAGTTCACATATTAGTAAATGGAGAGGAGAGGAGTCAACCCCAAGTAGTCCAATTCTAGAGCATTTCAAGCTCTTGAAGAAGCACAGGGCAGGGTGATTAAGAGCATGTGCTGTGGAGTCACATAAAGTCTGTGTGACCTTTACTTAGCCTCTCTTTATCCCAGTTTTCTTGTACATAAAATGGGATGATAATAGGTTATTGAGAAGATTAAATGAGATAATACCAGTGAAACCTAAGAAGAGTTCTTAATCCATGGTAAGTGAGCAGCAAATGTTAGTTATTGCTAAATTGTAAGTAGGTGGCCTTGGATCCTGGGGTGCATGGAGAAGCAGATACTCCTCTTCTAAAAAAATGATGTTAGGGTGCAGAAAGCCAATTGGTTAGGAAACAGGGCACCAAGATAAAGTTCTCCCTAACCTGACATTTAGAGTTTACCCAACATAATAGCTACTTCACAACCATTAACCCCAATCAAAGTTGTCAACTGACTGGCCCTGCTAATGCACAGAGAGCCCTATTAGCTTTCCTATGCAATTGTTTAGTATAGAAATGAACAATCAAGGGTCACCAGATGTTTTAGGAAATTTGCATAATGAAAGAGAATGATCAAGACAGAGCAAAGTAACAGTAGAGGAAGCAGACACATTGAAGATCAAAAGAAAGTAAATTAAAACAAATAAAGCAATTCTAATTAGTCTCTTCAGGATGATGGAAGAATATATCACAGTCAAAAAGCAAGAAGATGCCTTTGTTAAAAGGCACAATTTGATGATGTGCTATAGTTACATAAGATGTAACCAAAGGTAGAAACTAGGCAGGGGGTACACAGGTGCCCCCTGTGCTGTCTTTACCACTTTCTGTAACTCTATTATGGTTTCAAAATAGTTAGAAGAAAAAAATCAGTTGGAAAAAAATAAGGAGTTCCTGGAAATTGAAAATAAGCATATTTCAAAAAAAAAATCATATAAACCTTAGAAGATAGAGTTGAGGAAATCTTTCAGTTCATAAAATTGAATAAAAAAGGAGAAGTATAAGTTTTTTTTCATGGAGGAGGAGAGTATTATTTTTTCAAACATTAAAATTATATGTTTAGTCTCAATAGGGTAAGCGTGTTTTTTGATTTTCAAGTTTTAGAGTTAACCTATAAAAAATCACAAATTGGAAAGTATAATTTTCAGCCACAAGGGAGATAAAGTCATAGGGGCCACAATTATGACTTTGACTTCTCTTTACTTCTCTTCACGGAGTTTTACCAGCAGCTAGAGCTCTTATTTGGTTCTCTTATATTTCCTCTCTGTTTCTTTCTAGCTCTTGGTCTCTAGGTCTCTCCCTCCTCAGATCCTCCTTGCATCCAAGTGGCAGCATGACCTGTAATTTTAGCCCTCTCTCAGAAGGCCTAGAGTTGTTAGACTTGACCAGCTCTGTCTTGGGGCTTTGGGAGGTTGGGTGGCAGCATGGTCGATGGCATGGATGTATTTATTCTGGTTGTCTTTCTGGTTTAATTATTTTTCTTTGATTGCATTATAAATATTCGCATCAAATCATACAAGATAAACTTGAGTAAACAAATTGCCCAAGGACTCCTGACCAATCCACAACAGTTCTGCAATGATATTTGTGATACAAGAAAATAATCAGGACTTGCTGTGCCTTTCTATATCTTTGTTTACTGGAAATTTGTGGGGGTTTTTTTGCACATAGTGAGAGTGGCTAGGTCATGATTAGATATGGATGTTTCTTGGTCCCTGACTCAATAAAATAATATAATTTTTTGATAATATTCCAGTTTCCTGCAGCCCACTCTTATTTCTATCACTGGAGTAACCAATATCTGTAATTCCTGAACTAATTCTTCTAGACCTACTATTGTTTATTGCCTTACCCACCCAGAGCTCTATTTCTAACTATAAAACCCTACATGATTGGAAAAAGATATTTATGCCTCAGCACTCACTTTTTATTCCATAGGTATAATATGAAGGTGATGCCAAGGGCGTCTAGATTTGGGATAATCTAATTGACATGAAGGTGATTTGCAAGTCATTTTATGATATTGTCAGAAGAACCCTCCTATCTGTCAGAGTCTGGGTTAGGGTTTTCAGACAACTCTTTCCCGAGAAACACAACTTTCTGCTCAAGTCCTAATTCTAACCTAGTGGCTTTAAAAAGCCCAAGTGATATAACAGGGAAATGCATATATTCCCTTTTTTCATGAAATGTGGGTGATTATGTAGACTAATTGCCTCATTTCACAGACTAAAAAGCTGAGGCCGAAAGAGAGTATGTGCTTTGTATTGGTTCCTGAAAGCAGAATAGTAACTAGCATCCCAACCACATTCCTCTGTACTTGATAACATATATAATTTCTTTTTTCACAGTGGCAATACATTTTGAATTAAAAAACAATAACTTAAACATTCAGCCATTCCTCAAAAATTGGAAAAGAGAATCTTTACTTCCAAAAACTGAATAGGGAAAACTCTAATCTTTTCTTTTTTTGTGTCACCAGATTAACCTGCCCAATATTCATCCCGATGGGAAGGCCTTCTTCATTGACTTCTTTCTCTGTGGACAAGAGATATTTCCAGAGCCCACACTGTTTCCCCAACCTTCTTCTTTGTCTTAAACATGAAACTTCCAAGAAACATTCTTTAAAAATTACAATTCAAGAGGATGCCCTGAAGATTTTTAAAAATCATGTATAACCAGACAATTCTGATACCAGAGGGTAGAGTATACTCTGAGCAATTTTGCAATAGACTCTGAGCTCTATCAAGGGCTAAATCTACTAAGTCTTATTCACATAAGCACATATGAATAAGCATATTTTTTACAAGTAAAAATCATTCATGTGACCAGGTAGGTGATTTTTCAATGAGACAGAATATTCTTTTAATCTGGAATGTATATTTTTGTATACATAATAGGCTCTCAATTAAAATTTATGGATAAAAAATTAGGGCTAGGCTTTATCAACCAAATGGGGAGTAGCTTCTTTGTCCAGTCTATGGTTCTGGGTAAATGAAGTCCAGATTGTGTGGGATTTGAAATATTGCCCCACACCTAATTCTGAAACTCCTGATTCTGGTTTCTTTTCATCTATCAGGAAAGTACTCAGTTCTGAATGTTTGCAACTACATTAACATTTTTCCATTCTCTGGGAGATACAGAGTGGAAGAATGGATGTTTTATGTTTTTCTTTTCACAAATTTAAGACATAGTTTTCATTCAGAACCCCAAAGGGTATGGAAAGGGGAGAGGGAGTGGAGCTAAAAAGACTAGGATGTAAATTCCACTCCTTCCACACAGTGTGAACATGAAAATCCCATTTTCCTCTGGTAAGTAATTCCATTCATCTTTTGGAGTTGGCATAAGGTGTAAGGAGATAGGGTATTTTCTGGTACTCGCAGAATGACATTTGCTCAAAATATATTAGTTTCATTCTCTTCTCTTCCTCCTGTTTCTCCATCATGTTGCTAAGTGTCCTCCAGGAATTGTGAGTTATACTGACATTGTATGACAGATTAGACTTGTTTAACAAATGTAGACTATTTCTTCAATCATTGATTCATTGTTCATCTCTATAGTATTTGGCCTTATGGAAAATGGAGTAAAGCTCCTAGTGAGTGGATATGGAAAGAAGGAAATATCTTTTGGAGGTAAAGATAATAGGAATAAATGTTGGGGTTTGATATGTGACTTACAGAAAAAGAAGAACCAAGAATTGCACCAAGATTTTTGGAGTAAGCAAGAAAGTGGGTATTGGAGCCACTTGGTAAGATGAGAAAACAGAAAGGGAAACAAAATGGCGTCAAGGGTTATATTTTAGACATGCCAATTTTGAGATGCCCATTGCCCAACAAAGTAAAAATTTCATGTGGTGGTTGAATACATGCATCTTAAGTGCAAGGGAACAGATCAGGGATAAACATATAAATTTGGCAATTGCAGACATATAAACTATCTACAAAACCACTGGATGAAATAAGATTTCACTGGAATGAATAAACATACAGGAAAAAAGAAAGCCTTTTATTCTAGTAGCAAACCCTGGTTATTCCAACATTTGGCAGTGAAGTAATGGAAGAGGAACCAGCATAGAAGTGGATAAGGCAGGTCGAGAGAGGTAGAAGGAAAACAAAGTAGGCATCAGGAATTCCCAAGAATAAAATGTTTCAAGAAGGGAAGAATGATAAAATGTGTGAGAGGATGTTGCACGTAGCAGCACAGAGCACAAGGATAACTGACATGAAAAATTTCCATTAAATGGTGGAAACAAAAAGACCACTGGGGTAAGTTGAGAGAGAATGAGAATGTCATTGATTAGAGGATCTTTGGTCGGTGATGAGACATCACAACATAAACACCAATTTGAGATGAAAGGATAGCCTTATTCTAGGTGTAATAATCTTTCTCAAACTTTGCTTCCTGTAAAAGATGAAAAGTTTGAGTCATAGGTTACAAATGTCTGTGCCTTATATTTTCTTAAGACATTATCAAATAAATACAATCATCTGTTTTACCTTCTGCCTGATATCCACGTTTCACGATTCCAACTTGATCTGTAGAATACAAAGACTTGGACAGCATTTCTCACATTCTGGTCAAAAGCCTTGAACTATGATGTTCCTTCTGTTGCTGGGAAAAATCTGAGCTCACTATTGCCACTGCAGAAAGAAATTGAGACAATGTGAAGTGAAAACCAATGCTGAACTACAAGTTAGGAAGAAGAGAGCCCAATTATGTTTGAGCCTTCAGATCAGAGTCTTATTTCCGCAGAAAAAGAAAAGGAGTTTGAATTTACACAAATCAACAAAACTTGAGTGGTCAAGAAATTGTCTCCTAACCTCAATGGTTGTCATCTCTGTTCTTACATGTCTGTGTCTCTGATGCATGATTGGATTTTGTTTTATTACTATGAAAGAAGAGATACAGAAAAGATATATTTGTCAGGCTATGATGGTTATTTATTTGTGGATTGAATTTTTCTTTTCAAGGAAATGAATAATTTATGGCTAAGACAGAATATAGAACCTCGTTTCTAATTCAAATGTTTGATATATTTCATATGCCCTAAACATAAAAGAAACGTATGCCAAATAAGACCCAGAAAAAAGTTCATGCCTTTTGTGTTCAGCCTTTCCTTATTCTTGATTGGCTTGATATTTAGGATAATCTCTTTCTACCTTTAGTGTCAGTCACTTAGGACATTTCTCATTGCTCCAAACATGTGTGACTGTTCTATCTTTACCCTTCTGCTTGTGTTGTCATTATGGTGTAGCTTTTCCTTATCTCTTCTTCCTTTAAAATGTATTGAGACTTTATGGTTTTGCACATAATTTTTGAAAATATTCCAAATATGCATGAAAATGATATATAATCTCCAGCTGTTGGGTACAAGTTGATGATATGTAAATACACTATCTATCTATCTATCTACATAGTGTGTGTGTATGTATGTATATACACATACATAAATGTGTTGCTCAAATCTTCTAACTTTGTTTACTTTATGGATTCTTGAGAGAGGGTTATTAAAATCTTCCACTAAAATGTTGGCTTTGAAAATTTCTTCTCATAGTTATATCAATTTTTAATATATATATTTTATGACTTTATTACATGTACAGAAATTTTAAATTTTATATCTTATTTAGTTGAATGGAAGCACTTATGAATATCCTGAGGCCTTCTTTATTAGTAGTAATTTGTTTTGCTGGCAGGACAAATGTGATAGATGTTAGTATAGCTGCATTAGACTTTTTGGGTGGCATTTGCCTGGTATACATATTTTTAAAAGTCTTTTTAGATGTCCCCTCTCTTTATGTTATAAATGACCTCAGTAATCTAACCTACCTGGAGAGATTAAACTTTTACCTTGTGGTTACTGATATATTTTGATTTATTTCTATGATCTAGAATACTCCTAAATACTCCTAAAGATAGGAGTATTTCTCCTATTTTCTTGTTTCTGAATGTATAACTTTTTTGTTATTTTTCTCCTTTCTTCTTGTATTCACACAACACTAGTCTATGCAACAGATGCATCCCAAAAGCTCAGTAGGTTAACACAATAGAAGTTTTTTGTTTGTTTGTTTTGCTTTTTAAATCACTCATGATAAGCCCCCAAAACAGATACTCCTGGTTGATAGACTTTCTTCCAAGTGGTGATTTGGGGATTCTGCTTCCTTATATCTTTGAATCAAGGTTACCAGAGAAAGAAAAAAAGACAAAGACAATTGGGCATGAGAATAATTTATGAATCTGATCAGGAAGTAGTCCATCACTTCCACATTGCATTGACCAAAGTAAAGCCCAGTGGCTACACTAAGTGTGAAAGAGCCTAGAAAATGTAATTTACCTGTGCGTCTAGAAGTAGTAATAAATATGCTTGGTAAATATATAGCCGGTCTCAGCCACACATGTCTGTCTTTTTTTTTTCTGTTAATTCCACCCCCTTCCCTTATTCTAAATTTTCTTCTCTATTCATTTGAAAATCATATACTCTATTTCAACTCTTTTACTTGTTATCCTAGTTTTTAACATATGTATGTAGCTTCCCAACTCTTTAAGTCAACCAATACACCCTCCCAAACAATACAATGACTTTAGAAGTCTTCAAACCCACTTACTTTTCATACCAATCACTGCTCAGTCAGGAAAAAGAAACCACCTGGGAATTTGAACAGAAAAAGTTTAATATAAGGAATAATTCACAGGAGATTGGAGTAATGGGAATTAAATTGTAAGTATCAAGGAAGATTGTAAAGGATAAAGGAATTGGAGACATGTAGAATAGCCACTATCCACAGGACTAGAAATAGAGCACCCAAGGAAATGTCCCCTCCCTCCCTGGCTGAAACCTTGTAAGAGACAGTGTGGGTATAAGTGAAGTCACTGACATGCCTCACTAGCAGGACTTGTGGAAATCTGCCCTCTGGGGTGCTATTCAGAGGGAGTTTCCATGTCTCAGAACTCCTTGCAAGTCACCCAAAGGGCTGAAGGGTATGTTGTGCCTAGGCAGGGCTACACTTCAGAACTCGCTACAAAGTCACCCCAGGGAGAGCTTCTGAAGACAACTCATAGGTTGCTACCTGGCATTAGCATGCTATAGTGATGTCATGGTGGTCCTGGGGGAAACAGGACAACACCAACCACCTCATGCTATAGGAAAAAGGATCTAGAGAAGCTACCTTTGTAGGAGCTGAGGGCTGAAGAAACTGCTCTGTTTGTGCTGAGTGCAGGGGAAAACTGCAACCTGTAGAAACATAGCAAGTAAGGCATACCAGAAAAAGGAAAAGTCCCTTATTTCTTTTGTGTCCCTCCTGGGCCTTCTATTGACAAGGCTTAACAGCATACCAGCTGGCAAAGTTCATGTTCATTATCGCAGGACACACAAGAGTAAATTTGAATCAGAGAAGCAATACATTGATGACTGACACAAACCCATTCCAACTTATATGTTATTTTTGCCCATTATTTTAATTCTCTTTAAGTCCACAAATCAAACAATTATGTTATGATTGTATAGGTCCTTTTTTTAAGTTTTCCATATGTTTTGCTATTTTTGTTTTTTTTAACCTGTATTTTCAGCATTTCAGACCTTCTTGTGATAATTTTTCTTCATGAAACATGTTATTTAAAATCTGTGAGGCTCTGCTTCAATATACTGTTTTTATTTATCTAAAAAAGTATTTCACCTTTATTCTTCAAATACTTCTTTTTTGTTCTCCCTTTTCTTCTGAGATTCTAATTACATATATATTATCTGTATATTAGACCATAGATATTGTCAAACTGGGAGTTGTTTGCAAGAGAGATTTTTAATATTTCCCCCACCCTCAGCATCAGATTTTCCCTTTGTGTACCTCACCTTAAGGTCTCTCTACCTTCTCTTGCCTCTCTCCCAGCAGTGAATTGCTGCAGCTTGTTATTCAACACTTGTTGACTTAGTGGTAGTAGTGGGTGGGGAAAGGTGAAATTTGTTGTTCTGATTCAGTCTTAGTGACTGTTTCAGCATGTATCTAGGTCTGGATGATGGGGACCCTCTCAGTGATCTTGCCTCATACTTGACTGTAACTTATCTCTAATGTTCTAGGACCAGGGCAGAATCCTTTCCATATCCCAAGGGTAGAAGGTTTTCTGTTGCCCTGTCTGCAGTGGATCTTCACCTGCACCCTAAGAGAGAAAGTGTCTGTTGCCCTTTTCCAGTATCTTAAGGCATTTATTCCATGGGAAGAATAGAAAATGGGGATCTGGGTGGGGTTCCATGCCTTCCCCTCCCTTCCCACCACCACACTGGCTGCTCTTTCCCTTCCCCAGGCTTGCACCATGAGCAAGGTTTTTCAGGGTGTCCCTAATCTTTCTGATGAGTACTCAGTAAAGTCTGTGATCAGCCTATGAATATGTAAATTCCTTTTTGTCTCCGTAGTATCCAGGGGTTCTGTATTCTCATGCTGGCCCACACTTGGCATTTACCAATTTATTTAAAAATTTTAACTGAACTGTTCTTATCAGGTCGAATAACATTCCAAGGCATGCAAGTCAAGTAAGCAAGTCCTTGTGAGCCAACCATTTCTCCTTGGAGGTACCTCTATTTCCTTAGATGTTCGATTAGCTGATTGTCCTGCAACATCTACTTTCTGGTAGCTTTGAGCAAAGTTGTGACTTTGCCATTGTCAGGTGAGTTTTATTGTTAGTGTACAAATGGGAGAGACATTCTTTTCCAGAATTCAACATAGTAAGTGGAAGACAGAAGTTCCAACTTCAGTCTTAAAAGATAGTTTTCTTGTGCATAGAATTTCAAGCTGAAAATGTTTTATTTTAGTTATTTAAAGGTATTCTATTGCTTATAGTTTCTAAGGTTATTGCTGAGAGGCTAGCTGTTAGTATAATTGTTATTATTTAAAATGATCTTTCTTTTCCCTTTGATTGGTCCTTATGGTCTGATTTATGTCCCCCAAATTATGTTGCAATGCTAAGTCCCAAGATGATGGTATTAGGAGGTGGGAACTTTAAGAGGTAATTTAGGTCATGAGGGTGAAGGCTTATGGAATTAGTAATGAGGCCTGAGGGATTTCCTTTGCCTTTTTCCACAATGTGAGGACATGACAAGAAGAAACCTTCTATGAACCAGGAAGCAGGCCCTCACCAGACATCAAATCTGGACCACGGTCTTGGATTTCCCACCCTCAATAACTGTGAAAAATAAATGTTTGTTGTTTATAGGCCACCCATTTTATGGTGGTTTGGTTATAGCCACCTGAATGGACTAAGATACCTCATAGCCTTTTGCATTCTATAATTTTATTATCTGTCTATTTATGAATTAAATTTCATTTATCCTATGTGAGATATGTTGGGATTCCAGAATAATGTGTATTTCATCAACTCTGAAAAATTCCCATCCGTTATCTTTTTTTATAAATATTATATGTTGTCTATTGTCTTTACCTTGTAACTTATCTTTTATATATATTTTTTGTTTTCATGTGTTTTGAGGGATTTTCATGTGTTTGTGGTGATTTCAGTAGATTTAATTTTTAGTTAAGTATTTTCTCTTCTGTTGCATCAATTACTTGGTTGTTTAACCTATCCTACTAACTTGATACATAGAGACAGATAGAATTATAGATATATAGATGGTACTTGTACAGCCTGGGTTGAAATTTCATTCCTCCTTGGTATAAGTGTGCATGTGTCAGCCAATCCAGTCACCTGGGGGCCCTACCAACCCAGAATAAGCTTAAACTAAATTTCTAGCTTCTAGTTTTAGGGGCCATTCAGAAAATGTGAATTCTAGCCCCAAGCTTGCTTGAAGGTAGGTTTGTAGCTGAGAATCCTTTTCCTGTTTCTACTCTACTCAAAATCAAATAAAAAACACGAACATCCCAGTACTCCCTGAGGTACAGCTTTTTTTTCTGGTTTTCATGCTGAGTGTGTTTTTCTGTAGGAAACCTACTTTATGCCAGTTATTTTTTAAGGCAGTCTTGCACCTTACTAGGCTCCCAGGCTTGTGTGCCCTTCACTTTCCATTATTCAAGGCCTCCTCAAACATCATGGCGCTAGGTCATCATTGATCAAACAGTAATGTCTACTTTAGCTTCACTGTCTTTTGTGGATTGATGCTTCCCTTGTTTTATGCTGTCATAGTATTCCCTTACTTTACTCCTAGTTCATCCATATATCAAAAAATATTTTAAAAAATATTTATTCGATGCTGAACTAAGAATGATTTCTCTAAATCTCTAGTTCCCTAAGACCAGTAAAAGAAGCCTTCTCCTTGCTGACTCAAAAAAATTTGTTAATTGTTTCAGGGCCAGTTCAAATGCCACCTCTTTTAGGAATTTCACTCTGGTACCTCTGGTCAGAATTAGTTTTTCTTCAATCTGCCAAATGGTATATTTCTCCTAATTGTATCATTTGTAGTTTTTTGCCTTATAGTAAAATTTGTGGTTGATATGTCAGTATCCCCCTCTAGATAGACTGATTCTTAAAGTCAGGAAGCTGTGTTTCATCATCTTTCTTTTGACCAAGGGAATACCACACAATAAGTTGTTGATAAGTCTCAAATAAGTAAATGGATTAATGATAAAATTGATTTAAAAACTTTTATAGATTTGGTATTAGCAGGTGAAACTCAAGGGATATTGAGCATCTAGTATATATGATGCCTGTTGCTATGTGATAAGTAAATTGAAATGATAGTACAAACCCCCAATGATAGAAATTACCCTTTTATTCTCCAAGATGAAGTATGTGGAGTGGGGACATATAGGATTTCCTTGGATAAGAAGAGGGTATGGAAAATATGGCTGTGATCAACGAAGCATGCATAATGGATTACAGAAGAAACAAGGATTCTGGGGGATCATCTCTTCATTACTGAGATTTATATAATCACACATATTATAATGTGTGCCAGCCATACCCTTTCACAACACATTATTGACATAAGACTGGACTAGAAGGTTTAAAGGTCATTCTTGTGTGTGCATATGTGTGGGTTTGTGATTTTATAGGCCGGTAAGTACTGTTACATTACTCTTATCTCAGCAATTAGAAAAAAATTAGTAATATAGAAAAGATAATTGTTGGCTTATAAAAGCTATATAGGAAATGTCTTTAATACATAATGCATTATTAACAATGTGTATTAACATTGATTGAAAAACAATGCACTTATGTATTATGAGGGTAGTGGGTAGTGAATTCAGGCATAGACAGTGAAAATGTCCTCAATTATATTTTGCCTTTTACACACGTTTCAATAATTTATTTCTAGAACTTCAGATATGTTCTTGTTTGTTATCTTCTTATTCACTGCTGAACAAACACTTGACTGGCATAAGCCCAATGATTTTCTTGTTGATTTACCACTTTTAGCACTCAGAGTAATTTCCATCTTTGTCTCAACTATGTTAGGTTTATGAGATCTACACTTCTTGTATCAGCATTTTCATCTTCCATTTGTTTTTATAAAATAATGAAGATAGAAGGCAATAAAATATTCCAAACATACAAACACTGCTATACGAATATCCTGCCAAAACTGTACTGCTGTTTGGCAGTCAGAAACTCTATGTGTTACCTGAGCATTTCAGCTTATCACCTGTGTATGAAAGTACAAATTTACCATTTAAAACTTATTTTGGGCTGTTGATGTTATAATGTACAATTGAATGGATGGTATGAACACAGGATGAATAAAGGTCAAGGACAATCTCTAGCTAAAACAACGTTCTTTAAGTCTTTTCTTTGACTTGTGCATAAAGCAAAGACTGAGCCTCATATTTCTGGAACTACTAGTTTCTCTTTAGGAATATACCACATCTAAAGATTCTGTGGGCATCTAGGGAGGAAAGTACTCAAAACTGCATGTCATGATTGACAAAATAATAATATTAGTAATAATGATAATGTATCAATAATATTGATACATGTGTTCATTTTATTATTTTATATATTTTACTATATCTATTTATTTATTATTCGTCTCCATTTTTAGAGGAGTATGTTAGAAATTTCCCATTAAAAAACATTAAAAATATTGCAGCATCACAAAATAGTAAGATTCTCTTCTTTACTGACAAAAGAAGTTTCTTCCCATTCTCTCTCAAGGATTTCTACCTAGGTAATGATTTCAGTCCGTATATGTATCCTCCTAAGCTTTTCTTTTCTTCCTCTGATCCCATAGTCTTTCCAGCTCTCAGACTTTCACTGATTGAACCCAAGTCAACGTGACATTTTTGCATGGTAATTTTCCAGCTTTATTTCTAATTACCAAGTATTGAGGAATTTTTGTTGTCAATAAGCAATAGCAAATTTTTTGAAAATTACAAGTAGGCTTATCTGTGGATATGAGGAGACTCCTGGTTCCTTGATTTTGTAACAAATAAGTGGCTACTGGATACCAGCAGTCAGAGAAACAGATGACCCTGGTCAGGTTTACTCTTTGCCTTTCTTGCCCTGGCCTTACATTTGACATGGTGAGGACTCTGTGACACAGCACGTATTTGTACTTATGGATATATTTATTTTTAGCCACTGCTTTATGTAAATTATGCAGAGGAAATATGTGATCACCTGAAGAGATCCTCGGACTATAAATAAAAGTAGTTGGGTTGTGGTTCCTGTTCTGTCATTAAACTGGTATGAGATTTGAGCAAGTTAAATTCTATCTTTGAATCTTAGTTTTCTCATCAGTAAAATAAGTATATAAGACTAAATCAGTGGTTTTTAATCTTGGAAACATATTAGAATCCAGAGAGCTTAAAAATGTGAACCACCTCTACAATTATCTCCATCTAATTTTTTTTATTATACTTTAAGTTCTAGGGTACATGTGCACAATGTGCAGGTTTGTTACATATGTATACATGTGCCATGTTGGTGTGCTGCACCCATTAACTTATCATTTACATTAGGTATATCTCCTAATGCTATCCCTCCCTCCTCCCCCGACCCCACAACAGGCCCCAGTGTGTGATGTTCCCCTTCCTGTGTCCAAGTGTTCTCATTGTTCAAATCCCACCTATAAGTGAGAACATGTGATGTTTGGATTTTTGTCCTTGAGATAGTTTGCTGAGAATGATGGTCTCCAGCTTCATCCATGTCCCTACAAAGGACATGAACTCATCTTTTTTATGGCTGCATAGTATTCCACGGTGTATATGTGCCACATTTTCATAATCCATTCTATCATTGATGGACATTTGGGTTGGTTCCA
Organism: Pan troglodytes; assembly: GCF_028858775.2. Taxonomy (NCBI): domain Eukaryota; kingdom Metazoa; phylum Chordata; class Mammalia; order Primates; family Hominidae; genus Pan; species Pan troglodytes. Next base: position 62,339,249 of record NC_072415.2, read on the forward strand.
AGTCTTTGCTATTGTGAATAGTGCTGCAATAAACATACGTATGCATGTGTCTTTGTAGCAGCAATCCAATTTTTAATTTAAAAAATAGAAACATCTGAGGTTTACCCTCCTGGGTATTCTGATTTGAGTGTAGTGGGTGTGGTCACCAATACTTTGGAAAAGCTCTCTTGATGATTCTAATATGCAGTCAATGCTGAGAACTGCTGGACAATATGATCCCTAAGTCTTGTTCAGAAAGGCAATGTAAGATAAATGTTTAAGAGAATAAACATTGGAATCAGACTGAGGTAGGTTTGAATCCTAGCTCTCCCACCTCCAGGTTATATAAGCGTGGGTAAGTTGTAACTTCTTAAAGTCTCAGTTTCTTCATCTGTACAGTAAAGTTAATACTTAACTCAGTGAGTTGTTGTGAAGATTGAGTATAATAATGGATATAAAGAAAATAGCTCAGGACTTTGCCTATGGTAGGCATTCAACAAATGATGATGATAAAGAGGATTCTTACTATGATGAAGCTAATACAAAAATTAAAAAAAAAAATCCCTGAGTGTGGCTTTTGTCCAAGATTAGAAAGTAGAATAACAGAACAAAATAAAGAAACCGAAACAGCCGTCTGCATATCTTAAAACCCAGTATATCCCATGAGTGCTTTCTCAATCACCAGCAACTATGCAGTAAATGGTGCTAGACCAAATGATTACCAAAAAGGAAAAAATAACAATAACAGCAATGAAATTAAATTCCTATCTTCCATGTTCATAAAAGTAGGTTTCAGGGATGAAAGACATAAATATGACAAAGCAACACTCAAAATATCTTGGAAAAATAGGAACATGTTGTTATGGCATTAGGACAGGAAGGAATCTATAAACACAAAAAGACAAATTATAAGGGAAGGAATAAAAATACTGATGGCTATAAAATTCAACACTTCTATATTCTAAAAGTATTATATAGCTAAAAGATAATATGTTTACCATATATAAGCAACAAATATATAATAATCAGAATAAAAATCTACAAATCAAGAAAACAAAATAAATAAATAATTTTAAAAATGGGCAAAGTTTAGGGATTGTCGGCCCATAAAAGTAGAAGTAAGCAAATAAAAAGATGTACAACCTTGCTATTTATCAGAGGATTGCAAATTAAAACAGAATGAGGTACAAATTCACATTCATTAGATAGACAAATTTTAAAAATATAACAATTCTGGATATGGTTATGTCTACCTATAGTCCCAGCTACCTAGGAGGCTGAGGTGGGAGGATCCCTTGAATCCAGAGTTTGAGAGTGCAGTGAGCTAGGACGGCACCACTGCACTCCAGCCTGGGCAACAGAGCGAGACCCAGTCTCTTCAAACAAACAAACAAATGGGAACTAATAATTCTATAAACTGCAAATTGGAGATTCAAATTGCTATGACAACTTTATGAGAAACCTCAGCTTTTTTCTATAAGGGGACATGATCAAGAGTGATCCCAACAGTTTCTGAATAGACAAAAACTGGTACTAACTTCAATGTCATCAACAGGAGAATTGATGAATGAATTGTGAGAACAGTGCACAATAATGCTAATAAAGAATAAAAATTAATGGATGTGGGTGAATTTTACAAATAATATTTTTAACAGAAAACATCATTCAGAAAGATATACATAGTATGTTACCAAAAATGCTTTAAATAGTCCATTAATAACATATAAATTGTGGTCAAAAGAATAGACACCAACTTCAGGTTAGTGGATAGATGGGGAGACAGGCAGAGAGGGAGAGGGATAGGTGAAGGTACACAGAAGGAATTTCAATTTAATTTTTTAATTTTTAACTTTTTAAAGGCTTGAAGGACCTGTAAAATATAAAGATTTGCTAATCTGGGATTGTGATCACAGGATTTTCAACTGTGTGTGTGTATGTATTTGTGTTTGTGTGTGTGTGTGTGTATGTGTGTACATATATATATATATATGTTCTTTCACTTTGCTGTCTTCATCTGCTATTGCTCATAATCTTTGTATTGCTATTATTTTAAAATGTGATTGTTGTTTGCTCACACTGCCATAGACCCTGTGCTACAACCTTTGTGTGTACCTTCTCATTTAGTCATCATGAGGGACTATCATTATCCCTTTAGACAAATGACGAGAACAAAGCTCAGGGAAGTGATCACAGTGCTGTGACTGGTAGGTTGGCAGTAGGGCCCAGGAGCCCATGTTATTAATCACCACATGTTGGAAAAGCTTGGAACTCCTTGAGTGTGCAACCCAAATGTTTATCATGTGAGCTCCCCTTCCTTTCTCAGTGGTGAGAAAAATGGAATAAATACTGTAAATGAGATGCATGTGGGGCTCTCATAAGAAGACTTAGACTTATCCTCAAGAGTAGAGAGAACAATGAAGCATAAAGGGCTTGAGACTTCCCAGGCAAGCTCCTGTCCTATTTTCCTTTACTCTTTATATCTCATGAATCCCACAAATTTCCTATACTCTCTTTTCCAACTCCTCACCTTCTTTCTCTCCATAAGAAGGTTTTCTTCACATATACTAAAGGACAGTGTTTGGAGAAGGGCCAGGAAATCACTGTGGACCAAATCATGAAATTCTGTGCCTCATCTCAATGAGGTTGCACCATCAACTGTTCAATCCATTAATCTGAGAAATATCATTTCTCCAGAAATGAAGATAAAATATAAGCAGCTAAGTACCAAGAAAACTCAGTTTCTATCCCTGGTATAAGAAGTACAGGTCACGCATATGAGAAATGTGATTAATTTTCCTTTCTATTTCCAGTGACCACATTGTTCGTTTCAGTCCTAAGTCAACAGATATTTGTCTTTTGCTTTTCAGGGACACAGTAGTAATTGGCATTTTGGTCTGGTAACATTGGAAATGTTTAACTACTTCGAATACTATACATTTAAACTACCCAAACTGACGTGTTCTAAAGAATAATCTCGGCTGGGCAGGTTGGCTCACACCTGTAATCCCAGCAGTTTGGGAGGCCAAGGCAGGTGGATCACGAGGTCAGGAGTTCGAGACCAGCCTGGCCAATATGGTGAAACCTCGTCTCTACTAAAAATACAACAATTAGCTGGGTGTGGTGGCGCACGCTTGTAGTCCCAGCTGCTCAGGAGGCTGAGGCAGGAGAATTGCTTGAACCCAGGAGGCAGAGGTTGCAGTGAGCTGAGATCACGTCCCTGCACTCCAGCCTGGGCAACAGAGCAAGATTCCATCCCAAACAAACAAACAAAAGAATAATCTCAACTCCCCACCTTAGATTATACAAGCACCAGGTGTGAGATTAAAGAAAAGAAAGAGAAAGGGTTGGAACTTAAGTTTCTTCTTCATTAACTAAGGCCCAAGGGACATTTTACGTCTTTTTCTTGGAAACTGAAGCTTCCACTCAGCCTTCTGTTTCCCTTAGCCTCAGTTCGCAGTGGGGTCTTCCACAGTGGCGACTTCCTGGCTGCTCTTCACCCCCCTATCCACTGTTCACCTTGGGATGGGCAGACACTTACATGAGCCATGGGCTTGGAAATAGAAACTTGGCTCAGAAAATACCTGACTTCTTTCCTTTTTTTTTTTTTAACTTTTATTTTCAGTTTGGTGTACAAATACAGGTTTGCAACATAGGTAAACTTGTGTCATGGGGATTTGTTGTACAGATTATTTTATCACCCAGGTATTAAGCCTGCTACCCATTAGTTATTTTTCCTGATTTCAAAACATACCCGGTTCAACCTTTCCTGTCTCTCTGTTTCAGAGCCAGCCTGTCCAGAAGACACATGGATATTAGTTTTGCCAGCCTGTCCAGAGGACACACAGACACTAGTTTAGGAGGACCTACTTGTGTTAGACAGGCCTGCCATTTTTCCAGGGTTGTCTGTGACAATGTGGTGAAGTCTGTCTAATTCAACAAGGGACTTTCAGCAGCCAGAAACTATACTCTACAACCAGCTTTATCAGTAGTAAAGGCTGATATTTTCACTTCCATTTGTTCATTGTCTATTTTTTTAAATTTTCCAATTGGCTCGAAGCTCAAGAGGAGAAGAAAGGGAGTAATTTATTGACCCTCCCACCCCGTTTTGTCATGCAATATCATGGGAGAGATAAATAAGAGGGGACAAAAAGAAAAAGAGGAACAGTGAAAAATCTGCAGCACAGTCCTTTACTCAGCTCTGGAAGGAAGCCAAAAAGGAAAAATTAAGGTTAAAAAAAATCTATGTTATTTTAAAACAGCTTATTGAAGGAAATAATAGTAACAGGAAAAATCAATAAAGTGCACAAAGCCGAATAAAAAGCAATGAAGTCTGGAGTAAAGGCAAACACTATTGTATTCAACAGAAGGAATCATGGGACTAATAACAATTATGTACATTTTATTACATGAACAAATAAAACATTTCCAATTGAAGCCACTGATCCCAATACCTTGGAGTGCTTGAGAATCATAAAAAGCATTCAGAATCTTTTTAAAAAGTCAATTCAATGCTTACAGTATATTATCAAAATCAGTAAAGTGATATTTGCTGGAAAGTCACCCCAGAACTATACCGTCAATTATGTCTTAGAAAGCATGTAAGCACTATCCTCTCAGGAGCATTTCTGAAATAATAATTTTTCTTTTTTAATTACTGGAGAGTCAGATCAGGACATTGGATGGAGGTCTTTTTACTCCCCACCTAACCCTAGGGCCAAAAAGGGAAGAACATAATTGAACTTCATCAACAATATTAACATGGTAGGAAAATACAAAGCAACTCTATGTGTACAGAATAAATCTTAGCTTATTCCTCCTGCATCTAACCTGTAGTCCCCAAAGAGCAGGATCTGGGAAGGCCAATGAGAAGAAGCCTTATTTGTTTATTTATTTTTTAGACAGAGTTTCACTCTTGTTGCCCAGGCTGGAGTGCAATGGCACAATCTTGACTCACCACAACCTCCACCTCCCAGGTTCAAGCGATTCTCCTGCCTCAGCCTTCCGAGTAGCTGGGATTACAGGCATGCGCCACCACACCCAGGTAATTATTATTATTATTTTTTTTAAGTGAGACGCGATTTCTCCATGTTGGTCAGGCTGGTCTCAACCTCCTGACCTCAGGTGATTCACCCACCTCAGACTCCCAAAGTGCTGGGATTACAGGCGTGAGCCACCACGCCCTGTTGAACCCTTATATTTTTATGTTGCTTGTTGCTGACCAATTCTGCCTACAGCTACTTACTTCTTTTTTAAATTCCTTGGGAAAACTGTGTATCTCCTGGGAGCATGGCCCCCTGCTATACATTTTGCTCTCCAATCTGTTTATCCTATCTCTTAATTGGCTTGAATGCCCTGATTACATTGGGAATTAAATCTCTCTTCCTATTTGGTTGTGTGGCAGCAGTTTGTTTGCAGTGTCTTTACTCAGACAGGACAAACCTTTAATGCAAGCAGGAACTTGTCCCGCCTTGGTTTTCTAGGTTGAAGGATTGCACCCCACTCCATCTGATCCCCTGCAAAATGCATTGTAATAAAGGGGTTCTAAAACTTTGTCATTTGCCAATGTGTAGGAATCAAGGTCCAGAGGGAAAAACTGGTTTGTGGAATGGCTGCCATTTTGTGACTATTATGATAAAAGACCATGGTATTTTATTGAAGGCAACAGAGCCCAGTAGCAGCAGAACATCAGGAAGGAGCGAGGAGATACCAGGAGGAGGGGAGAGCGCACTCAGAATTTTCTCTGTTTCATGTTTCCTGTGCCTAAAAGGATCCTTTTATTTATTTTTTCTCCCTGATGGATTCTTACTCATTCTCCAAGGCTCAGCTTAAACACCATCTCCTCTGTGGAGTTGTTCTGTATGGACTCTTCCTCCTCTGTATTTCTTCTTTTTTCCGCACCTCAGAAGAGGTCATGCCTTCATCCTGTAGGCTATGGTAGTCACATGCACACCTCCCCCTGCTGGGAACCTTGGAAGCAGAGATCATGCTTTATTTCTCTGTATTTTCTAAGATTATTGGGAACCAGTAGGTAGGCAATCCAGGCAGGAATGAACAAACTGATGAATGAGTAAGCGAATGAAAAAAACTAGCAACGTTTTGCCTTGGGTCGTCTGTGCACACACTGTCGTCTAACTAAATGGTGCAGCAAGTAATTCTTGCTAAACAATTTGCAGAAACTAGCCCTGGCAACTTTCTTCTTGCCCATCAAAACCTTGGAAATCACTTAATTCCCCTCTCTCACTTTCATCTCCTCTTGTTGATTCCATGCCTGAAATATTTCTCACCTCTTTCCATTTCCCCTATACCAAGGTTTTCCATGCCCTCTCCTCATCCCTCTTCTTAGCATTCTACTTGGCAGCATGGTTGTATCTGTTCATGATTCATTTCAGTTCCTTCTACCACCACCCTTCAAACAGCAGTTTTATACCAAGAGTAAAATGGATGTGTTTACAGAGATAACTTTAGAATGCACTTGCTAACTGTTAGAGGAACATGATATATCACTATACGTTAAAATTATCTGAGATGTTAGGGATGTTAATAAAATAAATTGGAAAGAGATGTGCATGCAGGGCCCTTATCATTCAAGATAACATCGGAAGCTCAAAAGCAGACTCCCCTGTGTAACTGAGGGGAGCGTTTTACAAGATTAAAATGTTCCAAGCACTGTCGGCTCTGACAATGGCATTAAACAATTTTTCACAAGGGGTGGAAATCAAACCAGATCTAATAAGAAAGATCCTTATGTGGCTGCATGATGAGAAGATGAAAGACGCAACTATTGCAGGAAGGATGGCCCTGACACGCAGGGGTGCCAGGCGATTCACAAAATCCTGCATGGGTGTAAGTTTCCGCCTGACACTTTAATAACAAAAATATCTCTTTTTAACTTGTGTTAGCTTATTTTTCCCTCTGGCCTTTCTTTTTCTATTTCTTACTGAAAGCAAATAACCTATTATCAACTCCTGATAATATGTGGTGGTTTTAACTTCAATTCCTGAAGCTGAGTCTTGGGAACTGATGAATAAGACATTTTTCTTCACGTTCTATTGTGAAAACATTCCTGGTATTTCTCTTATTTCCTGTGCCTTAGAGAACTCAGTAGGGTGCTGAATTTCAGTAGAGATACAAACGTACTTGCAAACTTGGCATTGATTCATCATGATCTTTCCTGCAAGGGAAAAATAGAGATTGTTTTTGCTGTACAGACTTCCCTAGAAGAGTTTGACTTCTAACACCTCTGATGGGTAGTCTAATTGGATTTAGAAGATGGTATGAATCTCTTTTGGCAACAATGAAAGGCACACAGAGGCCTAAGGGCAGCCACCATTTATTTATTTATAACACATTTTATTTCAAAAAAAAGTTAAGCCAATCCCTGCTCCTGAGTCTACATCAATACTTTTGACATGTATAAAAACAATATAAATCACAAATTTAATACATTCTCTCTAAGTTTTCCTAATGATAAATTCAATGGTCTCATGCCTTCTTTCAAATTAAACAACCTAGTTTAGTCTCTTCTGTTTTCATGTATGATAACCCTCCTTGCCAATGCACTTGGTCCTTTAAATATCAATCTATATTTTTCCTGAAATGGAGGATACCTAATAATTATCTGGAACCAAATAGTGGATTGAATGGAAACTGTGCTGTCCACACCTTTGACAATTATACCACTGGCTCCTCATAAAGGAACCTCCAAATGTCAAAGCATAGAAGAAAGAATGAGAACTTTCTGCAGTCCATCATCTGTAATAAAGGAACGTTATGGAATACATGGAGAGAACGCCTGAATACAGCATTGGAAAGTGAAGAATTTGAATTGTATAGAGTAGAGGACAGATGAGCATCTTTTTAAATTAATTGAATTATCAAACTTAGTACAGTATTAATAGCCCTTTATGAGAAACAATTAAATATAGCAAAAATTGTGGTATTCCAAGGAACTATTCTAAAAGACATACAAATGGAAAGCCTAAGTGTGAATATGCATGCATGATAACTTGGAGAAAATTCCAAAGTTTGAGTTTTCCAATTCTTGAGGCTGTTCTATTAATAATATTCATCAAAATATTGGTTTCACTCAAAGGAATTAAGACTGTGGCTTCAGAAGGAAACATTTAACCAGATATATTTATATATGCAACCAGTGGAAAGAAGAAAATATATTACTTCTCTTTCAATAACACAACATCTTTATTTTACCCTTCTACCTGGAGGGTACAGATACAGTCCAGCGGAAAATCAGCTATTTCTGAATTTTTAGGAATGGTATTATCTAATCGTGAGCTACCTGGGGCTGGTGCTAGGGAGCACAGCGCCCACATGTGGGCATGCGTGATTTGCCACTGCTCTGTGCAGGTGAATTTAATCAACACCTTTTACCTTCTCCCCAAAGACACCAGCCCACTAAAATGCATGGGGTTGGGTAGGGGGATGGTGGAGAAGGGTGGGAGAAGGGGCTCTGGATGTACACAAATCATTCGGAAAGGCAAACCATCTCTGTTTTGGAAAATAAAGTTTTATGGACAGCTATGCCCATTTGTTTACATATTTTCTGTGACTGCTTTCACACAACAGAGTTGCATAGTTATGACAGACAGTAGATTGCAGAAAAAAGCAAAGATATTCAATGTGTGTCCCTTTACAGAAAAAGTTTGCCAACCTCTGCTTTAAACTCGTAGATTTACCTACAAGCCCGTCTGGAGATTTTCAGAGATCCATTCATCCAATCCTCCAGAATATCAGCAATGTTTCCTTTACATTTGTGATTATACCTTCCTGCATTTTCTAAAACTGGAGGGAATATTTATTTTTTTCAGTGTTATCAGAAGACACTAGAGTCTACATTTGTTAACTCGTTTATATAAATGGGTGAAAAATCAGAGAGGACCACAGGAAACTTGTATTTTAAATAGCTTCCAATCACTGAGCCATGGAGAGTGATGCCATGATCCAAGCCAAAGAGTGAGTACTGCCCTATAACAACCTCACCCCCAAACCAGGAGGTTTGAATCCGGGAGCCATAGCCCCAGAGGCATTCTACTGCTGCCACTGCTGATAAACCCAGCTGTCACACCAAGAAGGATCACTTCCCAGACTGACAACAAAGACTTCGGTGGTACCTACTTGCAGAGGTTGGCAAAAGATGCCACATGGGCCAGGTGTTCACAGCCTATCTCCTCCTCCATAAACAATGCAGGATGTTTTATGCTCACAGCAGAGTAATGACGCTAAGAGACTGAATGATTAAATGCCAGTCTGCCAGCCAGAGTACATTTGTTTTCTGCTTGAAAAAGCCACTTTCATTTTGTATGACAGCTTTCTTAACTGCAACATAGCTCAGAAAATGACAGAGAGCGAATGAGAATAAGTGATTGTAAACTGGCAAACAACTATTTGCTACTATTTGAACTACCATTAAACTGTTCATTCAATTTCTACTCGGAAGCCATCCATCAACTGTGGAACCAGAATGTAACCATTATTTATTTGGTGGCATTACAATGCCATCTAATCTTGGAGAAAATCATTTAGACAAAAATCAGAGTATCCAAAAATTGCCTTGACATTCAGTGGCAAAATGCAATGCTTAACCATAGCTTCTTGCATTTCTGTATTCTTTTTCTCATTATTATTACTGAGATACTTGAATTCCATTCTCATTCCAATATCATGCCTTCAATAGTATCATTTTTCTCACTAGCTGCCTACACAGGCCAGGAATTGTTAACACACAGCAAAGCTAAAGTTTTGTAAAATGTTCAAGGGCTACTCCTGGCTCCCATTTAGTATCATTCATTTCCTTTGGGAATATGCCCTTTCACAATTTCCTAAGACAGCCTTGTTCACCATAGAAGAAACAGAAAAAGTAAAAACAGTGAGGTCAGCTACCAGGTGCTCTGCCTACTTTACCTTATTTAAACCTCTTAATCTTAATGAGGTAGGTAGTTTGCCTCTGTTATAGACATAAAAGTTGAGGCTTATGTAGGTTAAGGGATTTGCCAAAAAGTTGGAGTTGGATATCAAGTCTGACTGACCCTAAGTTCATCTTACGAAGTTGCTTCTTAAAGGAAGCTAGTGTTATTGCCTGTTCCATCGAAAGTAAAAAAATTTAAATACTCCAAAGGAGTCGGTATTTATTATGTATATAGATAGGAATTTGAAGTAATGAAATAAATCATTTTTAGGCAAATGTCAGTGTTAGAGTTCCATATGAGAGTTAATTTTTCATATATGAATACTGGAAGATTATGTCCTTAGTCTAATGATATTGACCACATTGAAATCATGTTTTAGAACATTTTCTAAGACCTCCTTCATACATGGAGTCACAGGTCTTTTGCTTTTGTTTTTGTCATTTGTTTGCTCATTTGTCTGCTTATTTTTAAAGTTAGCTATTTTTTTCTTAGCCCTTTATTCTCTCAAAGGGAATTGGTGTTTGATAACAGCTGAATTAATTTGGAGTCAAGTTTAGTGTTAGTGAATAGATCAAATTATTTAATATCACTTTGTGTGTAAAAAGGGTTGATCATATGGTGAATGGATGTAAGTTACTGCACCTCATAAATGAAACATTTGAGTATTTATAACACTGTCATAATGGTTTCCCAAGGATGTTAATTAGACAAAAAATAAACTTTCTGGAGGATATTTTGGCCATATGTATCAGGAATTTTACATATTATACATGTTTTAGCACAACAGTTCCATTTATAGAAACTTATGTTAAAGAAATAAGCAAGATGTATACTAAGATTTTTTTTAGAACACTCATCAGGGCATTATTTGAAAAGGTAAAAATAAAAATCAACATATCTAACATGAGAAATTAGTCAACTATATAATAAAATATGCCTTCATTTAAAACAATGTTATAATATGTAATGGTTCAATAAATATACATAATATGTTTAAAATATTTTTAAAATTTAGTACAATATACTTCTATTTTTGTGATATCAATATTCTTTATGCATAAATATTATTATTTAATATGTGAAGAGAAGTATGTATAATGAACGAAAAAAATGATGTGTATGTGCATTTTCTCTCCAAATTTTCTACAGCACCTGTGTTAATTTTGTAATGCAAATATTTAAAAACCTATTTTAAAAACTTGATTTGATCTATAGACATAATTTATAAATTTTACAGTGGTAGAAAAACCACTGGCTTTAAATAATAGAAATTCATCATAGCACCTTTCAAAAATATAGTCTTCATAGACTGGAAGAGAATATTTGCAAAAGATACATTTGATTAAAAACTATTACTCAACACAAAAGAAGAACCCTTAAAACTCTACGCTAAGAAAATAAACAACCTGTTGGAAAAAAATGGTCAAAAGATCTGAATAGACACCTCACCAGAGAAGATACAGGGATGGCAAATAAGCATATAGAAAGATGTTCAACATCTCATATCATTAGGGAATTGCAAATTAAAATAATGACAAAAATCTAAAACACTAACAACACCAAATGCTGGTGAAGATATGGAGCAATGGGAACTTTCATTTACTGCTGGTGGCAATGCAGAATGGTACAGCATTTGCAAGACATTTTGGAAGCATTTAGAATGCAGTTTAGCAGTTTCTTACAAAACTGAACTTTGTCCTACTATTCAATACAGCAGTTGCTCTCCTTGATATTTATATAAGTGAATTGAAAACTATGTCCACACAAAAACCTACACATGAATGTTTATACTGTACTGGCTTTATTCATAATTGTCAAAACTTGGAAGCAAACAAGATGTCCTTCAGTAAGTGAATAAATAAACAAATTGTGGTATAGTCAGACAATGAAATATTATTCAGCACTAAAAAGAAATGAGCTATCAAGCCATGAAAGGCCATGAAAAAAACTGACATGCATGTTACTAAATAAAAGAAGCCAATCTTAAAAGGCTGTATATTATTAAATTTATAATTCCAGCTGTATGACACTCTAAAAAAGTCAAAACTTTGGAGATAATAGAAAAGACCATTGGTTGGCAAGTGTTAAAAGAGTGGGAGGGATGAATAGGCAGAGCACAGAGAGCTTTTAGGCAAGTGAAAATATTCTGTATGATATTGCAATGGTGGCTACATGAACTATGTTAGCAGTGGAAATTTTCAGAGTCATATGGCATCAAAATATGTTACCGGCAGCAAATCCGTATGGGTCTGCAGCAACCTCAATTCTTGCCTCTTCAGAAGAAAGAATTTGAGGGGATTAAAGCAGAGGAGAGACTGAGGCAAGTTTTAGAGCAGGAACAGAAGGAAGGAAGGAAAGCACTTGGAAGAGGGCCAAGTAGGTGACTTGAAAGACAAGCGTGTGGTTTGACCTTTTGACTTGGGGTTTTATGTGTTGGCATAATTCCGGGGTCTTGCATCCCTTCTCCCCTGATTCTTCCCTGGAATGGGCTGTCTGTAAGCATAGTGCCCTGTCAGCACTTTGGAGGGGCTGCATGCAGTGTGTTTACTAGAGTTGTACGCATGCTCATTTGAGGTGTTCTTCCCTTACCAGCTGAATGTCCCTGGAAGGTCATATACCAGTTAAACTCTGCCATTTTGCCTCTTAGTGTGCATGTGTGAGCCCACTCACCCCACTCCTGAAATAGCTTATCGGGAAGCTTCAGGTGTTTCTGTTTACTGGGAAATGGCCTTTCCCTGGCAGCGGCTGTGACCAATTATTATTTTAGAGAAACAGCTACCAACTGCCTGACCATCACCTGATGGTTACCTGACATTCCTGGTATGTGTGGGGTTGGCAGTGGGGGTGGTGGAGCCCTCTTCCACTCTGCTCATGTCTGACTAGTTACCTCCTGTAACAATTATATGTTTGTCAAACCCATAGATTATACAATACTAGTAGTAAACCCTTATTAAACCCTTACGTAAACTATAGTGTTTTGTTGATGATGTGTCAATGTAGGTTCATCACCTATAACAAATGTACCACTGTGGTTTGGGATGTCGATAGTGAGGGCAGCTATATATGTGTGGGAACAGGAAGTATATGGGAACGCTCTGTGCTGTTCCTTAATTTTACTGTAAATCTAAAGCTGTTCTTTAAAAAATCCAACCTCATTAATTTTTAAAACATAAATCCTTAAGCTGTTTATTTGCAGGAAGGTATAATCACAAATGTGAAGAAAACATTGCTGATATTCTGGAGGGTTAGCCGACTGGATCTCTGAAAATCTCCAGGCGGGCTTGTGGGTAAATCTATGAGTTTAAAGCAGAGGTTGGCAAACTTTTTCTGTAAAGGGACATGCATTGCATATCTTTTTTTTTTTTTTCTGCAATCTGCTGTCTGTCATAAGTATGCAACTCTGTTGTGTGAAAGCAGCCGTAGACAATATGTAAACAAATGGGCATAGCTGTCCATAAAACTTTATTTTCCAAAACAGAGATAGTTTGCAAATCCCTGGTTTAAAGCAAGGGATGGGAATGTGGTATGGAAAGCATGAGTTAAGTGTGTACCAAAGCTTTGGAAGGGGTGAGAAGAGTTCTGCTCACTGTGAGGCTGATGGGGAGCTGGAAGAAAAGATGGATTCCTTGGGTCTCAAAAAAAGTTCTGTTAGGTTCTAGGTAATTGCAAATAAGTCTTAGTTCTCTCGAATAATACCAACAGATGTTCGATTTGTTTTCCAGGAACTGGAAATGAAATCCTTCAAAGAAAAAACAGAGGGTTGGGAAATGGTAAAAGGTAACTTAACACTATTCTTTAACTTTCTCAGAGGGCAACTTGGAATAATAGCAACAAGGAAAATACTGAATCACCAATTTCCCAGAATTCAGCTACCTCAAAATAGAATCTCCTATCAGTCTAATCGTTGCCTAAATCAAAGCATTACTTTTTACCAAGGAGTTAGAGAAGAGCCAGAGTCCCGCAGAAGTAGAAGAACATACTTAAAATGAAAAGTGAGATGTATTGTATGGCAGAATTACATAAGATTTGCTGTTATTGGATTGAAGTTGACCTAATACTACCTTTCCAGTTTGTATAATACTTACTCAACTCTTTATAATTCTTTAAAAATGATTTGATAAAAATCCCATCCAGAGGATTATTACATTAGATGAGACATTAATTTTCTTGTTAAACCTCAGAAATGTGCAACTGAATACCTTTAGGTATTTAGAACACTCTTAATTATATCTTTAAGATTTATTTTTTCAGTTTTATTACAAAACAAAAGTGTAAATTTAAAAAGATAAATTGGAACTATAAAAATAGAAAAGATAAAACTCATACATGATACATTCTCTACATGAGTAAATATCCTAATTAAAAGTGAGATTCAATCACCAGGTATAATTCCAAAGATGTCTACTGAAGCCAGAACTGGAATGATAATTAAAGATTTGTCTAAATGTTCTGTCTTTAAATATTTTTATATTATTGTGTATAATGGCCCTCCCATATTAATAAGAATCAAAGTAGAATTCAACTCCTACAGGTGAGCCTGGTCAAATGTCCCCATTCAAGGACATCTTCATGTCAGTACATGCATGGATAAGATTCATTTTGTCCATGCCCTGGCATAGAGTTTTCGATGAGTTCGTGTTTCTGCAGGATCAGTGGGCTACAGTCATGTAGTTATGACTGTAACTCTGCTTGCCTAGCTAGCTAACTACTCTCATTTCTAGAATCAAAAGAGAAAAATGTCTATGTATGAGAATAGAGTTGCCCTTCTGGATTTCAAGAATATGACAAATGTGGGTTATTTCATTAGCATTTTGAAAAGGTTGTCAATATTCTACCTCAGAATTAATGTAGATCTATGGTATATTAGTCCATTTTCATGCTGCTGATAAATATATACCTGAGACTGGGAAGAAAAAGAGGTTTAATTGGACTTACAGTTCCACATGGTTGAGGAGGCCTCAGAATCATGGTGGGAGGTGAAAGGCACTTCTTATATGGCAGTGGCAAGAGAAAATGAGAGAGATGCAAAAGCAAAAATCCCTGATAAACCCATCAGATCTCATGAGACTTATTCACTACCACGAGAACGGTATAAGGGAAACTGTCCCCATGATTCAAATTATCTCCACCAGCTCCCTCCCACAACACGTGGGAATTATGGGAGAGCAGTGCAAGATGGGATTTGGGTGGGGACATAGAGCCAAACTATATCATATGGCCTCCCTATGGGACGTTATACAACTCTCTCATTACTCAATATTTACCGAGCACCTATTGTGTGTCAGGCATTGTACTAGATACAACGTGACGAGCAAGACATGTTTTCCATTTTATGTGAGGCCTTTAAGACCCCCTGTGGAAACAATACCATTAGGTATTCAGTGTCACTCTGCACAGCGAGAAGCAAGGGAGAAAATAGTCCCTTACTATACACATTTAATTCTGAGAATCTGAGCTGTGGCATGATTTGGGCCCATTTCTGTGAGTAGGTGGGATGCAACTATTCAAAGAAGAATTTTAACTTCACAAAAATATTTCTATTCTACTATCTGCTTGATAATTTAAAAAAAACAGGGTGCAATCAAAAAGGAGCCCATGTTTTAAAATGTATAACTCCATTAATATATGTGTGCATGTGTATGTGTGTGTATGTGTGTATATGTGTATCTCTATGTATATGTGTGTATGTATACATTAGTTCACATAAACACATATATAAATATATATGTAGGGAGTGATTAATGCTTTACATAATGGAAGAGATTAAAATATATGAATATATAAATAAAATGTATATATAAACAGAAAAATGAAAGAGTGGTTACAAAAATATTAATGATAATCTCAAATTTGTGGGATAGTATGTGACATTTTCTTTCATACTTTTTTATGTTGTTAGGATGTTTTACTATAAGCATGTATTATATATATATAATTAAACATAAGTAAAACTGTTTATTGAGAAAAGAAGACCTGTGTAGCAGTGCTAACTACCTGCCTCTCACCATAAAATATAAACTCAAATGGACTGTCACTGAGATTTTTTTCAAGTATGCAGTGAAGAGAAACAAGATAATCATTTGAAAAACATGCAATTTGTTCACTTCCAATGTCTTGTTTTAGCTCTGGACTCAACCAGACCATTCCAGAGCTGTGTACATGGGTTATCTTGCCTTATTTTTATCTTTCCCAGACCCCACCGCTGGCATTTTGACCTTGTATTAAATAAAGCAGACAAAATTACTGAAAAACTAACATACCAAAGATTTGCAACATAAAGGTGCACAAAGGAACCTTCTGTTACACAAAATTAGGAAAAAAGCATTCTTTCTCTTAGAATTTGGTATGCTTTATGAAGTATGTGAATTTTGACACTTGTGACATGTCCTATTTTGCTTTGAATGAGAGGAATCTTTTAGCACAGACATTTGTAATCTAAATCTAATTACAATATATCAGTGTTTTTCAACCTTTTTCCCCCATTATTGCCTCCCTAGGGAGCCTTTTAAGGCATACTTTTTCTAGCCAATTATGGCTCCCCGTGAAATTTTAATACTACAGATATACTATATATCTGTTTATGTATTGTATGTATATCTGTGCTTTATACATAAAGAGTAAGATTTTTTGCACCACCTCAAGCATTAATGCCTCATCAAAAATACAAGCTATATAGTAATGGATGACTTACAGGCACTTACATAGACATTTCTCTGTGTTAAGTTGCCATTCTATTTAATTTTCTCTAGTTCTCTATATGTATATCCATATACAGAAACACACACAGAGATGTATAATCAAATATATTTCCTGAATGCATTCTTGTAAAGAACTTCAAATTCACATAATCTGATATATCATTACATGTAAAATAAGGACATTAGCAAGATGGCAGAGTAGGAGATGTCAGCCTTCAATACCCAAAAAAAAAATCACACAGCTATCCATGAACAAAAATAGCCTTGAGAGGACTCAATAGTTCTTACAAAGGCACAAATAACTTACATTCGGGAAAGAGCACCCTCTTCAATAGATGGTGCTGGAAAAATTGGATATACATATGCAGAATAATGAAACTGTACTGCTATTTCTCACCACATTAAAAAATTAACTCAAGATGAATTAAATACTTAAATGTAAAACCCAAAACTATAAAAGTATTAGAACAAAACATAAGAAAAACACTTCAGGACATTAGTCTACCCAAAGATCTTATGGCTAAGACCTCAAAAGCACAGACAAAAAAAAAAAAAACCCAAAATAGACAAATGGGAGTATATTAAACTGAAAAGTTTCTGCACAGCAAATGAAACAACCAGCAACCTGTTGAATGGGAGAAAATATCTGCAAGCTGTTCATCAGACAAAAAAACTCATATCTAGAATATACAAGAAACTCAAACAATTTGAGTGCAAAAATCAAATAGTCTGCCAGGTGTAATGTCTCATGCCTATAATCCCAGCACTTTAGGAGGCCGAAGCAGGAGGATTGCTTGAGCCCAGGAGTTCAAGACAAGCCTGGGCAATGTAGCGAGACCCTGTCTCTACAAACAAATAGAAAAAGTAGCCTATGGTGGTGCATGGCCTAGAGTCCCAGCTACTCAGGAGGCTGAGGTGGAAAGGTCACTTGAACCCAGGAGTCTGAGGATAGAGTGAGCTATGATGCTGCCACTGTACTCCAGCCATTTTAAGATACAGAGTGATATCCTGTATCTTTAATAATATTCATAATGACAAAACAATTCCACTAAAAAGTGGGCAAAGGACATGAATAGACATTTCTCCAAAGAAAACATATAAATGGCTAACAGATATATGAATGAATACTCAACATCACTAATCATCAGAGAAATGCAAATCAAAGCCACAACGAGATATCATCATACCCCAGTTAGAATGGCAAGGAAGTAGAGAAAAGGAAACTCTCATTCACTGTTGGTGGGAATATCGCTTTACTAGAGCCACTATGAAAAACAGTATGGAGATTTCTTTAAAAACTAAAAATAGAACTATCATATCCAGCAATCCCACTATGGGGTATTTATATAAAGGAAAATCATTATATCAAAGGGTAACCTGCACTTCCATGTTTACTGCAGCACTATTTACAACAGCAATGAAATGGAATCAACCTAATATCCATTAACAAATGAATACATAGAGAAAATCTGGTATACATACACCATAGAGTACGATTCAGCCACAGCAAGGAATGAAATCATGATATTTGCAGCAACATGGATGAAACTGAAAGTAATTATGTTAAGAGAAATAAGCCAGACACAGACAAATTTTGCATGTTCCCAGTCATATATGGGAGCTAAAATGTTGATCTTATGAAGGTGAGAGTAGAATGATATCAAAGGCTGGACAGAGTGTGTGGGCAGGAGGAGTGGATGAAGATAGGTTAGTCAGTGGGCTATAAACATACAGTTTCATAGAAGGGATAAATTACAATGTTCAATATCAGAATAGGGTGACCGTAGTTAGCAACAATGTATTGTATATTTCAAAGGAGCTAGAAGAGAGTTCCCAACACATAGAAATGGTAAATACTGGCCGGTTGCAATGGCTTATGCCTGTAATCCCAGCAGTTTGGGAGGCCAAGGTGGGAGGATTACTTGAGGCCAGGAGTTTGAGACCAACTGGGGTCAACATAGTGAAACCCCATCTCTACCAAAAAAAAAAAAAAAAAAAAAAAAGTTGGTGCATGCCTATGATCCCAGCTACTCAAGAAGCTGAGGGAGTTTGAGGCCGCAGCGAGCCATTATCATGCCACTGCACTCCAGCCTGTGTGACAGAGTGAGACCCTTTCTTTAAAACAAAAAAACAAAAGAAATGATAAATACTCAAGGTGATGTATAATTTGAAAACCCTGACTTGATCATTACACATTCTATGCATGTAACAAAATATCACATGTACTCCATAAATATGTAAAATATCATGTATCAATTAAAATTTTAAAAAGAATTTACAGTAACACAGTGGAGCAAAAAAAGAGCACTTCACAGAGAGAATCACTGGGGAGACTGGTATACCTGCAATGTGTGGAATGGCTAGGAACAAAAAAGAATGATAGAACTATACAAGCTATGGGGTGGGTGCCACTGGGTGGTCCTCTGTTGCTCACCCTGCAGAGAACCCTGGGAGACTTTGACACTGAAGACTTCAATGGTTCCAGTGACGACCACCCCAGCATTCACAGAGGACGACTCCATAGTGTTTGTTGACAATGACCACAGTGGCCCCCTCTTTAGAGGTCACTGGCAGCATTTATCACTGAGGTAATCAACAGCCATCACTGCCACGGGCCCCATGGAAATGGAGTTGATGCTGCACACCCCAGCAGGACCTGCTGTGGTACCACATCAGAACATAGGCTACCACCTCCCCCATGCCACAACTCCACATACACTCTGAACCCAGAGCCATAGCTGCTCTGAATGACCTTCATTCCAGAAACCAGCTCTGTAGCTGCTCTATGTGTGTACCTGTGCTTCATAACTTGCCTCCGAAAAACTGTGTATGTTAGTTTCTTCTCATGCTGCCATGAAGAAATACTGAGACTAGGTAATTTATAAAGGTAAGAGGTTTAATTGACTCACAGTTCTGCAGGGCTGGGGAGGCCTCAGGAAACTTATAATCATGGCAAAATGGGAAGCAAACACATCCTTCATCACATGGCAGCAGCAAGGAGAAGAATAATTGCCCAGCAAAGGGGAAAGCCCGTTATAAAATTGTCAGATCTCATGAGAACTAACTCACTATCACAAGAAAAGGATAGAGGAAACCGCCATCCACCTGGTCCCTCCCACCACATGTGGGCATTATAGGAACTACAATTCAAGATGAAATTTGGGTGGGAACACAGCCAAACCATATCACTGTGCATACCTGCATCTCAAGCACTGAAGCAATCACCACTATGAACTAGCTGGTGCCCCAGATGACAGAGCAGCTGTCGTTCTGAGTGCCTGTGCTTGAGACTCTAGTTTCTTGACTGTTCCATGAGTGCCTGTACATGAGACACCAGTGCCACAACCACCAGAAGGCTTTCTGCAAGCACCCACCCCAAGAGGGACACCAAGGACCATAACATCCCCTGTGCAAGAAAGAACTAA
Organism: Pan troglodytes; assembly: GCF_028858775.2. Taxonomy (NCBI): domain Eukaryota; kingdom Metazoa; phylum Chordata; class Mammalia; order Primates; family Hominidae; genus Pan; species Pan troglodytes. The sequence goes on from NC_072415.2 coordinate 62,359,274, forward strand.
TAGGAGAATCTTAACAGTCTTAAGATTGGGGTCATAACTTAAGACCCCAACAGCTCTCACTGCTGCTGTGGTCATCTGCAGCCTTGGTCATGGACACTTCAATCTTCCCCAAATTTGATCTTAGCTGACAGAACTGCATGAAGACTATGCCATTGGGCCTTCCCAGGAGCTGGAACTACCACATCTCACCCAGCCAGTGCTTTCCCACTGACCCACAGATGTCCCCATCAAAACCAGTCTATGATTTCTGGAACAGGTGACTCCTCCATCAAACATGCAGACATTAATCCAAGACTAAAAGAGACACACACACACAAATCAAGAAAACATGACAACACCAGAAGAACACAATAGCTATCTAATAACAGACCACAAAGAAATGGAGATGTACAAATTTCCAGAGAAAGAATTCAAAGTAATTATTTCAAGGAAGCTCAGTAAACTACAAGAGAACATAAACAACTCAATAAAATCATAAAAATTCAATAAATGAGAATTTTGTAAAAAAATAGGAATTATATAAAAGGAACAGTCTAGAGCTAATAATACAATTATGAAATGAGAAATGCAATAGAAAGCAGCAACAGCAGACTTGGTCAAGCAGAAGAAATGATCTGTGAAATCAAAGGCAAATCATTTGAAATTATCCAGTTAGAGGAAACGAAATGAAGAGGAATAAAAAAAGTAAAGAAAACCTACATGTATTTTGGGATATAATCTGTGAAATAATATTTACATAATGGGATTTTTGTTTGCTTGTTTGTTTCGAGTTATAAGGTTTATTGAACAGAAGTCAGCTGGCTCAGTGTCAGTGTGTAACCTTATCAGAAAAGATGATCAAATATTTTTCATGATTTCCAACTCCATTCACATTGGGGCTTCTCCATGCTAGTTAACATAAAAACTGAAACATATAATTGTATTATTATGAAGTCTTATTTTTGCCTTAAATTATTTAATATTGAAACAAATGACTGATTATCATGTTCCATTTTTAATCAAAAAGCTTATTTTGAAGTAAGCATTTTAATAATATATTAGGCATGTGATTACATACATTTTGTCATATATCTTATTTTAATTTTTAATATTTAAATGTATAACATAGTCTTGTTTCATTGGATTATTTAATGTCACGTTTTCTGTATCTTTGAGAGAGGACACTGGTTTTCTGTTTTTGGCCTTCCTTTCCTTCCCTAGTGCCTTGACTCAGGACTTCAGGAGCTAGGAAGGCTGTAGAAACACAATATGGTGGTGGACTGTGCATAGTGTATGGACAGGATGGGAGGAGAGCAGTGAGAGGAGGCAGCTGAGAATGACTTTGATGTTCTTGCCCTGGGAGACTGGACAATGGAACTCCCATTTGCCACGTCTGGAAATGTATACCAAGACCCCAGAGGTTGGGAGAGTGGGCATAAAGATGATGCATTTTGTGTAACAAGCAGCTTGAGTTTGATTGTCCATAGAGCATTCAGCAAAAATATTCAATTGACAGTAGGAAATAAGGATTTGGAGATCCAGGAGAGAGGTCTGGGTTGGTAGGGGGTATGTGAAAATCATTCATTTGCAAGGGCTAAAATAAAGCAGTGGATGTTGAGGAACTCAGCTGATGAGATTCTGAATGCCAAGAAGGGTAATTGGATGGAATCCAGAGAACACCCAGTACTGAATAGGCAGAGATGCCATGGATAAGGAGGAAATCCTATAGTATTTTATCCCTTGCTCCTCTCCCACCCTTCCCCCCAAGTCCCCAAAGCCCATTGTATCATTCTTATGCCTTTGCATCCTCATAGCTTAGTTCCCACATATCAGTGAGAACATCCAATGTTTGGTTTTCCGTTCCTGAGTTATTTCACTTAGAATAATAATCTCCAATCTCATCCAGGTCACTGTGAATGCCATTAATTCATTTCCTTTTATGGCTGACTAGTATTTCATTGTGTGTGTATATATATAAATATATATATATATATACACACACGTATACATACATATATATCCATTGTATTTATATATATATATACACACACACACATATATATATATAATTGTGTATATATATACACAATGGAACCAACCCAAATGTACATCAGTCAAGTGAATAAAGAAACTGTGATATATATATATACACACACAATTGATATATATATATATTCATTACATATATATATATCACAGTTGGATATATATATATATATATCCGTTGTGTGTATATATATATATCCATTGTGTGTGTGTGTCTGTGTGTGTGTGTGTGTGTATATATATATATATATATATATATGTCTCACAGTTTCTTTATCCACTTGTTGATTGATGTACATTTGGGTTGGTTCCACCATTTTGCAATTGTGAATTGTACTTGTTGAAGCATGCATGTGCAAGTATCTTTTTTGTATAATGACTTCTTTTCCTCTGGGTAGATATATACCCAGGTGTATAATGTATACCAGGTGTATAATGACTTCTTTTCTTTTGGGTAGATGCAGTAGTGGAATTGCTGGATCAAACAGTAGTTCTACGTTTAGCTATTTACAGAATATCCACAGTGTTTTCCATAGTGGTTGTACTAGTTTACATTTTTAAAAGGAGAACAGAAAGAGAAAGAAAACAAAAAGCTTATTTAATAGAACAATGGCTAAAAACTTCCCAGATCTGGAGAGAGATATGGACATCCGAAACATAAAACGTAGTCACATACACAGGTTCTGTCCAGTTAAAAGAGGAAATTCACCAAGGGACATTAAAATAAAACTGTCAAAAATAAAGAATTGTGAAGCAGCAAGAGAAAAGAAGCTCTTCTCATACAAGGGAATACTGATTTCAGCAGATTTCTCAGCAGAAACCTTGCAGGCCAGAAGAGAGCGAGATGACATATACAAGGTGCTGAAAGAAAAGAAACTGTCAACCAAGAATATTTTGCTCAAAATATCTGCCCTTCAGAAATGAAGGAGAGATAAAAACTTTCAGGCAAATAAAAGCTGAGAGACCTCATCACCACTGGAATTGCCTTGAAGAAATCCTGAAGGAATTTCTTCAAGCTGAAACAAAATGATACAAATTAGTAACATGTAAATATGTGAAAGTGTGAAAGTATAAAACTCACTGGTAAGGAAAATGTATATTCAAATTCAGCATACCCTAATAATGTCTTGGTGATATATAAATCACATAACTCTAGCATAAAGGCTAAAAACAAATTTATTGGAAAAATTATAGCTAAAATAATTACATAATGAATACACAATATAAAAATTGTAAATAGCAACATCAAAAACATCAGTGGGGGTAAGGTTAAAGGACAGAGTTTTTATACATAATCAAAGTTATTTTATTAGCATAAAATAGACTGTTAAATTTTTTTGTAAGTCCCATGGTAACCACACAAAGCAAAAACCTGTAGTTACACATAGAAGATAAAGACAAAGTAATCAAAGCATATCAATATGGAAAAATATTCAAATCACAAAGGAAGATGTAGCAAGAGATGAAGAAAAAAACCAAATAAATACAAAGCAGCCAGAAAGCAATGAAGATAATGGGACTAGTAAGTTCTTACCTATCAGTAATTACTTTTAAGGTAAATTGATTAAATTCTCCAATCAAAGACAGAGTGTCAGAATGGATAAAAGAACAAGACTTAACTATTTTCTGCCTACAAGAGACTTCCTTCAGCTTTGAAGACATGGATAGGCTGAAAGTGAAGGATGGAAGAAAGATATTCCTTGTCATTGGAAAGCAAAAGAGAACAGGGGCAGCTATGCTTATATCAACTATAATAGGCTTTAAGAAAAAAATATAAAAAGAGACAAAGAAAATTATAATATAAAGATAAAGGGGTCAATTCATCAAGAGAATATAACAATTTTAAATATATATGCACCTAAACTTGGAACATTTAAATATAATATGCAAATATTAACAAATCTGAATGTAGAAATAGACACCAACACAATAACACTAGGATACTGTAATATCTTTCAGCAATAGATAGATCATCCAGATATGAAATCAATAAGGAACCCTGGACTTCAGTTACACTTTAGACCAAATCAACTTAATAAACATACACAGAACATCTAATCCAACAGCAGTAGAATGCACATTTTTCTGAAGTGCATGCAGAAAATTCTCCAGGACTGATCATATGTTAGGTCACAAAACAAGTATTTAAAATTTTTAAATATTAGAACATATCAAATATGTCTCCCAACCACAATGATATGAAACTAGAAATCAATAATAGGAGGAAAGCTAGAAAATTTACAAATAAGTGGAAATCAAACATCACACTCTTGAATAATTAATGGGTCAAAGAAGGAATCAAAAGACAAAAAAATGTTGAGACACATGGAAATGGAAACACAACATATCAAAATATTTGGGATGTAGCCTTTATACCTCAAGGAACTAGAAAAAGAAGAAAAAGCTAAGCCCAAAGCCAGCAGAAAAAAGAAAGTAACAAAGATCCAGAACAGAAGCAAAGGAAATACAGACATGAAAAGCAGTAGAAAAGATTAGCAAAACTAAGAGCTGGTTTTTTGAAAAGACAAAATCTACAAAGCTTTAACTAGACTAAGAAAAAAGAGAGAAAACTCAGATAAATCAAATCAGAAAGAGGAGACATTACAATTGATATTGCAGAAATAAAAATAATTATAAAAACTACTATGTGCAATTACAGCTAACAAATTAGATAATGTAGAAGAAATGAATAAATTCCTTAAAACACACACACTGCCAAAACTGAATCAGGAAGAAATAGAAAATCTGAATAGACCTATAAGAATTCAGGAGATTGAATTAGTAATCAAATATCTTCCAACATAGAAAAGTCCAGGACCAGATCACTTCATGAGTGGTTTCTCCCAAATATTTAAAAAGAAATGGCAATCCTTCTCAAACTTTCCCAAAAAAATTGAAGAAGAGGAAACACTTCCAAACTTGTTTTACAAGGCCAATATTATCCTGACACCAAAAGCAAATAAGGGCACTATGAGAAAAGAAAATTACAGGTCAATAATTCTAATGAATAGATGCAAATATCCTCAACAAAATAGTAGCAAAACAAACTCAACAACATATTAAGAGGATAATTCACCATAACCAATGTGATATTTCCCTGAGATGTAAGCATTTACCAGAACAATTAGGCAAAAAAAGAGAAAGAAATAAAAGGCATCCAGATCAGAAAAAAAAGTAAACTTGTCTCTATTTGCAGATGACATGATTCTATATATAGAAAATACTAAAGCATCCACACAAAAAAATATTATCACAAATAAATATAGTAAACTTGTAGGATACAAAATTAACATACTAAATGAGTTGCATCTCTATACATTAATAACCCAATATCTAAAAGAGAAATTAAGAAAGCAAGACCATCTACAGTAGCATCAGAAACAATAAAACACTTAGGATAAATTTAACCAAGGAGGTGAAAGATCTGTATACTGAAGGTTGTAAAGAATTGATGAAAGAAGCTGAAGAAGACAAAAATAAATGAAAACATATCATTGTTTTGGGATTGAGAGAATAAATATTATAAAAATATCCATATTATCTGTGATGGTTAATACTGAGTGTCAACTTGATTGGACTGAGGGATACAAAGTATTAATCCTGGTGTGTCTGTGAGGGTGTTGCCAAAGGAGATTAACATCTGAATCAGTGGGCTGGGGAAGGCAGACCCACCCTTAATCTGGGGGACACCATCTAATCAACTTCCAGTCATTATAAAGCAGGAGACAAATGTGAAAAGGAGAGACTGGCCTAGTCTCTTAGCCTACATCTTTCCCCATGCTGGATGCTTCCTGCCCTCGAACATCGGACTCCAGGTTCTTCAGTTTTGAGACTCGGACTGGCTCTCCTTGCTCCTCAAGCTTGCAGACAGCCTATTGTGGGACCTTGTAACCATGTAAGTTAATAGTTAAGAAACTCACATACATATATATTACCTATTAGTTCTGTCCCTCTAGAGAACCCTAACTAATACACTGCCCAACGTGATCTACATATTCAATGCAGTCCCTATGAAAATTTCAATGGTGTTTTTCACAGAAATGAAAAGGAAATTTGGTCGGGCATGGTGGTTCATATCTGTAATCACAACATTTTGGGAGGCTGAAGTGGGAGTATGACTTGAGGTAGGGAGTTTGAGAAGAGCCTGGCCAACATGGTGAAACCCCATCTCTACTAAAAATATGAAAAATTAGCTGGGCAAGGTGGCACGCACCTGTAATCCCAGCTACTTGAGAGGCTGAGATGGGAGAATCACTTGAACCTGAGAGGTGGAGCTGAGATCCTGCCACCGCACTCCAGCCTGAGCAACAGAGTGAGACTCCATCTCAAAAAGAAAAAAAAAAGAAAATCCTAAAATTCATATGGAACCATAAGACTCTATAAATACAAGCAATCTTGAGAAGAATAAAGCTGAAGGCATCATGCTTCATGCAACTGTATCACAAAGCTATAGTTATTAAAATAGGATCGTGGCATAAAAATAGACATTAGAGCAATAGAACAGCATAGAGAGCCCAGAAATAAAACCAAGGGTGCCAAGAATGCACAGTGACAAAAGGATAGTCTCTTTAATAAATGATGTTGGGAAAACTATACATCCACATGACAAAAAAGAAAAAGAAAAGAAAAGACTTGGAACCAACCCAAATATCCAACAATGATAGGATGGATTAAGAAAATGTGGCACATATACACCATGGAATACTATGCAGCCATAAAAAAGAATGAGTTCATGTCCGTTGTAGGGACATGGATGAAGCTGGAAACCATCATTCTCAGCAAACTATCGCAAGGACAAAAAAACAAACACCACATGTTCTCACTCATAGGTGGGAATTGAGCATGAGAACACTTGGACACAGGAAGGGGAACATCACACACCGGAGCCTATCATGGGGTTGGGGGAGGAGGGAGGGGTAGCATTAGGAGATATACCTAATGTAAATGATGAGTTAATGGGTGCAGCACACCAACATGGCACGTGTATACATATGTAACAAACCTGCACGTTGTGCATATGTACCCTAAAACTTAAAGTATAATAAAAAAAATTTAAAATAAAAGAAAAGAAACTACACTCCTATATTATACCACATACAGAAATGAACCAGAAATGGATTATAGACTTAAATGTAATACCTAGTACTATAAAATTTATAGAAGAAAATTTAGGGAAAGCTCTTTAAGGTTGGTCTTGGCAGTGAATTTTTGGATATGACACCAGAAGCACAGGCAATAAAAGCAGAAGTAAACACTTGGGACTACCTCAACTGAAAAAGCTTCTGGCCAGAAAATGAAACTAGAGGACATTATGCTAAATGAAATAACCTGGATGTTATTGTATTGTGTCACTTATATGTGGAATCTTAAAAAAAATATAGTCCCACTCATAGAACCAGAGAGTAGAAAGATGATTGCCAGGGCCTGGGAGATGAAAGAAGTGGGAAGATATTGGTAAAAGGTGTCAAATTTTCAGTTATAAGATGAATATGTTCTGATGATCTAACATACAGTCTGGTGACTACCGTTCATAACACTGTGTTAATTAGCTTGATATGTTTATGTACATATATCAAATAGTCATATATATACTTTAAATGTATAAAATAACATTTGTCAATTTTACAATAGTACTGATTATAGTCCTTCATTTTACTTTTTCAGCCAAAAGCTGAAGAAAAAGTGAAACGAGGGACTATAATCAGTACTATTCTTTACTGCAGACAAATTTTACATGGGAAGTAGAGAGATTCTTTAGGGATTAAGTTTTGATCATGCTGATTAAAGTAAAACTCTCCTAGGATGTGTTGACGTGACCTAGAGAAAAAAAAAAAACATGAAGAGAGCTCATATTGAGTATGCTTGTGCATTAGGAAATATCTATCAACAATAAATGCAGGGCGGAAGAAAACATTATAAACCAGAATATTATAAGCAGATTTTTGTGTCAGAAGTGATTCTTTTTTTAACACATCTATTTATTCTAGTAAATGTTGCTATTTTACCAGGATCCTCACTTTTTAAATTCCATTCTATTCCCCATCTCTAACAATTTTCACCACTCTTTTTCCAGACCTTTTTGATCTCATCCATCTTGAGGGATGCGGCCTAAAGCACATACAGTCCTCCAAAGAAAAAGTAATGCCGTGTTACAAAACAGGTTTCCTATTTTGATGCACCTGGACATACCGAGGACTAAACTGTCTTTAGAAGGGATGTGCACATTCACATCAAGACACAAGACAACACCATCAGACTTCTGGAAATTATTTAAAACCTAAGTTTTGGGTATGGATTGCTGTTGGAGCCACATCTCTGAAGGACAATAATAAATGGATTCCAGACACATGGACAGACCCAGAAGACTCCAAAGCAGGGACAATATTGCCTGTTTCTAGCAAACCCATAAAAATGAAACAATTGGGCACCAATTGTTTTAGAAAAGCCCACTATCTTCAAATGTGAGATGAAAAATGAGAAGAAAAAGGTGTTAAGAAGGACCTAATTAAGAATTTTCATGTTACGTATTTGAACAACTTGACGCTGATGCAACATCATGATGTAGGGAATGGTTGAGAAGTCATACTCGTGAAGTAGAAAGAAAAGAAAAACAAACAGAAAGTTGCACCAGAATTAGTGTGGCACTGGTTTTATTTCCTACCTGATTGTAAAGGAAAAATTGAGATATGCTAATTTATCATGCAGCCGTATAACTTCATAATGTAAAATTTATGAGAAGAAATGAGAGGAAATTGGAGAGGAACATTATGGGAGCAATAAATACTTATATATACTTATATATAATATATATAATTGCAAATATTATAATGCTGTTGCATATTAGTTGAGACCATTTAGGTGATTATTTAGGCTAAAAGTATATATATATATATATATTTAATTAAAATACTATTTAACTGAGCCTCTTCTAGGGGTTAAGTACCCTTCTAGGTATTGGGGATGCATCAATTTCCCATATAAAGATTCCTGTAGAAATCTATCTATCTATATATATATATATAGAGAGAGATCTATATATATATATTCTATATATGTAGAGAGCTATATATATATTTCTATATATATATATTTCTATATATATAGCTCTCTATATATTTATATATAGAGAGAGAGCTATATATATATATTTATCTCTCTCTCTATATATATATATAGAAAATTTGGGAAACATCAATTTCCTATATAAAGATTCCTGTAGAAATCTATATCTATATATTTCTATATATATATATCTATATATTTCTATATATATATTTCTATATATATATTTCTATATATATATATAGATATAGAGCTATATGTATATAGATTTCTACAGGAATCTTTATATTGGAAATTGATGTTTCCCAAATTGCTGCTTTAGAGTTTATATTTTAGTAATGGAAAAGGCAGACAGTAAATAATATGCAAAATAAAGTAGTGAAATTCAGAGTATGCTAGAAGATTTTAAGTGCTATGGAAAACAATGGAAAGATTGAATGGGGGCAAGAGGCATCAGTCCCTCTGGCGCAGCAGAGTCAGGGGTCCATTTGCTATTTTCAGTAGAGTAATCAGTGTAGTCAGTAGTAATAGTAGTGGTAGTCATCCGTAGGTCTCACTGATAAGGGGAAATTTGAACAAAAACTTTAAAGGAGATGAGGAAGAAAATTATGGAGTTATTTGGGGAAATTGGATGGCAAGTAGAAGTTTTTACCAGTATGTGATCTCCTAAAATGAAGATATGCTGGGGTGTTCAAGGAGCAACTAGGGAGCCGGAGTGGCAGCTGCAGGGGGAAGCAGGAGGAGGGATGTGGAGAGATTACGTCTGGGGCTGGATCATGGTAGGTCCCATAAGCCAGCGAAAGGACTTGGGCTTTTCACATGACTGACAAGAGAGGCTATTTGGGGGCTTCAAGGAGGGAGTTTTACAATTTGATCTGGCTTCTCTGTGTTGAGACTATCAGGAGGTGGCAGAGTGGCTTAAAATATTAAGGAAATTAAATAATATCATCAGATTTGTTTCCTTGGGCTTCTGCAACAAATTACCACTAACTGGGTGTCTTCAAACAACATCAGTTTGTTCTTTCACAGTTCAGGAGGTCAGAAGTCCGAAATCGAGGTGCTACAGTGCTGATTCCTGCTGGAGGCTCTGAGGGGAACTGGTTCTATGCCTCCCTCCCACATTCTTGTGGCTGCAGGCAGCTCTTGGTATTCCTCGGCTTGCAGAAACATCACTCCACCTTCAGCTTCTGTTGTCACATGACCTTCCTTGTGTCTTCTCATGGTCTTCCCCACTGTGTATGTCAAATATCTCTCTCCTTTCTCTCATGAGGATGCCAGTTATTAAAATGTAGGGCCCACCTTAAATCCAGGCAAAAGTAATCCCAAGACTTTTGCCTTAATTACATCTGCAAAGACTCTATTTCCAAATAAGGTCACATTCACAGGTACCCAGGGTCAGGATTTAGACCCATCTTTTTGAAGAATGCAACACTACATTCATATTTTGTCCAGAAAGCTGACTTCAGGGTTGGTTAGTTTTGAGGCATAGTTATGTCATCTGGGACTCAGAATCTTTCTGCTTTTTTTTTTTTTTTTTCTTGTCGCCATCCTTAGTGTTCTGTTTCATCTTCAGTCTATCTTTGTAGCCTCAAGATGGCTGCAACTGTTACTGATGTCAGGTGCAGCTATGCCAACATCCTTAAGAAAAAAAACAACTGTCCCTCCCTTGTGTTCTTCTTGATCCCATGAGGGCTGGAATTTGTTTGTCTCTTTTATTCACTGCAGTCTGCCCAGCACCCGGAGCAGTGGATGGTACATTGCAGTGCTCAGCAAATATTAGTTGAATGAATTATTTTGCCAGGATTCTATAGCATGCCCATGCTTGCACCAAAGCAAAGTTTATGGGAATAGGTGTGAGGGCTTTGAACAATCAACACTCCTAAGGCCTTAGCACCAAAGAGGCAAAAGCTTTGTTGCAGAGACCAAAAAAAAAAAAAAAAAAAAAAAAAAAAAAAAAAAAAAAAAAAAAAAAAAAAAAAAAAAAAATCAGTCCAATTAGAAAGGAAAAAATAGCAGTGGAAATGGTTATTGGATAACTTATTTCAATGTTTTACAAAAGAATGTGTCAACTAAGTTTTGGTATACACAGAATTGATTATTTTCAGGTTTCTGATATGACTCAATGACACTTAAAGAGAAGTAAGTCATACATACATGTGATTCCTTACAGAATTTCAAGCATTCGTCACTGCCTACATTTCAGCGTGGACTCTCATCCTTCTTAATATCTTGTTTCTCATGAAATTCCTGCATAAATCCTCATGTCATGCCATCAGCTTACATTGTACCTTTAGACAAAAACTATTTCCATAAAGGAATAATGTATTGATTTAATAAACTAGTTATAAACCATTAAATGATTTGGAAAAGACAGACCAATTCTGTCAAAACCATGGGATCATCTTTTATGAGCAAAGATTGAAACCACAGTGATTTTTTTCTGAAGTAATTCAGAAAAGTAATTAATCCCCTCAGTTTTTTTTTTCTAAGTGTTCTCCTATCAAGTATTTCATAATATATTAATATCATGACATCATAACATCTGTTTCCCAAATTAATGCCTCTGGGGTCCACACTATTTTCTTCAATATTCATGTCAAGATCAATCAACTACAAAATAATTGCTATGAAATAGCTCTCAATATGTGTGTACCTTCCCATATGTGAATATAATTACAGTGTTTATTTTATATAAGGCCTTATGTGCCTAGATGGATTTATTCAGACACTTGAAGACTTAATAACAACAAAAACTAACCACAGTCTCTATTGTAGCAAAGGGCTGCAGAAGGAAATGAGGTGTAAAATAATCTCTCTATGTGGTTAGTGAGTCACCCTTTCAGGATTATTGATTGTCCTGCTAAGTGGGCAATTAAAATGAAAACCAAAGAGCTAAATATCCTCATACAAACATACAGACACTTATTTGAAAATTTACAAAGCAAACTCATTAAAATACCTTCTATTCTTGAGCCTTGCCTTGAAGGTGAAATGGGATCCTGAAATTTGCTATATTCAGCTCATCAGAATTTATGGATGAATACTCACTACCCTGGGAGAGGAAAGCAACAGAGACGAGAAGAAACAAATGAACGTATTCAAATCCAAATCATGGAGCCTGATGGCTTGCATCCCAGAGTTTTTAAGGGATTGACTTGTTATTTTGTTGCAACTATTACAGCTGAAGAATCGATATTGGAATTGTGCAGTCCCTAAAGGCTGAAAAAATGGGAGTTTCTTAATTAAACAATAGCCGTGGAGGTGGGACTCATTAATATAGAACAGGAAATGGTAGAAAATACCTGGAAAAGTAGTTGAGAAGGATGAACAGAAACATCTAAATTTCTAAAAAGATTGTAAGTACCTGGGATTAGGCCGCACTGTTTTCTAAAGAACAGATGCTTCATATGAATCTGTGACAAGCTGGGGAAAACAGTAGATTTAAAAAGAAATTGTCACCCTGTTCTATATGACAAGTCATCAGGCCCAGCCACTGTTTGGTGGGTGTATAGCTCAGTGTCTGGACACATCCAGAGAGCAATCTTTCTGAAGGTGACCACACCTGTGAAAGAAGCTTCCTAGACTGAAAAATGTCATTAATTATATTGCTTTTGTCCTACCTGAATCACCACATCTTTTAGTATGGCTTTTTTTGTTTTGTTTTGTTTTTCTTAGAAGCACTAGTTCGATTAAGTGGATAACAATGAGTCACCTGGTTGGAACAAGTATTTACTGAATGAACACCAGTCCTGTGGAATGCTCTGTGATAAATGTTAGGGGAGGGATGAAGAAACAGACCAACCTTCCTCAAGTGAGAGTTACTGAACTCTCACTGAGCAAAAGCCTCTAAGCCAGATGCTGTGAGGAAAGGATGGCTTGGAATTGTTAAAACGACATGGACTTTGGCCCCAATGTACAGTTTAGAAGTTAAGATAGCAAAGTTCTTTTCTTTAATAAATGATTTTGAACATCCACTCTGTGTCCCAAGGACTTCATGACCTGGCCATATGGTTTCTAACTATGAACAAAGACATGGCTAGAATGTGCCAAGGAAAAATCTTAAAGAATAAGGTAGCAATTCAGTGGGTTATAAAAGAAGGGTGGAATTTCAACAGATTTCGGTAGGTGATTAGAGAATTCCAGGCAGCAGGAAAAGTATGAGCAGTGACTTAAAGGTGCTACTACATAGGAAAAATTAAGGGAACCAAGCCACAGGCTTTGGCCAAAGACTAAGGAATGTGAAGGGGAATAAAAATGAGGAAACTAAGAGATAAGCATATAAGTAATTTGAACTTAATTCTGGTAGCAAGAAGATATTAAAAAAAATCAGAGAGGAGAGGCACAATCTTAGATAGACATTGGAAATGCTCATCTGGTTTCTATGTGTAAAGTCCACTAAAACAGAAGGCATTTTGGAAGCAAGATCAGTTTTAGGCCATTGATTCATGTTGGAGCTAAGGTAAGGCCTTTGGTGGTGCCTCTAGAAACAACAGCAAAGAGATGAATGGCAGAGACTGTGAAAGTGTAACCAACAAAGAAGGGCTCACTGCTAAATTATTTGATACTCACTTTAAGTGCAATAAGGTCTTGGAAAATTAATAAAAATAAGACAGTAGGACTGCTGTTTTTTTAGCCTTTATTTTATTTTATTTTTTTATTATACTTTAAGTTCTAGGGTACATGTGCACAATGTGCAGGTTTGTTACATAGGTATACATGTGCCACGTTGGTTTGCTGCACCCATCAAGTCATCATTTACATTAGGTATTTCTCCTACTGCTATCCCTTCCCCAGCCCCCCACACCCCGACAGGCCCCGGTGTATGATATTCCCCACCCTGTGTCCATGTGTTCTTGTTATTCAACTCCCACCTGTGAGTGACAACATGCAGTGTTTGGCTTTCTGTCCTTGTGATAGTTTGCTTAGAATGACGGTTTCCAGCTTCATCCATGTCCCTGCAAAGGACATGAACTCATCCTTTTTTATGGCTGCATAATATTCCATGGTGAATATGTGCCACATTTTCCTTTTTTTTTTTTTTTTTTTTGGAAATAGAGTCTCACTCTGTTGCCCAGGCTGGAGTGCAGTGGCGTGATCTTGGCTCACTGCAAGCTCCACCTCCTGGGTTCATGCCATTCTCTTGCCTCAGTCTCCTGAGCAGCTGGGACTACAGGCACCTGCCACCACGCTCAGCTAATTTTTTGTATTTTTAGTACAGACGAGATTTCACCGCTTTAGCCAGGATGGTCTTGATCTTCTGACCTTGTGATCCACCTGCCTCAGCCTCCCAAAGTGCTGGGATTACAGGCGTGAGCCACCGTGCCCGGCCTGTTCCACATTTTCTTAATCCAGTCTATCAATGATGGACATTTGGATTGGTTCCAAGTCTTTGCTATTGTGAATAGCGCCACAATAAACATACGTGTGCATGTGTCTTTATAGGAGCATGATTTATAATCCTTTGGGTATATACCCAGTAATGGCATCACTGGGTCAAATGGTATTTCTAGTTCTACATCCTTGAGAAATTGCCACACTGTCTTCCACAATGGTAGAACTAATTTACATTCCCACCAACAGTGTAAAAGTGTTCCTATTTCTCCATATACTCTCCAGTATCTGTCATTTCCTGATGTTTTAATGATTGCCATTCTAACTGGCATGAGATGGTATCTCACTGTGGTTTTTATTTGCATTTCTCTGATGACCAGTGATGATGATCATTTTTTTCATATGTCTGTTGACTGCATATATGTCTTCTTTTGAGAAGTGTCTGTTCATATCCTTTGCCCACTTTTTGATGGGGTTGTTTGTTTTTTTCTTGTACATTTGTTTAAGTTCTTTGTGGATTCTGGATATTAGCCCTTTGTCGGATGGGTAGATTGCAAAGATTTTCTCCCATTCTGTAGGTTGCATGTTCACTCTGATGATAGTTTCTTTGGCTTTGCAGAAGCTCTTTAGTTTAATTAGACCCCATTTGTCTATTTTGGCTTTTGTTGCCATTGCTTTTGGTATTTTAGTCATGAAGTCTTTGCCCGTGCCTATGTCCTGAATGGTATTGCCTAGGTTTTCTTCTAGGGTTTTTATGGTGTTAAGTCTTACATTTAAGTCTTTAATCCATCTTTAGTTACTTTTTGTATACGGTGTAAGGAAGGGATCCAGTTTCAGCTTTCTACATATGGCTAGCCAGTTTTCCCAACACCATTTATTAAATAGGGAATCCTTTCTCTATTGCTTGTTTTTGTCAGGTTTGTCAAAGATCAGATGGTTGTAGATGTGTGGTGTTATTTCTGAGGCCTCTGTTCTGTTCCATTGGTCTGTATCTCTGTTTTGGTACCAGTACCATGCTGTTTTGGTTACTGTAGCCTTGTAGTATAGTTTGAAGTCAGGTAGCATGATGCCTCCAGCTTTGACTGCTGTTATTTTTTAAAGCCCTTTTCACACTGACCTACAGTTTTATATATTAAAGATTGAATTTGAGAGTAGAACATTAATATAATGGTAGTAAGCATTCTCCATTGACACAGCTCTGGTATATTCAGTTCAATTCCTGACATGTTACAGAGGAGTTGGTTTCTCCTCTTTAACAGTTTTCTAGATGGCTGAGATTCACATTGGTCTTACCAGTGTACCATGAGGTGCTTGAGGCTAGTGTCCGCAGAATTGCTTAGCAAGAGAAGAGTCAAATACTGTCAGGTTCCTGGCATTTCGCCTCCTTGCCAGTAGCTAATGAGTACATTAGGCCCTAGCAATGCAAGATCCTTTCATATAAAGAGCAATTGGTTGGCACAGATCATGGTTGCAGCCCAAAAGCAGTTTCTAATAATATGAATTAAGTCAGCTGCTGTGGTCTGTATCCATCAGGTAACCTCCATGCCCTGGCCCACTCCATGACCACCTCCTTGATTGGAATCCCTGGAATTCACAGTTCTCTACATCTTTCTTCCATGCTCCCCAGCCTCACCACTTTTCCTATTCCCACACCATATATTCCTGGTGTCAAAAGCCTAGGTCTCTCTGTCTCTCATATTGCCTCTCCTAGCACAAGGGAAAGTCTCTTAGCTGGCCAATGGAGGCCAACTCATCCAGCAGTGAGAAAAATATTAATAACCTTCCTCAAGGATGGAGAAGATTCAGTTTATAAAACCAAATAGCTTTTATTCTGTCCTGGTTGTGAGGATAATTCATCCTCTGTACCAGAATGTAAGAATGAGTCTAATGCAAAAATAAAAAAGCAAAACAAGTTGAGTTTTGTACTAAAATAGGTTTAACTTCTTATCCTGTTACATTAGTGAGACTTTTTTCATTGAGATGTACAGATTGTAGAATGTTTTCATGCATGTTATCTCTCCTTTGATGCTTATAACAATCCTGAGTGCCATCATTCTCTTTGACCAGTTAAGAATCTGGGGCAGCAGGCATGGCATGCTGCATATCACATGATTGGAAATATCAAAGTTAGCAGGAGAACTTAAGGCTGATTTTTCAACTCTACTTGTTTAATATATTGCCTATTGACAGAAGCGCTGAAAAACATTTACAATGCCTTAGCTTACCTTTAATTTTGTCATTCTGTTTTTCTCACTGACCAACAAAAGGAATTGGTAAAATGTGAGGAATTAATCACTTGAAGGAATTGGTTCAATGCATGATTTCCCTCTGCTTTTGATTGGATGTTTCCTTAATATCCATGTATTGTATATTTATGGTGTTGCAGGTACTGTTTTTGATTCTATGGATACAAGGATCAAAAAGTCATAATTCCTTCCTTTCTGGTACTCAATACCCAGAGAAGAAAACTGGTAACATTAATAATAAACTATCCCACAACATACGTATTTAGTATCAACCATTTAGAATAATGCTGGGTATTAAGCTCCTTTTCTTTCTATACTCCTTCCTTACAAATATTTGGTTCACTTAGGTATTTTCTGTTTCTGTAGCCTATACCTCTCAACATGGTGGTGGTTATTATTTGACTAATTTCACTATTTTCATAAAATGTCTGTGGCCCAAGTCTTCCTACTTGTACACAACTATATCTAAAGGAGAGGGGAGAATTTCCTTCCCATACCTCTAGCAGATTGCTCTTGATGTATTGGGTCTTTGCCTGTGATCTGGCTACAAGGGAAATAGGGGAAGCAAAGAAATTCCTCTACCAATAGGGAAAGCAAAGAAATTCCTGTATGAGCCCCTGCCAACCTGGACAAATTCCTCTATGTGCCCACCCCCCAACCTGGTATGGGGAGGAATTAAAGGCTACTGAGTAAATAACCAGTAGAGACTGCCACAGTCAATCACAGTAAAATTGCCATACTTAATTTTTGAATGTATTAATATGATTATTTTTATTGTTGGTGAGGTCTTGATATAATGTGATGAAAACCGAAAAGGGGTACACCATTTATAGTACTCAGCTACCATGATGGTAGCTGGTTATAATAAAATATATCTCTATTCTGCAAATAAAAAGTTATTAGCTCCAATTCTTGGACCATGGACAGTTCACATTTACCATTGTCATCACTGTGATCATCATCATTACTGTGAATTGTTCTCATCAAACAGCATTCATTTGGTTCTCTGCTTACAAAAGATGCCGTATTATCTTTCTATGTTTCTCTTAAACATGTGGAAAATAATGCTTTTGGAGAAATTGGGATATTGGGAGGATAAATGAGCTTCTGAAGGTGTTTTCCATTGTGTGCCATAGATGAGCTCTGAAAAGTCAAGTATACATTGAAGTTTTGTAAATCGAATCAATTTTAAATGCACTAGAGAACTCAAAATTTAGAAGAACCTTGTAGTGAGTCTGTGTTGCAAGGACTCCATTTGAAACACAGGTATTCAGTCCCAGATTCAATAGTTTCATAAATTTGTATTTTTCTAAGATAGGCTGTTCTTAAATTGATTATGTGTTTTACACTTTTTCAGGGAAAAGTCATTATGAATCCAAAATCGTCTTTGTTAATGTGAATGTAATAAAATCTAGTTATTTTCATTGCCACATTAGTAGAGAATTATTCTTTTCATCATTATTCATTCTTTAAAAGAGATTTTATTTTTAAGTTAGCCATTTTGGATAATTCAAATAATAAAATATCAAAAATGGAAAAAAAAGCTCAGGCATCACATATATAGTGGTTTTGAAAAATATAGCTCAACAAATTTCATTCATGCTAAACACACACATGTGCATACATGGAATTTCAGGAAAAAAAATAAAAAGGTAAAAGCAGCCTTGTTTCAGAGAAAGCAGATATGAGGGGCTTTTGTTCTTCCAATAGCCCCTCTGATCTGCTGGGTTTCTTCCTGGGTTCTCTGTCTCCTGAGAGGGCATGTGTATGTCAGTTACTTCCAGAATTACTTACTGGAATACCTGGTTCTGCCACCTATAAAGTAGGTGGTAAACTTGGGTAACTACTTATCTACATCACAGACAGGATAATAGTCCCAACCTCATGACAATCTAGAGGTTGAATAAATTAATACCTGCACAGTACTTGGATCAGTGCCTAACCTGTACTAACCTGTAGCAGCAGGCACCTAGGAAGCAGTATCCTCTATGGAGGCATCTTCATGGAATACCATGACATGGAAGTACATCTTATGAAATTCACTTAATCCCAAATCCTTATTTTATCAATGGGTGAGCAGAGGCCCTAAGGGGAGAACAATTTTCCTGAGTTCAGGCAAGGAGGGGGTAGCAGAAAGGATATATAGCTCTGGGCTCTGGAGGCCCACTAGAGAGAATTTCCCACTGGAGCCTGAGTTAACTCTAGAGGCCACGGATACTTTATTTCAGTGACCCAAAGGCAAGAGACACACTGAAGCTCCATTTAGAGCAGGATTTCTCAGTCTCCTCACGGCTGACATTTTGGGCTAGATAATTTGTTGCTCTCCAGGGGCTGTGATGTGTATTGGAGAATGCTTACCAGCACGGCTGGCCACCGGATGCCAGTAGCACAAAAATGTCTCCGAATATCATGGAATGTCCCCTGGGGGACAAAATTGCAGGTATTTATAAATGCATTTTAGCAGTTTTAGCACAATAGAGCCAGAAAAGATGCTATCAGGAGTACACGTGAGGGTACAGCCCCACAAGGAGGCTGAGGCCCCACAGAGAGTGGCCTCTGGGGACTTTGCCTAAGGTACAAATCTCACTCATGTTCTATGCACAGACTTCCTCAGAGTCTGAACTAGAAGGGTCACACTGTATTTAGTGTGCAAGCAACATCCGTATAAAATAACCGCTCATGAGAATAATGCAGAATTTCCCCAAAGGGGTTTGAATTTCAGGCTCTGGATATTTAAAATGGGCACAACGTTACTCATCTGAAGCCTGGTATTATAGGTCATGTGAGTGAACACCTTGGGACCTTCAGAATCAAACAAAATGCAGTGCTCCTAACGTCTGTCTGCTGAGACAATACTAACTCCAGCTCTAGGGGTTCTGAGACTGCCAAAGACGGGCCCTGTGGTTAATCCACACCTCCCCTCTCTTTTCATCCTCTTCCTGTCCCTTCATCATACACAGAATCCTCTTGGTTAAACTCCATCTTGTGTTTTTAAAAGGAACATCTAGGGGGGAACTCAAACTCAACCCATGTAATATAACTATCAAAAAAAGGTGATAGATTATTTTCCATCAAATATTCTATTGTTAATACACTCCCATGTGTACTATTATCTTAATATTTTTTAACAACAATATAATTTTGTGCAGCACATTTTAACTCACAAAGCCTCTTCACATGTATTACTGCATTTAATTCTTACAACAATATTTAAGGAAATGTAAATTCAAAGAGATTGAGTAATTGTACAAGATAACCCAACCGGTATAAATAGACATACTTCACTCCAGATTCTTATAAGCCAAATTCACTTACTGTCCATATCATTATATTTTCTTTTAAAATAATGGTGATGGGGGTTTTATTTCAACCATATTGCCGTTTTTTAGAACCACTTTGGAACTACCTTTGGAGACTGCCTGTAGAACTTGTGGCATATTTTTAAAAATACCTTCAAAGGCTCTTATCTATCAAACTTTCAGGATGAATCCCCTCTTTAAAAGAAAGTCAGGCTGTTGATTAACTTAAATGTAGCCTTAGAATGCTGAAATAATTTGTCTCTGAAAGCATTGAAAATTTTTTAAAACATTAAAAATATTTAGTAACATTTAGAACAGTCATTTTCAAAATATTTTAGTAGCAGTATAATTTCTTTTCAAATAAAATCTTTAATGAATCACTAATATAAAGGAGGCCCCAGGTTTTGGGATTGATCTAAGATCAGTGAGGATCCATGCTCTATCTCCAGATAGAGCTCCAATGATATGACAACCTTCAGAGTCAACATGCCAATACCAATACAGCGACAGGCTCGGAGACTCTAGGTTGGGCGTCTCTATACCGTGATGTGTGCATCTCTATACTGTGCACACTCTATACTGTGATGTGTACATGTTCTGAGCCTTGCTTGGCATTTCACTGAGCAAGGCACTCTATGCTATAGTAGTTTTCTAGATTGTATAAGTTTAGCCAATTGAATATGTGAAATTTAATTCAGTGTGTTCACCATCACGGATACATTCGGAAGTTCAAGTATGTAAAAGTGAATGAAGCCTTATTCTGAAGTCTACAGGAAGATGCACAAGCTTCATGATACTAAGCTGAAGTGTTGGTGGTTTCAGTATTAATGTGTGATAACTAATATATTTTAGTGTGTGTTTTGTGCAATATTTAAACTATCCTGTCATTTTTAAAATCATATGTGTAAAAACTACTGAAGATTCTTCACAGAACTCTTAGGTTCCATAGATTAAATATTGCTGATTTAGTAAGACATAATTTAGGTGTGAGGTTGTAATGTGCTTATTTATTTATTTATTTATTTTTAATAAGTCATCTTATTACTCTATAGTCTCACCTTGCCTCCTTTTCTTCTCTGGGATTTTTTCACCAGAGAAGCTCAGGGCTTTTGAAATAGCTCAGTGAAGGTCTGATTAAGATTAGGTGCTTGTAAAGCAAGGTACATACTGACATTTCTTATTGAACTGGTAAATAGCACCTTAATTAGCCAACTACAGCTACACTCTTTGCAGGGTAATAGGTGCATCTAAAATACACTAGCTGAACACTCTTTTTGCAAGATACCAGCCTGGCAGCTACATAAAGATGATGAGAACCAAGTCTATCTCACTAAGATATTTATTCATCTAGTTGTGAAAGTCAAGGTTAATTTTCGGCATGTCTGGCTTCACTTTTTCAGAAATAATTACCAACTCAGGTGCTTTTTGATCAACCAGTAAACCAGTCCTTATTCAGCCTCCACTTAGGCATACTTACAAAAAATCGTGAATGATTACAGAATGTGAAAAATGTAAAATTGCTAGAGATCATCTAATTCAGTTATTTCCAACCATTGGCCAATGGCCCTGTAATAGGTTTCCTTTATAAAAGTACTGGGGAAGCTTGATGAAAGTGTGGGTGCTCTGATGTCACCTCATGGACATAATGATTCAGTAAGTATGAAAATATTTAGATAATATTCAGTAAGATAATGATTCAGTAAGGATGGGATAGAGCCCATGAATCTGCATTGTTAACATCTCCAATGACTCTAATGGGAAACCCAGTTCTGAAATCACTGATGTGGTCAGTTCTCTTATTTTATAAATTACTTTGCCCAAGGTCAAAAGTGGACCAAATCCCAGATCTCTAGACTCCCTGGTCAGCTCCTCTTCCTCTGTCTCAGGTCATATTTGTTTTTTAAGGAAATTACTCATTAATCAGTGTGGGATTGTGCACTTGCAACTCTTCAGCCTTGAGAATTAGAGCTACTCAGCAAAAACCTGAAGGTCTCATCTGCCCCAGACTCTGGGGCCAATTCTGTCCTAAGGCAGAAAGGATTTGAAGAGCTCTAAGCCAGGGGCTTTGCATCCAGTCATTTCAACTTCTGACCCCTTCTATTTGTATTTTTTAAACAAATTAGATCTAC
Source organism: Pan troglodytes (assembly GCF_028858775.2). Classification (NCBI taxonomy): domain Eukaryota; kingdom Metazoa; phylum Chordata; class Mammalia; order Primates; family Hominidae; genus Pan; species Pan troglodytes. The sequence continues at coordinate 62,381,366 of NC_072415.2, forward strand.
CAAAGTCTAAAAAACAATTTATTGGTAATCACACTACAATTGTGGGTTTTACTTGATTTCTTCTCATATTTCAAAAGTTTTAATTGTATATATATTGATAAAATGTTAAAGTCTAATGGGTATAAGAAACACTTAGAAAATAATTCAAGAGAGCACATCTTAATATGCCATCTGTGCGTGTCTGGCACTAAAGGTATTCACGATGTAGCAGCATCTTGCCCTTCCTAGACTATAAACTTACCACTAGCAGAAAGTTGGTGATATGTTTGATTTTGAATCTTATATACATCTAGCATCATTCTCTATATACAGTAAAAACTCAAAAAATATTTTTGAATGAGAGTGCCAATTTGGGAAGTACATCTCAGCTCCCATTAAGCAGATGTGTCCTGAGCTATTACCAGTACAGACCTGTGGGCAGAGCCAGGGGTGGGGGCATCTCTTGCTCAAGAGCGGAACTGGCAAGGCTTAAGTAACATGGCTCTTCAAAATGAATTTTGCATCTTGGTATTTCATATGCTTTTAAAATGATCATGAACTTGGCCCTTTTTATTAATGCCGCTTATTTCTAGCATTTCCCCATCTGGCAGGGAAATGCCATATTGTCCTGGAAAACCCTGGAGCCTGGAAAAATTGGGACCATTTGGCCAACAGTGTCCTCAGCAGCTCTCAACACAGGGAAATATTAAAATATATTAACAATGGCAACCAACCAAACAATCAAAAAAAGTCTGATCTTTTAGGAGAAAGATCAGGGTTTTACCATAAAAGATGCAATGCTTCCCTGACCTGTGCTTTTGCGAATGCTAGTCCCTCAGCTTGGCACATTCTGCTTTTCCCCTCTGATCTGTAATCCACCTTGCACTTCCCCACCACCATCTGCCACACATGATTTCTTTGTTTACCTTTAGTCATTATTTGGGGCCACTTAGGTATTCCTTTTTTAGGGCAGCCTTCCCAGATTTTCTGGAGTCCAGATAGTACAGTCCTCTGTTTGGCCTTTTTGGTGCACTATACTGCCCATGTCTTAGGGCTTGTCATACTGAATTGCACTTGTCAGTACATTGGCTTTCCCCTCCACACAGAAAGTTTTGTAAAGTCCTGGAAGATCATGTTTAAGTTGTTGTGACATAGTAAGAAGGTTTTTTGCCCCTGGTTCCTGGCACAGAGCTTCTAAAACCCCTGTAACTCCTGGGTGATAGGGGTGACAGGAACATCTTTTGATAAAATATTTCATCTGGATACCTTTTTCTCAGCCCAAGAGCTTCTCAGACCCCTGGAGTCTCCAGAGTGAGAAGAGTGTCTTTTTTATGCTAATGAGATGGCTAATGGCTTAGGTTCTCTACGTAGCTTTACAGTGTGGTCTGGTTACCAGAAGAACCAACCGTGTGATTAGAGGGCTGGAACTTCAAACCACTCACCCCCTCCACCTCCAGGGAGAGGAGGGTGGTTGAGATTGAGTCAACCACCAATGATCAATGATTTAATCAATCATGCCTACATCATGGAACCTGCATACAACTCTTTAAAAGGGGGATTTGGAGAGCTCCTGGGTTGCCAAACTCACTGCTGTGCTGGGAGGGTGATGCACCCCAACTCCATGAAGACAAAAGTTCCTGCATTTAGGGCCTTCCAAACCTTGCCCTAGGTACCTCTTCATCTGGCTCTGCATCTGTGCTCTTTTTAATAGCCTTTATCATCAATGGGTAAATATAAGTAAAGTGTTTTCCTGAGTTCTGTGAGCCTCATAGCAAATTATCAAACATGAAGAAGGGATTGTGGGAAACTCTGGTTTGTAGCCAAGTTGGCCAAAAATGTGGGTAATCTGGGGGCCCACTATTTAAGATTGGCATCTGAAGTGGGGGGCAGTCTTGTGGTACTGAGCCCTTAATCTGTAAGGTCTGTGTTAACTCTGTGTAGTTAATGTCAGAATTAAATTAATTTGTAGGACACCCAGTAGATGGCCACAGAAAATTGCAAAATTGCTTAGTATGGAAAACCCACACATTTGTTGTCAGAATTGCTATGAATATAGACACAGCAATTTTTTTAGCTGTTTGTAATCCTACCCCAAAATATTACATATGCCTCAAGCTAAGATGTCTTTTCCCTTAGAAGGTTATTTCTTATCCAGTATTTGGAGATACTAGGAGTCATTTATTCTATTTCTTTATTGTCAATAACAAAGCACCCTTCAGAAAAAAATAGCTTTGTGTTGATCTCAATTCATAACAGTTTTGTATGTTTACATGGGTCACCTAATGTAGTTTTATTTAAGGTAAAAAAAATTGGTATGAATTTAGTAATTATTCTTAAGGATATGACCCCAAGATTGCAAGTATTTGAGGTCATCGTAACAAGATTTTTAATGATCATTTTACAGAAATAATACTGAAAGCAGTTAGGCTTTGAAGACACCAGTTCTACAGCTATGGAAAGAATGGAGAAATAAAATTGCCACATTTTGTGAAAATGGCAACTTGTAGTTTGGGGTATAGATTCAAAATGGCTGTATCTCAACATAGTAGAATGAGAAGGTGATGTGTTCTGGAAAACTGTGGAACACATGACTAGGAAACAATTCCTGTGAAGAATGCAGATGCTGATGTTAAAAATGCATGTGAAACTGGCCGGGTGTGGAGGCTCATACCTGTAATCCCAGCACTTTGGGAGGTGGATCACCTGAGGTCGGGAGTTCGAGACCAGCCTGACCAACATGGAGAAACCCCGTGTCTACTAAAAATACAAAATTAGCCGGGCGTGGTGGCACATGCATGTAATCCCAGCTATGTGGGAGGCTGAGGCAGGAGAATCACTTGAACCCAGGAGGCAGAGGTTGCAGTGAGCTGAGATCGTGCCATTGCACTCCAGCCTGGGCAACAAAGAGTGAATCTCTGCCTCAAAAAAAAAAAAAAAAAGAATGCATGTGAAAATAGACACTAGGGAGTACCAGAGGTTGGAGAGAGAGTTAGGGATCTGGGCTGAAAACCACATAAAACCTGGGTTTTATATTCACTACCTGGGTGATGGGATTATTTGTATCCTAAACCTCAGTGTCATACAATATACCCACATAACAAACCTGCACATGTACCCCCTGAATTATAAAATAAAATAATGTTGGAGTGAGAGTAAAAAAAAAAAAAGAATGCATGTGAAGAGGATAAGTACAACTGCTAAAATGTGAGTGGAAAATAACTTTTCTAAATTAATATATTATGCATACTTTATATGGTTTAAAATGTGTACATAAATCCAAATGAACCAATCATTTAAGCAGTATTTAACTATTCTATCAACATCCCTAAAAGTGATTTTCGTATTCACATTAGCCAAAAAAAAAGTAGGGATTTTCTTATTGGAGAAATGCAAAATGGTATTATTTACAGAAATACCTTTTATTCGGGGGTAAATATAGGTTGCTGTTTGTTGATGCAGTGAACTCTGCAATGACTGATACAGGATATGGGGCTGTAACATTGGCCCTTTGAGTGCTGTATTGAGACTGACTAATTCATCTCTCAGAACTGGGAAGATTGCCAAAAGACCCTTTGTGGTAAGTGGAAGTCAGAGTCCTAGCAGTTGTAAAGGCCTTCCTCATCCTGTGTTTATCCCATCCTGGTCACCATCACCCATGATATGAAAAAAAGAGGGACATTTCCCCATATCATGCATGATTCTATTGATTTCAAGAAGATCCAGATAAAATGGAATAAACAGAAAACTTGTGGTAGCTCAAGTAACTTAAAAGTCAAGGGAAATGATCACCTTCTGCCTCAACTTAATCAGAGGCTTAATGTTACTGGGACTCTTTCTATCTCTCTGTGATTTTCTCCCTCTATGTGAGACCCATCCTCAGACAGACTCTTTTCTTACATTGAAAGAAAGAGCAGCAGCTCCAGGCCTGAAATCCTCTCAGCTCAAATCCAGCAGGAATCTCCTCATGCTCTGTCCAAGCATTCCAGCAAAATCTCGGTGCATCACACAGGTTCCAGGTGGGTCATAGTCACATTCCTAACACACCTTCATGGCTGGGGAAAACACCCAAAGAACAGCCTGAGATGAGGAGGAAGAAGGCTTGTTTCTACACTGAGAAATGAAAGTTCAGCATGCGAAGAAGGATGAATGGATGCAAGCAGTAAAAACAACAGATGACACCACATTTTCATATTTTCCTGATTGTCACAGTACTCCATGTTAATTATCATTCAGAAGAACAGGAAATAAACATAACACTCCTCGGCTCTTTTCTCAGGGATATCTATGAGTACCATTTAGTCATTCTTCATCCTAATTTTTCTATTTGTGTAATTTTTATAAAATGCAAATCACAGTGTAGATATAGAGCTGGTATTTTCACTTAGATTAAATAAGAATTTTAATATCTCATGAATAATCTATTATAAACAATTTAAATGGCTACATTCAAAAGCAATTTTTATAGTTAACTACGTTATTTTTTAAATTCCTTGGTTTTCCTGTTTACAGTCTAGATAGGAGACATTAAACATGGATGAAAGGTAGAAGTAGTCCAAGGGCAGAGATACAAATACTTGTGTTTATAATCTTCTTTACAGTCTCCAAGAATTGAGCCTTTAAGTATTTATTGAAAGAGGGTTTTTTTTTTTTAACTTTTATTTAAGTTCGGGGGTACAAGTGCAGGTTTGTTACATAGGTAAACTTGTGTCATAGGGGTTTGTTGTACAGATTATTTCATCACCCAGATATTAAGTGTAGTATCCATTAGTTATTTTTCCTGATCCTCCCCTTCCTCCTACCCTCCACCCTCCAAAAGGCCACACTGTGTGTATTGTTCCCCTCTATGTGTCCATGTATTCTCATCATTTGGCTCCCACTTAAAAGTGAGACCAAAAAGCATCATATTTTATGTAATCATTCCCATTTCTCTCTTGTGTGAGTCCCCCCAGCCTATACCTAATCTCAGAAGTAGATTCCTACCTTCCGGTCCAGTCACATCCTCTGCCCAATATTTGGTGATGAATGACCTCCACATATTGATTTGAACTGCACTGTGCCAAGTCTCGATGCCAAGACACGTCTTTGGCACAGGATGCTACACTAGAACTGTTCTTTCTGACTTGACCTGTTCTTGGTATAACAACTGTTTGCTGAGACAAGACTGAAAGATGGCTGGGCCCCTGAATCATGAATCATAGGACCTTCTCTTTCCAAAGCTCCTGTGTGCAATGAAGAAATAGTCATTTCTTCAAAAAGGGTTAGAGAAGAACTTTAGCCAAATTAAATTTAAAGGAGTTTCATTGAGCAATGAATGATTTGCGAATCAGGCAGCCCCCAGAATCACAGCAGATTCAGAGAGACTCCAGGGATGCCTTGTAGTCAGAACAAATTTATAGACAATAAAAAGGGAAATAGGGAGTGAAATATAGAAATCATAAGTGAGGTACAGAAACAACTGGATTGGTTACAGCTCAGTGTTCACCTTATTTGAAGACAATTTAAATGCTCAGCAGTGCATGAGTGGTTGAAGTATGGCTGCTGGGATTGGCCAGGACTAAGCTATTGTTACAGAAACGTACTCTTAAGTTGGGTTTTCAATCTTATCTACCTATTAAGTTAGGTTGCAATTCATCCACAAGGACTCAAATATAGAAGTATGGGGTCTTTCTCAGGCCACATTTACTTTGCTTTAACAAGGTACATATTGAACTTCTATTACATGTCAGTCATTATTACTACAGCTGGGAATATAATGGTGAGCAAAAATCTATATTTTCATCATGTTCACACTCTAGTGAGAAAGACAGACATATAATTATGTAAAATGGCCATTTGTGATAAGTGCAGTAAAGGAGAGGCACGTGGAGATATAAGTGGTTATAATAGAGAATTTCATCTATAGTTTTTCTGAAGAATTAATAAGTGAGTTGAGAACTGAAGATGGGTTAGCAGTAACCAACAAAAGTGGTGGGGTAGAAGAAAAAAATTCAAGAACAAAAAATAATCCCCTGATTCCTTGACTCTCTTAGTTAAGATTGTACCTCTTCTTTGGTACCTTCTGTAAGAAAAGAGGTCAGGAGAATCTTACCTGAGGAAGTAATGTTTGAGCAAAGACCCAAAGAAGTTAAGAAAAAAGCCACTTTGCTATCTGGCCAGGAATATTCCAGTGAGAGGAAATTTGTGCAAAGACCCTGAGATGGGTTGGTCCCTGTGTGGCCAGGAACAGCCGGAAGCCAGTGGCTGGAGAAGTAAACTGAGTGGGGACACACAGGAGTCAAATTCAGAGTGAAAGAGAGGGAGGAGCAGGTCCTGTGGGTGTTTGTATTCATCATGGGGCACTGTAAAGAATTTTAGTTTTGAGGGAGATGAAATTGAACTTGAGGGAGAGGAGTAAGATGTAGAACCACTGAAAGGTTTTGAGCAGAGTGATCTGATCTGACTTACACTTAAAAAGAAATCATCTGGCTATATTGAGAAGAGATTGTATAGAGTACAAGTTGGAAGCACAGTGGCTCTTGGAGCATATTTAAGTTCCCATTTACAAAGGAAGAAATGGAGGCACAGAGATTTTAACTTGACTAAAGTCATATAGCACAGATAATTGATTTGAACTTAGGTTTAGCTGATCTTAAAGCCCCTGCCCTTTCTACTATGTCAGATTTGTGTGTGTGTGTGCATATTAATTATAAAAGTAGGATCATACAATGTATGATACTTGAATAGTTTTTCACTTTTTCATTTAAGATGTTACGAAGTATGTCAACACATCATTTTTCTATAGCATCATTTTTAAGGCCTACACCTTAGTCCATTGTATAGATGTACAATCTTCAGATAACCTACCTCCTTTTGTTATTTTTAAATTATTATTAAAAATCTAAATAAATATTTGCATTGGGAATTCTTCCATCCTCTTGAGGGAAAAGGCCAAACATCCCAAGGAAAATATTTTAGAATATATTTCCTGTTGATGAGAAGGTGATCTTTCATACATGAGAAAACAATGTAAACTCAATGACAGCATTGGCCTTTTTATTTTAAAGTACTTAAAGCAATTTCTAAAAGAATATATTTTCACACTTTGCGAAGTAAGCATGAAACTACACAAAATTACTAATTAATTAGATTTGGAGATGCAGTCAATATGTTCATGAGGAAGGGCAATATTTTGTGTAGAAACTAAAGTGCCTATATTTTAATGTGTTAGTTTAAAAAATCAGTAGGCAAATGTTCTTGTCTCACCCTCTGGAACATTAGATCTCAATGATTTTATTGGTTTGATGATGATGACATTGTAAAGGTTTGGGTTCTCCTTCTTTTACAGAAGCCTAGGAGTATCATTTCTTTCCAGTTGTCTTAGCTATTCCTTTTCCTTTCCAATACAGTGCAGTCTTCCTGTCTAGGCTTTTCAAGTTTCCCTCACCTCCTTTACTATCACGCCTCCAAAAAATAGATTTGTCTCCTTTTTTTTTTTTTTTTTTTTCAAAAGTGTCTCAGTGCTGTGGACTTGAGAGAACCCATGTTATATAAGAAAAAACATCACAAGTTTTCTTATGAATCAAAGCCAGCAGTTAGGCCTTCTGCAATGTTTCACATGGTGGAACTAGAAACAGGAAATTATTCAATTAAACCTCCGTAGTTCACCACCGTAGCAACAAATAGGCTATTTCAGAAGCAGTTTTCCCAGCCTCAGAAGGAGAATTCCCCCAGTGCCGGGGAGTAGAGTGGTGCCAAAGTACCAATTTTCAAGAGTATTCAACTGCAAAAATGACACTTTTCTACTTGCAAAAGAACTTTCTTTGGCTGTTTTCTGAGACAGAAGGAAATCTCCTTTCCCATTTTGGAAATCAATAAGGCTTTTTCCTCCACTGCTATGGGTTATTATAAAAGAAACTACCCATGTTTCTGGAGATAACTTGTAGAAGATGATTACTGAAACACTGCCAACTCTGCTCTCCTGTGGGCCGCCATCTGGAGGTTGGGGACTGCTGGTTGGAAGGATGTGAAGAATATCCATTCAGGTTCCTAATGCTCGTATCTCCCAGACATTTCAACAAGTTTGCAATAGAGTATTTTGAGCCAACGCCATCTAGAGCCCAGGATAAAGTTCCCTTACCATTTCTCATTGCAAGTCATTACCAGGACACTTTCAGGGCACTCTTGTTGAGTTGCTCAGCTGGAATTTTTATAATAACCTATGACACAATTAAATATACAGCCCATATCCAAGGAAGATATTACTAGCTGCAGAGAAGTGATGGTGTCTCTCTGAGGAGCTGTTTCTTATGACAGCCTCCCTTCCCTATATAAACCGGGGGCAGCCTGACCAGCAGTGCCAGGATTATAGGCATCTGTGGAGTAGTGCCTACTCAAGTATGAGCTCTTCTACTTTTTAAGTGTGTGATGTTGGGCTGGCAATTTTAACTCCCTTAGTTTCAGGGTTCTCATCTGTGAATACAAATGAAAATACTTTACAAGGTTATTATGAGAATTAAAGAGATAACATATGTCAAGTGCCTGGCATACAGCCTGATACATAATAGGCATGTAAATGGTGGTAGCATGTTTCTCTTCTATTCCGTGTGAAATTCAGTCTATCCCCAGAGTGGTCACTAGGCATACATTCTCACCTCTTCTCTTTCCACTAACATGACCATAAAAAGCCATTTTCTTAGTTTCTCCACTCAGGCCTACTTCCTCACAGAGTTGAGCTCTAACCACTTGCAATTCTTTGCAAACCATTAAATATACATACAGATATGTATGTGTATATATATATATATACACGCACACACACACATATATAATATATATATACACACACAGATAGATGTATATTTAATGGTTTGGAAAGAGTTGCAAGTGGTTAAAGCAACTCTTTCTCTCTATATACATACGTATATACACACATACACATATACACATATATGTGCATGTGTATATGTCTCTATGTATACATATGTGTGTACATGTCTCTATATATAGAGAGATAGGTTTCTCTATATAGAGAGCGGATTCTATGTATGTATGTATATAGAGAGAGGTTTGTATATTTAATGGTTTGGAAAGAGTTGCAAGTGGTTAAAGCAACTCTATATTATATATAAAATCTATTATGATATAATAGACAATGTTAGTGTGAAATTAGTAATGTATAATATTAATACATTACATGATTAAATATATATTACATTGAACATATACATATTATACGTAATGTAATATGTTACATTAAACTAAATAAATATATATAAGATACATTAATATATATTTACTAGGACTCATACTAATTTTAATTCTAAACTCAACCAGGAGGCACCCACATTTACAAGGCAATAAAGAAAGAAGAGGTAATTTAAAAAGCAAAAGGGGCAAATACAATTTTGAAATGAAGGCTCTCTCTGAACAGGGAACCTCAGGGTATACTGTCGGTGCAAAACAGAGGAGTATTTACCACCCTACCGTGGGTTCACCATCACCTCAAATGTGACATAACATGGCATTGGGTTTTTTAGTGGATACAACACATAAATTTCTTCTGTCAAATTTAAAGACAATCGAAATGTTCACGTTTTTTCACACTCATTTGAAGTCAAACCTATTATTTCCTATTGCTCACTTGCTGAATTGGGATTTTTTGTTGGGAGTGGGTAGGTGTCTGGAGAAGTTACTGAGTGTAGTCCTTTCCAAGTATTTTCATTCATTTAGAGATTTTAGATTAATTTCATTGTTCTATTCTGCTGAAATCTTTTTGAATTTTAATGGTGCTGACAAATATAATAGTTATTCCTTCTAGCTTTCTATCACCAACTAATTTATTCTGCATGTTAATATCTCCATGCCAGGTATCAGTTTAAAAATATTTACTATGGGGACGAGGGGAAGCAGAGCACTATGATAAGTCACAGGAGAATAATCTTTTAACTGGGCGTTAATTGATATTGACCAATTAATACACACTCTGGTAGTAGGGATTCACCACACTTCATTATAGTTTGGATCATATTTAACTTAGGCATTTACAACAATACCATGAGTATAATACAAAACACTTGTAAAAATCCAGATATGATTTTTTTGTGTTAATTTTCAGTCATTTCAATCTGCAATAATTTATTCTAAGTGAACCCATGCTGGCTCCCAGTGGCCTTACATCCTTTCCTAAGTGTTTATAAATCATGTCTTAAATAATTAATTTTTATCTCCAGTCTGAGAGAGATTTCAAGCTCACTTGACTGTAGTTAGAAATAACTATAGCCTTCCATTAAAAAAAATCAAGGAAACCTATTTTCGAAAGGCACAAATGCCTCTCCTATTCCTAAAAGATTAACAAAAGTGATTCAGCCATCTCTTTGGAAATACATATTTGAAGCAAGAAATGTCGGGTATTTTTGGAATAAGCACTCTAGGACCCTTTCCTTGCTGGAGATTTTCCCCCTACCATGCCCTACACAAATCACCCTCTTCTATCTAGCTGATTTAGTCTCAGACTCCAGAATTTTACATACCCATTATCACCTCAAACTCTTTGCTAGATTAATAGGACCACTGAGTCTTATTATATTATCTCCAAGAGGTCATCCCTGAACACCTCACTCCCTCCTGTCTCTAAACTACTGCAGTATTTTGTTGTTGTTGTTGGGGGAGGCTATTACATAAATAGAGTTTTAAATTATAGGTCAAAAAATACACCTGTTTTCTTTGTTCAGATTGGAGGCTGCTTGAAAGGATGAACTCTTTCTTTTTCTTCCATGCAACCATCCTGTTCTCTTATATTGATATTAGGCATTAAGAAAAGCTTGCTGATGAATGATAGTAATGAAGCCTTTCCTTCCTTGTCATATGGCCACACACCCAGAATTAGACGTCTGTTGACCAAAAATCAGTTGCAAAACTGGCACTGGACAAAAAATCATAAATTTTAAAGTGGGAAAATGCACTTATTAAATAGAATCCTTGTTTTTAATTAGTTTAATTAGAATGCTTCATGTTGTAAAATGTATATATTCTCCTTAACCTGGATTAAATAATAAAAGAATTAATTGACCCCTATAAGTGAGAAATCCAAAGGCAGGGATGGCTTTAGGTTAGATGGCTTATTCCAATGACCCAAATAATGTAACCAAAATCTCAGTTTCTTTCTGTTTCTTCACTTTGATTCTACAGTTTCAACTTCATTTTCAAGTTCTGTATTATCTTTTTTGTTGCTGCTATAACAGATTGCTACCAAATTTGTGGTTTAAAACAAAAACAAATTTATTATCTCACAGTTCTGGAGATCAGAAGTCAGGAAATGCATCTTTTACTTGTAAAATCAAAGTGTTCACAGGGCTGTGCTCCTTCTAGAGGCTCCAGGGGAGAGCCTGTTCCTCTAGCTTCTAGAGGCTGCTTGCATTCTGTGGCTTGTGGTTCCTCTTGAGCAATGATATCACTCTGACTTCTGCTGTCATTGTCATACATCCCTTTCTTACTCTGCCTCTCTCTTTCAACTTTTAAGGATGCTTATGATTGTAATTGGTCTTCCTAGATAATCCAAGATAATCTCCCCATTGCAAAATCCATCTTTATCACATCACAAAGTCCCTTTTGCCATGTCAGGTAACAGTCTGGCCTAGTATCTGGATGTGGGCATCTTTGGAGGGCTGTTATCTTCCTTTCCACAGTCTTCCTTCTAGTCCTGATAGATTCACATTGATTTCCCACGAAAACTATGTTCATCCCTTCCCAGCATGTCCAGAAGTTTCAATCCATTACAGCATCAACTCAGAGTCCAAAAAATCTCACATTAGCAGCTCAAAGGACCCAAATCACATCATCTAAATCAGGTATGGGTAAGACTCTGGCTATGACCCATACTGGGGAAGATTTCCTCTTTTCTATGGACCTGTGAAGCTAGAAAGCAAGTTATATGATCTCAAAATACAATGGTGTAACAGCACACAAAGCCAGCTACAAAACTTCTTCTCAAAAGGAAGAAAGTCAGAAGAAAATAAAAGAAATCCTTGGTCCCAAGAAGTTTTGAAATCCAGCTTGGCAAAAAAAAAAAAAAAAAAAAAAAAACATTAGTTTTCAAGTCTTGGGAACAATTATCTGTGGTTTATGTCTTCATCCTCTTGGCTCTGAGCTCTGCCCTCTAGGTTCATATTTCTGACCTTGTAATTATTTTTCTTTCATTCTTTTTCATAAGGGTAGTACCTACTTGCAACTGAGTACTCGTAGCTTCTTTCCTGCCTGTAGAATTTTAAAAATCTAGCAGCCTTCTTTCATTTTGTCTTCTTTGTCCCTTTGAGTCCAATCTGGCAGTGTTTCTGCTGATATAACAATCTCAAGAAGCTTGCTGGTCTTCCACATATGTCTTGGGTATTTACTCTATTAGAGAGGAGACTCTTCCACAGGCCTTTCCTGCATAACTTCTTCTTTACTTCTGGCTTCTGTCAAGACAGCTGAGAGGATCCATGAGTCACATGCCTAATTTCCTCAAAAAACCCACTGCATGACTGAATATTCTGATCTTTTGATCTTTGTGAGGCATGAGCAACACACTATTTACTTTCTCTACACAGTATGCGTTCCTAACCATAAATTTCCTAATTTCAGTGTGATTTATAATCTGAATAGGCTGATAATTTCCCAAATCAAGTACTGTTGTTTTCTTTTTATATAAAGAGTTTTTCCCTCAGTCTATCTCTTTATCATATTTTACTATAAGCAGCAAGGAGAAATTTGATCACATCTTCAACACTTTGTTTGGAAATCTTAGCAAATATCTAAGTTTATCACTTGCAAGTTCTGCACTCCACATAGTAGTAAGAAATAACTGTGCTAATATTTTTGCCACTATATAACAAGGACCCCATTTTGCATTTTTTTCTGAGACCTCATCATCAATGCCTTTAGTGTCCATATTTTACCAACAGTCTATTCAAGGCAATCTAGGCTTTTTTTCTGTTTCCCAATTCCAATGTCACCTGGACAATTTTAAGTATTGTTACAGCAGCGTCTCACTCCAGGGTACCAAAATCAATACTAGCATTCTATTACTCTTGCAATCAACCACCACAAATTTAATGACAGAAAACAACACAAACAACACAAATTTATTATCTTACAGTCAAATATTCAAGTAAAGATTTTACAAAGCCAAAATCAATATATCAATAGGACTGTGTTCCTTACAGAGGCTCCGGTGAACATCTGGTTTTTTTCCTTCTCCAACCTTCAGAGGCTGCCTGCATTCCTTGGCTCATGAACTCTTCCAGTAATGGCATCACTGTGCCCTGACCTCTGCTTTTGCCCTCACGTCCCTTCCTCCAACTCTGGCTTTCTGTCTCTCTCTTCCATTTTCTAAGGCCCCTGTGATTTCACTGGGCACATTGGGTAATCAAAGATAATCGCCTCATCTTATGATCTTAACTTTATAACATTTGCAAATCCCTTTTATCATGTAAAGTCACATTTTCACAGGTTTTGCCGATTCGGATGTAGGTATTTTGAGGTAGGGGGTGGAGGGTATTTTTCTGCCTACCACAGGTTCTTCATGGGGATCTGATGGAAGCACCAAGATTTCTTTTAAATTAATCCCTTCATTGAAACTCATACTCTTCCACAGTCTGAGGGGAAAAGGATTACTCCCAGCAGTGCCTCCATGAGGGGCGCAAAGCTTCTCCTTCAAACAAGCCCCAGAAAATGTCTTCTTCACTCTGATTGGCTGAGGGCTCAGTTTTGAATTTCTCATCGTGATCAGAAAGACAGGCTACTCTGCGTGACTAAAGTGATTCAGGATCCATTACCTCAATTTTGTAGTTGAGAAATGTGGAGCAGTAGTACCCTCAGAGCGAACTGTAAGACCTGTTATTAGAGTAAGTTAGAAGAGATTAGGAGGAAGACAAGCAAGCAAACAAAAAACAAAAACAAAAGCCCACAAATATCACCTAAAATATACCACTTCACCCCATGATTGTAAATTAGCCCATGTCAAATGACCACATCATATTTATATTTGTGTATTCTATATAGATAGCACATAGCCTAAAAGTCTAATATAATAATTGGCTTTCTTAAATGACTAAATGGTGAACTATTATATTGTCACATTCATGTGATTTGATCTGCAATGTAATAAAATTCATAGCTTTATAATACCTATTGACTAGGTGTTATTGTTTTTGCAAATATATTTCTCAAATATGTTTTAGAAAGTATTGAAAGTCAGATTATGATATTGGGAGAACAAAAATAGATTCAGATAATTAATTTTCAGAATAAAAATAAGACAAGAATGCAGTTCCAAAATGGACGTTCTGAAAGGAATTGTACACTTTTAATTTGTCTTATTTTCTTGGCCTAATCTCAGAAAATCAATGCTCCTCATACACCCCCACCCCTAATACACACATAACTAAGAGTATATGTGATTTGAAAAAACTGAAAGTGCAGATTAATGCACCTTCTGAACTGAAAAGTGTGTCTGGACATCTGTATATTCTATCACCAGATTAAACCTCAGAAGGCGTCTTTCAAAACGTCTTAAATACTATGTGAAGAGTATCAGCTATGCTAAACTATTTGCTGTGGCCCGCATTTCTCGCCTATTTCTGCCTGATCTTTTGATATTCTTTTTTTTGTTTTTGTTTTCCTAGTAAGAGGCTATGTGGCAAGTGGGCCTGATACCTCTGAGAGGAGAGATGAGGAGACGCAGTGTCTCTCAAGTATAAATCACTGAACTGTGAGTCAGAAAATATCAAAGTTGTTTCCAAGAGAATACTCTAAAATCAAGCTGAGTCATCTAAGATGAAGGAAAGAGTATTGGGGAAGAGAATACAAGCAACTTTCAGAAGCTAGCTGTGGAACCAAATGAGTATCTAAGAGGAAGAGAAGTCAATGGTCTTTTGTAGAAGCCCATTAGTCAGTGGACTGATGGCTTGGATTACTCAGTACAGGGGTCAAGGGCCATAGTGAAGAGTAACTTGATCACTAGAACAGCTATGTGAGGCTGAAGGAGATCTGAGTGGTATTTGATTTTCTGTTTCTGTATTAATTTGCTGAGGACAATGCTTTCCATCTTCATCTGTATCCCTGTGAAGGACATGATTTCATTCCTTTTTATGGCTGCATAGTATTCCGTGGTGTATATACACCACATTTTCTTTATCCGGTCTATTATTGATGAGCATTTAGGATGATTCCCTGTCTTTGCTATTATGAATAGTGCTGCAATGAACATATGTGTGCATGTACCTTTATAATAGAATGATTTACATTCTTTTGGGTGTATATCCAGTAACATGATTGCTGGGTCAAATGGTATTTCTGCCTCTAAGTCTTTGAGGAATAACCACAATGTCTTCCACAATGTTCTCACTTATAAGTGGGAGCAAAATGATGAGAACACATGGACACATGGCGAGGGAACAACACACACCGGGACCTCTCAGAGGGAGGGGCTGAGGGGAGGGAAAGCATTAGGAAGAATAGCTAATGGATGCTGAGCTTCATACCTAGGCGATGGGATGATCTGTGCAGCAAACCACCATGGCACACATTTAGCTCTGTAACAAACCTGCATATCCTGCACATGTACCATGAACTTAAAATAAATTTGAAGAAAAATCCAGATCTGAGCAACATGGACCATTTTTGGTTTCCTACCCTCCCTCCCACTTGTTGAGGACATCCTATTACTGATATGGGAAATACAGGACTTCATTAGTCTTGAGAAGAAGTTGCAACTCTTCCCTCATACCTACTATCTTATGCAATGGTTCTTTACATCATCTTGGCAGGGAGGCAGGCTTGAACTCACCTTATACATTTACTGAAAGCTAAAGATTCCCTTCCCAGTTAAAGAGCATGTTCACACAAGCCAATCACTTTTCATAAAATTTCAGGATATTCACAAACCTCCTGAATTTTGTTGGTGGAGACTTCCTGGGAAGATTCATGGACTGGGTTAAGAACCCTTGCTGTAGAACCCAGTCCTGAACCACCAGAGGCTTCATCTCAGCTAATGGAAGTTTTGAGTGTTTCAAGAAATTTGGGGGTAACCAAAGAGTTTCATCCAATTCTAAAGAATCCATCCATGTAAGCTATTTCAGAAGGTTTTGCTTTAGTGAACACAGGCACTTCATATTTTAACTTTTCCAGGACAGGAAGGAATGGGCATGACTAGGGATCTAAAACACTGTTGTCCAGTTCCAGCATCATAGGAGTTTCCCTGATGATGATTTTATCCTGGATTTTTCATGCTTTCCCTCACGCCTTTCTTCTTAAATAGATGTTCACATTCTCTCTGCTCACAGCCTGGTGAGCATGGGAGGGTGACAAGAACAGGTGGGGAAGAATCTAGTAAGGAATGGTCTGAATCCACCGCTGAACATCTCCTTAAACGACAGAACTTTTACCAGAATGACATTTCTATTCATTATCCTTCCCGGCCAAATTAATTGGTTTGTAAGTTCACTTATTCTGCAGAAACGTATTGGCATGTGCAGAATTCCAAGTTCTATGCTAGCATCTGTGAGGAGTGCAAAGATGGATGGCATACAACCTCTCTCTTCTCAAAGGAGCTTGAGTTCCCGCAGCAGAGACAAGTTATGCAAAGGAACTCAGCTTAAAACAGTTTCCTGAAAGGGCTTTGCTGTTCACCCTTCCTAAGTTTCCTGCTGTGTGTGTGCTTGTGTGTGTGTGCACACACACGCGTGTGTATGGTTGCTTCACTTTATCTGCCAGGGACTGGAGAAATGTCTCTCTTGTTTTCCCAGAGCACCCCCTCCGTTACGTGAACCATCATATTTATCACGATACTTTATAATTATCCATTTAGCTTCTCTCCTGACGGATCACAAACCCCTTGAGGATAGAGACTGAGTCTCACTGGATGTCCCAACTATTTCCTGGGAGCCAACAGAACACCTGGAACATGATAAGTGCTTTTAAATATGTTAAAGAAAACAATTGCGAGAGAAGAGAGAACACAGACGACATGAGACGTCCTACAAAAGGAGGCCCCTTAGCTATTATGTCAGGAAATAACTCTGGCCTTTGTCCTGTCCGCTGTGTTTCAGGATCTCGATTTCCCTCCCGTCCTAGAAGGGAGTTGGATCAGGTGATTCTTTCCAAATGAAAAATTGTATTTTAAATAATGCCAAGGGCAGAGAAGGAAGTAAACATCCTGGCCACCTCCTCCGCCTTAAACGCCCGCCTAGGTTTTACAGTCAAATACCAATAATTTCCTGAAGGCTGAGTGTCAAACACGGTCGCTGCAAAATCTCCAGACGCTCAGGATGTTCACAGGCTCCATTGACAAAAGTGACTTCCCACGCTTTGCCCACAGAGGGCATCCCTGCGCATTGATACGCAGACCAGGCAAATGCAGCTGCTGGAAGCCTCCTCGGTCCGCTCTTTTTTCCCTAAGCCATAGTCTCTCTGCCCCCACCCCCTTCCCGTGGAATCTTTGCCTGATCCAGTTCGTTTCCCTCCGGTCTCCACATTTTCCCTTCCAGCCCTCCACTTCTCCGGATCAATGTGTAGTACGGTTCCAACTCCCAGCTCGCACACCGCTGGCGGACACCCCAGTAACAAGTGAGAGCGCTCCACCCCGCAGTCCCCCCCGCCTCTCCTCCCTGGGTCCCCTCGGCTCTCGGAAGAAAAACCAACAGCATCTCCAGCTCTCGCGCGGAATTGTCTCTTCAACTTTACCCAACCGACGACAGGGAACCAGCCTCAACCTTTTAATGCACAGCCCAGCCACAGGATTGCCTTCCATCTCCTCTTGGTCCCTCCTGGATGTGGTTTATTGATGACTTGCGAGCCCCTCAGAGAGCTGTCTTCCCTCCTCTGGCTCCCTCCGTTTCCTTGAGTTAGTTTTCTAAGGTTTTACCGGGGCTCGGGATCTCTTGGACCGAATGGAACTTTTTGCTGCCTGCTTTTGCTGCTGATTCTGTCAGTGGACAAGGAAAAAGGCTTCGAAGGCAGCAGAGGCGCAGGGGAGGTGGAGAAAGAGGTGGAGGAAGAGGACGAGGAGGAAGAGGAAGCCGAAGGGGCTCGGCGCGTGTGTGTGCATGTGTGCATGCGTGTGTGAGTGCATGTGTGTGAGTGCTGCCGCTGCCCGCGACCCCTGGCCCCGAAGGTGTTGGCTGAAATATGGAGAATAGTCTTGGATGTGTTTGGGTACCCAAGCTGGCTTTTGTACTCTTCGGAGCTTCCTTGCTCAGCGCGCATCTTCAAGTAACCGGTAAGTGGCTCTTTCCTTTCTTCTCGTCGCACCCCCTTCCGTACCCCACTTCCCTTCTCATTTCATTTGGCGAGTAGTAGAATTGGGGTGGGGGATTGCAAGAGATTTGGCGCTTGCGCTGCCCCCCATTTGCGCACCGATGATAAAAGATAGAAGAGTTTTTTTCTTCCCTGGGGGCGGATGATGGTGGGGGGTGGTACAAGGGGCGCCCCTTCGCTGTTTTAAAATCTGATGCTTCACGCATTTTTGCTTCTGCAAATACTTGGGTTGGTTTGGAGAGCCGGCGGGCTGGGGCAGGTGCTGGGGATATCGTTGAAAGGAACTGGGCTGGGTCCTTAAAGCCTCAGAAACCTACCAAGTGGGGAGGATTGGGGCAACAGGGGCAGGCGAGGAGGACATCCAGGGGCTTTGAGGAAGTCTGCGCAGAATGTAGATGGTGGGGCTGAGTCGTTGGTGTGTGAATACATCTCCTTTTGGTTTGGATTTTTGGACTTGGTGATTGAGAATAGGGAAAGGGACAGCTAATATGTTTTGGTACTTCCAAGGAGGGGATCCTGGTACTGAAGGAGGCACAGAGTTGCCAAGGAGGAGGGGAGGTGTGTTTAATATTGTTTTATTTTTTAACGGTGAATGTAGTTCGCAAGCTGAGTCTCCATATAGCTCCAGGACACCTCCAAACTCCAAGTGATTGATATTCCAGAGAACCGGCGCCCTGACCCTGGCACTTGCCAAGCTCGGTTTCTAATTAAAAATGGCAAAACTGTTTGGGGATTGGATCTGGCTAGTGCAGGAGAAAGAGGGACCTGGAGGCTGGCTGATCAGGACTGCTGTAATCTCCGAATACGGAGCTGGCGGCTTCGACGGCCAAAAGAATAGAAAAGAGCAAAATGACTCATGATAAGGTCCACTTGTTTTGCGGGACCTCACCGCAAGTGTAGATGGGCACTGGGGTACAGTGAGCGGTCCTGGCAAAGAAGGAGAGGAGAGCGGCTGGATGAGCATTCAGAGCCCTTCGGAAACGACCTTTTTCCAAATCCAAAGGAAAAACAGGCTCAGGCAGAGACCGGGCGTTGAGTAGGAGCTCCCCAGTTCGTGCCTGGGAAATTAACAGGGAATGGCACGTCAATCGCGGCCAAGCCCCCAGCCTCCCCGGAGCCCGCAGCTCCGGCTTTCTCTTCTCTGCTAAGTGCTGCATGGCCAAGGGTTGCGAACGCGAGCAGAAAATGCGCCTCTCACGGTCGCGAGGGATTCAGACAGTCAAGCGCCAAGGCAGCCCGAGGCTCCCCAAAGCCTCGCTCGGCCGCACGCGGGCAGGAATCTGCGCTTGCACTCGGGCTCAGCTCCTCATCTTCCTTTGGCCAGAGACAGAGAGAGCAGGCAGGAGGGGTGTGTGTGTGTGCGTGTGTGTGTGTGTGCACGCGCGCTGTCCTGTGATGAGCGCGTACCCGCATCCCCGCGCTTTGCCGCTGGTGCTCCCTCCCTCCGTCCGTCCCTCCCGGGCCGGTCCCCTCCTCCCCTGGCTCTTCTCTCCCGGAGCTTTGTCCTCAACAATTACTCTCGCGAAAGGTGGGTGGGGGTGGGGGGGTGGGCATCTCCGCAGTAATGAATAGATGTCTGTTTTAAATTCCCTCCTCGAGACCCTCAAATGCTAGAGGCTGCGGGGAGGAGGACCCTCCTTCTGCCCAGAAGATTGACTTGGGCTTTCTATGGCAGTTTGGGAGACCTATGCGGACGGGAAAGGGGAAGTTCAGGGGGCATCCCTCACTGGGTAGAAAGTCTGCCTAACAGCAGCACTGCTGACCTGAAATGTGCTAGCTGAATGCACTGCATGAAGCAAGGTGTAAAAAAATGAACAATGATGTCTTGTCAATTACACGACAGTATTTTAAAGCTATTACTCAAGTGACTTTTGTCTGGCATAGGGTGGGGGTAGATTAATAGAGATAAATTTATGTGCGTTTTATTAATGTCTAAATTAATTAAATATTCTCTTTGCATTTATTTACATTTCTTGTCCAGAGAGTCAGGGCCATGTATTACTGCTTCATTTTAATTTTCTCCTCAACAGACAGATCTATGCTTGAAAAAGCAGATGTAAGGAAGGGATACATACACACACATACACATGGGTTATGTTGGTGGATAGGCTAACGGATCTAAATCTTTAAACTTTTCTGCACTTCTAAATCTATATCTGTTATTTGCAAGTGAGTCGTGATGCAGTTTGCGCAGTTCGCAGGAAAGTGGATGGTGCATTTTTAAGATATTGCCAATTCACATCACTCTGGCCTTTGCTCATTAATCTGAGTATCACTTCTTCCTCTTAGTAATAATTTCTCCTGTTTAGGAACATGGCAGGAAACTTACAACGAGAAAGCATAGTTCACTCTATAAAAGGACCAGTAGGAGGTGCCCTTAATAAGGCCAAGTGTCTAGTTTACTGGCAGAGAAATTCCCATTCAGCCGGGTGTTTTAAAGACTTTGTTGATTGGTAACAAAGGATTATGGAGACTAGCACAATAGCACTGGGCCCTTTCCCACTTTCTAGGTGAAGTCTGAAGCTGCTGTAGATTTGTATGAAACTGTGATGATTTAACAAAGGACAGCCCTGAAAAGTGTCAGTAGAGAGTGAGGACTTGATGTTGGGGGAGGAGGATGGTGACTTTTTAGTTGGCTTCTGTAAGATGTCATCTTCTTATATATTTGACATGAGCCACAGGCACCCGAACCTTATAGAGTCTCAGGGGATCTCAGATAAGATAACAATTTTGGATGTTGGATGTTAATGAGTGAAAAATGAGGCATACATATTAATTAATTCTTCATACACGTTTGGGTTCCATTGCATTGAAAAAAATCTGTGAGTGTTTAATGTAGTCTGGATATGCTGAAATGAGGCTGGTCGCCCTCCCTAGGTGACCTCTTCTCATTCCCCCAACCAAAGCAGATCAGATGCCCCCATGTGGGTTTGCTTTTGAGTGGCGGGAGTATGGCAGAGCCTGAGGGCTCGGGGTAGGCTGGCAGTCCACTCCTCTGTGAGTGCTGCAGTATAAATCACCAGTGACCTGTCAGTGTCCATTTCCCACACAGCAGCAGCTGCCCTCTGAGTTATAAAGCATGTGAAACGGCCACCACATGTGTTATATGTGAATATATTAGGCTTAGTGCCTTTGCTTTAATGCTCTTAAAAGCCAGCCTGGCTTGAGATGCTGATAGGCATTTTTTTTCTGGGGAGAGATTTATAACTTCTCAGTGTGTATGACTTAAATTTATTCTCTGGCAAGTTAACCTGTTAGCAAACTTCCTTATTGTTTTCATTGAAGAGGAAGAGCCTTAATCCTACCTAAATTCCTGAATGAAGCTCTGCTGAAAGTTTCTGCTAGAGTACAGGATATTTGTAGGCTGTAGTATGGTTTCCTAAACCAATGGGAAGCTTGACAAGATATATGGGGAGGTGATTTTTTGATGGGGAGGCGGGGATATTTTTACTTGTTTTTAGAGAGGGAAGTTGTGATACTGCATCTTCTAAAGGAATTGTAGCAACTCAGTTATCTCAAAAGCATCTTTAATGAGAGGAAATGTTTCTCGCTTCCAGTTTCATACATCTAACAGTCTGGGATTCTTCAAATGCATATAATATGCTCCTGGAATGTTTGCAGCTGCACGCAGTAGGATCATCTAGTAGGATCACTGTCGTTTGGAAATGAGCCCTGATTTAAATTTTGACTTCCAGACAAAACACTTATCTTTACCTGGTGCCGCATGTTTAAAAGCGGTGCTGAAGTTTCTGAACAGAATATTTCTTTCCATGGGAGACTGTGCCCTAAGATTACATTTTAAAGTAAGTGTTCTTACCATTTCTTTGGAGAATTTGCCATCCCAGACTTTGCATATGAAACTTCTTCTTCATGATTCTACCAGTAAAGATAACTATTTAAAGAGAATGCAGTTGTTTCCGGGTATTTCTTTAAAATTAAAATTCGATGTCCACATCCACACACAAACAAGGAGGATTTCCACCCCCTCATACCTTCTCCTTCAAATAGCTGACTTTGGTGTGAATTATGATAGCTCTAATTACATAAGGGCACTTGCAATTTCACTAGAAAATGAGTTCTTGCCTGATTACAGATCTTCCTACTTTCCATAGGAAGTTTCTGGCCCACGCTACTATCAGAAACTTGCACCAAATTGGGAACACATTGCTCTGTTTTGGTATTTGCTACCCAGCTATACATTTTTGAAGGATTAATCTACCTCAGATGATAATCTCTTAGATGAACTATATACATAAATTTCAAGAAATCTTAGCTTTGCCTGAGGCCAAAAAATAATGTCACAAACCTGCTGAAATTACTTGATTGATTGATTAACTAAGGATAAAAAGTCACTTGGTTCTGAAAAAGTACTGTACTCCCTAAAGAGTACTAAAGAGGAATAGTAAATACTATGCACATTTACAATTCATAAAATGTAAACGTCAAGTCTTCTTCCCCCTCTTTTTCCATTCCTTCCTTATAATGCTCTGGAGGAAAATTTAAGAGTTTCATGAGTTGTCACAACAGTTATATCTTCAGGAATCATAGCTTGGAATCTCACTAACTCATGATTGATAGACACTCAATTAAATAGCAACCCAATGTCCGGTGAATTTTTCGGCAGCCTGCTGTGGGCTGCTTGCTTCTTTTCAGCTCGTTTCTAAGGAATCAAAGCTCTCATCTCTAAGAGGTGTGGCATCAATACTGCCTCCCTTGACGCAGCCCAAGAAAGCCTTTCTCACTCTGAAACCAAGGCTGTGACCCACAGGCCCTGTGTTTAATATGCTGTGTTCCACTTTGCAAGGTCAGGGGGATTTGCCTTAAAAATAAATTTTTAAACGTTCATGCATGCTGCTTTTGGTGGAGAGGTAAACTGTACTCTAAAAGCAGCTAAATAGTGTTGTTATCTTAAGACATTCTAACTTGTGGCCTCTCAGCCAATATTATTGAAGTTCTAGAGCTCACAATCTTTAAGAGAGACAGGAGTGAGCTCTATAAGATAATAGGTTATGCCAACCTAGTTAAGCTACTTTTTTTTCCCCAAAATGGTGTTACCAGGTTGGAATAACAGAACTTTAACCTTTTTCAAAGTTACTGCTTTTCAGAGGAAAAAACATTTCTTAATAGTATCATAATATCAGTAGCATGGGACTGACCCAATGTATTTAAGATATTGTTCTTCAAAACAAGATATCAAGGAAAGCCAGTGTTAAACTTGTCAAGAAGAAAAGATGAACAATCCAGATGATTTTCCCTGCAGGCCAATAAAAAATGTGCAAGATAGAATTACATGTTGCATATGCCAAATAGGTAATAGCAAAAAATAAAATGTAAAGTATTATGCACCTTTATCATTGCAGGACTCAGGTAAATGAAACACAATTTAGTAACACACTTTTTCTTTCTCTCACTCTAGAATGTTAATTCCTTATCTTATATTTCTCTGGTTTAACTCCAAACTAAGATGGAGAAATACAGGTTGGCTGACTGATGATCAAAATTATTATAGTCCTCCAAAGTTATTTGACAAATTTTAGCCTGAGGTTTAACAACTAAATCCCTTTAATTCAACTATTAAGTGAAAGTGTTTTCTTTGGTAGTTTAGAAATACCTGAGCTTTGTCCCAATGGTGTGGTTTAGAAATACATAATAATGCATAAGATTGAATATGCCTTCTTTTTCAATATTGATGGGAATTTGCCAATGGTAATACCAGTGCATATTGCTCTTTTATTAATAGTTCCAAACAACCATATTATTCACAGCTTTCATTTCTTGGGGGGAAAAGTTCAAGTAGGAAACACACAAATCATTCTATATTTATTGATCATATTTTTAAGGCTATTCTTATGGCATGACTTCTGTAGGAATGTTTCTCTTTTCTAGTAAATTCCATGAGCCCAGTGTCTATGATCTACTTCTACTTCGTGATATACTTTAGCTTAATTTCACTAATCCAAATTTTTTGACTTTTAGCTTGCTCAGTCATTTCACCATGGCCCTCCAGGGAGGAAGACCCTTTAAAACCATTTGTGGTTATGATGATGAAACTTAACAGGATTATTTATTGCAATTTGGAGATTTCTTCCTGGTTTATTCTTTAAATATTGGTTCTTGCCTGAAGGCTACTCCTAAGAGTATCTAGGACAAACATGTTCCACTGAATTAACTGAATCTTTAGGATGTTATCTGATGAAAATACCAACTGGTTAGTGAATTGTGTTCTGATAAGAGGACTTGTCAATACAACATTATTCTGGGCCATCTACAATGTTCTTAAATCTGTGTTTACATTTTGACAAGAGAAAAAAGAAGTTAAGCAGTTAATATAAATGTTTTTGACTCAAATCACATTTTTAGATTTTACTTATTTTTCTATAGTCTTTTAGAAATATTTCTCCACTCACTTAGCTGCCTCTTTAAAAGTATGTAGAACATAATTTAACCTGTTCTTAATAGATACAATACATCACTATGACTTCTTTATAGTATTATATGATTTTATAGGGATAATTTTTGAAGGCATTGCATCATACAGAACTGTTTATTTTTCCCATCAATTGACCATGGACTGTTACTATTGTTGAGTTTTATCTCTGGCTATAAAATATATTTTGTCTACATCTTGTGTTCAGCTGAAACTTCTCCCTGTATAAAACTTCCTCAAAGCAGTTCTCTCTCTTAGTTTTGATGTTAAGACATAGGGGACTAAGTTTTGTTGGGGTTGTGTTTAAAGTAGGAGAGGAGATTAGAAAACAGCAACCTGAATCCCTTATTAGAGGAATATCTAATTAGTTTTAACTAATGATTCTGTAGCATCTGATATTAATTTGGATGTCACTTGTACTTTGTACAACGTATTTTTCCTTATTAAATGAGAATGTGGACTAGATCAACTCTAGTTATTAGTTTCAACACTATATAATTTATTTAAATTATGAACTGTACTATACATATAGTGTTTGGTATAATTAATAATACAATTCATGATCATGATAACAATAATAATAATGTAATAATAACAAATACCCATGTACCCACTAGCAGTTTTCTGATTTTTGTATTAACCCCTTGCCTTTTGTACAGTTTTTCCACATATGTATACATCTTTAACATGTTACTTTACTTGGCTGTCCTTAACAGTAATAAAATAAATATAATGTGTATATTCTCTGACTTGCAATTTTGCTGAACGTTAAGTATCTGAGTTTCATCTATGTGGATTCATATTGCTGTATTTCAGTCACTTTCTCTGGTGTATAATACTTCATGATATTAATTAACCATAGTTTATCTAATCTACTGTTGATGGATTTTGAAATTCAGTGTTTTGCTATTGCTAGTAAAGTTGGCCTAAACATTCTGGTGCATGTCCACCAGCACAAATTTGCCACCATGTTTAGGGTGCATACCTAGGAGTGGAATTGCTGAGTCACAGAAGGGTATCTTTTCTTCCCGGAGGCAAAGACATGTTGCAGTTACTGAAACCCCCACCAGGGGCAGATGAAAGGCCTCTTTGCTTCATGCCTCTGCCAACACTTGGTATTTTCATATGCTTAATTTGCCCTCATCTGGTAACTTCTCATTGTGGGTTTAATTCGCATTTTCCTGATTGCTTATAAGTCTGAACATTTTTTCCATTAATTTGTTAGCTATTTGTGATGTCAGCAAGACAATTCTATGATTCTGTTTCTTCAACTGAGCAACCATTTGCTTTTAGACCTTAATATTATTGGTAGTTATTCTGTTTCTTCTACTAAGCAACCCTTTGCTTTTAGGCATAGATGTTATCAGTAGTCTAATGTTCAGGAAGTTGTCACCTAATACTATACCATGTTGACTCTGGCCTAGGCTTTATTTAAGCACCTTCCCAAAATGTACACTGATTTTGAGTTGGAAAAGACATTCTTAGTCACTGTAACATTGTTGATTACCCAGAGCCAGTCCTGCCATGTTAGTATCCTGCCTTATCCTGTTTATTGTGTCTTTATAGAGAATCATTTACAGGGAAGCAGGATGCTGGGATGCCAGGCTTAATTTGAGGCTCCTTATGAATCCCCTGAATATAATGGAACTAAAGGATAACAGAATCACAGAGTAGTAATGGTAGACACCAAATCTGAGTTAAAAATCTTAATATGATCATTTGAATTTGGGTATATTTCCAACATGGTAAAATACATAGGCCCAATATCATTGTTACATTTATGGCATATATGACTGTGGGTTTCAAACAAACATATGTGCTTTGTGCACCACCCCCCCCAATTTTTGTTTGGGTTTATAATTGTTTCACCTGCTCCCATGGGACAGGCTAATGAAGACCCCTGAATGAAATAAAGCCTCAGATGTACTTGCAGAGGCCTCTGTAGTGTGTTGCCTTCTGTGCAGACTCATTAGAGATGTAAGCCAAGGCTGAGACATCTAAGCAAACCCTCTGCACCCAGAGTCCTCAATCCATTGTTCCTGCATCTTTTTTCAGTCTCATGGGATCCCAGAAGAATATAAATTAGAGAGAAGAATCTGCAAAGCTTTTCCTTTCATGTTTAATGTCTGGGCAGAGCTGTTCCCTGCAGGACAATTTCTGGTTATTTTCTCTCTCTGGTTTGAGGCATCTCCAGGGATGGTTTGGTGACTGTTTCCCTTGGGGAAGTTTTCAGCAGCATATCAGTTTTGCTGTTAAAAATTTATTTTACAATTCATCTGAGATAGTCCTGTTCTAAATGTTCTTCCCATTACCCTTGTCATCTGGCTCTTGATTCCTGCATACCCTTTTCAGTGACACTGCCTCTTCTGGGCTGAAATGTGTTCAATAATTCGAGCTATAAATCACTCTTGCCTCCCCATTTGGTCTTTACTTAACCAGATTATAAATATTTAATTCATTTGATTTTTCCTCATACCACTCCAGAAGCTTAATCATGTTTAGTCTTCTTACTTTAACTCCCTCTAGTTTGTTTATATCTTTCTTGTAATCAAGGGGCCTAACTCTGATGTGCTCTTCTAAGTAAGCTCTCCAGAGTCATATATTATAAAATACAAATTCAGCATCATCTTTAGCTTATTGTACAGCCATAGACACACATATGGTCTCTCAAAACTTGTGTTATCAGTTTTCAGGAAGGACTATCAATGCCTAATAAAATCATTGAGATATTATAAGGACCATATAAGACCAAGTATTTCATTGAAGATAATACAATAGTTACTGAGCCTTTACCAAGGATTACAAATAGATGAATAAAAGATTTAGATGAGTTTCTGCCCTGCAGGGGCTTTTCCTCCAGTGAAGGTGACAGGCACACACAGAGGTAGGTAGGATACAAGGTAGAACAAAGTACTCACTGAAAAGGGACACAAACAGTTCTGCTCTTCATGTGGTTTTTGTCATTGGTTCTGTTTATGTGATGGATTACATTTATTGATTTGCGTATGTTGAACCAGCCTTTGCAGGGACATGGATGAAGCTGGAAACCATCATTCTCAGCAAACTAACACAGGAACAGAAAACCAAACACCACATGTTCTCACTCTTAAGTGGGAGGTGAACAATGAGAACATATGGACACAGGAAGGGGAACATCATCATACACCGGGGTCTACTGGGGAGTTGGGGGCTAGGGGAGGGATAGCAATAGGAGAAATAAGACAGGCTGATGGATGCAGCAAACCACCATGGCATGTGTATACCTGTGTAACAAATCTGCACTTTCTGCACATGTATTCCAGAACTTAAATATAATTTTAAAAACTCATAATATATTACTATTTATTAGCTAATGGACTGACAGAGCCAATTCATTCATCCTTGTATCCCTAAATTGATTGGACCAAAAAGAGGCAAGGGAGTTTAAAGAGTTGTCAGTCATGTTTAAACCAAAGTATTGGTGTGGTAAGAATGAGGATATTATGGTTTTGCCTACAGATCTGGTGGCCTGTTGCTGTAAAAACATCTCCAGACTTTCGTGACCCTTTCTTCCCATATTTCTTGAATGTGTTCCAGGTATTGTGTTAAGGTGGCAATTTAGCTTAGAGCCCAATGAGATAAATATGCTAATCAAATACATATATTAACAAACCCACAATTGCAAATGAGATAAGGCTTTAAAGAAAGAAAATACTGTAGGAAAGGGTCTCAGACAGCAGATCAGAGACAGCTTCCGTGAGAAAGTGTGACTGAGTTTACATCTGAAGAATGAGTTAAGAAGGGGATATTTAGGAGGGGCAGACGAGAGAATATCAGGTAAAAAAAAGTGAGCTCAAAGGCCCCATGGTGGGAGGAAAAATCGTGAATTCCAAGATCAGTGTACCCAGGACCACGAGAACTAAACATAATAGTGGCTTAGCTAAGGCTGGAGAAGACTTTGGGATTCTCTCTCTCCAGTAGTAGCTACTTGTACTTGGTAGATATTGATTGAATAAATTCAAATGAGTTCTTATCAAGGATCTTTCCTAATCTCAGTACAATGATTCAAAAATTTCTGCAAACTACATAGGCCACCTTTTCCTTGATTTTTTTTATTAGATGTGAATTTATGAACCTATCTATCCTATATGTTTAGAGATACATTATGAGGTGTTACGGACATATGTATGCAACCGAGAGAGGGACTTTGAAAAGTGTACAGAGCTAGAAAAATCCAAGTAATTATCAATTAACTTGGTAATAAGTCATTTCTCCTTTGAAAGCTATCACTGAACAGAGGGAAACAAAACTTCACCTTTTCTGTAAAAATAGAATTGCCATGGACATTCCTTGTTCTGGGGCCTCCTTCAAAATGTGTGCCTGAATGTGTTTAGTAAACCTAAACCTAAATTTTTTTTGGAGTTTTTATAGATTATTTTCTCAATATGATCCTTTTCTATGCATTTTGTCCCTATTACTATTTCTTAAAAACATAAACGAATGTTCTGTTTGCTTTCAGTTACAGTTCATTTAGAAGTCATTGAGCTTGTAACCTTTCCATGTCACCGGGCCTGGAACTACTGTACCACTTGAATCAACCTACCATCTACCACTGGATGTTGCAAAGATTGTTGCTACACAGTCCTGTGGTCTTTGGTCTTGATAAGAAGGGGCATAGCCTAGGGGGAAAAAGCATCCCAGCTATTGGGTTTGATTGAGATCCTTAAACTCACTGGACCTCAACTTTCCCACCTATAAAATGGACACAAAATCAACCTCTGCTTCCCAACTCTAAATTGGGGGTAAAAATTACTCCAGTAGTTAGCTATATACAATATCTATTCCAATGCCTGACTTATAATAAGTATTTCATAAATGCTAGCTATTGTTAGTATTATGTTAGTATGGGCTACATTTATCCCGAGATAGTCTTTACAAATAGAAAATTTCACAGGCACAGGCCAGCCCTTCTAGAACCTGCCTCAATTTTATTGTTGTGATTTTAGAGACTGAAATATAAATTAAGATAGTCAGACTCCAATGGCAATTTTGAAATCAATCACATCATGGTTTAGTGGACCCTGGTCCCATGCCTTTGCTTGATTTAGAGGCTCATAGGTCCAGCTAAGTTAGATCTGACATAGTGCAATACTGATCAAACTTGGCAGCCTATGACACACTTCCTGTGGATTTTCCATCCAAACCATCCTCCCCTATTAACTCTTCCCTGGTTGACCATGTCCATTTTCTACAGACCCGTCATCTACTCAGCAGGCACACCTAGAAGCTAATACTTGCTTGGTTAATGTGCAGTACTGGGTATAATTGGTCCTGAGGGTCTTCTCTGTGGAGGAGTGGCTCTCATCTTGATTTTGTGTCAATGCCCAGCCCTTCTTCATACCAATTAATTTAGAATCTCGGAGATGTATTCCAGGCACGAGTATTCTAAAGTCTCTGATGGTGATTCCAACATGCAGTCATGTTAGAGAATCAGTGTCCTAGGGTCTTTCTACTCCAAGTGTGCAGTCCAGGAATCAAGGCATTTGCATCACCTGGGAGCTTATAAGAAATGCAGAAACCTCAGGCCACACCCAGACATACTCAATTAGAATCCCAAGTGACTGAGGAATACTGCTCTAGATGACTGAAAGCATCAGATAGGGAGGTGATCCTTGCCTCTATTCTTCACAATTGTAAGTAATCATGTAGTCAATGGGAAACTGCCCCTACCACACTAGTTTATCTTAGCTTGAAGCATCTGTTGCATGCTTTGGCTTCAGGAGTTGGTCTTATAGTGGCAAGCTATGCCAACATCAAAGAGTCTTCTGGTTTGCGGTTTAGCGGCTAATATATTTCATGGAGACCATGACACATTTCATTTTCCTTGAGATTACAGGCCCTTGAAAATGCTCTTTGTGTGTTCCATCTGCCTTTTCCCTTCTTTTCTCATCAATACTCAATATAAGAACGCATATTTTACAATGGTCTGCTGGTTTTCATTCTATAGTTTCCCCTCCTTCAACTCTCTTTCCTCCTTAAAAATGCTCAGACCCAGGGAAAAAGAAAGACACATAAAAGGGACACTGAGGCCCTGGGCCCTCCTCCTCCCTCCCTCCTCTGTGTCCCAAGTCTGATGCTGAGAGCACACACATGCTCAAA
Organism: Pan troglodytes; assembly: GCF_028858775.2. Taxonomy (NCBI): domain Eukaryota; kingdom Metazoa; phylum Chordata; class Mammalia; order Primates; family Hominidae; genus Pan; species Pan troglodytes. The sequence continues at coordinate 62,412,180 of NC_072415.2, forward strand.
GTGAGACCCTGACGGGGGCTACCCCATACTGAACCTCGTCTTTTGATTGGGGATGGTCTTCAGGGCATGAAACAGACCAAGTGCTCATTTGCCTGAGCCTCTGTGGCAGGGCAGAAGGGGTGTAACAGAGTTTTTTGAAGAAGAGTAAAGCTTTACAGGCAGAAAGCTCAGTGCAGGGTTTTGAAGCTTTTGCTCTGCACTGCCTGGCAGAGAGAGCAGCTTTAACTGGCGTGCTCCAAATCAGAGTCTACAAGAAGAGAACATGGGGGCTCAGCTGCGCAGATTGGATCAATCTGAATGAAAATCACTAGTGTTCCTCCTGGGGAGAGAAGTTTCTGCTTAGCTCATGAACTGTAGGCCCTTCTCTGGTCCTGGTAGTAAATGAGTAGGGCTTTTGTGAAAGGTTATGTAAGGCTGCTGTTTTCTCTCCCTGCCTAGAGTAAAATTCTATTTATAGAGGGGTGAACTGCCTCTCAGCGAAACATGCATTTTATAAACTATAGCTTAGGAAAGATAATTTAATAAATCTTTAAGAAAGAATTAAGGGAAGAGAGAGAACAAAATCCTAGGCAGAGAGAGTGGGATATACAGCAAGAAATAGGAGAAAGAGAAAGCATCATTGCTCTGGACTTAGTTACTGGAGTAGTAATAGAGTGACCGATCATTCTTGTGTGCCTGGGATTGAGGAGTTTTACAGGAAGAAGGACTTTCAGTGCTAACAATAGGACAGCCCCAGGTAAACTGGAATAGTTTGTCACCCCTAATTTGGTACCTATGATGGGGAGGGGAGTAGAAAGAACCCTGAAAGATTTTCAGCAGGGAAATGGCATTTTAGATAACACACTGTTAGTCCTATGAGGAAACAATTAGAGAATGATAGCAAGGCCTATTATGAGGGGATGTTCTAATAGTCCAGAAAAGATGAATATCTGATTGGAGGTTTAGAAGCAACTTAGATGGAGGCCTTACCCTCTAATCTTGTGGCAAAGTCTAACTTGACATCCAAAACTGAAGGTTTTTTTAACCAACTCCTTGGCCAAAACACTGTCAGAAAACGCATTTTTGAATCAGGTTATCTTTTGGACGTGATAGGATAATGTATGTATTGGAGAAGTCATGTCTAGCACTTCTGTGTTCCACTGTGTCTAGTACAGTGCTGAATGCATATTAATTATTCAATAAATACTCATTACCAAATTGGTTTTTATATAATGATTATTCTCAAATTTGCATGAAATCTGAAGTTTCTTTCTGCATGAGCTTCACAAAGTTCAGTTCAGGATATTGTAAATTTCAGGATTACTCAGCTATTACTTGCCTCTTCTTTAGAGGTTTATTCTGTTTTCTTTTTCTCTCTCCCCTTCTTTTGCCTGATTTTTCCTTTACATGCCATTATTAATAATGTTATTGGCAGCATTTCAGAGTGCTTGTGAGAAATTCAAAATTGAGGAAATTCTGCAAATAGCAAAATGTAAATGTATAAAGTCTATAGAATTTGCTATCTCTTTAAGCCCCGTTACGAATGCATATAGGGCATTTGTCAACTCGCATATATGAAAATGGAACAAGATAAAGTAGGTGAATAATTATTTCCTACATAATAATCCCAGGGATAGACTCTGTGTTTGCCTTCAGAGCACCATTCCTGAAGACTTGAGTGAGTTAAAGCATTAAAATGTTATTTTTGTAGAAGTCAGTGGAAGTCAAGACAAGATGATGGAGATTTAAAAAAAAAAGCACATAGAATGAAAAGCACAAAACTTCTTGTGTTTCAAAGCACTGATCAGGCAGAAAAGGACCTCGGCAGGTGTTTGAGAAGACCCTTTTCTACTGGTAAGGACTCAGGGGCCCAGAGAAGCTAGGTGAACCTCTAAATCACAAATCTACGAATGAGTTCCATGAAACATATTATGTACACGTGGGTGCAAATCTTGGCTCTACCAAGATGTAGCTGTGTGACCCTCACTATGATTCAGGGTCCTCATTTGTAAAATTTGGAAAGCCATTGCTGAATGGATGACATTTTTGAAAAACATTACACTCAAGGATTATCACAGTCTTTGGCACATATTGAGCACTAAACTGTTTCTATTTTTATTTGTTCATTCGACAGATGTTTTTAAAGGTAATGTTTCATGTATCATATTTGTTAGCGCCTGTGGTGTATTTAAACAGCATATAAACACACTGCCTCTGTTGTTTTAGTTAACAAAATGGTTGGAGGAATAAGACCTAAGCAGTGCAAGTATGTAAGAAAAAAAAAGGTGACCAGAGTCACAAGGCAATATATTATTGTATTATTAAGAACCAAATGGGTGAGAGGTGCAGTTAGAGGAGAGAAACAGAACATGATCAGAAATTCTTCCAGAATGCAGAGGGATTGAGTCTGGTAGGTAGGGTAATTGGGGGACCTTACCCACATAGGACCTGACCCTATGTGGACACTGTTCTTTACATGTTCAGGCTCTGGAAGACAAAAAAGAAAAAAAATGATGGTGATACTTCACTGCAGAAAGCTTCTTAGTCCAGGCACCAGATCTCATCACTAGCAATGACTTCCCTGGTCACTAGCCTTTTCCCAAGCGAATTTATGATAAGGCTAGGAGAAAAAGGAAGAGAGATGTGGCAAGGTCATCTGAGAAGTAACTTTGGTGGCATACATAATGTAATTTTAAAATAAAGAGGCTTTACCAGTAGGGCTTTTTATAATAGTTTTAAGGAGGTCTCAGAAGCTGAGGGAAGGACAGATGCCATCACCCACTGCATTTTGAACTTGGAAACCTAGTAGCTGAGAAAGCATATTTAGGCTCCTGCACTACTGGAATAAGTCTGTGCTGGAAATTAATGTTTTCATCTTTTATTTTCAGCCTTGCTTCAAAATGTATAGAAAACTTTGGTTCAGGATGCCAAAACCCTTTATTACTAATGCATAAAGGGTGTTAGCTAGTTCATCAAAGATCTTCTGTACATTTTGCGGCCAAAGGGCAGGTAGCCCAGCTCAAAATTTGCAACTTAAATAGCTTTTCCTTTGTTCTTTGTTCCAGAGTACACAGTCATATGAGGTTATGATAATTAATAATTGATAAATTATTATTAGGATGATATTGTTCCATGCTTATCTGAGACTTTCTGTCTTCCAATGGCTTTTGAATCTTTTATCTATATTCATCTCTCAATACCTCTATCAAGTGGGCAAAATGGCTAAGTTATCTCACATGTGTTATTAGTGAGGTTATGAGACTGGGGGCCAGCTATTTATTTAAGATCACACAGAAGTTACCTGTTCTGGCTGGAAAACCTAAATCTTTTTTTTTTTTTTTTTGAGTCAGAGTCTCACTCTGTCACCTAGGCTGGAGTGCAGTGATGTGATTTTAGCTCACTGCAACCTCCACCTCCTGGGTTCAAGCAATTCTCTTGCCTCAGCCTCCCGAGTAGCTGGGATTACAGGTGCCTACCACCACACCTGGCTAATTTTTTTGTATTTTTAGTAGAGACAGGGTTTCACCATGTTGGCCAGGCTGGTCTTGAACTCCTGATGTCAGGTGAAATGTCCACCTTGGCCTCCCAAAGTGCTGGGATTATAGGCATAAGCCGCTGCTTCCAAATCTGGCTTAACCCTTGTACTCACCAGTACATATTGGACACTTTCCAAAAGCAGGATATTCTACTCTTTTATTCCCCAAAAATTCATGTACTAAAAAAATGCCACCTAGCACTCAGATCTTGATTTCTAACACCATTCTCCAATAAAAGAAACCAGAGCTCCTCAGGGAAACAGTTGATTCTGGAACTTATGCAGAAAACATACAAGATAAGGCTGGAGCATCTTGGAGTGCCAGAAAGGAAGAAATTCTTAAAAAAAGTGAAAAACCCACAAAGATAGAGTATGTCAAAGGGACACAGAACCTAACTGAAAGCGCTCTCAATGGTCAAAGCTGCAACAATTTGAGCAAGAAAATCAACCAAGTAGTTCCCTATTATAACCCAAACTATAAAATAAATGTCCATGAGTACATACTGACATAAATAAATAATTGAATAAATAAAGAGAAGAGACTTAGATAAATCCCCTATGCAGAAGAATTCAAAATATTATATATACTCTACTCTCGAAGAGTAGATAGAGTACAACCCATATCCTTTTGAGTGTGGGCTGTGCTTAGCGACTTCCTTCCGAAGACTACGGTATACAAGGGGGAGGGGAGGAAGTTAACTACAGTAGAAAAATTGGCCGGATCATGAGGTCAGGAGATCAAGACCATCCTGGCTAACACGGTGAAACCCCGTCTCTACTAAAAATACAAAAAAAATTAGCTGGGCGTGGTGGCGGGTGCCTGTAGTCCCAGCTACTCGGGAGGCTGAGGCAGGAGAATGGTGTGAACCCACGAGGCGGAGCTTGCAGTGAGCTGAGATCGCGCCACTGCACTCCAGCCTGGGCGACAGAGCGAGACTCTGTGTCAAAAAAAAAAAAAAAAAAAAAAGAAAAATCTGACAAACACTACCTCAGCCAGGTGATCAAAGTCATCATCAGCACTGATAAGTCATGTTGATAGCATGTACCCCCTGATATGATGTGATAAGGATGGCATTTCACCTCTGTGATCTTCCTTTTCCAAATCCATAACCCCAGTCTTACAATGAGAAAAAGAGTAGACAAACCCCATTTGAGATTCTACAAACACCTGACCATATTCCTTAAAATGATCTAAGTCTTCAAAAATAAAGAAAGTGTGTGAAACTGTCAGAAGGAAGAGGATACTAAAGAGACTTAGGACAAAATGTGATGTGTTGTCCTGGGTGGGATCCAGGAGCAGAAAAGGGACTTCAGGAAAAAATCAAATACATTCTAAAGTATGTACGTTAGTTAATAATAACGTATCAATATTGGTTCACTGATTTTTATAAATGTGCCATGTTAGTATAAATTGTTAATAATGGGGAAACTTGGTGTGGGGTAAATCAGAGCTTTGTATACTCTTCACGACGTATCTGTCAATCTAAAACAGCTCTAAAATAAAAAGATTACTGTAAAAAATACTCTCTTGTTTGATAAGAGTGGGACACCAAGCAAGGCCCTGATTCCACTAAACTTGCTTTTTTCCTCTTTAAGGATCAGAATGGCACTCTTGTATGGTTATTCTGAGAATTACAGACCATATTTCAGTAACCCTTAGTATCCCTGCATGTTTCTCAAAGTGTGATCACATCAACACCACTTGTGGGTGTTTTAAAATGCAAATATGCTGGCTTTGCCTCACACCTCCAGAATCAGAGTCCCTGGGTGGACATTGAGGAGATAGGAAACAGCACTTTTAACAAGCTCTCTAGGTGATTCTTATACACACTTCACTTGAAAACCACTTGGCTGTGCATTGTCCCTAAAAATTAATAATGGTGGCTCTCTGCTTATTGAGATGGTCTTTGAGCTCAGGGGATGATCTGGAGTCAGGTGAACTTGGGTTTAGATCCCAGGCCTACAACTTTCTAATTGAGAGAACAAGGACAAGATATTCCGCCTTTTTTGTGCCTTTGTTTCTTCATCTGTAAAGTAGGAAAACAACGCTTAATTCAGAGAGTACTTATAAAATCATTTCAGAAAAGCCATGTAAATTATTTACCATATTACCATATTTCCACATTACCGCTGCTCAACAGGCAGTGAGCACTAGCACAACTCTACTGGTGTTCTATTAGCTTGGTTATATAAATCAGTATGAACATAACCAAAATTACTCCTCATTGTTACTATACTCTCCACCCTCTAAAACTTGTCTTTGGCATCCTGCAATGCTTTCCTTACATGTTTCTAGGAGTCCTAAGAGCTATGTCATAAACCAGTTATCCTCTGCTAGGCATCTTCACATGTCTGGAAGTCTGGTATGCTTGCTGGCTTTCACGTCCCCAGGCAGCCACCGTCTCTTGCCAGCCATCCTGCTCCTCTGGTAGATTGCTGCTGCAGCATCAATGCTTTAGAACGTTTCCAGTGCCTGAGCATTATTACTATGTCCACTGACAAGACTGTCCCAATGTTGATTCTCCCTCTGTTAAACTCTATCATACTGCTTGTGTCTTCCGATTTATAAAATCCTCCATGACAACAATTCATTTAACTAGGGTCTGTAATTTTTCTCTACATATGACTTAGATTCAGTAAGAGAAGGGCTGATCTGGGGACAGATGTTGCATTTCCTATTCCCTGTCTTTAGCCTTTCTGTCTCCAAGCCACCAATGGAACTTCTTCCTTAAGTAGTATTTAAATCTCCCCTACATAAATGAGTTACTGCAGAGAGATGTCTGTATTTTTAGACCATACACCATAGGCTGTTTCATTGGGTTTGAGGTACACATGTGGTACAAAAATGTAGACTAATCATAATGGTTAATATTTATGAAATTGTATGGTTTGAAGTGATGTGGTACATATTGCTTAAGAAATACTTATTGCCCACCCATTTTTATATTTAATACAGAAGAATATCCCATTTTAAGTAGCAATGTGCCAGCTCAAAGACTCGATTTCTCAGGCTCCCTTGCAGCTAGGGGTAGTTATGTGAAAGTTCTGGTGATTGGCATGGTAATCAGGACACTTCTGGGGATTTCAGAGTAAGCTTACTCTCCTGTCCTAATTACCACCCCCTTCCTCCTTGTTGCTTCCTTCTTTCTCTGGAAAGTAGGAGTGAGGCCTGAAATTGAAGTAGCCATCCTGTGTTACATCATCTATTATGAGCAATGAGAAGGAAATGAGGAGAAGCTTGAGTCTATGGTGACTTCCTTGGGGTAGCTATATAATCTTGGGATTGTTTCTTTCTAGACTTCTTTTTATGCTACAAAGTAAACCTCTGTTTGATTTTAAAACACTGTAATGGGGTTTCTGTCACAGGCAATACTCAGTTCAAACTGCTGTATGTTCCCATATTATTTTTTTCCTCACAGTTAAACAGTGAGAGAGGAACTAATATTATGTCCTTTTACAGGTAGGAAAAGTGAGACACCAAAAAGTTGGCCAATTTTTCCATGCCTCCATGCTAGTAAATTGCAGACTTATGATTTAAATCCTGCTCCATAACACGTTCTTAATTAAGTCTATGCTATAATTCCTATATAAATAGATGTCGTAGCTATTACACTATTGTTGTTATTTTTATTGTTGTGGGTAATTATTACACTATTGCTTTTTATTTTTTTGCAAATCACATTAATTCTTGCAATGTTGTTTTATTTTTATTATTGTTATTCTCCTCTCTAAAAGAGGGATCTTTTTCTGTGAACCGTTTATTATTTAGACACTTCTAGATTATTGAGTATATAAATAAAAATTCAATTTTCTGTTAATCATTTTCAAATGTCACAGTTTTCACTAACAAGTTATAAGACAGCTTCATGCACTTTAATTTCCTCTGAAGAAGAAATCCACTGCCACCTTATAAAAGACTAACATTCCAAATACAGCTTTAGAATGCTAATTCCTTATCTTAACAAGCCAACTTAACTCTGTGATTCACATATGTGCTGCAATTTCTCTCCCATTGTAGTGTAAGGGAATTTTGCATAGTTTTGATGTATTGTGTAAATTAGGCCAACAAAGTGCTGTGCTATGTCTTCATTAAAATAGGAGACGGTAATAATGCAACCATGTAGCGTGGTCTTGCAGGCTTTGAGTTATGAACATTCAATAGTGTCTCCTTACTTGTGCTTAAGTTGGCATTTGTGAGCAGCATATAATCAATTAATCAATAACCCAATTTTCTCTTAAAGAGATGGTGCATGATTTAAAAAAATCAGAAACTACTGTATGTTTTTATGAAAACAGCCATTTCAGCAAAGAAACTTGTTTTGAAAACACTGAAAGTCTTTTTTGGGGAGGACAATTTTGCTTAGCTAAGCCAAAAGTGAAATTGGATACAAATGTTTAGTTCCTGAATTCTTTTATTGTTTTGCAACTACTAGAAAGGAAAGGGCCAGTTTGGGATTGCTAGTAAGAATGCATTGTTTTTACTCATGATTGGAGGTGTGTAAGTGGACCCATCTATGAATGCACAGTAAAAGTCAACTAATCCTCAAACTTACAGTTTAAAACTCATCTATTCTATTACTTACAAGCTTTAGAGTATACTAAGTTGCCTAATTTGTCTCACATGAGGTCACATGTGATGTGAAGCACAAAGTGATGCTTTCACAGTGATGAAGCTGACAGTCACGTTGAGACAAAAACCTGGCCTTCTCAAACTTTAATATACATTTGTATCCTTATCTTTATTATAATTTCTACCTAAAAAGATATATATGCTTATTATAAATATTCAAATATTATATAAATGTATGAGTTTGAGAAGGAAATTGTACCATAAACCCATCACTTCAGAATAAACCACAATTTATTTGTTTTGTTCAGTCTTTTTTGTCTCTTTCTCTACCTGCCCCACATTTACTGTGAAATTTGTGGAAAGTTAATGTTTATTTTTGTATTGCATTAAGATACTGAGTTGTGTTTTCTTTCTACCAAATAAGTAAAAAGAAATATCGTGGAAAAAGAAAACCTCAAATATTTGCTTTGTTATTTAGACAACAAAAGACATGATTGAGATGAGAATTGTCTCTATAAGACAGATCACCTTCCAAGAGAGATACGTGCTAGGCACGCCCGTCTTCTAAAAGCGTCAGTTCCAACGCCTCCAAAATGTTCAACTGCCCTCTTGAACCTTGCCTCTAAAGTGCAGCCTGTGGGCCAGCCAACCTCCATATCACATGAGAGCATATTAGAAATGCAGAAACTCAGGCTTCATCCAAAATTTACTGAATTCAAATCTACATTTTAACAAGATCCCCAGGTGATGGCTATGCAAGTCAAAGTTTGAGACATATCATTCTAGTAACAGCATGTTTCCTACTCAAATTGCTACCATATTCTAAGAGCTGTGAGTTACTCATGAATTAGCAATGGTGTGCAGGGAAGGAACCAGTAGCACCACAGCTCGTTCATGTGGCTTCTAAATTTCCTCCAAAGGGTTGAGTGTTGTGCTCATTAAACAGTGTCAAGACCAGAATAACTGTCCAAGGGCTGGCTCACATCTATTCTCTTCATTTAGGTCATGACACACATTCTCATCCATACCTCTGAAGTCCCAAGGCACTAAAGACCACATTGATTGGAATAATTGTGTCTTCTATTCCAGTAATTGGTTGCTAATTATGCATGGCTTGATGTTATTTTGCTAATTCATATACACCAAATGAACCATGAGTTGCTTGAAGGAAAAGGCCAGTCCCTGAGCTCTTTTCTTCAAGGATGGCAGTCCTGTTTCCAGACATCTGGCCATTCCCATGAATGAGTGAATGATGGTTATTAGGTATGTTAGCTCCATTTATCCAACCATTTGTGCTTTCCACAGATCCAGATTTGACGGTTATGTCCCCCACTTGGAGCTGGGAAGTCACAGGACTTACTTGATAAACAGTCAACTTCTTTCTTGAATTTATGCCAAGACCTCATATATCTATCTGTTTATGCTCTATGACCACCAGCATTGGTTGATGGCCCAGTTAGAAACAAAAAGATCGGGGATAAGTGTAGGACCTGTCCAATCTGCATCAAGTAATCTTTCATAAGTTTGTAAGGGGAAGATAAGGGAGGGTTATAAAATTTGAATGCTATAATAGATTTTATCTTGTAGCCTATAGTTTTTATTTTTTTTCTCTTAGCTTCTAAAATCTATGATTGAGTTTCTGTTTTGGGTTATTAACTCCTGAAACCAAGAATATCAGAGGAACCTTAAAAAAATAGAACTCTGGAATATTAAATATTGAAGAAGAAAAGCTGAATCATCTCCCTATAGGCAGGTTGGGAGTGGGAGCAGAATCAAACAAAACTTCTCTTTGTTCTTTTAGCCCCCACACTCCCCTCCTCCCTCCATAAACCAAAAGAGCATTTATTTACTTGGGCTGCATTATAAACATCTATCTTTCTTTCGTTCGTTCATTCGTTCATTTCCTTCCTTCCTTCCTTCCTTCTTTCCTTTCTTTATGACAGAGTCTTGCTCTGTCACCTGGGTTGGAGTGCAGTGGCGGGATCTCGGCTTACTGCAACCTCTGCCTTCCGGGTTCAAGCGATTACCCTGCCTCAGCCTCAGGAGTAGCTAGGATTACAGGCATGTGCCAACACGTAGTAGAGATGGGGTTTTGCCATGTTGGCCAGGCTAGTATTGAACTCCTGACCTCAAGTGATCTGCCACCTCAGCCTCCCAAAGTGATGGGATTGCAGACCTGAGCCACTGCATCCAGCCTATAAACACCTTTCTAGGGATAAACTTTGTTGGTTTACCATCACATAGGAGACTCAGCTCATCAAGAAGTCTGTATTCAGACCAGGTTCAGCTCAGACTAATTAATGAAATCATGTAATTGATCGGTTCTGTTTCTATTTCTAGAGCTCTTATATTTTGATATGAGAACATGGAAGTGCCAATCAGGTTCATGAGGTCACCCTTCAGAATCCCTCATTTCTCCTTTCTCTCCTATCATGTAGCTGATGAAAAATATAGCACACTTCCTTCCCCTGAAAGATTCACATTAGTTGTGTCTTGGACACAACACCTCTCTTGCTCTTTGCTTCTGGCCATATCTTCTTTGACTCAGAAGGCTTTATCACTGGGGATATATGTCAGGCAAAGATGCAGTTCTCAGAAAGTTTGAGAGCAGGGGATGTTATAGCCCATAAGAAAGGGCACAAGGCCAAAAAAGAGAACTAGGCTCTACTGGTCAATTAAAAAATATATATTTAAGCCATTTTCAGTGTTCAGCCAACAGGAAGCATTATGGATGTTCAAATTGCTGAAATATTAGCATACTTCCTCACTGATTGGTAAATATTTGCTATCCAGGGCCTCCCAATGTGCCCTGCTTCCTCCATTCTGATTGGTGAGTGACTATGCCAATCAGCTCCTAAAAGTCCTCCTTCTAAGATATCAACATTGGCTTTTTTCTTAGTGACTTTGGAGGGCCAGATGTACTCTCACCCAGTCCTGGGAAATTCCGATTGCCCTTTAGCCCTTCAGTCTGCCATCTACACTGTGTAACATGGCACCCCATGGCCCATGTGCCTTCTGTGCTTCTCTGGCTCCCTGAGACTGACACCTAAGCAGGTTGGTGTTCCTTGAGTCACCCTCTCATGGCCATCAGTGAAAACCGCAGCTCCAAAAGAAGACAAGGTCAGGAATCTCCACCACACTGATGCTTAAATATGTTTAATATTTAAATACCACACATTTTTTTTACTCTGTTCTGTGGAGACAACACTAAATGTCTTTATGGCCTGAGAAATGTTCATAGAATAAATTGCATATTATGTAGTGATTGGTTCTATGATTGCTATAAAGATTTTTAAAACTTTTAGTATCTTATTTACCAAAGAAAATATGTTCAATGAGGAAAGCATTTAAACAGGTATATAAGAAAATATAAATCACTCATCGTTACATGACTCAGAGTTAATTACTGTTAAAATTTTGATAAACATTGCATGTGTTTATTCTTAATAGTAAATAAATTATATTGCATATACTGGCATAACTTAAAAAAAACTTAGCCATCTATTATGAATGCAATTAAAAGACCAAAGTTTTCTAAGAGTTGGGAGGGAACTTGGAAATCTGCTAGATTCATTTTCTGGTGAGGAAAACATTTATTACATAGCATTCCTCCGAAGATCCTCTAGCTTCCTCCTTAATACCACCAAGGGCAGGTTCCACAGCCTTATTATGCCTCTGCCTTAAATTATTTTTGGATTAGTTATTCTAGAACTTTCTGTTCTACTCTTCTCACCTGTTGCTTACTCATTGATCCTGGTTTTGCCCTTCTTAGTATGAGTGGAAGTTGGCCAGGAAGGGCAGGCTTAGAGGCAGTGAGGAGGTGGCATGGTGAAGTCAGTGGCCATTGTCTTTCATGAGCAAAACAGTCCTTGGTCATGAGACTGAATGAGTGTCTTGGGTGATCCTTTTCACCTCCTACTCCCACTATATTTTTTCTTCAGAGACTTACATTGGGGGACTTATGCCTCTTTTGTCATACCAGAAAACTCTAAATATGTAGAAAGTTTAAAAGAAATAAATCTCATTGACTGAACACAGTACATTTTAGGAGACAAAAAAAAAAAATAGAAGGATGTGTTTGAAAATAAATTGAGTTGGAAAATATCTAGAGGTTTCTTCACTATCATATGGTATGTTTAAACTTGTCTCCTTGTCATCTTCCTTGCTCTCTGATCTTAAGAAGATTAATGAGATGATGATGTTTAATACTTGAATGTTTGGAAGAAGAGTGCTTTGCAAATGTCAAGGGTTAGTGTTATCCTTCGCAGTAGTGATTGACCATAAGACTGTTCTCGTTATTGTATTTCATTAACTAATGCTCTCATTTATCAAGTATTGAGGCAAGGGAGATATAGTAGTGGGCAACAGACAAGATCCTTGAATACTGTTTAATGAAAAAGATAAACAAGTAACACATGATTACTTATTAAAGGAATTAAAATTTATTTAAAATTGTGTTAATATCTCTGGAAAAAAGAATTCCCTTTTTCTCTATCTTAACATATAGAACAATGGCAATCTTGGGAGTACTAATGCCAGTTGCTTGGGTGGGGTTTATGGTCTGAGGTACGAGGGGAGAGTATGGCAGTGAAGGAAAGATTACTGAGCAAAGCTGAGAGGGGAGGAGGGATGCAGCAAAGGGATGCTAAATTGGGTTGCAACTAAGTCCTCCTTCTCCACTGTAGTCAGATATTACTTACGCTGGGGGGACGTGCTAATTTTTCAACACTTACAGTATTGCTACAGATCAGAGATTAGCAGAATTATTCTGTAAAGGGTCAGATAGTTAATATTTTAGGTTTTGATGGTCACACAATCTCTGAGGCAACTGCTCAACTTTGCCATAGTAGCACAAAACAGCCATAGCCAATACATAAATAAATGAGTATGGCTTTGTTCCAATAAAGCATTATTTATAAAAATAGTCTGGATTTAACCTGCAGTCCATAGTTTGCTGACCCCTGTACCAGGCTCTTATCGCTTGATCACACACCTGTGTTTAAACTTAAGGCATCACGTTATGGAATTGTTCTTAGAATATAGCTTCTTACAACTCTATATATTACTTGAATTTTATGCATTTTACAACCTTTGTAATGCCTATCATTTTTACGTATATGAAGGAGAAGAGAGAGATTTTAGCATGTGCTTAATCTGTTTATGCTGACTCCTGACTTTCCTCCTATAAACATCTATGTTTAAAATATTAGTACTAATGTGTCCGGAATTGGTGGGTTCTTGGTCTCACTGACTTCAAGAATGAAGCCGCGGACCCTCGCGGTGAGTGTTACAGCTCTTAAAAGCAGCGTGGACCCAAACAGTGAGCAGTAGCAAGATTTATTGCAAAGAGCGAAAGAACAAAGCTTCCACAGTGTGGAAGGGGACCCGAGCGGGTTGCCAATGCTGGCTCGGGCAGCCTGTTTTTATTCTCTTATCTGGCCCCACCCACATCCTGCTGATTGGTAGAGCCCAGTGGCCTGTTTTGTCAGGGCGCTGATTGGTGCGTTTACAATCCCTGAGCTAGACATAAGGTTCTCCACATCCCCATCAGATTAGTTAGATACAGAGTTTGGACACACAGGTTCTCCAGGGCCCCACCAGAGCAGCTAGATACAGAGTGTCGATTGGTGCACTCAGAAACCTTGAGCTAAACACAGGGTGCTGATTGGTGTATTTACAATCCCTGAGCCAGACATAAAGGTTCTCCAAGGCCCCACCAGAGCAGCTAGATACAGAGTGTCGATTGGTGCACTCACAAACCTTGAGCTAAACACAGGGTGCTGATTGGTGTATTTACAATCCCTGAGCTAGACATAAAGACTCTCCACCTCCCCACCAGACTCAGGAGCCCAGCTAGCTTCACCCAGTGGATCCCGCACCAGGGCTGCAGGTGGAGCTGCCTGCCAGTCCCGCGCCGTGCGCTCGCACTCCTCAGCCCTTGGGTGGTCGATGGGACTGGGCGCCGTGGAGCAGGGGGTGGTGCTCCTCGGGGAGGCTCGGGCTGCACAGGAGCCCATGGAGTGGGTGGGAGGCTCAGGCATGGCGGGCTGCAGGTCCCCAGCCCTGCCCCGCGGGAAGGCAGCTAAGGCACGGTGAGAAATCGAGCGCAGCGCCGGTGGGCTGGCACTGCTGGGGGACCCAGTACACCCTCCACAGCCACTGGCCCGTGTGCTAAGCCCCTCATTGCCCGGGGCCAGCAGGGCTGGCCGACTGCTCTGAGTGCGGGGCCCGCCAAGCCCACGCCCACCCGGAACTCCAGCTGGCCCGCAAGTGCCGCACGCAGCCCCGGTTCCCGCTCGCGCCTCTCCCTCCACACCTCCCTGCAAGCTGAGGGAGTGGGCTCCAGCCTTGCCAGCCCAGAAAGGGGCTCCTACAGTGCAGTGGGGGTTTGAAGGGCTCCTCAAATGCCGCCAAAGTGGGAGCCCAGGCAGGGGAGGTGCCAAGAGCAAGCGAGGGCTCTGAGGACTGCCAGCACGCTGTCACCTCTCACTAATTACATAATAATGGGATCTCCTCTTCAGAAGGACACTGGGAGATTTGATCTAATCTCAACTTCTCTGAATATTTACTTTGAGTCCTTGTTGCTTGTGTCATCCTGTTATGTATTGGCTTTTCTCGGCAGAGCCAATCTTCTTTTCTTGTCTCAATACTGATGATGGTGTTTGTGTTTTGTCTTTGGCTGGTTTAGCTAATCTAGTGCCTAAGTATGGCTGTTTCTCCCAGTTAGCAAAGGTTACCTCTAACAACTTTGATGGGGTTCAGAGAATCTGCAGCAGTCCTTTGAATGAGAATAAGCAGGAAACTCGCACTGAGGGAAGAAGTTGAAATTGGCTGTACATAGGCAAGTCTGCAAGTGTGATGGTGTACTGTGGGAATTATAGGTATTCTTTCTGCAATTGAGGCCCTTCCATGCTGCTCAGAGTCACAGAGGTATTGATCAGAAAGGCTTTGTACCTGCCTCCTTTTTGTTTGGAGGGGTTGTTCCAGCCCAGATAGTGACATCTGTGAACTCACTAATAAGCAAACAGGCCACAGTAGTTGTGTGAACTTTGCAGGTTTTGGACCTTTTCCACTCAGAAAGATCCTGCTGTTTGAGACTGGGTTAAATCTGCTCTTGTCTAGAGGCATAGGAAAGTAATTTATGATCACTTGTGCAGCTGTACACCCTGTGGCTAGAGTTGAATATACATATTTACCTTGAAGGAGTAGTCATGAGGTGCAATCTGTTTCATTTCTGAAAGTATGTTTTGAGTGTCTTGAACTATTTATCCCCATTGTTTCTTTTCTTTTTTTTTTTTTTCATGAACATGTTCTTAATATCATGGGTCTGTGTTTCTTTCTATTTGTTTTAGAATTGGTAAGTAGTTGTTTTGGGGGCTGGAGGCTATTTGGGATAAATGAATGGGGGACAAGAAGACAAATTAATTTTTAATCTCAAAGCATACCCTCTGTGCTCTGAATGTTGCTCTTTCCACCCTGAGAAAAAATAGCAGGTTTCAGTCCATATCCTTAGCTCCCTATGCATCATTCTGCAGGAAAAATGATCCTGTCACACTTAAGTGCCTCACACAGCGGGTACTGAGAAAGTACTATATTATCAAGTCAGAGTTGCTGAGACTTACAAGTGGTCCCTGACCAGTGCTGATGAGTGACTTTTTCCCACTGTTTTGGATATAGTGACTGGATTCTTAAGAATTAGACTACTTGCAAAGTGAAGAAGTTCTTTCTCCATAGCTCCCACCTCTTCATTGTCTGGAAGGCAGTGTGAAAGGGTTGAAAAAAACTCTAGTCTTTGTTCAGGATCCTGGTACCTTCCCAGACCTGTGCACTGTGTTGCCCAGACATTATACCTTGCAAAATGAAGATAAGACTGCTAGTCCTGCTTATGTTCAAGGGAGGGCTGAGCATCAAGTGAGATAATGTGTGTGTAAAGTGCCCAGAAAAGTATGTATCATGATGCAAATCAAAGTTGTTGTTGATCCTCCATGTGGTGAGAAGGATCTGGCTCAGAAAGCACCAGTTCTGAGTGTGTTTCTACCTGTTATAGTATCGGAGAGACTGAGAATGGCAAGTCTTTCTCTTAAGGTTACAAAGGTGTTTCATGTAATTTCTTTGTACGAAAAACTGGGAAGGAAATTCCTTGTCTCTCCAATAATGAATTTGGTGGTATCGATGAAGAGTCTTCTCAAAAACGAGGACAAAAACCCTAAGAATGTGTGCTAGGTGCTTCTAGATTCTGTTTAAATTTTACTTCTATAATTCTTTGTGGGTTTTTTTTCTTTGTGGGTTTTTTTTTTCTTTGCAAATGGGCTATTGCTCCCCACTTTAGATCCTTCAATAGTTAGATTTTTATTTGCAAATTGGTTATTTCTCCCCACCTCAGGTCCTTCAATAGTGGGAATAATTTTTACAAACACCTGACCATCAGTAATCTGAGAATGGCTGAACAGATTCAAAGAGAAGTGTCCATTTCTTACCATTTGTGTTGAGTGTGCATGGGTGTAGGAGCTGATGGAAGAGTGGGTGAATAATCGAAGAAGGCAGCCCCGGGGATCATCCTCATGATGTTACAACGATGTCACCAAACACTTTGCAAATGGAGGACATCACAGGGGCTTGGCCTTGAGACCTTTCTCCCTCTGGCTCTCTGCTTGTTACATTTATTTTTTTCTTTAATTGTCAGTACTGAAAGATATTATATAAACCAAATCTGTATTGAAATATCAGCATGGTGTTTATAACTCAAAGGTGATGTTACTTTACTTGATCTTCATTGATGAGGTTATACAGAATTGGTCTGTCATGACTATATATCTCAGAGAAATTTGAATGCAATTACCAGAGTGAATGTAAAAAGTTTCTGTGATATATACATGGGCAGGATTACTACGTTTGAGTCAACCTGAATATGATTGGGAAAATGAATTCAAAGGATTGTGGCACTAACAGAGTCTGACTTAATTTCCCTCATCTTATCCAAACATACAGAGCTAATTGCAGAAAAGAAAATACTTCCAAAATATGACAATTCAAAAGTAATGGGTGATATTAAAAACAGTAATTAATTTACACTCCCACTAACAGTGTAAAGCATTTCATTTTCTCTGCAACCTCACCAGCATCTGTTGTTTCTTGATTTTTTAATAATCACCATTCTGACTGGCATGAGATGGTATCTCATTGTGGAAGACAGTGTGGCGATTCCTCAAAGATCTAGAAGAAGAAATAACATTTGACTCAGCAATCCTATTACTGGGTATGTACCTGAAGGAATATAAATCATTCTATTATAAAGATAAATGCATGTGTATATTCATTGCAGCACTATTTACAATAGCAAAGACATGGAATCAACCCAAATGTCCATCAATAATAGACTGGATAAAGAAAATGTGGTACATATACACCATGGAATAAAAGGAACAAGATCATGTCTTTTTCAGGGACTACGATGGAGCTGGAAGCCATTATCGTCAGCAAACTAATGCAGGAACAGAAAACCAAACACCACATGTTCTCACTTATAAGTGGGAACTGAATGATGAGAACACATGGACACATTGGGGGGAACAATACACACTCAGGCTTGTCAGGGGTGTGGGGGCAGGGAGAACATCAGGAAGAATAGCTAACAGATGCTGGGCTTAATACCTAGATGATGGGTTGATCTGTGCAGCAAACCACCATGACACACATTTACCTATGTAACAAACATGCACATTCTACACATGTACCCTGCAACTTAAAATAAAAGTTAAAGAAAAAAACAAGTAGTAATTAATTCAGAAAGCAATAAGATTGAATAATAATTGAAGAAAAATCACCAACGCTTGAGAGAAATTGTTTAACCATTTTAAAAAATATTTTTTGATGGAGAAGAAAGGAATAAGATGGCAGAGTGTCTCAAGGAAATCATTGTATTTTTTTGAAATTTTTACACCAAATAACTATTTGGAACAACATTACCAGATGGAGATAATGGAACAGACTTCGGTAAATACAGAGAGCATGCTAGAGGTTGGTGGAAAGCGGGAGTTCAGAAATCAATAGAACTTTGTCAAATGTGAACTCCATTACAAAGAGAACTATTTGTCAGGGGACAGGCCACTTTCTCCCTGGGTGTCATCTTGTTAGGGCACTGGAGAGAACATTGGTAATGTTGAAAGGACCATCTTTTGGCTGATTTTAAAAAAAAATCATACTAGTCTATCACTTCTTGAAACTGGTATTTTTATTTATGTATTTTTATATTTCCAGCAGTTAGAGCAGTGCCTAGGTGCCACAAAATTTGTCTATGTTTGTGTATATGAATGAATGAGTGGATACAATCTGGGAAATACCAAAGTGAAAATAGTGTTTCTGCTTTTAGATCAAAGTTATCCAAAGTACTAAATTGGACAATTTTTATCAAATGCCTAAGCAGCAATTTGTATTTTGTGAAATATGTTTAAGTAAGGAAAAACCCTGGATACCTCCTAAAATGTAATACTCTAATTTTTTAGAGAGAACGTTAGTGAACGTTTACTAAGAGGTTTGAGAATGAAAAGTGTTTGTTAGTTGTTAACTCTTTTAATTCCATTTTACCCTTTTTCACCTTCTTAAAGGCTTGAAGTTACTTAGCAGCCCCGGGAAGAAGGCTTTCTAATTAGACCTCCTTCCCCTCCCCCCTGCTTCTTCTCTGGGTGTGCAAAGCAATGTATGGAGTTCATTTGTCATGGAATCATGAAAAAATAGAATTGGTTTGGAAATGACTCTGAATGAATCTATCAATTTTCTGTCTGGTTTATGCTAGTTTCCTCATAGCATTATATTTTGGACCTAATGGAGTTTCAGGACCTAAGGAAGAATGCGTTCTTAAATTTGGCACCCTAGGTTCCTCTCTGGCCTCTGCCTAGTCCTGGCTGTGGGTGTTACCCAGGCAATGCTTTGATAATAAAGAAGACCAGGCTGAAGAAGAAGGAGCTGTTTGCCTGGAAGGTCCTCAATTGCATTGTCTTACTCTCTGATCATGTCCTCCTTTTGATCAGCTACTCATTTGGTAGTTTTTGTTCACCACATTGTGAAGAAGGGAATGGAAAAATTACAGAATATCAGAATATGTCAAACAAGTTCTCAGGTTCTGAGCCAGTGAGTATTGGGGTGAACAATGCTTTAGTTATGCCCCCTTCTTTTGCCTCCAACTACAAAGAGCTGGATATCTAGCAAGCCACTAGGGAAGTTTCTGAATGAGCCTTCCTTCTGTACTAGAGTAGTAACCTCTGCATAAGACTAGACCCCGTGTAGCTATAGTGCTGAAGAAACCCTCTGGGGATTGGTTGTGTAGTTGGAAAGTGTCAGTTTGGGGTGAGGGAGTTTATTCTCTCTTGCAAAAACACATGTGCTCTGTTTGAGAGCCCATGCGTTGGCTGGTTATGAGGGCAGTGCTCTAGGCTAAACTGTTCCACAAGGCACTCCCTGTACACTGGGAGTAGGGCTGGTTGGGTGTCTGTGATGACCTTTAGAGTTGACAGCAACTATTACTTGTGGAAATTAGAGCTATTTTCTAGTGATATATTATATAGTTGTATATACTACCTATTACATGGCAGTGACCCTGAATATATCTTTATGTGTATATAGGTATGCATGCATCAACACTTTTTGTCATTTAACATGAGTGTGAAACCATGCATTTGTATGATTTAGTTGTGAATGGATGTGAGCACAGATATGAATGTGCTTACTTCATCTGTTCCCTCACCAACCCTCTTTCTCACCTCCTAGCTTAGATATCAAAGTATTTTGACGGTGCAAAACCGAAGAAGCAATGTGGCAGCTGCACATGCACTGAATTTGATTTGTATACCTCGGGGCAGCTTTGGGATCACTTAGAGGATGAAATAACAAAAACCCGAGATGATAAAAGAAGAGACAACCATTGGAAACAATGTATTGTTCGAATGGAAAATGCAGTGCATTTTGCTAAAAACCTGTCCTTGACACCATTATCTTGTTAGGGATGCAGGAGCCTCTATTCCCACGCTAGGTTTGATTGTGTTGACAACATACCTGTGGCTTATAATCAATGACCCAGCTCTCAGGCAGTGAAGGTTTGTTTTTCAGAGAGAAAGATACAGATTTTTTAAAAAAATGTAAACATCCAGAAGAATAGTTTAATGGGAGAAGATATGTGAATTTAGTAGAAGCGTCAACCCCACCCACAAGGCAGAGTGAGGCAAACTAATGGCCATAAAGTTTTTTTTCCAAAAAATGTGCATCTTTCCCCCTACCCTCAAATGTGACCCTTAATCTAATCTACCTTCTAAAGTGACCAACAATGAATCTGAGAGTGTGTGATGCAAGCCTCAAGGTCTCTATGTTCTATGCTGTTCTACTTTTGAGGGAGCTTTCACAAATAAGTAGTGCCCACAAATCAGCAATTTTTCAGCTGCTTATTAAACATAGTAGTGAAGCTGGAAACTATAGATGTGACTATATTCAACATTTCTATTTCTTCAGTGGAATAATTTTGCTGTATATTTAAAATTGTGTTGTTCTTCTGTGACATGTATACCAACTATTAGATTTTGCTTCATAACCCCACAAGGCTCTCCCTGTACATTGTGGGGGTGGGTGGGCATTCTCTTTTGACCTTTGGAGTTGATAACAGCCATTACATGTGAAGGTTAGAGCTCTCTCTATCTCTCTTTTTTTCCTTTACTTTTGGGAAAGTTAACCAAGTTTGATTTCATCATCTGAATAATGCCCTCAGTCAATGCCCTCCTTCCATCTGGGCTTTTGTAGCCTAAATGATGCTAACACCTTAGTCATTGTTTAGCTTAAACCTTATCCTCTCTCTCCCTGGATAGATCACAGGCTTTTGCAATAAGAAAACAATCACTTGGGATCAATGAAGCATATTTGGTTGCATCATTTTTTTTTTTTTTTTTTGAGACGGAGTCTCGCTCTGTCATCCAGGCTGGAGTGCAGTGGCTCAATATTGGCTCACTGCAACCTCTGCCTCCTGAGTTCACACCATTCTCCTTCCTCAGCCTCTGGAGTAGCTGGGACTACAGGCGCCCGCCACCACGCCTGGATTTTTTTTTGTATTTTTAGTAAAGACAGGGTTTCACTATGTTAGCCAGGATGGTCTCGATCTCCTGACCTCGTGATCTGCCTGCCTCGGCCTCCCAAAGTGCTGGGATTACAGACATGAGCCACCATGCCGGGCCTATATTTTTTAATCTAGATTGTCCTTTACAAACTTGCAGAGTTCACTGAGTAGAACCTAAAGAGAGTGAATACAGTTTCTCAAATGGGTTTTTGGTTTTTACTGAGGATATCTATTATTGAGACTTTCTTATTTCCCTTATGATCCAAGCTGAAAATTGTTGGACACTTTTATCTGAATTTTTTAAGTCAGAGCAGCTCCTCCAGAACAAGTATGTTCAGTTCCAATTTTAGCCCCTGGGTGCTTAGAAGTATTGGGAAGGAACTAGGTACTGATGATGTTTACTTGAACTGAATATATACAGCTATAAATGTTATATATATATATATATATATATATATATATATATATATATATTCATGCATCTAAACAAAGAATTATTGATGAAAGGGGCAAGATACAAGAGAGATCTAAGAACACAGATAGGGCCAACATTAGACTGGCTGGAATTGGTCTTTTGAAACCAAGGAAATGAGATAATTTCCTGTAATGTAAACAAAAAACAGAAAATGTACAATAACATAATATCAACTTTGAGCTGGCCATAATAAATTGTCTTGATTGAACAGCCTAAGACTCTACTGGACCCATTAGTCTTTAGTCAGAGCCAATCTTTTGATCTGGTCTAGAAAGATTAATACATGAAATGGCTTGTTACCTAAAATGTTCATTTCACACACCAGATGAGGAGTTTTGTATGAGAGAAGGGAAGTTGAAAGGTAGCAACAAATGTGTTACACTCCTTTTTTTCTCCTTCTCAATATTGATTTCCCAGCCATTGACCTCTGTCCAATGCCATGTCACTGACCCAGGACATTGACTTGTCTACATGTCATTGCCATCCCTCGATTTAACAACCTGATACATGGCTGAAAGGCTGAAGGAGCGCCATGGGGCTTTTTTGGTCTTCTTGATCCCCCTTTGTGGTACATGGTTGCCTTTTGACAAAAGAATGTGTTAGGACTCTTATTAAAAATAAACCCAGATTTTTAGTTATATATAGTCTTGAGTTCTATAGAGACAAAAAATTAGAAGTCAATGACTTTAGGATTGTGAATCTCTTTACTATGAGAGGAGCCAAGATATCAAAGCCAATCAAGATGAGGGCAAAAGTCTGAGTGGACGTGAACTTAAGAAAAGTGAAACTATAACACTCACACACACACACATTAAAGATATGTGCAAGGTTAAAAGAATTAACAAACCAAATATTCTCTATAATATTTTATTAATAGTATAATGAAATAATGAAATGCTGGTACTGGTTTAGCTCTTTGGAGACACTAATCATATCATATAATTAATCTTTATTATTCATTATGAAATTTCAAATAACTCTTAGAAACAAGATTGTAGGAACAATTCTTGGCATGCTGCTAAGTGTTTAACACAGAAGTATCATGTCTCCGTGGACCAGCTATGGGAGTCTTGAACCTTCATTTGACATTCTTTTCCTGATTTGGGATGTAACTTTGAGAAGTTTGTGCAGGGAAGTCTTGTCTCACAATTTTAAATGGAAGTATAGTGGTCAGAAATATAGTATCACAGCTTTTCAGGATAATATTATACAAAGCAGTGTGAAGCATCCAGTGGCTTAAACCAGCCAGTATAGTTGTGAGGCAGTAGAAGAGACATCCTGTGGGTTAAGTGTTTCTGGGAATACTGGGAGTACCAGGTCAGATCCTGACCCCAGGCTAGAAAAAGTTTTATGCTATCAGGATAGTTGTTGGGGTGCTAAGTCACAGAGACAAATGGTAAAGACTGGTAGTGCTGTAGAATTTTAGAGAAAAGTCAAGGTTTCCTAGCCCTTTAGAAGTAATCAGTGAGAAAACAACACTACATGCTAGCCCGAAAGACCTAGATCCTGGAACCCACTAGGCTTTAATTTATGATTTGGGGAAAGTTCTCTTTCTTGTGCTTCCTTTCCTTTATCTGTAGGACGATGGCTTGAACTAAATCTATTAACTGTCATAGGGTGCTGTTTATAAAATAACTCTGGATTGTAAGCCTTATCCTAGATTTATCTTTTGCTTAAAAAGAACATTGAGGTCCTCAATTGGAGGAACACTCTGTACAATGGCATGTCATACATACTCCAATTAAGAGGTGCAGAAAATAGCACTTTGGTTTCAAATATGAAGACGTGAAGTAATCCTGACTCATGAAGAATGTTCAACTACCCAGTAAGTAGGCAAATTCTTCAGAATTTAATTGGAGGAGGAGGGAGGGGTTAGTTAATTTGTCTCTGAAGATTTCTGTTGTGTAGCCAAGAATAGAAAGAATAGACTTGAATTTCTCAAAAATGATAGTATATTTCTATGTGTGTGTGTGTGTGTGTATACATGCACATGCACAAGTTTTCACTTGCAACCTTCTTGCAATAGAAGAAAGTATGCTCAAAATAAATAAAAATATCTTTAGTTTCTTAACATTCCAGGACAAACTCCCTATCTCATCTTTTACACCATTTATTTGTTTATTTGGGGATTTTCTCTGAAATCATTTAGTGAATATCTACTGGGGCTAAAGTTCCAGGCACTTTACATACGTCATCTCTATTAATTATATATCTTGTCTCCTTCAGCACTTAGCACATGCTTTGAGTAGATAGATGCTCAGTTAATATTTATTAGAATACATGAAGTAGTAGCAAAACAACATTCAAAGACGCAAATGTGTAAAAGTTGAGGAAGGGAAGGGGTTAAGATGTAATGTGGTTAACACGAAGTGAATGCAAAGCCATCAAAACTGTGCCTGGAGTGCTCAGGTGGTCAGGTCAGACCTTCCAGCAGCGGCTACATCTGCTTCTATACAGGTATCATTAATAGAGGATAATCTCTTTCTTCAGGCATAAAAACCTTTTAAGAAAAGCTCTGACTGTTCCTATTGCAATGCTCTTTGAGTGAGCAATTTCACTTAGAAAAATTGTATAAACAAGTGCTTAACTTCAGCTTTTTTTTCTTCTCTAATTGATCTAAATGTGAAGTTAAATTAGCTGCTGATGAATAGTTCCTATGCTGTTAAGATTATGATTTTTCCAGAAGAGAGGAACCAGCCTACATTACTATCCTGAGCACTTCTCATTCAAAACTTTAATGGATCACTTAGAAGCATGGCCAGTTGGTCTTTTTCTTATGGTGGCAAGTAAAGTGCACATCAGCTTGTTATCAGAGGAGTTTATTTACAAGGATTCTACAGGTTAATATTCCCTTAAGTAATTTTGCTCATGAATCTCCAAGAATGGCCATGTGCTGTCACACTGCTACATTTTTCATTGTTAGTAAGCCCCTGAAAAAGCCAGAACAACCATGGTGATTTCACTGCTAGCATTTAGATATTGTTGTCTTTTGTCTTAAACTATGAGAATCTGACTTACGTATTTATCTTGTCTTAAATAGTAGTGAAAACAGAATCTTTGCCACCCATTGCAACAATTATGCGTTTTTTTTATAGGAACTGCAAAAATCAAACAAAACAACAGAAAAAAAAAACTATTAAGCCACTTTTTTTTTTTTTTTTTTTTCTTGAGACAGAGTCTCACCCTGTTGCCCAGGATAAAGGATAAAGTGCAGTGACACAATCTTGGCTCACCACAGATTCTGCCTCCTGGGTTCAAACAATTCTCATGCCTCAGCCACCTGAGTTGCTGGGATTACATGCATGCACTGCCACTAATTTTTGTATTTTTAGTAGAGGTGGGGTTTTGACATGTTGGCCAGGCTGGTCTCACACTTCTGACCTCAAGTGATCCCCCTGCCTCGGCCTCCCAAAGTGCTAGGATTATAGGTATGAGCCTCTGCGCCTGGCCAAGCCATTTCTTTTTTTTTATTATTCCCTTGGTTTTCTAGGATTCCCCAAGACCTGATTTCAAGAATTCTGGAATCTGTATTTTCATATAGACTATTTGTGAAGCAACAATAATTGTTTTAAAAGGAATAGATTAATTAGCGACTCCAGGTGAATTTAGGAGGATAGATCTAAGCTACTCGTGCTTATTTAGGAAAATGAATGTCTTTACTTATTTTCATAATTATCCCAATGGAAATAATTAACTGAATTTGGTTAGAAACTGAGAACACTACAAAGCAGGCATCTAACTAATAGAGACGATCTCTAAAGAAAAAGAAAACTAGAATTTCACATTGAGAAGATTTGGGAAAATGACATAATGTCATAACTTAAGCATCCTTACATTGTAATCCAACAAGCCTTTGTTTAGCACCTTCTCTACATGCAGGAACTACAAGGAACATAAGATAAATATATACAGTGGACTTTACACTTCAGGGAGTATAATCTTGTTTGTGAGGCAAGATATATAGCCATGAAAAACAGAATTATTTAAAATATATATACTTTTTTTTGAGAGAGAGAGAGAAAATCTCACACTGTTGCACAAGCTGGAGTGCATTTGTAGAGTCATGGCTCACTGCAACCTCTACTTCCCGGGTTCAAGTGATCCCCTCACCTCAGCCTCCCAGGAAGCTGAGACTACAGGTGCACACCACCATGCCCAGCTAGCTTTTTGTACTTTTTGTAGATATGGGGTTTTGTCATGTAGCCCAGACTGTTCTGGAACTCCTGGGATCAAGCGGTCCTCCCGCCTCAGCCTCCCAAGGTGATAGGATTACAGGTGTGAGCCACTGAGCCTGGCTTAAATATATATACTATTTTAATATTATCATGTTACAGTATGATTATTCTCTTAGCAATAGACTCCTTCTCCTCTTCAGAGAGAAAAATAATGAATTTTGGTTTCTATAGCGAGTTTTGTGTACGTGCCCTTGTTGTAGGAAAGGTAAAGTATAGGTACAAACCAGTTTATTTGGGGACAGAAAAATGAATGAAATTGCTTAAAGCATCTTGTGCCTCATTATTAAAGCCATCAAATATTGCGTAGCAAACCTCTCTCAGGTGCCACGGGAAATGTGATGTTTCATTTAAATGTTTCTTATTCACAGACTCATTTAGCTTTATTTTCCCTCTGTCTCAATTTTTCCTAGGTTTATTTGAGATGCATTGCTACAAATGATGACCTTGCTACAAAAGCATAATTTTTTTTTCAAAAACAGATTGGATACATGCCCATTGCTTAGTGAGAAATCAAAGTGTAGTAGAGAGAGTTGAGGCTTTGGCATCTAAAAGATCTGATTTTAAATCCAGGCTCTTCTGCTTATTAGCTTGTGATCTTAGTATGGTTACTTAGCCTTGGGACTTTTGCCCAGTAAAATTATTTCCCTTGTAGAAAACACTTTTGACCACGTATTTAATTTGTTCTGTTGTTCAACACTCTCCTCTCCACTGCCATGCTTGTTATGACTGTTTTTAGCTATAATTAATATTAGCAGTAATGGCCTTTTAATTCACTTTCCTAGCTGCAAAGAGTTTATTTAATATTTGCGCATCACTTAATGGCAGAAAGTCTTTCTAGTAATTTTTGTTATTTTTCTTCCACTGCTTGCAGTGTAGGGAATGAGCACTTAACCAAAAGTTGAGAGTTATTTAGCTTCAGCTTAGTTTTCAGGTTCCTGGATAATTTAGGGACAGATTGAACAGTCTGAAGCAGCTTAGAAATCTGGTACTTTGCCTTGAAGTTCCACCAGAAGTTAGGAATCTCTGTCTCGGACCCTTGACTTGAAACCTTCTTGAGGTCCTCACATTTATATAATGTCCCTGTCTTAATCTGTTTGTGCTGCTATAACAGTATACATGAGACTGGGTAATTTATAAGAATAGAAATTGATTTCTCATAGTTCTGGAGGCTGGGAAGTTCAAGAGCAAGGTACTGGTAGGTTTGGTGACTGGTGAGGGCCTATTCTCTTTGATTCCAAGAGGGTACCTTTTGCCACATCCTCTGGAGGGGAGGAATATTGTTTCCACACATGGAAGAAGATGAAAAGGCAAAATGGACCTAAGCTAGTTTCCTCCAGCCCTTTTATAAGTCACTAATCCATTCATGATGGAGGATCCCTCATGACCTAGTCACTTCCCCAAAATCCTATCTCTTACTGTCACCACAATAAAGATTAAGTTTCAACATATATTTTAGAGGAGCGACATTCAAACTATACCAGTCCCCTAGAATAAAGTTTCTGCTCTGAGATAAATGAGGTATTGTCCAAAACCATCTTGCAAATTAGCAAGATAATATATAATTAAATTTCCTGTTTGGTGATTCTTAGTATACCATCTTACCAGTTGAACCAAGTGTCTCTTTAGATTGACCTTGTGGTACCCAAGCGCCTACGCAATTAGCAGGAAAAAATTGCCAGATGGAACCCCCTCACAAGACAAATCTCTCCATTCCCCACATCTCTAAACTCCATTCCCCACTTTCGAAACATCAATGGTCATTTCAGATGGGCACTTTGATTCAGTAGAAGAACACTGGATTTTGAGATTTAACCATGAGTTTTACATTTGTCTCTGAATATCTTAGGTGATTTTATAAACTTTGTAGACTGTCCTTGGGCCTCAGTTGCCATCATTATAAAATGAGGATGTTGAGTCATGCAAAACAGAAACAACTGGTAAGATCCATTCCAGATCTAAAATTGTATGAATCAATTACGTACATAGCTTCTTGCACCCAATGTATTAAATGGTTCTGCCTGTTCTTTCTCACCTGGCCATATGGGGCTGGCCATTGTAGCATGGGGACTCTGCAGCAGAAGAGAAATGAAAGATTCTTCTTTAGTCTCTTTCAGCTAGGAGCAAATAATCTCTGTGCTTACCTAGACTTAAAGGAGCTGTCCTAAAGCTATATACCTGCCATTAGGGAACATACTCAGATCAATTATTTAAAAAGAAAATTAACAAAGAACAACTTGGCATTGTAACCTTTCTTAGCAGCTTGAATACAAGGTATTAATTAGACAAGGAAGAAGGGGGGCACTAATTATTTCTTAAGTGGAATAATTAGTGTTGCTGAATTTATAAATTAAAGGGCCTCATTAAGAAAAAAAATCAAATCAAGTTTGAACTACAGTGATATCACTGTGAAATTATAAATTGATTTTTGAAGACTGCACTTTGATCCTATAGTAGATGAAAATTTCTGTTTCAGACCATCTGGATTTACTTAAGGGGGAGGTGATGCATGTAGTTGGTGCAGCATTTTAGAAAGAAAGGGCAGTTTTTTAGCATCTAAGGGTGGAATCTTGTTATGCTGAAAGAAAACCTTATCAAATAATACACTATTTCTAAGAATAGAGTATTTGGCCAGCAGGCTGATACATATTTCATTGGGCACAAGGTATGAATTCAACATCAAAGTAGTTCCAGTTGCAAAACAGGAGCAGGAGCAATATTGAGGAACCTGACCCAGCTAGAGTTGGGCCTCCTATGCCTATGTTATGTACTCAATATAACTATATCCTAGTCCTGCCCTTGACTCAATTACAGGGCTGACTTCACTTCCTGTGTCCCACCACTGAGGGGGCTCCAGACCTGGTTTGAGGTGCCAGTGTCTCAACAAACTGGATCAATATTTGCAGATCCTCAACTCTATAGGTTTTGGCTTCAAGGTCTGCTTTCACTGGGGCGGCTGTTTCTTGTTCCTCTTCTCTTTTCTGCCCTAGTGAGCTCATTCTTAGGAGCTGCTGCTAATTATTGATCCTATTCTCATGTTATAAGACATTTTTAGCATATTCCACCCCAAATGCTAAAACATGACAGAATTATATCTTGGAAATTTATAATAAGAATTTGGAGTTAAAGTTCAGAAATAAAATCATATTTGGAAGTCTTGGAAAAAAGCTGTCTCCTTGGTCCATGCTTTGGAGAAACAAATAATGCTGCCTCTTAGTTCCTTAAGGAGTCACATATCTTTGGATGAGGATCTAAGACTGACTCCCTAATAGCCAAGTCAAAGAAGCTGCATGCTGCACACATGTACATTTTCATCTAACATACATTGAATGGTGTTCTGTGCTAAGTGGACTTTCATATGTCTTAATATTCAGAGATGTAAAAATGAATAGGAAATATATCTTGCTATCATAGACCACGCAGTCATTAGAGGAAACAGACAAATAAAATCACAATAATTTACGTGCTATGATAAAATTATTTAGAAAACACCAAGAAACTCAGAACAGAGCAGTGCCTTTCAAACTTCTTTTGACATATAATTGAAACAAAAGTTTTATAAAGCTATATTGACCACAACTACATGCAGTGACTAATACTTTTGTTATATTCTATTCTGTTCCTTTATTTTAAAATAAAATAAATGCCTTAATGAAGAAAATACCATAATCATATTTCCATTTTACAGAGAACATTTTGGTAAAACTTATAGGACAGGTTTTACTGAGATAAGACTGGAGTCAGAGAGACTATTTGTGGACTATTGCAAGTATTTGGGCTAGAAAGTTTTGGAAGTGAACCCAATACTCTGGTGTTGTAATGACGACATATTAGAGATATTTTGGAGACAGCCAACAATGACCAATTTGACCTGAGAGATTACAGAAATTAAGAAATTGAGGATGATATCAAGGTTCTGCCTTGGGTCTGTGGGTAGATTGATGGTGACTTTAATGGAGATGGGGAACACAGGAGACAGAGTAAATTGAATGGGAATCAGATAGCTTGATTCCATTGTTACATAACTCGTACCTGTAATACTCAGGTGCCTGTGTAGGAGGCAATCCAGAGGTGCATATCAGTCACTTTTACTTCTAAGACTGTATTCTTCACTCTTATATTGTATGTCATTCATTATTTCATCAAAATAATATTACCATGTTTTAAAAATTATGCACAAATAAAATTTAGATTATTCCCTAGTATTGTATGATATAGGCATATTAAAATTTATTTAATCATTTCTCTAGTTTTGCACATTCATTTCTAATTCTTCACTATTACACATGATGCTAGGATGAATGTCTTTGTGCTAGATCCTTCTTACACCTGATACATCCCTTAAGACAGATTCTCAAAGACAAAATTCTTGAGTTAAGAGCATGAACGTACTAAAGGCTCACGATAGATATCAGCAATAGTTTTCCAGAAATGCAGTACCAATGTTTACCTCTTACTCTAAATTTATAGGATTGTCCATCTTACCATATTCCATGCAAGAGAGGTGGTATTACAAGAAACAGACTGGTGAGAAATGTTATCATTTTTAAAATTGCATCTTTTATTATCAGATGGATTAGTGTTTTATATTAATTATATTTTTATGTGATGGTTAGACAACTGTACTTCTGTGAATTATCTATTACATGATTTTCCAGTCTTCTTCCATTTGTATCTTATTATTTATCTCATTGAATGTTATATGGTATAGCTTATTTTATATTATGTAGCATTTGTTTATATACATTAAGTGTATTATTTTTGTTATATTAGTGTCAAATAGACTTTCATCTTTTATGGCTAGTCTCTTCTTTTTATTTATATCATTTTGAAATTTTGGAGTTTTAATTTTTTTATGAAGTAAACATCTATTACTTTATGATTTCATTCATGAATTATTCAGATGTTGTTTTTCTAAAACACCTTCCTTCATTTTCCTGGTTTCTCTGTGTTTCATATGATTATTGTAATTTTTCCTCTTTCTCTCTTCAATTTGGAGTTTCTGTTGGTGTATGATATAACAACATTTCAAAACCTCATCCTCCAAATCAGTCAACGGGCTTCTATACATTTACCACAGAAATTTTCATTCCACTGAATTTTTCTCTTGGTTTTTCTTTAGCTGGAACAGCACCAACTCATTCTTGTATATGTATGTAAGCAAACTCATCTGTCACTTAGCACTTCCTTTAAGAATTGCTTTTCTGATCACTTAAAATTCCCCTATCACAATCACTTATTTTCTTACTTAAAATTTTGTTTACATTATTTTTAATATATTAAAATAGCATTTTAATTCTGTTTATTTCCTATTTGTCTTCTCAATTATCTAATTGAGAATAATAAATTTCTTATGACTAGAAACTGTATAGTCAACTTGTTTTTGAACTTCTCAATAGCAGCCCAACACTGGGCACTCAAGGGAACATAAGATTCACTGAACTGAGGCTGAATGATTAATGTCACATAACCCCTATAATCATTAGAGACCTCTGTGCACTAAGGAGTGACAGTTCCTACCGAGCTTCCTTCAGAGGTTAGGGTGCAATCCTGGCATGCCTTTGCTAAAGCTCTTTGTGTGAATCATTTTGTTCCCTTTATCCCAGCAATAATTTAAATCTGCAGCAACACCTGAAACACATTCATGAATGAGTGATGTCAAACACGATGACATTGTCTCATCTGTAACCACATTCCTGTGGAGACCATTCTCTGCAGTGTGGAGGAAGAGTCCACAGTTCTCCAAGGGTAGTTCAAGATCACAAAAAATTCCACAACAGAAATGAAGGTAACAAAAGCTTTTGCTGTTGTCCCTGGGGTGGCGTGGCGGGGTGAAGACCCTGTGTAGCAGGAGAGTTGACTGTTCAAAAAATACTCATCAGCTCTTGTTTTTAAAGTTACCAAGTCGTCTTTTTTATGCCCACATTTGTATGCCTGATTCAGAAATGGACTTTGTTTCATTTGGACAATTAGCAGAATTGCATGACAATTATAAACAGAACTAAAAGTACATATTTGCATAGTCTATTCTGAAAATTAAACTACTTCACTGCATTCATATTTGATGAAGAGACCTTTCACAATCCCCAAGGAAAAGAGTCCATTTTTTGGGTAACATACACAAGCAATAATAATGAAAAGAGAGATATAAGCCAGTGTTTATAAAAACATGAAGAACTAATCTTAATTAATGGGTTCTTCAAATAATTAGTTCGTGGAATAGCTCTCTACATAATAATGAAACACATAACCAAAACTCAGACTTCTTGAGAACCAGAAGTTTTTATAGAAGCTCAGATGCCTTCTAGGATGATAAAAAGTACATAGAGCAAAGGAAAATTAAATGTGAATGGTTCACAACCATTGCTTAAAATTCCCTGAAAAAGCAAATGTAGAAGATAAACGGGAATGAACTTGTCTGGGTGCTCTATTTTCTTGTCCCAATAAAGTGGAATGTGTGGTATGAAATAGCCAGCAAGGCTTCATTTTGAAATTACACATTTTTATTTTTATTTATTTATTTATTTTGGAGACAGAGTCTTGTTCTATTACCCAGGCTGGAGTGCAGTGGCATGATCTCAGCTCACTGCAACCTCTGCCTCCAGGTTTTAAGCAATTCTCCTGCCTCAGTCTCCCAAGTAGCTAGGACTACAGGCCCCCAACACCACATCTGGCTTATTTTTGTATGCCTCGGCCTCCCAAAGTGCTGGGATTGCAGGCGTGAGCTACTGTGCCTGGCCTGAAATTACACACTTTTAGAGCAGCTAGTTTATTCCCAGCTTCCAAAGAAGATCCCATTCCAGGGGAACAGTTCCACAGTTTAAAAACACTCAGAGGATGAAGTGATTCTATATAACCAATTGATAGTGGTAGTAGTGTTAGTAGTAGTAGTAGTAGTAATTAGTGATATTTTTCAGGGAGGAATGTAAATTCCTTGAACTTGGAAAGTCGAATCTAAAGTTTAGCCTAGCTAGACCAAATGAATTAATTATATTTTTCTCTTAAGTAATTCCAGTCATCTGTAAGGTTTTTTTAAAAATATTTAATTATTGTTGTGTAGTGCTTGGTATAGTTGACAATTGTTTTCCTCTTTTAAAATTACCTCTTCACATATTGGTGCTGCGAGCTATAATAGCCATCTAATTAGTAGAAAATAATATTTGTTTGGTGTATACTATGTCCCAGGGATCATGCTGAGCATGATATATAGATAGCACAGATGTGTATGCATATATATGTGTATACTTACGCAGATATAGGTAGATTCTTATTCAATCCTCACCAGAAACCTTTAGGTTGTTTCTAGACATCTAGCATAAGGTCAGAACTCAATATTAGCCAACATTAATGTTATTTTCCCATTTCACAGGTGAGAAAACCGAGGCTCTGGGAGACTAAGTAACTTTTCCAGGGGGCAAAACAGCATCCAAATCCAAATCTTTCTGAACCGCTATTTCAGAACATTTCCCATCTGCCATATTACCAAACAACAGTGATTGGGTTTTTAGGGGGTTTCCCATATTCAAAAGACCTGTATTAAATTCCAGTTTTAAGATCTTAACAAAGATATAGCTTTCACTTTTTGCCCTCAAACATGATTTTAAATTTAGACCTTGTGATGAAATGTCATTAGGGGATTTTGGTAATCCTCATATTAGTTTTTCAATCAGTAAATGATGTTTTTTCTTGAGTAATATTTCCCTAGTCATTTATTTTCATTCCTTTTCTGTTGGTCCAATAGGCCTTTTGTGAGCATAATGAGTTTTGAAAGAAATGGAGTGATATATTAATTAACCAAGCTAATTATCTTGGAGAGCCTTGATTTTTAAACCCCAAGGTGTATACATTATTTCTGAAAATGTGTGTTGGGATATCTTGGTTGAGATGGTTTAGGCAGAGGGAAAGACAGCCAAGTAATACACAGCAGGATAAGCAAATTTTGGTTTTAGAAATTAGGGAAAGAGATTGTCGGGAATTTAATTGCTGGTGCTGTTTTGTTTCCCATATATAATTTCTAATATATTACAATTGCACACATAGTTTGTACACATTACACAAGATGTATCATATATCAAAAATCACCTTTCATCATAAGCTCAATGTCCTCATTGAAACTAACTCTCCAGTCTAGTACCTATTACAGATACCATTACGGGAGTAGCTCTGGTTTTTGATGCCATAAGTTGTAGCTACTTAAAAGCCAGTAGTTTAACTCAAATTTGAAGAACAAAATGAAGCAGAAAGGGCAGAGTAGCTAAGGTGAGATGTATGATGTTTTATTTCATCAGTAGCAAATTACACCGAATTCAGCTGAAAATGTCTTTCTCATATTTTCTTAATAGCACTTTCAATTGAAATAGACACATAGAAGATTCTTAAACGGCAACAACTATTGATCATGTTCTTTGCTTCCTGTCTAATGTACTAAGCAGTGAGTTAGTGCTTTGCAGCAGGTATGGCTCTGCCCTCCAGCAGCCTGTTTTCCATGAGACTTACTGAAGGTGTGTGAACACCGATGACATCATGGACATCAGGACAAAGGATAAATGGATCTTGTGGGAAGGGAGAAGAAAAAAATTGGTAAATTACAGGAGACCAGAGAGGGAGTCTGGATGATGACATTTCCCAGCTCTTCAGGGCACAAGAATGGTATATTGTTTTCAAGTGTATTGAAGCTGCAGCAATCTCCTTCTGCAAGCCCTTGCTATGTGTTTGGACAGAGCTACTACCAGCAGCAGAGACACCAGCTTCCTTTAAGATCTTTCCAATGCAAGGGAGGGCAAAGCCAGGCTGTTTTGTTTTGTTCCTTCCTTCCTTCCTTCCTTCCTTCCTTCCTTCCTTCCTTCCTTCCTTCCTTCTTTCCTTCCAGCTTTAATGAAGTATGATCTATGAACAAAAACTGTCTATATTTAAGAAGAAGAATGTGATATTTCTATTTATAGTTTGTTCTGGCCTCATTGTTTGAGGCCTATTGCAATGCTCTCTACTCTTTCAAATATTCTGCTGCAATGAATGGGATTCTCATAGGTTACATCCAAAAGAACCCTTTTTCTCTTTACATTTTGGTTTGGATAGGAAAATATACACATTTATAAAAGTTTAACCAATATCTAGTTTTAAAAGTAAAAAGTAAATGTTTTCCTTTACTCGCCACCACCAATCATGCTCCACTGCCCAGAGTTGACCCTTGACAACCCTGGAGGGTGTTCTTCAGCATGGCACACGCATCCATGGGCATACTAATCACATCGTGGTCTATGTGAGGGGCTCTCCCTGGTACCAGGCAGGGCTCAGCCTGCATTGCTAGGCATGAAAGCCTAGAATAACATTAACATCTGTGGACCCAGTGGCAAGTTTTGGAGGCCTCAGTCTTAGTTCTGTCACCAACTTGCTTCATGTTAGGTGTGACGTTCAACTTCTCTATTTTTTTTTCTGCTAATTGAGGCATTAGGAGAAGGCAACTTTTCATGTGTCTGAAGAAGACATTGGAAAAGAGGATTTCTAATGTCTTTCCAGCTCTAAAATTCATAGATGTGCTATGTATCTTTCTAGTAATTTGTTGCTTTGTAGCCACAGTCCATAAACCAGGCTGTTGACACACAGCTCTCCAGATTCCAGGATCAGACAAGAGAATTAATTTTTATTTATTATTTAGGTTCTGCAAAATTACTGTTTTCTGGCTGCAAATTAAACTACTATTGCAGAAGCATTTTCCTTTATAAGTGCCACTTTTTTTTTCCCCCACGGAAATCTATACTGTATTTTGCATGGCTATTTCCAGTACTTTTAGAATGTGTAGGGGAAAAAAAAAAAAACCTTTGCTAGGAGTATTTCAGCAAAGATTTTATTTGGGCCATCAACTTTCTGTCAGCTTCCTGCAGGTAAACTGGAGAGAGAAGGTGAGATGTATTCTTTGGACATTTTTCCTTCCAGGGCCTTCTCTTCTGCTTTCAGCAGCCTTCCCACACACACGTAAAAATATGTAGGGGATGAGTATATTTTGGAAATGAGTTTTCCAGGCATGGTCAGGTCAAGCTGTGTGTTATTAAGTATATGATCCACATGGACGTATAAATGATAGCTTCGACTATAAAAGCTCAATTGCATTTGAGATATTTTTGGGCAAAAGTGTCTCCACACAGTGGAGACTTGGTAAGACCAATATGTATTAATAGCCAGAGATCGTTCAGGACCGAGGATAGCCATTCATCAAAAACTATGTCTTCTCCTGGGTGTTAGTTGTGTATTCTCTGCCCAGTGTGTATAGGGAAGAATATGTGTATCCACCCTCCCTGGAACTGCTCAGCGCTGGCTGCGTACACACAGGGTGAGCCCACCTGAAGAGTCACTCTGTGCTTCCATTTCATCTTGTCGATGAGTTCACTTTTGCAGTGGCTTATAACCAGAAGCCAGTTTTGCACTCCCAGCATGTATTTGGCAATGTATGCAGACATTTTTGGTTGTCACACTGGGGAAGTCCTACCTGCCAAATAATAGATAAGGTACACACTTAAATTTGAATTTTCAATAAACAACAAATAATTTTTAGTATATCTCAAATATCGCATGGAACATATTTCTACTAAGAAATTAGTCATAGTTTATCTGAAATTCAAATTTAACTGGACGTCTTGGATTTTTATTGGCTCATTCTGACAATCTTATGTTAATAACGCGGTAGGTGGAGGCTATGGAGGTTGCTAAACATTTTACAGAGCACAGGTCAATAAAGATTTATCTGACCCAACCTGTCAATAGTGATGAGATTGAGAAATTCTGGATTATTGTAATACTTTATATGATAACATAGTACATAGTCATGCAAAAAGCAATATGGATTTCAGGAGAAAACTGATGGCACTTATAAAAACGTTACTTCTATGGTAGGAGTTACGTTTGCAACAAGGAAACAGAATAATTTAGCAGAAGCTAAATAATAACTTAAAAATCAATTATCTTGTTGGATCACTGAATCTTTGAAGCTGTGTGCACCTCCCTAGGTC
This sequence comes from Pan troglodytes, assembly GCF_028858775.2. NCBI lineage: Eukaryota > Metazoa > Chordata > Mammalia > Primates > Hominidae > Pan > Pan troglodytes. Next base: position 62,449,067 of record NC_072415.2, read on the forward strand.
CTCCATCATTTGACTTATTTTACAAGGACAGCGAGCCCCTTCCTTTCATGAAAGTCTGGCATACAGTGTATATCTAATTGATTATTGTTGATTGATTCAATGAATAAAAACAAACACTTTCTTGTATTGAGAAACTATTAAGTACTAACCTTTCACACATATTGCTTCCAGTTCAAATAAGGAGAGTATTGTACCAATTTTTCATATAGAGAGACTGAGACTTACATTACAATATGCCAGAAGTTATAGCACTAGTGCAGGGCAAAGGTGGGATTTGGGGAGAGGATGTTTCTTCCCTAAGGTTTCTATGCTTTCCCCGCCACAAACAGAAGACCCAGGCAGCAAAAGATCTGTAATAGGGGAAACATTCTTCTCTCTATGAGGATCCTGTGTCAGATCTTCAGGTTGTTGGCTCTCCCGCAAACATTTCTTCCATGAATGTATTTCTGTTCTTTCCCCATTTCTCAGTAATGAAACAGTGACTGCATATCCCTTTGGAGGTAGGTGGATCTATTTCCAAAGCTCTACCTGCTGGGAGACATCCACAACCTTCTCATGCTGCTTCTGTCAATCGTCTGGTGAGCACACCAGGACGGGCACAGAAGGGACAGCTGTTACAGTCTTGGGCTCCTGGGGAGCCTGGCAGAGGTTTACCCTGCCTACAGACACTCCAATTTAGTAGCAATCATTGAACATTTTTACCCTAATAAATTTAAAAATAAAGAAGTTTGCATCATTTATTTTAAATTTGTGGGTAGGATTTCACACTATAGTCATTTGTGTTTGCTGATGAGTGGAATGGCTTCCACCTTTTATGCTACTGTGCAGTCTGAAGAAACCCAGGTTGGCATCTGCTCTTGTCACATGCTGGAGTTCACAGGGCTCCAAGGAGACTCATGGTCTCTTAGGATGAAGGAAAGAGAAGAAATGCAGCATCCTGAGTCCTGGGCAACAGTTTTGTGGCCAAGCATCATGGCCACTTGTCTCATTAGGCAAATATTAGTTATTCCTCATATCCATCTTTTTCCCCAGATCACTAAGTCAGAAATTGTCAGTTGTATTCATTATTACACTTCCCTCAGCATACTACACTGTCTTATACATAGCGAACATTGAGTGTATTAGCACTTGGAGTTTATACGGCCTATTTTGCAGAAGTTTGTCCCCTCCATTACCAAAAGTCTTATCATCTTCTTGCCTTTCACATCGATGTAAGGGTAGAACATCTTGTTACATATTTTTGTGTGTGTGTATGTGTGTATAATATTATACATACTTTTAGGCTTCTACATTCATGTATGCTGTCATCTGGTTCTTAAACCAAAATTATAAAGTAATATTTCCATTTTGAAGATGAAGGAACAGAAACTTGGTGTATAAACAGGCACATCCCCAAGCTACAATAGTTTATAAGAGGCAGGATCAACTTGGAGCCTATCATCTCTTGACTTCTTTCCAAGGGATTTTTCTTCTCTGCTTTGTAGCTCATGAACACTTAGAAGGACCCTCAAATGTTGCTTCACCATTATGGATCTTAATATCTAAAATCAGACTGTGTGTTTTTTAAGCCAACAAGCATATAGCTAGGCACAAAAGAGAGATCCAATTTTATTTTCCTCTAATTTCTGGTTTTGCATCCTCTAACTGAAATATATAGCTTAAACAGATTCAAAGAAATTGTTTGACCAGAGGAAGGTGGTTTTAAAGTGAGAATAAGAGAACCAGAAGGAATTAAGAATTCATACTTGCTTTTCTTTCTGAGATGAAGACAGGCTATCTGGGTCTTTGTCCTGCTTTGAGCATTGGTTGTCCTGCTTTGAGCATTTGGCAAGGTTATCATCTTGCCGTACTCAGAGTGGCTCATAGATTCAAAAACTGCCCTAGTTCAAGGGGACTGGGGGAAGGGAGCAGAATACTTGAGTTATTTACCAAGGACACTGGTCAAACTTTAATAGGAGTCATAATGCAACTGAGCACCATCTTATAATCAAGCAACTCTATTCTATTTGGGCATATCCCTGGATCTATTGGGGGTAGGGTGACTGGAAATATACTTAACCTGCTTATGCCATCATATGGGCATGCTGCTTTTCTACCAAATCTTTGGAAGGTGTCTTACAGATGCATGGCTGGGAGAAGTGTCACAGACTGCACCACTGGGACAGCTAATGTCAGACACAAATCTGTGTATCAGCTTTAAAGCTGCCAGGGTAGCGCTATGTGTCAACTATTTGAGTCCACAAATTCTTGGCATAAATGCCAATAAGTCAAAATCAAATCTGCGTTATGAGGCGCACAGATTGCCTGCCTGGTAGAGCACACATGCTCATTCAGTTATGTGTGAATAAGAACCCACTTGATCTATTAATTATGCTTCAGAATCAACGTGAAGCTCTAGGTAAGTGGCTGGTAGAAGATGAATAGATGGCTCATAGAGTGAAGTATAGTAATTGTCTTGAGGTTCTTGATGTGCAATTTAGTAAACTGAAATATGGTATTGTTCAGCCTAATAACAGAAAATCCTCTATCTGTGCCGAACGGTGGCAGTTGCATGAGTCACTCTCATGTTCAGTAAAACAAAAAGGCAACTCAACCAGTTAGAAAGCTTGGATGATACATTGCCACATGCTAATGCTATTAATAGGATGACTGCACATAAGCTGTGACTGAAACTGTATAGTGAAGTCTTCTAATGGCAGTTACCGATAGTGAGAAAGGGTAGTATATGTGTAAACCCAATTCATATTTACTTTATGTACAATGCAAGTTGATGGAAGAAGAAAAACTTAGTTCTAATGGGCAGTGCATTTTATTTAAGGCACTATCATTCCTCACTAATATCAGGGGCTTAAGAATGTGTGTGTGTGTAGGTGAGGGGAAAACTTGTTGCAATACTCCTGCTGCTAATGCCTTTGTCTGTGATCCCATGCTCCACTTATGGGTGGTACATTATTTACTTTGGTGTGTTCCTGTCTACTCAAAAAATGCAGTGAAGTTCATTTTGGTTTATAGAAAGACCAAGAAAATAAAATATGGAAAGACCATAAAGTTGACTTCCATCTTCCACTTTTTTTCAGGATTAGAATCGAACTATGCAATACCAATAGCATCCTGTTTCTGGCAAAAAGGAGGAAGAATATAATGTTATGCCCCTTTAGGATCTTCTTCCAGTCTTATACAGATGTTATTTTTCTTTGCAATGGAAGCTGTTTACCTTTCATTCATTCCTCTGTGGTGAAGCCAGGGCCAGTACTAGGCTAATCTGAGAAGTGATGAAATTAGACTTTCCCCTCTGTTCTTCTTTGGAATGTCCATCAGGGCTTTCACTGTGGGATGAGATATGTTGCAGGCACTGACCACAGGTACACTCCCAATATCTGTGTGATCATGGTTCAGTCATTTTCATTCTAAACCTAAATATCTTTAACTATGAAATGAAAGAATGACATGCCCATTCATAACAGAGGGTTATTGTATCAATGATTTCTGACTTGGACCATACGGAATCTCATGGAATGCAGAGGGGACGATGCAGATATAGTTTGAAGAAAGCACATCAGATGGTTCTAACATGTACTTCCTCATCCTCGAATGACCTGAGTCAGTGGTTCTCACAGTGTGGGACCAATGGGAGCTTGTAAAAATGCAAATCTTGAATCAGAAACTCTGAGGGTGAGACCTAGCAATCCATATTTTAACCTCTATATTATTTATATTTTCATGAATAATCACAACAAAGTTTGAGGACCACTGGCCTGGATGTGGATCCAAGAATGTGGTCACCTAACCACCTGCGTCAGTATCACCAGGAGCTTATTACAAATGAAATTTCCTGGAACAAAACCAAGCCCTGCTAAATCATAATATCTGGGACTAAAGCCCAGGGATCAATGTTTTGACAAACTTCAGGAAATTCTAAAACCTGTTCATACTTACAACACAAAGTTAGTCTAGAACCACTGTTCCAGAAAAGTGATTGTTAAAACTAAGTGCACATTAAAATCGCGTGTGAGAGTTTTTAAACAATACCAGTATCTGGGCTCCAACCACAGGCCAATTACCTAGATTCTAATTTCCAGTCAGGATTAAAAATTACTAGACTAGATTATTTTTAAGACCCCTTTCAGATTCAGGTTCCATGATTTTCGCAATTTTGTGTTGTTTCCTAAATGCGTATTTTAATTCTCAATTCATAGCATGCTTTTCAATCCACACCATAGCTGATTTGTACCACACAGTACCCTACCTACTGGTAAATTCACGATAGGCTGGTAAATTGTCATCGGCTAAATCCAGCACCATTTACAATACTGTGAGCTAAAAACAACAGGTGCAGCCTGAGAAGCTCATCTCTAAAGCCATACCTTCAGAAAACTTGGTCCAAATAGATCTCAACTCCTATACCCAAGGCATCCTCGTCTTTCTATTGCTGTGTTGAATGACACTAGCCTTCAGGTTTCATTTACTTGAATACTATTTGCAACAGAATTAGGATGATGATGATTATTATTATTATTGAGACAGGGTCTCACTCTGTTGCCCAGGCTGGAGTGCAGAAGTGTAATCATAGCTCACTACAACCTTGAACTCCTGGGCTCAAGGGATTCTCCCACCTTGGCTTCCAAGTAGCTAGGACCACACGTGTGCACTACCATACCTGGCTAATTTTTTAAAGTGTGTTTTTTTTTTTTTTTTTTTTTTTTTTTTTGTAGAGGTGGAGGTCTTGCTACAGTGCCTGGCCTGGTTTCCAACTCCTGGTCTCAGGTGATCCTCCTGCCTTGGCCTCCCAAATCGCTGAGATTACAGGTGTGAGCCACCACACCTAGCCTCAGATTTGTAATTATTTTCCTTGCTGCTTCCAATGTTTTTAAAAGCATAAGTCAGTGAGCAGCAGGTTTTGGAGGTCAGACCCTTAGGAGTTATTTCCTGCAGCTTCCAGAGCCCCGTCCTAATAATGAACACCTGTACTAGGCTTAGTCAAATTGATACTGTTTCCCAGTAAACTCTGGTTTTCAAGGAAACAAACCAGAGGAGCCCTAATAATACATGTTTTTAACCTGAGGTTTGGGCTTGAGCCAGTGGCATCAGAGAGCAGCTCAAATGAGCTGTTGGAAGTGAAGGTTTATCTGAAAAATAGTTAATGAAAAACTTTGAGAGCTGCAGGGATGTCTGACAGATTGGCAACTCACTTTGAGAAAGAGACTATTCCCCGTTCCAAGTCCCAGACACACAGCCTGCGGGTAAGTCATCAGAAGTAAAATAAACGGGGAAATGGGAGAGGGGAAAAACAGTACCCTGTAACATCTATCAACTGTACAAGCCAAAGTTACTGATGAAGTTAAATAGACAACAATCCTTTGTGTTTATTTTCTGTTCAGTGAAGTTGCTAACCTGAGCTTTCAGAGGACTAACACCACAATTAAAGGCAAGCAGATTCAGGGGAACACAGTGAAAGGTAGATCAAAAGAGTATTTTTATGTTTAGATTGAAATTTACTATTGGCTAGGAAAGGAGGTGTTTATTGTGTCTAAAGACAATAATACTATTATCCACCCAGCAATTATGGTCACAAGACCACTCAAACAAGTAGTGGGTTGTTTTGGTTGGAGAGAAAAAACCAAGGCTCTGTTTGCGGTATTGCTCCGTATGTGGGTTTGGTTTTTTTTGTAGTTTAGTGGGCTGTGGGCTTTTGCAGCCACCCTCAAAAGGATGAAGAAACTTTTAAACAGCTTCGGGGTTGGTAACAGGAGTCCCCTGGTCCCTTCAGGGAAACCAAAGATACTCAGGCCAATAATTTAATCAGGAGAAGATTTATCAGTTGGAGTGACACAGTTTTAAAGATGCAAACTCTCTGTGTGATTCTAAGCAGATATGAAGTCCAGCTGAGAAGCCAGTCAAACTGATACTTCTCAGGTTTCTCCACCCAGCTATTCTGAGCCTGAGATCTGCCTTCTTCTTACTCTGGCAAATCAGAACCAATGTTATTCTCCCAGATTTGGGGCATCACATCTCTTATGGGTCATGGCTCCCCCTGAAGTCAAAGGCCTTTCATTTCCATCATCTACATGGATTCCTGCCTGGTTATCTACTCTTCCATTTAATGCAACCTATTCTACAATCCAGAGCTCAACCTATTCCACAACCCAGAGCTCTCTGGCCTCTCACAGGATAGGTAAGATTTCTAAACCTTTCCACAGAGTCACATAAGTCAGGATATACCTTTAGATAGAAAACGTTAAGCTTCAGGCCACCCTCCCTGCTGAGTTCTAGTCAGAACTCAGAGGCCAGCTTTCAGTGTATTCTGAGGAAGGAAAAGGGAAACAGACTATCAAATGCAAACACTAATACTGACGCTGATGGGTTGTATGATTCCAGGCAAACTGTAAATCTTTCCTGGGGTTCTCTATGTATTTCCCGTTAAAGCAGAAAAGAAAATAAATGCCTCCCTATTCTGCATGTTATTTGGGCAATAAAGTGCTACTGATTTGTGAACTTCAATAATAATAAAATAACATTGGAAAAACCTGCACCACACCTCCCCCCACCCCGCCCTGAAAAGACTTCAAACATTTGATGAAGCTTCAAGCAAATTAGAAAGAAAAAAAAATCAACAATTTGAGCTCCTCCTAATTTTCCTGACAATCAATTTTCTCATAGGATGCTTATTTTCAGCTTTACAATCTGCCAACTAGCTCCTCCAAACCTCATTTGTGACCCCTTTACGGGGGAAACCTAGAGGTTAATTAACAGATGACTGTTAGTTCCTGAAAGTCGCCCTGTGATTTAGTCCCGAGGTGGCCTGAGCATCTCCATCCCTTGTTAGGAAAAGGCTCTCTGGTTCAATATTAATTTCTGTAGCTTTTACAACTCTCACTGGGATTAACATTTAATCAACAGAGCAGGTTCCTTTTTATTTCATTATAGAAAAGTTTCAATAAAATAGAATGGTGCATTATACTGTAATGAATGACAAACACTGGTAAATTTTCATTTAAAATCAGTAAGTTGAACCAAGAGTTGATTCATAACGGGTGGGTCATCTCAATTTAATGAATAGTAACTAAAAACACATTAAACAAATGCCTGGAATGAAAAGGGAGACACAGTTATTGCCCCACGAGGCTGTGTGATCCTCTAAGAGAGGGCCTATGTTTTGTTAATTTTTCCTAGAGCAATACCAAGCATATAGTGAGTACTCAACAAATGCTTTCCAGACTGAATATATTAATAAATGTTTTTGTGTATAGAAAGGTATTTTCTTTTAGAAAAAATGTTACTGCATTTTGCTAATTGCGGCCACCTCTCAATGAATGGGGATGATCACAAGGGATTATGTATACTACATCTTTTTCTTTTATAAATGTTTATAGTAGTGATTCTCAAACTTGTGCTTGCATCAAAATTACGTGGGGAGCATGTAAAACAGTGGTTTCTGGGCCCCACTACTAGAATTTCTGATTTAATATTCTGGGGAAGAGCTCCCAAAACACATACTTCTAAATTCCCTGGAGATCTGATGCTGCATTCTGGAGATCATATTGAGAATCACTGGCTTATAGCATCTATCTGTATGGCATTGGTGGCAATTTCTATTTATTCATGTACAGGTGAAATCTTCTCTACAGCAGGTCCTCACACACAGAAAATACCTGGGGAGCATTCGCTGACTGCACAGATAATTCCACCCTCATTGTGGGGAATGTAACACTATTGCTGCTATATGCATAAATGGCTTTCATTCCTAGGGTCCCGTCAGCTATGAAAGGAAGCATAACAGTTTTGCTGTTGGCCTTTTCTTTCATGTGATAAATTGCCATTAGAGTGCTACCCTAGGCATATATTAATTTCCTTGGGGATCTAACTTTGACTCTTCCGAATCTGCCCACAGTTGCTATAGCTGTGTGTATGACTCTTTGGCCCTTTCACACAGGGTGGCTGTCACTGGAGTAATAATAGGAGCCATTGCCATTAGAGTCTGCCAGTGGTATTGACTCTGTGACTCTACCTTTGAGTTTGTATAATATTTTGTTCCAATTAAGCCTCTCCATCTGTATTTGTTTTCATCTAGCAAACTGTTAATTGTAGGTGGCTCTGGATATATCTGATTTTGCTGGCCATGGAATATCTGTCCATCTCATGTAAAAAATGTAGGAAAATATTTTATTAGGAGAAGAATGGCCACAATGGTCATGCATTTTGATTGGGGTGTTTGATTTGTTTGCTTTTAAGTAATAGGGCTGGGCTTCAAGGCCTCATCAACAGCCCCTCACCTTGTTTCCTTTCAGCAGTAGCACCAATTGCTATTTAACTCTTTAACTTAGGGATACATATATTGAGGTAATGCTTTAATTTTGAGGGTACATACATTGGTAATAGAATAGGATAGAGCTAATTTACTGATCCAGTTTTGTGGGTGGAGGATTTCACAACTTTGGTCCCATTATCAACATTTTCTTGGCAAATATTTTAAAGTTATGTTAAATAAGCCTGATAGTTGGATATTTTCATTCAGATATCTTAGAGCCTAATACACCTACACATCTTTTCTCTTCTTTCAAATTCTGATGCATTCTTCAAAGAAAAGTTCATTCCACTCTCATCTGTGGGTTTTTTCCCAACATGAACTCTCAGGTGTTACTAACTCGATCATTCTTCTGGCACTCCATTACATACCATTTTGTGACATCCTTTGTATTGTAACTTTTTATGCGTATAAATTTTGTCTCCTCAATTAGATTGCACACTTTTTCAATCATCTCTCATTTTACTACATAATTATTCAGCATCCACTATGTATAGTGCACCAAAATTGATGCTGGAAGAATACAGAGAGGCAACATATATGGTCTTATATCTAGACTCTTAAAGAATTTATGATTTAGCATTAAGGCCAAGCTGTGCACATACATACACGTACCATAAAACAGCAACTTTCACTCACAGTAGCACATGAGTTAGGAGTGATATAAATAGGATCCATATAAGTCTGTTTTTCCACTGGGCTTACATATTGTTTTATAGACATAGGCATGGAGTGCTCATTTATTTTCTTCATATGTACATAAGGAATGTCCTTTTCTAATTAGGTTCGGTGTATACCGCTGAGGAGATGGGTGCACCAAAATCTCACAAATCACCGCTAAAGAACTTACTCATGTAACCAAATACTACCCATTCCTCAAAAACCTATGGAAATAAATAAATAAATAAATAAATAAATTTGCCATTATGTCAAACCTCAGAAGTGCTATGAAAACAGTAATTATTTTGACCTAATTTGGATATATTTACATTTAAACACACTTGATACTGAAATCCATATTGATCAAAAATTAAACTGAGATAAGGCTCTTGACAAAAACAAGCATCTTTCATAGTAAGTTGTCTTTAAATTAGCAAGCTCCTTCACATATTTAAAATATATAGTTTTTTTGTTTCTTTTTTGGACAAAAGGAGGATTTTGAGGAAAAAGTTGAGTATCAGGGACAGCTTTACTGATGACAATCTAACTTCCTCCTAGGTCTAGTTGCCCCTAGATAACTTTCCAGCATTGTCTGGTCAAGGCACTGTTTAATTTTCATCTTCGTTCTACTGCCACCATTATAAGCAGGTAAGAAAATGTCCTTTTGTTATTTAAACACGTTTCTATAATTTTCTATTGGAAGAGTGTAAAGGGGAGACTGATCATCATGAAGCCCAACATCATCTTCCCATTCCTTCTCCTTATTCTTCATCCTACCACATCCTTTATGATCCAGTGTTGCTGATCTACTTATAAGTCCCTAAAAATCTATTTTTTTAGAGTCACATCTGGCTTTTCTTGCCTGTTGAATCTCTGCTTCATCCTCAAGGCCCACCTCAGTGTCAAACTCTCTGAAAAGCCTTCCTAAATTTTATGAAACAGAGGTATTTGTTCTCACTTTTCTGTGATGTTATGATCACTCTATATGATGGCATTAATTATAGTGTTTTTCCATTATAAAGCCGTTACTGACATGTCTGTTACGTTCATTGGACTGTAAATTCCCTGAGAGTGAGAACCTGTCTTATTCTTATTAATATCGTTAGCATTTTCTGAGACAGTATATCTTGCTGATAATTGGATGGCCAACTATATATTTGTACAATTAATATATGAATGAATTTATCAAATAAATGAGTAGATGAATGCCTACCTCAAAAGTAACAAATTAATGACTACCTCTTAGAAAATTGAATGGATAATAAATAAATACAATTATACCAAATACCATTCTATGGAATTTCTTTTGATCATATTTTCATGTTGTGAATAGAAATATGTTTGAAAGTAGCATATCCCATCAATAGCAATTCATAGCTCAACCCAAATGTGTGACATTAATTTCAAAATATGTCTGCTTTTGTTTTGGCACTTTTCAAGCTGAATGTGTACCCAGTATGTTCATCCTGTCAATTCATAAGGGTAGCAAGGAATATAAAATATGAAACTGCATTGTGCTATAAATGGTGATCTTGAAATCAAAAGTATTGGCAGACACCAAAAATATGGATGATTTCTCTAGTACATTCAAATTTCCTAAACAAAACTTCCTATAAATAAAATTATATTTTAAGGAATCAGTTCAAAAGTCACAGTGTGTCATAAATTCATTAGTTAGAATGGCGATTATTAAAAAGTCAGGAAACAACAGATGCTGGAGAGGATGTGGAGAAATAGAAGCACTTTTACGCTGTTGGTGGGAGTGTAAATTAGTTCAATCATTTTAGAAGACAGTGTGGCAATTCCTCAAGGATCTAGAACCAGAAATACCATTTGACCCAGTAATCTCATTACTGGGTATAAACCCAAAGGATTATAAATCATTCTACTATAAAGACACATGAACATGTATGTTTATTGCAGCACTGTTCACAATAGCACAGACTTGGAACCAACCCAAATGCCCATCAGTGATAGACTGGATAAAGAAAATGTGGCACATATACACCATGGAATACTATGCAGCCATAAAAAGGATGAGTTCATGTCCTTTGCAGGGACATGGATGAAGCTGGAAACCATCATTCTTAGTCAACTAACACAGGAACAGAAAACCAAACACCGCATGTTCTCACTCATAAGTGGGAGTTGGACAATGAGAACACATGGACATAGGGAGGGGAACATCACACACCAAGGCCTGTTGGGGGGTGGGGGACTAGGGGAGGGATAGCATTAGGAGAAATACCTAATGTAGATGATGAGTTGATGGGTGCAACAAACCACCATAGCATACTGTGTAACTGTGTATACATATGTAACAAACCTGCACGTTCTGCACATGTATCCCAGAACTTAAAGAATAATAATGATAAATAATAATAATAATAATAATAATAATGCATGTAACTCAATAGTGGATAAATTCTGCTGGCCCTTGAAACCCAGAAGAAAGGGTGACTATTTGGGACGGATAAAGTTCATCAGAATGCCATCAATCATATGCTTTCCTAATGGGCATAACTCTGACCACATTCATCTAGGGATCACTATCTGAATTTGCATGGCATAGAACATAGCAGAATAACTTTCCATTTCTCCATCTCTACTGAGAATTTACAGCATCCCACTAGTTACAACTTAACTTGGAATCTTGTGGTTTTATAATCCCCAGGATAAGGACAGAACAAAATTCCTATTCTAACCATTTACTGACGCTGAAGCAAATTGACCTTTAGCAAGTCAACTGGCAATGCAGAGAAACCACACCAAACTGTGACTTAAGCATTTCTAGAAATTACTGACTTAATTGACTCAGTCTACAGCTACATGTAGAGCAAAGGAACAGTGAAAATGGCCCTGTCCTCAGCCTTTGCCTTTTATAGATTTTTCTCAGGTGCATTCATTTATGTAGACTCAGTAATGATAATTTGGCACTCTAATTTTGAATGCTGTTCTAAGTCCTAGAGCAGTGAATTATGTCTTTTCTTTCAAAAGTGAGATTTACTAGGAAAAGAACAAGCTTTTTTTCTGTTAGAAGTTCATTACGCTCAATTTTAGGAAGGCTTAACAAAATGATAAAGAGTTTTCCTAAAGTAATATTTCTGACATAGCTGTTCTGTCATAAATTTTTTCCTATTTAATTCTCTACAAAAATGTAAAATTGTGTTTTCAGTTATTTTTCCTGATCAACTTTGTTACATTAATACAATGAACTGCCTTTTCTGGAAGAAAATTTCAATTTATAACGATATTATAGGATGTAAAATTTCACATAAGATGGTTGACTGTCTTAAAATCGTTGCAGCTGTCTTCTAGTAAGCAAGTGTATTACTTGTCAAGGGTTGCATGTACAATTCAGTGCCCATGGACATATCTAACTGATTGGGTTATACTTTAGAAATCCTTTTAGTTTTGAAGTTTTGTTCTTTCATAGTAAGTGAAAGTAACTACCCGATATTAATGGTATATATGAAAGAGTTAAACATTTACCTTGGTGGTAGTATAGTGTGATAACTCACTCTCTGATCGATTTAAATGGATTTAAAACTGCATCTGGCCTGGTTCGTTTTGGGTGATCAGAATATTTTACTCTATAAACAAGAATGCATTTGAGTAAGTAATGTGTAGACATGGGCCTCTATCGCATGTTTTCAACTCCCTGAAGTCCACTATAACAGTTCATTTTACTCATTGTGTTTGTTCTCTTCATCTTCCTTTCTATTTTCTCCATCCTTTAAGTGCCCCAGGAAAGTACCCATCAAGCTGTGACTTGAAAGTTTCAAGGAATTATTATTTCAACTCCTCTTCTAAAGGTTGGCTTCACTTCCAAATCTCCCCACTTAAAGTTTTCTTTTTTCTTCTTTCTGTCTGTCATTTACAAAATAAGTTGGTTTTTTAGATGTCGCATTTAAAATTTTGAAATGTGTAACTAATGAGACTATTTTCCTTATCTCCTTTCTTTAACACTCCTTTATATACTGTCCTTATGGGCTAGTGTCATCATTAATTAGTTAATGTTTGTAGAATTTGTGAGCAAGAATTAGTGATAATAGGGAAAGTAGGGAATATTTGGGTTGCTGGTTGGAGGAGGAATACTAATGAATGTTAATCCTGAATGCTCACATAGTGCCTTTTGTCTTCAATATAGTTGAAAGAGGCACTAATTAATTGTCATCTTACAGGATTATTATTAAAACAGTACAGTCAGTGTTCAAGTGTGCCTGGAGCAAATACAGAAGTTTAGTCACTGTATAGGCTAAGCTGAAGATGCATGTGTTTTCTGTGCAGTGGGAATGACTAATACCAAATCATTAACAGAAGGATTTGGCTAAGAAAACAGGTGCAATGGTGAAAGTTTTGATGACAGACAAAAAGCATTTGACTATTTTTTTTTTGAGAGTTTCAGGCAAAAGCTTTGCCTATAGTAAAGTTTACCGTATGTTTTCTAGTAATTTTTAAGAAACATCTCTACAAGTAAGCATTCAAAAGAATGATATGTGGTATCTACAAGGTAGGCCAGATCCTGGTGACATATCTCAGATTTGTCTTTGTTGTTGTCTTCTGGTCTCCCTATAAGGGAAGCAGAGATAAGGGAAAGCTGAACAGCCCTTGATGCTCTCCACTTCTTATTTTGGTGGTTTCAAGTCTTTCACTGCCCCTGTCATTCAGAAAGAGCTTACTCTGGGGCTTCTTGAGGGTCCAGACTCATACTTAACACCCTGATTAACAGCCCAATTGTGTTTTGATTCATGGCTAGAGTGTTTACTATCATCTCTCCTAAAGAGCCATTGGTCAGTAAACATGGGAATAAAAAGTGCTGCTTCTTGTCCATGAATCATCTCATTTTCCCCACCACATTCTTTATATTGTTCACTAGATTCTATGAAAAACTAATGCAGAGGAAATGAAAACGAAAATTCTTCAGGAAAGACCAACTAAGGAGGGAAGGAGGAGGCAATGCCTTAGTGCCTTTGTGTGTGTATGTGTGTGTGTGTTCAAAGCATAACCCTTCCCTAAATAATGCATTTGCTGCTAATTCAATAGCATATTTCACACTTGAGAAGAGCCTCCTCAGCAGCACTTGATGCCAACCCTAGTGCTCTTAAAAGCAGGCCTTCTTTAATGAATGTTTGATGAGTGTATTGTTCACTGAGAGATGAACAAATAATGATTTGGAATTCTCTGTGTCACTAGACATTTTGTAGAGCTTTAGTCATGGACAATTAGTAAGCATTAACCCTCCTGGTGATTTACACTGTATTTCTTAGATTCAGAATGGTCATTTTCTGGAAGAACAAAAGTATATTCCAACAGGGCATGTCTTTGGCTAGACAAAAGGTTCTGCCTGACTTTGAGGGGTAGGAGGTGGGATTCCTGAAGACAGCGGTACAATGATACATGGACTTATCAGGCAAAAAAATATGGTGTCAGATCATTATTAATATTTCCCTGAACTCTAGAGACATCATTTATCATGTATTAAGGAGGGAAATGATTATGTTCATAATGTAGAGCTTTAATGAATTGAAAATGTACAGACATCATTGAGCAACTCTTCCTTCCATAGGTCAGGCTGACTATGCTTTTATTGAAGAGAATGGGTTAGTACCATGGAGAACAGTCATTCTTCTTAGTTGGCGAGCATCTGACACTCAACTTGAAAGATAACATAAGAGTAAAATGATGTATGCTGACTGTGTGCCTTCCTCTTGCTGCATAGTGAACACTTCTGTAACATTAAACATGTTGAGTTTATATTGCATAACTGAAGTTGGTAAAGAAAGAAATCTTTCCAAGAACACACACAGTAAACCTGTATGCAGAAATAAGAAGAAAAGAGTGACTAGCCCTTATCCCTATATTGGTAAAAATGGACAGATTTCTACTTTGCAGCCCGAAGTTAAGAATGGAGTTTTCTTTTTTGTTTTCTTTTTTTTTTTAAATTATACTTTAAGTTTTAGGGTACATGTGCACATTGTGCAGGTTAGTTACATATGTATACATGTGCCATGCCGGTGCGCTGCACCCACTAACTCGTCATCTAGCATTAGGTATATCTCCCAATGCTATCCCTCCCCCCTACCCCCACCTGACAACAGTCCCCAGAGTGTGATATTCCCCTTCCTGTGTCCATGTGATCTCATTGTTCAATTCCCACCTATGAGTGAGAATATGCAGTGTTTGGTTTTTTGTTCTTGCGACAGTTTACTGAGAATGATGATTTCCAATTTCATCCATGTCCCTACAAAGGACATGAACTCATCATTTTTTATGGCTGCATAGTATTCCATGGTGTATATGTGCCACATTTTCTTAATCCAGTCTATCATTGTTGGACATTTGGGTTGGTTCCAAGTCTTTGCTATTGTGAATAATGCCTCAATAAACATACGTGTGCATGTGTCTTTATAGCAGCATGATTTATAGTCCTTTGGGTATATACCCAGTAATGGGATGGCTGGGTCAAATGGTATTTCTAGTTCTAGATCCCTGAGGAATCGCCACACTGACTTCCACAATGGTTGAACTAGTTTACAGTCCCACCAACAGTGTCAAAGTGTTCCTATTTCTCCACATCCTCTCCAGCACCTGTTGTTTCCTGACTTTTTAATGATTGCCATTCTAACTGGTGTGAGATGATATCTCATAGTGGTTTTGATTTGCATTTCTCTGATGGCCAGTGATGATGAGCGTTTTTTCATGTGTTTTTTGGCTGCATAAATGTCTTCTTTTGAGAAGTGTCTGTTCATGTCCTTCGCCCACTTTTTGATGGGGTTGTTTGTATACACCAACAACAGACAAACAGAGAGCCAAATCGTGAGTGAACTCCCATTCACAATTGCTTCAAAGAGAATAAAATACCTAGGAATCCAACTTACAAGGGATGTGAAGGACCTCTTCAAGGAGAACTACAAACCACTGCCCAAGGAAATAAAAGAGGATACAAACAAATGGAAGAACATTCCATGCTTATGGGTAGGAAGAATCAATATCGTGAAAATGGCCATACTGCCCAAGGTAATTTACAGATTCAATGCCATCCCCATCAAGCTACCAATGCCTTTCTTCACAGAATTGGAAAAAACTACTTTAAAGTTCATATGGAACCAAAAAAGAGCCTGCATCGCCAAGTCAATCCTAAGCCAAAAGAACAAAGCTGGAGGCATCACACTACCTGACTTCAAACTATACTACAAGGCTACAGTAACCAAAACAGCATGGTACTGGTACCAAAACAGAGATATAGATCAATGGAACAGAACAGAGCCCTCAGAAATAACGCCGCATATCTACAACTATCTGATCTTTGACAAACCTGAGAAAAACAAGCAATGGGGAAAGGATTCCCTGTTTAATAAATGGTGCTGAGAAAACTGGCTAGCCATATGTAGAAAGCTGAAACTGGATCCCTTCCTTACACCTTATACAAAAATCAATTCAAGATGGATTGAAGACTTAAACGTTAGACCTAAAACCATAAAAACCAGAGAAGAAAACCTAGGCATTACTATTCAGGACATAGGCATGGGCAAGGACTTCATGTCTAAAACACCAAAAGCAATGGCAACAAAAGACAAAATTGACAAATGGGATCTAATTAAACTAAAGAGCTTCTGCACGGCAAAAGAAACTACCATCAGAGTGAACAGGCAACCTACAAAATGGGAGAAAATTTTCGCAACCTACTCATATGACAAAGGGCTAATATCCAGAATCTACAATGAACTCAAACAAATTTACAAGAAAAAGAATGGAGTTTTCAGAGTAGGCCTACTAAGCCTATGACAGCATTATTGCTTAATTCGGACTCTGGATAATGGGCTCCAGATTCTTACATAGTCCAGGATTGATCCTCTGCAATCTCTGTGCCCTTCTGATTAAAATAAATATTCAAAGATGATAAAGGGCTAGCTAATCCTTTTACTTCTTACTGTCTCTCTGTTACAACTTGTATGTTTGTAAATTTTATATGGAATCTTGTAAAATTAAAACAAAACAAATGTTTTACAGTTTGGGGGGTACCCTAGAGGTTGATTCCTCAAAGCTCCAGAGACTGTTAATGATAGTTACCCAGTGTAGAAATCTATGTAGGTAGATTCAGTATGATATAAGACAGTCTGAACTAATGATTATTTGTTTTCCTTTTAATAAACCCATGTGTGAGTCTGTATGTATCTGTGTGGTTGCATTCTCTGCCAGGTTTGTTTTGTATTTTCAAATGAATATTTTTGTTGAGATTCACACCGGTGCTTAAAAATCACCATGTTGTTTTGTCTCTGACTTCTCCTACTAGATTGGTGAGTTTGATTACTGTAGTCTTTTCTAAATAGCACTCTCCATAATCTTTCCCTGTAGAAACATTTGGTGGCACAATTGTCACTCCAGCTAGGTGTTGATTATTAACAACCACTTATTTTTGCTCCATGATTGCTGTCATGTAAATTCCCAGGAAGTGGGGTCAGCCAGTCCTGAGTCTATCCTACAGTCAGTGATGCTTATGGGCAAATGTCAAGAGAAACTTTGTACCTTAGCGTTGAAGGTGAAGAGCACTCCTCAGGTAAATATGAGATAGTTTTACTAGAAACAGTAAAACAAAAGATGAAAGATATATTGAGTAATATAAACCTAATAAGAGATGAATGTGCATTTGATATATTTTCGGTTGTCCAGGTCCGAAAGAGGTCTTGGTCTTCAAGACCCAACTCAAAATAAATTAATAACCTGGTCATACTCCAATTACTTCCTTGATATTGATTATCTGAATATCTCCAAACATTCACGCCCTTATATAAGGGCCTCTTAAAATTATTCTTTAATTGTTTCAACTTTTTATGTTCTATTTCAATTAGATTGAAAAAAAAGCCAACTCTTTGGGATAGAAACTCCTTTTCTTCTGGTGTTCTTGCATCTTCTTCCATCTATCTACACAATGCATCTTCAATATGAAGCTTGTTGAAGAAATGAATGAATGAATGGTTAGGTTGGAAAGCAGAGATTTCAAAGTGTTCTCTAAAATCATAATACATTTATAGAAAAGTACATTCTCTATTTCTAATCTAGCAGTTTTTTCTATGTACAGCTTCCCTCTCCAAATATTTTGTACCAAAATACCCATGGCCTACATTTCTGTGGAGGCCATATATGGAAAGCAATGAGATAATCAAAAATTTCCTTTAGTTATTTTGCCTCCTGCCTTACTCCATCTAATACTAGCCTGTTGATTTTCATTCTCTTAATTTAATTGGTTAATGTGGTTAAGACTTAAGTGTAACTGACTCAGGCAAACTTTGTATCTACTTATAAATCTGCTGTTTTTATGAGAAAATAAATGACAATAAGTCTTCTGTCTTACAGAAATATATTATTCATCCAATAAGCCTGTGAAAAGTCCAAAAACTTCTTGGGACTTATTATCAATCACATATCCAAATGCCATATATGATATTCTAAAATAATATACTAGTATGAGACTAGTTTAGAAGGTCTAGCTGTCAAAATCCAGATTTTTTTAAGAACTGAAATGAGATTAGATTCAACACCAGTTTTTTATATAAAATGTAGTTAGAAGACATTTTAATTTTTTTAAGCTTTTTTCATGGAGGAAAGTCTTTTTAAAAAATTTTATTAAATTTTCTTAAAGAATATCTACGATGACAAATGCTGAATTCAGGATTCATGAAGAATTATGAACTGAAATTATACATTTTGAATTTCATTTTAGAAATATGAGATATGTTTTTATCAGCCCCTGTTGGCAAAGACAATTCCTGATGTGGACCATAAAACAACTCAGGCTTACAAATTAATTTATAAGTAATTACACCCCAGGTTTTTAGATATTTAGTTCATATGAAAAAGTTGACTGCACATTAATGCAGTTTGGATGTATAGTTTGTTATTTTATATTCCTCTGAAGCATCAAGCATCTATAGCTCCAGAAAACTCTGGATTTATTAAGCATATGGTACTGGAAAAAATATAATTTCACACCCTAAGCATTTTCAGCTTAACTCATCATTGTATTAACTATTAGATTTTCTTTCATTTCTCAAATTGTTGTGCATTTTGTGATAGATTTGTAAACTATCTGTAAGGAATGTTTTCACTGGAAACTTCTGAGTTCTCTTTAAAGGGCAGACAAAATGATTTGTGGGAGTTTGGGGAGTGCTATTTGTTTTTATTAGGTTGAATTACAAGGCTCATGTCATCCTTATGAGGTAGATCCAAAAGCAGCTCACTTTTGTTCATTAAGGTCAAATGAATGTCTTGGGATATACCCCTACAGACAATCCTGAGTTCTCATCACCACAAAGCACTTCTTGTTACAGAGAGAAATGTTTTGATTCATTATTTCAGGAAAGGATGCCAAGAAAAAAAGCAGCTGACTTACAACAGCAGTTCGTATATTTCCTGGACTATTGGGATGTATCATGTATTCCATTTACATTGCACCTGCCTCAGGCACAGGATATCACTACGTAAGAGCAAACAAACATATTGGCAAGTAACAATATGGTGTATGTGGTTGTAGGTAAGGATGCTATCCAAAGGCAACTGATTTTGTTGTGATTCAGAGTAGACTGCAGACAATGCTAATCAGCCACAATTCATCATAATAACTTGTGTGTATCTAAACTCTTATACATTGGTAGAGTGTCATATTGAACGATATGAAATTGCTGATATTCAACTGTTTTTTCTTAACTTATAAAACTGGAATTTTATGTAGTTTAATCTAATACTTTCACATTTATTATTCCCCTTTGAAAGGCTACCTGCCATGCTTGAACGCACATTGGATTTAGAGCCAGTGGCCTGGGTCCATGTCCCAACTTACATGCCACTTGCCTGCTGGGTGACCTTTACAAATCCATTAGAGATTTAACAATGACATGTGGGAACAAATAAAAATCTAATTCATGAGCTATTTATCAGTTTTTTGACTAATAGTTTCTGGATAGAGAGCCTTCTTCACAGGGGTGATATGAAGTTGCAGTACCATAATGTATTCAAAAAGGCTAACAATTCAAAGGTGAATAATTATTAATGTCATGACTGCTCATCAAGAGGAGATTGTCAGGTAGGAAGGGCAAGTATCATTATCCTTATTTTGCAGTTGGAGAAACTGAAAGTAATAAAGGTGGCTGAGGTGACTCAGCAGGTCAACAATAGAATCTAAGACGTGTCACATGTCACTGTTGCTCTTTTAAGGGCACCCTCTGGCGGTGCTCTCAGCATCAAGTGAGTGTGAACACTGCTCTAACTGACCACAGCAGCATCACCAGGACATCCCCACCAGTGAAAATGCCTGTCTCTGTAATGCCACATCACTGTTTCGCAAAGTCATGAAAATGTAGGATACCTGACAATGAGTTCTTCCAAAATCTTTGTTTTTCCCCTTCAAAAACGGTATTAGGCTGGATGCTGTGACTCATGCCTGTCATCCCAGCACTTTGGGAGGCTGAGGCGGGAGGATTGCATGAGCCTAGAAGTTTGAGACCACTCTGGGCAACAAAATAAGATCCCATCTCTCTGAATAAATATATCAATAAAATATGAGTTGGACATGGCAGCACACATCTATAGCACCAGCTACTTTGGAGGCGGAGGCAACAAGAGGCCTTGAGCCCAGGAGTTTGAGGTCACAGTGAACTATGATTGTGCCACTGCATTCCAGCTTGGGTTATAGAGAAATACCTCATTTGTAAGGCAAAACAAAACAACAACAACAACTGTATGAAAAGTTTTGGTGTTTTTGTTCCCCCCATATAAGGAAAGCCTTCACATTGCAACCGTGAGAGGCACCATGTAGGGTGGTTGCTGTCATTCCTATTATATGACTGAGAAAACAGGCCCAGTGAAATCTGAAATACCTGGTCAGAGATGTGGCAGGTAGGGATGAACAGCTGTGAAGAAAGCTAGTTCCTTCCAGTTTGAAAGCCTGTACTTCTACTGCTAAAATGCTCTGTTCATTCACCTTGGGCCTGAAGCAGCTCACAACACTAGTTAATTGGTTTGGGCAATCATAATACCCATGCATGAAACAAAACACTATTCAGTGGTAACATATGAAGTATATGGGTAAGATTAAAACTGAATTCAGTGAGATCTAGAATACAATATTGGATAAAACAGCAAATACTCCCTTGGAGAAAGAATACAGTGACTTTTTATAGACAACTTTTAGAAAAATCTCAGTACAGTATTAATCTGAGTCTACTTAAAGCACCTGACAACTATTTACATTGTAATATGACTGGTTCCAGGATATTTTTTACTTGGGTAAAGTAAGCCATAAAGAAAGCCAGTTTACTTCGGAATTCATATATAACATTCCACCTTGACCACCCACCACTCTACTTTTTATCACTTTCCCTTTTTATTCTTAGCGGTAAACTTCCTGTGTAAGATCTTGAAGTTACTACGGTTTGCATGCAACATTCAAGGATTTCATATGCGGACTGCTTTAAGGCAGCTCCCTCAGATCTCTTCAGGATGACTTCCCAGTTAGTTTCAATCTCTTTCCCTGCCTTCACACTGTGAAAGAGCATGGCATCTCTCAGGAAGTCTCTGTAATGCTACCCCTTCTTCAACTCTTAGTTATTGGTCCTGGGTGAAGATGACTTGTTCCATTTTTGACCCAGATACAGGCTGTTGGACCCTGCATGGAAAACTAAAGCAAGCTATGCCGAAACTGTCATTATCTGAGGCAACCAGTGCTCTCTGGACCCAAAAGTAAAGCCGTGACTAACTTTGCTTTTCTGTTAATGAGAAAATTCTCCCAGTTACCTGGACATTTTCTTTCTCCTAAGATTTCATCTAGGGTAGGGTCTGTCTTCTGGCCTGAGGCTACCTCCTTCTGGCTATAAGTAACTACTAGGATCTTCCTTCCTTTCATTCATTCATCATGAATAGAGAAGTACTTAAGATTGTGGATCCAGTGTCAGACTGCCTAGTTTTGAATCCAGGTTCTTCCACATATTAGTCAAATGGCCTTAGGCAATTTTCGGGGCACAAATGCCTCTGTCTGCCAAATGGAGATAAGATCCTACCTACCTGATACAAATATCACGAGACGAAATAGATCGATAGATTAAAAATGCTTAAAATATTGGGCTTACCTGTCCCCAACCTCATTGTCAAGCCACAAACAATTCATCACTTACACTGTGTCCGTAACAGACCCCAAATATTCCATGCATCTCAGCCCATGTTCAAAGTGCCTCATTAGCTTGGAATTCCCTCTTGCCACCCCCACTTGTTAAAATTTTATCCACATTTCAAGATTCTATTCAAATCCCACATCTTCCTTAAAGAACTTCCACCTTGTGCACACCTAACTCTTTTACCATTAATATAATAGCACTTATACTGCAATGTATAATGACATTTATATATACCAAAATAAGTATACAAATGTGTATCATTACACTTAAAGGCACCTCAATAAGTTTTTACACATATGTGAGTGTATGTGTCTGTGTGTTTGTAAAGGCATGTATACACATGTATGTATGTATGTATTATGTACCTGTATATCTGTCTGTATACCAATTGATTTGACAGTCATTTCTTACATGACTATCATGGTTAATGTACCCTGTTACACAGAGGATATGAGGTAAATAAGACATATTTTCTGCCTATGAAGATATAATATTATGGAAGGAAGATTTTTTAAAAAGCAATATATACTATACTATACTGTAAAACTGACTTGGATGATATGCAAGAAATATCTAACATATACACACATATATACATATTTATATAGACATGTATTTATAAATGTACAACTAAAATTTGATGAAACATCAAATTTCTTTTATTTCAGAACTGATAACTGTCCTCAGTATTAAGTAAAAAATTATTATTGTATTTCTACATATTCTAATTGAACCAAGGCTTGTGCCCCAAGATTGTTCAGACTTGCATACTTCAATGGTTCTAACTTTAAATTTAGAACTTTCTCATTCTGATGGCATCTCCAGCTTTCTGCTTCTAAGCTTTTCACATACCTTTGATAGACTTTGTTGACTAAAAATGTTCTTTGTAACCTTTGCCATGTGTTTCTGCAGCAGAATCTTTTTTATTCTTTTGCATTTTACAGATAATAACTTCTTGTCTCTTGGTCTGGGAACAATGTGGAATAAAAATTGTAACAAATAATTTTAGAAGACCGGATTCATCAAGATTTAACTGAATAGGATTGTTACTATGCATTTATACACTGACAATTCAATTGATTAAGCTTACTTTTGATAAACTCTATAGGTTGACTTTAGATTGCATTATTTGACATTTATTGTCACCATTGTCTTCAGTAGGCCTTAGCAAGTAAGTTGAGTTTGTTTAGAGGCTTATATGTTTTTTTTTTTTCCT
This sequence comes from Pan troglodytes, assembly GCF_028858775.2. Lineage (NCBI taxonomy): Eukaryota > Metazoa > Chordata > Mammalia > Primates > Hominidae > Pan > Pan troglodytes. The sequence goes on from NC_072415.2 coordinate 62,472,414, forward strand.
GAAAGATCATTGCTTTGGTTTCTCTGTTTTAAAATAATATATCCACATTACCCAGATGATTAGTAAGAAAATTGGACAGAGTACATAGAAGTGTTTGTTAAATAGCTTACTCTAAAAATTATGCAAACCTCATAGCTTTTAAGATGTTTTAAAAAAGCCTAACTATACTAGATAGAAAAAGAAAACAGCTAACAATTATTTCAGTGCAAACTGAATCTTTTTCTGTAGCTATGTCTAGATGATTCATATATTAATTAATAAAAATAGCATGTATAATATGATCATGTTTCATATAGTTACTTTTGCATCTATCTAATCTTTCTATCTTTCTATGTATCTGTCATCTATATAACCTCTCTTCTGACTATAAATATGTAGAGATAAATATTTGAAATTATTTTCACAAAATGATAAAAGTTATTTCTTGGTGGTTGAATATAGAGCAATTATTTTTAACCCTATTAACATATGTTCTGATAGTTTTTATTATTTTATATATAATAAACATGTTACATATTTTTATTATGTATTCTAAGAAAATTAGTACCTTTATCTCTATGAGGTTTTTAATCCTTTTCAAAGGGGAAAAACAAGCATACTTCTTTATAACATGTTAGTATCGAAGACAGACACGCTTTTGGGCTTGAGCATAAGGGAGCATCTAGTTTTGATGAGACTCTGAGAGAAATGTTTGTGAGTTTTGGTGTCTTTTCTCTTTAGAAAAATACTCCTTTACATAATAATTATGTACAAAGCACTGGGTACTTATGCATATGCATATATACTGTTTGCTAGGAAGATGCTCTGCAAATAGAATGATTTGTCATTACGTACACATGTGTATCTATGCTTAACAATAGCTATTTGTGTTTATCACACACCTTTCATCTCTTAGGTGCATGAGGATATTCACAGTATCATTGATTTTAAGTCATTTCCTTTGCCTGGAAATGGAGTTGAAATGACTATTTATTTATTTATTGAAATGGAGTTTAGCTCTTGTTGCCCAGGCTGGAGTGCAGTGGTGCAATCTCAGCTCACTGCAACCTCCACCTCCCGGGTTCAAGCGATTCTCCTGCCTCAGCCCCCCAAGTAGCTGGGAATACAGGTGCCCGCCACCATGCCTGGCTAATTATTTTTGTATTTTTAGTAGAGACAGTGTTTCACCATGTTGGCCAGGCTGGTCTTGAACTCCTGACCTCAGGTGATCCACCCACCTCAGCCTCCCAAAGTGCTGGGATTACAGGCATGAGGAAATGAGACTTTAATATGAATTCTCTTTTCCATGACTTAATGCTTTATCTTACTTTTAGCCCCTTCTGCTCCCCATCTGATTGACTTGCTATTAGTAAACATAGAACTGTCTCTGCATTCCAAGCCCTCAAATGGCCAAAGTAGATGGACCAGCTCCCTTTCTCTTTTATAATTCCAGCTGGATTCTTCCCCTTGTTATCGTTAGTGGGAGAACAGAGATGTGCATTAACTGCATAGACAGCTGTGGAAAACAAGAAGAAGCCCAGTCCCCATGACATCTCCAATAAAGCCATGAGACTCATGCAAGGTGGAGAATATTTGTATGTTGTGTTCATAGGAACCTGAATGACTTATGAGCAGTTGGGGAATTCTGTATTCATTTTTATTAACTTTAATTATAGGAGCACTATAAAATTTTCTCATTCTATGTTGCGTGAAAAATGCAGTAGTTAATTGCTCCTGACATTTAATTGGTTTATGCTTCCCTCTAACACAATCTTGTACTGCAAGAGACAGGGAAAACTAGTTGGCATATTTCTGCAATTGCAGAGGATTACACACCAAGAAATTAGTCTTTTTGTTAGTTCTAGCAGTGAATTACAAATGCAGTTTCAGAAGTGTAGGGAGAGAAATAAAATCTGTGCGTCTACATTCTACGTATGCTAAAAGACTGACATGGGCTTCCCTGAATGCTTTGTATGACTTTGCCAGAATGGCTGAGATTTTTTCATTATCATTGTACAGATTTAAAAATGACATTTTTTATACCCTTGTGAACATGTCAGGTTGTTTACCATTTCTGTTACAAGCCATCTGGACCCTTCATAACCTTTTCATATATTTTTTCAAATATCATCTGGCATAAAAAGCATAAGGTACCTTGCTGTTACCAATGATAATACATGATGGAAGAAGCTGGATTTAGTGCGGCATAGTGCCTCTGATTTCAAGAGTGGCGAGACACTCTGGAAAGCATCCATCTCCTGTGATATGTTCTAAGCTTGAAGGGAGAAAATGATACATGAAGTACAAAAAGCCAATGCTAATTTCCATTTGACACAATTATGGACTAATGGTGCATATACCAACAGCAAGGCACTGTGTAAACATTATGGGATGTGCCATGATGAAGGTGGCAGGCACCTTGCCCTCAAGGAGTTTGTAATCTAGAGGAGGGAGGAGGCCTTACATGATAACTAAATGCAAGGCTGGAAAGTACATAAGGCTGAGAGAGCACAGAGGGAGAGAATTGCGAGAGTATGGAGAGGTGATTAGGGAGGCTGTACGGTGCTGCCATATTATAAAAATAGAAGTGAACTGGCAGTGGGGAACAGCTTTTTGAAACGTGAAGCCTGTTTATCATTTTTTATTGCGTCTATTTGATTCTTCTCTCTTTTCTTCTTTATTAGTCTGACTAGTGGTCTATCAATTTTGTTGATCCTTTCAAAAAACCAGCTCCTGGATTCATTAATTTTTGAAGGGTTTTTTGTGTCTCTATTTCCTTCAGTTCTACTCTGATTTTAGTTGTTTCTTGCCGTCTGCTAGCTTTTGAATATGTTTGCTCTTGCTTTTCTAGTTCTTTTAATTGTGATGTTAGGGTGTCAATTTTGGATCTTTCCTGCTTTCTCTTGTGGGCATTTAGTGCTATAAATTTCCCTCTACACACTGCTTTGAATGTGTCCCAGAGATTCTGGTACGTTGTGTCTTTGTTCTCGTTGGTTTCAAAGAACATCTTTATTTCTGCCTTCATTTTGTTATGTACTCAATAGTCATTCAGGAGCAGGTTGTTCAGTCTCCATGTAGTTGAGCGGTTTTGAGTGAGTTTCTTAATCCTGAGTTCTAGTTTGATTGCACTGTGGTCTGAGAGACAGTTTGTTTTATTTTCTGTTCTTTTACATTTGCTGAGGAGAGCTTTACTTCCAACTATGTGGCCAATTTTGGAATAGGTGTGGTGTGGTGCTGAAAAAAATGTATATTCTGTTGATTTGGGGTGGAGAGTTCTGTAGATGTCTATTAGGTCCGCTTGGTGCAGAGCTGAGTTCAATTCCTGGGTGTTCTTGTTAACTTTCTGTCTCGTTGATCTGTCTAATGTTGACAGTGGGGTGTTAAAGTCTCCCATTATTATTGTGTGGAAGTCTAAGTCTCTTTGTAGGTCACTCAGGACTTGCTTTATGAATCTGGGTGCTCCTGTATTGGGTGCATATATATTTAGGAGAGTTAGCTCTTCTTGTTGAATTGATCCCTTTACCATTATGTAATGGCGTTCTTTGTCTCTTTTGATCTTTGTTGGTTTAAAGTCTGTTTTATCAGAGACTAGGATTGCAACCCCTGCCTTTTTCTGTTTTCCATTTGCTTGGTAGATCTTCCTCCATCCTTTTATTTTGAGCCTATGTGTGTCTCTGCACTTGAGATGGGTTTCCTGAATACAGCACACGATGGGTCTTGACTCTTTATCCAATTTGCCAGTCTGTGTCTTTTCATTGGAGCATTTAGCCCATTTACATTTAAAGTTAATATTGTTATGTGTGAATTTGATCCTGTCATTATGATGTTAGCTGGTTATTTTGCTCGTTAGTTGATGCAGTTTCTTCCTAGCTTCGATGGTCTTTACAATTTGGCATGATTTTGCAGTGGCTGGTACCGGTTGTTCCTTTCCATATTTAGTGCTTCCTTCAGGAGCTCTTTTAGGGCAGGCCTGGTGGTGACAAAATCTCTCAGCATTTGCTTGTCTGTAAAGTATTTTATTTTTCCTTCACTTATGAAGCTTAGTTTGGCTGGATATGAAATTCTGGGTTGAAAATTCTTTTCTTTAAGAATGTTGAATATTGGCCCCCACTCTCTTCTGGCTTGTAGAGTTTCTGCCGAGAGATCTGCTGTTAGTCTGATGGGCTTCCCTTTGTGGGTAACCCGACCTTTCTCTCTGGCTGCCCTTAACGTTTTTTCCTTCATTTCAACTTTGGTGAATCAGACAATTATGTGTCTTGGAGTTGCTCTTCTCAAGGAGTATCTTTGTGGCATTCTCTGTATTTCCTGAATCTGAACGTTGGCCTGCCTTGCTAGATTGGGGAAGTTCTCCTGGATAATATCCTGGAGAGTGTTTTCCAACTTGGTTCCATTCTCCCCGTCACTTTCAGGTGCACCAATCAGACGTAGATTTGGTCTTTTCACATAGTCCCATATTTCTTGGAGGCCTTGTTCGTTTCTTTTTATTCTTTTTTCTCTAAACTTCCCTTCTCGCTTCATTTCATTCATTTCATCTTCCATCGCTGATACCCTTTCTTCCAGTTGATCGCATCGGCTCCTGAGGCTTCTGCATTCTTCATGTAGTTCTCGAGCCTTGGCTTTCAGCTCCATCAGCTCCTTTAAGCACTTCTCTGTATTGGTTATTCTAGTTATACATTCTTCTAAATTTTTTTCAAAGTTTTTAACTTCTTTGCCTTTGGTTTGAATTTCCTCCTGTAGCTCAGAGTAGTTTGATCGTCTGAAGCCTTCTTCTCTCAACTCGTCAAAGTCATTCTCCATCCAGCTTTGTTCCGTTGCTGGTGAGGAACTGCGTTCCTTTGCGAGAAGAAGCAGCAGGACCATAGCGCAGCTCTGTCTGCATCATCTGTCATTAATTCTTTGCTTTCAAATTTTATAGGACCCCAGAAAATTGATTGAGGAAGATCTAAAAGAAAACAATGGTCAAATTTTGTTCTTTAGTTCACTTGCCCCAGGTCCTGAAAATTATTTAAAAACCAACAGATTGTCAAAGGCTAAGAACACTTATTGGAGCTATTTTTTAATTCATTAAAGACTTCAAAAGCTAGACATCACAATTCTGCAAGGTTAAGGAAAAAGAGAAATCTTAATTTCCTCTGCCATTAGTTTTTTAATAAATCCAAAAATACCCCTGGTGTATCTTGAGAATGTAGCTCTTCTCCATTTTTACCTAGTAAAAGCCATGTAATCTCATACATGAAATAAATAGATAAAATAATAAACATGAAAATGGCCTCTGTAGGCAGACAAGGTAGAGATCATTATACTAGTGCAAGCAGTGTTTTTGAGGCTGGAGCAGGCAGGGTGGCTTTTCCCTCAGAAGTTACGTACGTCCAAAAGGTTTGCAATGGCCAACTCAAACAAAAGTAAAGTTATGGCCAACTATCTGGGAAGGCATTTCCAAATGGCTCAAAGATGCCAGAAGCAGGAGGCAGGCCCAGGTTTTGGTTAGGGGAGATGGGGACAGAAGGTTGAGTCAAAGACCAAGGTGGTTTTCATCCTATACAGTCACAAGCAGTGGGTCCAACACATTCACAGGTGCAACCTCTCCCCCAGATTCTCCCCTGAGTTCAGAGATACCCAATAGATCCTTGGAGCTGCTGGCGCATGTCATAAGCTCCAATACAAAATATCCTAGGATGACGACAATGTTGTATGTAGTAATCCTGTTATTATCTAGTGAAAAAAAGTATCCGAGATCCTTTTTCTTTTTCTTTCTTTCTTTCTTTTTCTTTTTCTTTTTCTTTTGAGATGGAGTCTCACCCTGTTACCCAGGCTGGAGTATAGTGACGCGATCTCAGATCACTGCAACCTCTGCCTCCTGGGTTCAAGTGATTCTCCTGCCTCAGCCTCCCCAGTAGCTGGGATTACAGGTGCACGCCACCACGCCAGGCTAATTTTTGTATTTTTAGTAGAGACGGGGTTTCACCATGTTGGCCAGGCTGGTCTCAAATTCCTGACCTCGTGATCCACCCTCTTCAGTTCCCCAAAGTGCTGGGATTACAGGCGTGAGCCCCGGCGCCTAGTGGATTCTTCTCTGTGCTGCTTTTGCTGATCACTCGCCAGTCACATGCATAGAGACAATGCTATTTACCATCATGTTCAGGATGCAGCACAGGGTGTTGGAGAGTCCAGTGCATTTAGGAGCTTGTAGCTTCAGCTCTGCCCACTTGAAATTCATGGGGCTGATTATCTTGGCCTGCAAGATATTCAGAAAGCAGCTACTGGCAATGCACATACCTCTGCCCACTCTGTGAACATAGAAAACAAGTTTTCATCCAGTGTCACTGAGGAAATATTTCAACTTCAAAGCAGCCATTGTCTGTAGGACTAGATTAGAGAGTATGACCAAGGAATTGGCTACAGTCATGTGTTTGAGAATCAAATCTGTGGATCTTAATGTGCACCTGGTGAAATAAAGGAAACTATAACGTTGAAGAAGAAAGACATTTCCTAGGACTCCAACTATAATCTGAGATAAGAAGATCATTCCTTTTGCCAAATACCCCAAGGCATTTGTCATTTTTTCAGTGACTTTTATTTCCATTTAGAGTGAGAGGATCCTGCATAGAAACATGAAGTCTGCTTTAATGTGGAACCTGAAATTCACTTGTCCACTTATTGTTATTTCCACCTCCTTAATTTCTTATTAAAACCCGTTTTTTCTTCCTCTGAATGTTTGCTATAAAAATAAAAACATATATGGGAATTATATTAGTTTCATAAGAAGAACATATACATACTATATCAGAGTTTTATATATAACAATCCCATAAGTAACAATAATTTCATAAAGTAAGCACTTTGTTATTCCCATTTTACAGGTGAGGAGAGCTTAGGTAAAGGAAGACTGAGTGACTTTTCTAACGTCCCCTCCTTGGAAGAGGCAGAGCCAGGAGTTGACAATGTATTTAACCATTGTGTGTTTCAACCTCTGACAAAGTTGTATTTTTCCAAATGTCCACATTATTTTTCGGTTTTGCATATCCTGTACATTTTTAAATAATGGTTGTGCATTTAGAAAAAAACAAGGCACCAAGATGGGGATGTTGCATAGATTGGGGAATTGGTTCTCAAGGAAAGAGAGTCAAGAGGAATAGAGCAAGGCTCAGAGCTGGCACACAATTGAAGAAACTCAATCTCTAGACCCAAGGAAAGCCCTGTGATGTTGCTGTTCTGGAATGCCCAGACTGTGCTTACCAGGATGTAGTGGCTCCTTAGAGGCACAGTGCCAGGCAAGCCATGTGATCTTAATCTAACCAGTTGAGGATCTAGGGGAGCATTTCTTAAAGTATGGTCCACAGTCTCCTACACCAGAATACCACAATGAGTGTTAAAAATGCCCATCTCCAGGCCTGACTGCACACCTTGGAATGGATTTTGGGGCACCTTCCTGGGGGTGACTCTTAATGATACAAAAGTTTGAGAAGCTCTCATTTAGGTCATCAGAAGAAATGAACACGTGAAAATCAATGGCCCAGACAAGGCCAGAAATTTTACATGGGAAATCATGGGGCCAGATAGTAACAATAGGAATTGAGGAGAAATAAAGATAAATTTGAGCTAAGAGGTTAAAGCAGGTCTTGAAAGATGTGAGGAATTTTACTCAGTGAAGAGGTGGGAACATTCTTGGTGGGAGAAAGGGCCTCAAATGAAAACCCTTGGAGGAAGTCAGCCTGGCATCATGGAAAAGGCCTTGAGCTAAAATTAGGTTTAATGAGGATTGGGTTTAGAGGAGAGTGTTAGCATCTGGTGTGGGCAGAATAAATGTGATGGTAATGTTTAAAAGTGATTCAGGATTTAAGGACTTATTCAGATCAATTCACTTTCAGTGCTACAGGATTGCAAGCCCAGAATTTAGTGAATTCAGGACCTTGGTATTATTACTCTTACTAAGTCATATTTTCACCTTATCGAATAACGATTCTCTTCAGTGCAACAGATACACATCTAACGTTAGTGCTATGTGAAATAAGGGGGAAACATAGAAAAGTTATTGAACTGTACAGTTCCTGTGCCTTGAATTTCATGTTCTTATGAGCCCCTGTAACTTTTTAATTTAAATGCTAATGCAAATAGCCCATAAAAGAGACAAGAGGAGAAAGTGCACATGTCTCTCAGAAATCATGTAGACAGGTAGACCAGGTGTCTGATGCGCAATCAAGATATGAAGGGCTGATGGTGGGTGGCTGCCATTAGAGGTGTCAGGGATAATGATGGCAGGTCCGATGACATTCCTAGTAACAGCTGCATATGGCTAACTATGAGGAGTGGCCCTTGCAGTGCCCTTCCTTTAGAAGTCCCTTATTCAAATGTGAGAACAGCAGAGATTCCCAGAGTCCAAGGGCTGAAAGTCCCTTTTGTTTAATCCCTGTCCCAATCCCAGCCTTGCTGCTGCTGCCCCAGCCCTGCCTCAGGCTCTTGAGGGATGGTGTCTTTTCAGCACAAAACGCCACATCTGCTGCACTTTCTTGAAGCTCACTTCCACGGAGCATAGGGAATCAGGTGATCTTGGCGCTTGAGCCTTCATTGAATTTGCTTTGAAAAGTTACCAAGTGGTTCTGGCATGAGAAGCATTCTTGATTAATTCCCCAGGTTGGTGGTCTCTTGTATTTGCCAAGAAGCAGAGAGAGAGACCAACAGAATGGTAAATGTTTTTTGTTGTTGTTGTTATTTGTTTGTTTGTTTTGTTTGTTTTGTTTTAGTGATCCTTGTAGTATGTCTTTCTTTAGCACTTACCGGCCCAATGGCCCCTGCACTCCTTATCCTGCTTTTATGCAAACTCCTAACTGTCCAAAGCCTCAATAGTGACCCCATGAGACCCCATCATTTCTAGTAGAGCCATGCGTTTCAGACCTTTCTGAAATATCTTCTTCTCATCATGTTTTAACAATGTTTTCCTAACACAGAATGTTTTCCTTTAAAGAAAACCGGAAAACAGAGAAAAATGAGAAAATATTTGCCAACATGTAGATAAAATATTTATTGCTTTAATCTTAATTTTTTTAAGCTTAAAAGGAAGGGATTAACAAAAAGAAAAGTGAGTGAATGCGTGAATAAATGAATGGACACAAATGACAAATAAATGTTTGATTTCATCTGCTTAAGGCCTGCTAAGTGATTGATTGGCCAATCTTAGAGAACAATTCACATCCAGATGTTTATAGCTAAAAATATCCTAATATATTTTCTCTGAGAGATACAAAAAGAATTCTGAGACTTGTGATAATATTTGCATGTCAGTGGAGCTCTCAGTCCCCTTAAAATCACATCAGGATTGTCCACTCTGTTTTATTGGCTTAAATGTCCAGAACATGGCCCAGAGAAGAGCCTGTGACATTTATCTTCTGTATTCAATCCCACTTCATCTGCAAGATCATAGTTGGGAAGACTGTAGGTTGCCCCAGAGTAAGGAAGGATATACAAACTACAATGAATGTGCCTAGTAATATTTCTCACATTCATTCCAGGATGACACAAAAAGGTTCATTACCAGACGTGCAATGCAAAGACAAGTGCTTTGTGAAGGTGGAAGAGAATAGCTGGGAGTCATGTAGAAGAAAGGAAGCGGCAATGGGGTGGGTTAAGAATTAGAGCAACATAGATATCCTATAAAATGGAATATGTGAAGAAGGTATAAGTGAACCCAAAGAAGGGTGCAAAGATACAAGAATGAGGAAGGTTGGTCAACAGCCACTTTTCTGGACTAGTCTGTCTTCCAGTGCTTCTCTTTGCCACTGTTTGGAGGGCTTGTGCAGGTGGTGGCAGGACCTTCAATTTGCAGACCTGTGTTAGGTAGGACAGAATTGGATGAGCCACTTAGTGACATTAATTTATTGAACAAAGTGAGTCAGAAAATTGAAAGTTCATCTTAATCCTTTAACCTCCTTTCCTGGGACACCTGGATTCATTCACCTATTTCATTAAAGCATATGTGTATGGTACTTACATGTGTCATGCTCTGTATTAAAGCCTATGGGAAAAGCAAGGATAAATGTTGCTCTTCTGCCTGTAGGTGGCTAACAATCCTCATTGAAAAAGGCAGAAATGCCCAAGAAACCTATGAAGGGCACTATCGGCTGTATACACAAGTGCAGAAAAACAATGATAGAGAAGCCCTGCAGAGGTAGAGATATCTTCAAACTGGGGGATCTGCAAAGTCGTCAGAGTGGTGGGGTTGAAGCCTTGACTCTGGCAGATGGGAAGGAATTCTGACTGGGTCTGACCATTGGACCATGAAATGTCTGAAACACCTGCTTCCTATCCTCGGGAGGTGACTAACTCAGCTCAAGTCCTCTTGACTACACAGGCCTTCAAACCCCCAGCAGATGAACACAGAAGATGAAGTGGCTGAGACGAAGCCTGCTTTTCTCCTGTCAGAAAAAAAGAAAAAGTTTCCATTCTGTCAGTAGGCAGAGAGGGAATGAGAGAGCAAATTCTAGTCAAAAAATGACAATTGGTTTCTGTTTACACATATGTGCTGAGGGTTGTTTTCAAATCAAACTTCTGTAATCTATCCTCAGCTGTTGTGGTTTATGGCATTGATGAGTAAGAGCTTCTTTTGGAAGGAAAAGAAATATAATACACAGGAGGGATCTTGAAATGTATTTTGGGATGGAACCACATTTCCTGAACATGTTTAAAGTGTGACCTTTTCTAATCTTTAAAAGTAAGATAACTTTTTGAAGATTAATATGTTATGAGTATAAAATAACCCTCTGGTAATGCTTTGTGTGAATGGCAGGAATATTTTTTCCAAGACCCTTTCGCTTCCGTTCCAATAATGTCTCTAGGACCAAGAATGGTTTCTTGTTCATCCTTTCTACAAAAAGTCCAGGATATGGCTCAGAGGGTGGTGCAAGTTCAGTAGATTCTTGTTCTGGGCTCCTTTGTGGATGTTGATGAACTTCTATGTGTATGAAAATTGGTTTGCTTATTTTATCAATCTTCCAATTGGATTTGCATTGCATTGGATCTCACTCAACAAATTTGCTTTAAAACTGAATATTATATTAAAACCCACCATGTATTAGGCACTCACTGTGTATCAGGTAGTATGCTAAGTATTGTACTGCTTAATTTCCACAATCACCGTTCGTGCTGGGAGCTATTAGTACCAGTTTCCAGATGATGCATTTGTCTGTTCCCCAGAGCAGGGATCAGAACCAGCACCTTTCTAACTCTAAAGTTCAAGCTCACAACCAGTAAGCCATATTGCCTCACGTACTCCTTCTCAACCATATCCCTTCTTCCCTAAGGGACAAAGTTCGTAGGGGAAGCACAAGTGCTAGAGAGGAAAAGCCATGGGTATTTTAGATATATTTAGTACTTTTATCAAATAAGTAGGGCATGGTTTTTCTCCCAATATTTCCTGAGTTAAATTATAGATGTTTTGAGCTACATAGAGCGATGTTAGTGGCAGAGCTAAATCAGGCTTTGGCTTCTAATCCAGCCCTCCAACTAGGCAACAGGATCTGCCTAGATCCTAAGTAAGAAAGTGCCACATTTTTTCTAAATTGTGCAAAGCCCTTATTGAGTTACCTCTGCCAGTTCACAATGGGAGAACTGATGGTTGGGGAAATTGGAAGTCCTGATACAGATTATCTGCATGGGGTTCAGACGAGGCCAGTCAGTGGGTAACTTCCTTCTACGTATCAAACCCAAGATTATTGCCAAAGTATCTTATTTATGTTATATTTCTTTCTATTTTTTCCATTCATTTTTTATTATCTCTCCTGATTTCCTTTTCTTTTTTATTTTCTTTTTATTTGTTTAATTTCATGGGGGTACAAGTATAATTTTGTTACATGCATAGATGGCATACTGGTCAAATCAGGGCTTTAGGGTATACATTGCCTGAATAATGTATATTGTACCCATTAAGTAATTTCTAATCATCCATTTTTTTCCTACCATTTGATGGATAGTGCTGATAAGTTTAGAGATTTCCTGTATTAGAAAGTTAATAGGCTCCACTAGCTTAGGCATAACATTTATAAGCTATGTTACAAAATAATACACTGGCAAAACTCATGTAGTTCTGATGTTACTTGTCAATTTTCTCCTAAGGAGGTATTAATGAAACACATAGTTGGGTGTGGCTAAACTGGTGTCCCTCTTCTCTTTCTGCTTCTGTCATCCTCAGATAGATCCCTGAGTGTCACGGGGCTCTAAGTCTCATGATGATCCATGTCTCCTTGTGTTAGACTGGTTCCCTACCTAAACCAGAGCCGATGCTCAAATTGCAGAGTTTCAGTTGGTGTCTGAGGTGATTTCAAGGTTGGTGCTACCATGCAAAGATGGCTGGCTACAAGTATGCCATGTGCTATCAGCAGGTTCTATGTCCCACTACACATGCATTTATACACTGGGAACGTTATGACTATACTGCACAGCCGGTAGAAAATTGGCAACCTCCATTGCCAATATCTGTAAAAATGCTTGCTTGTGACTACAGTCAGCAGGGTTTCGTAGGCCTTCCTGAAGTTGAATAAGAAAAGAAAAGTAAAACATTTTGGGACTTGGAGGATTCTTCCCACCCTCATTCATTGGGATCCCAGGAAAAAAAGCAAAGTCTTTGGAGGCAAACTGAGTTTAAATTCCAGCTCCACTCATAGAAATTATGTGACTTTGGCTTGTGGTGTATTAAGTTCTCATACATAATAGGAAGACAATACCTACCTCCCATGGTTGTTGAAAGAATTTAATGAGTGTTTATTGCCTATGCACATACATTACAGTCAATAAATATAATATTCTCTGTCATCTTTGTGGTTTTCTAATTCCTGATATCAAGTGTTACCCTAAACATTAGGCTCAAGATCTCACTGTTGTTATCTCAGTGAGGTTCTTCAACTCACACAGAAGCACATAGCAATTTCTATTTCTAAGGCTCACCTTAGAGATCATCTAGGATTAGATTTGAGTTTATGGCTAAAATGTTGTAGTTTTGAAACAGCTTTCAACAAGCAGCCTGTACCAGCCTGATCAAAGCACTTGTGCCTTATGATGGTGGTGAAAAGCTGTGTCCTCCACCCTATCATCTCCACGGCAATGAGAACATAATGAAGGTGGCTGATTGTGCATGAATCATTCCTTACTAAAGTCAGCTGTAGTGCCAGAATTTTTTTTTTTTTTTTGGCATCGCTTACTCCAACTTGACAGCTTGAGCTAAAGCTCTACCCCATTTGACATCTTTGAGAATCTTCCTTTTCCCTTTGTAAACTTAAACATACGTGGTCGTGGTGTAAGGACCCAGTGGGCACAAGAGTTATATCTAGAAAACTGTGTGATGACCAGTTTTATCTACACTGAAAAAGAGTCTATGTTTTCCCAGAAATAAACCCCCAAAGAAAGTGGACAGATTTCCAAACAAATCGATAATCACCCCAGCAACCACCGACAAAAACCTACAAGGCAAATATCTGTTTAATAGGCCTGATATTGCCTAACATACACTGATAGTTCTGAGAAGAGAATTAATTCTGTTTGATCTGCTTTAGTTAGTCTTTGTAGAGGATACCTTGTTGCCAACATGTAAATAGGTGAGGATTTACAAACAGCTTGGTCATTGTGCAATTTTATATTACTTTTTCAAATGGCATGTGGAATGTGGCATTATTTCTTTGTTATCAGAGAAATTGAATTTGAAGATTAGTAACTATCTGTGATTATAATAACAAAAAATCCATTTTGGTTAAAAATAATAATAACGATTCATTGAATACTTACAAGGTTTCAAGCACTATTCTTAATTCTTGGTATACTTTATCTCCCAAATCCTGACAATAGTTCTATGATGTAGGTGCTGTTTTTAATTTGCATTTTTATAGAGACAAAAACTGAGGTTTAAAAGTTATATAACATGTTCAAGATCATAGAACAACTTAATGGTGAACTAAGTACTGTAATCCAGATCCAATCTCCAAGTCTACATTCTTAGCCCTTTCACTAAGTATTTACTACTGGAAGGGAAATTAGAGATGAACTAATATCACCTGCTCATTGTCATGAAGATAAAACTGAAGTCCAGAGAGCTGAAGTGATTTGTCCAAAGTCACATAGCTACCTAGTGCTAAATCCAGAATTAGAACTGAGATCTGCTAATGTTCGTTAAGATCAATATATCCCTTTCCCCTGCACTACATCCAGGGTTATTTCTCTCTGTTAACTCTATGATCACTTTTTGAGAATTTTTTAAAAAATCTTTTAAGAAGGAAGGAAGAGAAGGAAAAAGGAGGATATGGAAGGAAGGAAAGAGAAAAAAGAAAGTTGAAATTCAGATTTGGATCAGTTATACCAAACAAGATGTCAGGTTTGCACGGTGGAGGGTCTGAGTCTGAGCCTCATGACAAAGCAGAGGGTGTGCGACTGCAGATATTGAAGACAAATATACTCCCAATCTAAAGGATCATCTGTTTTTAGGATGATTCCTCTTGTAAGGAAAGATGTTGGCACTTGTCAGCCAGTACCTATAAGGCCCCCTGAAGGTGATTTTCTTACTCCCATCATGATAAATTCACTCTGTTTCAATCAGGGTGTGCAGGGTCCAAGGCCAAGTTCTTTTTTTCAAAGTTCAGTGCCTTCTTCCTCATAGAAATCAGAGAATGAGGTAAACTAACTTTCTTTTCTTCCTTTCTTCCTTCCTTCCTTTCTTCCTTTCTTCCTTCCTTTCTTGCTTCCTTCCTTCCTTCCTTGGCACATCTTTTGAAACACTCAAAGTATTATCTCACTCAGCTGATCTGGAGCCAAAAGGCAAGCACTCCACCAAAGTAGCTCTTGTTCAACAAAGTCACGTCTCTAGGACCAAATTGTCTTGGCTTCGTGGCTCATGTCTTTATTCCCCTTGGCCTGGCATTTTGAATGCTACTGTCCTTATCAATCTCTTTAAAAAATCTTCTTGCATTTCTGTTTTGTCTTCTCTCTCTGCAGCCCCTTCTTTCTCCCTTAGTTCTACTTCCACTAAAATTGCCTCTCTACATGCATATTGATCAGCTTTCTGATTTCTTTCCCTGAGAATATTCATTGCTGCCCTGCTTAATGGCAGGTTGGTGAGCAGAATTATGTTTAATTCAAGCCATTTTCACCAACCTGTTCTTTGACTCTTTTACATGAAGCCTTCAGAGAGTGTGTCTACTCCATTAGTACAAGAAAATTAGAAAGAAATGTCTGCACTTGTGTCGTAATGAGATTACGTAAAAATGTAACAAAGGTGTTTGTCCTAATTAAGAGGATACAACATCATAGAAAAAAAGGTCATAGGCAGACCTACAGGGAGATACATTTGACTTGGAGAAGATTTGTGTTTTAATATGTACCATCGAAACCCAACAACAATAACTTGTACACCTGCTTTTAGAGTTTAATGGATAATTTAATCAAATGTGGTTTTAATTGTACCATTTACTGATGTAAATTATTATTGTCATCATTAG
Source organism: Pan troglodytes (assembly GCF_028858775.2). NCBI lineage: Eukaryota > Metazoa > Chordata > Mammalia > Primates > Hominidae > Pan > Pan troglodytes. The sequence goes on from NC_072415.2 coordinate 62,487,863, forward strand.
CCATATTGTTACCAAACTATTTCAGTATCTAAACTTGGTACTAGGCATTTTGTGTGAGACAGAGCAAGCCATGGAAATTTATTATAATTTTTAAAATCTTTATTTCACTGAAATAAATCACCAGACAAACTAACAGGAGGCCCTTGCTCTTCAATCAGCAGGTATGTTATTAATCCAACTGTATTTTCTCTAACCCCTGGAAACACTGGTGAAATGCAAAGCATATAATTAACACTGTGGCTAGTAAAGCTATTAATATACATATAATAGAAGTAATAGACTGCCTTTAAAATACCCAATGGCTGAACTTCTCATGTTGCAGAACAGAAAAATATGCACATGGATGAATACTTTTATCCAATCATTTCCTGCCATCCCCAACTCCTACCCTCTCTTTCGCACTTTACTTCTGCTATCTAAACATCCCCTTGCCTTTCTAAGATCTACGTACAGTTATACAACACAAAAGTGACTAATTTTTACTGATGTCCATAACTGTCTTTGAGGCCCATGTATTGAATGTCTGTTAAGTACTAGGTACTGCGCTAAGCATTTTAAGCACAGTATCTCATTTAGTCTACTCATCAACCTATATATTAGGTGTTACTATCACTAATTTACAATAAGGAAACTGAGGCTCAGGCAAGTTATGTAAATTGCTTCGAAGTACACAGCTGGTAGGTGACAAAGCTGAGATTCACACTGAGGCATGTGTGAGTGTCTTTCTGCTAATAGACATTACCCTTGAATTTTCTGAAAAAAACAAAAACATCTGCTGCTTTTTAGGATGCTAAAGCACTCTTTACGTTTGTTGTTAGAGTGATAAGAGCATATTAATGACTTTTCACCATCTAACTTTTTTTTGACTTAATTTATTTGGCTGTGTGAACGTTTTCTATGCAATCAGATGAATTTGTCATGGGCCCCTTTGATTTTATTTGTTTCTGTATCTGAAAAACAAATAGCAACAAGGCTTCTCTCACCTGTTTCAATCAACTAAGCCTAATCTAAAGCAGAAAATGGCCGTGTTCTTAAATCTCTCCTTTGAGAATATTGTCATTCCATCAGAATAACACTCATCCAAACAGAGCTCCATTATAACAAATCTTAATGTCTATCCAACTCAAAGGAACATTCCTTTATTACCAGTAACAGTCACAGATATGCTGGGAATTCCAAAGTAATTAAAACCTGGCTCCTCCTTTTAAGAAGCTTATAGAGAAGGAAAAGCAGATTTTGCTCTAACAAGTCAAGAGGTGGGTAAAGTATTGGGGCTACAGAGAAATAATGGCTTTTGAGCTGGTCATGGGAGGATCAACAGGATTTGAGAGGTGGATAAGGTATAAGAATATTTAAAGTAGGAGAAAGATACAAGCTGTACAGAGCATAAAGCAGATTTTAGCAGAGAATAAAGTATATGCAAAATATTTGTGGAAGAGAAGTTGTACTGAAAAGGTGAGCTAGGATCAAACTGAGCCTGAAGAGCTTTTAGAGCCCCCAAGAGACACCCAATCTACATTCTCTTGGTAGCAGAGAGCCTAGGGAGGGCTTTAGACGTGAAAGTAATAAGAATACATCTCTTAGAAACATAACTCTGACAGTTAAGTGAAAGGCAAATGAAAATGAAGGGAAACTGAAGATGGCAGCTTATCAGGAGGGTGCTGCAATGGTTCAGGTAAATGAGGATGTATTTCTGGACCAAGGCAACGGTGGTGAGGGAGAAAAAAAAGATGTGAATGCAACATACTTTTACAGTACAAGAAAAAATGCATTGGTTAATTGGATGTGAGGTGTAGGGATAAGGAAGAGTCAAGTGTGACTCGGAGGTTCTTGCCTAAGGCAGCCAAGTAGCAGATGATTCTGTTTGCTAGGGAAGAGAAAGCTTGGGACAGTGATGAGCCTGGTAGATGATGAATGCGCTGGGGTGCTTTGGGTTTGTGGTAGGAATCTATGGAGGATGATAGTAAAAATACTCATTAATTCTCATTTCTTACATACATACAAATGACAAAGAGGAGCTGTGCAAAACCGCTGTGGAATAAGCCAGTTTATGTTTGTAGTGTACTAGTTATATGGCATTTCCAATAGGGAATTTCCTATTGAAGTGAAACACAGTTGTTTAGGAAGAAATAAATGCTGAAATAATGCACATAGTGAATTCAGGGATGGAGAAAACACTCTCAAATAATTTTTTTAACTAAGAAAATTCCAGGCAAAACCTAAAAGCATGATTGCTTTCACTAGATGCTTTAAATTACTGTCTATAAAACTTCTTGATCCTCTTTTAATGCCCAAACCTTTTAGAGGAATTTACAAACTCTTTATTTTTGGCTTCTCAGAATGAGTGGTTTAGGTTCACCCCACAAAACTGGAGGGATTAGCCTATCAAAAGATGGACACATATGGAAAGGTACTTCCACTTGCCCTTAATACCCTTCACAGTGATCCTCAAAGTGTGGTTCTTGGACCAGCAGTACCATCATCACCAGAGAACTTGTTAGAAATGTAAATCCTTGGACACTCACCCAAATATACTGAATCAAGAATGCTGGAGTTGGGACCCAGCAAGCTGCACTTTTACAAGTCCTCCAGGTGATTTGGAGGCTTGCTACATTTGTGAATCACTGCTCTAGTCCCGGAGGTAAAGATTGATGAAAAAAAATAAGAAAAGCAATAATAATAAAGAAAGAAGAGAACATTTAGAAAAAAAAAGATCAGCATTCACTTTCTCTTTGAATAACTGAATGAACATTCCTTGGGGGTGTAATAGTTAGGCTCCTATCCCTTTCAATACAACATATATTTGTCGAGAATCCAATTAGTGCCAGGGACTGTGCTAAGTGTAGCATATTCAAAAGGGGAAAAATTCTGTGGATTTTCTGTGTTCTCAAAAGAAGAAGAAAAAAATGAAGAAAAAGAAAAAAGTATTGTTCATCTTAAAGGTAAATAATATGTTGTGCTTTTGAAGAATTAGATGGGCTTGGCTGTTTATGGTTCCAATGCCATATGAAATGCTCAGTGAACACCCCTGCAACAAGTACAGTGAAGGGTCGTAGCTCCACTCAGCCTGGCCATGCATCCTAAATTCCGAGGCCACAAATGTTCCAGAGACACTAGCCTTTTTTCACGAGGCATAATCACCACTTATCAAGTGTCTCACCAATAAGCTTCATGTAACAGAAATGTCAAGCCCCATTTGATTCATCTTGCACTGCCCATTCTCTCTGAAGGGGATGGCTTTCAGGCCCTCCATCCATCTCGCCTGATGATCCCTTGGAGCTCAACTAGAGAAATCATCCCTCAGACTCTGACACCTTTGAAACCCAAGAGCATTTCAGTAAAGCATCGGAAATGTCAGAACTCCCTCTGCTGATTCTTCTTCCTCCTATTTTATTTCTAGCACACACTTTGCTGCACTGTTTGCCACTTTTATCTTCTTTCCCTGATGGCTTTTATATATTTTTTGGTCTTGTTCAAGCTTTGAAATCACTGCTGCTCCTTTTTGTCACCCCTCATCACTAGCTCCCTGGGTTTCATTGACCACTGCTTATCTCCACCGTGTTGCACGTGTCTTGTTGGTTATTTAATAATGCATGGCTCTCATGATCAGGAGTGGAGAGGCTCAGGTCTCAGGTCTGGCTGCTGAAACTGGAGGTTTTTCCTGCTGACTTGGGTCTCCTTTGATGTACGAGGACATTTGCAGCTCAGCGGCGGATTGGTAGCTTCTTTGATGTGCTCTTCTTATTCTGATTTGATGTATGTTATATTCCTTTTATGTTCAAGAGGGACCAAATAAAGGAATGTCCCTCCTGCTTCTCACATCTAAATTTTTGCCTAAGCACCCTCTGTTGCTCTTCGTGCAAGGGAGTGGTTCTTTTGACAGTGTATAATATAATTTTATTAAAGAAAAACAAATAATATCAGACAGGATGAATGTCATCATTTATGAGGTCTTAGGCAGCTCTTTATCTCTCTCCTTTGCTTCATGTTGCATTTGCATAAATGGTTCTTTAATTCAAGGAGAATTGGCTGCGGATAAATACAAGTCAAACTTGAAAGGAGTTTAATACTTGATAATCACTTATGGACATTGCGATTAAATACACTATCACTCTTTTATGTTTAAGCTACATAGCCTAAACTGAGTACTACGAGTGGATTTATCTTGAAGCCTGCAGTGTGCAGGAGTGCCGCCTGAGCTCACCTGTGGCTTATACTGGCCCAGATATTGCCTTCTCTGGAGAGGTGATAGAGGGAAATTGGCAAACGGTAATTCTGTCCTGTGCTTCCATCTTTCAGTTTCCCTCTGCACTCTAACATCTGGCCTTTCATGGGGACATAAGCAAATAAATAAAACAACAAAGAATCTGAAGAGTGTCACAAATTTGTTTATTTTTTACTAATCTTTATTAGAACATCAAATGAGATTATTCTTGTTAATGAAGTTTATGGATGATGTGAGCATTATATTCATTTTTAATATCCCTGAAATTATTTAACCAGGTATTTGAGAGCTGTATATTTAGGAAACTAAATAGAAAATCTATTAATTAGGGTTAATTTGCGATCAGTAATATTTTTAAATTAAACCCACTTGTGTTCATTGAAAACTTTGGGTGGAAGGGGTTTCAATTTCAAAATCATGTTTGAATTTATTAATTTATATTTGTTTACAGTACTCACATTGCTTTCATATCCATTCGTTCATTTGAATATCATTTGGGTGAGAAAGACAGGACGGTTATTATTAGTGCTATATTACAGATGAGGTAATGAAGGCTCAAAGATCAGTATATTCTGGGACTAGAGTTTTGACCTAATTCAATGCTCTTTATAATACATCGAGTCCAATTTTGTACCTCTTGCAATACACAACAATTTGGCAAATAATGAATTGTTTTTTATATACACTAAAAATTGGTTAGTCATCATGACAGAAACACATAATGGGAACCATGTATGAATTCTAACACTTACATTAGGAGTATGTATTTGTTGTAGTTGATGAAAAAACAAAGTTATAAAGATATTGTAGTATACATCAAGAAGTTATTGGTAATCTGTTCTTTAAATGTAATTCTGGATTCCTCTTTTTAAATCTGATTATATCATTTTGTTATCAATAATAATTAACACTTTTATACATGGGCAGTCCTATTTTTGTCTTATTCAACACTATGAATCAAGTAGGTTTCTTGCAAATTTTAGGATTCATCTTTTAATAATAATTACATGCAGAGACTCAAGTGTCGTCTGGTTTCCCTGTGATATGGACCATAAGAGTTGAACCTAAGAATGTCAGTCATAAGACCATGGTGGTTAAAAAAAATCACACATGTAGGTCCAGGGGAAAAAAGTGCCATGTAAGCAGTAGTTCCTAATCAAATGTGTGGTGTAAAGCCATTTCAATTATTGATTAGCAGACTTTCTTGCATAATCAGAGAATATTCAAAAATCCTTAGAAGGGGTTGAATAGTTATGTAACCCATATTCTAATCAATGCATAAAAGTGTTTATTTTTCTAAAGCTGTAATCCTTGGATTTACCTATGTAGTTAGCTGGCTATAATTAGATATACTTTACACCACTGGTGTAAAGAGAAAAATTTTGTTTTCCTGGGTACATTTGGCAATGTCTAGAGATATTTTTGGTCATCACAACTAGGGGTTGCTTCTGGCATATCATGGATAGAGACCAAACATGCTACTAAACATCTTACAACACACAGGGCAGCCCCCTGCACCTAAGGATTACCTGGCCCAAAATGCTAAGAGTGCCCAAAAATGTCAATAATGCCCACTTTGAGAAACCCTGATTGAGATAAAATGTTAAATTGCTACAATTATCCATAAAATTCAACTTCCTACAAAACTATTTTTGAGAAAATATACTGATAAAACAGTGGTGATATGCTACATAAACTATTTTTGGTAATTAAATTTGTTCTCCATTTCACTTTTGCTTATGTGTCAATGCTAATAAACCAGCAGTTTTTAATTTTTCTTTTTTTTAAAAAAAAACCAGAGACCCTTTGGAAATGCAAAATAGTTTAGGGCACTTGGAACCATTTGGTTATTATTTGCTATTTCCTAGATGTATCACTATAAATTTCTCTTCAAGATTATGCCCTTTTATTTTATTAACACTGTTACATACTAGACACCTAGTCACTGCCCCACACCTCCCCACACCCGTCCCTCTGGAGGCCTCCCTGATTCTGCAGTTTCGATAACATTGTCTGTACCCCCAGACCACAGCATATATTCCTCATACCAGTAAATCTTTGTTGTACACATGTGTCCTGTAGATTGCAATGTTTGCTTTTATTTTTACTTTTCTTGCGAGTAATCATAGTGCCTCACTAGGGCTAGGTGATTCGGTTATCTCATAGTTTTCTATTCAAATCCTAGGCTGTTTCCAGACTTGAGTTTGTCTCTCTGGTATCATTAGCTTCTTCGCATGTGGGCCCTCACATTCTGGCCCAAAGAGGCCAGTAAAAATGCTGGTGCCTTTTCAATCCCCTCTCTAATCTGCTCATCTTCCTGCCTGGATAACCTGTCAGGCCTTTGCCATTTATATTATTTATCCTTCAGCAGTTTTCCCTGTTCCCTTGTTGATTGCTTTTCTGCACCAAGAAACTCCCAGTCCCTCTTGCCTGTGTATGTGTGTGCACGTGTGTGTGTGCTAAATAGATCTGTCTTCCTTCAACAGCCTCCCTTGTACCCCACTTAGCCCTTCTCTATTTCATAATGGCCTTTTCCATGGGTGGGGTATGTAGTAAGATCTCCATATCTCCCGTCTGCCTGGCTGCGGCTGCCTCCTCGTCAGAGCCTCAGGTGGATGGGACCACACACACGCTAATGCTCTCTAATCCCTGCAGCTTTGTCACTTTCAGGACTGCTCAGATGCTCACCCAGCTCTGACTGGTTTCTCATCACCCTCTTGAAGGGTTGAGCTGTCTTTCCCATTTATCTCAACGGTGATAGTGACAGCAATCCACCTTCCTGGCCTTTCCTCCTGGGCCACCTGTTAGGCTGCCAGCCGCCCTTGAGATTGATATTTGCCATTTCTGCCGCCAGGTTTGTTCTGGCCTCTGTGGGCATGTTCACTAAGAGGCACATCAGTCTCGCTGCCCCGTGTTGGGGCAGGAAACTCCATTATAGACTCTCAGTTGATCACTGTTCTTCTGCTTCTTCCCTGCATCGGTTTCTATCTGTGAGTGAGGGAGCACCTGCCCAGGGGGAGATCTCAGGAAGTCCCATCTCCAATCAAATATACACAATCCTGCCCGCTGAACCAAACAGGCCTTCTAAACGATCAGATGACCCATGGCAACCATCTCCCCAGTAGGACATTGTCTCTATTCTTCCTCTACCCATTCAGCCCGGAGTTCTCCGGAAACTCTGGGATGCCTATCACACACGGATCCCTCTGCCCCTCAGATCTTAGTTTTAATTCAACCACTGATTCTCTCTTACCCACTCAGAGGGCTAGACCCGAAAAGAGAAAACACAAGGACTGTTTTTGAAATACCTGGGCATGAGTGTCACAAAGTTCATCTGGACTAAGGAGAGAAGGAAAGAGCTAGGGGAAACCCCCAAGTAATATATGTGACTATTTTTTATAGTGGCTTCTGGAAAGCCTGCTCCCATGTTTACTACTTCACTGAAATAAATGATTCTGGTCATGTGCATTTTGAGACAGACATTAGTGGCAAACCTTGTCATGAATGACTCCTGGATGCTAGGGAACAAAAGGGCCCTTTATGCAGTTCTACATGATGCTCTCCATTCTTGCCACTCAACATGCTGCTCATGCTTTGTGGCATTGGCATCACCTGGAAAGCTTGTTACATATGCGATCCTGGGACCCACCTCACTATCTCGGACCTACCAACTTACCATCTCCATTGTAACAAGATTTCCAGGGGCTTCCTATGTACGTTAAAATATGGAATATTCTGCTCTTTCTTTTACTGTATTAAATTCTCAGAACCGGCTGGGCATGGTGGCTCACACCTGTAATTCCAGTACTTTAGGAGGCTGAGGCGGGTGGATCACCTGGGGCCAGGAGTTCGAGAACAGCCTGCCAACATGGCAAAACCCCATCTCTACTAAAAACTACAAACAAACAAACAAAAATCAGCTAGGCATGGTGGTACGCACCAGTAGTCCCTGCTACTCAGGAGGCTGAGGCACAAGAATCACTTGAACCCAAGAAGTAGGGGTTTCAGTGAGCTGAGATCATGCCACTGAACTCCAGCCTGGGTGACAGAGCAAGACTCTGCCTCAAAAAAATGAAAATAAAAATTATCAGAACAACCTTCTGAGATAATTATTAAATTTCCCATTTTATAGATGGAGAAACTGATCCTCTGAATGGTGAAGAAGTTTGCCTAGTGTTACTGGAAATTGATCCCTCCTGTAAAGGCTAAATCTTACTTTTCTTCTTTTAACTATGGACCACTACTGTATAGGTATTCACAATGAAGTAGGCATTGCTTTTTAAAATATAATTTTAAATATTAGAAAGAAAAATGTTCCAGTCTCATTAAGATGGCAAATTGCCAAATGGGGAAGACATCTCCATGGGAGATAGGGCTCTGAAACGTCCAGCTGAGCAGAGGCATGAAGAGAGAGTGCATCCTGCCTGACGTGGAGGGTTCAGGGTAGTTTATAGTCATGTGGCAGAAAGAGGACACACTGGGGCTCTCCACAGGCTGGCAGTCTTGGCAATCCAAAGATGGTCACAGCAAGATAAATTATGTGTTAAGGAGATAATTACTATGGCCTTTCCTCTGAACAGCAGCTGGAAATAGGCTGGAACAGATGGAGCCAGAAATAGTGAAAAGGTTGAGGGGCAACCTCAAAAGAGAGACAGATGTCCTCAAAGGACCAGTTTAAATAAGAAGAGCCTCTGGATGGTTAAAGATAGGGGCACATATTCTGCAGATAGGATTGTACAGGTCTTTTAATTCTCCCTCTAACTAGAGTTTTATTGTTGTAAGAGGAAAGAAGAAATGAATCAATGAGGTTTATTTTAAAATTGTATTTTTGTTGACATATCACAGGGGATTGATTTACATGGTTTTTTATGCTTATCCCACTTGTCTCTTCCCAGGCAAAATTTAACCACTAGGTCTTGGCTATATTGAACAGGAACCACTGTCCACCTATATTCAAGAAGAGTTAAAATTTAGAACATCTTCTTCCTCTTTCCTTTACAGTGGCAGTAAATACTATGGTGCCTCCAGAAATCACTCAGCTTAAGAGGTTATCTATTTCAATTTTCACCTGGTGAGTTTTGAATGGGTATTTAGATGCCAAATTTTAAGCTTGACTATCCCTATTCACTCCTTTTCACAAATATTAGTATTAAGAGCCAATGGAAAAATGAAGGCTTTCAGGTAGAACAGCAATACAGATAGATTCACTGATTAGATGCCACTGTTATTGCTGCTAACCATTCCCAGTTTCAAAAAACAGATCCCAGGGGCCACAGTTTCTTACTGATTGGCAGCTTGCTCCCCATCCTCCCATTCAATATACACACACAATTTTCACCACTCCACTGGGTTCTCAACTGGGTTCTCGACATCTGCAGTGTTGTAGATGGGCAATTGTAACTTTGAGATGTGCAAAAGCATTTTGAAAATCAAGGAATTCTGTCACTCTGGTCGGTCTCCTGGCTTTAATCAAGAACATCCTAAAGCACTATTTCTCTATGTGGTGTTTCAACAGATGTTATGTTGGGTTACTAAGAGTGCTGTAAAATGGAGAGTTTCAGTTCTATTGACCCACCTGGAACCATGAAAGAAGTTTATTAATTTTTCACATTAACATAATCTACTTAGCTCATAGAGTATCTTCCCATTGGGAAATTCTGCAAAATTTCATCACTAATTGTTCCAAACAAAAGTTTTAAAATTATGTGAAAGTAGAATCTTTTAAAAGTTATATTTGAGCACTTATATAAACAAGAAACTCTTTAAAAACCAATTCTCTATATAGCTTGAGACATAAATTAAAATACTTTTTTCACATCTAAATAGAATGAGGCCACCATAATAAAGCAGTGCTATGTATGTACTTGGCACTCAAGATTTTCAAGTGGCATCACTATTTCATTATTATCTTGCATACTCTACCACTAGGCACAGCAGACAATCTACCACTAAAATTCCTTGAATTGTGTTATGCAATAAGAGGGCTATGGGGGTACATTTAGGTAAATTACTTATAGTCGTGACTGAACAGCAGAGAATTGAAGGGACCAGCAATTTCCACCTTTCTGAAGCTAGGAAGACTTGAAAAGATCAATAAAAGGCATATGAATAGTGGCCAAACACTTTGCCTCTTCTTTTTAGCAAAGGGAATAATGAATTTTCTCTATACTTACTGAGCTCCTGTTTTTTCTACCAAGTGTGGGAGAAAAAAAGGTAAATTCGAAATTAATACACGTTTTCCTCCAGGTTTGGTTTATGAAAGTGCAGCAGGAAAAAAGCATGGTAAACACACCACTGTTAATATTTTGGAAGAAATGTGTGTGTGTGTGTGTGTGTGTGTGTGTGTGTGTGTGTGTGTGTGTGTAGTTTGGTTTCCCTAATCACAGAAAAAACTACAGGTAATCTCTTACTACAGTGATCTAGTAGTATAGGTTGAGAGTACATATCAATAAGAAAACTTAAGTTTAAGTGAAGAAGTATACTACCCACACTGCAGGAACACATTAGTCGTAGTTTGACTTTTGGCATGGAACCTGACTCCCTAATTTCTTATGGCTTCACATTCTGGTTTGTATATATATTAGGGTGAGAAATGGCCTTAGGGTGAGGCATCTGGACCATTGCTGACCTTGCCTCTGTGCTCCCAGTTCCCTCATTAGTAACTCCAGAGATAAGATACTGAAGCGCCCTGTTAAAAAGTATGAAAGGATTGAGGTTGTGGGAGAGGCTTAGGTGTTGACATTTTATGATAACGAGGTTTGTTTAAGTTTTGACACAGATTAATTCAACCTGTTAAATAGCAGACCTCTTAGGGACATGACCTAGGACAGGATCCTTCAACAGAGAGAGACATTTGCCATCTTTGTATCAGTAGAATCTAACAGAGCTATCAATAAATATTTACCTAGTGAATAAATATTTGTTTAGTTAATAAAGAAACAGAGAGGATGGATACTCCATTTACCATAATGTGAGTATCACACATTGCATGCCTGTATCAAAGTATCTTATGTACCTCATAAATATACACACCTACTATGTACCCACAAAAATTAAAAATAAAAAAATGAATAAATGATGAAAAGGTATAAGGAAAGAAATGGGGCATAGCTGTTTTCCCAGGAAGGAAGGCACAACATGCAATGTCACTGGGACAAGTTTGCGGGTCAGGGCACGAGCAGTGTTCAGGAATAGGGGTTGGATTTAAGAGAGGAGAATGTGACAAAGAAGAGTGGAATAAGAGCCAGAGTTTGCTCTTTCCCATGTGCTGTTTCCAGCCCTGCTAAGAGCAGAATTCTCAGTAGACCCCAATTTGAAGCGCATACCCCTTCCATCGCAGTGCCATTCATCAGGGCCAGTTACAAAGGATGGGATCTTCAAGAGAATTCCATCTGAGTAATCTGCACTCTCACTTGAAAAAAATCTCTCCTGTCCTTCGCCCACTTTTTGATGGGGTTGTTTGTTTTTTTCTTGTAAATTTGTTTGAGTTCATTGTAGATTCTGGATATTAGCCCTTTGTCAGATGAGTAGGTTGCGAAAATTTTCTCCCATGTTGTAGGTTGCCTGTTCACTCTGATGGTAGTTTCTTTTGCTGTGCAGAAGCTCTTTAGTTTAATTAGATCCCATTTGTCAATTTTGGCTTTTGTTGCCATTGCTTTTGGTGTTTTGGACATGAAGTCCTTGCCCACGCCTATGTCCTGAATGGTATTGCCTAGGTTTTCTTCTAGGGTTTTATGGTTTTAGGTCTAACATTTAAGTCTTTAATCCATCTTGAATTAATTTTTGTATAAGGTGTAAGGAAGGGATCCAGTTTCAGCTTTCTACATATGGCTAGCCAGTTTTCCCAGCACCATTTATTAAACAGGGAATCCTTTCCCCATTGCTTGTTTTTCTCAGGTTTGTCAAAGATCAGATAGTCGTAGGTAAGTGGCGTTATTTCTGAGGGCTCTGTTCTGTTCCATTGATCTATATCTCTGTTTTGGTACCAGTACCATGCTGTTTTGGTTACTGTAGCCTTGTAGTATAGTTTGAAGTCAGGTAGTGTGATGCCTCCAGCTTTGTTCTTTTGGCTTAGGATTGACTTGGCGATGCAGGCTCTTTTTTGGTTCCATATGAACTTTAAAGTAGTTTTTTCCAATTCTGTGAAGAAAGGCATTGGTAGCTTGATGGGGATGGCATTGAATCTGTAAATTACCTTGGGCAGTATGGCCATTTTCACGATATTGATTCTTCCTACCCATGAGCATGGAATGTTCTTCCATTTGTTTGTATCCTCTTTTATTTCCTTGAGCAGTGGTTTGTAGTTCTCCTTGAAGAGGTCCTTCACATCCCTTGTAAGTTGGATTCTTAGGTATTTTATTCTCTTTGAAGCAATTGTGAATGGGAGTTCACTCATGATTTGGCTCTCTGTTTGTCTGTTGTTGGTGTATAGGAATGCTTGTGATTTTTGTACATTGATTTTGTATCCTGAGACTTTGCTGAAGTTGCTTATCAGCTTAAGGAGATTTTGGGCTGAGACGATGGGGTTTTCTAGATAAACAATCATGTCATCTGCAAACAGGGACAATTTGACTTCCTCTTTTCCTAATTGAATACCCTTTATTTCCTTCTCCTGCCTGATTGCCCTGGCCAGAACTTCCAACACTATGTTGAATAGGAGCGGTGAGAGAGGGCATCCCTGCCTTATGCCAGTTTTCAAAGGGAATGCTTCCAGTTTTTGCCCATTCAGTATGATATTGGCTGTGGGTTTGTCATAGATAGCTCTTATTATTTTGAAATACGTCCCATCAACACCTAATTTATTGAGAGTTTTTAGCATGAAGGGTTGTTGAATTTTGTCAAAGGCTTTTTCTGCATCTATTGAGATAATCATGTGGTTTTTGTCTTTGGCTCTGTTTATATGCTGGATTACATTTATTGATTTGCGTATATTGAACCAGCCTTGCATCCCAGGGATGAAGCCCACTTGATCATGGTGGATAAGCTTTTTGATGTGCTGCTGGATTCGGTTTGCCAGTATTTTATTGAGGATTTTTGCATCAATGTTCATCAAGGATATTGGTCTAAAATTCTCTTTTTTGGTTGTGTCTCTGCCCGGCTTTGGTATCAGAATGATGCTGGCATGAACAGACACTTCTCAAAAGAAGACATTTATGCAGCCAAAAAACACATGAAAAAATGCTCATCATCACTGGCCATCAGAGAAATGCAAATCAAAACCACTATGAGATATCATCTCACACCAGTTAGAATGGCAATCATTAAAAAGTCAGGAAACAACAGGTGCTGGAGAGGATGTGGAGAAATAGGAACACTTTGACACTGTTGGTGGGACTGTAAACTAGTTCAACCATTGTGGAAGTCAGTGTGGCGATTCCTCAGGGATCTAGAACTAGAAATACCATTTGACCCAGCCATCCCATTACTGGGTATATACCCAAAGGACTATAAATCATGCTGCTATAAAGACACATGCACACGTATGTTTATTGCGGCATTATTCACAATAGCAAAGACTTGGAACCAACCCAAATGTCCAACAATGATAGACTGGATTAAGAAAATGTGGCACATATACACCATTGAATACTATGCAGCCATAAAAAATGATGGGTTCATGTCCTTTGTAGGGACATGGATGAAACTGGAAACCATCATTCTCAGTAAACTATCGCAAGAACAAAAAACCAAACACTGCATATTCTCACTCATAGGTGGGAATTGAACAATGAGATCACATGGACACAGGAAGGGGAATATCACACTCTGGGGACTGTGGTGGGGAGGGGGGAGGGGGGAGGGATAGCATTGGGAGATATACCTAATGCTAGATGACGAGTTAGTGGGTGCAGCGCACCAGCATGGCACATGTATACATATGTAACTAACCTGCACAATGTGCACATGTACCCTAAAACTTAAAGTATAATAAAAAATAAAAAATAAATAAAAATAAATAAAAAAATTAAAAAAAATCTCTCCTGAGACAGAATTCATGCTCACCTGCTTCAGAATACAAATCCACAAGGATGGTTCTTAGAAGCTTGGCAAGACTCTCTTGAGTTTCTTTTTATCATTTTTTCTTTTTGTTTTTAATAAGTGAGCTCAATATTTATAGTACTTTCAAAGCCATTTATTTCAGGTGTGTGAAAGGGGCTGTTTGCCTGCCCACTGAGGGTGAATTATAGGGATGACATTTAATGGTGCAACTTCTTCTGCTCAGTGCCCTCAACAATGGAGAGATGAGTTGAAAGGGAGTGATATTGCATAGTAAACAGTAAATGCCTCACACAATGGGAACTCATCATTTTTATTTTATTTTATTTCTTAAACGTAAGGTTTGAAAAAATAGCATGTGGTCTCTTGACATTATTCTAAATTGCACTGTTAGAAGAACATTAACTTTTTCATTTCACACTTTCTGAGCCTTAAGCACCATTGCTGTATGGAGAAATCAGTCATTTTCGGATGATTCATGTGCAGATTTGTGCCAATCAGAATTGGCCATAATTATGCCAAGTCTCTTCTTGCAAGGAAGTTCATTGAGGGCATAGAGAAAGGAAAGCAAAAGGAGAATCATCCTCTGTATGTGCTCTGTGTAAATTCACAAACCATAAAGGTACGAGTAATTTCATAGTGCAATGGAAATCTACTTTGAATAGACTACATTGTTATAAACCACAGATACTGGTACAGCTATCTGGGGAGTCACTTGATAGGGACTTAATGGCAAATCTGTGGGTACATTTGTCTTTTTCAAGTTTGCCTTGAGGCTATGGACATAAGAAAATAGTCAATAATATCTTTCTATGATTAACTTCCTATGAAAATCACTGAGAATTTGGAATCACTGATTTTTATCACAGATTCTAGAGTAGCTGAAGTTATGAGAGATGTTCATTTGTCTGAGACCATTTATTTTAAGAAACAGCAATTCTTACAGCATGATACTGAATCAGGAATGAGACTAACAGGAGGCAGGAACTCCACAAAAATGAGATGAGTGGCTGAGATATTAGAAGTGAGAAATGTTTATATTGATTTTTGCGTGAAAAAGAGTCCGATGTCTGTTTTATTCTCCCCTGCTTCTTAAGATTCCCTTTCCTCAAAGTCTATGAAGTGTTGTTATGGATTTGTTGTTATTTATTTTATTTTTACCTTATTTTTAGTCTGAAGTACATTATTGTTTTAAATCCTATCACCATAAAAATAAAAAAGGGACACAATTATTTTCCTTGGAACATTCCTCTGCCTTTTCTCTCCTATTCAAAGAGCTTACTGTTGAATTTTTAAACACTAGCATTTTCATCTTCTTCAGCCCGACAGAGACATTTTGGGAAATTTGTGTCTATAGAGGTATTTTCTAGTAAGGTTTGATTTGATTACTGACCTTTTTTAACCTTAAAGGTACAAAAGAAAGTACTTCAAGCACCTAAGGGACTCTGCCAGCTAATAGCAAACAAAAGTTAAAGATGGGTCAGGTCCCACAAAGGAAAATTAAATGTATTATTCTCACACAACAAGATTAGCAAATCATCCATAAACCCAGCCACTCTTTTCTTCTTTTTATTCTAATGAGTTTAGTGTGCAATAATGATGGTACAGGCTTCATCAGAATTCTGCCAGTGAAGGGGAATTTGCAAACTCTGTTTGCAAATGAGATGTGCACCATAAACCATAGTCATCCATCATAGAGAAGTAGCTTGTGCCTGATAAAAGGCTGTTGGGGCTGAGTCAATCAAATGAGCATTACTAGAGCTTGGTATTATACTGTCCTTTAGGTGATGGAGAAGGAATGTAATACAGTTATGGAATGTGATTTTTTTATGCTTCTGTCCCTTTTGGAAGACTAAACTCTATTCTAACATGAACATCTCAGAGTGACATTCATAATCTATGTTATAAAAAGAGACCTTCTCCAATTTCTCATCTGTCAAGAACAGTTAGAACTGTGTAGAGTTTTCATGATATAGCTAACACCATGAAGAAATGGTCCTGTAACTAAAATTACAGCTCATACTTGTTGATTATTAATGAAAGGTAGACTGAGCACTTGTGTCAATTAAATGAAGACCAATGAAGATGATAACTTCTAATGTCCTTTGATCATGATTAAAAATAATAATTATAACAATAAGATTTTGAGCTTATAGGTTACTTAGACACCATCTGATTTAGTGGATTTCTAACTTTTATTTAGTATTGGAGCCCATTTTTCAACCAAACATCATATGGCACCAGGACATACAAAATGATCAAGGTGTAGGAGTTCTTTAGAAAGAGGCAAGGGCTTTCTCACTCTTTCTTAGCTTTCCCTAGTCACCCTCCTTGATGGACATCTCTGATATTTTGAAACACATTGATGTAACTCATTTTTCTAAAATTTACAGATTGAGAAAATAATATGCCAAAACATTTGTAGATATTAATAAGGCTGCAGAACTTACTAATTACAAAGCAAATATAAAGATCCAGACATCTTTACTTCCACACAGATGCTTTCCCTACTGTGCAGAGCTCCGCCATTACCTTGCTCTACATCGGGTCAGAAAGCCAATGTCTGCAGGGGCCAGGCAGTCATGGGGATCAGGGGTAAAGCAGGTGGTAAGCTGCAAAGCTCCAACCCCCACATGAAGAGAACAGCTGTCACAGTTTCAGGGGATGCTTCTCATGAGGAAAATAGGGCCCAAGATTCCTTAATTTTCTTTCTATTTTTTTTTTTTTAGCAGAAGTTGAAAAATCAGAACTTCAGTGTAACAATGGTAATAATTAAATACTTTAAGTGAATAATAATAACTACTATACTGATGAAACAAAACATATCTACAAGACAAATTCAGCCAACACCACTGGTCACTATAAATACCGATGTTGAGTTCAATATTGTGATGTTGTTATAAGAAATAATAAAATTCAAACATCCCTGTAATTAGATTCATTGGATGTGCCCAATAATTATTCTTATGAACAATTAGTAACAAGTCCTCATTAATTTTTTAAATAAATATTGAGGAGCCCCTAAGCACAAGCTCTGCTGTATAGAAAGGTCATATTCCCAGACCTTTGAGAACACATAATCTATTGAAGAGAGACAAGCATACAAGTGATATTTGTAAGAAGGTGAACTGAGCTAAAATAGAGGAGAAATTATGGTGTTGTGGGACTACCAACAACAGTAAAAAATATTTGCATAACTCTGCTCGATAAAGACTCTCCTTGGGGAGTCATGAAGAATGCATAGGAGTTTCCCAGACAGGTGAGAAAGGGGACATTCTAGGCAGAAAGAACAGCACACATACAAGAAAGGAGCTGAGGAAAAATCATGTCTTGATCAAGGAACTGCAAGTAATGAGGCATGGCTAGAGGGCAGAGAGGATGGAGAAAGGGAAGAAGAGAGAGAGGCAGCTGGACATGTAGACAAAAGCTAGTCAATGAAATATTATAAAATATATGCTAACAAGTTAGGACTTTATTGTGTAGCTGCTAAGATGATATTTAAAGATTGTAAATGGGTGAAGTCATCCCATTTTTATTCTAGAATGATGATTCAGATGACATGTATGAGTTAGAGACAGAGACGGGAGAAAGAAGAACCAGTTCTTGAAATAGCTCAGGTTATCATTGATGAGGGCTGCAAAGGTGTTGAGATTGGAGGAATGAAAGAGATAACTTTGAGGCAGTAGAGTTTATAGAATCTGGCTGCTGATTGGCTGAGAGGGAAAAGGAAAGTATTAAGGATAACAGATGCCCGGGATTTCTGTCTCAAGAACCTGGACTGACTGTGACCCATTTAACCAAGGGGGAGACTGAGGAAGTGGTAGGTGCTGGCTGCAGCCTAGAAAGGCTGTGGAATGGGGCTACCTGCACCAGGTCTGGAAGGGCTGTCAGAACACCTTGGTGTATGCAGTTCCTGGCCTGCAGAATTCACCTCTAAAATGAAGTGTTTCCCTAATTTCCTCCAGCACATTTTAAATATAAACTAAAACATGACCTTGAAAATCCAGAAATCTAAATATGAATGAAAAAACTACTAATCTTATTAGAAATAGCCCACTCACTGGAAGACTTCTACGTCAAGAAGCTTAAAATCAGCTGAATTTATTTTTTTTAGCAAACACATTCTAGTGCTAAAAACAAACAATAGTAAAGCCAATAAATGCCTGCCAAATATGACCAGTAGTATTTCTCAGCTGGTTTAATGAGCACTGAGCTAGAAGGTCGAGACAAAAGCACACAAGAATCTCTTTTTTTCAATAATACAAATTTAACATGTTTGGCATTTTATTTTGCATTTGAATATGGAATAGCTGACTTTAGTTTATAGCAGGAGGGAAAGGTTAAAAGATTTGTTTTCCTCCTGCTTTGGCCTAGAGTAGTATTAAACCACATTCTCCTGTGATCTATTGTTTAGAAATCTAATTTTTTTTTTCTTCTCAAGAATGTATTCGGAGTAATCATTTCAAAATATCATTGAAACCCTTCAGGTAGGCCATTAAACTCAGTGGCAGAGTGACCAGAGAGAGAGAGCGCTTGACTACCTATATTTTCAAATTAAATCCAAACCTCAAGTATGGTGAAAAGCAAATATAGTCATTCTGGTCAACAATTCAGCAATTACAGACACACAGTGGATCACTATATAATTCAAAAATCATGTGTCTCAATGAGGTCTGTGGTTATTTTCTATGTTAGGTACTAATTTCTTTTAATTTACAAAAGCAATGCATTTTTCTTTTTTAACAGTCTAGTGGGGGTGGGACATGCAAGGTGGAAACAAACACAGGAGCTATTGAACATCCATAATAAGGGCATTATTAGGAGAATAAAAGGAGAGGGAAGAAAAACAATCAACCTGAAAACTTGGTACAATTCCTAAATAGTAATTCCTTTCAAGAGAATTTATGGATCTTGATAACTAGCAAGTGGCAGCACGCTCCATTCAACATAAAAGTAATAGCAACTAATAATAATAATAATTTCCAATGAAAGCAGTGGTTACCACAGCCTCTGATTTAAAATGTAGGTTTTGGAACAGCAGGCGTATTACCAATGATATTTGATTTTCCAAGAGGATTATCCATAAAGAATCCTGCAGCTGCACTTATTTACCTGTCTCTTCATAGCATCATTATGCAGACAGGGATACTGAGAAAAACACTGTAACAAAATTTAAGCGACTGCATAATTCTTTCTAAATACACCCACTTTATATATTCACATATATTGTGTGCTCTTCAAATGCAAATTTTAAATGTTGTTTATCTGTTACTTCTCTGCTCGGGTCTCTGTGTGTAGTCTTTCCTTAAGGTAGTAATATATTCAGATGTTCAGTTTCTCTAACACAAAACGAATTTTGAATAGTAAGCTGGGGATTTTTCAATGAAGTGACAGGACAAAAGAGACCCAGACAAACTGATGCTTTCCTTGGGAATTAATTAGGATTCAGAGTAGCCCTCAAATATTTATACCAAACTCTTCATTTTTTAATAAGTGGCCCCTAGTGTGGGAATCTAGCATTGCTGGTCTTTTGGGGGAAGGTAGCGTTCACAGATAGTAACTCTTGAATCTTCTACATTCGAAGGATGGAGAAACCACAGTATGCAAACTCCTTACCAGTTTTTTGTTTGTTTGTTTGTTTGTTTGTTGTTTGTTTTTTGAGACGGAGTCTCGCTCGCTCTGTCGCCCAGGCTGGAGTGCAGTGGCGCGATCTCGGCTCACTGCAAGCTCCGCCTCCCGGGTTCACGTCATTCTCCTGCCTCAGCCTCTCCGAGTAGCTGGGACTACAGGCGCCCGCCACCGCACCCCGCTAATTCTTTTGTATTTTTAGTAGAGACGGGGTTTCACCGTGGTCTCGATCTGCTGACCTCGTGATCCTCCCGCCTCGGCCTCCCAAAGTGCTGGGATTACAAGCGTGAGCCACCGCGCCCGGCCTCCTTACCAGGTTTTTAACTTCAAAATCTACTTTGCCTGTACATGGCAGGTTGTTGTTCATTTTAACCTCGATTAATAAGGAAAGAAGACAATAAATTTTAGGATGTTTGAAATTCTGTATTTGCTTATCTACAAGCTATGTGATCCTCCAAGTCCAAAATGCCAAGCAAACTGGGAACACTGATAGAAGTATCGCCATCTTTCTTCTTTTCCTGGCTTCAATAACTTCATCAACTACTTCTCTAGATCATATCAGATTTTTCATTGACTTTGGCCTTATGGGTTTTTGACCCTTCTATATAAATGCATTGGAATTGCTTTACTCTTTAGCAGATAATCCTAAAGAATACTTTTATAGGGCTTCATCGTGTGAGTGTGACATTACAGTCTACTTTGTGTTTGGATTATGGGTCTTCATGTATCAATGGTAATGTCATCTGGCATTCTCCTTCTAGCCACTACCTTTGGTATTGATGTTACTGTGATGATTTGCACATGAGTGTCACAGAGTTATTTTTGTGTGTGTGTATTGCTGCCATTGAGATGAAGAGAGTGATGGAACCAACTCACCAGACCCCCTGGGACTCCTGATCCCCTTAGTGGTTCCTTTTGAGGCGAGTTGAACAGAACCTTGTCTCCAGTTTTAAATCTTGGGTTTATATTACATTCGGCATAATGCCCAGAGAGATATTTCAATTCAATTGATTGATTTTTATGTTACATTCTCAGGAGTGCTGTTTGCCAATTTTCATCCTCAGTCCTGTCTGAGCAGTTCTGTGGAGAGTTATACTCTTCCACAGTAATATCCTCAGAACAATTTTGAAACAATTCTTTACTCCATATTCTTAAACAGACATCAAAGACTTTAGTCCTCTTGTGAAAAACAATATTTCTTACAGATAAGACACAAGGCACACCTTAGTCTGCCTAAGGGTTTCAAAACAAGAAAATATGGCACCTTCATGATAAAGATAACCCCCCATCTTGGTCGATAATACTCTCACTCTGCTAACCATTTGATATGGTTATCAAACAGTATCTTCAACAAGTAGCCAGTGCTAAAGATAGTGAGGGATCAAAGAGGTGTAAGATAGCTTTTGCCTTCAATAAATCATCATAGTTGGGAAGACTGGGTATACAATTTAAAATATTACTGTAAATAAAGGTCAGCATGTGTTAAGTGCCCACAGTGCAGTGGCAGATGACAGTTACTATACAGGTTGAGAAACATGGGACAGAAGTGTGACTGACCTTGGTGACTGGAACAGGCTTCACAGAGGGAGATGCTACTCACTTGGATACCCAAGGATAGGCTGCTCAACTTCACCAGAATGGAGGTGTGTTAGTCTGTTCTCGAACTGCTATAAATAAATACCTGAGACTGGGTAATTTATAAAGAAAAGAGATGTAATAGGCTCATGGTTCTACAGGCTGTTCAGGAAGCATGATGGCATCTGCTCAGCTTCTGGGAAGGCCTCAGGAAGTTTACAATCATGGTGGAAGGTGAAGGGGGAGCAGGCACCTCACACAACCAGAGCAGCAGTGAGACAGAGTGGGGAGGTGCCACACTCTTTTAAACAAGTAGATCTCATGAGAACTCACTCACTATTGAGAGGATAGTACCAAGGGGATAGCACTGAACCATTCATGAGAAATCCACCCCCAAGATCCAATCACCTCCCACGAGGCCCCACCTCCAACACTGGGGATTACATTCCAACATGAGATTTGATGGGGACACAGAACCAAGCCATATCAGGAGAGTATTGGAGTCTGGAGAATGGTGAGATATTCTAGTCCGGGGGTCCACAACCCCAGGGCCACAAACTGGTACTGGTCTGTGGCCTGTTAGGAACCGGGCCGCACAGCAGGAAGGGAGTGGTAGGTGAGCATTTCTGCTTGAGCTCCACCTCCTGTCAGATCAGCAGAGGCATTAGATTCTCATAGGAACATGAACCCTATTGTGAACTGCACATTCGAGGGATCAAAGTTGTGTGCTCCTTCTGAGAATCTAATTCCTGACAATATGAGGTGAAACGGTTTCATCCCAAAACCATCCCCTGGCCCCTCTGTGGAAAAATTGTCTTCCTCGAATCCCGTCCCTCGTGCCAAAAAGGTCAGAGACTGCTGCTCTAGTCCAACCTTGAAGATAGAATAATGCTTTGGTGAACAGAGCATACATTTTGTTATTAGAGTAGAATGTCAATGAAAGGAAATAGTGGTAGATACATTTATAGAGTTTTTTTTTTAATTATTGGCTAAGCATTTTGAATTTTTTCAAGGGAAATGAGTGCCTTTGAAGACATTTAAAGGCTTTTGAGACGAGAAGTTTTCTAAGATTTATCTGCCCAGAACTGATTGAAATGGTTAGGTAGGTGGGTGGTGGTGGAAGAGGGAGAGACAGATGGAAAAACACATTTTATTAGAGATTTACAAGTGAGATCCAAGTGCTCAGATTGGTCTGGTAGCAGTAGAATTGAGCAGACATAATCCATATACAGTTTTTACTTAGTGGAGACCCAGATCATTCTGAATGGAGTGAGTAACTCTTTGTACTTTTACCTTCCCAGCTAATGGCCATACCTTTCACCCTAGTTGTCCCCAGTGGCTTGCCAAATGTATTAAAATGATTTTGGGAAATAGTTTGGTGGGATGTAAGGTGAAGAAATTAACATTTGCTAGTTTCTTTCCTTAGAATAATAGTCTTAATCTTAGAGCTTTTATTAGTTCATTCTCATGCTGCTGATAAAGACATACCCAAGACTGGGCAATTTACAAAAGAAAGAAATGTAATGGATTTACAGTTCCACCTGGCTGGGGAAGCCTCACAATCATGCCAGAAGGCAAGAAGGAGCAAGTTATGCCTTACATGGATGGCAACAGGCAAAAAAGGAGAGCTTGTGTCAGGAAAACTCCCCATTTTAAAACCATCAGATCTTGTGAGAATTATTCACTATCACGAGAACAGCATAGGAAAGACCTGACCCCATGATTCAATTACCTCCCACTGTGTCCCTCCCACAACATGTGAGAATTCAAGATGAGATTTGGGTGGAGACATAGAGACAAACCATATCAGAGCCCTTTGAAAATTAGACAAAAGTATGGAATCTCCCTTGCGGGGGAAAAATACACTTATAGACAAGATTGTGAACACAGTTTCAGGGATTTGCAGATACCCTGAAAGATGCATAGATGATAACTTAAGAGTCCTTAGAGCAATATTTGGTCCTTAATGATTTAGTGTAGGCAAATTCTGAGTTGCAGTTACAGTAAGTTCAGGTAGAAGTGATAACACTATAGCATTTGCTCATTCTGAGGAAAGGGAGATAACAATGAAACGATGACACTTGGGCTGGCAAAACTTTAAAGGAAGACTGGTTGGGAGTGAGGTTTTCTTTCCACTTAGTGCCTTATTTGTCACTCATGTACTCTGATATGGTTTGGGGGTGTCCCCACCCAAATCTTACCTGTAATTGTAGCCTCCATAATTCCCATGTGTCATGGGAGGGACCTGGTGGTGGGTCTTTTCTCGTGCCGTTCTCATGATAGTGAATAAGTCTCATGAGATCTGATGGTTTTATAAAGGGCAGTTCCCCTGCACATGCGCTCTTACCTGCCACCATGTAAGACATCCCTTTGCTCTTCCTTCGTCTTCTGCCATGATTGTGAGGCCTCCCCAGCAATGCATAACTTTGAGTCCATTAAACCACTTTTGTTTATAAATTACTCAGTCTTGGGTATGTCTTTATTAGCAGCATGAGAACAGACTAATACATACTCTGATATTAATCAAGTAAGAATTTAACTGAAGGGTTAATTTACAATTGGGAAAAGAAACTATTATGGAAGACAGAATAATTTCGGAAATAAGCCTGTCTCAAACTGAGACTTAAATGTAATGAAACTGCCTTTGGTCCATGTAATTTTCCTAAGTGATATTTCAGGAATGTTCGCCAACAGCCACTTCATTTCATTATTTTTATGGTAACATAGGCAGGAAGTAACCAAGGTTTGATTAAACTTGCTTATATGAATGGAAGAGGCTGAAAAGTTGGTCAGGGAATAATTGCTGCTTTCATTAATAATTTAGTTGGGTGGCTCCTTGATTCATACCTTTCCAGTTTATTCAGTAAATGCTTATTGAACATCTACTATATACCAGATTTGACCCGTAGACAAGGTAACTATCCATGTGGTTTGTTCTGGGAAGGTCCAGACTAATGGCTATTAACTCTATGCAATTATTCTCAATATCATTTTTATTCTCAAAATTGTCCTGTTTTGAACAATAAATTATGTGGTTATTCTAGCTTTAGGCTATTTGGGGAAATGTTATCTCTGGGAAAAACTGTTTGGCCTGCCCAAACGTTTCTTACTAATCAGTCTAAATTACATATG
The DNA here is from genome assembly GCF_028858775.2 of Pan troglodytes. Lineage (NCBI taxonomy): Eukaryota > Metazoa > Chordata > Mammalia > Primates > Hominidae > Pan > Pan troglodytes. Next base: position 62,512,419 of record NC_072415.2, read on the forward strand.
ATTACTTGTAGTATTTGGAATATAATACAAGCCTCAGGAAGATAGAACCTCATCCATTTTGTTCACCAATATGTCTCCTGGGCCTAGCTTATTGTTGAAATGTAGTAGATACTCAATAAATACATTTTATAAATGAATGAACCATGTAAAATACTTCACTATTGGAGAAAATGGCTACCACTATAGTTATCCAAAGGACTAAGAATAGACTATGCTCTGCAGGTCAGGCTTAACTTGAAGAAAATTAACCAAAAAAATCCAAAAGTATATTAATAATTCAAGAAAATGATTTTATTATCTGATTGTATTTTAGAAATACGATTTGAATGTGTTTATTTTGGTTTTGAAGTCAATTTCTTAAGTAAATGTAAAGATATTAAAATGTTTGCCTTGGTTATTAAAGATTAGGTGACCAGCTACTGTTGAAATAACCATGTAGAACATTAGAATTTCACTGTGGGCATGTTGTGAGGCAGGGATTACATATCCATGACTAAGGGAATTAGTGAGCACCAGACCCAAAGTATGTCTTTCCTCCCTCCCTTCTTTCCATTTGTCAGGATGTTACGGTATATAGATATTATATTTTGAAGAGGTGACCTAGGGTATATCAGCCGTATTCTTATTTTACACAGAAATACATCAAGCTTGGTTATCGTGTTTCCCAGCCTCCAGAAGATTAGAAGCAGAAAGTTAGAAAGAAAGCTGTTAGAGTCAAACAGATTTATGGTAATGGGAGAGATTGCACAACCACAAAAAGGAGGCAAGGGATTCAAAAAGCATAATTTCTGAGGCCATTTGGGAAAGAGATAAAGAGCCTCACACGCCCGGTAGCCCCAGAAAGCCTCACCGTGTAAAACCAGCTCACAGCAGTTGTCAGTAATGATGGCCTCAGGCAATCGGAAAAGGTTAAAGTAGGTTTATTGTGCTCTGTTCAATAAGAGGACATAGTTTATAATCCATTTCAGTGGTGCTGGTGTTTTATTTAAGCTCTTTTGGTTGCAAGTAATCGGAGGACCAAAATACATCCTAAGAGAAGTGTGTGGGCGTGTGTGTGTATGTATGTGTGTGTGTGTGTGTGTGTGTGTACCTAATGACTACAAATTGCAAGTAAAAAGGTATAAGTGGTCAAGAACTGAGTCAGCTCGCAGGGCTGGGTCCTGATTTTGCAGGTCCCTGGTGTCTTGGTTTATGTATCTCTGTTTCTTTCTGAGTCTGATCCCTTGTTGCAGCTAGGCATTACCTCTTTGGGCTCTTCTCTCTAGGCCTCTTTTTAGTTTGAACTTCTGCTTCTATCTTCTCTCTAGGTGATTCTGATAAAATTCCAAGAGAGATAATGTGATTTTTCCAGCTCATCTGTTCACACTGGCAATGTCACGGCTTGTTGATTATCCTGTGTTTTACCTGCTCTGACTCAGTCCTTTTCCTGCCCCAGTTTGCAGATAGAGGGAGTGAGTGGCTTTGGTTATCTGGCCTGATTCTGATAATCCACTAAGCAGAAGCTGCAGACAAGCTGTTTTCACAAGGACTCAACTAAAGGCATTGCAGATACCTAAACAAATCCAAAAATAGATCAATGTTTTAAAGTTTTGAGATTTAGCTCAATGAGGTTCAGTTACCTGAAAAATTTGCTTTAGGTAGAAATACATTCCATTACCATTCTACAAATAAAACCCTACTCTCTCTATATTTCACATCAATTCAGGGTTCTAATAAAATATTACTAACTTTATTATGCATTATGTGTCTTTTTCCCCAAAATTATTCCGAAAGAACTTCTGCGTTCTTCCTATCCTATGTTACTCACCCATAAGCACATTTCCATTATCGTCCTTGATATTCGAGGGGTGGATGTAATTGATACATGGCCTCTACCATTTCCTCCTCTTCTCCTTATTCCCTACCCAGACTTAGCAAAACAGGAGAAGATGCTTTTACATCTGGAGCAGAGCATCACTGTTCCAACAATGGGTGAACGTGAGCTGCCGTTGTTGCCAATACTGGGTTTTGCAATAAGTGCTCAGAACAGTGATTCATGTCACAACATAGTACATGCAGGAAATTATACTAGTGGTCCAGTACAATAAGCCTTAGCACATGTGTCACCCATTTACACACTTGGTTAAAGGTATAGAATGAACTAAATAAATGTAGGTCAGAAATCTGTTTTCAACAAAGAACCGGGGAGAGAATGGCAATTCTGTTATACCTCAAGCGTAAAGACTAGGCGGGACACACTTATAAAACATTAGTACAACTTGTACAGAGATCCTGATTGAGGCTGTCAATTTAAGACATCTCAGGTAATTTTAATGACAAGACTAGATATAAAAACAGAATTAGCATTTTGAAATAAACAACAATGGTGGCCCAATTTTGGGTGCAGCACTGTGTGTGCATGTGCCCAGCGAATGTGCATGCATTGGTGTGTCTGTGTGCATAGGCACAGGCCACCCTCTCCTTGTCACGGTACACGCACCACCTCCTCTCTATCAGCAAAACATATAGCTACCTCCAAATAAAAGAGCAGCTAAGCTCTTGTAGAACATGACGTATTATATCAGCATAGATTTCAGTATTTCAAATTATTCCTGGAATTAATTCACTAAATAACCCAGGTAGTCAAAGCACAGATCCATTAGGCTCGGTAGAACACATTCTTTAAATGTTAGTACCATACAATGAATATTTGATAAGTACATCATTAATAAACCTTGGTGTGACATAATTGATATGTGGATGTTTAATGACAATTCCAAATGATGTAGCACATGGCATCCACTCATCCCTCAATCATCACGCAGGTTGCCCCTGTACCATGCGATGGGCACAATTGGAAAGGCAAAGTCTGATCTTCATTAGTGGCTACCCATAAAAGGTTTTCATTACAAGATAAATGATTATAGCCTGGCTTTATTAATTAAGCATGCATTTCTGCAGACCAAAGTAATTGAATAAAATGGCTAGTAGCTTTTAAACTACACAAAATCTTAACATCTCAAGAATAGATTCTACTTTCAATCTGTGCCTTTAACCCTCTATTATTTGAGAATACATGGCAACTGAATTTAAACTGTTGCCAAATACTGACTAAATTTCACATACAAGATTTTCTTCCTCTAACATCTTGCTCTGTGGCTGTCATGATAAACGGATTTGTCTTTCCTTTCATCTAATAACCTCAAATTCATCCTGACCCTACTTTCAGCCTTGAGGAACATAACCCCAGAATATGTACAGATTAACTATAGAAGCATTGGTGCTTACAGAAATGAAATGACTTGTTGCATCTTGAAAGAGAATTAGTGGCTGAAGAGCAGGTCACTAGAAGTCCTTTATTCAGTTGTCACTGAATCACACCTAGGAAACGACCTAATCATCCATGCTCAAGTCCTTCTTTATTTTGGGGTCAGGAAGGATGCTTCAAACGTGATATACCCATGTAACAATTCCCTTTCTATCTCTGACTGCTTCAGTGAGAAAAATAAGATTTCTTAGAATATCAATTTTAAAGTAAAAAATATATATCTACACCAGGGAAGACATTTTTTGCTATAATTTTTTTACATGTACAATATCTTGGAATAAAAGAGCTCTAAAACAAATGCAGTAAATTTTGAAAAATCATTATGTTTCTGATTGCTTGACACATAGGAGCTGTGAAAGCAAAGTTTAAAATTCATTTTTACTCAATGAGAACACACATGACTTAGTGCCCACAAAAAAATCCCTCAGGATAACTTTTTCAAGTAGAGCAAAATGTATATGTATATAATATATTCTACCATGAAACATCTAAAATTAATTTTATAAGATCAGAGAATATTCTGGCAATGAGACAACTTTTTCTCCCCAATTCTGCTTTGAACTAGTTTTTTTTTTTGTATGATCACTACCAGAAATAATTACATTATTAAATTAATTCCACTCCTATTGACCGTGGTCACCAAACAGTTCATCAGCTTACTGTATTAACATAAAATAGGAAGCTTGACCCTCACCTTGTCGAAAATACTTTTATTTGTAGTGTTTTTACTTGAATTTATTGATAATTACTTTTATCCTTTATGAGTATGCTATTGATTCTTCTGCATGCCTTTCAATGGAAGCATTAACAAACATTTAGCTTTGAAGGTGACATTTTAATTTCATTTCTAACATTTGTAAGGACTTTGACACTAACTCCCACCATAATATTTTCAATCCCATGAAGAACGAAACATTTCCATAGTTTATTGTCTACATTTCCATTGTAATGGCCAGGTGGCTGGTATTAGAGTAGCATGGCATACAATTCCAGTATTAACTAAAAATACCACTAGACTATTCAAATGACTTGTTTTGCATTAGTGCAATTGTTTCCAATTGTGTTTCTTCATGTTTTATTCATCCTAGTTTCTTCTTGTTGTAGCATTAAACTATATATTATGAATTTAATGTATATAGTAAAGCTAAAAATTCCTTTTATGAAGTATTAAGTGCTGCCATAATTCTTATGTTTATTTTTAATCATTTTTAAACCTAAGATTACAAGCACAGATTTAGAGATAATTCTGATTTAATTTAATTTATTTGTTTTGTTTTCAAATATGAGAACCTTCATCATCATGTTTCAATGAGTCTCCTGAAATAATACATTCAAAGAGAATTTATTTTCTCTTATTTCAGCTGAGCTCTCTTTGCTGCAAGTCTTTTATTTACATCATCCATTTTTCATCCTTGATTATTCAGAATCACCAGAGAACCATCTTACTTCTCAACCATGAGGTTATTATTCAAGACCTACTACTATGCTGAAGAATTCTTCTTCCTTCTTTGTCCCAACCAGATCTGACTCTGTCACTCACCAGCTACATGACCTGGAACAATGGTTTCTGCATGTGTAACATAGGAAAGCTTGAGGACTCAATGATCCTCAGAGAATCAAATTTGGCCAGTGGCCTCTAATTCTATGTGTTATGGCAAGACTCAGGTACAAGTCAAGACCTTTACAGGGGCAATTCAGCATGGCCTGGTTGGAATTCCAGTTTTTCTACTTAGTAGCATTGTGATCCTCGGCAACTTATTTAAACTCTATGTGCCAGTGTTTCCTCAACTGTAAAATGGGGTTATTATTATGCCATAGAGTTTGTTATAAAAACCAAATATAGCAAGTACTGTGTGTCCGAGGTGCTAAAAACAGTGCTTGGTGCATGGTAAGCATCCAATGAATGTTAGCAAAGGATTAAATATCCCTAAGGAGTAAAAAGATTATGGCACCCTCCATCCCTACCCTACTTCCGTATGTAAGTCAAAATCAAAATTCTGGTATCTCCATATGGTGACTTTTGGAAGCTTTAGTTGAAATATGAAACAAACAAACAAACAAAAAAAGGTTAACTTTTGGTTTTCCTGCCTTAGTTTTGCTGGTGCTCTAAGCCAGAATATCCTGTAGCATGTGCTGCATCGTATCAAGGTATGAAAGACAACTATCACTCCCTTCCTGGTCCTCTGTTGAAAACAGATTTCTGTTTTGTATTTATTTAAATATATTGTAGGTGTCCATTTATGAAAATAATATTTATCTAAGGATGAAGCTTCAAATATTTCTGGAGGTCTTATCCTTATGAATCAAGTTTCAGTCTTATAGTAATTATTATTGCTATTGTTACTATTATAATTGTGGTTTCAAGTAATAAATAGACATTATATTGCATTTGTCATCATTTATCACAAATAAGTACCCAGGTATATATTAATGAAATTTCCTGTTGCTTTCCTGAGTGCCTTGTTTTCTAGAATAGTAATGATGGAAAGCAGCCCCTTTCCTGGCACACATTTAAGATATAGTAAAGGTTATTCAAATGCCAGTTATTTTAATGATAACTTTGTTAGTGTACCAAGTTTATTATATATTAAGTAACATGTTTATACAATATAGTTTAAATATATCTAACGATATTAAGGTTTAAAAAATAAATTTGACTTTCATATTTTATTTTTAGTAGGCCCAATGTATGACATGATTTTAAACTTATTGTTGTTTGAAGATATAAATATTTGGGCAAGTAAGAGGATATGGAAGACACATTGCTTAAAGCTGATGACGGTGTGTTGAATTACATATAGAATTCCTGTGGATAGACCCTAACTGAAGAGATATCTGATCTGACCCCTTATTTTGTAGCTAAGCCACTTCAGAAAATGTAACTAATCAGCCACAAATCGCAAAGCTGGAAACAGAATTCCCTGTTTTTTGACACCAAGTCTGAGGTCTTTCCAATGTAAAGCACTGCTTCCCAAGGTACTATTCCCAGAGAGAATTTATCTAGTGTTTTCATTTTTCATACTTGTTTTTTTTTTTTTTTTAAAATAGGATTTCCACTCTGGTTTGTATTGAAGTGAATAGAATCCCAATTATACTTCACTTTATGGAAATGCAACACATGAAGAGCTTTTTGTATGAGCTTTTCATTTCTGGTTCTCTTTGTCACAAAAGGCTCTTCACTTTTGTAGTTGAAATCATTTGTAATTATGAATTGTGCTTTTAAAAAATTCATCAATGAAATCTTTGATTTTGAAATGAGGTGCCAGAAGAAAGGCAGAAGTGGGATAAGTGGAATTTAATGCAATATGATAGAGAAATAGAGAAATCACAAACGAGAGGCATCTCACCTAGAGCAGTGTCTCATAAAGCAGCCGGAAAATGAAGATAATGCATTTGGTCATGTTTTGGAGTTTATTATTCAGTATTATTTGAGGTAGGAGTGCACAGAATATATCTTTATGCCACACATTAAATATTTTTCATGTATCAAATATATCTACTATACAAGATTTAGAGATGATGGGCACAGGGGGTCACCAACACAGTGATGGAAGACACACAGTTTTAAATACTCAGCTGTATTTAATTATATTTTATTTTGTTATCTTTAATTCTGACCTGCTATATGGGGTTTTATGTCAGTATCATAAATGTGCCAATATCTGTTAATAACATCCTTAAGGTATGTGTTAGTAAACGGCCAAAGAAAGAGGACTGAATTAAGTATATGCTTAAGATGGTGAGAGTGAGAAGAAATTGAACAAATATTTTTAAACGTGGATTTCAATAAATGTACTTCCTTACACAATACCTGCAATTAATTACAACTCACATGACTTATTTCACCAACTCAGAGGTAAATATGATCATATGCACTTATTTAATGTTACATTATCACTGAAATTCCCATTGACTTGGGAAATCCAAGTTATCCTCTCAAAGATCTTGCCCACCCCTGACAGTTTCAACTGGTTAAACCAAGCAAGCAAGCAAGCAAACAAACAAACAAACAACAAACAGAAAGAACTCAGAGCAAAGTGGGTCTGTCCTGGCTCCAAAAGCTAGTCTCTGAGAGTGCTGGAGTCTGATCTGTTCACTTCAGCTACAGGCGTGGATGCGGCCACATGGTTTCACTGACTGAGACAAGCCCAGCACTGGCACACAGAAGCCTATCTCTGATGTCCTTGGTGGTCCAAATTTTGACCAAACCTTGGTCAAACCTCTCCACAGCAAGTCCCAGGGTTTCATTCTGCTTCATATCTCATGTTAACAGAGATCTTGGTCCCAGTCACACGGCTGCAGGGGCTGCCCCTGGGGCACCTCCACCACCATCCTGGTCCTGACAGTAGTTTCTCCCATGATCCTTCAGCCTTCTGATTGAGCCAGGGTCACTGACCACATGTCTTTCACATACATTATTTCAGGAGACTCAATGTCCCCTCCTGACTGCGTGTCTTAGGGGTACTGGGTGCATTACTCTATGTCGTTCAATCTTAAGCAGCAGAGGTTGGATTTCCTTCTTCCCACAGCTATTAGGTTTTGTTATCAAAACATAAATTTCTTATCCCTTCTGAGCACTTTGAAAATCAGAGAAACAGAGAATGCCTATGAGTTCCTCTCTTACACCCTTTTTCTTTTCCTTCCCCCATCCTACTCCTAACAAGGGGTTTCTTTTGACCCAAATTTGCCTAATTTAAGAATACAGCACCAGAGATTCATTCAGAATAAAGAATACGTGCTTCAATGAAACAGCTTGACTATATTCCATATCTAGAAGATGCTGGCATGAAAGTCTATATTACCTCTACTCAATATTTAATCTTTGCTGTAACAGGCATTGTGCTACATACAGTTTTTAAAAATTCTCTTCTAAGAAATAACAAAAAAACTCCTTTAGAGTTAGATTAGCCTAGTCAGCTCTTATTCTTGAAAGGGAGGAGAGTTAAAAAATAAAACCATTTAATTGTCTTTTATTATTGGTTTTGACTAGAATAATTATGTCGCTTGAGCCTTAAACATGGAAAGGGGAAGTTCAAACCTAACAACTTCTTCTATACTAGGCCATGTGATTTGCACACCAATGAATGTGCTTTAACTCTCAGCCCTGAAGCCGCCTGTAAATTAGTTCTTTTTTTTTTTGCCCTATGGGTACAAAAGGTTCATAACATCAAAACCTTATGCCACCCTCTCTACCCACAGAATTCTCTGATAACTCTCACATCATCAACTTACCCTTTATACTAGATCGTTGTCATTTCTTTTCTTTAGAATTCTTTTTTAACTTTTATTTTAGATTCAGGGGTACATGTGCAGGTTTGTCATATAAATGAACTTGTTCCATGTGGGTTTGTTGTACAGATTATTTTGTCACCCAGGTACTAAGTCTAGTACCCAACAGTTATTTTTTCTGATCCTCTTCCTCCTCCCACCCTCCACCCTCAAGTAGGTACCAGTGTCTGTTGTTTCCCTCTTTGTGTCCATATGTTCTCATCATTTAGCTCCCATTTATAAGTAAGAACATGCAGTATTTGTTTTTCTTTCTTTCTTTCTTTCTTTTTGAAACAGAGTCTCACTCTGTCGCCCAGGCTGGAGTGCAGTGGCGCTATCTCAGCTCACTGCAAGCTCTGCCTCCCGGGTTCATGCCATTCTTCTGCCTCAGCCTCCCCAGTAGCTGGGACTACAGGTGCCCGCCACCACGCCCGGCTAATTTTTTTGTATTTTTTAGTAGAGACGGGGTTTCACCATGTTAGCCAGGATGGTCTCGATCTCCTGACCTCGTGATATGCCCGCCTCGGCCTCCCAAAGTCCTGGGATTACAGGCGTGAGCAACCGCGCCCAGGCCCAGTATTTGGTTTTCTGTTCCTGCATTCGTTTGTTAAGGATGATGGCCTCTAGCTCCATCCATGTTCCTGCAAAAGACATGATCTCATTCTTTTTTATGGCTGCATAGTATTCATATATATATATATATATATACACACACACACACACACATATATATATACACACATATATATACACACCACATTTTCTTTATCTAGTCTACCATTGATGGACATTTAGGTTGATTCCATGTCTTTACTATTGTGAATAGTGCTACGATGAACTTACGTGTGCATATTTCTTTATGGTAGAGCATAGATCATTCTTATCAACACATAGCCTGAGATATTTTCCCATGGTAATAAAATCAAAATCAGACTCCTTTGTTCTCACTTCCTGCTTTAGATATTGCCCCTGCTCTGCTTCTCTGTATATCAAAACTTACTTTAAAAGTTTATCATACTGTTTCTAACTCATTTCTTTTGATTTTTTTTCTCAAATCATCTGTAGTCAAGCTTTGCCCCTTTCTCTGCACCAAAACTATTCTTGATAAGGTTTCCAATTGTCTCCATATGGCTAAACCCAATACTGCATTCTGATTCTGCTTTTAGCTAACCTCTCCATAGCATTTGATCTAGCTGATCACTCCCTCTTTTTTTCAACACTTTCTTTACTTGGCTTCCAAGATAGTAAACTCTTCTGGTCCTCCTATTTCCATACTGGTTGCTTTTTAGTTTATTGCTGGTGTCTCTCCATCTTTCTGATCTCTAACATAATGTAGTCGTATGTCACTTAACAACAGGTGTCAGTTCTGAGAAATGCATCACTCGGTGGTTTTGTTTTCTGTGAACATCATAGAGTGCACTTACACAAACCTAGATGGTACAGCCTAGTGCACACCTAGGCTATATGGTGTAGCCTATTGCTCCTAGGCTACACATGTGTACAGCACGTTACTATTCTGAATACTACAGGCAATTGCAACACAATGGTGTTTGTGTATCCAAAATATCTAAACATAGAAAAGGTACAATAAAAATTCTGTATAAAAGATTACTAATGGAAGATCTACATAGGGAATTTACCATGAATGGAGCTTACAGGACTGGAAATTGCTCTGGGTGAGTCAGTGAGTGGTAAATGAATATAAAGGCCTAGGACATGATGTACACTATTGTAGATTTTATAAACACCATATACTGAAGCTGTACTAAATTTATAAAAAATTATGTTTACTTCTTCAGTAATGAATAAACCTTAGCTTACTGTAATTCTTTTGCTTTATAAACTTTTAATTTTTTTAACTTTTTGACTGTGTGTAGTAACACTTAGCTTAAAACACAAACACATTGTACAAAAATATTTTTATTCCTTTGGATCTTTGTTCTATAAGCTTTTCTCTATTTTAAAAACTTTTTATTGCTTTATTTTCACCTTTTTAGATGAAGACACAAACACACACATTAGGCTAGGCCTACGCAGGGTCAGGGTCATTCATGCCCCTGTCTTTCACCTTCACATGTCTTCCCATTGGAAGGTCTTCAGGGTCAACAGCAGTCATGGAGCTGTCCTCTCCTGAGATAATATTACTTCTTTGGGAATACCCCCTGAAGGACTTGCCTGAGGCTATTTTCCAGTTAACTTTTCTTTTTTTAACAAGTAGAAGTCATACACTCTAAAATAATGACAAAAGGTATAATATAGTGAATACATGAACCAGTAATGCAGTCGTTTATTATCATTATCACGTATTATATACTCTACATAATTGTATGTGCTAGATTTTATATGACTGGCAGCACAATAGGTTTGTTTGCAACAGCATCACCACAAACACATGAGTAATACATTGTGCTATGACGTTATGACAGCTACAACCTCACTAGGCCATAGGAATTTTTCAGTTCTCGTATAACCTTATGGGACCACTGTTGCGTACACTGTCTGTGATTAGCTGAAATGTCATTATGCAAAGCATGACTGTAGCTCAGGACTCAGCCTTGGACCTCTTCTCTACCAAGATTTATTCGTGGTGATCTCCTCCAGTATCATGGCTTTAAATATGCTTAAGATACTCCGATTTTTATCTCCAGCTCAGACCTCTCCCCGAAACTGCAGTCATTTTTTCAACTGTGCACTGGAAAGTCTAATAGATGCATCAAATGAAACCTGTCCAAAACCCAATGCCTTATCTTCTTTCCTGAAACTGCTCCTCCTGTAACCTTCTCTGAGTTGGAGGAAACTCAGTCCTTTCAATTGCTTAGGGCAAAACTTTGGTACCATTTTTGACTCTTCTGTGTTTTTCACATCCCATATCTAATCCATCAGTAAATCCTTTGGCCGCACCTTCAATTTATACCCAGAATTCAACTGCTTGTCAGGATTTGTCCCACCAAGGTAGGAAGTTATTGCCATAAGTACAATAAGAAGTGATAGTGTATTTATGGCAATAACCTCATATGTTGTCTCTTGGCTTCTACCTTTGGCCCACTACATCATACACAGCAGAACAGATAGGGTTACCCTGTGAACATTTACACGAGGTCCCAGCATTTCCTCATTCAGAACCCTCCAATGACTTGCCACCTCAGTCAAAATAAGCATCAAAGCCCTTCCAATGCCCTAAAGACATCATACAATCTGTGCCCCCATTTTATCTCCCAGCCCACATCCTGTAATTCTCATCCTATTTCATTCTGCTCCTGACACACGGCCTCGTGTCAGCCTCAGGCCTACCTGCTTACTTTCTTTTTGCCCACAATGCTCCTTCCCCTCATATTGCCTCACAGTGCAATATGCACCCTCTTTTAGGTCTTTGCTCAACTGTCACTTTCTTTGTGAGGCCGTCCCTGAGCTCCCTTTTCAAAACTACAATCCTCTCCTAGATACAATCTCTATCCCCCTTCCCTGATTTTTCTCCATAGGACTCACTACCATGTCATACACCGTCTGTTTGTTTATGTATTATTATTACTCCTTGCCTACTTCCCTACACTAAAATGTAAGCTCCATGACATAGGGATTTGTGTCAGTTTTATTATTTGCTCCAGCCCAGGTGCCTGGAACAGAGTGCTGGCACAGGTGCTGGCACAGAGTGAGTACTCTGAATTATGTATTGAATGAATGAATGAATGAATGAATGACGGAAATGTCCTCTCCAATCTCTCCTAGCCATTTCTGACAGTTCCTAACTGTAACCCTGCAGAAGTCCCTGGGCTGCTTTTTCTTCTCTGCTGCCTGATAGTGGATCCATAGATTCTCAGGAAACCCAGGCCTGTCCACTGCGATGGCTGCCATGTTCTTTCATATACTCAGCATGCAGTAATTGTAGGCATAGCATACTTACCGTAATAGCTGCATTTACTGGGTGTTAAGTCTGCCCTAAGTGCTGCATTAGGCTTTATATATATTATCTGTTTTAATTTGAGCCTCACAACCCAGGAACAAAAGTAGCAAGGTTTTGTTTCTTGCTCGTGTGATCCTTTCTTATTTTTGATTGTGACTTCATGAGTACCATATTATCTAGTAGCTTCCAGTTAAGCCACAGTGGCCTTTTCCTCCTGACTTTTTTGAATTCTACCCTTCTCGACTGCACTGGCCACCTCTCTGGAGTGGGTGATTGGAAACAATAAGACCAGAGATAAAGAGTCTAGAAGGATCATTTGGTCATATTGGTTGATGCTATGTTTAGGGACATAACCATAATAATTGTGTGTATGTATTAAGCACATACTAAGAGTTAGAGACTGTGCTAAGAACTATTATCTTATATTCAAATGCTATTCCTATGTCAGTGAAGGAAGTGAGGCTTAAGAAGGTAAAACAATTGGCCGAAGGGCGTACAACTGAGTAGTAAATACTGATTTTAGGATTTAGACCCTGGTCATTCAAACTCACAGCCTTTGATCATAAGCATCATGGTCTTAGGTGGAGGTAACTATGGGAGGATTAACTGGACTGGCATTTTTCAAATGCACACTCTGTTCCAGTCACTGTACTAGGTGCTGAGGGATATAACAAAAACAGAGGAAGGACAGATTCTTTTCTCATTAAGCCTGCAGTCCAGACCAGCTGGAAGATATTCATTATATAATCGTAAGTAGAGATATATACGTTGATCACCTACATTTTTAAGTGTTTTAATAGTTATAAATATGAGTCATTAGAAGCCTTGGACATCTAAAGCCTTTGGAAGAGTGCCTGACAATCCTTCAGTATTGTAGTCTTTATAGCGTCCCTTCACAGTAGCCAATCAGGCTTGTGTAGTGGGTCCTCTTCAGCCTCATACCGTTAATTTCTATTACATGATTAACATTTCATTGGTAACTTTGTATTTTTATGTATATGTGTTTGGTTTGCTTCACCATACTATATTATCAGTCTATTGAGTGCAAGGATGTTCTATTTATTTCCATATTCCCCTAAGATTCTTAGTTGTTTTATCTTCAAATAGAATGTTCTCAGTATATGCTTACTAAATTCATCCTAGTTCGGGAAACACTTTCTTATATATACTCCTTTTGAATGGGAAGATGAAAGTATCAGTGGGTAATTTATCAAAAGCCATGTAGCTGGGGGTGGGATCAGAACACCCAAACATCAGTGCTTAGGATATAAAGTATGTGGTTTAGTTCCCTGCATCCTTAAGAAATATATTCAGATGTCAGCAGTAGATAAATATTAACAGAATAGGTGTAACTAAGCTCTTTGTATAAAGAGCTGTGTTTTAGAAAATTAGGCAAGCATATTCATTAGGTACTAAGGATTGGTGACTTTCCCATCAGATATGCAATGAGGATAGGGAGCAACGCAAAGCAGTGATTTTAAAATTTGCAATTATCTACTTTACACATTCAACAGGTGAAAATGCAGGTTCCCCAGCATCAGAAGGTGCGCAGATCTGTACTGGCATTTCTGAAACTTTGAATGCAAAACGTTCCTTTCAACTTGAGTTTGAAAGAGTAGGCAGCGAGAAATCACAGGGAGACTTTCTGCAGGCAGTTGGTACTACCTGTTTTGTTTTGTTGGTTTTTTTTTTCTCCCCATGGGAAATTTCATTTATTATACTTACATTTGCCATGTAAAGCGACTTTTTCCTAGAGCAACAGAAAACCTACCTGTGCCATAGCTGACATTTTTGGAGAGCACCATGATAGAAGGAGACTAATATCTTCATTGGTATCTCTCCTTCCTTAATCAGTTTAGGTAGATATATAGAAATAGGTAGTTTTTCAAAAGAGGCTCAGACCAAAGATATTTGGTCTGAGCATTAATTTGACAGCAAGACATTATTCTTTAGGGCTAGGTTGAACAGTTGTCCCAGTTTTCCTAGGACATAGAGGTGTTCTGGGACTGCCAGAGCTCTAAATTAACTAGGGAAGTGATAGGTATGTCAGAAAAAGCTGGTCATGCTATTTAGGTAGCTCTTCTAAGCTTTTAATAACTTCATCCTACAAATTAGGAGGGACCACCCGCCTAGTAAAGTACTAGAAATTGCTAAATGTTTAGAATTAACCTGCCTTTGAGGGGCAATGTATTCTCCAAAAGTTGGTGATGAGGTGGAGGTGCCAAAGATTGGGGAACTGGTATAAGTAACTCTCAGCCAAAGAATACATATTTATCTGTTGCTGACTTTTTTTCTCCCCGTTTCTCTTGGGTAAATTTCCCCTTCAGGCATCAGAGCTGAAAGAACAGTGTCACAGCAAGTGTGCTCAGCTCACCATGGACCTTTATTTCCTGAGTCTCACAGTTATTATAGGCACAATAGCCACCTCATGCCACTGAATGCCTAAAGTTTTGTGGAGATGCTCTCAGGGACTTGGACTTGGGCTTCACAATAGATCCCCAAATAGGCTGCGGCCCTTTGTCCTGACAAAGGAGCATCTGTTGAAGGCATTTTGCTTGAAGTCATTCAATTCAGTCCTAGACCACTAGCCTGGATCCTTTAAAAAGCCAGCTCCATTGTTCAAGGCATTTCTTGAAAGAGGAGTACACATGTTCTCTAACTTCCCTCGTTTAGTTAATGCTGAAAATGTCTGGCCTAGGGTCTGTCACTATAAGATGGGTCACAATAACAAGAGAAACCTTATCACTAACTTAAATTTGTATAGCTCTTCCTGGCTTTCTCTGTACTTGTCACAAAAGTTATTTCTTCTAATTCTTATCCAGATATAGGGAAAACAGCAATGATTATACATCGTGCTCATTTTATAAATGATAAAATGTGCTTATTTCTCCAAGTCCATATGAGCTGGGTTATGATAAAAATTAGTTCAATGCTGGTTGATAAATTGCATTACCAGAATGGATTATTGAATTGTGTTTTCTTACTATTTGATATTCAGGTGGTTTCATAGTTGAAGTCAATAAAAATAGCGTTTGAGAAGGCAGATGTGTGGCTTGTTGCAAGTCTCTCAGCTCCAAGCCCTTTAAAGAACAATACTGCTTTATAGACGTTTTGTCTGGTCTAGTTCCATGCTCCTCAAAAAGGGATATGCAGCAGGGGGCCACGAAGACACTGGAAAATATGTCCATGGTGGGTCTAACATAAAAATAGTGGCGTTTTCTAATAACAGCATTATTTTTATGTTAAATCAACGAAGTACAGCTATGAAATAAAATGAAAGTTCACATAACATCATAATGTAGCATGGGAAACTCGAAAAACATTTAGCCTTATAGGGGCCTCTCTGCTTGCCCATTCTACTTTGTTGTTTGGAGGTGGGTACTACTTCAGGGGATATTTTTTGGAGGATACTTTAAAGGAACAGTTGAAGAATCATTGGTTCTAGTCTAATTCTGCCTCTTCCACATGAATGCCACATTCTATACCTCTCAAAAGATTTGCTGACCTTGACTGAGCTCATAGTATTTATCTTGTCTGTAATAGCAATATTGGCTATTCGACCAAAATAAAAGAATTCAGTGATGACTTTTCTTCTTTATAGCTTAGACTGAAATGAGACTACATGTAATTTTCTGCAGGTTTCAAATTAGAACACACTGCATAGCTAGCCTTTTGAGTTTCCATGATAAAAAGAAAATGTATCTAATGTTTACTGAATGCTCACTCTATGCCAAACACTTAGCTAAGCATTTCATATACACTTGTTACAACTGCTATAATTTGCCTTTATTATTATCATCTAAATTTTGAAGATGAGCAAATCATAACCAACTTGCCAAAGCTTACACAGGTTGTCAATGGCAGAACCCGGATTTCAAATCTAGGTAGCCTGAGTTTGAGCCCATGTTCCAAATCACTCTTTGTGTGGTTCTTCTTGCTGTAAAAGTGTTTTTTTTTTTTTAATATATATATACTTTAAGTTCTGGGATTCTTCTTGCTGTAAAAGTGTTTTTTTTTTTTAAATATATATATACTTTAAGTTCTGGGATACATGTGCGGAATGTGCAGGTTTGTTGTATAGTATACCTGTGCCATGGTGGTTTGCGGCACCCATCAACCTGTCATCTACATTAGGTATTTCTCCTAATGCTATCCCTCCCCTAGTCCCCCACCGCCCGACAGGCCCTGGTGTGTGATGTTCCTCTCCCTGTGTCCATGTGTTCTCATTGTTCAACTCCCACTTATGAGTGAGAACATGTGGTGTTTGGTTTTCTGTTCCTGTGTTAGTTTGCTGAGAATGAATTTTTCCAGCTTCATCCATGTCCCTGCAAAGGACATGAACTCATCCTTTTTTATGGCTGCATAGTATTCCATGGTGTATATGTGTCATATTTTCTTAATCCAGTCTATCATTGATGGACATTTGGGTTGATTCCAAGTCTTTGCTATTTTGAACAGTGCTGCAATAAACATATCTGTGCATGTGTTCTTATAGTAGAATGATTTATAATCCTTTGGGTATATACCCAATAGTGGGATTGCTGGGTCAAATGGTATTTCTGGTTATAGATCCTTGAGGAATCACCACACTGTCTTCCACAATGGTTGAACTCATTTACATTCCCACCAACAGCGTAAAATCGTTCCTGTTTCTCAACATCCTCTCCAGCATCTGTTGTTTGCTAACTTTTTAATAATCTCCATTCTAACTGACGTGAGATGGTATCTCATTGGGGGTTTGATTTGCATTTCTCTAATGACTAGTGATGATGAGCTTTTTTTCATATGTTTGTTGGCCACATAAATGTCTTCTTTTGAGAAGTGTCTGTTCAGACCCTTTGCCCACTTTATGATGGGACTGTTTTCTTTTTTCTTGTAAATTTGTTTAAGTTCCTTGTAGATTCTGGATATTAGTCCTTTGTCAGATGGATAGATTGCAACAGTTCCTATAGAGCAGTGTTTGAATGATGAGCCCTATTACTCTGATGGACATTTTATGTGCATATACTTTCACCATAAATCAACTAAGTAATAGTTACGTTCATTCATTCGAAGGTTTTAGAGCCCTAACTATGTGCCAGGTTGCAGGGGTACAGATATGAGGAAGAAAAGCTCTCTTATAGCAGCTCATAGTCTAGTGGTACAGATGGACATATAAGCAAAATATGAAACAATCAAATAATGTCAAGATAAAACAGAATACAGAGCAGGAATACTTTACCACATGGACTTAGAATTTATATGGGGAAGCGAGATGATGTAGTAACCACAAAAAATTGTCCATCGAAAAAGGTTGATGTTGGTAGAGCACAAGGAGCAGAGACAAAGATGAAAGTATGATAAGTTCCAAGTGAATCTTTCAAACTCATTAGATAATTTTGCAGGGCTCTTTGGAAACATTTAATTGCTAATTCTTACTAGTTTCTGAAATCAATTTCATTGGCCAACCTCATCCCATGCCTCCAAGCAAAACTTCAAGTTAATGGTAGCATTTGTTTCTCATTAATTTATTTGGTTTTCTTAATGGCCAATTTGAAGGCTTATTAATAGTTAATATGTTTAGCAATGTAAACATTTGCATTAATAAAACAGATGCAAAATTACTGCCCCAGCCAACCACTGCCATGCTAAACAGCCAGGAGACATAAACACTAGTAGAGTTGAATTGAGCTTATCCTCAGAGGACGAATAATGTCCTTCCAGATTGTCTGATTCTCACATGATTGCTGTCTACACATCTATTTCAAAACTCATAAGAGATGTTGCAACACTAAATTTGTGTTAGTTATTTTTTCTTAAGATATAATTTTAAAAGTAAAGTGTGTTCTTGTCTAACTGCTCCTCTCCTTATTTCAGGAATAGACATACAACCACAAGTAGTCTATGACTGTCTTATGTTTACCTTTGGACCACTGACATTTTTGTAAACTGACAACAATAAGCTAACTAATATATGCTGAATTTAGGCTTTTACTCATCAGTGGAAAACAATTTTGATTTATTTATTGATTTATTTATTTAGAGACAGAGTCTTGCGCTGTCATCCAGGCTGGAGTGCAGTGGCGCAATCTCAGCTCACTGCAAACTCTGCCTCCTGGGTTCAAGCAGTTCTCCTGCCTCAGCCTCCTGAGTAGCTGGGACTACAGGCGTCTGCCAGCATGCATGGCTAATTTTTTGTATTTTAGTAGAGATGATGTTTCACTCTGTTGCCCAGGGTAGTCTCAAAGTCCTGAGCTCAGGCCATCTGCCCACCTCAGGTGGCCATCCGCCCTCCTCCTAAAGTGCTAGGATTACAGGCAGGAACCACTGTGCCCAGCTGGAAAACAATTTTCAAGCTATCTCCTAATGGTGTTGCTATTAGCCAACAGTTTATTTTAGACAATATAACCATCTTAGCCTATAGAGAGGCATTTATATATATGTTTGAATATTTGAATATACTTATTTTATAAGAATGAGTGGAAAATGGGAGGCTAATACTTATACTAATGATAAAAAAGAAATACAATCTAATAAACATTGATAATCACAGAAATAATTACATTTTACAAAAATTGTAAAATTTTAGCTTTAATTGGGTGCCCACCTGACTTAGGTTGGTATATTAATCAGGATATACTAATTGTTGTAACAAACACAATCTCAATAAAGCTTTTTAATTGCTCATATTACAGTAAAATGTGAGTCAGTAAGTATCTCTCTTTGTTCCATCTAGTGATTCAGAGATCCAGGCATCCTTCTCCTAGTGGCCCTGCATTACTGGGACCTCACAGTCCTCTAGCAAATCCCCTGCCTCCAGCTGCCAGATGAAGAGTAAAACACCACTTGGAGGAGGGAGAGCATACAGATTTGAGGAGAAAGGCCTGGAAGTGGCATACATCACATTTGGTCATATTCTTTGGACAGATTTTACTCACATGGCGGAAGTGCCTAGGAAGCAGAGCTTGGTCTTATGCTCGAGAGAGAAAACACATGGGATTTGTTGATTAAAGGACATTGCCTCTGGCACAGTCAGTCAAATATGTATTTGATTGTGAAGAAACAGATAAAAAGAATATTTAGAAATGTATAAAATGCCGGAAATAGATGGGAAAAATTATCTTTAAAAGGAGAATATAACCAGGCATTTGACAGACTTCGGCACTTTAGGAATAGCCCTGATTCTCCTCCCACTGCTCCCTGGCTCAGTTAGCTGTAGGTTTATTATGAGCTTATGCAAATATGTACAAAAGAACATTTTTAGTAGGACTGTGAATGTCTCCCCTTTTGCAGAAATTGGGTTCCAGAGAATTTAAAGAAGAGATATGCATTGTGAACATTTTCCCTGCAAGACCTAGAATGTACCTGACAGCATTCACCTTTCTGGTCCAATATCCTAGATTATTCTGTGTGACTTTCAGATCTCTTGTAACATTGAGGAAGGGATCTGAGTCTTTTCACTTCGTCTGTATACTCTGGGATCCATCAGATTAGTAGTCATGTCAGAGTAATGCCCACAGAGAGGCAGAAGTGGATTACAGAAGTATGACAGAAAACATTTTATTTGAGGGGTTTCTAAGAACTCAGCCAATGGATGACTTTCAAATACGTAAGTCAGGAACCCCAGTGACTTCCTGTACGAGTGTCCCCTTTTGTTTGCTAAATCCCAACACACAAAATAAACATTCCCCAGTGGGAAACAAAGTATCACATTTTCTGAGAGGTTTAAAACAATATTAAGCTATGAATCATCTGTTGATCTTTTTAACACACTTATTGTCTGTAGAATTAAATGCTGAGGGCAGGGGCTGTAACCTTCAAATCAAATTTTGTGTCACAAACACACTAAACATTAAAGAACTGCCATTTACAGTAACAGATAGGCGTAATCTGCTGTAAGGCACTGAAAAAGAAGAAACTCCTCTAATGCTGACCTCGAAGTACTGAGGCAATCCTCAGTCTTCTCCTGGGCAATAGATTATGTGAGTTCTAGTCTAATAACTGTTCACACGCTGAGAATAGAATATCAACTCCTGGCTGGGCGTGGTGGTTCATACTTGTAATTCCAGCAGTTTGGGAGGCTGGGGCGGAAGGATCACTTGAAGTAAGGAGTTCAAGACGAGCCTGGGCAACATAGCAAGACCCCGTCTCTACAAATAACAAAAATTTAGGAAGGCATGGTTATGCACACCTGTAGTCTCAGTTGCTCAGGAGGCTAAGGTGGGAGGACTGCTTGAGCCCAGGAAGCCGAGGCTGCAGTGAGCCTCCAGCCTGGGCAACACAGCAAGACTGTATCTCAAAAAATATAAATAAATAAAACTTACTCTGCTGGCTGATTTCATCTTTGATATGTAAAAGAGAACACGTGCAGACCTTTTTCATCAGTTTGTATCATTATGGAGGGTTATCATTTACGCTTCAGCATTTTGATTAGACTAAACAAATCATGTGAGAAAGATTACATTCTATCGACTTAGGTAAATGTAAATGAAAACAACAACAGAAATTATTCTTCTTAAGAAACTTATTTCAGCAGCACCTAACTCTGGGTTATGGTGATAACTTGAAATATATTTCTAAGCTGAAATCCCGGCATGAGGGACAAAAAATTATATAGAGCTAAAGGAAGTGAACCTGTAGTAAGTATATATCAGAGTAATGACGAAGAATGCAGCTTCCGCTCACAGGTACTTCTAAGTCCTGCAATCAGATAAGCCTTACAGAGGCTTTTAAAATCATGGACAAGACTAATAAAGAATGGCCATTCTCAATGGTTTTGGAATACTTTGTGTAACCTTGCTGAACCTTGAATTCTCATTATTGTTTCCCTCATAGAGAAATGTTTGATATTCTGTCTTATGTGAAGGGCAGAAAACTGAAAAGGAGTCTCCAACAATGAAGTCAGTTTTCGCTGCTGAAGAATGACCTCATTGCTTCATGAGGCTGAGAGAAGGGAGGCCGGGATCTTCTTGAAGTCCTCCAGAAGTTGCACCGAGTGGGGTTACATAAAGTATCCTGGAGTCTTTATTAACTAGATTTTCATCCACACCATTTCCTAATTTCATGCCATGCACCCTGAGTGCAACTTTGTACAAGAATGGATTTTGAGCAAGGTGTGATAGTCTCACAGGGCTCTTCCAGTCCAGTGAAATGAGTCAAAAGTGAGCTTCCTTTTACCCTCAATAGACAAAACCTCCTACCACCCTCTCCCCTTCCCCTTACGGTTCCTAGTCCTGGGATCCCCTGTCTCCCCACCAACCCAGCTTCCTTCCCTTTTCAGGCCCACCATCTGTGTTCACCTGGCTTCTTTTATCCCATCAAAAGCAATTAGTCTTAGCTCCTTTACTGTCAGTGATCTGCTTGCTTGACCAAAGCTAATCTGATGGAGGAATATGCAGTGTTACTGTTGGAGTACATTTGTCTTTGCCATTTATTTCACCAATTCTTATTGCAGACTTACTCTGTGCTATTTTCAATGGGGTATCAAAATGAATAAGGAATAATTTATTTCCAAAATGCATTTTGTCTTCTAGAACTAAATATATGTTCTCTCTCTGTTAACATATTTGTATTTCCAAGGCCCTTAAGGCCAGCAGCAGTGGCTCACGCCTGCTATCCCAGCTACTCCAGAGGCTGAAGTGGGATAATCACTTGAGACCAGGAGTTCAAAACCAGCTTGGGCAGCAAAGCAAAACTGTGTCTCTACAAAAACCATTTAAAAATTAGCCGGGTAAGGTGGCATGAGCCTATAGTCCCAGCTACTTGGGAGTCTATGAGGTGGGAGGATCACTTGAGCTAAGGGGTTTGAGGCTGCAGTCAACTATGATTGTGCCACTGTACTCTAGCCTGGGTGACAGAGCAAGACCCTGCCTCAAAAATAAATAAATTAAATTAAATTAAAGACCCTTAATTTCATAGAGCCTTAAACCAAAGGAACAAAGAGTATTTCAAATTTCAGACAGAGCTAATATTTCTGAAAATTTTATTTAGAAAAGTTCATTACTGGTAGGCAAACAGGATTTTTGAAAAACACAAAGCTTGTTTTCAAAATCACATGTTGATTGAAATCCACTCAATGTTTTCATTATTTTTAGAAGCTGATTTCTGCCTGCTCATGGTTTAGTGGAAAGGACACTGAACTAGGAGTCAAAAGAGGCAGGCTCTGGTCTCTGCTGCCAGGTTTGTGGCTGCCAAAGCTCCCAGCCATTCATTCATTCTAAGACCTCACATCTTACAGGAAAAGCAGGACAAAGTGGCCTTCTATGTTGCTTCTCCAGTTAAAATGCTAGGATTCTAAACAATTGTTTGATGACACTGGTCTCTCAAGTCAATTGGCATCTCCAATGATCCATTACCTTCCTCCATTTCTAACTCAATTTCACTGTATTAATCTGTTTTTATGCTGCTAATAAAAACATACCAGAGACTGGGTAATTTACAAAGGGAAGAGGTTTAATTGACTCAAAGTTCTGCAGGGCTGGGGAGGCCTCAGGAAACTTACAATCATAGTGGAAGGGGAAGCAAATATGTCCTTTTCACATGGCTGGAGAAAGGAGCAGATTGAGTGCCCAGTGAAGGGGGAAGCCCCTTATGAAACCATCAGCTCTCGTGAGAACTAACTCACTATCATGAGAACAGGATAGGGGAAACTGCCCCCATGATTCGATTATCTCTACCTGGTCCCTCCCATAAGACTTGAGGATTATGGGAACTACAATTCAAGATGAGGTTTGGGTTGGGACACAGCCAAACCATATTAGTCACTTTACTTTCCCTCAAGACCTTTGTTTTATTCCTCAGCAGAGTCATTGATTGTGGCCCTAGACTCAATCTCTCCTATCAGTGACTCTTGAAATGGTGATAATGGAAACTCCACCAAAGCCCCTTCCACCTTCCTCTTCTGACATCCTCAGGAGCAGCAGTGACCCTGAACTGCACTTATAGGCCACATTTTTTTTTTTTTTTTACTGCTCCTTCTTCCAGGCAAACTTTAAAAAATATAAATTTAATCAAGTGATATAATGCTGCTAAAAACTGCAATGTCTCTAAGGTTTTTAAGGATAAATCATATTGAACCCTCAGAATGGCTGACAACTGAGCCCTTCCTTAAGCTACATTAACAACTTAAGCAGAAAAGAAATCACTTCATCTTTCCATACATAATTGTAACAGACCTAGAGAGAGAGAGAGAGGGAGAGAAGCAATTCATACACCATTACCACACTGGTTTAAAGGTGGAGGGGAAGTCGGGGGAGTAGGAGGCTGTCATTGGTGGCAGAGACTTTAAAGGCCTTATAGGACTCATTAAAAGAGGGATAAAGGAAAAAAAAATCCAGGATTCCAAATTAGCCAACTTTTCATGCTTACCCTCTGCCTTCTCCAAGTCCCATTTGCTGATTTCAAGCCTGCCAGAGGCATCAATTGAAGGCTTCAAGCTTGAGATAATAATGGATTTAAAATGGCAGGCTACGTGGTCTTTCTGCCTGGTGATGAAAGCAGAAACTTCTTTCATGGGCTGAACTCACTGAGGTTGTGACTTCATCTGTCCCTGCAACTGCATGAGGCCACAGCCTCCATTCTGAACAGTGATTCCTGTAGAGTTGCAGGATTTTATAGGTGAGGAAATAGAGGTCTAGAAAAGTAAAGTAAATTTTCCAAGATTATAGAACTTGTTAGAGACAGACCCAGGATAAGAATTCAGATCTCTTCCCCTCCATCTGGTTCCTCCTGTATCATAATGGTTTTGTGTCTCAGAGAGCCCATGGGAAAGACTTTCTCCTTTATGGAGGACAGTGAAATGGGGACCCCAACACCGGTTATCTTTAGACCATTGTTTAATGGACTTTTACCATTTGGTCTTTAAAATTCTCATTCCCTAAATTGTCTAAATTTTTGGAAAGTAAATCACTCCTCTGATATGAGTTATTCTTTGGAGCTTCTTCAATTTGCATAAGAAAACACAGATAAGTTATGTGAGAACTGATCATAATTTCAGTCATCATGATCTCAACTTCCTACGCCCACATTGACAAGTGAAGGGCCTGACATCTAATCATTGAAATTCTGAGTGGAAACCCAGGAAATGTTTCATCTATCTGCATTTTACTTTCTTCGTGTCTAGAGATAGATAATACTTAAGCAACTTTATGGGGATTTTTAAAGCCCTTTCTACTAACTTCCAGATGGGAAATAGAATGTTTTATAAAAACACTCAAATTCAGTAGGCACTGTCAGGGTGAAGCTAATATGAAAATAACTACTTGTAAGAAAATGAACACGGAGCTCCAATAGTGGCAGAAAATAATGTGTACAATGTGGATAATAAATAATACCATTAAATTCTTGTATCATTCCCGCTTTCTGTCAAGATAAAAAATGTGATATTTATTGCTTGGCCCGTAATTACTTTTATGCTTGAAACAGGAAGGAATGGAGTTGATGATACAGGAAGGTATTAGTCAAGTGTCTTTTTCTATGGGGGTGGGGGACAGGGAGGGCTTTTATTTAAAGGCAAAGCGAGTTCTTCTTATCAGCATCTCCTTTCTACCAACCACCAAGACAGAAAGGGTTTTTGCCATTTCAGCTATTAGAAGTGATTGATTCTCTGTCATACCTTTCTGAGCTGTGTGGTTGTGGTGAATATAAAAGAGGAAAGAGGGAAGGAGAGAGTGACCAATATTAAGGACAGGCATGAAGAACAAGGGATAGATTATTGGCTTAGAGTAATAATGATGAATTTCTCAAAACAACATTTTTTGCCTGGTTATATAGATTATTTGCTATTACCCCAGAAACTCAGATCTTGATTTCAATCAGGATTTCAACCTCCATCTGCTCCCATTCCAACTCTAGTCCATCTTCTTCACCTTATATGCTTTGAAGAAAATCTTTTGAAATAATTTCACCAAGAAGATTAGTTCTTTTCCAGATAACAGCTGCATGCACTATTTTGGAAAGAACTTTGATACCATCTTCAAACATTTGAATCCTGAAACAACTGAAGCAAAGCTCCAGAGGTAGATACAGCCAGCAGTCTCAGTAAAATCAGCTTCTTTACCTACAGCACAGACTCAATGAAAATCAAAATCTGTCCTCCGTGAATTTCAAGGCTAAAAATAAGGTACTTGTAGCTTCAGCACCTGAGGGCTTAAATCACATTTTATATTCCATAAATGTGGCCACATTGTCTCTTTTCCCTTTTGTTCTTTTTCATTTCTGACAGAAACCATTTGAAGTTTTATTTCAAATCACCTGGCTGTCGGCGTAACAAACCTTAGATTTAGATTTGCGATTGTTTAGGGGCGTGTGTGTGTTTGTGTGTGCATTCGTGTGAGCGTTTAATTAAACGGATGTGAAATGCTGTCTGAGCCGAAGGCAGTAATTTTTCTTTTACTCATTTAATGTTGCGCAGATTATGGCAAGCTTTTCATTTGTATAATCTGTCATATAATACCACTGCCTTTTAAGCATGCTGGTCTAGTCAAAGCATTCATTTAGATGGGAATAAAAGTTTAATTACTTTCTTTCACCTTTACACATTTGTTACAAATTAATGTGGTGTCTCTAAGACACTGCCTTGAATGAACAAGATTCCCATTTTAGTCCGGGGTCTGGTTCTAAGGAGCTGTGTATGACTCTGGATAAGTCACTGTCTGCAATAGTCAGGATAGGCTAACTGCTACCAAAAAAACCTTGCAATTGGATTCTATTTCTTATTCAAGTAAGACTTAAATTTGGGTGGTAAGATGAGGCACATATTACCTCTGACATAAGTAAGGGAATTTTGTTGAGCATCACTTATGAGTGCTTTGGTAAAACAATAGGGGAGTAAGCTGAAAGTGCTGTATTAGAGGATTGGCTCCTCTGTCCTAGTTGTATGCAAGTCAAACGCAATTTAACAGGGAGCTTATAAAGCAATTATATACAAGGCAGCCAGTGCAACACCGAGCCATGGGAAAGACCGCCAGCATCTTGGCCTCAAAAACCAGAACCAGGCATTTGTGTGACATCAGGATTTTCATCCTCTGGCTGCTCCCTCTGCAGGACGGATTCATTTCCTTTCACTGTGGGTCAACATTTTCCACTACGTTATTATGTAGAGACATGGTGGTCATGGCTTGATTTATGTATCATCAATCTCCATCTTCTGTGAAAGAATGGACTTGACTGTGGGAGCTGCCATTCCCTGCATCATGCGAAGAGATTGGATCCTGATATGGTTGAGTGTGGTTCACCAAAGCCATCAACACTAGCCAAGACACAGGGTTGCCCTATAGTCACATAAGGGATGTTGGAGGAGGTATATGAGTGGAGGGGAAGGAAGGTAGCATCGTTTTATTCTTTCCCATCTGAATTACCATCTTCCTGACAGAATGCCAAAGGTAACCAGTGTGAAAATTGTCGGAATCAAAATGAAGTCACTTGTGTCAAACTCTGACAAAATAGGTTCAGAGAAGGCCATGAAGTGAGTGTTCTCATGCATGATTTGCCTGGTAACAGGAACTTCCACAAGAAATTTTCCCAAACCATAGCTTTCTACAGGAGTCACTCAAGGGCTGCCAGCCCCACAAGGCTAGGCAGATGCTTATGCAGAACACTCGCCCAACACCCCATCTCACAAACCCTCTTCCAAACTGCAAGGGCCTAACCCTCACTCTAAGATCACAGGTTCTATTGAGCAATTCCTAATGCTTGACAATCAGAACTCTCCAGCTCTTGTGAGACACTGTGAGCACCAATAAGTTTGATTTCAAAACAGCTTTCATAACCTCCTCTTTCCCCAATAAACCCTAACTTTTTACTTTGTTCCCAGGCTGGCAGTGGCACAAACATGGGTCACTGCAGCCCCAAACTCCTGAGCTCAAGTGATCCTCCTGCCTCAGCCTCCTGTGTAGCTGGGATTGCATGCACACACCACCATACCCCGCTATTTTTTTTATGTTTAGTAGAGATGAAGTCTCCCTTTGTTCCCCAGGCTGCTATCGAACTTCTGGGCTCAAGTGATCCTCCTACCTTGGCCTCACAAAGTATTGGAATTACAAGAGTGAGCCACCAGGTCTGGTCCCTGGTCTATATGTATGTCCTGGGTTACAATCTTACTTTTTATATATTATTTTTGAATGAAATTTTTTACTTAGAGATTAATTTCTCTTGATTTTTTATGTTGACATCAGTACCCTGTGGTTGTGCCCTCAATAGGAAGTATCCTATACTATCACCATTATCTTTCTTCCTCTCATATCAAATGTGTCTTTTCTTTGACCTATTTCCTCATATCTATGTTCTCTGCTAGGTTAATCTGATAAATGAATCCCTGCTGAAGGGTTTATGAGTAATTGTGATTTAAGGAGTTAATCTTCTCATGGGTGCATTTCACACAAGTCTCCAATATCTTTAATGTAGAGGAATGTTCAGTGTTTACTGGGCACTTATTATATGCAAAGGCACTGTATTAGGCCATTCTGTCATTGCTATAAAGAAATACCTGAGACTGGGTACATTATAAAGAAAAAAGGCTTTATTCGCTCATGAATCTGCAGACTGTACAGGAAGCATGCTGTTGGCATCTGCTCAGCTTCTGGGGAAGCCTCAGGAAACTTACAATCCTGGCAGAAAGCCATGGGGGAGCAGACACATAACATAGCCACAGCAGGAGCAGGAGAGATCATCAGGGGAGATGTCATAGACTTTTAAATGACCAGATGTCAAGAAAATTCACTCATTATCATGAGGACAGCATCAAAGAGATGGGGTTAAAACACTCATGAGAAATCCACCCCCATGATCCAGTCACTTCGCACCAGGCCCCACCTCCAACATTGGGGATTACCGTTCAACATGAGATTTGTGAGGGGACACAGATCCAAACCGTATCAGGCACTGTGCTAGATGACATAGGTAATACCATGTCAATTGAAAAATGGCTCTGCTGGCATGGGAATGAAACTTGTTGCTTCTGGCATTCAATTGCTAAAAAGTTCACCTTTACCACCTGAGAGGTATTATCTTTGGACAAGTTAGTTACATTTTTTAGAATGGTGGGAATAATAGTAACTACCTCATAGACTTGTTTGTGAAAGTTAAATGATATGGAGAGATATGTACAGTGCATATTAGTACAGCAACTGGCTCATTGTAAAGGGCCAATGCTTCTTATCTTTTAAATACTTAAGCACATATAGATTTTCTCTTCTTAAGAGGATTGATTTAATCTATCTTTTTAAGCCATATTTCTAAAGTGACCTTTTGTGTTACTGCCTGTTAGAAAAATCACTTACCACCAAAGACACATTTCACCAGCTTGAAGAATTTAACTTAGCCC
Source organism: Pan troglodytes (assembly GCF_028858775.2). Lineage (NCBI taxonomy): Eukaryota > Metazoa > Chordata > Mammalia > Primates > Hominidae > Pan > Pan troglodytes. The sequence continues at coordinate 62,541,195 of NC_072415.2, forward strand.
TGTGGAAACATTTTGTTCATATTCCCTTGGTCTTTAATTTGAAATTTTCATCTGTAGCCTGTAGTTTGTTTGTGAATGGTTTTGGGAATGTTCTTTGGACAATTAAAGCTACTAGGACATCTATAAAATCTGTGTACCAGTGTCCCTGGCTCCCCCTCCTCATCTCTCTCTCTCTCTCTGTATCTCTCTCTCTCATTCCCTACCTCCCTCCACCGCCGCCCCCCTCCGTCCTCTCACTAAGTTCTATTTCAAGTGGTACTCTCTTCCTTACACACTAATTCCAAAATTATGATTGTTAGCTAATCCATTCAAGTGTAATTTGAGGACAAATGCAGACAACATTTTCTGTTAAGTTTGATCTTTTCTGTACCAACATGGCTAGAATAAAAAGAAAATCAATAAGGAAAATGAAGACTTCCTACACTGAAGTGAATCTTGGGAGACAATTTCTTTTTTTCTCTCTCTTGGGTTCTGAGCTCTGTTTTAACCATACTAAGAGAAGTATTTCACAGACGACTTCTGCTCTCGGTTCCATGCTATTTTTTGATTGGTAGCAAACTATATCCTGACAATAGACCCTCCTACTAGTCCTAAGTAAATGTTAATATTTATGGAGCATCAATTCTATGTAATGCCTGCTATATAGTTCTCTTCACAACAGTGTCACATTTATTATTAACCCCTAAAACTCAGAATGATGAAGGAATTTGCCCAAAGTTGCACAGCCAGTGAGTATAAGAGCTGACATTTGGAACTGGGTTAGCTTAAATCTAAAGGACTTTCTCTTTCTCTTCTACCATCTTTGCTATTCAATATTATATTAGCCTAATATTCCAGAAAGAAAAAACAAACAAACTGCTAAATAATTTATTAAATAAGAACAGGGGATGGATCTACATACCTTGGTTATCTACTTATTTTAGTAATTTTTGGCTTAAAATGAGGATTCTTTTCTTGTTTCTGGACATTATTAAAGTGAGACAAGCAATAGAACTGTGAATGACCACATATATCCCTAGAACATACATTTTCTTCAAAGAGAAGGATCTTATGACGTCTGAGTTCTCACATTTATAAGCAAACCTATTCCTTAGAAGTGCATTGGTAGAGAACCAGGGATCTATCAACACAAGTGTCCCACTGAGTTTTGTGCATGCCACTTTGTATAAAAACAGTGGTAAAATTAATAGCACCAATCTCATAAGCTTGTAAGAAACAAATGAGTGAATATATTTGCGGAGTAATTAGAACAGTACGTTGTTCCTAATAAGTACTCATAAAATATTAACTATTTCAATTATTAGAAATGCAAGAAAGGTGTCTTTGTGTTTTCTGGCTGAATTTGCCCTTTTGGTAGCCACAGATTTAAAGGATCTATAGTTTTTGAAGCTGCAATAATTTAATCTTATTTGGATTTCTTCCCTGTCATCCAAATTAGCCAATTCACTATGGTATTTGAGATTTGAATATACCCCCCAGTTTTTTTTAAACAATCTAATTCTAAACTCTAGGCCTCCTTTTCATTTGCCTGTTTTGAGAAGTCCAAGTATTTAGGAACATCTCTTTAAAATTACTAAGAGTAATTTATTTCCTTTTCAAACATTTCTTTCACCACGTACATCTTAGAGATTAAATGAAAAAAACTATTACTTTTAACAAAGATGTCCTTGAATACCTCATCTACTCATTTCATATATAATGGAGATAATTTTTGTGTGTAAACTCAGGCACAACTAAAGAAAGCAAACATACTTATTGAGGTTTAAATATTTTACTTCATTTTCATGCAAATTAATTTCTTCAAATTCTTAAACTTTCTCAGGCTTAGGTATTGGTTCAACCCATGGGAGTGAAGTGTTGACACAAGAATGCAAATATTGTAGAGGTGCGTGCCAGCCTGGCGCATGTGGCTGCAAGGCTGTATTCCTTTTCCTTTTGGGCTCACACAGTTGGCCACCTTCCGGCTGTCACCTGCAATCCTGGGAGTGGTGCTTTCCACCTTACAACATTTGCTATTTAATCTACCAAGGGTAGGTGAGACTGAGATTTTACCTGGCCAGGGAAACTTACATTCCCTCTATTGCTATACTACCCGCCACCCCCGGCCCTACTCCCAGATTTACTCTGATTTTGAGGCAAAGACTCAACACCAAAAAATGCATAGACACAACTTTCATCTTCTGATGGAGTATTTCCAGCAGTTTTTTTTTAAACCAAGGTTATGTGCATACATAAAGAGTCTACTAGTTCTACAGGTTTGTTAAACAGCCTGTCCAGATTCCCTTCCTGATGTTTTCTAAGAAATGCTGAGGTTAATGTTGGAACTCTAACAGTGACGACTTAGGGTCCAGATCTGGCTCTGACACTGTCTGCTGTGGACATTGCCTCAAGGTCCTCATCAGCAAAATGGGGATAATAACACCTCCCCATGAGATCGTTTTGAAGAAAAATAAATGAGTAAATTATCAAAAAAACCTGAAATGTATGATCATGTATTACTAAAATTATTTAGCTTTAAAATTATATTTATTTCATTAAATATTAAATATCTTATTAAATTATTATCAAATGTACTGTTACTTTCCAGAGGATCCATTTGATATTTCCTACCATATCATTAACATGCTTAAATAGTGTTTTAGTCAACTTTTCAGCATCAGGGATTTCGTTTTATGAAAGAGGAGGCTTTTGCTCATTCCCCACTTTTGCCCTGCCATATCCACTCACCCATTCATATGCAACGCTTAATACCAACCCAGCTGCACACCACACAAACACTTGCACTTGCACATGCACTCACTTCCACCCCAATCCTCCTAATAGAGTTGTATCATAATTTTGATTAGAACAGTACTCACTATTTACATTACTATGACTCTTCACTAATCTTTATTTACTTTTTCATTCTAAATTGTATTTGCTTAATTACCTAAGAACCTCACCCCAAATTATTTGCCAGTTCCCTAAATCTCCTTTTGCAACATCAGTTGTCACCAGGAAGGAGTCTATTAATGTCATAGTCTTAGCTCAGGCTACTATAGCAAATTACCAAGTACTATATGGTGTAAACAACGAACATGTACTTCTCTAAGTTCTCGTGTCTGGGAAGTCCAAGATCAAAGTGCTGGCAGATGCAGTGTCTGATGAGAGCTCTTTCTGTTTTAGCAGATGGCCTTCTCCTTGTATCCTCACATGGTAGAAAGGGAGCAAGAAAGCTCTCTGGGGTCCCTTTTATAAGGACACTAATTCCATTTATGAGGTTTCCACCTTGCACAACTTAGTGACCTCTCAAAGGCTCTACCTCTTAATCCCATCACATTTGGGGTAGAATATCAATATATGAATCTTGGAACTACACAGATTCTCAATCCAAAACAGCCTTCTTGAAGATTTATCTTCCAGAGCCAATTCTTAACTTGCTGCAGTTATCTTGTGATCTCTCTTCACCTCCATCCTAATGATTCTCTTTACCCCTTTCCTATGTTGGATGTCTCATTTTCCATATCCCCTTGTATTAGGGCTGCTGTCCTTGGGCTGCTTTAACAGATTATGATAAGCTTGGGGACTAACAATAATTGAAATGTATTTATTTTCAGCTATGGAAACCAGCAGTCTCAAATGGAGGTGATAGTATGCTCTCCCTCGAAGGCTCCTGGGATAATCCTCCTTTGCCTCTTCCAGCTTTTGGTGACTCCAGACATGCTTTGGCTTGCTGTTATATAACTCTAACCTCTGGCTCCCTCTTCATATGGCTTTCTCTCCTGTATCTCTGCGAAATCCGCCTCTGCCTTCCTCTAATGAGGATGTGTGTCATTGGATTTAGGGTAGCCCCTAAATCCAGGATGACCTCTCTTAATTACATATGCAATGACTGTTTTCCAAATAAGGTCGCTTTCACAGGTCTAGGGTGCACATATCTGTTGGAGGGCCATGCAGCCAACTATATCTTTAGCTTCTATTCTCATTTTACTTCTTCAGTTTATTATACTTCAGAGAAAGTAGAACACTTTCTCCAATAGTTGGAGAAAAATTTACCTTGCACTTTTTTAATGAAAAAAATGCAAGGTAAATTTTCTGAAACATCACATGTCCAAAATGTCCTTATTTTACTTATAAATATTATTAACAATTTGTCTTGAAATAGACTTCTAGGTTGTAAATCATACTTCTTGAACGTTTTGAAGACATTATATTCTTGTCTAGCTTAAACTAGTCTAAGCAATTTTCATGTCATACCCTTTTTATGTGATCTTTTCCCTCTCTGGAGTCTTGTAAATTCTTTTTGCCTCAGTTCATCAGTCTTTTTAGAATCATGTAAGTACTTTTAATCTAACCGTACTAGGCTTTTCCTGGGTTTCTCAATCTGGAAAACCATGCTTTTCAGTTCTATGAAATTTTTTTCAATTTATTGATGATTTTCTCTGTTGTTCTGATCTCTCTTTCTGGAGATCCTATTCTTCGAATGTTGGATTTTCTAGTATTGTTCTGCTTTTATTATCTTTTCTCATCTGTTTACTATTCTTTGATCTTTGTGCACTACTTTCTGAGAGATCTCTTAAGTTCATTTTCTAGCTATTTCTGCTACCATATGTTTTTAATATCTAAGAGCTCTTTCTGTTCTCTGAATGTTCCATTTTTATAGCATTATGCTCTGGGAAAAAATAATATTGATTTAAATTTTATTTTGTTTTGACTTTTCTTCCCCACCTTAAACTTATGTGAATGGGCTAGGAAATAGGAATCAAGAAGCCAACCTTATGACCATGTACCTTCTGGCAATGGGACTTTTTCTTTTTGTTTAAAACTGCATTCTATTTTCACCAGCCTGCTCAAAGGTAATTTATCAAGACCATCCTACTCAGTCTGCTCATTCTTAGAGTATGGTAGAGCTTTGTCTGAGTCTCATTTAGATTCAGGGCAGAGAGACGTTTGCTTTTGGTTGGTCATACCTCCCCTGGCCATTATTTTCCATTTTATTATATCTGTTTTGCCTGAAGGGAGAGGCGGAAACTGTAATAAGCCCCAATCCCTACTTCAGGAGGAACTCTATCGTTCTTATTATTTTCCCATTCAGCATTCCTTGATCAGCTTCTGATTTTGTATGATTTAGTAGAAAAATCAATGAACTGTGAATCAGACACATGGAAACTGGTGAAATTCTGTTATTAGTAATCTTTGAGGCTGGAGTGCAAGTAATTTAGCTCCTCTAGGTCTCAGTTTTCCTCATCTGTAAGATATAAGGAGTTGTACTAAACTGGAAGTTTCTGAGCTCAGCTAGGTACTAGTTCTTCTATAGAAGTGCCTAAACAGGTTGCTACCAAGAGCAAAAAGAAATTGAGTGGCTTGCTGCACCTATCAAACCACCATGGCACAAGAATACCTATGTATCAAACCTGCACATGTCTCCCAGAACTTATAGTAAAATTTTTTAAAAAGGAAAAAAAAAAAAAAAAAGAAATTGAGTGGCTCTCACTCCCTTCTCTCTCCAGCCACAGAAGGACACTTTTATCTGTTTCTACCTAAGTGCCTAAAACTTTTGTTTTCTGATTGATATTTTTCTGGAGACCAGGCTTTCCTGTCCAAGAAATTGTTTTAAAATCATCCGGTCTCAGTGATTTCAATGTTTCTGTCTCTAAATTCTGTGAATTGATATGATACTTTTGTCTTCTTGCCTTTAAGACTTGGAGCATGAAGGACCTACATGATGACTGCTGATCTATAGCATTTATGAGTACACTAACAATCTCTTTCATAACATGACATGTGGTTTCTTCTGTAGTTCTCGAACTGGACTGTGTATGGTGCTGCAGAGTCTTGGCAAACAGCTTAAATTAATAAAGAAATATGGAACAGCCAGGAGGTCCCACACTGAAGGCTTCAATAAGATTATAATGGTTCCGACAGCATAGAAATTGTTCTTAACTTCTTAAAAACCGTAGAATACCTCAGCAGGCAGATACTTGCAGATTAATAATCACTTTACAGCACTGTTGGAGATCAGTTATCCATCATCGCAATATGGATTATATCGCTGGAGAGAATTTTAGGAGGTTTGAATGCAGAATGCACTGCAAATACAGCACTAAAAGAGTTATTTCTTCCATCTTATGAAATGTATTTTAGTCTAGCAGATAAATTGTGTCATTAGACATTTTTATGCACTGTCTGGCTGTGTACTGGCATCAACAGCTTTTATCCACTCCCCACCCCAATTACAAAATACAGGAGAGCAAATGGCAACTCTTCTTGAGTACCAGGAGACCTGTTGTACAAGTATTATGAGTGTTTCATTTGGTATATTTTATTATATTCCAGTGTAATTTCCAGAATAAATTAAGGTGTTAACAAATAACTAGAGTTCAAAGGGCAGAAAACATTGTTTCAATGACAGAAAGAGAATATAGTTAAACATGCAAAGCAACCTCTTTTAAATTCAAAGAATAATTCAACAGTGGAATATGATCTGTGAAATTAATCAAAAATAAAATAATTTTTATTTGAAAAACAACTATATTTTCAGATCATAAATATCATATAATTTTTATGATTAAAAAAGCATGCAAAAAAGAAAACAAAGACACTGGTATGTTTCTATCCTTTCCCAGCTGATATTTATTTATTTTATTTATTTTATTTTTAGAGACAGGGTCTTTTTCCGTCACTTGACAGACAGCATTGGTGCAATCATAGCTCACTGTAACCTTGAATTCCTAGTCTCAAGAGATTCTCCCACCACAGCCTCCTGAGCAGCGATATTTATTTTATTGCCTTATTTTTCAAGATTATAGATACAGTTTAGATCACAGTATTTTAAACTTTAGTGAGCATCAGTATCACCTGCAAGACTTACTAAAGCCAGATGAAGAGCATCCCATGGTTACTGATTCAGAACCCTGGCCAGCGTTTAGAAACAGGTCTTCAAGAGGGTCCAGTTTATAACATGATCCAACTAATGCCGTAATGTTTACTGACCAGCCATTTGAGTAGTAGGGATAGAGTTCAGGGATATAGATTCCTGAACAGCTAGACCTGATATACACCTTATAGCCTCCAACTGATTTCACAAAATAGAAAGCAGCTTATTTGTACCAACTAGTCAAATGAATTCATATTACTTGCTGTAACAGATTGTGTGATAGCAAAGAAACAAACAATCACTGAAGAGATTTGTTTCTCTTTTAATCAACAAAGATGGATAATCTAGTTATGCTGCTGTACAAAGCAGGAATAACACTTATGGCCCTGGAAAATTTCTCCCTGGCTCATTTTCTTTCATAGCCATGTTTTACTCATCGTAAAGATAGAATACGAACCACAAATCTGTGAGTCTTATATCTGTTAATTATTGACTAAGAGAAAGCTTTATGGCAAATGGTGGGTTTCAGCTTTAATAAATAATGGGGTTGATTCTGCCCAATGACAGATGTGTGTAATTCTCATTAAAATCAGTGGCAGCTACACAAGTGAATCAAAGCAAAATGGTGTCTTTTACAGAACGTTCTGATTTTGTAAATTATTCACTATCTCTCAAACATATGAGACATATGCTATTGTTCTCTGTAGGGAACAAGAAAAACTGTTTTAGGCAGGATGTAGTTTCAAATTTTAGACTTAGAATGTGCAACTAAGAAAAGATATAAAATGTTTTTACCCACAGCCTTTAAATAAAACTGAGTTAATAATCGTTTTTGAAGATGCTTCCAGATACTGTGGAATGGGAAGTGTTGAAAATGCTTCCAATGCTGTGGACTGGGAGGGTTGGTGGATGACTGGATAGATACCTGCTTATCTCTGGATTTTCCGAATATAAGGTTAGTCTAGCAGTCTTTGCCAAACTGTGGCAACAATCAATAGTATCACAACCAGTGACTAAGAAATATAAAGGGCACCTCATTATCGTAAAACACAGATGCAATTAGAAGGGCTCAAAGGTGTTGAAAATTAAGCCATGAGTTAGGAGGCTGTTAAACTGAACTCTGGTCTTTGTTCTATCGTTGAGATACTCAGTACCTAGAAGTGCTTCAGTTAACACGTCTATAAAATCGAGAAAATACTATCTGCTCATTCTGCCTCCCTGGGATGCTGTGATTAACAATAATGAAAAACTGTTGAAATAACGAAAAGCACTAAATTAATTAGAAGAATAAACGTTAGAGGAAGTAGACCGGGCACGGTGGCTCACGCCTGTAATCCCAGCACTTTAGGAGGCTGAGGCGGGTGGATTACCTGAGGTCAGGAGTTCAAGATTAGCCTGGCCAACATGGTGAAATTCCGTCTTTACTAGAAATACAAAAATTAGCCAGGTGTGCTGGTGTATGCCTGCAGTCCCAGCTACTGGGGAGGCTGAGGCATAAGGATGGTTTGAATCCAGGAGGCGGAGGTTGCAATGAGTTTAGATTGCGCCGCTGCACTCCAGTCTGGGTGATAGAGTGAGACTCCACCTCAAAAAAAAAAAAAAAAAATTGGAGGAATCACACTAATGCCCACTGTAGCAGCTCCTTGACAAATACATAAACCTAGACTCTCTGATTAACAGGATAATCGGGATGAGTCTCCTTCAAGATGTTCAATCTAATGCCTGAGATCTTTCCTAAGCCACAGATTTATGCACTAAGAAAGATGATGGCAAAGCATGTCATATGATCAATTGTTCCCATCCCAATCAAATGTTCCCTTAATTCTTGGTCAGCAATGCATCTGCATAGGTTTGGGAAGAAAAAGAAAGAAGCACTTTAAAAGGAAAGAAACAAAATGATGTTTTGTGTTTATTCTTGGTTGGTTCGTTCCACCACTGTTTTGTTTTCCCAGAATTATTCCTCATTTTTTGCAGACTCTTCTTTGATTAGCTATGTTTCTTAAAATTCTCCAATAGTCTTTAATTGTCTGTAGTTCCAAATATAAATTTTAACTGGAAATTGTTGATTAAATTCAATTTAATTGAAAAACCTTCCAAATTTAATGAACTTATAGCACTTGAGAAGAATGTGGAAACAAAGTAACTGGGTTTTTTCCTCCAATATTAATGTGCTTGTGTATACCATTAGGATAGGATAGGATAGATCTGAGGTAGGACTGTATGATGAGGAAATAGAATATCCAGTGGATTGAGCACTTGCATTGGTGTAGGAAAATCTACAGGTAGAAAGGAGAGAGAAAATGCATAAATGAAACTAGATCTGACCGCTGCTTTGTCATTTCTCTAGAGATCTTCTTGTGAACTGGCATTGAATTGACATTGACTGCTCTCTAATTTGTGGGACCTTCCAAGCTTATTCTAAAATGCTGTAAAAGTCTCACCCTATAGACACCAAGACTTGATTATTTAAATGCAACGTTTCAAGCTACATTGAAACCACCTGCCACATCTTGCTGTTTCTAGGCGGGAGGCATCTATAAGACTGTTTTATTAAATCAAGATACTAGGGATCAAATAAGTTCATTGTGTTCTCTGCATGCCCTAAATGTGAAAAGAATATCTACCATAAATTTGATGTCAGAGATTTGGTTCAATATAGAGCAAATTTGGGAAAGAGGAGTTTTGCAACATAACTTCAACAAACCACCTTTCCCCGCCTCTTCCCCCTTCTTCTCTTCACTCTTTTTCTTCATCATCTTTTTTAGAGTTATGGTCCTTGTGGTATCATGATTAAAGTTTCCTGATACACACATCGATCTCCTACTCTCTGTCAACCCTTTATTAAAATGTTTCTCAAACATTAATGTGAGCACGAATCCTCTATTCAGTGTGTACTGAATCTGAAATTGCAAATTCTGATTCAGTAAGTTTGAGGTAGGAAGAGAACCTGCATGTAAACTGGCTCCTAGATGATACTGGTGCTGCTGGTCCAGGAAGCTCTCCGTAGTCAACTTTAGGAAAAGTATAGATTTAGATTCCTACCAACTTTCTGGCTACATAGTTGTCTCAAAAAGATCTGAAGGCAAAGATTCATATTCTAACCTGACCTCAGTTTTCTACAATTATTATTACACACTACAGAGGTTTTGCTGCATAATGAAGTACGATTTTGATAGTAAACCCAGAGGACTTAGAGATTGCTAAAGGCAAAATAAAACCAAACACATAGAGGGAGATAGAAATAAATGTTATATGCTGAGATCTCAAAAACGTGAGAAGTAAATCTTTCTGTTGAATTAGAAAGATTGATTCTCAATAGCCGGTGGCTTGGAGAGGGGAAGCAATAATTTCTGGCCTTGATTCTACTCACTGCTGCCAGGAGACCTTTGCTTTGTTGCTATTTTATCCACAATGGATAGATATTTGTGTTAAGTCCCCACATTGTTTAAAATGCAAAAGATGGTGCTTCCCTCACTCTCCCCCAGGTGAAGATCAGATTCGCCTATCACTGTCCTAGACAGGACTCACAGAACATAGAAGCTTCACCTGGGAATGAAATCTCTTTCATCTGAATTTGCTGGGTTGACAAGTCTTAAGACCCGACACCACTCATCACCCTGATCTGACCTCATCTAAGCCCATTATCTTTAATTTTATATACAGCTTCTACAGTAAATATGAAGTGGAATGTTCCTCTTTTTACAAACATTTATTGTGAGTAGCATAAACATTTTGACACTGTATTATTTTATAAGTTTTCTGATGCATACAATTAGTGTAGATATAAATCAAAATGATGGCAGTCCTTCTACGGTTTTTTGAAGTTCCCAGGAGAGCTGTTGGGCTCTTTAATTGCTTACTAATGTAAAAATATCATTGTTAGTAAAGCATAAATCATGGCAATTTTGCCCCACTAGAGGCTAAAAGCAGCACAAGATGTGGTAATTAAGATATACTAATAGACCTGGCAATTTCTATAATAGGAGCTTTTAACAAGGTAGGAAAAGAATGTCATCTCTTATGCTGCAGTGAGGCAACAAATAAAATAGGAAGTTTTCCTCTTGCAAAAGAGATGACCCTGCTTAAGAAACAATAGCCAGAAAGCAGGTAAGAAAGTGTTTTTTTCTTTCTTATTCACTTGTTTTCCTAGTCACATGGCAGCTTATGAATATAACCTTAGGGTGAGAATTAGCTTTGTAAATTTTAAAGATGAGAAGGATCTTTGGAACCTAATTTCTTTGTTTTCATGACCGGGAAACTGAGACTAAGACAAATAAAATAGCTGGTTTTAACTAATTGGGAGCAGAGCTGGGACTAGAAACCAGGCACTTGCTTCCCCGTGAAGGGCCCTTTCTGTTTTGTTAGCTTTGTATGTCACCAAAGACCTTCAAACGTTTTCAAATCTTGAATATTCTTTTTCCTATTTTATAGTCCCCCTCCTTTTTCTGTGATATTTGGTGTATCTCCTTTGAAGAATCCTTGAAGTTGGGCATCATTGGTAACATTTGGATTGCATAGTAGGAAATTATTTGTTTTGGGGTACTAGGGACAGCAAAGATCCCACCTCTTGTGAGGGATAAGAAAAAGAATATGTCTCCAGACCAATGCTAAAGCTTACCTATGGCTTCTAAAGTGAAACAAGAGTCTGTGTTAAAATAAGGAGTTGTGCTTTTCAGACACGATGTTCAGGAGCTGTATGCAACAACAAAAACAATCAATTTCTTCTTTGACACAGGTTTAAACCCAATTAGCATTAATTAGAAGTAAATACACACAGGAGGGGGGCCCACATTGCAAAGGCAAGCAACTTCAGTTCCATTTAACACTTCTTCACTCTTATATGGAGCCTTCCATCAAAGGCTTTCAAGGTGTTTTCAGACCTAGAATGTTCTTTTCTTATTTTACTAAGTTTTTTCCTCTTTTCTCTTTATCTTACCCCATTTATTCATTGATCCATTAAGCTAGAACACCTGCAATATGTTGTATGTCATGCTCTCTACTAGGTAATAGGGATAGAAGATGATCAAAACCTCTATTTTATCCTCCCTGATGGAATTTGCAGTCTAATGGAGGAGAAATACAGGAATCAAACATGCAAACAAACACATATATAATTGCAAACTGTGGTATGATACATAAAAGTAAAGTTGGTTGCTTAATTTTTTATGGGGTGACCTGGACATAATATGTGAGCTGGGGAAGAATTATCTTAGGAGATAGGGAGAACAGCATGTGAAAAGTGTGAGTGATTGGCAAGTTCAGTATGTCTATTTTATTTTTCAAAATAAAAAGTTTTTAAAAAATAGATTTCTCCAGATACTCCCAGAGAATGCATTATCATGGCGTAAGCCCAGAGAGCATTGAAGAAGGCATTTCAATAGTGCTGGTGAAAGAGGGTAGTGGCCAGAATTTTGGTGGTGACAATGAAGACAGAAAAATGGAGGGAGAGGAGATGTATTTTGTAGATACAATTGATTGGACTTAGCTGAAACATTTGATGTATGCAATATGGGAGAAGGGAAACTCACGAATGCTTAGGAAGTTTACTTGAGTAGCTGGTTTGTTTACAATGTTGATGTGTATTAATTTAAGGATGGCCAGGGAAGATTGGGTTAGTGGAAACTGGGATGTTTGGGGTATCTCTGAGGTACATAGGTGATGATTCCTGTCTGGAGCGCAGAGGAGTGGTCTTCTAGGGGTGGTGTGACATAAATTGGATAATAGGATATGATGAGACAAAAAATATGTGTCCCTAATACCATGTCCTGGGGAAATCAGTGATTAGATGTTAGGGGAGATATCAAGGGCCACGGATATAGCATGAAGACCAGGAAAGAACCGTCGTTTACTTCAAGGGGGGAAGTAATTTCACAAATGAGAGGGTGGTGAAATATACAAATATTTCTGAGAGTTTGAGTAGGAAATTTGCATTCATTAGATTTAGCAACACAACATCTTGATTGCCTTGATAAGAAACTTGGGGGGTAGTGGGACTGGTGAACATTTGAGAGAAGACATTAAGTAGACGATTCTCGAGAAGGAAACAGGGAAAGATAGTCACAACTGGAGATAGATGTAGAATTAAAATAGTTATTTTAAGAAAACCAGGGTACTCTACAATATTGATAAGAGTGGTCAATGAAGGTGTGGGAGACATGATGGAGAGATAAGATCACTAAAGGAACAAGGTCCTTGAGAGAAAAAGATGAGATGTGGAGTGAGTGGCCTTAAATAGAAGCAGGGGTGGTTTCTTCATTGAGACAGGAGAAGGAAGAGGGATGTTTTTGCAGGTAGGTGTGAGTTTTGTTGGTAGGAAGATGAAATGATTTGAGTTTCATTATTTCTCCTTGCTGAAGTGTGAAAGGAACGATAAGAAAAATAGGGAAGTGGATATGGGGCAAGTTTAATAGGAAGAAAAAAAAAGACATAATACTTTGCCATAAGAACTGAGCAATTGAGACTTCCCCAACACGAAAGTTGTGTTGCCCCGCAGTGTGTGTGATTTTTCTCCAGAAATGTTCAGCTACTCAGGTGAGACTCATTAACGAAGGTACAAGGTAGAGTATGTACACCCAGGATTTGGCTTTTGCCAGACATGGACTTCTGTAAAAGAAGAGAGGAGCGTGACAGTTGATGGTATTTGCAAAGTTGTTACTATGATAGCCAATCGTATGATAGCGGGCAGTCAGGGTTCACTTAAGACCATAATGTGAAGGGGCATGTTGAGATAAAGTTGAAGACATAGGCTCATTTGCTGCCTATCCAGTGGCAATTGCAGAGCATGCAGAAGAGGATGTGAAAGAGGAAAAGAAAGGATGCAGATATACATAAATGTATCAGATTAGAAGATAAACCAAACCATAGGGAATGGCCAAGGAAAGTATGACTTCCAGCAAATGACTGAGATACACAAAAATCCTGATGGGTGTTTGGAGAAAAGGATGTGTACATTTTCCAGGGTGTGATAGAAATTCCAGAATGGCTGCTCCTCCCAGACTTCAGGGCTAGCACCTTACATTTACATGAGCTCACAGGAAGATTAGAGGATTGACTCTGGCAAGTAACATGACCAGAGTCAAAGAAGTCTGCAGGACGGTTGTTTTGTAAATTCATCTTCTTTTCAATAAAAAGCACTAGTCCACAAAATACAAGAAAAATTAAAAAACCCAAAGAAACAATTGAATTCTCTTTTCTATATTGGCTTATATTCCTGGAAACTCTTCAAACAGAAAAGTGAAAGTTCTGATATTATTATAATCGTAATAGTTTATGTTGGTGATATTTGCATGGCGAATCATTTTCAATCATTTTCAATCCTCAAAATGCCCAGGTTTCTGTGTCCTTAATGTTATATTGGGGTTCATATATATTATTTTATTTGTTTTCTATTTGCCTCAATGATTTCAGTGCTCCCATTTCATTTCATACCTTTTTAAAATTAATCATTTTATAACTTCGAGTTTTCTCCCTATTAACTTGTTAGTGACCCATTCATTTATGATTTTTTGTGGATACCTTAGAGATATTAACATGGGACTTTGATTTATTACAATCACATTGAAATTATTACTATCAGTAATGGTAGAATCTGAGAATACTTTACTGCATTTACCCTTTTTTGTCCTCTGATATGTGTTATGTATTTTAATTCTAAATATACTTTAAAGGCCATAAAACACTAATTTCCCTTGAAATATAATCACATATTTATTCTTTCTGTTTCTCATCATTCCATCTGGCATTTTCTTGTTTCCTTCTGCTTAAAGAACTGCTTTTAGAATTTCCTTCAGTGCAGGTTTGTTAATGACAAATTCTCTTGCTTTCTGTTTTTGTTAAAATGGGTTATTTTGCCTTCACTTTTGATGGCTATTTTTGCTGGGTGTAGAATTCTAAGTTGGAATTTATTTTCTTTGATTTTCCTCATTTCTGTTGAGAGGTCAACTATTATTTCTCCTTTGAGAAAAATGCCTGTTTTCTCTGTTTTTAATATGGTTTTCTTGGTTTTAGATTTTAGCAGTTTGATTATGATATGGTATGGTTTGTGATGTGTGTGTGTGTGTGTGTTTGTCTGTGCCTGTGTGCGTAGGTGTGTGTTGGTGTTTATCTTGCCTGGAGTTCACTTAGATTCTCGGATGTGAGAGTTGATGTCATTAATCAGTTTGGAAAGTCCTCAGCCATTATGTCTTCAAAGATTGCTTTTGCCTCATTTTCTTTCTCCTAATAGTATTCCAATTACCTGTATATTAGATATTTATACTGTATTCCAACATCTTTTATGTACTTTCCGATATTTTTCATTTTCAATTAATGACTGGGCTTTTTTATTGACTTCCTTCATTTTACTAATCCTGTTTTATGCAATGTCTAATTGTCTGATAAGCTTATATATTATGTTCTTAATATTAGTTATTATGTTTTAGAGCTCCAGCATTTTCATTGGATTCTTTTTATAAATTCCAGTTCTCTGATGAAATTATTCATTCTTTGCATCTGTTTGCTCCAGCTTGCTTTTCTTGTATGTATTTGATAAACTCCTCGTCTTCTAATTAAAATACCTGGCTCACTGTGGATCTATTTGTGTTTGTGTTGTTTTTATTTTAAAAATTGCATGTTAGTAATATTATCTTGTATCTTGTCACACCTAGTAATTTTTTTATTGAATTTATTTACTATGTATAAAAATTTAGATTATTGAGCATCCACTGTCTTCCTTCACTCTTTTCTCTACTAGGAAGATAAAGTGGGAGCTCACTAACTTAACCCAATAAGGGACTGAGCTGAATCAAGGCTGGATTATATTTCTCTCATTCACCTTTGTTTCTAGGATGGAGTCCTCAATGGCTTTCAACCAAGAGCCTACTAAGATCAACTGGGCCCCTCCCCTGATGGGTCTCACACTTTAATCCTTGTCTCCGTCACCAAAGGACTGTCAGAAAACTCCATTCTGCTTCTCAGAGGCTTTGTAATTAGCTTTTTATCCTCTCGTGTAGCTTCAGAATCTGGCATGTGTGTTGAGAAAACTGGCAGTATTTGGTTTTCATTTCCCTCTTTTAAGTGGGATCCTGACAGTTCAAGTCTTCGTTTTTGTCTCTGCAGGGCCACAAAAATATTTCTTCTTGTTTCTCTATCCCCACCCATAGTCTCTGCCCAAGTGAAGGATGGATTCTTAAGTTCATTTCATGCACCAAGAATTGTCAAATGCCCCAAGAGAGAAGTTTCTTTAGAATATCACCCCAGCTTTATGAAGTTCTTCCCTTCTCTGAAATCTTCACCCCTTAGTTCTCACTGCCTCAGCAAAAATCTGATGTCTTTAAGCAAATTTTGGCAAGTACTTCCTACTTTTCTAGTTCATCTTGGCAGAAACCATGGTTTGCTATATAGGCTACTCCATCTTGCCCGAAACAGCAGAAATTTCAAACAATGTCATTTTACAAAGTAAATCATCTTAAGGGTGTTTGTCTTTCAATTGAGTGAGCTTGAGAAGTTGTAAAGGCTTTGAATTCTGGCTGCATTTTTTATTTATTTTATTTTTTTATTTATGTATTTTTTTTTTTTTTAGCAATTTGGAGTGTTGTGATGCATTGTTCTGAGACAATATTATTAGCAGCTAAGAATGGTGGCTTTGACATCAGGCAATTCTAACCCTGGCTGTCCAATGCAATCTTGGCCAAAGAATTAGATCTCTGTAGACTTCATTTTTACCATCTATCAAATGGGGAAGAAAACCCTGCTTTCTATGTTTATAAGGAGGATTAGATGATCAAATATTTATTGATTACTTACTTTAGCTATACTAAATGCCTTACATATATTATCTAATTTTAATATGCTATGTGCCATAGTACACACTAAGGATTCAGTAAGGGATAGCAGTGCTATTACTTATCCTGATTACAAACCACACCCTATTTTGGCTTCAGGTAAAATCACGAATCCCCCCATGGTTCATTTCTCATCCCCTGCCCTTTTAACTACAGAATATCGACAAGGTAAATACAGGCCAAAGATAATTTTTTAGCTCATAATATTCATATTCATATTTTTGTGCTGCAGTTAGCAATCAAGAGTATGTACATCAATAAAAACAACAAAAATAAAGCTTAATTATTAATAACTGTGAGCATCAGGACAATGTAGAAATATGAAACATGTTTTCCCATGTACTTTTAAAAATAGCATAGCTAGTTTTATATGTGGGTTGAATATAGTCAAAACATCAGAAAAGTTATTCAGGATAAAGCCTTAAAATGCCAGGTTTTACTTTTTGGTGAAAATGACATGTTGGACTGCTGCCTGATGAATTTAAACCTAGACAGTTGCACATTTGTAGTTCACAAGTTGGGGAGCCTGTAGCTTTTGGTCTCAGTAGCTCCTGGGGTAGTATTTGCACTTCATTTCTGGCCCTGTATATCTGATTTGATGACATCTGTTAAGGAGACAGTGGAGGGAAGACATGCCTATGAAATTTCAGTGAACACAGCCTGCATTTCAATGATCTGAGGCTGCTGTTACCTTGTCATTTATTTTGTAGCCTTTGGGGCTTTGACAGGCAATACCCAATCTGTTTCTCATCAGTTTAAATCTCAATATTTACTTTTAGATGTTTTATTTTAAAATCTTTAAAAAATAGAAGATTGTGCTTGTCCATATCATACAGAATTTGCTTCTTTCACATGAAAAAAAAAAACAGATTTGAATAGAATATAATCAAGGAGAAAAGAGCCACTTTACATATAATGAAAAAAATTATGACCAGGCATGGTGGTTCACACCTGTAAATCACAGCACTTTGGGAAGTTAAGGCAGGAGGGTCCCTCAAGCCCAGAAGTTCAAGACCAGCCTGGACAACATGACAAGACCTCATCCCTTACAGAAAATTAAAAAAAAATAATTAGCCGGGCCTGGTGGTGCACATCTGTAGTCCCACATATTCAGGAAGCTGAGGCAGGAGGAGCTCTTGAGCCCAGGAATTTGAGGCTGCAGTTAACTATGATGGCGCCACTGCTCTCCAGCCTGGGTAACAGAGTGAGACCCTGTATCAAAAAAAAAAAAAAAATATATATATATATATATATATACACACACACACACACATATATATACACACGCATGCGTATATATACACACATATACATATGTGTATATATGTATACACACACATACATATGTGTATATATGTATACACACACATACATATGTGTATATATGTATACACACACATACATATGTGTATATATGTATACACACATATACATATGTGTATATATGTATACACACATATACATATGTGTATATATGTATACACACATATACATATGTGTATATATGTATACACACATATACATATGTGTATATATGTATACACACATATACATATGTGTATATATGTATACACACATATACATATGTGTATATATGTATACACACATATACATATGTGTATATATGTATACACACATATACATATGTGTATATATGTATACACACATATACATATGTGTATATATGTATACACACATATACACATACATATAAAGAGGGACAACATAAGTTTTTTTAAAAAAGCAGAACTATTAACAAACTATAAATGCTAGTTTTGCTTGATATAGTTTTCTTTCCACAATGGTTTGCAATTGCCAACACCTAAACTGGAGGATCTTTTTCTTTTTTATTCTAACCATCTCCTAACAAGTGATTTTTAAATTTTAGGATGAATCCCAAGAGAATTGCTATTAGTAGTAGGTGCTGCTTATGTAATCGACAAGATCATTAAGGCAGATATTCTTCTAAATGAAAGTCTAGATCTTATATAACATAGATCTTGATACCTCCCTCATCAAGGGGTGGTCTATACACAGTAGCAGCAGCATCACGGGGAGCTTGATAGAAATGCACAATCAAAAACTCCAACCCAGATATAAGGCAGCAGAATCTGCATTGTAACAAGATCTCCAGGTGATCCATATGCACATGAAGTTTTGAGAAGCTTGCCAGACTAGAACAGGGATTGACATATTTTTTCTACAGAGGGTCAGATAGTAAACATTTTAGGTTTTATAGGCTATTCAGTCTATCTTGCAATTACTCAGCTTTATTGTGCAAACAGCACCAGAGACAATACAAAAAGGAATAAGTGTGGCTGTGCTATAATAAAACTTCACTTATGGACATTGACATTTGAATTTTGTATAATTTTTACCTGTCACAAAATGTTCTTCTTTTTTTCCCCAATTATTTAAAAATGTAAAATCCATTCTTAACTCAAAGACCACACAAGAACAGGTGGTGGGCCAGACCTAGTTTGCTGACTCCTAATCAAGATTCTATCATTTTCTTGACCTTGACCTTTCTTGGGTTGCCCTTGGTGCTTGTCTTAGGCTGCTTGGGCTGCCATAAGAAAATACCACAGACTCAGTGACTAAAATGATGGATACTGGCCAGGCACAGTGCCTCATCGCTGTAATCCCAGCACTTTGGGGGGCCAAGGTGGGTGGATCACTTGAGGTCATGAGTTTGAGACCAGCCTGGCCAACATGGTGAATACCTGTCTCTACTAAAAATACAAAAATTAGCCGTGCATGGTGGCAGGAGCCTGTAATCCCAGTTACTCAGGAGGCTGAGGTAGGAGATCACTTGAGCCCAGGAGGCAGAAGTTGCAGTGAGCCGAGATCATGCCACTGAACTCCAGCCTGGGACACAGAGCGAGACTCTGTCTCAAAAAAAAACAAAAAATAACATATAATAAAATAAAATAATGAATATATATTTTTTCTCAGAGTTTTAGAGACCAGTAAGTCTCATATTCAGGTGCCAGCACAGTCTGGTTCTGATTTCTTTTCCCGGCTTGAAAAGGCTGCCTTCTTGCTGTGTCCTCACAGGATATAGAAAGAAACCTCTGATGTCTCTTCCTCTTATAATAAGGCCACCAGATTTATAGGATTAGAGACCCACTCTCATGACCTTATTTAACCTTAATTACTTACATTACTTATGTAAGGACCTTATCTCCTGTTACCTTGAGAATTAGGGCTTTAATATGTGAACTGGAGGGTGAGGAGGCACAGCGCAGTCCATAGCAGTGCCCACATCTTCTCTCTGACATCTTCTCTGACCGTACCACCCGGAATCATTTTCCTGTCCATGATGTCCCATTGTCGCTGTTAACTGCCTGTCATCTTTGCTGCTTAAATTTGGCCTTATACATTTATGACAGCACATTCTGTTCCTTCAAAGAAACTGCAAGCTCCCTGAATGCAGATGGTGCTGATCAAGGATCTAGTGACAAGTTCAAATGACTGCGTTGAGCTTAGAAGTTAATGATTGACTGATAGCAATGACGCAGCCTGACTTTTTCTGCTCTTGAGTCTCCCAGTTTGTTAAATGATTACAGGATCCTTATGCATCCTTTTGGGCTATTTTCTCATCTCTAAAATGGGGGAAATGTGAAGATACGTCCAGCTTCTTTATGGAGGGATGAAAATTACCTATTAGCGGCCTGTTTTGAAGATCCAGTCCTCTGTAGTATCAGGCACTTAGAAGTGGCAGCCTTATCTTCACTATTTCATCTACTTTTTGGATGCAATAAGACCAACTATTTCATTTCCTGATCTTCTGATGGAGTGTCCTTTCTTCCCTTCCATATGCTTTCTCCCATCATATTTCTATTTGGCAGCCATCATTAACATGAGGTCCTTGCTTAACAAAGACCTTTCAGTGCATTTTATTTACCTTTAATGTTTTAACATTATTCACTATCCATCTTACATATGAGGTCACTGTGAGTTGATTCCCTAGAGAGCCATTCTATTATTCCTCCCTTCTGTATATTTTCTAGTGTTTTTCCTAGTCCCTTTTTAATGACTACCCACACAGAGCTTCCTTCATTTGCTTTGGAAATGTTTGCATTAGTGACTCATGGTGCAAACAGATGGGGACTCGGGTAAGGTCCTCATAAATCATTCTCAAGGATTATCTATGTCACAATCACAATTTAAAGCTTTAGGAGAGACTGAATGAATTAGGGATAAATCCTATATATCATCTCATATGCTTTGCAGGCCTTTGGCTGAAATCAGCATGGATTAACACCTTTCCCAGCCTCCATTCTTCTATAGTCTTAATATTTTTAGCTAGGACCAGGGTCCCTGATTTCATTACGGTTTTAGACATACAGTGCTGTTCTGGAAACATTATTTTCACTAGTTTTTTTTTTTTTTTTTTTTTTTTTTTTTTTTTTTTTTTTGCTCACACCAAGGAGAAATGCAGGTGACAGGACACAAGTGTTCTTGATGTGTTACAAACATTTGCCACAAACTGGTTGCACCCTATATTTCCTGGTTGAAGTGAGCTCTTGTCAAATGCCTGCAAACAATGCAGCTCAAGTCAGGGGAGCAAGGACGCGTGTAAAGGATTCATGAATGGCAAATGAAGACTGAACAGAAACACTTTGAGCAGAGCTGTTGATTAGCATCCTGAAGGAGTGATCTCTTAGGGAGGAATTCACCTCTTGATATTTCATTCACTCTGGACTTATCATGTGGGGAATCAGGCAGTCCTGTAGGATTTAATTTGGAATAAGTGAAAAAGAAACAATTAGAACCATTGTAATACTTGTTGCAGGGAATGCCAAACAAGCTTCCTTTGTTGTACAATTATTTTGGCGCTAATAAGTATGTCTTTATGTCCTCTAGATTGGTGCCTTGGATATTTCTCTCCCTACCTTGTCTTTCCGTGTAAAAACTTTAGATGAATACAATTTTCTATTAAAAATTAACTTGTATCATTTGAAATTAGCATACATTAACATTTCTTTAAAACTAGAGCTCTGCAAAGCTTTTTCAAAATGTCTCTCTCATGATTGTGAAATGATTTTTGATTTTTTTTTTAATCCAGCTGCAAGGAGAGAGGATAACAACATTTCTGCATTTCTGAGTTGTGTGACTTAGCCTTTTTGATTCTTAATTTCCTCAGCTGCAAAATGGGGATAAAATATTTACTCCCTAAGGTATTGAAATCCTTAAGCAATGTATACAAAGCATTTGACCAAGTAATTGACACGTGGACATATAAGATGGTCAATATTTTTTCTTTGTTATTATTTTGAATATTTGAAGTATGCACATTAAAATTATAGTAGTATCCACTGGTTATAAAATGCCACAGATTCCCTCAAATAACTGTGTAACATTCAGAGGAAGGAAAAAATCATCTCTTAGTGAGAGCATCTTTATTTGAAATCTTCGCACGTTGGTAATTTTATATTAGAGATTTTGCTCCTCAGTTTCTGTATAGCCAAGTGCATGGCTTTACACGTTGTTGCTGAAATGATAAGCAACAGCCGTCTTATTCCTAAAGACTCTCAGCATACTTTTATTAAAGATGGAGCAGGTATCTGGCACAGAATTGGAGTATAGTAAATCGTGCAACAAATGGTATGCCAGAATCAATTTACTGCAGGCCCCCGATACAGTCGCTTTCTCCTTACCAGTTTCCAGCATAAACCTCTGTGCACACCTTATATGAATGTACCACAAGTAGCTGAAAGCCTTTATGTTGTCTCTCTAAGCAGAAGTTTATGCCATAAAGGTAATGTGAAAAATAGAGAATAACTATCAAGTTTCATTCTTCCTGAATTGTATTCAGGGAAAGGGGGAGAAGAGGGAATCACAGGATATCAGTGTTGGGTCAGTGCTTGGTGATTGCTGCTGACTTTTCACCGATGAGGAAACTGTATCACAGAGTACGGAAGTAGCATGTTGGAGAATGCTACCTGAGAATGAAAGAGTCAGAATTTAAGCCCATGTCGGTCACCTCTGAGGTCCCTTTCTCTTTTCTGTATAATATATTGCTGTCAAAATTTCTGAGTGGATATTTTTTCTAATTAGTTGTTGCTTAAGGCACATATAATTTCTTCTCCTGGAGCACGTGATAGAAAACAGACTAAGGTATCTTCATCTACTATGTGCCATTTGTTTTGTATGCAGTTTCTCATTATCTGTGGGCAGTCCCTGGTATCCTGATTACACGGATAGTACAGTTAAAAATTAAAAATGTTAATTCTGTCTCTCCAGGGCCCACAGTTCGTAAATGAGAAGGGGGCTTAAAACTTGTCTCAGATCCACTGATTCTTGGGGTAAAGTTAATGGATAAATAGAAGTTCTAAATATGAGAAACTGTGAAATCCTGCCTTCCAGCTCTGCATTTGCATGCATGATTAAAAGACACAGCACCTCAGAAACTTGAATTTGTACTTCATATTGTATATGTTTGTATTATAGATATAGATTCCAATGGATAACTTGGTTCTAAGCCTTTTTGTTTTGGTAAATTAGAATTAAAGAAATTATAAACTAGAAGAGGAATAATAGAGTAAATAAAGAAAAAAATGTTCAATCCACCTCTGCAGGGACAAGAATATTGACTATATCTCAAAGGTTATGAGTTATAAATAAGAACATGTTAATTATTTCTTTTTCCTTGGGGTGGATGTTCATTTCTACCAGCCTTTCCTACGAAACAATGCATCTTAAAATATCTTTGATTCTCGACACTATTTAACATTTTTTCCAAATATGCACATTTTCAGGAAAGAGACTGGGTGATATCCTCGCCTCTTGGGTGGGACTCTATTTTAGATTTTCTGATTGTTATAATGATAAGATATACTGGGCCACTGAACATCTAGAATTGATCCTTCCATCCATTACACAGGAGTAAAGGATGCTTGCATCATGCCTATAGAAATAGCAGGGTTGCAAATAGCCAATTCTTTGCTGCTTCCAATTTGGAAGCTGACAAATCCTTGCTTTATTGCCCTGCCACATGCGAAATCTATCTTTCTGCCTACACAGCACAAGTCAGTAACCTACATAATTCTTCCAGGATATTCTAAAAGCCCCAAGGCGGGAGTTCATACTCTGTATATTTGGCATTTGGAATCTCATATGGAAGTGCATTCAGTGACATCCTGGGAGAATTTCCAAATATACCAAAACATTTATTTTGCAGTTCTTCCTATTTGCATTATTTAATTTGTGCTGTCTTGCTAATATTTGCCTTTGTCATATATTTGTCCTATTATACATTTGCCATTTAAAAATTTGACGCAGCAATACAAACGTATTTAAGCTGCCGTGCTGCTCAGAAGGGCCTATTATATATCAGGAGTCTGAAGAGTCAAATCAAATCACAGAGGATCTACTTTTATACTCTTACTTATTTTACTGAGGTCTTTCAACATAAACAAGCACAGCAACATCTTAAAGTCATATCTCTTTGATTCCAAAGTGAAATACTCCATTCGTAAGACAATGAGGAAAAAAAGAGAATTAGAAAAGGAATGACTATACAAGTCACTGTTAAACTAGGACACTCTCGAGAGTAAAAGGGAGCTAGTAGTCATCACACTGCATGTGTTTTACGCAAATTGGGACTCAGAGTTACCCTTGTTAAAGATGTGTTATATTGCTGATCTGAACTGAGTTCTCAAAAAGAAGCCCAAGCAAAGTAGTCTATTTGTTGCGCTAAATCTAAGCCCCTCCCTACTCAAAAATCCCCAAAATACAGGATATTTATACATAGATAAGTATACATTTACCTATGAAAAAATATACATAGGAAAAGCATGCGATTGTGCTCAGAGTTTATGTTCCTGAGTTCAGCATATTTTGTGTTCTCTGTAGTTCTGGTGACAGAATTCTCTCCTTGTTCCAGTCTGCTGAGATGACCATGGGTCCATCTCTTCTTGGCCTTGTCACTGCCCCATGGTAACATCTTCTGAGGTGGTCTCGTGCTCATCTGAATCTTAACTAGCCAGTCCATTCCTCTTGATTGCAGGGTCCTCCATTATAACCAAGAGGACCCTCTTGTTTCACCCAGGTTGGGTGTCTCATTTCTGTCACTTATGGTCACTTGAAGAAGATATTTGGTTGTTTCCTGAGCCCTGATGGGGTATTCAGCCTACTCAGGGAAACAGTGTTAGATGCATCTACCCGACCATCCTACACAGGTGACTCTACTGCACCCTTCTCTGCCATGGGGAAATAGAGAACTCTTTAGGGGTATGTATGCCATAAATGCTTCAAGTGGGAAGCAGAATAAAAACACCCTCTACTCTCTACCTTATAAACATAAATGGAGCATTTCTGCCAGTAAGATCCCACCACTCTTTTCAGTCTTAGAGATACTAACCAGGATCTCACTGACCCTTCTTTCCCACCCCTTCCAACTTCCAGTTCAAAGAGGATGCGTTGGGGAGGGGGGCTGGTACGGATGATTGCTGGGTAGCCTGGATCATGTATTCTCTTAATACTCTACCCTATATCTGTATCATGGTCTTCCCCCACCAATAAAAGCCAAGACTTTGACAGATGTATTCTCTGGTTCTACTTTTAGCATCATGGAGGCCTTGAGTCTAGCAGTGTCAATGGGAGAAGGTCACAGCAAAGTAAGAGGATGGGGATGGCAGGGAACATACTGGTAACTAGTGACTGGCTAGTACTTCCTGTCCTTCTGCCTCTCTGAGTTTCTTGAGGGAGCAGGAAGCAAGTTCGTTCAGCTTTGAATGAAAGCTCGCAGCTCACAAAAGACTGAACAGGGTAGGGCCTCCTTAGACTGATGTTAAACACAAGTAAAGCACAGTGGCTGTGGGGTCTTTCCTTAGAGTCATATTGGCTTGGTTGGGATCCCTGGCCCCTGCCAGCTTGGGGTGACTGTATTTTATAGGTCAAAATCTATTGGAAGATAGAGCAAAATGAATTAAGTGATAGTCAGAAGTGGGATATCTCAAAATTATGAAAAGTTTATCTGCTCGGGTGTTACCACACTCTCTCCTCCTGCTTCCCCCCACAACTTCTTCCTATTCTCTACCTTTGTGCCGCCCCTCCCCCCGGCCACCTCAGTGTAAAAGCCACCAACCTCAGCCTGCTTCTCCAGCTCTCACAACTTAAATCCCACACACTGTCTACAGCAATCCGACAATTCTGGTTTTGGAAAGACCATCAATGTCTATCTTGACATACAGTGAGCACCCTATTAATACCTACTGAATATCTCTCAACCTTTTTGTATATTTCAAAAAACATTTGAAATGATCCTAGAAAAGCTCAGAATAAAGCAGTCCTAATTGTTTTTCTGTCTAAAGACACAGCTGAAAGCCTCAAGAGTTTTAACAGAGCACCTATTAATTTCAGGGCAATTAGAAGGGAGGGGAAAGATCAGAGAATGTATCAACTTGCTGTAAGAGGCAAACCTGTGCAAATTAAGTTTGTCGAAATTATCAGCAAACAGTTGGTTTCTGTCTGCCCCAACTGGATTTCAGCAGCATTTTATTCAGTTTCCACCTCAGTATTTTCATCTAATGCTCTATGCTTTTCAAATAATATTCATGTATAATTTTATTTTTAGAAAATCCCATGAGTTAATGAAGATGATTCCTATTTCCACAATTTTGCTCTCAAGGAAACTAAGACAGAGAGAAGGTAATGGAATTGCCCAGTTTACATGGCTACAGAATAGTTAAGATTTCAACACAGTTCTTCTCCCTTGGTCTCTGATTCTTCTCTAACACATTTAATTTTTAGAACAAAATATGTATTTAAAGAAAATATTGAATCTTCACTAAATGGCACAAAATAAGTTATATATATATATACACACATATGCACAATAGCATATATATATACATACGCACACAGACAATATCAGAGGAATTTAGATTATTTAATCACTTTCTAATTGCTAGAGCAATCAAAAATTGTTGACATCATAGTTAAAGAAAACTGGTAGAATCTGCCCTTTTCTTTAAGTCCACTCCATTTGAGAATTGAGTTAAAGCTGAAAAATGCCAAGACTTCTATTCTGCCTATCTTGTGGACACATTACTTGTCATGGGAGGGGTTTACTTGAAAATTAAAATTGTAAAAATAATAAAATGAAAATTAGAAGAATGGCTGCCCCTCATGGGGACATCTGATTCTGTCAGAATGGCATTGTTTTTTTCAAAGAAGTTCTGAAACAGCTGTAATATTTTTGAAATACTTGTTAGTGCATATCAGTTGTGCTAAAAAAGGTCGTTTATAAAAATCTGCAAATTTTATGGAAATATTTCCTTTGGTTGTGAGAAAACACATTTCCACATGTCACCATGTTCACAGAGCTGGCTGACAGGGTTAAGAAAAGTGTGAATTTATTAATGTGATCATAGAATCATCCTTTTATATTACCTATGCCATGCCAAATTCCCATAGGAAAAGTATTAGGGTAATAGTTGTCTTCCTCTTTGTTTTACAGCTGGATATTTTAATTTTCTATAATTATAATTTGGTGCGTAAATTATTTGCATAATCCTATACTACGTCATACATTTTTAAAAGACTTATTGACAAGCTAAAATTTGGAAATATTCAGCTATAATAGAATACCTTTTTAATGTTCACGATTCAATATAAAATCCTTCATGTGAAGCATATGATTTATAATCTATTAGATTTTTTAAAACTATTTAAGGTTGACCTGTGAAAACCCATATAAACACAATTTATGATATAATAGGGTTTAGCTGGATGGAATACTGTAATAAATAAAAGGTACACAAACACCATTTAAAATACATATCCATATAAATGGTTAGGTTGTGTTATGATATTGTCTTTGTAGATTCTGGTTGTATGTGCTCAGGACAAATAAAGCAATATCTATTGTCTGATAAAAGAAAATCATTAAAGCAAAGGTATTTGCCTATGTTACTTCAATCTGAGTCACTACGATTAATGTTATATGATATTTTTCTTTAAAAATCTATTTTTATGTCTATAAATCCTCTCTTTCCCCACTCTGGAAATAGTGTCTTTCTACCAAGCAATAAATATTCAGCATTGCTGTTAATGAAACCATGATTACTGATTATTGTTATTTTATCATCTCTACTGTCACTGCTGGTCATAGATATAATTATTTCTTCATTTCAGTAAAATGTTTCAAGAATAATTTTAACAATGTAGTATATGGGGAATTTAAAGTGACAGTTGTTACAGATATTGTGTATCATTGATAGTTGTAACATTGATATTTTAAATAATCATATTTAAAGTTCAAATTGGTGATGGATTCTATTGATTAAAGGCAGAAAAGTGAACCTTAAAAAAGTTTCTAAAAGAGAGCTTTGGAATGAGTCCAAAGATGATATATTGCAAAATGCAAAATGGGCACCAAATAGTTAAAAAAAGACTAAGAAAATGAGGCTGTTTGCTAACTCAAGATAAGATGCTAATCCTTTATAGCCTAATAGGAATCTCATATCCTCCCCTATGAGTCTTATTCTCTGTTGAGCTTTAGTATTTGGTTCCCCCTTGTTATTATTATTAATGTGAGCCAATCAGGTTGAACTAATTAATTTCTGTCAAATGAATCAAAGTCTGGTGAACAGGACTAAGATGTTATTTTTTCTAATCATTTCAAATTTCTCCGAGTCAAATATATTAACATAGTGCTTGTAAGTGTATTAGTATAAAACTGATTGCACTGAAGGTTGGTGTGTAAAAAGCTTTGACCAGGAAGAGATTAAGCATTTGCATTCTTAGTATGTAAATCATAGATAAAAGATGGAATAGTAAAATGGCTAAAACTAAATCAGAGATAGTCCTGTAAGAAAACTTCCAAAGAAACAGCAGTTTCTTTTGCTGAATTCAACAATTAACCTGTTCTTTGCCAAACTGTACATTTACATGAGAAGTAAAATATTGTATCTCCTGTGTTCCCAGCATGAGCCACAAAAGTGAAGCCAGTCCAAGAAGTGTCTCTTTTGTCCATCAATGTGTCCCCAGCTAAATCTTTTCTTTTGCTTTCTCAAATAGATCAAAATCTACCATTTCTAGAGTGATTGAATCCTCAGAGCATCTTTTGGTATCAAACCGTTTTTTCTTTTTTTCTGGTTTCCCTCTGCTATTAGAAAATACAATAATAATTTCAGGCCAGGCACAGTGGCTTATACCTGTAATCCCAGCTCTTTGGGAGGCCGAGGCAGGTGGATCACCTGAGGTCAGGAGTTCAAGACCAGCCTGACCAATATGGTGAAACCCCGTCTCTACTAAAAATACAAAAATTAGCCGTGCATGGTGGCAGGCACCTGTAGTCCCAGCTACTTAGGAGGCTGAGACAGGAGAATTACTTGAACCTGGAAGCGGAGGTTGCAGTGAGCTGAGTTTGAGCCACTGCACTCCAGCCTGGGTGACAGAGCAATACTCTGTCTCAAAAAAAAAAAATTATTATTATTATTTCATCCTAATCTATGGGGACCAGTATTTATAAATGACCCTCTTCAATTAGAGAAGAAAGATGTCTGCTTTTCTGTTATGTCTCATTCTGCTTAGGGCAGTATTTCACCTACTAACAGTTTGTGCTCAGTTGAGGATCTCCTTGTTTTAGTGTAGTTATAAATGTATTGGGTGGAGTAGAGAATCATCTTTATACATTTTATCATTAATACAAACATACCTAATTCTCCACAAAAGCTGAGAAGGTTCAGAGTTCCAGTCTAAAGAAAGAAAAATAAATTCTTTCTATAGATACATGTAATTTCAGATTACACAGCATGCCTTTATATTAAATAGATGTTGAACCACACCTATAATATTATTTTCAAATTTTATCACTGAGCCACATAAAAGATATGAAAAAAGCTGGAGAAGTTTCAGAGAACAGTAACTCAATTGATTGGGGCTGTAAAGTAATTCCACACAGCATTGACTTTAAAAGATTGGCGATTTATATTCAGGAAGTGTTCAGATTTAGAAATGATATCATTGAAAACTTTGAAAGCATTCCTAAAGAGGAAAAAAAGTTACTTAATCCTGGAATACTAGTGCAGGAAATTTCTTCTTAAAGTTTGAGAGGAGAAATATTCAAACAAATAAGATGCTACTCTACACATAAGTTATAAAAGAGATGTAACAAGGCAGTGTTCTGATTTACACAATTTACAGATGAAAAAAGGCTAGAAGAGGGAAGAAGATGATGACAGAGTTCGCATGTTGCTTGAGCAGAGATGCAGCCTAGATTTGCACTGCCAAGCACAGTAGCCACTGGCCACGTGTGCCTGAAATGCGACTGGCGTGACTGACTGAGATGCGGGTCTTCAATTTTATTTCACTTTAATTGATTTTAATTTTATTTAAGAATTAAGAGTTTAATTATTGGAAAGAAGTTTTTGAAGTAAGTGTGGAAGAACTTGAATATGTAAACCTATTTTTTCAACTGTAAATTTTATAAAATCTAGAAATAGATAAAATATTTCCAATGAAAATTTTGCATTCGAATTGAAATGTGTTGTAAATGTAAAAATATAGTAATACGAACAACTAATTTATTTGTAATGTGGTATTACTATTTTAGCTCATTGGTAAATGTTTAATATTCATAGATTTTGAACTGATAATGTTTTGATAATTTAGGTTAAAATATTTTCAGTTAAAATAGGTTAGTGAAAATATTTTCACTTGTTTCCCTTTACTTTTTTCATGTGGCAGCTCCAAAATTTAAAAGTACCTCTGTGGCTCATATTACATCTTATATTTCCACTGGACAGCACTGATTTGACCATGAATTGATTTAAGTGATTAGACCAATTAACAAAGTGTTTAGACAAGCCTATCCTAAGCTTACCCACAAAACTGAGGGAAGATTCCCTTTATGAGATGAATGTCAGCCCACAGCCCATTGCTTTCTCTTCCATCTTGTCCAGAACCTCATGGCTACATAAACAAATGTCCTACAACAGCTGGTTCACTCCTAATTTCTTCTCCTATCTGCACTGACTGTCGCATCCTGCACCCACTTACCCGAAGGCATTTACTGCGATTTAGGATCTTGTGGGCTTACGTTTCTCCAAATTACTTTGAAGGCAGCAAGATCTTAGATGCTACACCCCCACGGATGAACCAAGTTGCCCCTCTCTTGATTAAGTCTAGTCAGCATGGGCTGGGCACGGTGGCTCACGTCTGTAATCCAGCACTTTGGGAGGCCAAGGTGTGTAGGTCACCGGAGGTCCGGAGTTCGAGACCAGCCTGGCCAACATGGTGAAACCCTTTCTCTACTAAAAATACAAAAAATTAGCTGGCGTGGTGGCAGACACCTAGTTATCCCAGCTACTTCAGAGGCTGAGGCGGAAGAATCGCTTGAACCCAGGAGGCGGAGGTTACGGTGAGCTGAGATAGCACCACTGCACTCCAACCTGGGCAATGAGAGCAAAATTCTGTCCCCCCTGCATCCTCTTCAAAAAAAAAAAAAAAAAAAAAAAAAAGTCTAGTTAGCATGACTGGGCTTCTGACTTAGGGCCACTCCTTGGTCCATTCAGCTTAGCTTGTCTTGTAACTCAGGACCCTTTGAAGACATAAGCCCTTCTCTGAATGTGGCCTGCTGTCCAAAGTATGTGCATCCTGTCATTCACTGGCTAGCACTCACTCTCCCAATGGCTGGAACTGGCCTTGCTTCTCTGCATTCCGGCTGAGGGCTCAGGTCTTTATAGACATCAGTGTCTGTAGGATCCGTGGCAGCCTGCCTGTCTCTGTAGATTTGCGACCTTGGATTCCCCATGACACTGCTTGCCTTGCCTAACTTAACTGATGCTGAAGACATTTGGGCTTAGTAAACACTGGGTTGCCCCTTAGAGCTTGATACTTTAATGCTCTATTTTCCTGGAGAAAGCCTCCTTACCCATCACCCCACTCACCATGGTGCCCTTATTTCCACTCATTCCTAACTCTGACCCCATCTTCCTTCTTGAGCCATAGAGAGTGAACTGAGGAAACCTCTAATTAAGTCAGCTAATATCATGGAGTGTTAACAACAATATATTTTTGTGAAACATCTTTTTGTGCCCTTATCGTAGGGAATGTACTCTATTAGAAATATCATCGGTCTTCCCTGGAATACTACTTCTGAGCGTGAAAGGGTCTTCCCAGAATCTCTGAAGGTGCCCCACAGAGATAATCACCTATTGTATGTTTCTGTATGGTGAACTCAGCTCCTCTCTTAAATGATCCCTGAGAGAGTTATCATTACAGTGTCCTGATTTACAAACTTACAGGTGAAAAAAAGCTAGAAGAGGGAAGAGGGCAGTGAAGGAGTTCACTTTTCTCACATAGCTATAGGGTAAACTATAAAAAACTAATTTGTCTCTAAGTTTTTCAAGGTGAATACAACAGACCAGGTCTTTAACAAGAGTCTAGAAGGATCAGGAGATCGAAACTATCCTGGCTAACATGGTGAAACCCCGTCTCTACTGAAATATGACAAAATTAGCCGGGCATGGTGGCGCATGCCTGTAGTCCCAACTACTTGGAAGGCTGAGGCAGGGGAATCGCTTCAACCTGGGAGGCAGACATCGCAGTGAGCTGAGATGGCCCCACTGCACTCCAGCCTGGGCGACAGGGCAAGACTCTGTCTCAAAAAAAAAAAAAGAAAAAAGAAAAAAAAAGAAAAATCTAGGAGACCTTAGAGCCTGGTTTGATAAGGGGAATTATGTAGATAAAAGCTCTGGGAAATAATTTGAAAGAAGAGAATAAATAGTCTCTCATTTAGTATTAATGCATGTACCTCTTCGACGTGGAAAGGAAAGAAGGTACCAAAAGTGTGCAGCAATGGCTTTCAAACTGGGAAGGGGTTGAGGTTGTACTCCCCAGGGACAGTTGGCAATTTCTACAGATATTTTTGAGTGAGGACCTGGGGGGCAGAGGAATGCTACTGGTGTCTAATAAGTAGAGAAGAGAGTTGCTGCTAAACCTCCTACAATGCACAAGACAGCCCCCATAATAAACAATCATCCAGTCCCAAATGTCAATAGCTCCAAGGCTGGGAATTCTCGCGTTAAAGTTCACCGACATTTTAATCTCACAACATTTTAATCCCACATACAAATAGACTGAAGCTCACAGATATTAAACAATTTATTTAAAGTATTAGGACTAATTAGAAATGTGATTGGACGGGAACACAGAGAGTTTCGTTTTCAGGACTGGCTTTCTCGTGCTAACATGCTGTCCTTCCCATTATTCACATGTTCTTCTGAATTTCTTAAGAACAGTTTCATGAAACTTTTCAAGTTTGATGAAGCTGTTGAAAGGGTGCGGCTGTGTTTATATGATGTGTAAAGCCTGCCTTTCCTGAAACTGAATAAATAACACAAAGACAGCTCCCATTTGACAATGCTGGCCATTAAGCAGGATACAGGAAGTCTAAGTTATTATTCTTACTTTACCTGAAAGAAGCTAATGATCTTAGTGAGGAGACTGAGCTCAGCA
The DNA here is from genome assembly GCF_028858775.2 of Pan troglodytes. Classification (NCBI taxonomy): domain Eukaryota; kingdom Metazoa; phylum Chordata; class Mammalia; order Primates; family Hominidae; genus Pan; species Pan troglodytes. The sequence continues at coordinate 62,574,345 of NC_072415.2, forward strand.
TTATGAGAATGTGTGTAATAGATTAGAGGCTTAGGACTCACCGATCCAACTATAAAAGGGTTGTGCAATTTTATTATTTGATTAGTTCATCTTAGCCTTGTGCACTTTCCTCTACCATTCCTGTGGCCAAGTCCTCCATCTACATTTCCTCCTTAGCTGCTGATTTTTATCAAGGGAATTATTTAATCTTGGTGCCACTAACAAATTTGGCCATTACTTTATGGCTTCCTCCTCCACATAATCACATGATTACATCTTACTAGAAGGGTAAGATGTTCAGTATCCTGGACAACTGCTTTTAACTTCTCGCCCACTGAAGTTCTTTCTTTTCTGGATTTAGCTAATTTTTAGGCCATAAGAAAACATTTTTGGCTGTAAATTTTAATTAAATTTGATAATGGATGTTCTATTGGATTTTAATTTTTTCATGGTGACGTGCATTCAAAATCCATTGTCATATTTCTTGAACACCTACTATGTGCCAGATAAAAATTATGAGCGCTTAGTATTCAGTCATACATACCATAGGCAGAAGCCCTGTCCTGATGGAGCTTACATCTTAGTGAAGGATACAGATGGTGAACTAGTAAATATACAGTAGAACATCAAGGTATGATAAATGCTGGGGGGAAAAAAGAAAGCAATGTAAAGGGATAGGGATTGACAGTGGTTACTGTTTTGAATGAGATGGTCCACATCTCATTAGGTGTGGTATCTGGAAGAGTGCTAAGGATGATGAACAAAAATATAAAAAACCCTGAAGCAGAATGTCTTTTATTCATTCAAGAAATACTAGGAAGGACTGTGTGGCCTCAGGGTGGAGAGAAGAAATGAAGATGGCTTATACCAATAGAGAGGGAGCTAGGAGTAGAAAATATAGATCCTTGTGGGCCTGTGATCCTGATCCTGTGATCCCTAAAGAGAACTGCTCTTGCTCCTCTGAGTTGAAAAACTATAGGTGGAACAAGATGGGGGCAGGAAAACCAGTGAAGAGTCTATTATAGTTCTCCTAGGAAGAAATGATAGTAGCTTGGAAAGAAGGGATAGTAATAGACAGTTTGCTTGTTTTGTTTTGTTCTTTTCCTAAGAATGTTCATAATACAAACACCTTACATTTACCATTTGCTTTTATATTTGGCAATGCACCATTCTAAACCATGAGACACAACTTCCTGAGTTTCCATCCTGGATCCATCACTTGTTAGCAGTGTGATCTTAGATCTATAACCTAATCTCTCTGATTCTTTTCCTTGTCTGTAAAATGAAGTTAATACTGGTACCCACTTCAAAGTGCTGTGTGAGTTGAAATCTGTATGAAGCTCTCAGAATTATTACTGGCTTATGTTAAGCATTATGGTTTTTTAAATTATTTGTTCTTCAAACAAACCTATAAGTATTTGTTTTCCTTCTAGAAAGTAGGTCAGTATTATTTAAAATAATATATGTTATATACATTTACTTATTTACTTTATAAATGAAGAAACTTAATCAACAGCTAATAGATGAGTCAGAATGCAAACCAAGGTCTTTTGGCTCTAAAACTAGGTCCCTTTCCTCCAAAACTAGGTCCCTTTCCTCCATACTACATGATGGTCAGGTTGTCAGATGCTACCCAAAGCTATTTATGGGCCTGCACTCCTCAGTCTGCTGTTAAATATCTCAATCACATTCAACAGATGTCCAGCAAAAGTTCTTTGAGGTTTGTTTCATTTCGATTAACAGAGAAGTGCTGCAGCAGGGATCAGGATGGTGAGAAGTAACCTAAAAGCCACAATTCCATCATGCCATTTTTCCCAGTATTTCACCTTCACAGTCTATAGGTATCATCTGTTCCTATTGCTTTATTTATTTTTGGCTTTCTCAGAGTAACTTATTACTTCCACAAGATAGTTTGGACTTTAAAAGCATTTTTAATCTATTAAAGAAATTTTTCTTAAGAGTTGCACTCTTCTCTTGACAATATAGGGTAATCATTTAATTATTTTTTGATAAAATCCTCTCTCTCTATATATATATGTGTATATATATAATGTATGTGTGTATATATAGTGTATATACGTACACATGTGCATATATGTGTATGCATGTATATGTGTGTGTATATGTATATGTGTATAGAGAGAGAGATACAAAGTTATAGTTGGGAATGTATTGAAAGATTCAGGATTGCTGCTTAGACATGGTTTTTTAACCTCAGCATTATTGATATTTGAGGCCAGATAATGCTTTCCTGTGAGGTGATGTCTTGTGCATTGTAGGATGTTTGACAGCATCCCTGGCCTCTACCCTCTACTGGATACCAGTAACACAGATTACCCCTCCCCGAGTTCTCAAACAACAAAAAATGTCTCCAGACATTACCAAATATCCCCTATGGGGAATAAAAATTGCCTTCAGATGACAACCACTGGGTTAGAGACTTGGAAATGTGATTGGTTTTATTTGTATGCATGAGACTGCTGATTTGTCTCCTTAAAATGTGAACTCTGTGCCTTTTTAGAAAAGTCTGTGCTACTTATTATCAAATGGGTATGTTATCTACTGAGTATAATTTTCCATATGCCTTTCAAATTTTCCAGGCATAAGAATAGAAATACAAATGTGATTGGCTCATTACCATTCAAATGGGAAATGAGAAGATCAAAGCTATATGAAATAAGTAGCTTGATCGAAAATAAGTGGAAATATTGCCATATTTAGATCTAAATTTTAGTGACATTGTACTCTATCAGTAAAAATGTTTGAACATGAACTCCTCATCTATGTATATTTATTGGAAAACAAATACTCAGTCTTTCCCAGCAAACAGAAAAGGAGAGAATATTCCCCAACTCATCCTATGAGGCTAGTATTGCCACGATACCAAATCCAGACAAATACAGTAAATAAAAACTACAGTTCAATATCTCTCATGGAGTTATCTGCAAAAATATTCAGTCAAGACAATGTGATATTAGCAGAAGGATAGACATATAGAACAATGGAACAGAATAGGAGGCTCAGAAATAAACCCGCATAAATATGCTCAACAAATTTTTGACAAAGGCTCAAAGCCAATTCAATGGAGAAAAGATGGCCTTTTCAACAAAGGGTGCTAGAGAGATTGTGTATCCATAGCCAAAAATATAAGAAATAAAAAATGAACTTCCACGTATATCTTATACCTTATACGAAAATGAGCATAAAAATAGATCATAGACGGCCAGGCGTGGTGGCTCATGCCTGTAATCTCAATACTGTGGGAGTCCCAGGTGGGTGGATCACAAGGTCAAGAGATCGAGACCATCCTGGCTAACACGGTGAAACCCCGTCTCTACTAAAAATACAAAAAAATTATCCAGGCACGGTGGCAGGCACCTGTAGTCCCAGCTACTCGGGAGGCTGAGGCAGGAGAATGGCGTGAACCCAGGAGGCGGAGCTTGCAGTGAGCCGAGATAGCGCCACTGCACTCCAGCCTGGGCGACAGAGGGAAACCCTGTCTCAAAAAAAAAAAAAAAAAAAAAAAAAAATTTCATACAGGTAAAATGTAAAAGAATAATAAAAAAAAATTTTTAGGATATAGTCTCCTAGATCAAGGGCTAGGCCAAGAGTCCTCACACTCCAAAAGAACAATGCATAAAAGGAAAAATTGAGTCACTGGATAACATCAAAATTAAAAACTGTTGCTTTGTAAAAGACCCTTTGAAGAAGTTGAAAAGACAAGCTACAGACTAGGAGAAAATGTTTTCAAACCACATCTCTGAAAAAGAACTACTATGTAGATTATATAAGGAAGTCTCAAAACTAAACAATAGAAAAAAAAATCCAGTTAGAAAATGGGCAAAAAAAACAAAAAGAAAGAAAATGGGCAAAATAAATTAAGAGGATACCCAGATGGCAAGTAAACACATGAAAGATTTTCAACATTTTTAGTCATTGGGGAAATATGAATGGAAACCACAATATAATGTCACTACACACCTAACAGAATAAAAAATAGCAATGACTCCAAATGCTTGTGAGGGGAAGGAGAAACTGGATCACCCCTAGATTGCTGGTGGCATGTAAAACGGTACAGCCACTCTGAAAAACAGTTTGACAGGTTAAAAAAAAATTCAAATATCATACAGTTCAGCAGTTGTACTCCTGGGCATTTATTTCAGAGAAATGAAAACTCATGTTCACAAAAATAAATATATGTGTTTATATCAGTTTTATTTCTAACAGACAAATCTTTAAATAGGCTATGTGTTGTTCAGCAGGTAAGCGGTTAAGCAAATTGTGATTTGTGTTGTGGAATACTACTCAGCAATAAAAAGGAGAACTCTGAATAAGATTGGTGGGCCACACCAAAGTCAATATTTGGGTGTGATACTTTATTATAGTTTTGCTAAATTTTACCATTAGGAGGAACTGAACAAACTGTACTTGATCTTCTTTATAGTATTTCTTACAACTGCATGTGAATCTACAGTCATTTCAACAAAAATACATTAAATAAAAATGAAAAAGATAAGATAAAGGTGAAATAAACCATGTTATATACTATTAATGATAATGGCTTAATACTGTCATATACATCAAAGTGCATTAAATACCTGAAAAGGTCATTATTGCCTTATTAGGTATAGATTCATAGTTCAAATAGTCTTCTTAATAACCTTTATTTTTTTCATGGCTTCACATCAGATCTGATTATATTGTCATTTAAGAAGTTACCTTGTTAAGAATTCATTCTACAAAGATTGGAAATGTCTATTCTTCTATTTTCCTATTTGCTTAGACCTGCATATTACAATAATTATTTTCCACCTGCCATTTATTTGTAGGAATCTTTTTGAGGCACTTGTTCATTTTAAGAGGGATTTTTAACATAAGGTAATCTGTGTCTGTGTAACCAGGCACATGTAAGCTACCAGATACTGCAGCATGCTGAAAACAGTAAACAAACCAGTAAGAGCTCCACTGGCTTCCCTTGGCATCTTAGGACTCTACACTCATTTCAGGAAGCTTTGCATGTGGACCATAAGTGACACCCAACCTCTGACTTTCAATAGAGGAAGGGTTCCAGAAGCAATCTGTGTTGTAAACATTAATAGAGTTAAGTGTCTTTCATATCTGTTCTAGATGAAATTATTATTATAAAAAGAAGTCCAACATTTTCATCTTGAACACTAAAGGATCTTTTTCGATAGCTGCGGTGGTATTTGCCAGTTCAGAGACCACTAGTTTAAAGAATAAAGCCATGTGTGGATCAAAAAGACTTGATACACTGCATTGCAGGTAGAAAGACCAGGCAGTAAGAAAGCCAGCAAGGTGCTGAGTAGAATTTAGGTTAACTGAATGCTACAGGCCTTCTGTATCTTGCTTATGACCCCTAAACCCAGTTACTAGCTAATTGAGAAAGTCCTAGAAATGAAGACATCATCATATCTAAACACCCAAGTTGTACCAAATAGCAACTCCTTAGGTCCAACTTATCTCTTTCCTTTTTATTAAGTAAATATTTCCTTAAAGTATAACACACAGATGGAAAAGTGCATATGTCATAAATAAACAGCTCAATGAAATTACTAAAAAGGAAAACATTGGCATAAACGGTCCCTAGATCAAGATACAGAATGTTACTAGCACTTGTCAGGCCCTCTTGTTCCCACTTTCCTAATTCTGTTCCATGGAGAACCACTATCCTGACTTCTGATACCATAAATTAATGTTTATTTGGGGATTTAATTTTAAAGGGATTAGGAAATACATAGTGTTCTGGGTCTGGTTTTATCCATGCCATTGATTATGCTTGTAGTTCATTCATTCTCATTGCTGCATATTATTCTTTTAAATTATTATACCGCAATTTATTTTATTGTTGATGGACATTTTTTCCTTCACTTTTGACTATAATGAATAGTGCTGTTAAATACATTCTTACATTCTCCTCTATTCTTATTCCAGATTGTGGCATTGTTTTCCTGTAAACTGTGGTACTAATTTCCCTAAAAAATCTTTGATACCTTATATTGAAAAAAGAAAAAGCAATCCTCCTAGAAACAATTAGCTTTCTTATCTATACAGTAATACAAATAATTCCTGATCATCTATAGAGTTTGAGTCCAAAGGCTATGGTAGCAGGAGGCTGAGTAAATATGGGATGTTGAATGAGCCCTCTAGGTCTGAGATTCCATAAGACAAAGCCATTGCCATGTGCTGGGAGGGGTCAGGGTAGAGTTCCCAAGGAAAGGTGGAACCCAGAGTTTGGACCTTGCAAGTTGCAATATGTATTTACAAGGAAGAGTAGTGGTTCAAAGCAAGAGAAATATAAAAAGGCATGGAATGAAAATATTATTGGCTTGGGTTAAACGGATTAGAATAGGATAAAGTGTAAATTACTCCTTGTGTCGTTTCCTCTTTGATTCTCCAATTTACAGGTAGGTAGTCATAGAATAACACTGAAATCCTTCTGACTTGGTGTATCTTAGAAAATAAAAGAAAACTGTGCTAGTCTCAGAAAAAGGGCAGTGCAGAAAGTAGATCTGAATACATGTGAAATGAGCCGGCATGATGAATATTTGTCTGTTCTCACTTTCTCTTCTCTGTTCTCGTGTGTATGTGCCCACTTGCAAAGTGAACAGTGATGGTAATTATTAAAACCATTCTTTGCTCATAAACTGAGAATGTTTGAAAACAGAGCCAGAGAGACAAAAATGACTGGACCCCTATGGTGCATTTTTGTTTTATTTGCTTTTAAGAAAATATCTACCTGCCTCTACATACTGGATTGAGGCTCCTTCTCACCTTACCCTTCTCTCAGGCAGATTAATCACCTGTCTAAGCATTTGAGGTGCTGATTAATTTGTAACCCTAAATGAAGGCCAGAGAATGCTAACCATGTCCTCTGAGTTGAAACAGTTTTCAGTAGGTGGATGAAAACCCATCTTGCTAATTATAGTTTTGGATAACAGATTAAAATATGTAGAAAGGTTTCCTCCTTAGATGATTAGATCTTTCTGAATGACAACTTTTCTATTTATTAGCTCTGCATGCCTTAGAAAAAATGTGCTTGCGTGGGAGAGCTCCAGAATGTAGCTGCCAGATTGGGAGCAGACCTTGTATTCACTTGTGCCTTTCTGAAGCTCAGTTTACAGCTTTCCTAGGTTTATCTGTTCTGTGCCTGGGTTTTGCTTATAAAGTAAGGTCTTGCATGCCTCAAGAAGTGGACTTTGTTAAGTGCAGTGCAGTTAAGATCTGCAGTGCAGTGGGGACTTTTTCCTTTATATAATTTTTAAAAAAGAAGCTGATGGGAGAAATAAGAACCCCAGGGAATGGATGCTTATGTGTAGATTTTGCTGATATAGGAGAAGAAAAGATAACTGTGTTTTGAAAAGACATGTGCAATAGTTTAATCATTTCCACTAGCTTTACTAGTTAGGATATCTGGATAAGTTGCAATGAGGGACAGGCAATGGGATGGGGGAAAGTAAGAGAGGAAGAGGTAAAGCAAAGTTAAAAGAAATGGAGAGAATTTGGTTATGTTTGCCTCTTTGTGTTGAATCTTTTTGCTCTAAATCAGGGTTTTTGCAGGTTTATAAAGTGGAGCCCAGGAGGGATCCACCTCAGCTGTTATCAGGCCATGACTATGTAATGTGGAACTGAGGATGGAAATAATAGGATGGCTGACATCTGGCTAATTGCCATTGCAATTGAAAGCTGCCTGACAGTTGTGTGAAAATTGCTTGGAGATGAAGAACTTTCAATGAACCATGATGGACAGAAGTATCTGAGCAAAGAAATAGTGGGCAATGAAAAAGATGGCCTGGAGGACAGGGAGGAAACTGCCTGTCATATTCTCTCCTCTCTTGTCTTCTCCTCCCATTGTATCTCAAGAGTAAAAGCTTACTCAGTTAATGGCAAGTTATTTTCAAAGAGAAAACAGAAAGCAGAGGTTTGCAAGTCTGGAGTTACATTAATTTGCCTTAATTTTGCCTTCACCCAAAGCCTACTGAAGCACCAGTCATCCAAGGGTCTCTTCCTAAACCAGTGCTTCCAAGCTTCTCAGTTCCCAAGCCCTCAAAACATGAGCCCCCAGTGCTGCCCTCCACAGTGACAACTCTGTCATCCTCCTCCAAGCACCTAGTGCTGAGAAGTGACTTCTGAATTGTCAAGACATTTCCTATGAATGGTCAAGACATTTCCTATGAATAGTCACTCCCAGAACAGGCTTGCCGAACCCTGTAGCATAAGTGGTTACTGCTATAATCAGTAAATCCAAGTTAACTTACCTAATCAACATTGTCTCCTTCATCTCTTCCCATCCTCTCAACAGAGGCTTCTCGGGTAATACATACACATTTTAATTTTGGCTGTGTGGAAACCATTGTTGATCATTAAATAGAGTAATATTAATGGTAGGGTTTCCTGGAGATGTCCAAGATTGTGGATAATGGTCCTAAAGAAGAAATTTGCGGGGAGGCCTTTCTTTATGAAACCCTTCACACCACCCCTGACTTGTGAGGAGGGAATAGCTGCCTACTGCCTGATCCAGTTCTTTTTATGTCCCTATAAATACAGTCTTCCAGATTGAGTTTTAAATACTTTTTGTTATATTATGACAAGGTTTTTTTAAAGAATTTAGGCAATGATTTTTTTTAATTTAGAATTTCCTAATAGTGTTAAGGGCCAGAGAATCAAAGTATTCTTTCCATTTTATAACATTGGTTAAAAGTGCCTTACAATAATAGTTTGTGTTTTGCTGCTTTAGTTAGTGTTCTCATGCATGAGTTACACTGCTGTGGTCAAAACCTATAAACAAATTCTTTGGACTTACAAACAGTTTTGGAAATTGCCATATACTGTCCTGACAAGTAATTTTACTTTCTGTTTAATTATGCAAACTTAAGGGGACTATTGAAGAAAAATAGTGTATTTTTCAGGCCAAAAATATACATGGGTGGTATATTTAAAGCCAAAAATTCTGTTGAGAGAATTCATTTTGTCTAGGAAACATTCATATTCTTTCTCTCACTTTGCATGTGTACATTCAGACTATGATGCTCAGGATTTGAAAAAAAATGCATACTTGAATTGTGAATTTTTTTGAGATTTAACTAAGTTAATTTTTGTAATGAGAGGAAATTAATAAAATATTTTGGAAGAAACTTAAATTTATATGTCAACCACTGGGTCAAATAGATTCATTTGAGGTTCACATTAAAACTCCCATCATGTTCACTGAATAATTTTAAGGCTGTTTTAGTCATCTTGGGCTGCCATAACAAAACACCATGGACTGTTTGCTTTAAACAACAAAAATTTATTGTCTCAGTTCCGGAGGCTGGGAAGTCCAAGATCAAGGTCTGGTAAGGTTCAGTTTTCAGTGAGGGCTTTGTTTCTGGCTTGCAGATGGCCACCTTCTTACTGTGTGCCTACATGGCCCCATCACCAAATGCCATCACTTTGGGAGTTAGAGGTTCAATATATTCATGGCACGGTGGGGCAGGGGATATCAACATTCAGTCTATAACAAAGGCCTTAGGACTCTGCTGATAAACTCTGTATTTGTCTTCAGTTTGGGGGAGGTATACAGGAATCTGGGTTACACTAGTTTGAGGAAGTTATCGTAATTTTAAAACTAAACTGGAAAAGGTGAACGGTTTTCTCCATAGATTGTTTATTAATAAACAGCAGCTTTCTCTTCTATGTTGACTAAAGGTGACATAAAACTTCATATTGATTAGTAGCTGAGTTTCTATCCCTCAGCCTACTACTGCCTCTCCAGCCAAAGCAAATTGCAGAGTTAAGATGGCACTCAATAAATATTTGTTGGAAGGATTAATGAATAAATGAATAATTTAGGCAAAATCTATCAAGCCTAAAAAAATAATCCTCAATCTTATTCAGTAAACATTGTCTGCAAGCTGACTTTGAAAAAGAGCAACGGAATAGAAATGCCCAAATTTTAAGAAGGTGATGACTTAGTTGAAAAACTGAGAGATAGAATAAAATTACTAAATAATCATAAGGCAATAATAGATTAAGACATAGTTTTGGGTTACTCATGGATAATTACATGGTCCAGGGATAATTATCTACAGATACATCCATGGCAATATCTACCTGTACATGGTTTTACCATTTCTATAGCATAATTTTTATTTGGTTCAAGATAAAATCAAATAAATTTTTACAGGCATTTTGTCTAGATCTAGATTCCATGGAAATTCTAGACATTCCCATCGTTAGACACAATAACCAAGTTGAGAGATGCCTCCTCTTGTTCTCTTCCAGGTGTAGTATCTTAGTGCTGTCCAAGGACTACACCAAATTCTCAGTGAGACCCCCTGATCCAGAACTAACAACACTCTCCCGAAAATCTCTCCTTTTTTCTTTCTCTAATTTCAGAGTGCCAGATAAAATACAGGATACCCAGTTAAATTTTAGAAAACAAGTACTGCATATTGTGTTATTTACTTATATCAAAAGTATCCTATTTTTATTTTCCAAATTGGCAACCTTTCTCTAAGCCTGTCCCAAGTGCCACTTTATCATTGCATTGTAATTTTAACCACCCTTCAAAACACAGTCTATTTGAAAGAAAGGATTGCAGTCATGTATAAATGTCTCATAGCTAGATTAATGTATAGTCATTAAACTAAGTATGTTTGTATATTTATCCAGAGGATCAGTCTTCTGGAGGTTAATTTTGAATATAAATATTTTATAGTACCCCACCTCAAGAGAGAATTGATACGTTCTTCTCAAGTTTGAATGGTCAAGAAGAGGTTGGGTGTGACAATCATTGCGGATCTGTAAGAGTGGTAATTCTAGCACCACAGTTTGAGAACAGGACCCAGCTATAGAAAGCATGTGATAGTCATGGCCACAGACTAAAATTATTCTGGTAACATTGGTATGAAGTGATTGTTTGTTCTGATGTGCAGAAACATTTATCTTTTTATTTACTTACTGTCCTCTGAAATGTGGATGAAGAGCACTGGGTTAGGAGTAAGGAAACCTAGATCTTATTCCCAGATCTGCCATTGTTTTTTAGGTGGTCTCAAGTGTACTGGGCCTTAGTTTCTCACTTGCAGATTCTACATGATTGCATCTCAACTTTATATAAGAAGCAGCTGAGGTGTCTAGGGGAACATGGAGATTTCTGGGTTTCCCATCAGACATTTTGATTCTGGCACCCTAGGAGTGGGCCAGGATGATGAATATTTTTAACAAGCACACAAGTTGATCAAACGCAAGTAGTTCTGTACCATGTTGGCAAACTTAGAGTAGATGACCTCTCAGTCCCTTTCTATTTAGTTTTACAAATGTGGACATCTGTGATTCAAAGAAATAAACAAACTTGTTTATCTAGAAGTGTGTTTTCACTTTTTAGAAACAAATTGTTTATTTTAGAAAAATAAAAAAATATAGAAACATAAAAAAGCATCCATTAGAAGTTTAAATGTCTTATAACAATCCCACAAAATGCACAAAAGCTAATTTCAAAAGCTGCATTAACTCTACATTGTGAATGCCTCTGGTTACTTGTTTATTGGGCAACTTAATCTAAAAAGGTTCTTTCATGAATTTTCATCAATTTTGCAACAAAGCCCTGTTGCAAATTGTGAATTATGCATTAACATATGTTCATGCTAATTTATACACTGGTGACAGGTTTTTGGCATGGGATCAATAACTTACAATTACAATTTTTAAAGTTTGTTTATTAATACCATCAGGGACTTGGGATTATCATTTAGTTAACAATGTGTAATTTGAACCCAATTTTTTAAAAAGAGCAAGTTCTGCCATTGTCTTAAGTCAGTATATTTTTCCAAGGAACAACAAATGAATCTGAAACTAACAAGATAAATGCTTCCTGCTCTTCTCAATTAATAATTTTTATAGCTCCGTGAGATTGCCTGATGTTGGTGTCTTGTCATCAGACGTAAATATGGGGTGTTGTTACACCAAGTTTCTCTAATATCTAAATAATTATAGGCAAGCCTATTTAGGTCACAATACTTAGATAAAAATTATAATTTCAACTAGCTGCTTCTGAAAATTTAATGTGATGCTTCATTTCTTTATGCATATTCTTTAAAGTTAAGACAAAAAATTCCTAAAAAGAAATCAGAATAATCTTAAGAAGCTTCAATAGTATGTTTCTCTCTCTCCAGCATGCTTTTATTTAAACACATTGGTTTGTAAATAAACCTTCTTTTGAAAAGCCCTGGTATACAAAAAATATTCTAACAAAACAAGTAAATTAGAGGTTGATTATTTGCAATGCTTCAAACATTTTCTGCTTTAAAAATATAACTGCATTTCCCTTGAAGAAGCTCCTGCTTATTACACTGAAATGGGATTTGTCTCAAATAATTTTATGCCAACTTTTTGGAAGCACATTGTTATGTAAGTGGAAGCTCAGCTTTTCTACACACAGCAGCAAGTATTTGATCAATCACTATTACTAATTTGTAGAGCGGTTTTAGCTACCACATCTGACAATTATATTTCAATATTTATTTTATAAAAATGAAGTTACTAAGAATAAATCAATTATATGCTCACTTTATCCCTCTGGTGATGAACAGTGGAGCCAAAGGGAGTGCATGAGCTTTGAGTATGCCTGCTGTTCATCCTTATTAACATCTTTGCAGGTGCGCCTTGCTGGTGGTGGGAGAGGTAGGAAAGAAAAGAGCATATTTTTCTAATTAGCAGTTCTATATCAGATAGCATATAATAGAAGGCCAAGGGTAATTATTCCTATGCCCACAATAGGAATTTTTAGGTTTTTAGATTTTTTTTTATTTTTGGTCATAGAAGGAATACAATTTTGAATAGCAGAGAGCTGATTTTAAATCTTGGTTCTCTCCATTGTTAATAGTGTCAAGGTATGTATCTTCTCTGAGATTTTGCTTCTTATCTTTAAAATAAACATGATAATGCTCTGTTTAGTGGGTTCTTGTAAGAATAAAGTTAAATTATCCTCATATATATCCTTACCATTCTCTCGTATTTAGGAGGCAATTAATCAACATTTAGGTGCGCATTTCCATCCACTCTGAAATAATGAAGCTGTCTCTGTGGTCCTGATTTGAAACCAAAGCTTTCTATGTCCCCTATAGCCACTAGGATGTCTAGTCTATATGATATCATTCTGTATCTGTTGGTAGGTTGCTTTACGTTTGTTAGTAAACCTATATGATCATCCAAACTAGCCTGGTAGAACCTTTAGCCCCTTTCATGCCCATCTTCCACCCTCTGCACCACCAACTTCCCTACTCCTACCCATCTGTAGCAATCTGTCACAAGCATTGTCAAACTGTGGCCTGTGGGCCAAATCCAGCCACTCACATGCTTTTGTAAATAAAGATTTATCTAGATATAGTCATCCCCATTCATTTACACAAAGTGGATGGCTGCTTTTGAACTGCAATGGATGGGATGAGTAGTTGTAAGAAATCTGACCACATACAGCCTAAATTATTCACTATTTAACCATTTGCAGAAAATGTCTGTAGACTCTGGTCAATTACCTAATAGAGTATAACTAGGGTTTTTAAATATGATTGATTAAAAATTAAATACTTGTTGACAAATAGATGCTGATTAAGTGGAGAACAGAAAAATGTGATAGTTATTGTCATAAACAGATCTTAACTCTCCTACTAAGAATGATGACAATAAGGACAGAAAGACAAAGTAATTTAAGAGAAATAATGGAAAGATGGAAGCCAAAGATGATGAATCCTCCATTAACTGCTATTGCACCTTATTTGAGTTATGTTATCTTTGTTAGCCTCAGTTTTCTTATCTGCCAAATGAAAATAATAATTTCTGCTCGACCTAACACCCTAAGGTCCAAATGCACATTGCACTAACTAATGATATTCTTACATTATGTAACCTTTATTTTCTTTATATAATAATGACTCCTAACTTAAATTTAGAATTCAAGATGCATTCATTCTTCTTTTCTAAAAGTTTCATAAGAAGTGGTGGTTGTCCTTGTAGGAAAAGCTAGGTGTGAGTTGAGCAAAGACAAAGAAGTATCTTTAGACAGTGTTTGAGGATTTAGTAAACCTTATCTGACAGGGAACAAAATTTCTGGCAGGCCCAATGGAGAGAAAGAAGGGAGAGTGTGTGTCAGATAAAAGAAAGCAGAGCTTGGAGAAAGAGGAACTAAGGGGAGGAGACAGATGGCCAATGGCCTTGCAATGAGAATATTGAGTATGGTAAATTATTAGCTGTTCAGTGTTCCCAACAAAATCAGTGACAGCAGCCCCTGATATATAGGCAATCAAAGGCAAGGTCTTCAGACACTGCAAGGGGCTAGAAAACCTGGTAGTTGGTAAACAACAATTCAGAACATTTGATCTTTAAGAGGCTTCTGAGGGCCACGAAATGGGCACTGATCTAGAATGCAGAAACCATTAGATTTAAGGCCAGCCTTTTCTATCTCATGTCATCATGGGTAAGTCTCAGTTTCTTCATTTGTAGATTTAGAATATCTTCCTTAGGTACTTCATGAGACTTCAAAGAATTTAATGAGGTAATTTGTGTGAACATGTTTTGAAAACTCTTCAATTATAGGCCCATATTATTATTTTATTGAGTACAATAGCTGAATAACTACAGAAGGACATGGGCTTTTAATATATTTCTAGAAAAGTTGATAGATTTTCTGCCTGCACAGACACAGTTACACACACACACGGTCAGACTTATTTCATAGATCCATCTATTTTGGTGATCTGGAAGTAGGAATATAGTAAAATGCTCTCTCTGTATTAGTCTCATGGGTAATTATTTTCCTCTCATCAGGTTACAGGTATCCCCAGAAATCTTCAGAATACAATCTACAGGTGGTGTTTAAATATCCAAAGTCACACACCAATGCTTTCTTATCCAGTGAGCAAAAAGAAAGCTCAATGGGAACCATTTGGTAAAACTGATGCACAGGGATGGCATTATTCTTACAGGTGTGTAACCTAAAGCTTTTACTGGGTTCCATCTATCTGGATTAACAAAGAGCCACATTACAAATGATTCTGTTCCCTCGGTGATAAAAGAAAAAATTACTGAGAGGGGATATCATGTCATAAGACTAGAATACTAGGTTTAGAGCAATTTGTTCTTCTTTTTTTCAATTACGCAGTAATGGTATCCACATATTGTATTCAGTCTACAGGCAATGTGCTTAGAAAGAAACAAACATAGCCTTTTTTGAAACAAAGAGATGTTATGCATTAATACATGAAGTGGTGGTTCTTTTGCTATAATAAATGCATAGCTGGTGATTCCACCAATGAGCAATTTGTTGGAAATGTTTTATTGGTTATGATTTATGGATGACAAGTTTGAGTAATTGTTAAGCTTAATTGCACTTAAATGATGGATTTTTTCCTCAGTTGTTTATCTTCAGGGCATGGATGAAAGCAAATGTGTTGGAAAAATGCAGAGTTCAGTGGTTGCTAAATGAGCTTATTAATGTTTACATATGTAACAATTTAGGCCATTAATATGTATATGTTGGAATGAGATGACCATCTCATCTCTCAGTCTGCAGAAATTCCTGCACAAACTATCACTATTTTATTTTTGGATAAACACACAGCTGTTCTATTTCAATTACAAATTCAGGTTGTCCTGAGATTAATTTTGTTCTATTTGTGGCTGGTAAAAGTATTTTCAAGAAGAAAATGAAATTACTATACCTATTTGGCATGCACGAGGGCATTAGGTCAAGAGCATCTAGCCTCTGACAACTCTGGGGAGGGAGAGCAACTGGTCAGATCCCCAAAGACTTGGCCTTATTTCCACAGAATGATTTTCTAGGCAGCCCATTTTACCTATAATACAGAGGGTTAGCAAGGCAAATTTGCCTGCCTTTCCAAAGGCCAGAATGAAACACTGACTTTCTAAGCTCTAAAATATTCTTGTTGCCCTTTATTACAGCTAAATATGATATAGAATCTTGTTATGGACTTAATGGCTGAGGGCACACATGGTTTAAAATTCTCAGATATGAATACTTGTCTAATGGATGGAGCATGAGTTAGGTTGACCTCTTGCAAAACAAAACAAAACAAAAACAACTTTCTTTCCTCTCATTTTCCCAGTATCTCATTAGCTTTTCAATAAATACTTGTTGCATGAGTTATAACATTCTTCAAAAATAAGGCTGATACATATGTGCATATATATATTCCAAGATATATTTCGAATATAATGTGCCAGATGCTTTTTGTTGCTAGGAACAGAAATTCACTCAGTTGAACTAAGAAATGAGAGATTTATTATAAAGATACATATGAAAATAAGGAAGTAAGGAATTTTGACCATATTTCTGAGTTTTATACAAGAGTCTAGAAAAATCTGCACTACTAGGTTTCCAAGAAGAGCAGGTACACTGTTACTGCCAGGTTCTCAAAGACTGGAGCCTGGATTAAAAGCTGGACCTCAGGAACTGGGCAGACAGCATTTTAAGATCCATCATCCCTGGTGACCTGATTATCACATTACCCCTCAAAAGCAGGGCTGATCCTCACCCTAAGGTTTCATCATCAGGGAGATAGCACAACTCTCCACACTTCTGCTTGTCTGCTCCTACTGTCACTGACTTCTATGACGGGGCTCTCCTGTCTTGTGGTTTCTGCTTTCTCACAGTTTTTAGTGCTTCATGGACTCTGCTTACTGCATTAAGTCTACAGCTGCTCAACTTTATGTTTCTGCACAAATTTCCTGAGATAAAAATACGACTGGTTTAGTTAGTCACCAATATTCCAGTTAGGCCACCAGTTATCATATAGATTTGCTACACTTGAGTTACATGCCCAATACTTATCAACTGGCTGTCACCAAGTTGTTACAAATGACAAACTGTATGACCCCCTAGTGCCAATCTATAGACAAGAGGCTGGGGACTTTCTAAGTCTCAACCTTTTGCTACAATGTGGTTTCTCAAAGGACTGTGACAATTAGACGTAGGCCAATATTCCAGTACTCATCTTTGTACCTAGTTTTCTAAGAGAAAAGAAGACATGCTTTCCTAAATGTTATTGCTATTCAATAGCAAAAATTAAGTATCTACAAAAATTAACTGGTCATCGTGATAGAACTGGTCTGTCCTATTAAAGAAAGAGCAATCCCATTCCTATTGCTCCGACATTTTAAGCAGCTGTTTTTTTTTTTTATTTGTTTTTTTTTTTTTTTTTTTTTTTTTTTTGAGGTGAAGAAGTCTCGCTCTGTCGCCCAGGCTGGAGTGCAGTGGCGCGATCTCAGTTCACTGCAAGCTCCGCCTCCCGGGTTCACGCCATTCTCCTGCCTTAGCCTCCCGAGTAGCTGGGACTACAGGCGCCCGCTACCACGCCCAGCTAATTTTTTTGCATTTTTAGTAGAGACGGGGTTTCCCCGTGTTAGCCAGGATGGTCTCGATCTCCTGACCTCGTGATCCGCCCGCCTCGGCCTCCCAAAGTGCTGGGATTAGAGGCGTGAGCCACAGGGCCCGTGAAGCAGCTGTTTACTGCAGTAACACGCTGTTATTTCCTCAAGTTCTTCCAGGTTTCTTCAAAGTCCATTTCCTTTTCCTCGGAGTTTCAGACTCTGTCCAATTATTACACTCACTCATGCCAAGGACTTGCAGATATAAGAATTATCCTTGATCATATAAGTCCTGCCCTTGAAGATGCATCCGCCTCGAGCTGTCTTCTTATCCACCTTCTTATGTCTCTTCTTCTGTGGATATGAAGATGATAATGTCTGCTCCAGGAACACTTCTTATGATGTGATTCAGAGGAAGAAATGCATCTACTTCCTTTAACCCATTTATGTTTCTGGAAAAAAGTACCATGGTTAAGTCTTCTCTCCAATGAAATAGAAAATTTTAGCAAAGTCTATAAAACAAAAATCTCTAATAGAAAGCTGATAGTCAAATCAAAAACCCTCAAAATTTTGAATGCAATTAAATGTTAATATATTTTAGTGAAATTATATGATGTATAGTATATATGACATAATGAAATGTAAAAATAATATAGTATGTGTTCAAGCACTTGTAGTTTATAAATATTTTCATGTGAATTGCTATGTTTCATTCTTGCACCAACTCTATTAAGTGGACAAGAATAATCTCTCTTCAAGGAATGGTGCATGTTTTACACACACACACACGCACACACAAACACACACGAGCTGAGGCATTTTTTGGATGTGGAGCTGTATGAGGCTGACAGCAGTTAAGTGATTTGTTCAAGTTCATTACAAGAAAAACAGTAAGTTGGAGTGAAAAAACATAAGCTTTTGAGTGGGTCTGTCTGTGGGTTTAAACCCTACTTTTACACTTTCAAGTTGCAATGACTTTGTGATAGTTACTAAACATTTCTTAGGAAGTCTCAGTTTTATGAGATGCAAAATGAGAATTGTTGCAGAGCTATGAAGAAAACAGAGAATGCACATAAAACATACTTAGTAAATGGTACATAGGAGGTGCTTGGTAGGTAAAACTGGAACTTTTGTCTTTTTCTTCAGGGTTCTTCCTACTCCACTGTACTTCAAGAATTAAAAATATCATTTTTCAGGGAAAATGAATGAAATTACCAAAAACTGAAGAAGATATGTCTTCATTATCTTTATCCCAAAGCATTTACTTGGCATCCAAAAACATATTCAGAACACTGTGCTAGGTAATGGAAAAGTCCTAAGACACCCAGAGAGAGATTGTTTCCTTACTCTCACAGTGGATGAAAAATACTGAGAGGCAAATGAGAGAAGATGCCTATGTCAGCTTCCTGCAGCATCAGTCTAAATTATTTTAACAGGCTTTAGTGACCTCAAAATAGCAAGAAAGCCTTAAATGTAAAAGACCTAGATAGGTGATGGAAGATAGAGACAAACACTGAAATTTCAGCAAGAGATATTATAGATAAATAAGGACAACTTGGCCTCTAAACATCTTCTATTTACTGCACAGTTCCTGTTAATTTCAGTATCTTTGGGGTACCCTTCTAAGCATTCACACATCTACCCTGAAGCAGGCATTGCTTATAAACAGCCTTCTGTCTGCTGAGCTGTTTCATGGAGAATTCCTTATCACCAGGGCTGCATTTGAACTGATGAGTCAAGCAAGCTACCTGGTGTATTATCAGTTCCTTCAAACTTGCTCTGAGATGTGTGACATGTATAGAAAATAAAAACCTAAGACTTTGATCTACAAGGATGCAGCATTTGCTTGGCTCCAGTAAGAAAAAGAATCCTCTAGAAATCCTAAAAAGCAGACTGGAAAAGGCTGAAGTTCTCTTCTACATTTGCCAAAACTTAGTTAACACCAGCTTTAACTAAAAGAAATATGATAGTCAAAAGACAAACCAATTTAAATATATTTGAGAGTAAGGCAATATATTCATTACAATATGGTTTGTATTTGGCATTTAAAAATATCAAACTTCTTTGCCTAGAGAGATGTTTACTATTTCATACTATCTTCCTTCTTAAAGTAGACAATTGAAATATGTTTCTCTCTGTGTGTGTGTCTGATCTATAGCCTGTCTGGTCTCCATAGTTTTAATGAGTTTTCCATTTTTTTTTCTTAAACTCTTCTTGGCTGGTGAAAATTACTCAATACTGCTATCTTAGACTATTTCAACGACATCCCTTGACATCCATACTCCTACCTCCCTTTTGTAGTTTCTTCTGCTTCATTGTTACCTATTGTCATTACTTTCTCTGAGGCTGAATATCTGTACTAATACCTCCTAAGGTGTTCCGGAATAGTGAAGCCAATTCTATTTTCTACGTTCAAGCATATTCTTGATCTTAAAAACAAAAAAAGATAAAGAGAAGGAAATTAAATCTCCAGAAGCAACCCACTATCTTATGCAACTATTGCCTTCTGTGAGCCAATCTCATTTCCATAACCACCTCCTCTCTTTCCTTTGCACAATGCAAAAGGTAGAGATTTCATGCAATTTTTATGACAGTGACTTAGCTCCCCTCACAGCCATCATCAAATCTATAGGTATATTGGAGTGGCTTCTGTGCTTTTGCATGCATTTTAAGGAATGTGTACAGAACTTAATCTAAATTGAAAAATGATGCTTATCCTCTAGTTTCTTCTATTATAGGAATAAAATAGGTATGTTGGCACTTAGAAAAAAAGTTCAAAAAAAGCATCCTAGGCATATACATTTTGCATGTGATTAATGTGAGGACTTCTTATCAAAGTTATATCTATTAAATCTCTCAAGAATTCCTTAATTTTGTTTCTTTTTAATTTGTGCAAGCTGGATAGATCACATTTAAAATTTTACCAGAATAAGTTCAATACTCAGGAACTCGATCCATTGTTGCCAATTGTTCTGTGTAGTATGTGTTCAAAGTACAAAATAATATTAACACTAATTTGGATTCAAATGATCTTTCTCCACAAGGCAAATGACATTTTAAGACATATTCTGGGAGCTGGATCTTCTGTTTAGATGCTGCTAATAGGGAGACAACAGCTGAGAAACGTGCATCACCATTGACTGAAGGATATGGGTGTGGGAAACCCTTTTTTCAAATGAGTAATTCATTGAAGTTTAAGGGAAGGAATTTATTGTCCATAGGGTACAAGAGAGAAGAGAGCTGTCTATAAACTGTTTTTTTCCTGAGGGCCTCTTGCTTTTTTTCTGAGGGCCACCTTCCCAAACCTGGAGATGAACTGTCATGGGTGGCTGAGATAAAATTCACATAAAATATATCCTTCTAAAGTAGACCATTCAGTGGTTTTTAGTATATTCACCAAGTTTTGCAACCATCACTGCTATCTAATTGCAGAACATCTTCATCTCCCTAAAGAGAACACCATACCTATTAGTAGTCAGACTCATTCCCACCACCTCTCACCACCCCAGTCCCTCTTCTACTAATCTACTCTGTCTTTACAGATTTGATGATTCTGGACATTTTATATGTACAGGATTATAAAATATGTGGCCTTTAAAATATTTGCTAGAAGTTTTTATTGAAATAATCATAGATTCAAATGCCATTGTAAAAATATTACAGAGAGGTCATATGTACCCTTCACCCTGTTTCCCCCAATGGTATCATCTTACATCACCATAGCACAATATTATAACCAGGATATCGACATTTGATACAACCTGTCAATCTTACTCAGACTTCCAGTTTTACTTGTACTCCTTTGTGTGTGTTGTGCATTCCCATGAATTTAATTCTAAAAAATATTGTTACATGTGTAGGTTTGTGTATCCACCACTATAGTCAAGATACAGAAGAATTTCAACATCATAAAGATCCTTGTGTTCTTGTGTGGTCCTTTGATGTGCCTGCCTTCTACCATCCCTAGCCTCTCGCAACCACTAAACCGTTCTCCATTTCTAAACCTTTGTTTTTCAATGCTATATAAATGGAATCAAACATTATTTAATCTTATGGGATTGACTTTTTTTTGCTTATCATAATTTCCCAGAGACCATCCAGGTGGTTACACGTATCAGTAGTTCAGTCCTGTCTATTACTAAGTAATAGTCTATGACAAATACCACAGTTTGTTTAACCATTCACCCACTGAACGACATTTGGATGGTTTCAGGTCTTTGGCTATTGTGAATAAAGCTACTGTGAGCATTTCCATACATTTTTGTATGTGTGTGAATACAAGTTTTTATTTATCTGGGATAAATGCCTAAGAATGCAATTACTGGGTGATTTGCTAATTGCATGTAAATTTCCTAAGAAATTATCACACTGTTTTCCAGGGTGGTTATACCATTTTACATTCACATCAGCAGGGTATAGGTGATCCAGTTTCTCTTCACCCTCACCAAGATTTCATGCTGTTACTATTTTTTTTATTTTAGCTATTCTGGTAAGTATGTAGTGAATATGTGGACTTTGTGACTGGCTTATTTCACCTAGCACAACATTTTCAAGGTTCAGCTATGTTGTGGCGTGCTTTAGTAGTTCATTCCTTTTTGCCACCAAATAATGTCCTACTGTATGGATATACCACATTTGGTTTACCCATTTGTGAATTAATGGAAAAATATATTTAGTAGCAGGAAAAATGTTTTCAATTTTTTTTCATATTAGGATATTATTTATGTCTAACTTCTATTATTAAAACTATCAGGCACTGTATTAGATATTTGATGTGTGTTTTCTGATAGAGGTTACATAACAACTCTAAGATCCAAGACTTGGTGGGTAAACTGGAAACTCACATATTAAATCAAGCATATGAAAAAATAATAAATTTGTTAAGAATACTTATTTAACTTGGCCAAGTCAGTTTTGAGAACAAAATTTTAATACCTCCATTTCCCTACAGACCCCAACATAAGCTTCCTTACCTGTCATTAGATTAATTCACACATTTTGGCCAGCTTGCCCTAATGAGAAATTTGCATTTCCCAGACCCTCCTTATGGTCTAAGTCATCTTACATATAAAGAAATTCAGATGTATTCATTTATTGCGCAAATATTTACTGAGAGTCTAATGTACATTAGGCCCGCAGTAGGTGCTGTGATTCAGAAAGACTAACATAGCTAAGGTCACAAATTTAGCAAAGCAATGATTTAATACCACCTTGCAGATTGAGAGTAAAATTTTATTTTTAATACTTATTTTCTCTGGATCCTAATTAAAGCAATCCAGGGAAATATTTTAAAGTACTTCATTAGGGATCTTTAATTTTTTTACATAAGTGAACTATTAGGCATTATTTTGAAAACATAATTTCTACTTAGCTTGTCAAATGCATCCTATTATTTAACTTTACAGGGAAAGAATCCAATAGCCAACCTACCTGGCATATTGGCTTCCCATTGTAAGTTTTGTCCAACCTTATTATGTATAGCTGGAATACAGATATTGAGCACAATATATCATTAAGCCACTAATAAACTTCAGTTGCTCCTTTACCACTTTCCCCCATCCCCCACTGTCAATGAGTAATTTATCTCCAGCAGCAATATGCATAAGTTGTCTTTGAAAAGGAGGGACATGGCATTATCAGTTACTGCATGAACGAGTTATAGCCAGCTCCATCATGGAAGAGAACAGATGATTACAATCAATAATCAATCAAAGAACCAGTGACAGTAATCATACATCACTTTCCACTGTGGAATCTTCACTCACTCAAAGCTTAGTAATGCAAAATCCACTTTCTGGGCGTATTGGTGCCTTGCCTTTGTCCTGAATCTGCTCCTGGTTTGGAATAAGCCTGGAACGTGGAGCACTCCTACTTGGACTTTCACCCTTTTGGGAAGGTTAGCAACAGTAGAGCCAAACTGAACGTGAGAGAAGAAAAGAACAATTGTTGTAATCCTTGCCTGAGTCCTTATTACTCATTGTACCCCATTTTGTATACGGCTAAGGCTGCACTGGCTAAATCTTTGCAGAAAATCTATTGTTAATCAAGTGTATGCATTTTGTGAAGCTTGTTGGCAGACATTTTATAACTAGACGTGCAAATCATGTCCAGTAAAATATACTGTCCAATAAAAGGTATAATCTCCATAAAACCAGAATTAATTGGGAAAATTGTCTGGGAGGTTTATTGGAAAGCAAATGACTTTGCAAAACACTAAAATAATTATTTAAGGGAAACAATATTTAAAAATACAAAAGCCATTCTATTTGAAATAAAAATAATATATTCTCAGAAAATTGATGCATGGGGATTTTCTAAACTCAGACATTCAACACCCATTTGCTTAGCACTCATTAAGCAGTGGGAAAACATAGATCTCTGCCCTTAAGGAACAAAATATCTGTTATAAGAAAAAAGCCAAAGCCTGATTACACAGTGCAGAGTGCTCAAGGCTGTAAGAGAGTTTGTTCAAAATGCTTTGGGCGCACAGAGGAGGAAATACAACAGCCTGAGGGAGTCTGGAATCTTCCATGAGAAGGTAGCTTTTACACTGAGAATGGAAGAAAAGTGGTGAAAGGTCGTTTCAAACACAAGATCAGACAGACGCTGAGATGGGATAGGAGAACAAAAAAGCATGGCATTTTCAAGCAACAAAGTGTGTGGCTAGAAAGTAGAGGAAGGGAACGGGGCTACTTGCGGGAGGAACAGTGATATGTGGGGCAAAGGAGGAAATGGAACCATGTGGGTATATGTTGGAGCCAGATTGTAAAAGGTCTCATATACCAGGCTTTCCTAGAGGGGAAGTGAATAGACCAACTTGGCACTTCAAGAACCACTTGGTCCTGACCACAGACATGGAGAAAAGACAAAAATGGGAAGCTGCGGACAGATGGACTAAGTAGGCTGCTGCTCCTAAGTTAGGCATTTTGCTCAGTGCAACTTTCTAATTTCTTCCAAAAAAGGACTTTTAGAGATATAGGCTTCACCAGACATGTCTTTCCTCACAGATCCAAAGAAAAATTACCAAACTGGGAGCAAGACACAGTTTTATCAGCATAAAAATTTTCAGTAAATCTCAAGGTATCAATCATATGAAAACATCAGTGTTTCTCAGGAAGAGGTGGCCTCCATCCCAGATCTCTAAACAGGGCTCTCAATCTTTAAGAAAGGCAAGGCAAAAGTTGCTATGTTTGATTTAATCACATACCTAAACCTTCCAAAATGAGTTTGGCAAAGCCCCAAATTCCATCTATCCCCTAGGACATGTCGCCCTTTTCTTCAAGCTAGCGTGACTTTTCCTTAAATTTTAATATTGAAGTTGCTCTTATTTGAAGGATCCTTTCAATGTTTTTATGCAAGAAGCTTAATTCCTAAGAAGACTCTGATACATTTTTGCAGAGAAGTTTGGATCTTTTAAAATGATCTCTTTAAAGTTCTGTATTGTGGCCAATTATGTTCTTTCTGAGAACCAGTTTAGTTATTATTTTCTTCATGGAAGGTTTAGACTCAGTGCGGTGCCTTTTTTATTTTAATCATCCTTAAAGAAATAGAAAATGTTAATAAGAGAGTGCAGGGAGCTAGTGCTGTTAAAGTGGCAGGCTATTGGATTTGATTATTTTTGTACCAGAGAGTTTAATCGTGAACTCTGATTTTTCTTCATCTGTTTGATGATGAAAGTTCTCTCTAGGTCCTTATCTTATCATGAGAAAAACATCTCACATCTAGAGGACAAACAGAAACTGAAAACAATAAGTTGCTGTGCTTTTGCTTCAGGAAATAAATAAATAAATGCAGTAATAAGTAAACAAATGGATAAAGTAATATTTAAAATCTTCTTTATGATATATTTAGACTTGGGCTGCAAAACATAAACAAGAAACTGTTGGGAAGAATTTTGAAATTATTAGCTTTCATAGGTTCTAAAATTAGGCTGTTGTGGGATGGGTTTTTGGAAATTAAGCTTTTTCAAAATGATGTTTTCCATTCAATGTTGGAAAGTAAACACAGCGCCTGTTGAGGCTGCTGCCTGGAGGCAAACACATAGTTAGCTGAAATCTTCCTGGATATAAATATCTCCTGGGATTTCTAACTTGGAGGCTTAAAATTACAGTCTAGGGGAGGCAGCTTCAGTCCACAGCATGTACACATTTTTGGACCTCCTATAGCCAACTTGTCTCACCAACTATTACAAGCAGAAAAAAAAGAAAACAATGACGACAAATGAAAGGAAATAACACAAAGAGAACAAAGATGCAGATTCCAAGAGAAAATGGCATATGGCTCTTCACTGTCTGTCAATGCAGAGTATTTAACGACCATTGAGAGATTGTAATTATGCCTCATTCCACTTGTCTAAAGCCAATCAATGATGTCCCCATGTTTTATATCTCCCCCCATACCTTAAAGTCCTATTTTGCCTCTCTGATCAAGTACAGCTCTTTTCTATGATTACTAGAATTTTCTGTCTCCTGCCCATCCCTGCAGGATTAATTTTTCTTGCCTATAATTCAACCATTACACTTTTTGTTTAGGCTGTAGCTGTGGCTACCTAACAGAACTTCCTACCCTGGATTCCACCTGTGCATGAACCATCACAAGGAGGATCTTTCTAAAACATTCCATTCCAGCACATAAACAACTGTTGGATTTGGCACCTCATCCATCCTCAGCATGGCATCAGACCTCTACACCTGTATCCCAATCTTCCTCCGAAGTCTCCCAGTAGTCTTGCCTGCTTACCTCCAACTACCATCACACAACTTGGGGCTCTGAAATTTGATAGCTTTCTGCTGCCTTTCTGCCTTCTTCACAGTACTAAGTCAACCTCAACTTTCCAAAAAATTATTTCTTATCCTTTTAAAATCCTACCTATTGTAACATTCTCTTCTCTCCTCCAACCCACTGCAATTTATTTTTACTTCTCTGAACATCATAATATATTACTGTTACAGTAAGACAATACACACACATAACCACACAAACACTTTCACTAATACCTATAAACTCTTTCCTGATGTACCCTGTTCAAACTTTATTTCTTTCTTTTCTAGTCTGGCCACACTTTGTCTCTATTATTTAGTACATAATAAATCCTGCCTTATTATTTGGTAGGTTTTGTCTATCTCCTTCCATTCCTCCTTGCTCCAGACTGGATACAGTTCAGGATACCATGTGAATCTTCCTTATCTTCCTATCTCCAGTAGCCCTTTCACAGGGCCAGCCTTGCTATCCTAACACCTCTTCAGAGAGCTGTGTCCCTACTACAGTGTCCTGCTTTTCTTAACATAATTTTCTCTCTAGTGTTTTCTTACAAACATGTTTTTTTTTCTTTTAACCTTGATTGCAAATTCTTCTGCAGCAGAAGTTATCTGTTCTCCTTTTGTATTTTCCCACAGAGCTGTACAAAATATCAGCCACAAAGTAGAATTTGAATACAGTGTATGAAATGAATAAATAAATGAATGAGTGAATAATGTGTGGTGGATGACATGGCCTCGGTACTGAGGTTGGTTAGCTGGTCTGAGGCTGATAGACATGTGAGTAAAAATAATAAAATTAGCCTCTTGTTCTTTCCAGATGGAAAGGAGTCTGGTTGCAGTGATTACATGTTAATCAGCAATTTGGGTTTGGATGTTTGTTAGAACATGAACTGGCATTGGGATTTCATTGTCTCTGAGTCAATGTATATTTTGAGTTTCTTCTTCAATTCAAGATTTTGTGGGGCTTAATTTAAACTGTAGTTAACTTGGAACCATAGAGAGATATTTTAAGATTTAATGAATTTCTAGGTAAAGTTCTCAGAGTTACTGAATGAAATATCCTCTACCAAGATCTAAGAGGGAGTTCAAGGTAAATCCATGAAAAAAAAATAAGCTTGATTCAAGATTTACAGGAGATCTATTGTTCCAGGAGTCCCCAAACCCCCAGGCCGTGGACTGGTATGTATTGGTCCATGGCATGTTAAGAACTGAGCCACACAGCAGGAGGTGAGTGCAGGCCAGTGAGCATTACCACCTGAGCTCTGCCTCCTCTCAGATCAGTGGCAGCATTAGATTCTCATAGGAGTACAACCCCTGTTGTGAACTGCACATGCAAGGGATCCAGGTTGAGTGCATCTTATGAGAATCTAATGCCTGATGATCTGAAGTGGAACGGTTTCATCCTGAATCCATGCCCCCGGCCCATCCCATGGAAAAAATTGTCTTCCATGAAGCCAGTCTCTGGTACCAATTATATTTGGAACTGCTGTATTATACAACATAATGACGTAGTTAATAACAATGTATTCTGGAAAATTGCTTAGAGAGTAGACTTTGAGTATTCTCACCACAAAAACAGGATAACTATGCAAGATAATACATATATTAGTTAGCTCAATTTAGCCATTCCACAAAACATGTTGTACATGATAAATATGTATAAATTTTATTTGTCAATTAAAAATAAACAACAACAAAAAAAACCCCACAAAATTTAGGTATCCCTAGGTAAAGGTCAGTGGGAAATCCTGCTAATTCCAGTAGAATTGGAATTCTGAAAGCTGTATTCATGTTTTTCTGGTTGTGCCATGTGATGTTCAATGGCATTATCTTGATGCAGTAGAATGATTCCTAGATCATATCTCAATGTTGGGTTTTTTTCATTTTCTTTAAATGTACACTCTGGGACATTAATATCTCTCTGGATATCAAAACTTTATCATTGCTTGGCCTGGAGCAGTGTCTTATGCCCATAATCCAAGCACCTTGGGAGGCTGAGGCCAGATAATTGCTTAAGGCCAGGAGTTAGAAACCATCCTGGGCAATATAGCAAGGCCTTGTCTCTAAAAAAAATTTTTTAAATAATGATGTGCACCTGTAGTCATAGCTACTTGGGAGACTAAGGTGGGAGGGTCACTTGAGCCCAAGAGTTTGAGGCTACAGTGAGCTATGATGGCATCTCTGTACTCTAGCCCCAGTGACAGAGCAAGACCCTGACTCAAAAAAAAAACATATTTAAAAAATTATTGTCCCTTTTTATTGACATTGCTTTGTCTTTTGTTTAAAAGTCATTCAATTTTAGTGGCATCAAAGCATTTGATATTCGGTATAGTTACTGTTCTTTGTCGAAATAAATGTGTTATTCACTACCGTTAGGTATATTCAACTGCCCTTTTTTTTTTTTTTTTTTTTTTTTGAGACTGAGTCTTGCTCTTTCGCCCAAGCCGGAGTGCAGTGGCGCTATCTCGGCTCACTGCAAGCTCCACCTCCCGGGTTCATGCCATTCTCTTGCCTCAGCCTCCTGTGTAGCTGGGACTACAGGCACCCGCCACCACGCCCAGCTAATTTTTTGTATTTTTAGTAGAGACGGGGTTTCACCGTGTTAGCCAGGATGGTCTTGATCTCCTGACTTCGTGATCTGCCCGCCTCGGCCTCCCAAAGTGCTGGGATTACAGGCATGAGCCACCGCGCCTGGCCTCAACTGCCTTTTATTAAAGGGAAATATGTGTTCTGGGGCCTGAAACATGAGGTTGTATTGCAATTGGGTGGTGATAGCAAGAATAACAAGGATGAAAGTAGTGTTTTATTGTCCTAAAAGTCTTCTCAAAGTCGTGGTTTCGTTTGATTCTCATAGGTATCCGGTAAGCTAAGTAAAACAGGTGACTGCCTCTACAGCTGAGAATAAGATAGCTCAGTCATTTCACGTGACATACCCAGATAACATGGTATACGAGTGGGTAAGTCAAGACGGGGAGCTGGAGCTTAATATTTCTAGTGCAGTGTTCCTCCTGCCGTTCTTGGCCACCTCACTCATATTTTATCCTTGTTCAAGGACCAGATGGTCTTCTCCTGCTGCTCTATTGAGCAAAAGCAATTGAGCTCAGAGCTGTGAAGATAATTTTAATTATATCTTCTCATTACCCTCAACACTGTTGATGATTCTCTTTAGTGCCAAAAAATAATAATAAACTTGGGTGGATTAAAATTTTTAACCTCTGTTTTCTATGATGAATGGAGATAGCATTCATAATTCTGAGAAGAGAAAAATCTAAATTCTACTCCCAGGTCCTCTGTGTCCTAGTATCATTACCTTTGGAAAGTCATTTGGGTGCTTATTCTTAGAACTGGAGTATCAAGGGCATGGACAGATAAGCACAAGCATCCTTTCTAACCTCAATATTTTATAAGGTTTGGGCATGAGTTTGCCTTGTTCATGGAACGGCGTGGAGAACTTCCCCTGGACTTAATCCTTGATAAGAAGCAGGACTTGGCTTTTCATCCTTGATATTCTTGTTAAATGGTGTCAGTGGTTCTGAAATTTATATGACCTGGTCCCTCTCCACTTTATAATGAATGAATCTATGGCTTTGGTCTTGTTTTGGGAAACTCCTTGTATGGCATCTAGACATGAGAAGAGTGACTTAAAAGTATATGTGTGTGTGTGTGTGTATATATATATATATATATATATATACAATCCTTTTAGAAGCAAAAGACTTAGACTATATAAAATATATACACTATATTATATCAAATATATAATATATAATATCTCAGCAATATGCTAGCCAAATATTATATATAATAAATATATATATTTATAATACAGCTGTCCCTTTACATTTATGACACCATTACATTTATACTTAAAATAAATCTATACCAGGACCTATCTTGTTATATTCAATTAGCTCCTGAAGTAAAAATGCAACAAAATGTATAGTTTTTACTACAGAATGATCCACCTCTCATCTTGGATGCATCCTCTGAATTTGAAAATTTTTTTTTAATATTTAATTCAATAGTAGCCACTCAAAAAATGCTGAAAAAAAATAAATGAGTGTAAATGTTCAACACAGGCATGGTTGAAATACATGACCATTTTAAGGTTTGAATAAATTTTTAAATGAAGTAAGTGTCAGCAAAAGTAATTTAAATTAAGCCACAGAACCAAAATATCTAGCTATACAGTTGGAGAATCATGTATGCTGTGATGTCACAAACACTGTAGAATTTCTGTTTTAAAAAAACTATCAAACATTGTAATGAATTGAAGGGGTCAGGGGTAGTTCTTTGGAATTCTAGTCTAAAATACCAACTTGAAGAGCAGGGCCGGGTGCAGTGACTCACACCTGTAATCCCAACACTTTGGAAGGCCGAGGTGGGCAGATCACTTGAGGTCAGGAGTTTGAAACCAGCCTGGCCAACATGGAGAAACCCTATCTCTACTAAAACTACAAAAAAATTTAGCTGGGTGTGGTGGTGCATGTCTGTAATCCCAGCTACTCGGGAGGCTGAGGCAGGAGAATCACTTGAACCGGGGAATAGGAGGTTGTAGTAAGCTGAGATAGTGCCATTGTACTCCAGCCTGGGTGACAAGGGTGAAACTCCATCTAAAAAAAAAAAAAATAAGCAACTAGGAACAGGATTGCAGATTTATTATAGAAGGATGAGTTGAAGATGTTGTGAATGTTTATCCTGGAGAAGAAATAGGAAAATGTGTTAAATGCTATTGAATATTCGAAGCTGGGCTTAACCTGCCCTTTAGTTCCATGAATTCAAACTAGAGGTTAAGATGAGAGCTTTTTACCTCAGTATGAGAAGTAGTAGTTTCTTGGTCAGATCTATCAGGAGATAGCCTGGGCTCCCTGGGGAGGCTGAGTTCTTTATCAAATAGAGGCTAGACACAATGTTTAAGAGAAGTGCTGCCAAATAGAAAATAAGAATGTGAACAGAGAAGGATGTGTAGTTTTAAAATTTCTAATAACCATATTTAAAAAGTAGAAGAAATAGATTATTTTAATTGCATTACTCTCCTATTCAACCCAATATATTTAAAATGTTATCATTTCAACATTAAATCCATATATAATTATTAATAAGAAGTTTTTACATTTTTTCTACTAAGCCTTCAAAATTCAGGGTGTATTTTACACTTAACGGCTCATCTCAATTTGGGTTAGCAACATTTCCTCTATAGCTACTTGTGTCTAATTCGTGCTGCACTGAGTAGTGCAATTTTAGAGTAAGCAAGAATAAAAACCAACCTTGAATTGCTGTAATTCAAGAAAGTATTCTTATTTGACTATCACAGGGGAAGAATGGACATCCTTTTCCAAGTAAAGGCGCTTTGTGGTCAAGAAACAGATTTGGGCTGATGGGATAGTTGTGAAACCCTTGGGGCTGTGGAGAAAAGGTGAAGACAAACCATCATAGATCATCTTTGTCCCATATACCACTCTTGTATGAAGTATAAAACAGAGCCCTCTCTGAACAGATAAAAACCAAAAATGTGCCCCCGACCCTTCTCCCATACCAGGACAAAAACTTAAATAGAGAGCAGAGCTGGGATCCAGCCCCAGCCTTGCCCATTGAGCTGAGCATCCTGTTGAGGCACTTCCTGGCATCTGTGTACCTGTGTCCTATCAGAACCAGTTTCTGTAGCAGCTGCAAACTGCAGTCTTCAACAATGATACTTCAACTTTAAATAGGTCACAGGTCTCTCTCAGAATCTGATAAATGCCATGAACCGCTTACAAAAGAAAAATTGTCAAAAATTCAAAACTCATGAACACTTTGAAATCTGTGGACCTGTGATTAACAAAACTGGCCACAGTAGTAGCTGACTGTATTTTCTTGTGAAAGCTTTAATTTGGCCCTGTTGTTCTGAGGGACAGGAGAACAGGAACAGAAAGAAAAATGTATGCTTATCCCTCCCGTGCCTAAAATAGCTTTCATGAATGTGAATTGAACGATATTTGTTTTCCTTTTTATTTTGCCAAGTCATTATTCCGTTTGAACCATCTGAGGATTTTTGTCCTGCTATCATTGACTCTTCCCGACATTTTCACCTTGTCATGCTGGGGAAAGAGTACCTGGTGATAACTAAATTGAAGCACTGAATATTTTGACACCAGCCAAGGAACAAGATGGTCATTTGGTCTATTTTTAATGTCATCCCCATTGGCATTTCCTTCCAGGTAGTTTTTTTTTTCTGTTTTTCTTTCTTTCTTTTTTTTTTTTTTTCCTGTGGCACCACAAGACATTCCTTCCCTGCTGTCTGCTTCCTGCTGTGATCAATGCTGATGATCACACAGGTTACATTTTATATCAAGAACAGTTGACTCAGTGTGCTGGGGCTGTAGTTCACACCCCCAGTTCTTGCTCTCCTCTGCTATTCCATGCATGTCAAGGCTTTAGAACAGTGAGCAGAAAGGAAACTTGTGGGATTTTAGCCACCTGTATCATAAGTCTACAGTATCATCTGGAAAAAATAGATGTAGATATAGATAGATATAGATATAGATAGATAGATGGATTGATAGATTGATAGATATATCTATTCTGTCTTTTAAAAAAATACCCCCTTAGTTTGACTGAATGTTGTCTGGAAAAGTTAAGAGTTTGGCACAACAGGTAGCAGGTTTCTCTTTCCACCTGAGTTATAACCATTATTCTCACCCATTAAACCTAGTGAAGGTTAGATTATTGAGAGAAATACTGCACTGTATTATGCCTTTGCAATTGCCACTGCAGCTCAGCTTGGAGATGGAACAATTAAGAACTTTTTAAGAATGCTTAGCAGTTCAGAGGTGTGTGATAAATGGATAAGAAGGAAAAAATATAGCTCTAAGAAACCAACGGAACATCCAACCTGCAGGGAAGATAAGATGCTCAATTAGATGGCGGAAGCATGGACCGCTCTCATTCTTAGTAATTTTTATACCTTGGGGAAGAGTTGCTTTTGGGATTTAGTTTATCAGGATATGTGAGATACTGGGTCAGACTTGATAGCTTCTCCCTGGGAACTGTGGGGAAGTACTGGCCTGGAGGGCAATTCTCGAGATTGCCTTGGTGGAGGGATGCCTTCTTGTATCAGGAAGTGCTGAAGAGAGCCGGCTTTTGCCTGCCCTGATGCTTTCCTGCAGTGCTCCCCAGAAGCTGGTAAGTGGACAGGTTCTCTTGGTTGGTCACTCCACAACTGTGAGCCAATCATAGTGTAACTTTTTTGAATGATGCTCACAGCCTCAAGCCAGTTCAGCTCTCTCAATGGTGGCTTCCCAGAACTTTTGTTATGGGAAAAAACAGGTAAAAGGTTCAGTATCACCATGAGGGGGATTGGTCCATTGGACAGTGCTTAATGAACATTGAAGAAAATAGTCCCCTTGTACCCGGGTAATAGTATAAATTTACATATACTGAGGTCCCAGGAAATTATCATAGGTTATTGTAATAAGGGTCATCTTTGAAGAAGGGAATTTTTCTTAGTTTACTTCTATAAACAGCTTCATGGGAAGATTATTCATATCTTGAGAATATTCATAATATTCATAATAACTCATAATCTTCCCATGAAGCTGTTTAAGAAAAATTCCCTTCTTCAAAGATGACCCTTATTACAATAACCTATGATAATTTCCTGGGACCTCAGTATATGTAAATTTATACTATTACCCAGGTACAAGGGAATATAAACAGCTTCATGGGAAGATTATTCATATCTTGAGACCAGGGGTCATGTATTTTCTCACTTTATGTGTTAGCAGTAGACTGGCATGTGCTTTCTACAAGGGAGTGTTGAATTCAGGAATAAACAGTACTAACTGTTTGTTATTACTTACACATCCCTACCCATTTGGATACAGTTTCTTACTTCAATGACCACTTGTAACACAACTTTTCCAATTTTATATTGGGTTAAATGCAGTCAGGAGTAAAGAAATTAAATATGTACCACCAATGCCCATCATTTAAGTGTCAAATACACATTGCTTACTTAGCATGTCTATATGTGGAATACTATTTTAGGTCCTATGAAGAATTTCTAACAAACCAAAACAAAATGATTCCTACCCTCATGTGGCTTGCATTGGATTCGAGAGGTGTCTTCCTAAATGTATATATATATGGGTGTGTGTGCACACACACACACAGAGGAAATCCAGATAGCTAGAAAACTAAATTAATACAAAATAAGATCATGTTAGCAAAGTACACTGGAGATCTATAGTTAAAACAGAGAATAGGAGTGGTGTTGATGGGGATGTGTGGATGCCTGGGGATGTGTAGATCTGGAATTTGTAGACAAGAACCCTAGATTGACAAAGAAGAGAGATCAAAGCCACGACAATATACAGCAAAGAAGTAGAAACAAATAACATATATGTAGGGAGCAGCACAGCCTGGGTTGTCCAGAGCTTATGAAGTAGATTTTTCTTCCTCTCTCAGACAACACCTACTTACCTCTGACAGTTCTTGATTAGGGACACCTATCAGAAGGGGACTCATAGCCTAGCATGGTAACAGGATGAAAAGATGTTACTGCTGGATAGAGCGTGGGAGGCATCTGGGCCTAGTCCCTCAATTTGCAAACAGAGAAATTGAAGCCCAGAGAAATTATATAGAATGTGATCAATAATAATATCATCATCATCATCATCATCATCATCATCATCATCATCATCATCCCTGGTAGATTGTAAAGCTGGTATTGGAACCCAGGTATCTTGAGACCTTGTAGTGAACTCTTTGTACCATGTCATTCTATTTTTCAATTGGCACTTGGGTTGCTGCTTGGCCAATTCTCATGCTCTGTGAACCTATAAAGCAGATGGGAACTGCATGTAGCTTGGGGAAAGAAAGCCAAAGAAAAATTGCTTCTACCAAATTGTGCACGATGGATCCAATTTAGAAGTCTGTCAGAACACGGGCAGCTAATAGAGATATACTCAGAGGCTGTCTGGACCTTCCAAGCCACTGAAGGGAAAAGAGCACACCGTCTGGAGTCAGGGGATTTGGTGTGAGATACTAACTAGTTGCCTTATGAGAATCATTTAATCTAAAATTCCTCATCATTAAAATCATTAGGTAAACTTAGAATCCCTTTGAAATACTAATAAAATGTCACTGAATTTATGCTGACGTGACTATAATCTTCAAGTCTTATCCAAGACATCCAATTGCAGGCACAAACTGATATTCTTGCCAAATTGGCAAGCTGCTCTATGCACTTAACCACGTAGCATTATATTTTATTGGGACTTTTAAAACAAAATTCTTAATCTTAAAAGCGAAAATGTTGTTACCTTGCCTTGATCATGAAACTATTGTAAATTGGGAGAAGGAGGAAAATATGTTTATCAATTGCTGCTGGATATGCATTAATTTTAGTCCACTCATTCCACTCCCTCATTTATTTGAATGTGTACCTGCATTCAATAGCTATTTAGTGAGTTCCTATTGGTAAAGATAAATTAGGCAGTGTGGGAGATAGATAGGTAAATTCTGCCCACAGCATGTTCATAGTTAATGTGAACAAAGCCAGTTACATAAATAACTCTATATACCATGAGATGAGTTGTTTAGACATTTGAAAGACCAGTGAACAAATACTCATAACTGAAAGGTTTATAAGGCTTTATAGGGAAAATGAAAGTTTAAAAGACCTGTTAGGCATACTGGGATTTCGTTACACAAAAATGAAAAGAGGGGGCATGTTAAGGTGAAGGAACAGCATGAGCAAAGGAACAAAGGCAGGGATGTTAAAGGGAGGACCATAAATTACTAGGACAATCATCGGGACACATTTTTGGTAAAGGGCAGGATGGTAAATGTTATAGACTCTTCAGGTTATACCATCTCTGGAGTAACTACTCAACTTTGCCATGTAGCCCAAAAGCCCAAAAGCAACCATAGACAATCCATAAAGATTCATGGCTATGTTCCAATAAAGCCTTAATTACAAAACAGGCAGTAGGCTGGATTTGGCCCTCAGCCCAAAATTTGCTGATTTCTATCCTCAGGTATGGAGAGAAAGAACAGGAAGAACGGCTGGAAAGGAAGCTGGATCAGAATATCTAAAACCTTCTATTAGCTCTCCTAATTTTAACGTCTTATTTGTTAACATAGCCTTTTCTTTTCTTTTCCTTTTACAACATTGGACTCAAATTTCCAATTTGTTGCCTTTTTAAAACACAGGAATGGTTGCTTTCATGATTATGCAGGCAACACTTTCTTAACCATCCTTAATATGGGCCAATATTCCAAATAAGTTGTGAAAGTCACCCTGACTCAGGGGCTTGAAAGTAAATAATTAATATGTGTTTCCCATCATATATATCAGTGCTGGGGTAAACAACCATCCTGCTTTTCCTGAGACTGTGGGGTTTTCCAGGAGAGAGGACTTTCAAGGCTAAAACAGGGGCACTGCTGGGCAAACCAGGGTGCTTGGTCACCCTAATTAGTCAACGTTAGCATCTCAAGTAGGCAGCAAGCGTCCACATCAGTTCTAGGCTGGTTATATATCCAGTTAAAGTGGGCAATTGCTAAGCTAGCCATTGTTTCACAGAAATAACTTCTAGAAAGAGAGAGCAGATAAGCTAAGTAAGTGGTTTTCAATTCGAAAACTGGGTTAGTGTAATGCAAGGCACAGCCAATACTGGCATCAGCGAAATCTCCCAGAACCCCAGCCTGGAGATCCTGAGAAAGTGTTGGATGGCATTTCAGCAAAAATGTTTACATTCAGATGGAATATTTGGAGTCTCAAATTCTGGAGAAATTTCCCATTTGTAGACAAAATGTAAATGATTTGATCAGTATTACCCAATAAAGTATCTGCTTCTATATAATTACTCCTTTCTATGAGATACTGAAGAAAATGTATGTTTAGACATTGAGATTCTAAAAAGTTTTGTGAAACATTCTTCACAGATTTGACTATACTTGGATCTAAATATCCCAGCACTGCATTCTTCCTACTCATATTTCCCTTTTTTCTTTTAGAATAAATCACTGCTGAGATACTGAAAAGTGATTAGAGGAGATTAAGATATTAAACACAATATGAGCAGTTTTCTGATATGGGACTCTGAATGAACTTTTCATGGTCTTTACAAACTTAAACCTTCAGTGATGGAATTTGATCTAGTATTTGAAGCTCCTAATTGGATTTTGGAGAGAATATATAGAAAAAAATTAATTCATGCCATGTTATACACTGTCAGTTCCTGCATTTAGCATCTCATTCCTGATGTGACAACTAGAGACACCCTGTGTACACTGGAGATACGGACATTCTGGCTTTGATACATTCCATCTAAATTTTTTTCTCCCCTCTTCTAACCAGCTCCTTCTATCACATGCAGTTGCTATTCTCTTATCCCCATTTGTCTCCTGTCTGGACACTTACCTTTTAAGCACAGTCCACTTTTTGCTCATAAGCAACTTTACCCCTCCGACTAATTTGTCTTTGTAC
This sequence comes from Pan troglodytes, assembly GCF_028858775.2. Lineage (NCBI taxonomy): Eukaryota > Metazoa > Chordata > Mammalia > Primates > Hominidae > Pan > Pan troglodytes. Next base: position 62,611,935 of record NC_072415.2, read on the forward strand.
CTCCTTCCTAAAGACCCAACAAAAGAAGTACTAATGACTTGTCCTCCACACGGTGAACCAATGTTTTTCTACCTATTCCTGTAGCCTCATTCCTACCACCACTACTAGAGTGAATAATAGAATACTAGAGTAATAAGGTAACCGACCATGGTCTAGGACATTCATTTGAATTGTTAATTTCATCTTTTTGTAGTAGCATCTCCTATTTTATCAAGCAGCCTTACTAACACAGTTTCATCTTTTGCCATGCATGACATTACCTGATATTTAGAATATAAACTATGATTTGTATGGCTAACATTTATTTTATACTTTTTTTTTCCAGGCACTGCTTTTTTTTCCTTTACAGAAATTGTCTGATTTATTCTTTATAACTCTACATGTTATGCAGAAGAATTTTGAATAATCTAAGTAGGTACTCCCCTTTCTCAATGAGGTAGAGCATCACTCTGCACTTCCTCAGTGTAGTGTTTAATTCCAAAGAGTAACCTATGGAAAGACCAAAAAAAGTAACTTTATAGTAGAGAAATAGGACACACATCACCTTAGCCAAGTGTTCAAGGTGGATATCAACAGCAATAGGTCATGTTAATAGTATGTACCCTTTGTAGGATGTGATGAGAATGACACTTTACCTCTGTGTTCTTTCTCTCTAAAAAAAACATCACCCAAACATAATCATGAGAAAAATATCAGAAAAAACCCAAATGAGAAACATTCTACAAAACACCTGACCAGTCCTCCTTAAAACTGTCAAGGTCATCACAAACCAGGAAGGTCTGAGAAACTGTCACAGGCACAACGAGCCTAAGGAGACATGGGGATTAAATGTAACGTGGTCTCCTGAACAGAAAAGAGATAAAAAAAAAAAAACAAAAACAAAACTAAGGACATCTGAATAAAGTATGGATTTTATTTTAAAACAATATATCCATATTAGTTCTATATCTGTATGTGTTCTATTTGATGAACGGTTTCTCACTTGGCATTCTTTGTTTTAGTGACTTATTTGCCTAAGCCTATGGGCTTTGATATCTAGAAGTCCAGGCAAAATCATTACTACCTTCTGTTTCTCTTACATGTATCAATACTGCCCCCCCACACACACACCAAATCCACACAAGACTCCAAGGTACATATCCTAATACAACAAGAGGAAGATATAAACTTTGTCTGCAACTTAAGCCCTGGAATAGACAATACTGCTCATGAGGATAGTTGAAATCCATGATAGGCCACCAAAGCTGACTGTGGTACCTCCTTCCATCTCTCCTCTATTAGGAATAGTAATTCATGCTGCAAAGTGTGTAACAGATGCACTATGCTAGTGTAAGATGTTAATAATGGGAGAAAATAGGTGTGGGGTATATGGGAACTCTGTACGATCTTCACAACTTTTCTGTAAATCTAAAACAATTTTTAAATGTTATTTTTTATTATCTTTATTATTTTACTATTTTTAAAAGTTTATTTTAAAAAAAATGAATGATAATGATAACCTGGAATAAGAGGTACATGTGCAGATGTTAGGGACAAATGTATTTGTATCTTTGTGAATAAAATGTTTCTACTTTTCAAATTCAGAAACAATACTGTTGTCTACAGCATAAAACAAGGTCAAAGAAAAGAGTATTTTAAAATTATCCAACAAGCAGAGAATGTGGTCAGTGGCAAAAGTACTAGAACTGTGTGCCAATGATGGAAGTCATGGCAGAGCGGACATAATGGGCACTTGGCAGGCATGTTCTCTTAATTGAAATGTCAGCCCTGTTGGGTACGATCTATGTAGGAGGGCTCGGAATAGAAAAGAAAAAGGTAGCAAGGTAGAATCATACTTCTGAAATATTAATAGTGGCAATGAACTTCAACTTGACAGTGAAATTGATAGTAAAGCATTTAAGAAGAGGACACAGCAAATGGAGAAAAAGAAAACCTCAGTGACGCTCTACCATAGCTTGTTATAGTAATATGATTACCTTTGAAGGAATACTCACACTTCGGAACATAAAGTTGTGCTAACAAAAACAGAAGAATCAACAAGATTAAAAGCATTTCCATAGATAAGACAATGATCCAGAAGTTCAAAAGAGGGAAAGATGTTCTTCCTACATTTTTAGTAGTAACACTGCTCATTTTTACAAGCAGGCTTTGAATAATGAATGAGCTACTCAAATTCATGAAATGATAATACAGAATAACTTATGAAAGGTCATGCAGCCTCCCTTTATCACCCCTCACTCTCCTCTACACACACACACACACACACACACACACACTTTGCAGCACGAATTACTATTTCTAGTAGAGGAGAGATGGAAAGAGGCACCACAGTCAGCTTTGGTGGCCTATCATGGATTTCAACTATCCCCATGAGCAGCATTGTCTATTCCAATGGTTGAGCTGCAGATGAAGTTTATATCTTCCTTTTGTTGTATTGGAATATGTATATTGGAATTGTGTGTGGATTTGGTGTGGGGGGTATTGATGCATGTAAGAGAAACAGAAGGTAGTAATGATTTTGCCTGGACTTCTAGATATCAAAGCCTACAAGCCTAGAGAAATAAATCATTGAAACAAGTAATTCCAAGTGAGAAACCACTCATCTAATAGTAGAACACATACAGATACAGAGCTTACAAAAAGTGGCGGATTGATAGGTAGGTATATGAAAATAGGTACATGTGCTGAAGGTCAAAGGCAGGTAGATTCTACTTTTAACATTAGGAGGAGACCCACAGGAATTAGGAGGGCAAAGCAAAATGACCAGAGAAATCATAGGCCATTCGAAGGACCTTGTTTCCAAGAAAAGGAATGGTTATCACAGGAAACCTCTTATGTGATTTCCGGTACCATTCAAAACCATTCTTGAGATATGTGCATCCCAGGGCCTGAGTTGAGGATACAGTTTTAAAGGGAAGGTTGAATAGGTTGGAAAAATTAAAGTTGATTTGGGTATGAGAAGAATGTGGCAGTCAATAAAGAACAGAATTTTTTAAATGAAAAAGTTAAGCTGTTTATAAAGAAACATAATGGATAAGAAGTGTATATTTATCAAACTATATGAGTTCATTTTTAAAAATTTGGGGACAGTAAAAGCATCTAGCAAGATTCAGTGCAACTATTTGGATATTTACCTAATTGTCTACAAATTTTTCCACGTGTTACTAATGCAAAGAGTAATCAAGGCAGTTAATTAACTGGCTTAAGGCAAAAAAATTGTCTTCATTTATTTTAGTAATTAAGATAATTCTAATTGACTTGAAATTATCTAATTGACTTGATAATTCTAATTGACATGTGTAGATGTAGGCTACATGTAAAGAAATAAATGGGCTAAAGGAAAAAAGAAAAAAGTATTTCTCACACTTTTCACTAATGATATGTATACAAGAAAAATAGCACATACACCAAAAAATATTTTAAACATAATGTCTATTTGTACCTAAGCATTTAAGTGGAGGAAAATCATATGCAGTTTCACAGGATGCAGGTTACAGCATTATTGGGCTTAAAGGTTCAAAGGGAAATGTCTTTTTTAATTCAACATTAAGATTTTGACACATTTTGTTCATTCCAAAATGGCAGAAATCTGATAGTAAAGGGTTAAATATTCCAAATTTGAGTTTAGGTTTTTAAAATTCTCAGGTCACTTCTGATTAGAGAAAAATGTATGTGTATATATAGATGCACATGTATGTGTATATACATACTTATACAAACATATATACATATATATATATATACACACACACACACACATATGCTTTAAGCAACTGATGGTGTAATACCAAGGGATGCCAGAGAGACAGCAGATCACTCACTTTTTCCTATCTGTGTTCCCTCTCCAAGAACCAAAAGACCTTTGACTTGACCATCATAGAACAAATATCTGTAAAGACATAGGGTAAGCAGGGACTGAAGTGATGGAGTGGGAGGGTGAAGTGGTATAAGTTTTGAAGCTGCCCTGAATGAGTTCAAGTCAGCTTGACCAGGCGACACAAAGAGAGTGGATCAATGAACCACTGCCAAACATGAATTTCTGTTCAACAAACATTTATTATGCACCTCCAAGAGGCAGGCACTGTGTGAATTTCTGAGAATACAAAGATGAATGAGTGAGGAACCCTGTCTTCCCAGTGTGAGTGCACACTCTGGGAAGGAAGCCAAAAATGGTAGACAATAATGACAGTGTAAGGAGGGCAATTATAGAGCTCAAAGGGGGTCTAGAGGAGAGTAGGGGAGGATTAATAGAAAGGATGCTGTTTGTGCTGGTTAAGGATGAATAGGAGTTTTCCATATGGACCAGATGTGAAAGCCATTTCAGAGGAAACAGTATGTGCAAAGTCATATAAAAACAGCACATGCAAAGGCATATAATGAAGACATAATGATATATGTCACACAGTGCCACATTACAAGTTGTCATGTGATAGTGACTTTAAGAAAGAGTACAGAGCCAGGAGGAAATAATGCTAGGTTCAATTCCCTCTCTATAGTACACCAGCTGTACCATTTGAAAAAGTTGTTTAACTTCTAATTTTCAGTGTTCTTATCCATAAAATGGGGATAATAAGGGAGACTAGGTCAAAGATGGTTGTATTAAGTGAAACAAGTGCTCTGTAAATGTTAGCTGTTACTGTTTTCAGGGTTAATTAGGCATTGTTGGATCACAAAGTAGAAATGGCCTCAAGTTAAAGGAAAAATGGCAGATATAAACTCTAAAGAAAGATAACTAGTGGGTTAGTAATAAAGGAATGCCCAAAGGATGGGATTAATGAGACATTATCCATTTTCATGACATGCCGCAGGTTTCCTGTTTATCCTGATTAACATTTCCATCAACCTGGATGAATGCTTCTGAAACTCATAGATGACATGAAGTTGCAGGGGCTGCATTTGACTTGGAGTGACATTTTCCAGCTTCCAACTGATATTGATTGACTAGCTGAAAGAATTGTTGAAATCTGACAAGATGAAATTTAAATTTTAACATGAATAATACACAGTCCTGACTTTGACTTTACAAAAGATCAGTGACAGATCAGAAAAAGGCCTGTATTAGCAGAAACGTGAAAAATCCATGATTGGGGATTTTAGTTGGTGCTGAACTTGATGTTGTTCAACAATAACACAGAGCTAATATGATTTAGATTACATAAATAAAGGAAAGGGATACCTAGCATGATAGAGGCAATGGTCTCATTCTTCTGTGTTTTGGCCAGAATATGTCTTCCATGACAAATTCTCAGAGACATTTACAGACCAATTAAACTAAATTCACAGGCTCACTATCAGGATGGTGAAGTAACTTAGTCCTCTCATTTAAGAAATGTGTATAAGATATGAAGAGGAAAAGACTCAGGAGGACATAGTTTCTGCTCTTAAATATATGAAAAGTGGTCATGAAGAAAAGGAATTAATTAATTTGAATAGAATTGAAGGGTAGACTTAGGGTGAATGAATGAAAGATAAAAGATAGAATTTAGGCTTGGCATAAGTAAACTCTAAGCTAACTTCTTTTGAGTTCAAAAGATTGAAGGTGGAAGGTGGGGGTACGCTAATAGAGACTTGCTGGTCTCATTGTACCAGGTAAAAACTTTATGGAAGAAACTATTGTCAGGAGAGTGTTGTGCTAGCTGGCTTTTAAAGTTTCCATCATACCTGAACATTTCTGAGTCTGTCATAATAGGTTTTGACAAAGAAAACTCACAGGCAAAGAGCAGTGTAGGTATTTTAGATATCATCTAAAAGTTGGTCCAAGAAAATTTGGACTAATATAAACCTGAAGGAGGACTAACAATGTTTAAAATTATCATCCACAGTAAAAACTTTTCTAGGGTCATGTGCTGTGGAGAATTTCAGGCAAATGTTGAGTTCTAATTCAATTTGCTATGTATTAATGATTTGAAGAATGAATAGCATGGACATTAGAGTCAGTCGATGTTTCCTAATTTAGTGAATACAGAATTATAAGAAGAAAGCAATGTACATTTTTTTCTTTTGTTATGCCAGTAGAGCCCTATAAGCTGAAAGAAGAATGAACTAGATGATCTATTCACTTCTGTTTTGCACATCTATATTTCTACAGTGGCAAAAAGAATATAGTGAAGACTGGGAGCATGGATATTTTGATATTGGCCATTAATAATGCACACAGGAAGCAGAAGGACTCAGGTTTGCTTTTTAGTACAGATTTTGGTTTGGTAATTTCATTCTAAGAAGACTGTTTTTTAAAAAATCTGTTATTATTTAATTATATCAAACGAAAGGATAGCATCTGATTTTGATTCATTTAACCTTAATGGAAAAGAACAAGTCATTACTTAAAGGATGTTTTATAGACTGTGTTATTTCTGGTATTTTTAGAAATCATTTATTTCTCTTCAAATTGATGTAATATAATTATTCATTAATAACTCTTCTTGATGTCTCTGGAGTCATCCCATTACCCACAGTCATTATGCATCATTGTGTGAATGTTTGCTATAATACTGAGATATCTATGGCTCATTGAGTCATTACATCCATTGGTATCTATCCTTTTAGTGAAGAATATACAATTTATTTTGAATCAAATTTCATTGAAATACTTTCCAGGAACTGTATAAGCTGCTCCTAAGTCCAGGGAGAAGAATAATACAGATGTAGCCCCTAAATACCAATTCCTATACATTCCTCACAGAAATCGCTACCTTGGCTAGAATATTCAATTCCTGTTGCTGAGGTGGTGCCCCAGAGGAGACTTGTTCGTAACTTATGAGTCCAAAGTTGTAACACAAAACAACTTCCCGTAGAATCATTGCCATAACTATATTATACATTTAATGGTAGTTTGTACTAGAACCCATTATAGATGGGTTCAGTAGCCATGAAAATGTCTAAAAACCTAAAGACTACATACAATATGATTTCCTCTGGATAATGGTAGCTAGGTTAGATAGAGTGGTCATAGCTTCCCTTGAAGGAGAACAAACTTGGTAAATAGATGGAGAGAACAAACCACATTCTGTGCTCATGGTTAGAACATCCCGCAGCAAGGAGGTAGAAGAGCAGAAAGGAAAATACCCCAATTCATGCAAGGGCAGAACTCATGATTAGTGTCCTTCATTTTCACAGTAAAAACCTCACCCCTGGATGGAAATTTGAGATGCTAATGAGACATGTAACATATGTACTAGCATGTACAACAATAGCACATGCACCGCCAGGAGACCACCCAGAACATGCTTAATGGCAACACTCCTTCCTCCCACCTCATGAATAATTGCGCATACTCCCATAAAGGGAGTTTCCCCAGTGTCAGTTGGTGCCGCCGTCTCACCTTTGAGCAGCTCCCTCTGATCAGCCATCAGAATGTACTTTCGTTTTATGAGGAATTATTTGTACTTTGGACTAACTCTCAAATTCTCCTGTGTGGCAAAGTCAAGAACCTGAACTGGCCCAATGGCTATAACAACATTTTGGATACCAAGCAACCACAGTGTATTTGTTAAAATAGGAATACAGACACTGCTTCATAGATTGAAATATGTAGCACGGTAAGGATAACTTTTTAAGTTACAATCAGCTCAAATTTTAAAATCAATAGTTATTTTCTTTAAGTTAATCTAATAATAAATTATATGCTGTGTAAATATTTACACATATTCGCCCCATTTCTTAGAAAACCACAAGTATAATCTTTCTTCAAGCAAATCCAGTATATGAAAACAGTTAACAAAGTATGTTAGTGTATGGTTATTCATATCACAAGAGGTTTTTAGTTACAAAAGGATAGCGCCTAGGGTTTCTTTAAATGTTATGTCCGATTATGCATTTAAAACAGTACTTAGATTATCCAAACCTTCAGGAATAAATCTATTATGTAAAGTAACAGATACATATATTACCTTATTTGTGAAGTTTGGTGAAATTAGTTATTTGGTAGATGATTGACACAAGTCTGGCAGGGAGCCAGTGCTGTGAAAACCAGGAATTTCTGATCCTTGGGGTTGTTATATAATAATCTGCTTCCATTAGAATATTTATGATGAGTTATTTTGAATAATACTATTGATATAGTACTTTCAAAATTAAAGTATAAAGTTTACTTTCTCAACTACATAGAAACTTTAGGAATAGTTTTTAAAGGTGAGAAGTCTGAATTCATTCATTCCACAGATTAAATTTTCAAAACTAAATGTCTCTAATTCTTCTACCTAATTTACTCTGTCACTCAGGCTGGAGTTCAGTGGTGTCACCCTGGTTCACTGCAACTTCTGCCTCCCAGATTGAAGCCATTCTCATGCCTCAGCCCCCCAAGTAGCTGGGATTGCAGGCATCCACCACCATGCCTGGCTAATTTTGGTATTTTTAGTAGAGACTGGTTTTAGCCATGTTGGCTAGACTGGTTTCGAACTCCTGGCCTCAAGTGATCCACCCTGCCTTGGCCTCCCAAAGTGCTGAGATTACAAACGTGAGACACAGCAGAATTCAATATCAAATATTTTTGTTCATTTTGTTTTGCTTTATAAATAATGTTGTGAGTATATTATATATAAATTTGTGTTCTTATGTTTTCCTTCAGAATTTTAATTTGTGAGCTTTTCATACTATGTTAATACAAACTTTTAATAATTAGCATTTGAATGATCACAGTTTCTTCATGTAGACATAACTGTTTATTACTGAAAATTTAATATCATTATTGGAAAAAATTATTGGGAAAAACAATTTATTGAGAAAAATAAGATTTTTGTTAGTGTAAATAACATTTATTATTAATATTACTATTAATTAACATTTATTATGATAATACATCTATTACTTGGAAAAATAATATTTTGCTATTATGAATAATGCTATATTTAGCAAAGCTTCATAGAACCATTAAGAATTTCTCTACACATATTGTCTAATTGCTTTACCTACTATTTTCTATACATACATATTATGTATTTATATGTTACATATGCACACATATATTTTTCTTATTTATGGGTGAAAGATAACTAGTATTCCTATCATTGGCAGTGAGATGAACGTATTCCTTAATCCTCTCCAGATTGCATATTTGCAGGATACTATTTTCCTCTATTTTGCCGTGTTCATATTGTGATTTAATACAAAATTCCTAGAAACTTGGTGAGGTCAGTAGAACGGGGTTTATCACACCCATGTAGCGGGGTCTCCTATTATCCAAAGACAGGCATCAGGTCAGTGGAAGTGGGAGGTGAACCCAGGTCTCCTCAGTCCTGGATTAATTACATCTACCAGAATTTTAAATGAAAAATGAAAAACAAAAGTGCATCTATAATTTCTAGCCAGCATCTGAGATGGAAAAGGCATTTTCTAGTGATGAGTAGGCTCATTATGTTCTCATAAATTAACTGGTGAACACATAGTTAGAAATATAGAATTTTAGAGCCAAAGGAAGCCTCAGCTAACCCCATCTCCCATTTGATAGACAAGGAAACCGAGGTTGGGACGCGTGATGTAGTTTGCTTACAGTTATCTCATGAATAATTGCAGAACTAGGATTAATTGTCTCGATTTCTAACTACTCGTTTCTCCACTACCCCAAACAAACTACTGCTTTTGTTTTTCTTTAACCCAGAGGTTAATTTGCTTCATTATTAAGAGAGGTTTTTTTGTTTTGTTTTGTTTTGTTTTGTTTTGTTTTGAGACTGAGTCTCGCTCTGTCACCCAGGCTGGAGTGCAGTGGCACGATCTGGGCTCACTGCAACCTCCGCCTCCCAGGTTCAAGCAATTCTCCTGCCTCAACCTCCCGAGTAGCTGGGACTACAGACATGTGCCACCACATGTGGCTAAATTTTTGTATTCTTAGTAGAGACAGGGTTTCACCGTGTTAGCCGGGATGGTCTCGATCTCCTAACCTCGTGATCTGCCTGCTTTGGCCTCCCATAGTGCTGGGATTACAGGCGTGAGCCACCATGCCCAGCCTAAGAGAGGTTATTTGAAATATATAATTCCATCTCTATTAATTTATCTCCTGTAAAAAGAGATTCCCTCTCCTTTTTCATGCCATAAAGGATCCAGACAGCCACACGGCTTAGCATGCAACACTGACAAAATGCACAAAAGAATCAAAATCGAATTAGGTAATCAAAAATGAAAACCAAGGTACTGCAATATGAAATAATGTAAATCATGCACAGCAAACCTATGTATAATAGAAATACCATGTTCCTGCCTGTTTCTCTAACCCACTACTTATTCAGTCACAAGTAATTTACTCTTAGAAAAAAAAAGATGGCCCCAAATTTGATTTATTTCCCCATCCAAGTAAATTTTAAAAGGCTGCCAAAGCTTTCTACATAAATCTCAAATATCTTCCCATATTGTGGAGGAGAGAGAGAGAAAGAGAGAAAAGAGCTTATTATTTATGAAGCTAATCAGGCAGGCAGAGGAGGAGTTAGCTTTTAACTTTTTCATTTATTATTTCCTCGGAGTTAATATTTCATTGAAAAGCAAACTATAAACAATATCTTTGGGAGCTTATACAGAAATGACTTAAAGATTTTTTACATTGTAAATGAGTACCTCTTATTGTGTATATTCCATGCCCCACCATTTTTATTAGCAAGGTCATTTAAATAACAAAGAAAAAGTTCCAACTTATAGTTATTTATTGGTTTAAGCCAAGGATCAGCAAACATTTTCTGTGAAAGGCAAGATAGTGAATTGTATATATTTCTGGCTGTGGGCGCATGATCTCTGTTGCAACTACTCAGCGGTGCCTCTGTCGCAGGAAAGCAGCCATTAAAAGTATGTAAATAAATCAGTATGTTTGTCACAATAAAACTTTATTTATGGACACTGAAATCTGGATTGTATATAATTGTATATAATTCTGTGTATCATGAAACATTGTTCTTTCCGTTTATTCAGCTATTAAAATATGTAGTAAACCATTCTTAGCTCACTGCTGTAGAGAAAGAGCTAGACTTGCCCTGGGGCCATAGTGTGCTGCTCTCTGGTTAAACTGAATACCCTCATTGCGAGGATTTTGGTATCTATGGCCTGTCTCATAAACAAGTGAGCCTGTTTATGAACTAGTGAGCTTTCCCAGATAGTCTCCCACTTCATCCTTCTGTAGAACAGAAAAACAAAAATGAAGGAAAGCAAAAGACACCTCTTAAATACTCTTTGATCTTGATCCTTGTTGAGTAGGTATAGTTCCACTTAAAAACCTATACACCAGTGCTTGATGCTTTCATCTTTTTAAGATAAACTACTACTGTGCATGAACCCCCTTTGAAATGTATCATTTTCTGCCCTAGAGATGTTTGTGTATGTGTCTTTTATTTGGATGTGAGAATGTGGTATGGTGTGTGAAATATGGCAATTACTGGATGTGATATAAAGTATTTGCTTATTTTATTAAACATTGTAATATAAACATTTTTTGAATTCAAATGTCTTAACAGAATGATTCAGATATTGCATTTTATGTAATAAGTTTCTGTATCAATTTTTCCATACATTATAATTTTATGTGTTCATGATGCTAACCATTTGGATATTTGGAAGAATATGGAAGGTTGAATATTTCACTTTATATCCAGATGTTTGGTGTTATTCAATACTGATATATAGGAAAAGAATATGCTGAGCCATCTTTATTCAAGATTTTTCTTAATTTCTTTATTGCCCATAAAAATGATGACTTACAAATGTACAGGTATTATATAGGAGTTTGGTTAAATATATTTTATTGGTGTGAATGCCTAAATATGGTTTAGAATAAAATATCTATTCATATTTTAGAAACATTGAATCTGTAATTCTAGAGTTTTTATGATTTTATGTGTGTGTATGTGTGTGTGTGTGTATATAGGCAGAGATCAATATGTATATATATTTAATAGATATTTAAATACACACGTATAAATATATACATTGATCTTTACCGGCATACACACACACACATATATAAATATATAAATATATATATGTTTGTGTGTGTATGTGTATGTGCTACATATATATATATATATATATATATATATATATATATATATACACACACACACACACACACATCTAGCAGTTTTGGAATTGATCTCTGCCTGATTCTTATTTGTACCTTAGTTTATACATACTTTAAATATTATGAGTGTGCTCGAAAAAGCTAATGTGGAAACACTAAGTGAATGAAACTTTATTTTTTGAGCTGGTAACCATTGTGAGGATTCCCTCACTTGCCTACTGTAACAACCAATCCAGGGCTTTCTGCTCAGAAAAGAACTTCATCCTTAGAGCTATCATGAAATTATATGGTGATATTCACTTCACGGTGGGTTTTACATTAAATGAGAAAATGTGTGTGACCAGTGCTTTGTAAATTGAAAAGTGCTATACGCCCATTAGCTGTTACCTGTTCAACTTCACTGAAACTCCTCAATCCATTTTTCTCCATCTTATTTCAGAAGCTATTTCTAAATCAGAGGATAAGTGTTTTTATCACTGGCTTTTCTTTTAGTAGCCCATGGATGCATTCGAATTTTATTATTTCACAAGTGTTAATTAAGAATGGTTAAGTGTCTGCTATCCTTAGCCCTACATTAAAGTGCTGTACAGAAGACAGAGACATAGCAAAGTAGAGACTCTCAGGAGACTGACATCTAGTTAGGGAAATAAAAACAATCGAGTTAGGGAAATAAACACACCAAAAATGCATTGGTACAAAATGGGATGGTGTTGAGCACAAGTTCACTAAGCTCTCAGAGGAGGGATACTGAGTGTGGCAAAATCAGATTCACTGGTGAGTTAGGATTTTACCTTGGCCCTAAAGGAGGGGAAGAGTTTTGGAAAGTGCTATATGAACCAACATTCTTTAATTAGTAATTTGGCACATTCACCTGAAACGGTCTCTTGTTAAGGTAACAGACATGAATTTTATATGGAGCTAAATGTCTAAGTCAGCCTTTCTGACAATCAACATTCATGGGTCCCAGATTCCTTACTTTATATATAAAGGGACTAGATGACTTGTATCAAACCACTGTTCTTACTTTATTTAGCCACATAGAGTTTGTTTAATATTTAATTTAATGGAAAATAGCAAATAGAAATGACCTTGCCAAGTTTCCAAGAAATGAAGAGTGGTCAATCATCATGTTAACTTTCAGTTTCCTTTTCACCTTTTTGTGAACAAAATAACAATATTCAGTTTTGCATCTCCAAAGACTGTTGCCACACACTATGATTTATACACGAGTATGATTAGGAAAAAATGAAGAGTTGAATATTGTCAGTTGTATGAAAAAATGGTGTGAGCTTTATGTCTATCTGAACATATTAGAGCACATAAAAAGAACAATTTTAATCATTTTCTTTATTTTTTTATGTTTATTTTTTATTTTTGTAGGGACAGAGTCTCACCATCTTGCTTAGGCTTGTCTCAAACTCCTGGGCTTAAGTGATCCTTCTGCCTCAGCCCCCTAAAGTGCTGGGATTACAGGTGTGAGCCACCGCACCTGGCGTTAATCATTTTATTGAAACAACAGCAGAAAAATTGACTTCTGAAGTTAGCATCTGCTATGCATCCATTAGAGACTTACATTAAACATTAGGACAAAACTCTGATACTTTTTGACCAGTTCAAATATAAGTTCATAAAAATGAAATTCATCATCTCTCCGTTAGGTAGAAGTGGCAATTTTCATCACATCCTCAGTAATTAAAAAGTGTCTACACAATGGGAAAAGGAAGGAAGTCAAGATTGGCTATCTAAAGCTGGGTCTATCTGGATAATCAAAGCTACATGTAAATATTAGTTTTTTGATGCTGACTGTTATTTTACAATAAATAAAATTACAGCCATCACTACTGTCAACTCATAAACATAGGTATTAGAAGAAATAAAACCCTCTTCAACTCTTGTCAGAATCTATAAGTATGAAAACATACACCATGTTTTTTAAACACTAATTGACACCAGAGACAATTTGCCAAATTCCTGCTGGAGCGTTTCATTCAAATCTGAAGGAGGGATGTGTCTAAATATTAGTATAAACTCTGCAGTGTCTTACATCTTGTATGAAACATTCCATCTTCAGCAGGCACACATAAGGATGGGAAAAATGATCTTTTGACATAAAGTTTTGGAATCTTTCAGGAACACTAAGTTTAAGGTCAGTTGTTTCCTAGTGACTCTGCCTTGGTGACTATGCCTTTTTGCAGTTGTATACAATTAAAAGGGCCACTTGTCATTAAATAGAGTATACACAGCTTTTCTATATTGCTTTAAAAATTATGCAAGTAGATTTTTCCCTGGAACTATATAGAACCCTATCTTTAAAATAGTCTCCTCGGAACTGCATTGTATTAGCACTTCCTGTTTCCTGGTGTCTTTAATAGTTTCTATTTAGCACATCTAATTGAAATCTGTTGTCTGTCATCTGGCCAAAGCCAGGAATGCCCCTCAGTAGGGTTCTGTACCAAAATCCCTGAGTCTCACCCACTGTGTTCTAGTCAATTGACTTGCAAAAGCAAAGCTTTGGGAACTTATGTAGAAAAGTAGGTCACCGGTCCAATGCAGCATTCCTAATAGTAAAAAGTAGAATCATGTTGCTGGTTGTTACATTTCATGCCAATTTTCATCCAGTTCAAATTATGGCACTCTTCTATGTTTCTTGTGACCTGCTTTAAATTAAAGATGCTTACTAATAGTATAGATTCTGTACCATTTTAAAGTCTTCTCCTTGGATTTTCTTGTCTTCCTCAAAGGATTCAGGGTTCCAAAAGTAAAAGATGACAATAAATGTAGAAGAGGTCTATGAGAGAATAGATTCTCCATTTACATACATGTGCATATTATTTGCTTTATAGTCATTGTTCTAACTTTCAGAGAGATGAAGTTATTTTGAAAGAAATTACTGGGCTGAGAATCCCTAGCTCTTCTTTAAGTTTGTTAAATGTGTGGTCCTCTTGTTCAGATTTAAAGTTCTTAAGCATGCACTAATAGTCATCGTGTTTTCCTCATGTTTTCAATTGTGGCAGTAAGAAGTAATATATACCTAATCTCATAATTTTGTCCTCTAGGTTTTGAAAGACATTTTGACAAATTACGTGTGCATTTTAAATCGGTTTCTTCAAACAGAAATTTTAAGAATAAGTAACTTCAATAATAGAAGGAAACAACTCTTCCAAATTTAGATGTCTCTTCTTTCATTGATCTTTGGACCCAGGGTATGGGATATCTTTTATTATAATATTTTGGGGGGGGGGGGTGTTAAAGTGCCTCTTTCAGCACTTGATGACAGTTGGAGAGTCACTTAAGTAAAATTTACCTGTATACAAATACATAAAATTTCAAGGATTTCATGGAAGTCATGAAGACTATTCAGGACCATGGAACCCAGTAGGAGGAGCTCTTTGTAGTCCAGAGAGAATGAAAATCTCTGTACATGAGCGCAGATTGCTTAGGCGGCCTTACATCAAAATGGGTACCTAGAGTGTGTTGCTGGAGAGTAATACTGACTTCAATAGAAGCCAAGAAGCTGATCTCTCACACTGCTTGCGGAAGGGAAGCATGTTGAAATTAGAGGGAAATGTAAAATGTGTAAGGGACTAAGAAGGAGGTCTTGCTTGGGAAGAAGCTGGACCTAGTTGAACAAATTGTCTAGCTGGAGGAACTGCAGTGTAAGACTTCTCTTCTAACCTGGACCTCACTGGATTCTATGTACTTTTAAACATTTATATTTTTTCAAAACAAATAAAACCCTGTCTCTGTTCTATTTGAGCATGGTTAAAAATGATAATGTGCCACATTTTCTTTATCCAGTCTATCACTGATGGGCATTTGGGTTGGTTCCAAGTCTTTGCTATTGTGAATGGTGCTGCAGTAAACATACGTGTGCATGTGTCTTTATAGCAGAATGATTTATAATCCTTTGGGTGTATACCCAGTAACGGGATTGCTGGATCAAATGGTATTTATTGTTCTAGATCCTTGAGGAATCGCCACACTGTCTTCCACAATGGTTGAACTAATTTACACTCCCACCAACAGTGTAAAAGTGTTCCTATTTCTCCACATCCTCTCCAGCATCTGTTGTTTCCTGACTTTTTAATGATCGCCATTCTAACTGGCATGAGATGGTATCTCATTGTGGTTTTGATTTGCTTTTCTCTAATGATGAGTGATAATGAGCTCTTTTTCATATGTTTGTTGGCTGCAAAAATGTCTTCTTTTGAGAAGTGTCTCTTCATATCCTTTGCCCACTTTTTGATGGGGTTGTTTTTTTCTTGTAAATTTGTTTAAGTTCTTTGTAGATTCTGGATATTAGTCCTTTGTCAGATGGATAGATTGCAAAAATTTTCTCCCATTCTGTAGGTTGTCTGTTCACTCTGATGATTGTTTCTTTTGCTATGAAGAAGCTCTTTGGTTTAATTAGATCCCATTTGTCAATTTTGGCTTTTGTTGCCATTGCTTTTGGTGTTTTAGTCATGAAGTCTTTGCCCATGCCTATGTCCTAAATGGTATTGCCTAGGTTTTCTTTGAGGGTTTGTATGGTTTTAGGTCTTATGTTTAAGTCTTAAATCCATCTTGAGTTAACATTTGTATAAGGTATAAGGAAAGAGTCCAGTTTCAGTTTTCTGCATATGGCTAGCCAGTTTTCCCAACACCATTTATTAAATAGGGAATCCTTTCCCCATTGCTTATTTTTGTCAGGTTTGTCAAAGATCAGATCGTTTTAGATGGGTGGCATTGCACCATGGAATACTATGCAGCCATAAAAAAAGATGAGTGCATGTCCTTTGCAGGGACATGGATGAAACTGGAAACCATAATTCTCAGCAAACTAACATAGGAACAGAAAAACAAACACCACATGTTCTCATTCGTAAGTGGGAGTTGAACAATGAGAATACATGGACACAGGGAGGGGAACATCATCACACGCCGGGGCCTATCAGGGGTTGGGAGGCTAGGGGAGGGATAGCATTAGGAGAAATACCTAATGTAGATGAGGGGTTGATGGGTGCAGCAAACCACCATGGCACGTGCATACCTATGTAACAAACCTGTACATTCTGCACATGTATTCCAGAACTTAAAGTATAATAAACAAAAACTGAAATTTGGACATTTAATGTAAACTGACCCAGGTCACATTGCAAACCACAGATGGTGGTAGTTTTATACCAATTTTGTATATACCTTTATGTGATAAAAATTAAAATTTTAAATTTTAAAAAATGATATTGGGGCTACAGCAGCTTTTTGAGAAGGCTGGAATTGGGAAAACAAAATTCATGAGACTGAAGAAGGCCTAAAAAATGACTTCAGACTCTTTGGGGTACAGCAAAGGAGTTTGAAGCTATGAGCTCCCTGTGCAGGGCAAAGTAAAATGGTTTATTTGGGCTTGCCATTAATACGCTGTAGAAATTTGGATTCAACCTAGCTTGGATACATTTGTCAACTATACGACGTACCATAAAAATGGATGACATTATAAACAAGCTATATGATAAAACTTCTAGAATGCCTAAACCCATGTAATAGCATAGCAGCAAAGAGCAGGGACTTTTCATGCGTTTATAGTGAAGTTAGGTTAAGAATATCGTTAACTTTTATAAAATACCTAGGACAGTAATACTTAAGTATCGATTGTAATTAAAATTATATTGGACCCTATGATGCGGTGATATCCAGCTGTGTTTTAACACAAAATTATAATTTCATAAAGCTCAACTTAACATTCCTTGACAGAGCTAAGTTTTAATTATCCTTCCAAACTTTATAGGTATATACCTAGAAATATTTTAGAAACCAATTTGATATGGTCATTCAAATATTCATTAAGTAGATAAATGTATTAAATTAATAAATATAAATTTTATCTCTTAATAAGACAGGTCTACCAAGTCACATCATCTTTAGCCATTATTATAAGTGCTGCCTTGTGTGAAAATGATCAAAATGGCAGGAAAATGTAGCGTGATGGGAACAGAATGGACCCTGGAGCCGCACTGCCATGGCTGACATCCTGGCTCCATCATTTGCCAGCTGTATGAACTCAGGCTTAGCCTCTACTCAACTTCTCTGTGTCACAGGTTGCTCTTATTTAAAACAGAAGTGAGGTCTCAAACTCCTGGTCTCAGAAACAGAAAGACAAATACCACATGTTTTCACTTACAAATGGGAGTTAAATAATGTGTATGCATCAACACAGAGTATGGAATGATAGACAACAGAGATTCTAAAGCAGGGATGAAAGGAGGATGAGTGATGAGAAATTACTTCGGTGCAAATGTACATTATTTCCATGATGGGTACACTACAGGCCCAGACTTTACTACTAAGCAATATGTCCATGCACTTGTACCCCTTAAATTTATGCAAAATAAGCAGTATTGAGCTTAATAAAAACAGAGAGGTGAGGGAATTCCTTTATCAGGATGGAGCAGTTCTGTACTTTGATTGTGATGATAACTATTCAAATTTATACTTGTGATAAAATGTCACAGAACTTTATATGCATGCACACACACAGAGCACATACAAAACTGATGAAATCTGAGTAACGTCTGTAGTTTAGTTTGTCATATTGCGCAAATATCAATTTTTTGGTTTTCATAATGGTTTGTTTGGCTAATGACAGTTCTTTAACTGGTTTAGTACTTGGGGGGTGCACTGAGTGATGGGTAGACAAGGTCTCACTGTATAGTTTTTCTAAATTCTTTTGAGTTTATATTTGAAAATAAAAAGTTAGAAAACTACACTTATCTTATGAAGCAGCTGTCCTATTCTTAGTTATTTTCCTTAGAAAAATAAAAACATATGCTCTCACAAAAAAAGCTACACAAATGTCTACAGCTGTTCTAACCATAATCACTCCAAACTAGAAACAACCAAGATATCTTTCAACAAATGAATGAAATAAATGGATAAACAAACTGATACATCCAGTGTATTATTCTTTAGCAGTAAAAAAAGAAACAAACTATTGCCATAAGCAACAACAACTAAAAAAAAAAAGATAAAAATGAAAAAATGGTAACTCTTTACAGAGTTGTTAAATGAGATTTTATACAGATATATGAAGTTCCTCTAATAGAGACCAGCATGCAGTGTGTGCTTCATAAGTGCTTGCTATTATTATTTCTTCAAAAAAAATAATTGATACTTCAGGATTCTAATAAATATTATTTTTTTTCTTAACTTGGACAAATTAAAGAGTATAATTCTGTGAGTTTCATATGTTTACTATATGTCACTATGTGTGTGTGCTTACACACACACACCCCCACATTTCTCATTTAGATGTACCCATAGACAAAAAGCACAGGTGAGCTGCGAGAATTCAGCAGTGAACGTGCAAGGTGTGGTCTCTGCAACTATAGAACTTCCACTCTAGAATGACATTTTTTTAAATGCTTAAGTTTAAATTTTTCAAATAAGTGCTTAAAATTATTCCAATTTATTACAGTTTTTAAAAATTACGCTAATTATGGGCTTGTCTTGTGCATTAGAAATACTATGATTTAAAAATATATTTGTTTGTATATATATCTCCCATTGATTGAGATACCGGACTAACACTTACCATACGTGCTGACTGTGTAAAGTCAGCTTTTATAATGGAGTTGTTATATTTTGAAGAACATGCTTTGAATCATTGATAAGTCTGTGTAATAACAGGATATGTCACAGCAGGATTTACCGGACATTTATTGCCAGCTACATAGCCATCCAGCACTTTGCCATCAATCTGTACTGTGTGTGAAGCACTGGGCTGGATAAAAGAGGAACACAACGCATTTCAGCCCAAGCTATGGAGTAAGACACACCTGGGTCTATTTCCTAGTATTGTCGCTTGCTAGGTGTATAGATTTGCACAAATTATTCAACTTGCACGCTCCTCCATTTCTTCCCTTATAAAGTGAGCACAGTCTTAATGATCAACCTCACAGAGTTACAGTGAAGGAAAAAACTTGTCACATGACCGGGCACATCTAAAGTACTCAATAAATGTTAGCTATCTTTATTGCTACGTATACTAAAATTATTTGAGGGAAACATGACTTAGAGATTTAATGATGAAGAAATAAAAAGTGGTAGAAAATTACATACTCTATACTCCTATGTAGAAGCTTGTGTTGAAGGGAGTCTCAAATATATTATAGGATACTTGCATTAACTTCACAGGCAATATGGAACTTCCTCTAGGGCTTCAAGTACTGTAAGGTTTCCGATGTTTATCTAGTGACTACTACAATTCTGGCATTATGCTAAAAGGGGAATGATATGAGAAAAATGTGATGACTGAGTAAAGTGGGGTGGAGTTGGTGTACCAGGGATAAGTAGATTAGCATTAACCATTTATGTTATAGCTAGAGAAAGAAATGTGGGCTATGAAAAATATAAAGGCAATGTGTATTACATATCACTGCTATTTGTATTTCCCAATACAAAGGGATTAAGTGCAATTTGAATTATATATATGTATACTCAAAATAAGTTAGAGAACACCCATTTGTTTATAATCTTAAAGTCGTAGTTGAATTCAAAGAAGAAAAATAAAATGGAGAAAGTACACTGGATTAGGAGTCAAAATACTGGGATCCTAGTATGAGTGAACTAGTGAATCTCTTATTTAAGGTATCTAGCTCCCTCAGTTATATATAGACACATTGGACATTATTAATTTTATTTATTAAGCGTATTTTATTTAAATAATTCAAACTGCAAGCTGCCTAGAGCTAGCAAATCTCTAACGGCCTGACAGGTAGTTTGAAGTAGCCATAATTATACACATTCTGCCTATTGGATTATCTGCTGTGGCTTGCTTGATGGCTTAAAAATGAACATTAAATGGCACTTAAATCAAAATTCCCAGTGGCCTTCTTAGGTGGAAGCAGATGCTTCTCCCGTTTATATAGAAATATTTAGATACAGGAAGCAAAGGAGATGTATAGTTTAAAATGTCAAGTTGATTTGACATGTTTCTGGGTTTGTTGGTTTTGCATGAAACTTTAATGTTAAACAAGCTTTAAA
The DNA here is from genome assembly GCF_028858775.2 of Pan troglodytes. Taxonomy (NCBI): domain Eukaryota; kingdom Metazoa; phylum Chordata; class Mammalia; order Primates; family Hominidae; genus Pan; species Pan troglodytes. The sequence goes on from NC_072415.2 coordinate 62,632,945, forward strand.
TAAATCATCTCTTGGTATTTGAGGGGGAATATGTACTATAAATATATTGATTCCTTTTAGTAAAATGGTTTATGGGTTCATTAGCAATGATGCTGCAATAACAACAATTTTTAGGGAATATCAAAAGTGAAAACAAACCTGTTAGCATAGTTTTCACATTTGTAGAAACTGTTTTGTGTCATATTATGATGTTTAGAATGGAATTAGAAACTTGAGCCTAAGCAGCAGTTTGGTCTCATGATACTAAATTCACTTTAATATGTGACATAAAGTTGATATTTTTAAAAAATTTGGTAGACATGAGCTTGTGTTTTTGGGGCAATAATGATCATTATTTTGCTGAATTCCTTGCCGTTATTGTTTCTTTCTGTACTGTACAGTTCAGGAAGTTAATCCTCAAAGGTTTGGTATCATTGTTTTATTAATTTTTTTGGTCAGAGAATAAGACTAATTAGTTTTTCTAGTTGGCTGTGTCATGCTAGGAAGTTTTAGCTTACTTTAGGGGTTATCATTTGATCTATAGGATAAGGAAATCTATATGGATGAGTAATTTTGAAATGCACATTCTTTCCTTCTTTTATTGACTTTTGACTTTGTTTTTATGCCACGATTAGTTACAAGGTGCACAAAAACTTTTTCTAGCTTGAGTAAAAAATGCATTTTATTTGAAAGGCACTAGAAAATCTGAGGAACATAAACCAGAGCTCTGCCAGGAACATGACTCAGCTCCCCAAACTCCAATGTGTGGAGTCTTATTTGAAAATTCAAAATATTCAGATGGAGGAATCTGACAGAGAAAGAGAGAGAAGGAGTGGTGACTATGAGGAGGGGTCAGAGAGTAGCCTCTATGGGTAGGGGAATCACCCTATATATATTACGGGTAACTTCCAGAGAAAAGGGCAAGCATGGGTCAGTGTTTCTGTTGTTAATGGTCACCTGTTTTTATAGGCAGAAAAATATCCCAGTTGTCCCTCTTATTTCCCAGTATTCTTGCCCAGACCAGCTTAAGAAAATTGATAGAACAAAACTTTTGACTACTCTTACTCCTGAAAATGGCATGTAACTTCACATTAGAATTCCATTGCAACACTGCAGCCTTCAATGGGCTTTGCACTACTTCCCAGTGTCCATGAGCCCTGACTCTGTGAGCCTCTTGTTCCCATCAGTGGTGCACCCCTCATTACTGCCTTACCTTTGTTGCCACAGGCACAAAACAGGTCAAGGCTGCTGAGACAGTGGAGGCTGGTGAGGTCTTGCTATCAGATCAGATCCATACCAGGGACTCAGCTTCAAGCCTGGGAGAGCATTCCATGCTGCAATCCCTTGGGAAAGTGGTTCGGTTCTGGTCTTTCAGTCGTTGGAAGCACTGACTTCAATATGTCCATCAATTTTCCACAGTAGCAACATGTATGGAAACACACAAAGATTCCACAGGATTTTGGTATTAATTATTAAGTGGCATGCGCTGAGTTTGCTGAGTGGTCAATCTAATGGCAAAATTAAAACACACATAGAACATATATATGGACATAGAACATATGTAACATATATGTTACATGGAATACAATATGACTGAAGATAATAACAATACTATTTTGGGAGGCCTTAACATTTTTAGCAGCATAAAAAAATAAATGTTTGGAACATCCAAAGTCATATTATGTGTGTCCTGTGGAGAAAATTCCATAGAAATAATTCGGGCTTTCTAGGCTTTTGCAGACACCCAGCGCCTGCTGGCAATAAACAGAGGCACTAAAGCAAAGCACAAGTGGGCAGCCAGATATAAATATCCCCCTCGTCGACAGATACAGCGTGGGACACTGTGGGCTACAGAATCAGGAAGGAGGGAAAGGAAAAATCTCTAGTCCTAAGTTTTTTTACTGCCCTGTCCCATTTTTTTTTAAACTACTCTGTTTTTCCAACCCTGCCTAATCGAGATTTCAAGGCAGCTTGAGCCTGTCTTTCCCTGGTTCCTGAGGTCTCCACTGATGACAGCTGAAGCATGTTTCCTGACAGAATTCTGCCTCCTGGCAAGGTAGACACAGACTCCAGGGACATACTGTGTCAGAGCTTCTAGAGCTCCTGGTGTCCAGGCACCTGCAGTTGAGGGCTGTGACTGTATTGTCACCCATGGGGCTTTGCTTTGAAGGCGTGCTAAGGGGGAGAGGGAGTGGGGCCCTGCCCAGAGGTGCAGCCTCTGCTTCACCTCCCATTCTTGACGTGGGGATCCAGAGCATGGGCAGACCAAGAATCTTGTGTACATTTAGAAAGGTCAACGGGAAGAACAGGCTCTCTTCCTGGGAGTGATATAAAGTGCGGGGAGGGAGACTCCTTACATTAGGAATAATTGAATGTGGAGAATAATCCCTATTCCCTCAGGGTACATTTTAATAATGCAAGTGACTGATCCACTTAATGTCTGCCTGATTTGAACTGTACATTGCCTGGCTTTTCATTAATAATAAATCCACAGGTAAACAAATGCTTCACATTAAATGCCTCTTAAAAGTGTTTAGTGTCTACTGCCAGAAAACCTATTAAGCACCCTGGCCTAAGAAAGGCAAAATTGAACAGAAACCATATGTAATGTGATAGAAACACCTTTCCATTGTCTTGTAACAGGAAAGTTCACATATACCTTTAGAATGCATTTTGGGAAAATTCCAAATAATGGCTTATTCTCTTAGTTATACAATAATAAAAATGCAATAAATCACAAATGGTTAATAATACTTGATTTACTATCAATAATAAAAATACATATTTAAATGTATATTTAAACATAAATTTAAAAATAATAAATGCATATGCTATATACTTCTCTATCCCATGGATATAATGAAGTTAGGGGGCAGGAAGGAGAGCTTTTATTCTTGTCTGTCCTCAGCCTTTAAGTTGCCTGAACTAAATCATCCTTGAAGTTATTTCTTCTGCAGTAAAAAGGACCATTTAGACAGGTGTCAAGGATTTAACAATAAGTAGCATTTACTTAATATATGCTTTTTTATTATGTTCTCACAACGAAATTAAAATGCAGCTTTCCTTACCAGATGGCCTAAAAGTGTTCTAAAATCAGAAACTTAGATTTTAGTGTTCTTAGAATTTCATTTGTGGTGTTTTCATTTCTGTTCGTTCTCTTTTAATTACCAAGGGCTGAATTAACCTCTGGTGAGATCATCTGCTGTCTCTTTCTATTTCACTGGTTGACCTAGCCCACTGACTCTTTACATCTAAGATCAGAGAATTTTCTGAATTTGGAAAAGACCATAAAGACCATCTTGAGCACTGCTCCCTTTTTTAACTGGATGAAGAAATTAAGTAACTGTATTAAGTGACTTGTAACAGATCAAGTTAGTATCAGCAGTTTCTAGATTTTAGATGTCCAGATTCCCAGTCCCAGACTGTTCCCTCTTAGGATGACCACCTCTTACCAGTTTTTGCCCTATCACCATACTTTTCATGGGTTTCTACATGCTCTGCCTATTCTCCTTCTGCTTCTGATTTCTAAGTAGCCTATCCAGGTATTTAACCACATGCATAGCCAGAAAATTTATTCTTAAGTCCAACACACATCTGTATAATTGCCTCCACCTCATCTTTTGTAGTCTACAGCATGTCAATCATTCATCCATTTGGTCATTCAGCAAATATTTGAATTTCTATGATGTTGTTTAACATTTTTAAATCACTTTGTTAAATCATTTTAAAAATGTAAAAGTATATTGATTATATGCTTCCGAGTTTTTGATCTCCTGTGAAATGTCAAGCCTTTCTTTTCAACCCATTGTTATTTTGGCTAACCATTTATGAGGAATATGTGAGTGTGGAAGCCTGCATTTATGAATGTGGATGTGTATAGAATAAAAGTGCATACTTTGGCATTGAGGACAAAACAAAATTTGATATAAGAGAATTCATAACAGCTGTGAGAATTCTAAGTCACCATCAATAATAGCAATATCTCTTTCCAGCAACACATTTTTCCTTAAGGCCACTGAAGCATAATATTATAACCTTCTTCATAAAGCTGTTAGGTAGAGCTATGGAATAGTTCTTTAGAACTAAATGTAGAAAACTCCAGAATTTCAGAAGTGAATTATAAAGCCAGACTGATTTAAGTGTAAGAAGAAATTTCACTTGAATAAATTCTACTCGCTGAGTCATTGCAATCATAGATTTAACGTGGTTTGAAACCACAAAACTTTTATAGTTTTAGGCCATGAAAGTAAAGAATAAATTCCCCTAAACAACTTTGTTGTTTTCTTTCTTTTTGGTTATAGTCCACTGTTGAAGTCACTCTTTGTCCCTTTCTTTCAACATGGTATATGAATGTTTTCTTTGCCTCATGCATCAACTAGTAACAAAGGTGAGTTGACTATGAGAACAGTGTCCAATAACTTGTCATATGTGAATAGACTTCCATACAAATGAAGCAAATTTAACACCTGTTTAGAAATGCAAAGTCGTAGACCTTCAGAATTTAGGTACACTGTACTTTCAGTGACTTGAGCAAGTCATTGGAACTCTCTGAGGCTCAGATTTTTGGTCACTACGATGAAAAACAGCATCTGCCTCATGGGGTTTTTATAAGGATTAAGAGTCATAGCTAATCATGACACCTGGAATTTAGCAGCCCATTTATGTTATTACTTTTTGTTGTTGCTGATGTCATTAAGATGTGAGTAGCCCAAGACTTTAATGAGTTATATTTTTCTGGACCAATTCTATTTTATACCACATACCAGAACCATCTTCTCTCTGTATCCATTCTGTAGAAAACCTGAGAACTTCTTGATAGCTTTGGGCATTTAAAATTAGTAAATTACTAAAATATACATACTCTATGCTTATACTAAAGAGGGAAACCTAAGTGATACTGAGAGGAAGTGCTAATGGATAGAGGTGCATTATACTCAGAAAGATAGATGGTGTAGGATATTTATTACTCATGTTATTCACTGCATTTACGTGGTCAGGAAGGTTCTGGAAATAAAATGTTCTATTTTGTACCCAATCCTAATGTGTTAGTGTATCAGTTGGACAGAAATTTTCTTATTCTTTCTTAAGATCAGTTATAGGTCTGGAAGTCACTAAACATGATTTCCTACCGTTCTTTGACTATTTGAGTTAGTTTCTTAGTTGTTTTTTTCCTACCTTTGTAGAAAAATCGCACTCATAGTATGATTTTCAGGATAGTGATAATAATAGTAAGTGCCTTTAAAAAAGGAAGGCAATTTATGTTTCCATAGTTATTTCATGTGATTGTCACAACTGCTCCATAAAATAGAAATTTCGTTGTAATTTATTCTTTTAGGTATAACTTAGGGATATAAAAAATAAAGCTATATCTGCCCCATCTACTTGAGTCAATACACTCTTTGCCCTTAGTAAGTAAGTAACCTCATTGAGGAAAGGTGCTAAGGTAGTGGAACAATTGCAGACAGAATGTTTCTAGCAATAAATACATGCCAAAACCAATAAAGCAGGCATCTGGGCTTTTCATTCAGATGGGTAAGCGAAGGAAGATCTCTCTCCAGACTTCTTCATCCTGAAGAGGAGATTGTTATGGCGTCTACTGTTTACAAGTTTAACAACTTGGTCTTTTGTGATTCTTTAAGATTTTTGCTGCATGAGGTTTAAAAAGATCAGTTAATCATCTTCATGGCAGGCAAATTTTGAGGAAAAGAGAAAAGATACCAGAAAAAGAAATCAAGTTTCCTTTGCTAGACGCCATTACAGAATGTTCCTACAGAGAAGAAATGGCAAGTGCATAGATGTCCGCAATCCAGCAACAAAGTGTGAAACTGGGAATGGCTCTGTACTAGAGTTAGCTATCTTCCAGTCTAGCAATTTCCGTAGCCCTGCTATAATTGACTAGCGGGATTAAGGACAAATGAAGCTGCCTGGACTTTTATTTTTTTTATCGTGACTAAGAGTATATATGTAGAATAATTATAAAGAGGGCACCTAGGCAGTCCATTCTGATCAGAAACTGGAATGTTGCCAGCTCTCAGAACTTAGTGTTTGCTTCCTCCAACCTCATGTTTTACTACCTCTGGTTCATTCCTAAAGAAAATAATGTAGTTTCCGCCGGGCACAGTGGCTCACGCCTGTAATCCCAGCAGTTTGGGAGACCGAGGCGTGTGGATCACGAGGTCAGGAGATCGAGACCATCCTGGCTAACATGGTGAAACCCCATCTTTACGAAAAATACAAAAAAATTAGCCAGGCATGGTGGTGGACGCCTATTGTCCCAGCTACTTGGGAGGCTCAGGCAGGAGAATGGCGTGAACCCGGGAGGCAGAGCTTGCAGTAAGCTGAGATTGCGCCACTGCACTCCATCCTGGGTGACAGAGCAAGACTCCATCTCAAAAAAAAAAAAAGAAAATAATGTAGTTTCATCTATTTTTGTAATCATGCTTTATGCATCCTTCCTTGTCCTTCCTTCAATGAGCATTATATTTGTGAACTCTATGCACATTTCATGTGCAGTTTTATTTCATTTTTCTTACTGTATAATATTCCATTTTATGAACATATGGTAATTTATCAACATAGTCAATATTTGGGTGTTTTCAATTTATAGCTGTTACAGTGCAGCTCTGAACATTTTCTAGCATGAATCAAGATGCACTTAGGCAGGATCAACTTCGGTTATACTTAGGAGACACATTCCAGTTGTTTAGAATATGTGTAACTTCCTATTTATATTTCCACTAACAGCAAATGGCAGTTCCTATTTCTGCACATCCTTGCAGTCACCTGCATTGTCAGACATTTTAATTTTTGCTAATCTGATGGAAGGGTAATGATATCTCTAGGTGACTTTTAATTTGCATTTACTAATCACTAATCAACTTGATTACCTTTTCATATGCTTATCACTTACTGGGATTTCTGCTTTTCATGGTGTCTTTTCAAGTATTATAGCTATCTTTCCATTGGATGAACAGAATTATTTTTAAAAAATGAAATAAAATGCCACTTGAGAGTTTCTGTGCTAACGTTTGCAATAGAAAGTTCAAGCAGAATCCCAAAGTTGAATTCTTAAGTTGATGGTTCCATAGTTATTTTTAACTGTCATATAATTGAAAACCTTTATTCCCTTCAAATTTCTTTTTCTTTTCTAGATAAAGTCTTGACAGTTCTTTTTTCTTATCTTCTTATTCATCTCCCCTCCCTACTTAGATGAAGTAATGCAAGGCTTGTAATTTAGAGCTTAGAGCAATCTCTAAGGAAAGAAAAATGCAGGAAGATTGCCCTTGGCCTTAGGCTTTAGAGAATCTTCCATTTTGCATTGGAAATAGGCATATTCTTGGCAGAGATTGCTGTTGTTTAAACCTCTTCTGATGCCACCTAATGGGAGGCTAGGAAAGGGAACCTTCAAGAGATGCCAGGCTTAATATTAAAAACAAGTAGTTGGACAGCGATTTAGTGAGCATAAGGAACATAATGACAGGTAAGGAGAGAGGAGATGATTTCACCTACCCGTGCTAAAAATGGCTTTGGAATGATTTATATGCCATCAACTCATTACAGCCCTAACTATCACCAAGGATCACCAAGGCAACGAGGATTATTCTTCACACACATCCCTCAGGCTTTATCTCCATCTTCTAAAGCAATTTTGCTATTCCTTCCAACCTGATTATTTACACATGGATGGCAGTATTTAGGTGGGGCAAAATGGATATGCTATTGCCATCCACCCATGTCCAGATTTAATCTTAGACAGTCATATGTCTGTTATGCAGACAACAAAAACTGTACTGTTTTATGCTTATTGAGAGCTGTTATGGCAGAAATACAGAAAGTGAGGTATTCCTTGAATTCAAACTTGGAGTCAGAGATTCAATTTTAGTTCTTACCAGCTAAGTTCTTATATTTTGCCCACATGTATCACTGAGCAGAGGGAGTCAAACGTACGCTGCATGAGATAATTTCAGGAGCTGATGATACATTTTATGGATTTAAGTTTCCATAACCCTTGATAGACATTTAGGTGTTGTTTTTAATTCGAAGTTTTTGTTGTATGTGTGTTATTTGTATGAAACTTTTGTCCTCTGTAACTCTGAGTATCCATGATGTCCGGCATTACTTTCTGTTTTGTTTTCTTTTTAGCATCCTTTATTTTTTCACTTTCTTCCTTTCAATGAAGTTTTATTTTTGAGAGGTCTAAGGCACTTGCCTTATGAAACTATATTCTGAAAGCACACTAAAAGAAAATTACTTAAAAGTGTATTCCAAAACAAAATTAGAGGCTGGGCACGGTGGCTCATGCCTGTAATCCCAGACTTTGGGAGGCCGAGGTGGGTGGATCACGAGGTCGAGATTGAGACCATCCTGGCCAACATGGTGAAACCCCATCTCTACTAAAAATACAAAAACAATTAGCCTGTAATCCCAGCTACTTTGGAGGCTGAGGCAGGAGAATGGCTTGAACCCAGGAGGTGGAGGTTGCAGTGAGCCGAGATCACGCCACTGCACTCCAGCCCAGCAACAGAGTGAGACTCCGTCTCGAAAAACAAAAAATAGAAAAGAAATCAGGTTGTTAAGCAACTGAACTTTAGGTAATTTAAGCAACTGCTTATAAATTTTCAAATTATCCCATAATATGTAATAAGATAAATTCACATATTTAAGGCCAGCACTTCCTCTTAGTCTTTGCTCACATCCTTAAAATAAGAATAAATTGATTTTTTGATAAAGTAGTTGTAATCATTTTATAAGCTGAAATGAAATGTTCTCGTTTGCTGCCATGAGTATTTCAGGTTGGTTTCCCATTATTTGAGTCATTATTTTTGCTTGGGAGATTTCTTTATAAAGATAAATATATACAAAGTATTATAAGAAGGCTCCTTTGGAATATGCAATTAGAAAGTTACAGGGTATCATAGCTGGGATGGTCTTAGAATTCATCTTGTAAGTCTTATTTCAAATATGATTTGCCCTAAATGGCACAGCATAATATGCAATAGGGCAAAGACTAGAACAGTCTTTTTTTGAAATTCTTCCTCCTAGAATAGTAATAATAGTGATAAATCTTTTATTGTGTAGTTTATAAGTGTGTGTGTATGTGTGTGTGTGTGTGCTTATGCATTTATAATCCTCACACCTCTGTTGGATTAGGCTGAACAGATAAGACCTGTATCTTATAAACCAAGAAACCAAGGCTCAAGGTTAAGAGCATAGTTTGAACTTGAATCTTCAATCTGCATGCAGTTCTGCACTGCCTTTGTGTGTTAGTCTTCTTTTAAGGAATGTTAGGATGGACCTATCTGGAATTGTCATGAGTCAAAAATGCAAACTAAAAATCTGGAAGCAATTGAATTAAAAAGGTACAACTGATTTTAGAAAAGGCAAAAACAGGAGGTTGCCAGTAGTTTCATTTGAAGAGAAATTATGTCAAAATCACTAACTCAGTACATAGAATCACCCTAGAAAATTGTACTGGATCAAGAAAGAAGGGAAAATTATGGAAAATTTTAAATATATCCCAGGAAAGAAGAATGAATTAATAAGAGCACATATGCTAATGTATTGGACATATGCTTTTGCAACTAGAAAGTTGCTATTCACCTTTCTTTCGGGGAGGGAATGCCAGGATAATTTTCTTCTAGATAAATCATGACCCCCACTCTTAGCCTCTGTGCTGCAGGTTGGGCTCAATTTCCACTCAAGAATGGACCGTGTGCCTGGTCTAAACTTATCACAATATCTTGTTTTCCTGACATTATGCTTGATTCAAGGATGACCTTAAGACCCAATCAGAATCAAAGACAAAATGAGACTTTTGTTTTGTTTTGTTTTGTTTTGTTTGGAGACAGAGTCTCACTGTTGCCCAGGTTGGAGTGCAGTGGCGCGATCTCGGCTCACTGCAGCCTCAACCTCACAATGAGACATCTTTAGAGACTTCTGGGTAAGAGACTTATTACTGAAAGGAGTTGCTGCTGACATCTTTTGTCTCTGCAGAGAAGGCCAGACTTGGAATGCTGCAATTTCAGGTTAAGAGATATGGAGCAAGAGAAACCTCGCCACAGGGACCCAGTTTTACTCCCTGAATTAAGCCATAGCTGAAGCCATCTCTACTGCAGTATTTATAAATTACACAGACAAATTATTTTTTGCTTAGGAAAGTTTTCTGGTCACTTGGAAATGAAAGATTTATCATATCACATAGCTTAGAAAGACTACGGATGCCTGGAAGACATGGACCAACACTGAGTTGGGATGCGCACACCAGCTAGAGCAGCACTGTTATTGACGTTGTTGTCATCATCATTCTAGCTAAGGTTGCCTTTTAAGTGACATGAGGAATATCTGTTTTAATTATCTCAGCAATTCTGAGGCTATGACTATCCCCATTTTTCAGATGACTATCTGAAATGACTATCCCCATTTTTCAGATGACTATCTGAAATGACTATCCCCATTTTTCAGATGAGGACACTAAGCCCTGCCTTTTAACCACTGTGGTATTCACACTAGAACCAGGTTTCCAAGATTAGCTATCAGTAGTCTTTTGAATCACATTCAGGGTTTTTTAAATACTCCAGATTTTTCCTTCAAGTATCTGTTCAATGTGTTCAGTTCTGAAGCTGCTATCAATTCAACCACTGATCTGCTCTTCTTTCCCCTCTCCAGCTGAAAAGAATCTCTCTCTGTCCTCTAGGCTCATTTAGCAATTTAGCCATCAATTATAACTTACATACAGATTTAGATATAAATATAGACAGATAAATACATAAATAAATACATAGTTATACACACACAAACATCTCTATCTTTCTATCTGTCTATCTATCTAATCTATCTATCTATCTATCTATCTATCTAAATTTGTAGTTTCTCATATGTTTTAAGAGTGAGTCTTGGTACCAGAAAACATGGATTGGCATCACTGCTTCATAAAGGCTTGTTGTGTGGCCTTAGGCAAACTATTTAAACTATCTCATCAGAAATATGCTCAAAATAATACCCAAGCCATGATATTGCTGGGAAGATTAGATAGTTTGAGAAAGAACTTTACAACCTGCAAAATTCTGTATAAGAGATTCTTATATTTATTTTTACTCCCCATAGCACTGAAGCTCTAGATGTAGTTGGAGCTCAATAAATATTTGTGGAATGGGATTCAATTCAGGGGTGAGTGACAGCCTATATAAGTAAGAAAAGAGATAAGAATCTCTTGTTGGCTTTGATGGCATCCCACCTTCCCATCTATACATGTCACTTTTTCTTTTTTGCCTCTTTCTTACTACTGTTTACCCTTCATGCTCTATGTTATATACCTCTGATTTCTTCACCCCTTCATTTTTTTAGCAAACTCCAGGAACATGTCAGAGACATGCTGGTGATTTTCTAGACTAACAGGCTAGTGATTCTGAGTTAAACTTCGCAAATTATTTATTCACAATCACAATATGCTCAAACTGTCTTTGGAAGTTGCACTAACAACTTTCTGATTGACAGGGTAGGTGCCTTTGCCAAGTACTCCTATGGCCAGAAATTAATCACCAGACTTAGGATGATGAACTAACTATTGGTGGTCATGAATGCAGTTAACATACACTAGAAAACAATAACATGCACTAGAAACCAAGGGACTTCATTCCATTATCTTCTACCGCATGCAACTTTTTATGATTCCTTTTTTAGTCCATCAGGATAATGCACTGTAAATCATCTGCTAGACAAGGCATCTACAAAGCTCTATTAATTCATCATAAATACACACATGTGATTGGGCACATAGTATGGTTATCATTTCTGAACTCTAAATATATTAAGTTTAACTGATATTCTTCAGCCCAATTGCCCCCATGCACAAATTTTCACAGTCTTCCAAAGGTAGCTAATTAATGAAGGACATTTTTAATATTTGCTGAGTATTGCTATTTATGTGTTATTAGAAAATGCGCCCCTACCTCTGATTTCCCCTTTAATAGGAAGATGGCTTTCAGTTTGGCATGCACAATTTCTCTCATGCTGATGTAAAAAGTAGTTGAATTATGAGGCTTAATGGCATTTAGCATCTTTAATCTCCCTACTCACAGTTCTGCTGGTTATTTAGCCAGGGGAGTTCTTGTGGAAATACGCAGCATCTTGGTTTATAGTAGCAAACCAATAAGCAAATGTACCTGTATTTGAAGTGACAATGCCATTGAAGTTTTGGTCACCAGCTCTAAAGCTTCAAATCAGAGAAAAGGGCTTGTGCTTGGAATAGTGCCTCTTTACATTTTTACTTTCTTATTCTCCATCACTTTGTGGGAACTAGATAAAAGATGACTAGGGACAGGTCCATTACTTTCTTTGATGGCTTTAATATATCAGAAGGGGGCAGCCTTTCGTGTAAAGTTCCTCAAATGGGGATACTCTCTTTTATAGCTAGCCACCAGCTGTGAAATTGAGACTAGTCAGGAAATCAGTGAAGAAGAGGAAAATTTAGGCATGGCCCTGGGAAAAGAGGGAAGAGAAGAAAATGACAACTTTTTTTTCTGGTGTCTTTGACAGTTTAATAACATCTCTTTCATGGTGGAACACATGAGCTATCTGTGCCATGGCTCCAGGAAATATAGTCAAGTCCAACATACGTGTTTCTGAACACTAGCTTTGAGAATATAATCAACACGGCAAAAATTATAGAGTATCTGAGAGACAGAAAATTCAAATAGGGACCTCTTTCTATATTGGCTCTCTACAATATCATTAAAAAAATGGTCCTGAAGCAATCTCTTTGATAAATCAACAACTATAATATCTGATATTTTGGTAAGCTGTATGAGGATACAATTTTTTGATCTGTTTTGTTCTCTTTTGCCACTTCAGTGCCTACAAAAGCTAGCATAAGATAGGTACTCTGTAAATATTTATTGATCAATTTGCAATAAAAACACTGGAGAGAAGTATTTCATTTCAACTCCTTCCTTCTGAAGAGCACAAAGGCTTTGGCGTAAAACACCGAGAAATAAATCTGCCTTTTTTATATGAAGAATTCTTTGAGAAGTTGTCACAAAATATCAGAAATTAACTGAAATGAATTTAACTGAAATGCATTTTTATTTTTACTTTTATACTTTTCTAATAAAATGTAAAGAGTTATACAAATTTAGAAGAATATGTCTCTTTCTATTTATCTATATCTATTTTTATATCCATCCTTTTCAAATGATAAATTGCATTATGACCTATTACTAAATATTTCCTGAATAATTAGCTTTTCTTGGCAAAGTTTATTGCTGTTCGGTTTGGTTTAACGTGTATATTTCACTTTATACTTTGAATGATAATTTAGAATCATAGCCATAAGTCACAAAGTTTAAAGAAAAGTGAAAAATAAACTGAATAAGAGTTAACAGTAATTCTGGTTGTTACAGATCTTCTCAGGTTTAACAACGTAAAATATGACTTAGGTTAGGAAAGGTTTGGAAAAAAATGTTTTTAATTTGACAAGGGCCTCTAAATATAACTCACTTTATATAGCAATGTCCCATTTCCATAACCTTAATTGCTTTCTCTTTCTTCCTTTTCTTTCACTCCCTCTCATCTCTGCATTATTCTCTTTATGTATTTTGCATTCAAAGCCACCTACTTTCGATACTTACTGCCTAGAAGCATATAGTGAATGTTTCAGAATTTGTGTTTCTTGAAACAGCATTTTTTTCATAGCTGAATTATAATAACTGGAGAAATCTGAGGATCTGAAGGTTGCAGTAATTTAGTAAAAGAGATCTGGAATCATTTTCCCAGTGAAAATACCAGCTGTACTATGAGGGCTGATTTTTCTTCTTTGATGAATTCTACACTGTGAAAGATACATAAGGTGAGTGGGATACCAGGAAAGGACAACGAAGAAGGAACGTGGCTTCTAGCCCAGCACTTTGGTCTCATTTCCATTTATGAGGACAGAGATTTGTCAGCACATCAGCCTATCTTGGGAAGACTGCTCATTGGACGAATGTTTAGATACAGTAAGAACATTAGATCCAACATTATATGTGAAGATATTGATTTGATTTAAAAAGGAGAAAGAGAAAGAGAGAGAGAGATGGAGAGACAGAGAGAAAGGACCAAGCTGATTGAAGCAAAGCCAACTGGCTGTTAGTTTGCAGGGACTCTCAGTAAGCTCTTTGCAAAAGGTAGCATAGTGCAGTGGTTTAGACTAACGCACAGATATACCTCTGTCGATGGACAACTTTGGTTCAAATCCCAGTTTCTCTCTTTACTAGTATTATAACCCTGGGCAAGTTATTTGCTCAAGAGATACATCTGCCTCAGCCTCCTGAGGAGCTGGGACTACAGGCACACATGCGCCACCATGCCCAGATAATTTTTTTTTTTTTGGAGAGACATGGTCTCACTTTGTTGCCTAGACTGGTCTCAAGCTCCTGGCTTCAAGCAATCCTCCCACCTCAGCTTTCCAAAGTGTTAGGATTACCGACATGAGCCACTGCACCCAGCCTAAACCACTACTTTAGGCAGTAATCTACCTCACTTAATCACCCAATGCTATGGCATAAACCTTGGGCATATGGCTCTAGTCACATTCCTTTAGGAATATTCTCAGTTACACTTAGTACCAGAACACAATAATTACTAAACATTTAGAACTTCATTGGAGAGTAGGTACATGCCTTTTCCAGAGAATGTCTCGAGTAGCTAACAAATCACTAAGACGGTATTTTTTACAAAGCACACGCTCACTGGGAAGGTGTTCGCTTTATTCTCGAATGCTTAAAGAATGCATTGAAATTCAGCTTTATAAATGTGCCTCAACTATGGGCTTCCTGGAAACCAACATGGAAACCAAACTTGCCAGATGAGGAGTGTTTTCTTTGGGAAGACAGTCGAATGAGGAGTCAAAACTGCGGATGTGTTAAAGCATGTTACATCTTACATGTAGCCATGCCCAAAAGCTAAGCACTACATAGCCAGACAGAAAACATTTTTTCCTTCACTTTCAGATATAAATTATCACCTGTAACATTTCTGTAGAAAAAGAGAACTCACACACGTAAGACAGATTTAGGAGCAAGTTGAAATAGTCAAAGGAAGCTTCTGTTCATAGCAGTAAAAATAATGAACAATTATACAAGTTAAACTTTTGTTTATCTTTCCACTGGAATGGCTAATAGTTTCTTAGTTTAAAGGAAATCTTTAGATTGGTTTCGAGTCAGGAAAAGGTTGACCAAAGGTAAGCCCCTGATGTGAAATGTTAGACAAATTAATGTGAGCACTTCAGAATTCTTTCTTTGGTGGACATGTATGTCAAAGTTGAAGGTAGTTCTTTCATTCTCCCTCACCCAATAATTAAAGTCAATAACAGATATGAAAGCAAACCTAATCATACAATTCCCTAAGTATTCTTCTCTTCTTCAGAATTTACCAGCATTAGGGTGGTTAAATTAGAATACCAACACTGTCGGCCGGGCGCGGTGGCTCACGCCTGTAATCCCAGCACTTTGGGAGGCCGAGGTGAGTGGATCACGATGTTAGGTGATCAAGACCATCCTGGCTAACACGGTGAAACCCCGTCTCTACTAAAAATACAAAAAATTAGCTGGGAGTCGTGGCGGGCCCCTGTAGTCCCAGCTACTCGGGAGGCTGAGGAAGGAGAATGGCGTGAACCCAGGAGGCGGAGCTTGCAGTGAGCCGAAATTGTGCCACTGCACTCCAGCCTGGGCGACAGAGCAAGACTCTGTCTCAAAAAAAAAAAAAAAAAAAAAAAACACTGTCACACCTAGCAGTCATACACATGGTAGATCAATAAATTCTCATTGAATCAAATCTGAATAATCCAACATTAACAATAATAATGTTTAACAAATTCAGTCATTTTCTTCCAATTTTCACTGATAGTCTTGATTGTAATGTTTTCATTTTGATATTAAAAATATCCTAGTTTTATTATGATTTATATTTCTATTCTCAGTAGAGGATGACAATAGGCTTAAATTTCATATAGTTGCCCCTGTATTCCATGCATGCTCTTCCTTACTTCCCTTGTAGAGTAGTAGACTGATTTCATCTTGACAGTCCAGGTCAATCACCCCACCCAACACTGCAACTCCCTTCTTAGCCTGTTGATTTAAAGGTAGGAGGAGCCCAAAGTGTCCAGGTGGCAATCTTAACTTCCAGTTTAATGGCATCATTGTTGTGTCTCCTGGTGGCAGCATTCCTTCCTCTGGAACTAAGATCTCTAGGCCAGCAGAAGGTAATGTCGCAGGAACAGGAAGCAAAAAGTTTGCTAATGGATCACTAGGTGTGACGGTGAGTGGTGCCACTTCTACTTCCACTCCTTGATTCCTCGACCCTGAATTCTGGCTATGGGAGAAACAGGACCATATATAGGACGCTGATTCAGAGCATACATGGCCTTCTGGAGAACTTTGTCCCAGCTCTGCAGAGTATTGTCACATAGTTGGCATTGTAATTGTGACTTCAAAAGGCCATTCCAAAATTCTATCAGTCCAGCTCCTTCAGGATGATGGGAAACATGGTAAGATCAGTGAATTCCATGAGCATGAGCCCACTGCTACACTTCTTTAGCCATAAAGTGAGTGCCTTGGTCAGAGGCAATGCTGTATGGAATACCATGACAGTGGGTAAGGCATTCCTTGAGTTCACAAATGGTAGTCTTGGCAGAAGCACTGGGTGCAGGATAAGCAAACCCATAGCCATAGTAAGTGTCTATTCCAGTGAGGACAAACCTCTGCCCTTTCCATGATGAAAGATGTCCAATATAATCAACTTAACACCAGGTAGCTGGCTGATCACCCTGAGGAATGGTGCTATATCACGGGCTCAGCGTTGGTCTCTGCTGCTGGCAAACTGGGCACTCAGCAGTGGCCATAGCCAGGTCAGCCTTGGTGAGTGGAAGTCTATGTTGCTGAGCCCATGTGTAACCTCCATCCCTACTACCATGGCCAGTTTGTTCATAGGCCCATTGGGCAATGACAAGGGTGGCTGGGGAAAGAGGCTGAGTGTTGTCCACAGAACGGGTCATCCTATCCACTTGGTTATTAAAATCCTCCTCTGCTAAGGTTGCTCGTTGGTGAGCACTCATGTGGGATACAAATATCTTCACGGTTTTTGACCACTCAGAGAAGTCCATCCACAAACCTCTTCCCCAAATTTCTTTGTCACCAATTTTCCAATCATGTTTCTTCCAAGTCCCTGACTATCCAGCCAAGCCATTGGCTACAGCCCACGAATCACTATATAATCACACATCTGGCCATTTCTTCTTCCATGCAAAGTGCACAACCAGGTGCACTGCTCAAAGTTCTGCCCACTGGGAAGATTTACCTTCACCACTTTCCTTCAGGAATGTCCTAGAAAGGGGCTGTAGTGCTGCAGCTGTCCACTTTTGGGTAGTGCCTGTGTGTCGTGCAGAACCATCTGTGAACCAGGCCCTAGTCTTCTCTTTCTCTGTCAACTGATCATGGGGAACTCCCCATGAAGCCATTGGTACAGGCTGGGGATGAGAAGGTAGGGTGGCAGGAGTGGAAACCATGGGCATTTAAGCCACTTCCTTATGTACCTTACTTGTGTTTTCAGGACCTGCTCGAACCCGATTATGTATATACTACATCCATTTGTGATGGAATGCTGCTGCGCATGACCCACTTTATGGCTAGATGGGTCAGAAAGCACCCAGTTCATGATAGGCAGTTGAGGTTGCGTGGTGACTTGATGACCCATAGTCAAACGTTCAGTTTCCACCAAAGTCCAGTAACAGGCCAAGAGCTGTCTCTTAAACAGAGAGTAGTTATCTGCAGAAGATGGAAGGTCCTTGCTTCAAAATCCTAGAGGCCTTCTCTGTGATTCATCTATAGGGTCCTGCCAAAGGCCCCAAACAGAATTCCTACTACCACTGACACCTCAAGCATCACTGGATCTGCTGGGTCATATGGCCCAAGTGGCAGAGCAGGTTGCACAGCAGGCTGCATCTGTTGCAAAGCCTTCTCCTGTTCTGGACCCCACTCAAAACTGGCAGCCTTTCAGGTCACTTGATAAATGGACTGGAGTAACACAAATGCTATTCCCTGACTACAGGATGGTAGACTGTGATAGATACTGGGCTTACACTAGAGAACAAAAAATCAAAATGCTGCCTACTCTCACATTTCTTATAGACTAGTCAGGAAGACAAGGATTAAATAATTACATGAATGAACACATAATTAGTGCTAATTGCTGGAAAGAAAGGTACATATGAGAAGGGAACCAAACTTTTCTGAGGGTCAAGGAAATATTCTTGTTTAAGCTGAGACTTCAAGGACAGTTTTGGGGGAGAAAAGATGCCCATAAAGAGGGAGCAGACAGAAGGAATATGCCTGTATAAAGACCAGTGGAAGCAGGAACAGGTGAAAGAAGACTAGAACACAAGTCTTAGACCATTTCCTGACTGAGTTTTCATCTTAAAAGCAGTGAGAAGCCATTAAAGAGCTTTATACCAATGATATGCAAACAGCATCTATTTTTTTTGACTGGTTTGACTAATCAGAGACTCAAGCTTTTTAGTTATTTATTGCTTAGGTAATTCCAGGCAATATACAATATTTGCCTCATCTTTATGGTAATTTAACCCAGTAATACAACAATTTGTATACTGCATTTGTATTTTGAATTTGTACTTTGAAAAATGCATGCCCATAGAAGGAACAGGACATGTCTCATTGGGTTTTAGTTCAAATGATCTAGCTTTAAAATATGTTGAAAATAATGTGACTGATGAATCATATCTGGTCTGAGCTTCAAATACATTTTTAGCAAATTGCAGAAGGGCTATTAGGATCTGGGGGGTCAGTGAGACAGCTTGACAAAAGCAAATGTCTTGCAAATATATGTAGAATGATACTTCAGAGAAAATACAGTCTACAGATACTTTTTATTTGATTCTGCTAAGCAAAAAAGAAATTCCAGAAATGAAATGGTCACAGAAACTTATTTCTACTTTTACAAAATGAATGTAGTGTTCTATGACACAAATAACCTAAGTATATCCAAGAGTGTCAACCTTCTAAGCTTTTGGGTTTGTTGAATTTCCCTGAAGGCTTTGGATATTATCAGGGTAGATAATCCATATGCAATATTTGAATGTGTTCTCAAGCTGTGTATGCATAGTCCTCATTTATTTCTTGTCAATCTGCAAAGCAGAGAGGGAAGAGCCAGCCTGGTGTTTAGTGATGCCTCTTCCATGGGTTTTTGTACAATCCTCTTCTCTGTTCTGTCTAATAAAATGTAGCTAACATTTTACTTAAAGACAGCTCAGAAATAAAAGAACCATATAAGCCTTTTTCTGTTTATAGTGCCAATCAATTAGAGCCTTCAAGCAATTATTGACTAATTAATAGCTGTCTTAGGGAAAACAGAGAACTTAGGAGGGACTTATATGTGGAATTAAAGCAAGTTGACTCGCATAATTATATTGCTGGTAGAGCCAAAATAGATAAGTTCTGAGATATTGCACAGTTTGTATAAATTATCTGAGAAAGGTTTATAAGGAGGAAAGGGAGATTCACTGCTGAATTTTTTGTTGATGATCTATTGATTTGATTTCAAGTTTACATTTTTGCATTTCATGGTAAAAATCTATGTTTTTTTAAAAAAGATATACTTTCCATAATAAAATAGCATAGTGCTCTGAGAATATTTTAAAGCCCATACTTTATTAAAGAAAAGTGAAATGTGGAATTTTGATCTAGGTTCTGTTTATTTTTGTACATACTTATCCACTGGTGTGCCTTGGTATAAATTGTGTGTGTGTGTGTGTGTGTGTATGCAATTATTTTAAATTTGGATTAAAAACTAAATTTGGTTCAATTTTTTTCAAGCCGTATGTTAACATTATCATACAGAATGAGATCTAAGGACATCTAATGCATTAGCCTAACCAAAGCCAACGCTATGCAATGTCGATGTCTACAATTCTTTTTAAAATTAGCAAATTACCAGATGTTTCTGGCTACTGAATATATGCTCAGCCAAAATATAGACACATTAGGGAGTAAAAAAGTATATAAACATTTTTCTGCCTCAAGAAGTTGTCAGTCTACATGAATAAATAATATTTTTTCCATGCTGATCGTAATTTGACACTTTAGGAGCTTCTCTGGTGTTGGCACAGATCTGTTTGTTTCAGAAGCACTGGTTTGTCTCTGTACCACGGGTGCAAGCGCTGAGAGTGCAAAGATGAGGTCTTCCAGTTGTGATTCTTGGCACATTTAAGCAATAGTGCAGTGTGGGTACTGGTCCGTCAGAATGGATGTGGTCATCAACCATCCATGTGGTCATACCAGTGGCCCGATTCCCAGTGCCCCCATGGTAACACTGATTTCTGTGCTTAGCACAAAGTACTTGATAAATACTTGTGCTTAATTAAGCTCTACAAAGTAAGATACACAGATAAGTCTTTACCATCTCTGGGTGACCAAAAAGGAGTTTATAATCTGAATGTTGCTTTTCTTTTTCCTAGTTAAAAGACCATTAAGCTATTAGAGTAATGGATTACACACTGTCGATTACAAGTAGATGAATGTCTTCACATACGTTTTTCCTTTAAAAATCAATACTGAATGCAATTCAGCCAACATTAAAAATATCCTGCAGTTATATTATCAAAAACATTGAAGTTTTAACCACACTACCAAATAAAAATTTTATCTTTTTATTTATGGAAAATGTCTACCATTGCTTAGAATTTGATGCATTAAAAAGCATTGATTCTATCAGGAAGAAAAACCTGCTATGACCTGAGAGGGCTAATCCAATATAGGAAAATTCTTCTGGACTTTGAGATTTTCATAATTTTTTAAAATTCTTTTTAGCATTCTTTTAAAAAGCATGCTAATTATGGAAAATAAAATAAGTAATCTTTACTACAATTAAAAATAATTTTTATTATAACAAAAATTTCCTCAATTTAAAACATACAATTAAAATTAAATTAAACAATGTCATTTTGCAAACTGCTTTTTTTTCACTTAAAACATTATTAACATTGTTCCCAAAACATAATTCTTATGGGTTGCATGAAAGTCAATTATAACATGTATTTCTAAACTTTCCACTTTTAAGTGTGAGGTCATTGTTTATGCCCTCCTGCTTGTATGACCAGTTATTTCTTAATATAAGTTCATGAAAATGCAATGGCTTAGTCAAAATTATATCTTTAAGGTCTTCAGTGCACATTGCCAAATTATACTGTTCAAATTATTATTATTATGTTTTGAGACAGGATGATCACAGCTCACTGCAACCTCGATCTCCTGGGCTCCAGCGATCCTCTTGCCTCAGCCTTCTGAGTAGCTGGAACTACAGGCACTCATCACCATGGCTGGCTACTTTTTTTCTTTTTTTGTTTTTCTTTCTTTATTTAGTTCTTTTTTTTTTTTTTTTTTTCGGTAGTAATGGAATCTCACTATCTTATCCAGACTGGTCTCAAACTTCTGGCCTCAAGCAGTAGGCTTCCAAAGCTCTAGGATTACATGCCCCACCATGGCCTTCCAAAGGTCCAGGATTACAGGTGTTAGCTTCCGTGCCCAGCCTCCTTTCAAATTCTTAAGCATCTCATAGGCAGTTCTGTAGTCACTGGATGAATTGGTAATAGTCTTATATTACTTGGAGAAAAAGAAATGGAAGTACCTTTTCATCTTCTAGTTGAATTTAAAAGTAAACATGCTTTAGTCTTTTATTTTTCTATTTTTACTTTTGCCATTATTTTAAACTACAGTGACAAAAGTAAAGAGTTTGTGATAAGACAAGAATTGAGCTCCCAATATTTTCAACTCTCTTTCCAGTTCACATCTGGAATTGTAACAATAATCACTAAAAATAGCCAGATCAACTCTTCTCTAGGGCACCGCAGAAGAAACTTTTTGCAGAGGAAAGAAAGGAGCATTTCAGAAGTCTCAGAATTTGATTAATATAATTATTCAGCTATTTCCTTTTCTTTTCTTCAAGATCCTTGGTCAAAACTGGCTCAAAGAGGACAGAAATATGTATCACCCAGGTGAGCGATGCAGTAACTAGTGTGATAGAAGTCAAATGCTGCTGGTTAGGTTCTTGGTGGAATTCGCTTTACAAAGGCTCACTCTAATAACTCCTTTCTCCCGGCAAAACTGGAGAAATATTGACTTTGTCGGTGACTTGAGCAGAATAGCCAAAGGAACTACGTGATATGCAGAATTAAACCTCATCTTTGGGTTTTCTGGTAGAAATAAGGAAATGAAATAAGGATATGGAAATAGGAAAGAGGGCTTTCTTGCTCTGTTGCCCAGGCTGGAGTGCAGTGGCACGATCTCAACTCATTGCAACGTCCGCCTCCTGGATTCAAGCTATTCTCGTGCCTCGGACTCCCGAATAGCTGGGATTACAGGCGTGTGCTTCCACGCCCATCTAATTGTGCGTGTGTGTGTGTATTTTTAGTAGACATGGGGTTTTGCTATGTTGGCCAGGCTAGTCTCAAATTCCTGGCTTCAAGTGATCCTCCCAACTTGGCCTTCCGAAGTGCTAGGATTACAGGCATGAGCCACCACACCCAGCCAAGATATTAAAGGACAATTTTACTTCCACTATCAAGGCTCGATTTACTCATGGTGCAGGAAAGTTTTTGTCATATCTAGGATTGGCCCTTTACCATGGTCCTCAGGTAGTAGGTACCAACAAACAGGCTTATTCAATAGATTCATGGCTGGGTCTGAGACTAAGTTGTATGTATTTACATCATCTTCTGGGATTTTTTTTCTCTCCCTGCAGTGTGTTATCCACAAAACATTCTTGAAGCTGAAAAGTTGGCTAAGCTTCGTCTCTGAACCATTTTCCAACTTACAGGGTTTTTCAGAAGCCAATGTCCTGCCAGTTTTCTAAAGGTCTAAGTCAGAACGTGGTAAACTACACAAATTGATTATTCACGTGGTGTGACCTGCATCCTCCCACTACGTAAAACTCCCTCAGCAGCAGGATCCCACTAGTATCCAAAACACAGATCACTCATGTCAAGAATTTGGGTTGAAGTCTTTTTGTCAAGAAATTCTCTTTTAAAATGGAAATGGGAAGAAACAATTAACAGTTCATTTATCTATTGTCTGTGATCTGCTCATATTTTTATTTTTTGGTGCTTTCTGCTTTCCTTTATTTTTTAAAACCGTGATTAAATATTAGTTTCATGGTTTTTAAAATTTAATATTTACATGTATAACCTAACATCAATGCATTAATCTTAACACAAACTTTAATCACTTATGATAAGTTTCATCAGCCTCACGACAATCGATATTTGGTGCTGGACAATGCTCTGTCATGTGTGGGACAGGGGAAGGAGAGGGTTCTCTGTGCGTTGTAGAGCTCTATCTGCTAGATAAGAGCAACGGCGCTCCTTTCCCATTTTGACAGCTGAACATGCATCTAGACATTGGCAATTGTCCCCTGAGGGGCAAAATCACCCCTCTCAGGTTGAAACCACTTATCTATAGGTAGTAAGGCACTGATTCATTCCTCCAATCTGGATTGAGCTCCTGAGGGATATAAACACACAGAAGTTCCTGCTTCCAGGTAATGCAATTCCAGTGGATGTAAAAACCTCAGAAAGTCAGAGACCTACAAGGCCATGTGTTTCAATATAAGAGGGCAAAATAGGGAGTAGGCAGCTGGCTGGAAGGAGAACCCAAAGGGGCATTCTTTCTTCTATTCTTTTACTCGGGATTTGCCTCTTCAGAGAAAAGGCTATAATAAGTCATAGCTCTAGAAAAAAATCTAAGGAAAAGGGCACCCCCCCCGGATGGATATTTGGTAGAAACTTGTGCCTTCTGGGTGCTTTAGATTAAGAACTGATCCACATATAGCTGGCTCTTTAAAATTCTTAGAATGTTCTAGATTTATTCCATCATTAGTATTATTCAGATCATCACCATAAGCTGCAATTTATAATTCTTGTCTCATATTGTTTAGGCTATTTTTCCAAGCCCAGTATCCCTGAGTCCTCCTCTTAGTTTTGGCTATTGATGCCTCTCCCCTTCATGTCTGGGTGTATATTAGTGACCTGCTGACTTTGACCTTATACTGCCTATTGGAGAGGAGACAGGAACTGAAACCTCATTGTTCCATTTTTTGTTACTGTCTTCATCTTACCTTGACTTGATTCTTCAACAACCTATATTACATGTGTTTGGTCATTCTTGTGTTGCTATAATAAATACCAGAGACTGGATAATTTATAAGAAAAGAGGTTTAATTGGCTCACAGCTCTGCAGGCTGTACAGGAAGTATGGTGCTGGCATCTGGTTCTGGGGAGGCCTCAGGAAGCTTTTACTCATGGCAGAAGATGAAGTGGGAGCAGGCACATCACATGGCAAAAACAGGAGCAAGAGAGCGCAGCAAGGGAGATGCAACACGCTTCACCAGATCTTGTGAGTACTCACTCACTGTTGCAAGGACAGCACCAAGCCATGAGAGATCTGCCCCCATACCCAAAGCACCTTCCACCAGGCCCACCTCCAACATTGAGGATTACATTTCAACATGAGATTTGGGCAGTGACAAATATTCAAACTGTATCACTACACTAGGTAGTAATGGAGGTCTTCTATTTGTTTGACATTTTTCTTTTGTTAAGACTACCTGAAGGATCAAGGGAGAGAAGTTTTCTACTGTAAAGACTTTAGCTATGGAATGTATCGCCTCCCTCTCCAATTCTCATACTGGGTCATCCTGCCAATGCCTTGTACATCACAAAAAAGGTATGGTCCTTCTCCTGGAAGGATGAGCAAATTAAAGCACAAAAACTTGCAGGCACATTACTCAGATGTTATCGACTAACAAGTCTTTGCTAAAAAGATCAATCATATCTTTCCAGGCCTTTTTTTATTCCATCCTCAAAGAAGGCTGACACCTCCCATCATTTCTTGACATTTCTGATGTTCTCTGGAAATGAATAGTCCATTAGTCTTTGCGTGAAAGAACTTTGCCTGCCTTGTCTTTAGGTGGGCAACACTCTGTTCCTCATTATAATAGTTTTCCTGGGATCTATATTACCAGCATCAAACCAAATTATTTTCTCTATTCCAGATATTAAATTTCCTTTTTAAACTGAACTTGCTCATTATAGACACATTTATTATGCCTACTGCTCTAAGAAATGCATTCTTCCCTCATTCAAATCCACACCTTCATTTTAAACATGCCATTCTCTCCACTTACTACCCCTGTGTAACCCTTCACTTGGGGATTTAGCTTCCCTCAAATGAAAGTCCTCAGTCCATTCCGCTATCATCGCTCAATGGGGTTTTCTTATAGTGTTTGCATTTTAACCAGCTACAATCACATTTCATTGATTCTATCTCAGCTGGTATATTATTTTTGTCAATCCACACATTTGTGAAGCCATAGATTTCTGGGGTAGATCTCTGAAAGCACTGAACTTTACATACATGTAAATATGTAAGCAAGAGCAAGAGAGGACCTAGGACCCAGGTGGCAGATGCCAGACCAAAGCTTCTGAGTTACAGAGCTCCACCATGAGAAATCTCAGCCAAGACATGGTTTTTTCCTTTAATTCTTCTTTCAGATGCTTCTCTTAAGGACAACATATTTAATACTAGCATTTGTATCCATATTCAGGCACTTTAAAAAGGTTACAACCTGTACAGACTACAGCTTTTATGGAATGGTATGTTTTACAACTATTGGCTCCTAATTTAGAATACTCAACACTTACAATCTTTATGGAATAGATCTGGAAGGTACCAGTCTCTTGTTCACTTCATTTATTTATAGTGTTCACCTAATAGCGACCTCCTTTCAGGGCAGCCTTCTACCTATAAGAATTTCCAAGTAATGGAACTAACATTCTGCTACTGGATTCCAGACACACTCACACGGGAAACACAATTCAAATATAATGTGTTCAACTTAACCAATCTGTGTATTGCTACTTCAAGTGGTGATCTAAATTAGACTAACTCACTGGTGAGTTCAACAGTGTTCTCAGAGCACAGTGAATCTACAGAAATCTTAGAGATCATTTAACCCGATAATTCTCAAAGCGTGATCACTGAACCTCGTGATCATTGAATCAGCATCACTAGGAGCTGGCTAGAAATACAAATTTTAGGGCCCCACCCCACATCTACTAAATCAAGACTTTGGGCTGGGTAATCTGTATGTTAGCAAGCCCACCAGATAATTCTGATACACATCTGAAACCAATGATCTAACTTGTTCTGTTTACAGTTGAGAAACTGAAACCCAGAGTAATAAAATGACCTGCTGAAAGACAGAATAGAACTATTTGGTGACAATATCAGAATGAGAACAAGTCCCAATCCTCTACCATTTCTCCTACACTGTCAATGAGGTTGCTGGCTATACATATGCAGGGTGAAAATCCTGTAAATTTCAACAGCTAGAGCCAAATCCTTCCTACATGGCCTCTTTCTTCCTACATGGCTCAGGTCAGCAATCTTGCCTGGCTTAAGTTTGAATGCCTTGGGCCATTCAGGAGTCTCCGTGTTTGTTTTTTCCCTGAGCTTCACTTTCCTTGCTTGGATATTTTGTGAACATCTGACCAGTACATTCAGCCACTTTAAAAGAATCTCCCAGGCCTTCCTTTGCATAGGGGCTTTGTGATTTTTTTTTTTTCCTGTTTTGTTTCACCATATGTTCCCCTTTTGAATCTGAGTCTCCACAAGCATCAGGAAAGACTCGGTGAAATTCTTTCTATTTTTGCCAGAAAAGTCAAGCTAAATGCAATTCCATCTCCTAAAGTCAATTTGCAGAAGGTGTCTTTGAAACGGCCTATAAAATTGTGAGCAAATGAAGTTTCATCTTGCTGTTAACGAGGTTGCTTTGCCAAACCTGTCAGAACTGGATCTGACCCTTTTGTGTTATAGTGTCTGCTCCAGCTGGGGCTATTGGCTGTTAATCAGAAGTGTTTACACTTTTTCATTCTCACTTGATTTCCACTAGCCTGCCCAACTTGGTATTCAGAGTGGGTTCATTACAAAGAATATTGTTGCAGCCCTGTCCTGACATTTCACTGTCAACTGGCAGCGATGGGTCAATATTGCTTTTGCTACTCCTCACAAAGTAGAAAATATGCGATCACACCAATTAGGTAGTTTAAGCAATTTTTTTCTGTTCAACCTTCCTTTTAGCTGCCAAAACTGGTCTAGAATTTAAGGCGAAGGCAAGGAATTATTAGAGACCAAACCCTTGGCATCGGGTGCCAAAAAGATTAGCCTAGTGAAATACCAACATCTTTAGTAGAACAAAGATCAAAGTCAGGAACCAGAGGAACCTGTGCAGCTCTCCTACAGGCACGTTGGTGAGAAATAGAATAATTGATCTAGTAGAAACAGGTTTCAGGAAGTCAAAGAATATTATTAACGATCTTCAAGCGAGACATTCAACAAAATGCTCTAGATTCTTCTCAATAAGCTCTTCTCTGTTTCATGGTTGCAAGCTCATTTGCAAGGTAGAGAACAGTGAAGATATTCTAGAGTTGGTTTGGTTTCTAAGAGCACTGAATCATTTAAATGTCCTGTTTATTAACTCAGCTTCTCTCTATTTTGTTTTGATTTATTGTTTTTCCTGAATTTTTACATCTGCCCCTAAACAGCCTTGTTAGTTGCATGTTAGGCAGTATAACGTTGGAAAATGTGTACACTTTGGAGTCAGTAAAAATTGGATTCAAATTCTAGCTTGCTTATTTTCATGACCTTGTGTGGCCCTTAAGCAAGATATTATATTGCACTTAGACTATTTATATCTGTAAATTTGGAATTAAAAGGAAAATTGATAACGTTTAGTTTTTATACTTTTAAAAACAATTTACCATTTGCAAAGCATTATACTAAATACCGAGGTTAAGAGAATAAATAAGAGAGACCCTTAGTAAGAGAGCTAAGGAAGCAAAGAGAGGGGCTACATATTTTTCATTCAAGACCCCTGATGGGGTTTTCTGATGTAAGTGAGATATTAGCTGAGTCTCAAAAAAGGAATGAGGTAGGTGGGTAAGTATGTTGAGGGAAAGCATTTCTGGCAGAAAATAGTCTAAGAATTGCATGGAGGCCCAAGAATGCAGGGAGTCTCAGATGAAAGGAGTGAACGCTTTTCTATAGACAGCAAAGCTATAACTATGGAGCACCAGGGTGTATGATGGGAGGTAAATGGTGGCCAGGAATAAGCCTAGAGAGCCAGCTGCAGGCCTCTTGTGCATGTCAAGGAGCTCAGGCTCTATTCTCCTGTGGATCATAGCCCATGTAGCAATTTAAATATGGAATTTGATAGTCAAATGAAAATTTGCATTTGGATGGTGTCTCAGTCTGTTTTGTGCTGCTATAACAAAATACCTAAGATTAGGTAATTTATGAAGAACAGAAATTTATTTTTTTCATAGTTCTGTAGGCTGGAAGTCCAAGATCAAGGCTCTAATATGTTTGGATGTCTGGGAGGGCTGTTCTCTGCTTCCAAGATGGCGCCTCAATGCTGCATTTTCCAGAGGGGAGGAATGCCGTGTCCTCCTATGGCAGAAGGGCAAGAGAAACAAACTTCCTCTATCAAGCTCTTTTATAAGGATAGCTAATTTCATTCATGAGGGAGAGGCCCTCATAGCCTCATCACCTCTTAAAGGCTACATCTCTCAACACTGTTGCATTGGGGATTAAGTTACAACATAAATTTTGCAGAGAATGTGAACAGTCAAACCACAGATGGATCAATTAGGTAGCAGGGTGATTAGAGCATTAGAGGAGAGAAATACTGGAGCCAGGGAGACCGTTTTACAGTAATCTATCTGGGAGATAGATTTTGATGCCTTCCTTAAATAAAGACTGTCTTAGAACTGATAGTCATTTTAAGAATGTTGTGAGTGGTATAAATAATACGGCAGTGCAGTTCCATCTAAAAACCAGGGGTCGAAAAACTTTTTCTGTGCAGGGCCATATAGTGTATATTTTGAGCTTTGAGGACATGTGGTCTTTGTCATAACTATTCAACTCTGCCACTGTGGCGTGAAAGCAGTCATAGACAATACAAAGGCAAGTAAATGTGGCTGCGTTCCAATAATCCAAATTTAAATTTCACAGATTTTTCACATGTCAAGTAATATTATTCCTCTTTTGATTTGTTTATAAATATATTATTTTATTTTATAAAGCCCAGACTGGAGTGCAATGGTGCAATCTCTGCTCACTGCAACCTCTGCCTCCTGGGTTCAAGCGATTCCCCTGCCTCAGCCTCCTGAGTAGCTGGGACTACAGGCGCTGCTACCACGCCTGGCTAATTTTTGTATTTTTAGTGGAGATGGGGTTTCACCATGTTGGTCATGGTCTCAAACTCCTGACCTCAGGTGATCCACCTGCCTAGACCTCCCAAAGTGCTGGGATAACAGGTTTGAGCCACCGCGCCCGGCCTGTCTATAAATATTTTAAAAAGCAAAAAAAAAATCTTAGCTTGATAACCATATGAGAATAGGCAATGACTGCCTTTGTGTTGTGTGCTATTATTGCCCCTGTTCTAACCATTGTTCCTTTTTTCCTGTTGTCTCTGGGAACCATGCCATCCGCTTTCTATGGTTCCTAAAGGCCAGTATTTATGTAATGGATAACAGTCATATTCTCAAACTTTTCAAATGAGTTTTGCTTTTCTTCTGCCTTGTTTATGAAATCCTTTTCTTTCAAATAGTCATTAAACTATTTTACTATAATTTATTATTTTCCTTGAAGTGTCGAAGTTTTGTTCTTCACATTGAGGCTCTCAGTCAACCTGGAATAGAGTTTTGAATACAGTGTGAACTTTGAATGATTTGCTTCCCCCACACCTACATTGATAACTAGCGTCCCCAGCTCTATTTATTGAAATGACCATGTTTTCCTCACAGTTCCAAAATCATGCTTCTGCATATGGAAAATTTGCATGTACGTGTGAACCTGATTTTGGATGCTTTTTTCCTATTGCATTGGTCATTTGCACTCTTTTGCTAGTACCATGCTTTCTATATTATTGTAGCTTTATTATAAATCTTGATATTTGGGCAAGAAAACACACCTAACTTATTTTTTTTCAAAAAGTTTTTTGCCTTTTTAACATTTTGTTTTTGTGGTATGCATACCAGAATTAGCTCATCAAGTTGCCACTAAAAGCTCATTGGATTTTAATAGAATTGCTTTGACTTAATAGATCGATTTAAGTACACTAAACATCTTTACCATTGACTCTTTTTATAGATAATCTTTGCATTTATTACTTTATTTCTTTGGATCTTCTTTAATCACTTTCAATAAAGCTTTGTAATTTTCTCCTTAAAAATTGTGCACATTGTTTTTGTTATTGTTGTTGTTTTTAAACTAGGCCGCTTGCTTTTTAGTTTTTCCTTTCCTTGACATTTAGAAAATTACAAAATATAACTGTGTTCATGTTAGGCTTCTGCCACTTACTAACAATAGCTTGAATAACATTTGTGGCTTGTAAAATATTCTTTGAGTTTCAATGTGTTAAAAGTCTCATCCCTAGTGAGTAAATTGAGATTTACTATATAACCCAAAGTTATATAGTGCCAAGATTATGAAACAAAAGATCTCATGTAGATGAAAATTAATGCAGTAAACCTGTTCATAGAAAGGACTTTTACATGTGGGTCATAAACCGCTTCTGAGTCGAATTTCAAAAAAATAATAAAAAAAGCCCAGAAATCTCATTATCAATGGCAGAATTATCTAATTTGCTGTTTTCTAAGGAGGTAGACATCTGGCTGTATTAATTCAGTCATTTTCAATGAAACAGTCTCTTACTCTCTATAAATTCAGAGAGTT
Organism: Pan troglodytes; assembly: GCF_028858775.2. Lineage (NCBI taxonomy): Eukaryota > Metazoa > Chordata > Mammalia > Primates > Hominidae > Pan > Pan troglodytes. Next base: position 62,663,757 of record NC_072415.2, read on the forward strand.
AATTTATGTTTACGTAATGTTTATTTGCATGCCTACCTACGATCTATTATACATGTGTCTTTATTATCTAGTTTGTGATCATATCATAAATTCAAATGTCTATTATTTATCTATCTGAAATTTTGACTCAACTTTGTAGTTTACACTTTTTTTTTCCCCTGTTTTGAAGTGGTTATAGATTTTCTTGCTTACCTGCCTTTGTAAACGTCTAATCTCCTGTTATCTTACTCCCTTGGTCAGGCTGTCAATAATATAAGCTTATTCAGTTTTCCTCTATGTATCTTGACTTCTACTTCTGAAGCCTCTAATTATAAACTGAAGGAGTTTGCCATTTTATCTTTTTTCTTCCTCCTAATGCCACATAAATATGAACTTTTCTTCTTTGAACTATTAACTCCTTCTGAGGTTTTCAGTTAGCATGGATAGCTTACCAAAATTGCAGCCATCCTTAGAAACTGCTCTAACCCTCTCTCCTACATATTACCAATCGTCATTTTAAAACTTGTAGAATTATCATGATGTAAATACTAGTGTTCTTAGATCTTTTTGCATGCCTATATTAGCACAAGTGTATGTATTGTTCTGGTCCAATTTTGCTTCCGTCTTATGCAAGAGTAACTCTAAAACCTTTGTATTCCAGGGCCAACTAAATATTTGAGTCCTGAATAGTCACTGGGCACATTTCTCTGTAATTTTCTTACTTTTTTTGACTTATCTTCCAATAAATTGATGACTTTATCACTTCTCTCATGCACTAAGCTCTTGCTCTTCTGTGAATTTCCCTGACTTGGGATCAATAATCATCACTGCAGTTTTTCAAAGAAATTAAAGGTAAGGGAGCATCACATATTAGATGAAATAAGCGTGTACATGTGAATCTATCCAACGTATCTTTCATTCTTCAAATGAAAATAGTCACATATTTATAATCCTAAAGAGAGGTCTAATTTCTGATGAGCACAAATGTGTTTACTTGAATATATCATTATTTCCTGAAAGTCTCTTTGGTTACCAGAATGCTTTTGTAGGTATTATGAGTAAAATAGCCTTGGTTTGTTCAGGGGAATGAGGCATTCTTGTAAATATGTATTTTTATACAACGTAGATAGCTGATCATATAGGGTCTTCTACCTTATCTCTTATGATTGCTAATTTTCTCAAATGTTTGTGTCTGCTTCCCTTTAGTATCAAAGTGTGTGTGTGTGTGTGTGTGTGTGTGTGTGATTCAACTTACAACATATTTCTTTTAAATGCTCATTTTTCCCTCTCAACATTATGCCAGCAGGGCATCAGTGACACCTGGTTCAGTATACACATTCTACCCGTCAAAAATAACTCATAAGTTTAATAAATTTTGTGCATAATATAAACAGTTAAACTCTTTCTTTAGTAATATGCCTCTATTAAAATAATGTATATTCAACAATAAGTTGTCTCATGCTTACATTAATACTCAAAGGAATTACAGTGCAAATACAAAAGAGATGACTTTTTTTTACAATTAAAAAGACTCTAGCAAATGAGATTTAACACAGGTTACTTTTATGCCCTATTTTGCAGGATTTAGTTTATTTTCAATGTTACCACTTGACAAAGGAATATAGCACCTTTTTGCCTTATGCCTTAGGTCTATTTGTTTAAAATTGCTTTGCACAATTAAAGGTGCAGGTTATTGTCACAGTTAACCTGGAATATTACCTAGAGTTGGAAATACTGCTGCCTGACATAATACAAAGTATAGAGGATAGACGGGTTTTCCTACCTATTGATCAGTACAAAAAGACACATTTATGTTGACAAGAAAAGAGTATCTAATGGCCTTTCCTTGGATGAATCAAAACACAGTGCTTTTGAACATGTAGCCCACAGATCACTGCTTCATGTAGCCCACAGATCACCTGAGAAGCACCTTTATAGTGTAATTTCAAGGACTAATTCCAGACCTGCTTGATAAAAATCTCTAGGGATGGAGACTGAAAAGCTGATATTTACAATAAGATGACTATAGGGAAACGAAGACATACTAAAATTTGAGGCAACTGTCTAACTGAAAAGAACATGTGTGACCGGGTGGTTCTAGTCCCAAATCTAGCTGATGACAGAGACCTTGGCCCATTCTATTATTTAGCTTTGGGCCTCTGCTTTCTCATCCATTAGACCGAGAATTAGGAGTAGGTAATCTCTAATTCCGTTCTAGCTCTAAAATTTTGTAGATGTAGCATTTTTAAGACAGTAAAGAAAAGGAGAATAGGAAAACTATCAAGATGGGAAAACTAGGTAGAAAGTAAATTTCATAAAACCTATAAAGACTAAAGCAAAATAAAAGTTTAACTTAAAAAGTTGAGATTTTTTTTTTAAATAAACATATTTGAGAAACCCTGAAATATGAATACACACACACACACACACAGTTTATTCTCTTAAAATAAAAATTGACAAAGCAAGAAATATATCACAGAAATCTACAGTTAAATAAAGAAAAAAGGAAAAACAGAAAGGAATGACACTGCAAACATTAGGCCTGAAGAGAGAATTTTTTTGATTCAATAAGAGAAAACCTAAAAAAAAGAAGCTAAGCTTTCTTTAGGGCATTTTACATTAAAGAGCATATGCTTTTCTTTCTTGATTTAATTTACATAGATTGTTCTATTTTTCATTTTTCCTCACGTTTTATGTATGTTTACTAAGAAATTTATCGCTTTGTTTTCTTCTGAATTTTGAAATTTGGCCATAATGTGTGTCAGAACCTGTATTTCCTTGTCAATATTTGCTAGGTTTGCAGTAGTGCTTGGGAAGGTGTAAAAGATTATTTTTTTTTAAGTAAAGGTGACATCTAAGATGATAAGTAGAAAAGTTCTTAATTAATTAGCTTGACAATCCTTCTCACCCACCACTGCTAGATTAATTTTATTCAAATGTGTTTTCTTTATGTAACTCTCCTGTTCAAGGACTAAGAGCCTCAACTTGGCATTTGATGCTCTCAGTATTCTGGCTTCATTTCATCAATCTGACCAAATGTCTCCTTCCTTATCAACTTCATTACCCCAATCCTGTCAGTCCCATCTCAGCAATCAGCTAGTCAGAAAGCTTCTCAAGGAACAGGGAACATCTGATAGCTTCTATGTATATCAGTTATGGTTTCATTTCAGCCACCTACCAGAAACAGCAATGGCTTAAACAATAGGTGGCTATTTTTCTTCCCTCCCAGGAATAAGTCTGAAGGAATGCAGTTACTGTAATTTTATTTAAGCAATGACCTTTTCCTCATGTTTGAAAAGTGGCACTTCCCATTATTTCTGAGTTCAAAGTAGAAAGAACAGAGAAGGGAGGAAGGTTGCACCATCTGTGCCTGTCCCTTCTTTGTGGGGAAGGAAAAGTCTTTACCAGAAGTCCCCTCCCCAGATTTCCACTGACATCTCAGAGGCCAGAATCACACATAGTATGTCCACTTCTAGCTGCAAGGGAAGCTTGGAAGTGAAGTGGTAGCTTCCCTGCTTTTATAGTGCAAGGCAAAGGAGAAGGGTATGAGGGAATGGACAGGGGTCATCCATCTCATTGTGATTTATTTGCTTGATTACATTTTATGCAGATTATACTTGTGATCCGATCTACACAGTCATCGTATAAATTATCTCCTCAATGAGTTTGTATACTTTTCAAGAGCAGAGGATAGTATTCCCAGTTTGTATGCTTCAAAGTGATTAACTCAAAGGCGGCTCTTAATAAATATTTATTGGCATATATTTAATGCACACTCATCTGTTTGGGGCAATATGGTTTACTATAAGGAGCTGAAGTTCTGGAATCTAAAAAATGGAATTTGAGTCATTAATCTCCTATTTAATAGCTACATCATGGTCACTGACTTGTCAGGTAACATCTCTTAGACTCATTTATTTTTCTGTGAAATGGATAAAGATAATTAAATGTACTTTATTAGGTCTGTTTGAGACATAAATGTGAAGATGCGGGTGGAAGCATATTATAAACAATTAAGCACTAGATTGGAAAAGTTAAGCACTGTTCTTAATATAATATTTTTAAAATTCTGGAAGAAAAATTGGCTAGGTGACAGATTTGCAAGAGGCAGTGGAAGTTATTCTCTTACTGTTATATGACATTCCTTTTAAAGTGGTACAGCTAAACCAGGAAAGAGACTGCAATTACAACTAAGAAGCTACTGCATTCGATTTGTTAGGCTTTCACAACTGCTTCTACAATCGCTAAGATTAACTTGCCATTTGTTCTGATATTATTGCAGCAGCAAGCAGCATACAAAGATGTGGTACTTTAGAAGAAATTTAGAACTCCAGAAAATATTGTCTAATCAGCAGTCCTGCTCAGTAGGGGATAGAGAACAGAGTGTAAAACATTTACAATTATATGTGGACAATAGCATTCAGCCATATATTGGTATTCTGATTTAGATACTCATTAGAAAATGTACCCCACCTTGTCTGATTACAGTTGGATGATATTGCTATCCTTGCTCTTTCACTGAGCTACACTTAATGACTAGACTTGATTTGGGATATCAGAGAGTGGATATTACCTGAGTAAGGGCATTACTTATGAAGGATAATGGAAATAATTATATGTGAATTCAGCACCCAATCCACAGTTGCTTCCTCTGACACCAGTCAGTAATCTCATGCAGCTTAATATGGTTCTGTGGTTGAGGTTAGGTGAGTAATTGTCGTATCAATTAAGTAAATTAAACTAATTTTTTTAGCTTTTATTATTCAGATCACTTATATTTGCATACTACAAAGAATGCAATCTTTCAATCTGGGTTACCCTAAGTTTCACTATCCAGTGGAATGACAGAGAAAAGAGAAAACAGTGTCATATAGGTGGTTTTGATGAGCCAGGCCTGGAAGTGACCCATAGTAAATTTTCTAGAAGTCAGTGTGAAATTGCCACTTCTATCTTCAAGGAAGGCTGGAAAATATAGTTAGCTCTGTTCCCCAGAAGAAACAGAAATGCATTTTGGTGAACACAAAGCGATTACTACTACACAGTGCTACCATTTACTATCTATGTATTGTTGGACAAGTTGCTTAAACTCCCAGACCCAATTTTCTAGTCTATTAAAAAAAAAAAAAAACAAAAAAACACCATAATACTTGCCCTATTGGATTTTGTGATGTCAATAAGAATGACACATTTAAAGACCTTATCCAGTGCCTAGTACAAAGTAGGTATTCTAAAACAATATTATTTCTGTTTAGTACTCTATGGAAAGAAAACACATAAACATACATGATCATTATTCTAATTACTTGACAATCGAGTTGAAGAGCACATTATATGATGGCAGGAAACATGAAGGGATATTTGATGAACGCCAAAATATTCTCAGAAGATAAAGATCGCTATGAACTAGGATTCAATTCAGGAGATAGTTGTAGTAAAGATTTTAATTAGCCCCTGATGGAGGGGTGGAAAGAGAATTTAGATATTTAATACTTGATATCAATCATTAAGGAGATTTTCTAGTTTGTTTCTTTATATCAGAATTTCTTTTGTAACTGGCTCAGGACTTTGCAGATAGATTATGAGAGTAACATGTGGGGAAGAGCAAATTAAGTAAGTATATTGGATTAAGTCATTAAGTCAATGGAAATGTTTGAAAAACAAAGTTATGGCCAATCTATCAGAGCTGTGATGACTTCCTGATTAAGCTATTATTTATGACTTCCTTCTTTTTCAATTCCTTTTGAAACTTCTGGAAATTGGGATAGTGAAGAAGGGAAAAGAACTTTGTATGAATCTATACATTTTCACGCATGTTGAAATGCTAAAGGTCATTTTTTTGCTATATTTGTCAGGATGGCCAGGAACAAACACCAAAATCTCAGTAGCTTTACACAACAAAGATAGTATGTCCAATATGGAATAGCAGGAAATTTGCTCCCTATCGTCACTAACAGAGGCTCTAGGATCATTTCATGCTGCCATGTCCACATCTCAACTCCATGACCACTGTGGCAGGGAAAGAGATGACCACTCTGACCTACCTCAGACTGGATATGGCATCCATCACTTTCGCTCTGGGGCCATTAATCAGGATTTTTCACTTAGCCCCTACTTGCAAAGGGATGAACATGTCTTTCCTTGTGCCCAGGATATTAGAAGAGATCCAGGTACAGTAAGCACTTGAAGTCCCTACAACATCGGGGTACCACTTAAAGATGGGATTTTCAAGATCTAATTGGGCAAAGTCTAAAGGTAATGAGCAGATTCAAAGTGACCATAGAGCGTACTTTTTGGCAATAAAAATGCTATCTATTTGACTGTCTGCCTATAGCTCAAATCTGAACCAGTGAAATCCGTGGGGCAAGGAACTGTCCTCACCAGAGTCTTCTTTAGAGGAAGTTGCTCACATCTTCTCACTTTACAAAGTTTTTGATTTATTTGATTTTAGTGAAATCACTTACATAATCCCTTCATTTTGCGTGGTATCCTAAAGAATACCAAGAGTACAAAAATATCCATCTCTTAAGAAGTTTAAAATATTGCAGGTAGAGTTTATATTCTATAACAATTGGATATCAATGCAATGTAAAATGCTGTGTAAAAATGATGCAAAAAGCATTAAAAACAAACAAAAGATGATTAGAGATCTGGGCTTCAGAGAAACAGGGAGGTTTTCTGGGAGAGATAAAACTTGAGTTGGGCCTTGAAATTGGATGAGCAGTGGGAAAGATAAATGATATTTTGGAAAGAGGCAAGCAATGTGTGTTGGGCATAAATGTAGGAATGATAGTAACTTGCAACATGGAGGAACCTCTGGGCCCTATTTTCAAGGATTTTTTTTTCCTACATTTTGAGAGCAACTTGTTTATAAAGAAATGGCTTTTCTGATGCTCTATCTCCCTTCTTTTCTTTCTCCCTGTCTCTGCCACCCTAACCTCTCAACTTCTGTGTCTGTGTATCACCTACCATTCCCTTTATAAAATCAGGAGTCAGCATTTCTAATACTCTGTTTTAAGTAGCAGGAGTTCCGTCCCACAAATATTAATGAGCATCATGTATGTGCAAAGCAATGGAATTTGGAGATAAATACACAACAGACTTTGTTTTGAACAACTTATATTCAGGTCGAAATCTTTACATATAAACAATAGATGCTAATAGTGAAAGAAGCAGATAGAGGAGAGTTTGGTTTTTGAGACCACTGAGGACTTGGCCTTCCCAAAGGGGACAGAGAAGTGTTCTGGAAAAGATGCTCTCTGAACCAATTCCTAAAGAAAGAAGGAGATTTATCCACTTGGAAACGAGAGGAAGGGACCTCTAGGCAGAGAGTATGGTGTGAGTAAAGATATAGTAGTGTGAAAGAGATTGCTGGAAGTTAATTTCCCAGAGATTTGATATTACTTGTGGGTACATAAGAACCACATAGGAGAAGTAGTCAAGAACCTGCTGTTAGAAGGCACTGAGTGCCAACTTAAGGAACAAGAATTTTATAGGGAAGAAAGATGCCATTTCTGTCATGTCTAGAAAGCAGGCACTTTTATCCTTAAACCTTGCACTATGAACTAGTGGCCTAGGTAAACATACATTCTCAAAATTTGCCTGAGGGAGTGACAATTTCTAAAACTAGCAGAGTGGGATGTAAAAACCAAACTTGGCTTCGTGTTGCCATCTGCCCTGAGATATGTGCACAACTCACATAATTTCCTTACATCAAATTCTACCGTCAGACAATTGTCTGTATTTTCTCAGGAAAATGAATTCCTGTGGGTCCAGCAAATCCCGTAGACTCCAGTGAGTATTTGAAGCAAGCATCCAACTCAGACTGAGAGTCAATGCAACATATTTCAGTAAAATGTGAATCCAGGCTCACACAGATTGAGACATATTACTTGTAAATATAAATAAATATAAAGGTGTGCTTTTCTATTTTTTGACAGGAAGGAATATTTGATTCATATGTTTAATATGCTTTGCCTCTTTTGCCGAGGTACAACATCAGGAAATGCTATTCATCATACAGAGAAATTTCAGAAACAAATTTCTTAGAAATAGGAACAACCGATCAGAGAGTGAAAGGCAAAAAAAAGTGAATACGATTTATCTAAGGGAGAAATTTAGTTGTGTTGGCAATTCTGTGTGTTCAGTAGTTTGGAGGTGTTAGGACTGAGACAGAGGAACAGAGGTTTTGATCTTATTACAATATAGCAGCTAGTATGCCGGGTGGCTTAAGCAACATTCACTCCATTTGTAATGAACATGTATTAAGCATCCTAAGGCTTGGCTGTAATGTTGGATTGGGTCTGGGGCAGGCAGCTTCTTCGTTGGATGGAGCTGGGTGTTAACATGGCCAAGATTATTTGCTTGGCACCTGTAAGGACCAACTTTTACTGATGATATATTCTAGAATTTCTGGGGCATCTTGATTTTAAACATTCCTCTCTGTTATTACCTCCAGCACAACTATGCTGTAGAATTTTCAATCTATTATATGCTGTGGAATTCTGATTACTTCTTATATCTGGACGGGGACGTGAAAAAAAAATCTTTGTCAAATTATGTGTTATGAATTTTGGTTTGGAAATTATAGGATAAAAATGCTAGAAGATATAGATGACTCAAATATCTTGAACTGAACTATCTTACAAGAAAAGCCCATAAAACAGGAGCTAAGTTCATGGTATGTTGATGATATCACTGTATAAGGTAGGAGTGACAGCCTTATTGTCTGGATTTTAAAGGATTTTTATCTTCAAAAGGGTAAAATAGGTTAAATGTACTGGTTTCTAAAAGAAATATTAACAAATGTTTATTTTCTTTGCTTTTAAAATACCATCTAAGACTGGGTGTGGTGGCTTACACCTGTAATCCCAACACTTTGGGATGCTGAGGCGGGTGGATCGCCTGAGATTAGGAGTTCTAGACCAACCTGGCCAACATGGCAAAACCCCATCTCTCATTAAAAAAAAAAAAAAATATATATATATATATATATATAAAATTAGCCAGATGTGGTGGCAGGCGCCTGTAATCCCAGCTACTTGGGAGGCTAAGGCAGGAAAATTGCTTGAACCTGGGAGGCAGAGTTTGCAGTGAGCCGAGATGACACCATTGCACTCCAGAATGGGTGAGAGAGCGAGACTCTGTCTCAACAAAAAAAAAAAAAAAGAAAAAAGAAAAAAAAAACACCTAAAATACCTTTGGAAATACTATTTTCTGTGGGGGAGAGTTGGTGTATACTGGGTAAGACTGACCATAAAACTAAAGGTTAGGATAGTAATAAGGGATTGAGTTCAAATTATTTCTTTTACTCACAAGAACTGTATCTAAAATCTTGTGAATTCAAGGATAGACAAACTCCTTTCCATAGAAAAATACACAGCAGAACAATCGTTGAAATTGACATGGACCCCTCTACACAGGGAATTGGCAGCCTTTCTCCTAAAGGATCAGAAGTAAATATTTTCGGCTTTGTGAGTCATGCCGCTTTGGTGACAGCCCTGCTATTACTGTCTGAAAGCATCTAGACAATATGTAAATGAATGGGTGTGGCTATGTTTCAATAAAATCTTATTTATGGGCCCTTACATTTAGATTTCATATAATTTTTTAAGTTACAAAATCTTCTTTTGATTTTTTTCTACCCATTTACAAATGTAAAAAACATTATCAGTGCATAGCTATACGAAAACAGGTGGTGGGCTAGATTTTCCCCAAAGGCTATAGTTTGCTGACTTTTAAGTAGTGTAAATTTTGGCTTTCTTTCTCATGTTCCTTCTGTTCAGTTTTAGAATTTTCCCCTTTTGACAGAGATTTAGGAATGTTTGTTGCCCAAGTGGTTAGAATAAATAGTGGTAAAATGTTGTAGGTATGTTTAATCAGTTATGTTTTGTTTTTAATTCTCACTTTTATTTTCTCCACCTATAAACCTTCAGTGACCCCCCCCTCCTGACAACCACATCTTGTATCAGTCACTGTAAACTTCTGCTGATTTCAGCTCACAGGGTGCCTTTCCCAGGTGTGTGCCTATACCCCGCACCTGGAAGAAAACTCCCTCCCTGCCATCTTTCCTCTGAATAGTTCTTAGGAGTTCATCAAGGTCCCATTCAGTTCTCACATCTAGTAGAAATCTTTATAGCCATTCCCTAACATACTGATAGGTACAAATATATAGTTTTGTACCTAATTTTTTATACACTCTCACACATGTTTTTCAGTACTCCGAGAGGCAGATGAATTCTTTCATTAATACATTGATTAATTTTTCAGTTGCCCCTTGATACAAAGCATGTGTCTGAGCAGGTGCTGGTGGGTAAAATGTCCTGACTGGCTGATGTATGCAGAGATAGTCCTCTTCCAAAAACTTTAAGTAAACTGTCTTTTAGATCTTCATGTTGGATGTCTTCTATTAGCTTTATTGAAGAATTACAAACAGCAACAGACAATAAATAGTTCAGTAATTCAAATCTACTTTAGAATTCCCATTCTGACACTAACTGCGTGATTTTAGAAAAGTTAAGTAAACTGTTTCAGCCTCAATTTTCTCATCTGTATAATAGGATCACTGATTTCTACCTTGCAAATGGACAGAATAAATTACATGATATACTACATGGTTTATAATGGGTACTCAGAAATGGTAGCCATTATTAGCTTACTTCAGTGTGCTGTGGGGTAGTATGGGAATATGAAGAATATAAATGATTACATATGTGATTTAGAAACACAAAAACTTTGGCATGAAGTAGACAATAAACTAGAGGAGAAAACAGAGATAGGTTTTGGCATTGGATTTTTTTAAATAAGTATACGCTTTTCCCTACAAGATTTTATTGGGAGTTGAGGCATTCATCCACACTTCTGTGGGTTGATGACTCTCCTGTTGATATGCTTACCCAGAATTTCACTCCAAACTGACATACCCCAATACTTACTCAATTTCTCTTCAGATCTCTCGAAATTAATCTGGTATAATGTGCTCTTATCTTTGCAACAAGCCCCTTCCTGCTCTAGTGTCTTTAGCTCAGTCAGGTGATGCCACCCTGCACTCAGTTATTCAATCCAGAAACGTGGGGTTCTTGCCTCCTCCATCTTCCTCATCTCCTCTCCCCCCATCCCCTGCCAACATGCCCAATTAATCACAAGGTTCCCATCAGTTCTCCTCTTAACTATATTTCTTATCATTTTGTGGTCATCACTCATATCTACTCTTGCCTTCTACAAAATTCATTGCTCCCACTATGGTCAGAGTGGCTTTGATTTTTTTTTTTTCATTTTTAGTACAAAACTGGCCATATCACTCTCTGCTTAAAACCCTTCACTAAAGTTTCATGGCTCTTAGGATGGAGTGTAAATTCTTCAGTTTGACTGAGCAGGCATTAACATGACTGAACCCCTGCCCTCTCATCAGCCTCTTCTTATCTCACACTCTGTCTTGCTCTCTGGACTCTAGACACACTTGTCTTATTTTATTACTTCTGTTTCTAGAGCCTTGATGGTTGTTCCTCTTGTATTATATGCTCTGCATTTACTTAAATGGATTTCATTGTGGAAATTGTTTTTCCTTTAGAAAATATATCTCATAAGTATATGTTGGTACTTTAAACATTTTGCCATTTTTGCCTTATGTAATCTCTTGCACAGCACCTGTCTGAATGGTTGACCAGCTGATGACTGACCACTTCTGTCGAAGAGAAACTAAGAATCCTTCTGCATGTAACATATTATGTTATTTTGGGGTGTTTCACATCAAATTACTCAAAGTTCGTCTTTTGCTTTGTTGCTACTACAAATAAGTCTATATCTGTCAGGCATTTTGAGTGATAAGAAGCTGTTCTTCCTTCTCTACTTTGGATGTTATAGACAGGATGGACTTCATGCTGGCTGCCATATCTCTAGGCAAGCCTCCTCTGGAAAATGTTAGTGATAGGGATGCTTCATTTGCATGATTTTTATTATTTTCCCCTAATGTATCTCATGGGATGATCACAACAGATCTATGATATACATGAAGGAGGTTTTCTTTTGTCTTGTTTTTGTTTGTTTGTTTTTGTTTTTTTCTTGTTTTGTTTTTGTTTTTGAGACAGAGTCTCTCTCTGTAGCCCAGGCTGGAGTGCAGTGGTGCGATCTCAGCTCACCGCAAGCTCCGCCTCCCGGGTTCATGCCATCCTCCTGCCTCAGCCTCCCGAGTAGCTGGGACTACAGGCACCCGCCACCACGCCCAGCTAATTTTTTGTATTTTTAGTAGAGACAGGGTTTCACCGTGTTAGCCAGGATGGTCTCGATCTCCTGACCTTGTGATCCGCCCGCCTCTGCCTCCCAAAGTGCTGGGATTACAGGGGTGAGCCACCACACCCAGCCTGTCTTGTTTTATTTTATGCTTAGGAATCTATTTAATTTAAAAACATGTGATGTAACCTGTAAGGTATCTTCATAGAGTTGGTATCTAGTAGACATCAATCTATGGATCAAATACCCTGAGAGCTGGTCTAACACTTAAATGGCTGTACCCCTCATTCTTTCTTCTCTCTTCCGCATAGGAACCATGAGTTTCCTTTGTTATAGTGGTGAACTTTATTGTCACATCCAGTTGGAGGAAATTCTGGGTATTTGCTGAGAGCAAACAAAAGGACACACGTTGGGTCCTATACTGGTGGTGTTATATCCAACACTGGGAAGGCTATTTCCTCATCATGCTGCTTTCAGGGCACATGGAAACACTAGAAAAGAATTATTAGAATAGAGTTAGAATTCCAGTTAGGATAGAAATGTTGGGAAGTGTGTTGGTGTTTGTGCCAGGATGTTAAGCTCAGGGCAAAGGGATTCCAGACTGTTCTGGAATAGATTATTTGGTACCAATGCTTTCCAAATTGTTTTTTTCTTGCTTCTCTGCCAGGCTTTTGGAATCAAACTGGAAGTTCTAGTAACACTTGCTTCTGTCACTGCCAAAGTCCCTGCTGGTGAAATAAATTTCCTATGTGTTTAATGCATATAATTTAATGTTAAAAATAAAATGGTGAGTCTTAATTGCTTAGGTGGACAAAGTGTACTAAACTGTAAGTCACCGATATTATAGGTCTCTTTGAAGGTGACCTTATCAATGTGTGGCCTTCAGTAGGAACTCTGGCTACTTCTTCCAAAAGAATTGAGTGTTATTCTCCAGAGATCTCAAAGGAAGATTGCATCGTGTTCATCAGCATCTTGGTTTTCTGACAGTAAAGAAATACTTTGTAGCCCAATCTTTTTAGTTGCACCTAAAAATATTAGGTTGGTACAAAAGTAATAGTGGTTTTTGCCCATTACTTTCAAAGTTGCTTGTGACAATGTTGACGGCTACACCAGCGATTTGTCTAAGATACACATTTTGACATGTACCTTGAGGATAATAGCCCAGCCTTACATTCCTTATAGAACTTGAAGTTGTGTCTCACTCTTTCTATAAATATGTCATGGAAAAAATAGATAAAAAAGGAAAATTGGCAAGCATTTTCCCTGTCAATAATAAAAACAAGACCAGAAAGATAGTCCCTTGGTGAATAAAATCTTGAATATAAAGCATGTTACATCTGAAAAAAAAATCTCAAATTTCAACAGCATGATGGCATACGTGTCTCTATAATGTATCCTCAGCTGATGGTATCAGGGGAACATGAGACATTTGAGAAAATAGTAACATAAAAACGAACATTGGGGCATGTCATCCAGATCGTCTACTAAGAGAATACTACTTGTGAGCAAGAAGCTCCCTCTCCCTCTTTTCACTCCATTTTTAACTCAGCATTGAATTAAAATGAAAGAAAGGGAAATAATATATTTTTTCCTTTTAGCAGAAAATGTCATGGAAATGTCAGAGTTCTAGGTGATTACATCTCTCTTAAAAGTCGATAGCTGCAAATCATGGACTCCCTAACTACATTGGAAAATATTAATTTTGAGTAAAAGCATCATTTTCCTGAGATGTGGGCAGGCTCTGAAGCTTTGGAAAGGTGCTTCAGAATGGAGTGTAACCCAGAGCCACTGAATTCTCTGAATGACTGTCAGGTTCTGATCAATTTATGTCAGTTGCAGACAGATTTATGTAACTCTTTCTGTCCTGCCCTCAGATCACATCCTTTGAGTGCTCTGCTCATTCCTAAGTGCTTCTGCCGTTTAGATTTACTTGTATTAATAATTCTGTTTTCAAGATTCAAAGCGGTGGGAACAGCCCCTTTAGAAAATGACATTCAGAGATGTTACATGGAAAGAATGGGGCACCTTCAGAAGCTTCTAAGTCTTTTTCCTGGCTTTAGGCAGAACTGATCTTGTGTCATGCAGATCAGTATCTAGTCAGGCTTTAAAGATCCTTGTCAGTGTCTTGATCTTTTTGTACAAGCCAGGGTCACATTCCATTCCATTTGTTATCAGAGAGTTTCTCTTCACTGCTGTTCCTCAGCTGCCAATTCACTTTCTATATGTAGCAGGATGGGGAATAGGGCTCTTCTAATCATCAAGGAAGTTTGGTTAAGTACGCAAAATTGAGAACAATTAAAAGACAAGTTCTTCTGATGATGAATAAGACCCATCCTAGGAGCCTGTAAAGATTACTGAAAGGGCAAAAGTGGTCAGAGCTTCAAGTGGGAGTAGGGTAGGGAGAAGCTTAGAAAAAGATGTAATATACTGGGTTTTTCTTAGTTTACAGAAATTTATGCTTATCAATGTGTATACATTTATATGCAGATATATAAACATATATGCTTATAATACAGAATAAAATGCATAAAGGTGAGATTTTATATATATATGAATGAATGAATAATTTCAAATTTATAAAACATTTGCAAAGGTAGAACAGAGGGTTTCTGTATACCCCTCACTGAATTCCCATATTACTAGCACCTTACATTGTCATATGTCTGTCAGAATCAAGAAACTGAAATTGACACTGGTATATTAGTAATAACTAAACTCTAAGCTTTATTTGGATTTCACTAGTTGTTCCTCTTTCTGTTTCAGAATTCGAACTAGGATAACACTTGGCATTTAGTTGTCATGGCGTTCAGTCTCTGCTGGTCTGTGACAGTTTCTTTTGGTTAATTTTTTTTTCTGACTTTGAGGAATATTGGCTAAGTATGAGATCTCCGTTTTGGTTAGACGGGACTGTCATATTTTAATACCTGAAAGTGAATCATAGTTGTTTATATAAATAAGATTGTTCTTACAATTCAAAGTGACTAGAAATTCATCTATGCCAGAGATGTCTTCAAGGAGAGATTGAGGGAAATATGGTAGAGTATGTTAGCAGGCAATGTTTAAAGAAAAATAGAGTATTTTTCTTTCTGTAACCTCACTGCGCTTGGCCCATTTGACAAGCCAATTACATTTGCATTTGAGAGGGGAAAAAAGAATAATAACTATTCCAAGTATCAATGAACAAGTATTTAGTGTCTATTAAAACTATATACTAAGAGGCATTCAGAAACAGCTCATCCCTGAAGGAGTTTATAATCTAGTAGAGGATATAAAACATGTTCCCATGCAATTCAAAATACAAACAGATAAATGCTAAAGCAATTGAGAAAAAGGTGTTATTTGCCCTAGAATCATGAAAATAGTTTGAGAAGTTAACAATAGTGAAAAAGGACTCTAGACAGAAGTTGGAGGTGGAGGTGTGGGAGGGAAGTAGAATGTGATTCTAAACATGGGAGCAACAGAATACTGGGCTTATTTTTGGAGGTAAGGACAATACTGCAGAATGAGATGCATAAAGGTAATTTGCAAGAGAGGAGACAAGAAAGGTAAATTGAGCAGAGGTTGAATTAAGGGCTGTAAATAATACGCTGGGCTAATTACTTTTTCAATTTGCAAAAACTGGCCTTAACAGAATTAGACTAGGTGAATATCATGGTCAAAGTATTATCCGACGAAGGTGTACTGTCTGGCAGAGGGATGTGGTAAGGCTTGGCGAAACAGATTAGAGGCCGGAGAGAAGACATTAAGAGGGACCTACACAATGTATACATGTATGGAAGTATCACACTGTACCCCATAAATATGTGTGATTATTAAGTGTCTATTAAGAACAAAATAAAACTTAAAAGGCAGGGGGATGGGCAAAGAGATAAAGAATAGTGGAGTTGAGGGCACTCACTCTTGAGAGTCCTTATTTATTGAGGAGATGACATTATCTATAGAAAGAGGGAATGGGGAATATTGAATGCTTAATGTTAATGGCTGTGAGGAATGGGATAGGGGCTTCGTCATCCAGAACTTCAATGCACACACTACTGAATCGCATTGAGAATCCATTTGAGATGAGGACACAGGACATTTTAAGAGATCTAATCAATGCAGTTCTTTGCCTCTCACTCTTTTTCGAGTTTTTGATTCCCAAGGTGAACCTTGGTTCACATTCCCCTATGACCATATCTTGGAGACAACTTTTTATATGTTTCTCTTCTCCTAACCCAGATTTGGAAGGGAAGAAGTGGATCATTTGTTTTTATTGTCTTATCTTTGCTTTCTTACCGTTCTCTTACTTTTTTTTAAATATCACTACTGAAAAATATGAGTAAAATGTTTTTCAGAACATTTTAGAAAAGAAAAAAATACAAAAGTAATGCTAGAATTTATCAGTGAAGCATGAAGAGAAGCTTATTTTGCTTACTATTTGAGGCAGTTCTGGCCATAGGATTTAATGGACTTCATTTTGAAAAGCTGCCTGCCAGATCAAGTAACTTCTCATTCATTTGAGCCATGTCTATATAGCCTAAGGCCTGGCTCAAAGGTATGACAGAAACCTAATATGAGAAATATAATTTTATTACAGTGAATCCATGCAGGGTATTGGACAAGGAATTATACAGAAATCATTTCAATTGCTATGTTAAATTAGAAGGTTGTACAAATATTTTACATTAGAGACCCCTTAGTCATTAAAGCCGCAAGCTTGCTATTACTATATATTTGTGAGCAAATATCATCACAGACCTGACTCACGTTAGAAGGGAAATTCCCATCACCTCTGTCATCCTTTAGAATGGAAAAAAAAAAAAAACTTATTCATAAACTCATAAAAATCCCAACAGAAGAAAGTTTAAAAACCATGGAATATGACCTCCTGGCAAATCAACAAATTTGTTTTTAAAAAAAACAAATCATGGTGACTGCCTTAATAATTATGCAGAATAAACTATTTGTTTCTATATAATCCCCTCCATGGTTGAAGACTGTCATCTTTAGCAGCCTCTTTATCATATTTAACCAAAAAATGTCTCTCTCTAACTTCGACCCATTGGTCGCTAGCTGTCTCTGGGATCTGTACAGATAAATGTAATAACTATCCCTAAAACTATTCATCAGATATTATAAAAGTGCTTTTATTCACTTACTGGGTCATTTTTGCAAACCAAACACCATTTCCTCCAACATTACTCAAATGACATGGCTTTGTTTTTCTCACTGTCCTGGTCATCTTGTGTGAAACAATGTTTAATCTCTTAGGTTTCATACAGGAATTTAATGCTCAAAAATGACACAATTCTTCAGCTGTATTCTAATATATTTTGTACTATAGGCTGTATTTTATCAATACCACCTATTGCTTTAGCTTCTTTTCAGAAGCGCCCCCAGACTTTTAATTCAGACAGAGCTTTGGGTCAACAAATTTCTTAGATAGCTTCTATATCAACTGCTGTCAAGACAAGATTCTCTTGATTATACTTGTCCTATTGATTTTTTTAACTCTAAGTTTTTAGACTTATCTCTGCTACATTTCATCTTTTTATTTTTTTAATTGACACAGAGTTTGCATTTGTCGCCCAGGCTGGAGTGCAATGGCACAATCCCGGCTCACTGCAACCTCCGCCTCCCAGGCTCAAGCAATTCTTGTGCCTCAGCCTCCTGAGTAGCTGGGATTACGGGCATGCACCACTATGCCCAGCTATTTTTTGCATTTTTAGTAGAGACAAGGTTTCACCATGTTGGCCAGGCTGGTCTCAAACTCCTGACCTCAAATGATCCACCTGCCTCTGCTACCTTTCAACTTCTTGCCATTGTTTTAATCTACTAAAAGATACTCCTGGCCATTCTGTTTTGTATAAATATGTTTGAAAATTTTGTTTAGGAAAGATATCTAGCTAGTATCCCTGCTGGATATATTAGGTATACATCCCAGACTGTTTTTCCCCACCCACTGATTTGATCATGTTCCTTTTGAAAACATTAAACTTGAACATGGCCAATGTCAGAGTTCTGTGCCACTCCAATAGGCAACTGCTTCTGGATTGGTTTTTTGGTTTGTTGTTGTTTGTCTTTTATTTTTGCCCAGTGGTAACGTTTAGAGTTCATGATGTTTGAAACATTTTCCCTCGAGTATGGGTGATCCCAATAACCAATGTTCTTTGGATGCGGTTGTTCAAGTTATAAATCCAACTAATTGTACTTATATTTTACCAATATTAGGCTATAAAATCAGACATTGTCAAAGACCTTTCAAGATTCAAGATTTGTGGCCTTATTATGTGTAAAATGAATGAGCCATCATTTTCTGTCATATTCAGAGTTTCCTAATCTAATCTTCTATAAAATTTTAACCTTACCTAGAATAAAGAATCCATGTCAAGAAAGCAAGAAATGGCACATGGATCAATTTTCCCTACGCAAAATCCAGCCCCAGTCACCCTCTCTCTGATAAATTGAGTCCATTGGAAAAGGCAACCACCTCTCAGTGATAAGCACAAGTCATAAATTAGTATCTAGGACTTGATTATTAAAATTACTACGTACTGTGCTGGAAGGAAAGATTCTAGAAACTTGATGGCTTAGATTAAATTGTCACTACCCACTAGACTTGAAGAAGCCACTGGAAAGGCCATTGAGGCCCCCTCGTAATTTATATAAAGGAACTGAGAACCTCATTGGTTTTCAGATTTGCCAGTTAATTAAATGGCTTAGGCCTGTCATTTTGGAAAAGCTTTGGATTTGGAGACTGAATTTACTTCTAGTTCTTATCTAACTTAGTTTTATGACTTTGGGCAAAATTTTTCACCTCTCAAACAATTTCTCTCCTTATCTGTGAAGGGAGGAGGTTGGATAGTTATGAACAAAGCTTCTAGCTCCAACTTTCTATTAATTGCAGGAGGCAGGAAGGGAGCTACACTAACTGGAGAGATTCACTAGTTGAAATTCTTGGTTTTGCTTCAGACCATAGCCTACAATTAGGGCTTTGAGACTCTGACTCCATAACTACCAAAGGATGGTGTCTCGAACAGGTTTAAATTAACCCATCTTCAAGGAGTTCAGTAATAGAATCTGAACCGAATAAATCTCTTCCTAAGCCCATTTAAAGTTGCATATAGAAGAGAACTGGCATAATTATTTGGTGACGGTCATTTTCTTCTCAAAATTTTTGTTCTTGAAGTGATTTGGTTTTTACTCTAATTTTAATTATAGCTTTTTTCTTCATTGTAACATTTTAAATTACTTTTTAGTTATAGCAAATTTAAATTGGAGTCATATTCAGTTGTTCCTGGACCCTCTTTGCAGTTTTCCCTCTGTCTTAAGCAGACGATGTCGGAGGAAAATAATAGGTAACCATAATATGTGGCCTTATTATGTACAAAATGAATAAGCCATCATTTCCAGTACTATCATAAGGAGCTACGTGAGAAACGTTATAGTCAAGGAGTATACACAAGCATGGAATTTACACTGGCCTCTGGGTATATGCTGAACGCTAGTTACTGATTTTAAATTTCAAGGTAACATTTTCTAACAAGGGAGACTTTCCCCAGAGGTATTGCTTCTGTCTCCCAACTCTTCATATTTGAGTGCTGGTCAGGAGAAGGCTGGGTGAGGGGATGGAGAAATAGCCACTCTGGATGACGGCTGCAGAGGCAACCTTCAGGACTGTTGTGTCTGTGAGTGAAATTTATAGGGCATGGCTGCTAGCCACCAAATCCATTGTCTCACAGTGTCAACATTAACTACCACTGCTTTTTATGTTTAACTTGGTTAATATGTTTAGACGCTGCTGGGGTCCAAATGCTGAAAATTCAGCAAACTGAATTAATCGATTTTTCTCTGACAGGAATGTTCTGTAGAAATAGATATTGCCACACCATACTGTGAGCTGCTTAACACACACAGCTGAAATAACTGCACTGGTGATGAACTTGAATTTGAAACAGGGATTAGAACTCTGTGTCTGAAGGCTGGGAAAGGAGGTAGGCTATGGCAAAGTTTGGGTCTCAGGAGGGCTCATTAGATGAAGATTAAGTGAAGAAGTCTTGCCTTTCTCCACTGACTTATTCCACTTACTCATTGCACCTCATTCCTTTCTACCCGGAGCTTACAACCTCACTCTGATGTGCTTTCTGTGCTTCAGGGTTTGGCCACTGGCAGAGCAGATGAACAACTAGCAAAGGGACTGTACTTTTGCAAAAAGGAAATTATACTGCCCAACTCATCAGCTTGAAGGGAGAAAGGACACTCACTGCAGCGCACAAGCTTAGTAAACATGTTGGGTCTCTAGGTCCTCCTTGGCAATTGATTCCCATCTGGACACAACTCAAAGGGTGAACTCGAATGTTTACAAGTCTCTTTGCTTTTGGCCAAGGTTGTCTTGGAACTGATACTTATGATACCCGAGGCTTCCTCACAACTTCCTTTTGAAGAGGTACTGATGCTTCATTTTATGTTACTTGCTTTGCCATGAAGGGGAAAAGCAGCTCATCCAGAATAGTACACAACTCCAAACTTGCTAATTTTTGACTTAGAGTGAAATATACCTCATTTAGTATAAATTTACTTTCCAAGTTCTGTTTTTATTTACTACTAATAAGAATTTATTTGCATCCCATGAACACACTCACAGAGAAAAGAGAGCGATTAAAAGAGGATCAGCGAGCATAAAAGAAAGAGGTCAAAAACTAGGCCCACATGAATTTTAAAATTTGTCCTCAAGTATAAATAATCTATAGTCAGGAATTCACATTAATAATTTAATTTCTGCCACCATTCTGAGTTTTTCTTCATTTTTTCCTACTAGGGACCAAAAGTTCTCTACAAGAATGTCCAAGGTTCTGGAAATGGAGTTATCCTATTTGAACACAAATACTCAACAGCTAAGAGGCATAGAAGTTTCTCTAGAAGAGTACATTGTTCTACAATCTGAATGGGTATTGGGGTCATGTGGAAGGCCTATTAAATCACAGATTTCTGGCCCATACCCCAAATATTTTAGTTCAGTAGTCCAGACTGGGTCCCAAGAATTTACTTTGTCAGCAAGATCCCACGTGATACTCATGCTGCTGCTCCAGGTTCCAACTATGAGGACAACTATTCTATTAAAAGACTTATCCACATCGCTGGCACCAGCCCAGGGGTTCATTCAGGACCTTCTCTTTCTTTCCATCACTGCCCCTATTCTAAACACTTCCTTCACCCCAAATATTTCGGTTCATTAGGCCTGGGTGGGTCCCAAGAATTTACTCTGTCAGCAAGATCCCAGGTTATGCTCACGCCACTTATCCAGGTTTCAACTATGAGGACAACTATTCTATTAATAGATGTATCCACATGGCTGGCACCAGCCTGGTGGTTCGTTCAGAACCTTCCCTTTGTTTCCCTCACTGCCCCTTATTCTAAATTCTTCCTTCACTGCCACACTTTTGATTTTAGGTGACCAAAAAAAAAATGATCATAGAAGGAATTTTTGTTCATGATTACTCTCACTTTCGTGCATGTGGCAACCTTAGTGACAGCTCCATGTTATAAATTCACAAAGGACATGTAAAGAAGTTCAAACTAAAACATAGGGGCTTATTTTATCTAAGTTGCCTCAAACACTTGTTTCCACTTTTCTTATCCTCTAACCCAGGGATCTGCAAACTATACCCACAGGCCAGCTGTTTGTTTATGTAAATAAAGTTTTATTGGCACACAGTCACATTCATGCATTACTTGTTGCCTCTGGCTGCAGCGGCAGAGTTGAGTAGTTGCAACCAAAAAAGAAAATAAAAACTTTGAAGGGTATATTGGAGTTGGACATGAGGAAGAAATACTACAGGACAGTTAAATATTTTCCTCACATGTCATCTTAAGTACTAAGGGAAGAAACTCCGGACTAAGAAGGAATAATCAGCAGAACTTATCTTTCCCTTTAAAATGGCACCATTCTTTCATCACAATAAAACGAGCATTAGGAACTGAATCAGGAAAACAGATGCATTCTCTTCAAAGATGTGCAGCTGGAAGAGGCAGGAGCTTGGCATTTGCATTATCAGGAGATCTTTCTTCCTTTTTTGTTTCTAAAGTGTGGGGGGAGAGAGAGGCATGGATTATAATTGTCTATTTATTGCTTTCTTTGTTTTGTTCTTCCAACAAGGAGCAGACAACCATGTTTTCTTACGTGGTTTAATCTCATTACACAGTTTCTCTCTGACTAAAGCCTTAAGCTAACAGTTCATAACGGGATTACATAGATTGGTTTATTTTCCACAATTTTCTAAACAAGGTTATTCAAGGATAATACCTTGTGTAGCATTTTCCCCCTTATGTTCTATTTTCTTTTTCTATCTCTGCATCTCCCCCTTTCAACTTTTGCCTCACCTTCCTTTCCTTTTCCTCTAACCTTCATTTTAAGATACCTTCTATAAGAAAAGGCAAATCTCTGTCCCTCCCTTTCCCTCAGGATTGCTTTAAAGCTTATCATAATGTCAGCAAGGATTTGGGCATTAATCAGCAATGCACATTTGTGTATTGAATACACAGGGAAAGAGGTTTATGACAAGAAAGCCAAACAAGGTTTCTTTTGAATCCGCTTCTTTCCCTAGAAATTGTAGGTTACAAGAGAGCATTGGTTTCATCTCCCCAACCCATGCAATGGATTCAACTTCAAGGGCACATAACAATTTTTTCTGTAATGAAAGGAACTTAACATATATCCAGACAGTAAATCACACAGATAAGATCCCTCAATAAAGCATTTTTTCAAAGTCACTCCATTAACCAAGTGCATCCTCATAAATTGAAACAAAATTAAATTAACTACAGGCTTGCATCCTATAATTAAAATTCTATATATAAATTAATTCAAATATAAATATCCAAATATCAATTAATCCTTCTCGTCTGCTTTTGCACCCACCTTCAAAGAGATTGTGAGTAAAATAGTACCTTTTTGTTACATAGTTTTACTCAGAATGGAAAGACTCATTACCTTCTAAGCTTCAACAGTTTTAAGATAAAGGCTGTGGAAATTTAGTTATGGGAAAATATCTTGGTATCAGCTGGGAGTTTATTTTTCGCAGTGAAACTTCTGTGGGGTTTGTTCTCCGGAGTCCTTTTTTCTGTTGGAACAAGCTTGTGAGTAGTTTTCAAGAATCACAAGCTAGTGATTTCAGTGGTATTACAATCACATTTGTTGGTTTAGTGATCAAAATATATGTTTACTAATCAGTTGCCTGAGTATCACAGAATATTAGAGCTAGAAGTAACATTGGTATTATTAATGGTATTATAGGACAGGACCTTGGAAAACTGACTCAATTAATCAATAAACATATATCTGTTGCACTTCTGCTATGCAATGATGACTGTGCTGAGAGGCACAGGGGCATAGGCAGGCTTTTCCATCTCATTAAGGAGGCAAGACACTCGTGGTTTAAAAGCGCAACTAGGCAGACAAAGAGATTCACGTGCAGTTGCATTTGGCTTAGGCAGATCGTAAGCCATTCATAGAGTTGCCTATGAATGGGGATACATTATGAGAAATGTGGCATTAGGTGATTTGGTTGTTGTGTAAACATCATAGAGTGTCCTTTCACAAACCTGGATGGTACAGCCTACTACACACCTAGGCTGTATGGTGTAGCCTATTGTTCCTAGGCTACAAACCTGTACAGCTTGTTACTGTACTGAATACTGTAGGCAATCGTAACAGTGGTTTTTGCATATCTAAACATATCTAAACATAGAAAAGGTACTGTAAAAATACATGATAATAATCTTATGCAGACTCCATCATTTATGCAGTCTGTCATTGACGAAAATGTCATTATGTAGCATATAACTACATTATGTAAATTTAGAGAAGAGAGAAATGTGAGATAGGGAATCTTTTTGAATGGTGTAAAACTTAAGAGATTCTCTAAATTGTTAGGCTGTGGGAAAGAAGCATAATGTAACCGCCGTATTGATTCATTCATTTATTCATTTATTCACTCAACAACTATGAAATATCCTGTCCTTGTATTCTTTGTTTTCCTTCTGTTACAAGGAGACATGTGCTTTGCTACTATTGGGGTCAATCTTTCATTTGGGAACTATAGTCCTAGACCATCTTCATTGACTTTACTCCTGTAGTTCTCACTCCCTCTTTCCTACTTCATTAATGTTTCTCTCTCTACTTCATCATTATACTAACATGCTTTGGTGTTGTCCACCAAAGAACAGACAAGCAGGCAAACAACCTCTTGGCTCTACCTGCCACCACAGACATCTCCTTAATAC
The DNA here is from genome assembly GCF_028858775.2 of Pan troglodytes. NCBI lineage: Eukaryota > Metazoa > Chordata > Mammalia > Primates > Hominidae > Pan > Pan troglodytes. Next base: position 62,688,222 of record NC_072415.2, read on the forward strand.
CTGCTCCTATTCACAGCAAAGCATCTTGACAGAGCTGAGCTGTGTTCACAGTCTCTATTTCTTCATTTCCCATTCACTCTGAGCCCCTCCGATCAGATTTTCACCTCCATCACTTAATCGCCAATGACTTCTGCATGCTAAATGCCAATGTCAGTTCTCAGGTCCTGCCTCATGTCCAAACATGTTTTAATGCAGGGGATTACATTCTTGTGGGAAATCTTTCTTTGGTGCTTCCCTCCTGTCTCTTAACTCATCAGCGGCTCCTGTTCTATTTTCTTTGCTGGTTCTTTTCCCTACACCTAACTCACTCTTCAATGTTTGCTGTAAACAGAGCTGGCTCTGGGTCCTCTTCTTTTCTCAATGTACATACTCTCTCTAGATGATATTCATGACATTACATGTCATTTAGAAGCTCTAATGACAACCAGCATGTTTCTCTCCAGTCCTGCCCTCATCCCACATGTTTGAAGTTATCCAACTACCTACTTGATATCTCTGCATGGATGCCTAGTAAACATCTCAAGCTCTATCCAGAGCACAATTCTTTATTTCTCCTCACAATTTTTTCTTCCTCCAGGTGCCATATAGATGGAAAACCATAAAAAACTTTGGCTTCCTCCTTGACTTGTGTCTTCTGCCCATTCAATTCACAAGCATATCCTCCCAGCCCTACTTCCAAAATAGATCTCCAGTCTAACTTTCTCTATTTTATGCCTAGCCTGACCCAAGCTCTTAATTGTTCTCCTGGAATATTCTAATAGCCTTGCCAATTAGTCTCTCTGCTTTTTTTTTTCTACCCTACTGTAGTCATTCCTAATATACAAAAACCAGAGTGATCTTTCTAAAACCTCAATTAGGTTGTCCCTTTCTTAAAACTTTTCAGTCTCTCTCCACTGCACATGATAGCTAAAGTCCTAGCCAAAGCCTCCAAGTCCCTATAGGATCTGGCACTCACCTTGTACCTTCCCAGAAAAATACAGTTAGCCCTCCGTATCATGGGTTTCACATCCATAGATTTAACCAACAGTAAATTTGAAACAAAAAAATTCCAAAAAACAAATCTGAATTTCTCACATGCTGCGTACTATGTTGAGTCTGTGTGAATGAAGTAATGTGTAGGTCTTGTATTAGGTATCATATAATCTAGAGAGGATTTAAAGTATATGGGAGAAAGTATGTAGTTAGATGCATATATGATACTATTTTTTGTAAGGACAAAAAATGTGAGCATCTGTGGATTTTGGAATCCATGGAGGGTTCCTTGGTATCATGGAATCTCCAGGGATACTAAGGGACAGTTGTACTAGCCATTTATTTCTCAGTCCATCCCTCTCACACTACCCTCTTCTCTGTTCCTCTGACATATCAGGCTGTTCTTTATTTCAGGGTTATGATCTTGTTGGGACCTCTTTTCATATGCCTCCCTATAAGTAAGTTCCTATTTTACGTCTTACTTCTGCAGAGAGATGTCCTCAAGTAGAGCCCCAGTTATTCTTTATTGCACAACCCTATATATCCTTCATAGCACTTTTCCTCCTTTGCAGTTACTTCGTATTTTTATTTGACTATTGATCATCTCCTCCCTTCAGAATTAAGGGCTACAAAGGTAAAGACTTGGTCTGTTTTGGTCACTGCTGTATTCTGAGCCCCTATAACAGTGCCTGGGTGAGTTGGGTGGTCAGTTAATACTAGGGATGAGTAAGGTTCCTGTGCACTGTTAGGGGTGTGGAGATTCACAAGACATCAACACTGCCTTCAAGTTGCTGACAATCACAAAGGGCTAAACCATTCTCCTTAGGCCTCAAGTTTCTTAAATGCAAAATGAGAATAGTGTGATTTTATGATGCGTTGTATATAAAGAGAGGAAGCAACTAAAATTATTTTGTTGTATAAGATTAGGTTGTTCAGTTGAGCTTCCCCATGTTATCTCTGCAGAGAACAACTTCTTTGTTTCTGTAGAGAAAACAAAACAAACAAACAACAGCAACAACAAAACATTCCACTTGTTGCTTCTTGAAGGACAGGGAGGTAAAGCAAATGAGACAACTCTCGCTTTGGAGTGAACAGAGGTGGTCTTCACAGGCAAGTGTGGTCTTCAAACAGATTTCTACTTTTCTCGCTTGTGAGCCAGAGTTTGGAAGCGTACCTGGTCATTTGCTTGGTGTTACCATTCCACATAATGCTCTTTCTCTCTCTCTCTAGTTTCATTTTGACCGGAGAGTGTCTCCAATGTCACTTCCTGCTTTTCCCCACATTTTGGTGGCCTTCCTGGTGTCCTGTATGTTCATGATTCTTTCTAGCCCTCTCTTTTTCTTTCAGAAAACTCTGAGGTTCTGTAAAATTTGATGACTCTGCCTTGTAAAGTATTTGATGTGCTTTTATGACTTTCTGGGAAAAAGTATTTTCCTTTATCCTTTCCAATTCTCATTCTCTATTTCCACATTTGAGATGGCATCAACTGTGAAAATGGTTCACATCTTCCCTTTTGCTGTGAATTTTTCCTAAATTAGAGCATTTCATGACCTTGAAAGACTTTTTTTTCATCAAAGAGCAGAATCTCCAAAACTGTTTGCCTTTTTCTCATAGAAAATTTATCGTACTTGGAAACATTCTGTTATGATTAAATTTTCAAACATAATTATGACCATTGTCAAGAAAAGATTCTGCAAACCACTCACATCCAAGAGACTTACCATCCAATGTGTCTTTCACTGTATGCAAAGTGTTATTTTAAACATGTCATTGCTTTCCTGGGTATATTCTGATATATAGTATTTGTTTTTGAATAAACTCGGCAGCTGGCTGCAAATATGTGCCTGTTACAAACTTGCCTTCATCTGTGTGTACAGCCATTCATCCAGTCATTTAATTCCACAGATTTTTGTTAATAACTCTGGGCTTGTAGGTCAATTATAGGCAGTGAATGTGGGTTTCTTCCAAGTTATAACCACTCCCTACCCACACCCCTACCTCCAATTCATAAATGGAAGCTCCAGAGCCCTGGGAGAACAGAGGCCTGCAAGGAAAGGAAGTGTCCTGGCAGTTTTGCAGGTAGCAGCATGAGTAGGGAGGCAACCCTAGTGTATAATGGACTCCTGCTGGTGTTATTCTTTGGAAGAGCTGGCCTGAGCTAGAACCTCTGTCTCAGATTCAGAGTCACTTCACCACATCACGTCCCTGAAGCTGCAAGTGTTATTAACATTAACCTAAGTTGGGCATCTGTGCAAACTTGTTGCCAGGTGCTTGTTGTGTACCAGTGATGACACACCGGCAATCTTTGACGACCCAAATGCTGGGAAAGGATTTGTTACACTCTCTGAAGCCATTTTCTTAGCGGTGCATGGCTGAAATAGTAGATTTAAATTGGTGCAGCTGTGAGGATATTACTATGAGACAGAGATGTAGGGGAATGTCTACTCACTTTCAAAATTATTCTGTCTTTTCAAGAACTGGAAGAAATTTGAATTAATCAGGCTTTTCAAGAATCTCACGGAAGAGCAATAAATAATCTACCATTTGCCCATCCGTATGTTAGGTTCAGTGTTTTTATTTTCTTCTGGCTCTTTTCTTATAATGATGAACTTTATATCTGTTGCATAATTCTTTATTACAAAAGACAAAAATTTCTACCCACCCACCTCCACCTCTTTTGGTTTGGCCAAACAAGTTTCTGACACTGCTGCTGGTATTTTTTCATTTTTTAAGCTGAGAAAACAATGACTAAATCCCTATGGAAATGTGGGCATTTCTAAGTCTTAGTCAGTTAGAACCTTACTCAGATACTGGAGGGTGGATTAGGGGGAGCAACTAGCAAGTGTTGTGAGAGGAGACTACACGTAAAATATTTCTAATTTAACAAGTAAGAGAGGGCCGGCCATGGTGGCTCATGCTTATAAGCCCAGAACTTTGGGAGGCTGAAGCGGGTAGATCACCTGAGGTCAGGAGTTTGAGACCAGCCTGCCCAATATGGTGAAACCCTGTCTCTAATAAAAATACAAAAATTAGTCCGGGCGCGGTGGCTCACGCCTGTAATCCCAGCACTTTGGGAGGCCGAGGCGGGCAGATCACGAGGTCAGGAGATCGAGACCATCCTGACTAACACAGTGAAACCCCGTCTCTATTAAAAACACAAAAAATTAGCTGGGCGTGCTGGCGGGCACCTGTAGTCCCAGCTGCTCGGGAGGCTGAGGCAGGAGAATGGCGTGAACCCGGGAGGCAGAGCTTGCAGTGAGCGGAGATGGCGCCACTGCACTCCAGCCTGGGTGACAGAGCAAGACTCCGTCCCAAAAAAAAAAAAAAAATTAGCCAGACATGGTGGCAGGCACCTATAATCCCAGCTACTCAGGAGGTTGAGGCAGGAGAACCCAGGAAGTAGAGGTTGAGCTGAGATCATGCCACTGCACTCCAGCCTGGGCAACAGAGCAAGACTCCATCTAAAAGAAAAAAAGTAAGAAAGGATACTTTAATAAAACCTTTGCAAGAATAAAAACAACATTCCTATCCAAATATACCTTTAGAAATCTGTTAGAAATGTGTCAGTCGTGATTGAAAGAAGATATATAGTGAGTGTTTGGGAACTCCAGGGGTTCATCCTATAAAATGCTTACACAGTGAGACAGAGAAGGGCTATGAATTCTGGGGATCAGATTCCTTACAGCCTGAATGATCTAAATGTGAGGTATTATGAAGAAAAAGCTCAGTCTTTTTAATTAGATTCTGAGCTATGCTATCTTAAGCATCTGACTTCATTTTACTGAGCGTCTGTTTCCTTATTTGTAAGTGGGAATAACAATAGTATTGATAGGAATTTTAGTTAAGATAATGCTTATAAATTTAAGAAGCATAGTGCCTGGCACATAGTAAGATACATGGTAAATGCCAGAAATCCAAGAAATGAAGTCCCATGCGAAGCTGCTTAGCCCAAACAAAGGTGATGTTTACTAGCTTCTAGACAGACCTTTATGACGGTGAGTTTTTTTTTTTTTTTACAAATCTTGCAGAACACTTGCAATTTCACCTGCTTAGTTAATTCTTATCATATCTCTAGAAAGAAGCAATGAGAAGCTAAGACTTGGATCAGAAGGTGATGATATTGCAAGAGGTTACACTTAAACATTACTCCTTTGATTCATGTGGGCCTGCTACCTTGTACACAGCAAGTCATCCACATATGACTTTAAAAAGCTGTTGTTTATGTAGTGTTCCAGGTGCCCTTTGAGAGGAGTCCTCTTACCAATATTCTAGAAACACACACCTTGAGTACTATGCCCTTAGTATGCCATGGCTAGCTGTCCATCTTCAATCAATCCCAGTGCTGCACCCTGGGGAAGAGACTCTCACAGCAAAACTTTTCTCCTGGCACCTCTAGCATCTTAGGTCATCAGCCATCAGCACCTATTCGGAGGCCTACTTTTCTACACAAGTTTTGGCCGGAGGGGAGCAAGTGAGCATTATACTTTTTCTAATAAAATCCTTTAAAAATAAATCCATTCAGGTTTGGGACACTTTTTTCTACCTGTCATTTATGGTTGCTAATGTGTAGTTGTTATTTAATTGCATGTTTATGTTAAACATTCCCCATGCCAACATGATAGCCACAGGCTTGACTAATAAAAAGAGAGAGAAAGAAAAAAAAAAAAGCAGAAAAAGCTTAGAGGAAAGATGCATGAGTAAATGGAAATAAAATGGGATATTTCAATAGGAGGTCTCCAAAATTGATAGTTTCTAGGAAAACGCATCACCTTGCACTGCCAGTGGTTCTTTCTTAGCTTCCAACTAATTTATACTCTAGTAAGGTACTGTCCTTTTCTTCACCCAGCCTTGCTAATTTAAAGAATCTTAACTGGGGGGAAAATGCTAATCTTATTTTGGGCCTACCCATTTTCCCAATCTCAGTTTGATGTCTTCTTTGGAATCGGAAGGCTTCCCTGGAGCTTGGTGTGCTGGGCTTGTCTGTGCTGTGGCTTTCAGTCTCAGGCCAGGTTTTACGAATTTTGTCGCATTGGTCTGGAAAAGAGGTAGGGTGGTTGACTTGTTTTTTAACTCAATGCAAATTAATTTATGCTTGGAAATTTGCTGATCTTCTCACCTCAATTGGGAAAATGTCTGACTATATTGATTGGCCAAATGAAGGACTCAGGGACTCAAGGAGGTCAAGTGCATTTTAGATGCTTCTTAAATTGTCCTAAATTATCCCACTTTGGAAAGCGCAGTCTTGTGACAGTGGCATTAAGATAAAGAAAAACAGCCTCTGCTCTAGCTCTGATTAGGCCCTGTCTCCTTCCAGAGTCTTTCTCTCCAATCCAAAGCCTTCGCATGTACAATTTCCCCTGGAAAAATCTCCTTCACAAACCTCTTCCAAGTGACTCCCATTCATCTTTCTGATGTCAACTTCAGCATCATTCCTTCAGAGAACTTCCCCAAATTCCTAGTTTCTGCTAGGAATTATCAATCCTTGTTCTAGAGCTCTGTTCCTTTGAGAATAAATTACTCAATTGCTAAGTAAATATTCATAAATATTATGAATGAATGAGTTAGGAATGAAGTATAATAATGAATAATTCATTCCTATTTCTCCAACTACAGCATAAGTTCCAAGGAAATAGGGACTATGTCCATTTTTGCTCATTGTTCTATCCTCAGTTGTTAACACAATACTTGGCACACAGTAAGCAATTAAAAAATCTGTTGAATAAATGATCCCAATGTTCAACATGTACATAGCCCACTGGATAATTTGGTGAAATTTGACTTGCATGGGTAATAAAGCACCAGAGAGAATCTGGTCCCCACTGGGATACCAGCAAAATTTCTGTTTTGCCATTTGGGAAACACCTTGACATCCAACAATTCAAAGTCAAAATTCCTGTTCCACACAGGTAGCTGAGTAAATTTAAGGTCAACTAAAACTGGACTCACTAGTCATTTCATTCTTGGTTGCTCTTTTCTCCTGTTATCCTTCTTAATGGATATATCCTGCCTTCTCATGACTTCAAATTTCTGCATTCTGATCATGAGCATTCCTGTGGTTTCACGCTCCTATTTGTTCTTCTGCTAATGATCCTTATAACTGTTTTCTGCTTATTTTTATAGATTGCTTGATCTTCTTTACTAGGTTGTTTATATTTCTAAAAGCATCTGATTGATTGCACTTCTCCTTGCATCCCTGATAAACTTAATGGTTTCTATTGCCCTTTTCATTTCTAAAGTTTAACTGAGATGAATTTCAATTTCACTTTCAGGAACGGTTTACAAACTGTGGAGTTTTCTTTATTTCTGACCAGGCTGTTCCCCAGGGATAATTTTAATTTTTCAAATAATTAGAAATTAGTAACCTTTCTGTCAGTAAAAATAAATAAATAAATCAATGAAAAGCATTCTGGACATAAAGACCTAAAATTTCATGTTGTCCTCAGTTTGTTCATTCTTTCTCTTTCTTCCTTTCCTGTCCTGTCCTGTCCTGTCCTGTCCTGTCCTGTCCTGTCCTTCAATTGGTCTGTCTATCTAAACACATTTTGAGAGCTTATCTTATTTGGGGCTCATCAGCAGGATCCATTCATTCTGTTTATCCTCAAAATCTAGATGATTTTCTCTTCTGGTCCTTTGCAGGAATAACCAGCAACAATTGGCAAGAGGGCTGGTTGTGGCAGTAGGAGGTAGGCTGGCACTGAAGATGCCCAAGTTCTTCTTTTTATTTCTTTCTGGAGGAAAGCTAGTGCCATTGTTGGCAGATCGTGAGCTGAAAATAAGGAGTTGTCACCTTACCTCTGCCCTAATTAGTTGTGTAGCCTCAGTCAAATCAATTCCCCTTTATGCACTTTAATTCTGCCCATCTATACAATGATGGAGGCTAAATTAAATTAATTCAAAGACCCCACAATGCCAAAGATTCCAAGAAAATTGATGAACTTTTGATTTTTTAAAAAATCAAATGAACCTCAATTTGCAACAATATTCAGTGGTTTCACTGTCAAATTGTAGTTTCTAAAGAAGAAGTCTAGGTTTAGTCCAACCTAGAGTTTGGCTGTTTTCCCACATGACAACTGAGAATGGAATAGCTTCTGACTCTCCTCCAAACACTGTAACAGAGAGAGGAGTGCCAGATATGTTAGAAGGTATAAGCATAAAACAATAAGTCAATGACACTGAAAACATATAAGGCACTAGGTAACACCAAACTGAGAACAGGAGAGAGATAAGAGAGTGCTGTAATGCTAGCACAGCCCCTGATTCTCAGGAGGAATTGTCTGTGAAAGGACAGACTGAGCTATGGAGGGACACACAGCAACCCTGCTCATGGCAGGTGGATGGCGTAGCACTCCTTTGCCAGACATGACATTCAGGGAGATGCAATAGGAGTATATGGAGGATATCTTTGTTGGGAGGAGTCACTCTCTTCAGCATTAAACATCTCATTAAGTGACTTCCTCAATTTCAGTGATGTCCAGAAGCTTTCAGAGATAATCTGAGCAGTCAGTGAACTGATGTGTCTGCCAAGGCATGAATAGCATAGATTGTTCAGTGTTTGCCCTGGGTCTATCAGCAGTAATAAATTTTAATCGGTTAGGCACTTTTTAAGCATGCTACTGTTTGCCAAACATTATTTTTGGCAGGCATCTGTAACAAAACCTAATGCATTATGCATATTATTTCTATGGTATTTCATTGTATTAGCACATGTAGTATTTGTATGGAATTTTTGTAAATTCATTACCAAAGTAGTATCACATTAATTATTCTGGTTTAAAAAGTATTAGGAAAAAAATAGTCCTGGGGAGCATACATCATATCATGGGGAAGTGGGAATGATCTATTGTCATTTAAATTGTGGAAAAATATTAGCATGTATACGAGAAAAATAACTTATAAAAGTACACAGCAAGTGTGAAAAAAGTGAATTATTAAATACTTTGGTGTTTCCTTAAATACTGAATGCCTAATTTCAGAATTCTAATGACAATCATTATTACAGATTTTACTGATTTGTTTTATTTAACAGTATAACTTAGTGGTAGAGACCCATAAGACTTATTTCATTTCTCTGTGTCATATTTCTTTGGTATCCTGATCTGCTAAATCATACTTTCTCAGTCTTTTTCCCCCTTCTGTTTCTGTCCATCTCTGAGGTGCAGAGGTCCTGGGCCTTTGAACTTTGTATAACTCTTTCTTCTTAAATCCCTAGTATAGGGAAACTATACCATAGTAAAATTATCTATCTTGGCTGGAAACTACTCCAATAATTCAGTTCTCCACTGAAGTGTAAGATTTAGCTCTCTTAAGTGTCTCTTAGTATCACTCTTCTATTCTTATAAGATAGGGTCATGAAAATTAGTAGTAAATTATTTTCTCTACCCTACTGGAGATTATATTATTTCCAGTGGTTTCTAGAACCTTGATTTGTCTTGTTCTTCCAAATTTGACAAATAATGTCTAGGGCACTCTTCCCTTTAGAAACTATTTTACAACACAGTAGTTTATCATTGTCAGGAAATGTTATAGCTATTCTTCTTTTCACAGGTTTTGATTCAGATAACACCTCTCTCCAAGAAACTCAAAAATCTCTGCAAATATTGCTTTCCATAGCTTCACAACAGTCCTTTGATGCAGGGCAATTCTTTCTCACTGCTACTAAAAAAATGAACAACCTTTGCCCTACGCAACACTGTGCTAGGCAACAAGTGACTGAAATAAATGCTCAATTTACCTTTTAGAAATATAAACCCAAAGGCATCATATTTGAATAGTCAGGAAAATAAAATACACCTACTGTATTACATAGTATTAAAAAACTGATTTTATATTATTTGAATTACATGAAATTATATTATTTAAATTAGAAGGAAAAACGTATTTTTTTAAAGCAGAGACTTAATACATTTATCAGGATAATGACAATTTATAAGGCTAATGGCTATTACACTTATAAATTCAGTTATCCATATTCCATAGAACATAAGAATCGAGTCTTTATTTCATTCCATTCAGAGCTGCACAGCTAGTGCAAACTTTTCTTCAATATTTCTACATAAATCCTCCTTCCTGACTCATGTTCCATTCTGACTATGAAATATCAATAAGACCTTGACCTTGTTGCTTTCATGTTTCATGCACTAATTCATAACTAGAATTAAACTTCCCCCAAAAAAGTCAATCACCGTGAACGGGAGCCAGGACTAGAATGCACCTCTAGACAGAGCAGCCGGCAGCGGCTCGCATTGTGAATTTTAGCTCCACATTGACTACAAGAGCAAACTAACAATCCCAAGAGGACACACAGACCCTCTGACAGAAGTGGACTGCTCCTGCAGGACCCGGGAGACACCGCAAATACTGTGAGCGCCCCAACTGCGGAAGCGGGAAAAGGAGACCCTCCTCTCCTGAACACACCCCCCTAACTGGAGAAGCTGAAGTTCTGTTTGCCTGAGAAATTTCTGACTTTACCTGGAGCTGAGTCAATTAGGAGAGCCAAGGGAAATACAGAGGTAGAGGAAGCAGCAGCAAGGCCCTGGGAGCCCGCTGGGTTCCGGAGCAGGCCATTCCTGCTTGGCACCACAGGGATCCAACGAGAGAGGACCAGGGGCTAAAACTACACGGGGAGAAGCAAATCTCTAGATGAACTTTGTAACAATTTGAACGGGGTGAGAAGCCTCCTGGACAGAACTTGGGGAGGGCACGAATTGGGGATACAGACTCCACAGGCAGGGGAAGAACCAAGCCCTTTACTTTAGCAGCTGGGAGGCGGATAGCCTGGGGCAGGTTTTCAAGCCCATATTGCTCTCTGCCTGGGAAAGGTCTGGGGGCTGTTGGGGCAGACACGGTGGAAGTGAGACCAGCCCTTTGGTTTGCGTCCAGAGCTGGGTGAGGCCTATGACTGCCAGCTTTCCCCCACTTCCCTGACAACCTGCATGACTCAGCAAAAGCAGCTGCATAATCCTCCTAGGTATACAACTCCAGTATACAACTCCCATCTCCCACAGCAGCAAGACCCACCCCAGAGAGTCTGAACTCAGACACACCTAGACTCACCCCAACCTGATGATCCTTCCCTATCCACCCTGATAGCGGAAGACAAAGGGCATATAATCTTGGGAGTTCTAGGGCCCCGCCCAACCACTGGTCCCTCTCCATGCTACTTACAGCTGATTCTTTCTGGAAAGTGCCACCTCCTGGCAGGAGGCCAACCAACACAAAAATAGAGCATTAAACCACCAAAGCTAAGAACTCTCACTGAATCCTGCACCCCCGCCACCTCCACCGGAACAGGCACTGGTTCCATGGCTGAGAGACCCATAGACGGTTCACATCACAGGACTCTGTGCAGACAACCCCCAGTACCAGCCTGGAGCCAGGTAGATTTGTTGGGTGGCTAGACCCAGAAGAGAGAGAGCAATCACTACATTTTGGCTCAGAGGAAGCCACATCCATAGGAAAAGGGGGAAAGTAATACATCAAGGGAACACCCCATGGAACAAAATAATCTGAACAACAGCCTTCAGCCCTAGACCTTCCCTCTGACAGAGCATACCCAAATCAAAAGGAACCAGAAACCCAACCCTGGTAATATGACAAAACAAGGCTCTTCTACACCACCAAAAAATCACACTAGTTCATCAGCAATGGATCCAAACCAAGAAGAAATTCCTGATTGACAGAGAATTCAAGAGGTTAGTTATTAAGCTAATCAGGGAGGGACTAGAGAAAGGCAAAGCCAAATGCAAGGAAATCCAAAATATGATACCAGAAGTGAAGGGAGAAATATTCAAGGAAATAGATAGCCTAAAGAAAAAAAAAAATAAAGAATTTAGGAAACTTTGGAGGCGCTTTTGGAAATGTGAAATGCTCTGGAAAGTCTCAGCAATAGAATTGTACAAGTAGAACAAAGAAATTCAGAGCTCAAAGACACGATCTTCGAATTAACCCAATCCAACAAAGGCAAAGAAAAAAGAGTAAGAAAATATGAACAAAGCCTCCAAGACGTCTGGGATTACGTGAAACAACCCAAACTAAGAATAATCTGTGTTCCTGAGGAAGAAGAGAATTCTAAAAGCTTGGAAAACATATTTGGGGGAATAATAGAGGAAAACTTCCCCAGCCTTGCTAGAAACCTAGACATTTAAATACAAGAAGCACAAAGAACACCCGAGAAATTCATAGCAAAAAGATCTTTGCCTAGGCACATTGTCATTGGGTTATCCAAAGTTAAGATGAAGGAAAGAATCTTAAGAGCTGTGAGACAGAAGCACCAGGTAACCTATAAAGGAAAACCTATCATATTAACAGCAGATTTCTCAGCAGAAACCCTACAAGCTGGAAGGGATTGGGGCCCTATCTTCAGCCTCCTCAAACAAAACAATTATCAGGCAAACATTTTGTATACGGTGAAACTAAGCATCATATATGAAGGAAAGATACAGTCTTTTTCAGACAAACAAATGCTGGGAGAATTTGCCATTACCAAGCCACCACTACAAGAACTGCTAAAAGGAGCTCTAAATCTTGAAACAAATCCTGGAAACACATCCAAACAGAACCTCTTTAAAGCATAAATCGCACAGGATCTATAAAACAAAAATACCAGTTAAAAAGCAAAAACAAAAAACAAAATAAAACAAAGCACACAGGCAACAAAGAGCATGATGAATGCAATGGTACCTCACATTTCAATACTAACATTGAATGTAAATGGCTTAAATGCTCCACTTAACAGATACAGAACCACAGAATGGATAAGAACTCACAAACTAACTATTTGCTGCCTTCAGGAAACTCACCTAGCACATAAGAACTCACGTAAACTTAAAGGGATGGAAAAGGCATTTTGTGCAAATGAACACCAAAAGCGAGCTATTCTTATATCAGACAAAACAAACTTTAAAGCAACCGCAGTTAAAAGAGACAATGAGGGACATTATATAACGGTAAAAGGCCTTGTCCAACAGGAAAATTTCACAATTCTAAACATATATGCACCTAACACACTGGAGCTCCCACATTTATAAAACAATTACTAATTGTTTTAGTAATGAGATAGACAGAAATGAGATAGAAATGAGATAGACAGCAATACAGTAATAGTCAGGGATTTCAATACTCCACTGACTGCACTAGACAGGTCATCAAGACAAAAAGTGAACAAAGAAACAATGGATTTAAACTATACCTTGGAACAAATGAACTTAACAGAAGTATACAGAACATTCATCCAAGAACCACAGAATACACATTCTATTCAACAATGCATGGAACTTTCTCCAAGATAGACCATATGACAGGCCATTCTCTCTCAGACCACAGTGGAATAAAACTGAAAATCAACTCCAAAAGGAACCTTCAAAACCATGCATATACATGGAAATTAAATAATCTGCTCCTGAATGAGCATTGGGTCAAAAACAAAATCAAGATGGAAATTTAAAAATTCTTTGAACTGATTGACAGTAATGACACAACCTACCAAAATCTCTGTGATACAGCAAAGGCGATGCTAAGAGGAAATTCCATAGCCCTAAATACCTACATCAGAAAGACTGAAAGAGCACAAACAGACAATCTAAGGTCACACCTCAAGGAGCTAGAAGAACAAGAACAAATCCAACCCAAATCCAGCAGAAGAGAGGAAATAACCAAGATCAGAGCAGATTTAAATGAAATTGAAACAAACAAACAAACAAAAAATAAATGAAACAAAAAGCTGGTTCCTTGAAAAGTAAGTAAAATTGATAGACCGTTGGCAAGACTAACCAAGAAAAAAAGAGACAAAATCCAAATAACCTCACTGAGAAATAAAACAGGAGATATTACAACTGACAGCACTGAAATACAAGAGATCATTCAAGGCTACTATGAACACCTTTATGCACATAAACTAGAAAACCTAAAAGAGATGGATAAATTCCTGGAAAAATATAACCCTCCTAGCTTAAACCAGGAAGAATTAGATACCCTGAACAGAGCAATAGCAAGCAGTGAGACTGAACAGACCAATAACAACAGCAAGACTGAACAGATCAATAACGAGCAGCAAGACTGAAATTATAATTTAAAAATTACCAAGAAAAAAAAGTTCAGGACCAGATGGATTCACACCAGAATCCTACCAGACGTTCAAAGAAGAATTGGTACCTATTCTTGTGACACTATTCCACAAGACAGAGAAAGAAGAAACCCTCCCTAATTCATTCTATGAAGCCAGCGTCACCCTAATACCAAAACCAGGAAACGGCGTAACCGAAAAAGAAAACTACAGACTGATATCCTTGATGCACATAGATGCTAAAATCCTTGACAAAATACTTGCTAACTGAATCCAACAACATATCAAGAAGATATTCCACCATGATAAAGTGGGTTTCATACCAGGGATGCAGGGATGGTTTAACATACACAAGTCCATGTGATACACCTCATGAACAGAATTAAAAACAAAAATCACATGATCATTTCAATAGCTGCAGAAAAAGCATTTGACAAAATCCAGCATTGCCTTATGATTAAACTCTCAGCAAAATTGGCATACAAGGGACATAACTTAATGTAATAAAAGCCATCAATGACAAACTCACAGCCGACATGGTACTGAATTGGGAAAAGTTGAAAGCATTCCCTCTGAGAACCAGAACAAGACAAGGATACCCACTCTCATGACTCCTCTTCAACATAGTATTGGAATTCCTAGGCAGAGCAATCAGACAAGAGAAAGAAATGAAGGGCATCCAAATTGGTAAAGAGGAAGTTGAACTGTCACTGTTTGCTGATGATATGATTGTTTAAATTGAAAACCCTAAGACCTCCTCCAGAAAGCTCTTAGAACTGATAAAAGAATTCAGCAAAGTTTCCAGATGTAAGATTAATGTACACAAATTAGTAGCTCTTCTATATACCAACATCAACCAAGTGGAGAATCAAATCAAGAACTCAACCCTTTTTACAATAGCTGCAAAAAAAAAAGAAAAAAAAAACTTAGGAATATACCTAACCAAGGAGTTGAAAGACCTCTACAAGGAAAACTACAAAATACTGCTGAAATAAATCATAGATCACACAAACAAATGGAAACACATCAAATGTTCATGGATGGGTAGAATCAATATTATGAAAAATGACCATACTGCCAAAAGGAATCTACAAATTCAATATAATCCCCATCAAAATACCACCATCATTCTTCACAGAATTAGAAAAAACAATTCTAAAATTCATATGGAACCAAAAAAGAGCCCACATAGCCAAAGCAACACTAAACAAAAAGAACAAAACTGGAGACATCACACTACCTGATTTCAAACTATACAATAAGGCCATAGTCACCAAAACAGCATGGTACTGGCATAAAAATAGGCACATAGACCAATGGAACAGAATAGAAAAGCCAGAAATTGACCCAAATACTTACAGCCAACTGATCTTTGACAAAGCAAACAAAAACATGAAGTGGGGAAGGGACGCCCTTTTCAACAAATGGTGCTGGGATAATTGGCTAGCCACATGTAGGAGAATAAAACTGGATCCTCATCTCTCACCTTACATAAAAATCAACTCAAGATGGATTAAGAACTTAAACCTAAGACCTGAAACTAAAAATTCTATAAGACAACATTGGAAAACCCCTTCTAGACATTAGCTTAGGCAAGGATTTCATAACCAAGAACCCAAAAGCAAATTCAATAAAAACAAAGATAAATAGCTGGGTCCTAATTAAACTAAAGAATTTTTGCACGGCAAAAGGAACAATCAGCAGAGTAAACAGACAATCCACAGAGTGGGAGAAAATCTTCACTATCTATACATCTGACAAAGGACTAACATCCAGAATCTACAATGAACTCAAACAAATCTGTAAGAAAAAAACAAACAATCTCATCAAAAAGTGGGTTAAAGACATGAATAGATAATTCTCAAAAGAAGATATATAAATGGCTAACAAACATATGAAAAAAAGGCTCACTGTCACTAATGATCAGGGAAATGCAAATCAAAACCACAATGCAATACCACCTTATTCCTGCAAGAATGGCCATAATCAAAAAATAAAAAAACAGTAGATGAGGGTGTGGATGTGGTGAATGGGAATACTTCTACACTGCTGGTGGGAATGTAAACTAGCACAGCCGCCATGGAAAACAGTGTGGAGGTTCCTTAAAGAACTAAAAGTAGAACTACCATTTGATCCAGCAATCCCACTACTGGGTATCTACCTAGAGGAAAAGAAGTCATGATTCGAAAAAGATACTTAAACATGCATGTTTATAGCAGCATACTTCACAATTGCAAAATCATGGAACCAACCCAAATGCCCATCCATCAACAAGAGGATAAAGAAACTGTGGTGTGTGTATATATATATATATATATACACACACACACACATAAACACACATATATGATGGAATACTATGCAGCCATAAAAAGGAATGAATTAACAGCGTTTGCGGTGACCTGGATGAGATTGGAGACTATTATTTTAAGTGAAGTAACTCAGAAATGGAAAACCAAACATCATACATTCTCACTCATATGTGCAAGCTAGGCTGTGAGGATGCAAAGGCATAAGAATGATGCAATGGGCTTTGGGGACTTCGGGGGAAGAGTGGAAGGGGGGCAAGGGATAGAAGACTAAAAATATGGTGCAGTGTATACTGCTCGGGTGATGGGTGTACCAAAATCTCACAAATCACCACTAAAGAACTTACTCATGTAACCAAACACCACCTGTTCCCCAATAACCTATGGAAATAAAAATGTTGTTTTTAAAAATTAAACTTGCTCTGGGCAAAGACAATTGCTGTCTTAAGATTTTTTTCCCCAAAACTAAAAACAGTATGCTGGGTACAAATATGGCACTCAGGAAATATTTTTTGCTCATGATGTTCTTAATATTTTTTTTACTTGAAAATGAAAAAAAATCTTGAATTTTAATTTAATTTTTTTTTATTTTTATTTTTAGAGATAAAGTCTCACTCTGTTGCTCAGGCTGGAGTGCAATGGCACAATCATAGCTCACTGCAACCTTAGTCTCCTGGGTTGAAGCAATCATCCCACCTCAGCCTCCCATCTAGTTGCGACTATGGGTTTGGGCCATCACACCCAGCTAGTTTTTCAATATTTTGTAGAGATGAGGTCTTGCTGTGTTACCCAGTCTGGTCTTGAACTCCTGGTCTCAAGCCTTGGTCTCTCAAAGTGCTGGGATTACAGGCATGAGACGTTGCACCTAGCCCTAATAAGATTTTTGAGGAAGAGCTTTCCTTAAACTATTTTCCTTTGAGGAAAGTTAGATTGTT
The DNA here is from genome assembly GCF_028858775.2 of Pan troglodytes. Taxonomy (NCBI): domain Eukaryota; kingdom Metazoa; phylum Chordata; class Mammalia; order Primates; family Hominidae; genus Pan; species Pan troglodytes. The sequence continues at coordinate 62,705,498 of NC_072415.2, forward strand.
CAGTCAGAAATTGAAAATGGCCACCTATCCAAACCTCTCAAATTAGTGTGTTTTATAAATATCTGAAGGAAACTTTAAGCCAAGAGAAAAGAAGAATGTTCTATAGTTAAAAAGCTTCAAAAAAGGGAGAAAAATCAATGTCTCCAGACCATTTGACATAGTCTCAGTGTTTGGTTGCAATTTAAGAAAGATTGGATGCTTAAGTTCAGAAGGTTCAGACAAGAAGATTTTTTACCTGCCACATTTTCAAGCTGTTGACCTAGTTTCCACAGGTGTACTGGGATGCTTCATCACTGACCATCAGAAGGAAATTTTCATGGTTAAGCTGGTTCTTTGAGAAAAGATGGGTTGAAGAAATTAGGGAATATTTGGGAAATATGAAGTTGATGGTAATTCGCCATCCTTCGCAATGCTCATTAAAACTAGCCCACATGATTTTTGCTCTTCTAAAATTTTTCCTTTCCTCCTGAAACTATATTTTCTAAAATCCTAATCATCAGCTAATTATAATCCCAAGCTCCCAATCCCCCTACAGAAAGAATGTCCACTGCTTAGGAACTGATTGGTTATTCGGAGATAGAAGAAAATAGGAGTGAAAGGACCAGTCTGTGCCATGGCCCACATTCCACACTTTTTTCTCCTTGTGAAGTTGAAACTGGATCTAACCATTTGGAAATTATTTACCTACCCTCTCTCCCATCAAGAGGGAGGCAGAAAAACAAATGGGGCCATGAGTGCCAAGAACTTGGAGGCAAAGAGGAGAAGAAGAAGCCCTCCTTGCCAGGATAAAATGGCCAACATTTCCATCTTGTTTGTCCTGACAAGTATAGAGTACCTTACAACTTTTGGCCCTTGCTGTGCAAAAACAGAGAAAATAATGCAGAAGAAATTAATAGTCAAGAACAGTATTTTGTTTTTTTTTTCTTCTTCTTCAAAAGTCTATGCTTTTTTGATCATATCAGAGGAAAGGGGTGAAGATGGAAGGAGTCCATATGAAATCCATATAAGGAATTAAGTCATAATGACATAGTGTATTGTGTGTTTCCCAGGAAGCCATTTGCTCAAGGATTTATTAGGATTCACTGTGTCTGTTTGGGCTGTGGTATGGGGAAAATGTGTTATACAGCCAAAACAGATGAGCATCACCAGACCCCCTTGGGCTGCATCAATATCAATTCTTGGAACTTGAATGTACAGTTAGAGGCAGTGAACTAGTTAAGTGGTCAAGCCCATTAAAAGTAGTGTGTAGAGGCTGGGTGTGATGGCTCACGCCTGTAATCCCAGCACTCTGGGAGGCCAAGGCGGGTGGATCATGAGGTCAGGAGATCGAGACCATCCTGGCTAACATGGTGAAACCCCGTCTCTACTAAAAAATACAAAACATTAGCTGGGCCTGGTGGCAGGAGCCTGTAGTCCCAGCTACTAGGGAGGCTGAGGCAGGAGAATGGCATGAACCTGGGAGGCGGAGCTTGCAGTAAGCCGAGATCGCACCACCCTACTCCAGCCTGGGCGACAGAGTCAGACTCCGTCTCAAAAAAAAAAAAAAAAAAAAAAAAAAATTAATGTGTAGAGTCAGATGTGGTGGCTCAAGCCTATAATTCCAGTTAGTTGGGAGACTGAGGTGGGAGGATCACTCGAGCCCAAGAGTTTGAGGCTGCAGTGAGCTATCATTGCACCACTGTGTGACAGAGTGAGATCCTATCTAAGAAAGAAAGAGAGAAAGAGAGAAGGAAGAAAGGAAAGAAGGAAAGAAGGAAGGGAGGGAGGGAGGGAGGGAAGAAGGGAGGGAAGGAAGGAGAAAAAATAGAAAAACAATTTGCTTGAGGAAGTTGCTTGATAGACTACTCTAAAAAGTATATTCATTAGCATTGACCCCATATATAGCAGATTTGAATAGGAGGCAGCTTTTTCTTTGAATACTGGTTTATCTCTTCTATTTAGGGAAGAAAAGGGGGAAGTGTGTTTTTGTTGCTGTTGTTTGTTCATTTGTTTTTGTAAGAAGTGGATTTCCCCATTGATTTTGCATTTACATTGAGTTTTCTTGAGACATTGTATTTGAGTTTTGCTTTCCATTGTATGTAGATGAGATCTGCCTTGATCAGCTTTTGAGTAAGATTCAAGTGGGCACTGGTGTGATGAAAAACAGAGTATTATAACCTTGAGTAGTTCATCGCAGCTAGTAAGACTGGAAAATGCAAATGGCTTAGATTACACCGAGAAAATTCGCAATAGCTCTCAGCCTTAAAGAGAAATGGAAGGTTCTAAGGCAGTTAAATTTTATACTTTCATTTACATAAACCACCTAACTAGCTGTTCTGCTTTCATGCCAAATTTTTGCTCTCTAATATTTGTATTATGTAGAAGGGTACTGTAAAATCTTTTAGTTATCTCTCAAAAATGGCATGAGATAACTGGATATTATTACTAGATCTGAAAATTTTAAAAAACAGCAAAGATACAAACAAAAGAAATAGAAAGTCATGGAGTAAAAGCTTGTCCTCAAGAGATAACATTTTTACCTGGCATCATTTCAAAGGAAGTGAAAGGAATATCCCAGGTGCATTGTGGACATCATAAAGAATAAAAACAAAAGCTCGTTGGTGTGAATTTAAAAATAAAAAAAAATTATTGACTCCTATCTTAAGTATACATCTACCATGCAGCCCGTTCAGATGTAGCAGAGAGTTTGGTGAGTTCTAGACATGGAATGAGCTCTAACAAGGAAAACTTACCTAAATTTATTAATCTTAGCTGAAATAGCAACACTTTTAAAATATGAAAGACTTGGCTGTATCAGACATTTTTTGTATCTTAATTAGTTTAAGAGCTTCAGCTTTCACAGGGGTGTTATTCTCAAAGCATTTGCATTTGGAGGTTAGCTGCTTACAATTTTGGAATTACTTTCAGATTTTTGCAAGCTACAAAGGAAAAAAGGAAAGCATTACTTTAGAGCCATGATTTTGCTTTAGTTTGCACGACGACATACTGGAGAGGAGGAAGGGGTTAGATTCAGACAGCCGTTGGGTTGATCTGCCAGGGACTAGCTTGTCTGGCCTTTGGTGAGTTGCTGATCTCTCTGAGTCTCAGTTTCCTGACCGGGCACGGAGTAACCCTGCATGCATTGTTTTATCCCAAGACTGCAATAATAAATGCGCTTTCTAATCATCCTGAAGTCCCCTTTGAAGTTTTCAAGAAATTATAAGCTTAATTTCTACATTTTACACGTATGCATTTTGTAAAAACATGCTTACAAGAGAACATGCTTCTCTACTCCCAACACAATGTGTGGTGTTTTTTTCCCCACACCAAGTAATTCTCCAATTCTCTGTGGACACCAATTGGGCATCCCACAATTCAATTCAATTCTGACACTAATACCTGGATTTAGCACAGATCCCACAGGGTAAGGGTTTGGTCCCACAAGACTGCCTGTTACTTCAGATGCCAAGTCCAGGCCCCCTGTACTTCTGATCACCCAGCTATTGATTGGGGGTTCCCACAACCCCTATCCTGGGTTCAATAATTTGCCAGCACTGCTCACAAAACTTAGGGAAAGATTTACTTATGTTTGCTGGTGTATGATAAAGAATATTATAAAAGATAAAGATGAATATTCAGATAAAGAGGTACATAGGACAGGGTCTGGAAGGATCCCAAGCACAGGAACTTCTGTTTCTGTGGAGAAGGGGTGCACCAGCCTCCAGTACATGGAGACATTCACTAACCAGTATGCTCATCAAACCTAGTTATTCAAAAGTAACTAAAGAGCTTAATCTCAAGCTCCCTCTCTTTTCCTGGAATCACTGGGTGGGGCTGAAAATTCCAAACTTGTAATCACTTGGTCTTTTTGACGACCATCCTAAGTCTATTTAGGAGGCCTACTCCAAGACACTTCGATAGCATGAAATCAGGTGTGATGGAAAAGGGCTTATAATGAATAACAAAAGACAGTCCTTTCACTCAGGAAATTCCATGGGTTTTATGAGTTCTGTGCCAAGAACCAGGGACAAAGCCCAAATACGTGTTCTTTAACACCACAGTGTTATTCTACATGTAGTCAATAGTAGCAACTCTCAGTATTGACCTTCTCATCTGAACATGCCAGACAGTAAAGGGGTTGTCATCCACGGTAAGGCCAGACACTGTTTTCTTCTTTACATTTCTGTCTCTTGGGAATGTTGACTTTGGTCTTCACTCCTCTAGGCTTATAGCTCTCAGCTGCACCTTTCCAGCCCTTTGCACTGGACTAACACTTCTGTGTATTGGGTTTTCCTTCCTCCTACCCAACTTGAAGCCTGATTACTTCTATTCAAAAACTACAGTATGGAGGACAGGTAGTCCTCTCTTGCCATCTGGTGATAATGGAGGCTCACTGGTGTTACTGATCTGACCTACTGCAGCAAGTTCAGGTTTTGCAGGCAGGCTCAATGGAGGAGAGGTAGACTGCACTGAAATCCTTTGAGTAAGTCTGGAATCCCGTGCTAGGTGGGCCCCTTCCACTCCCATTCCATCATCAACACTTGCAACAGCCACTTGGAAACACCGTAGGTCTGGTTCAATTCGCTTAGTACTAAACTTTCTTCTGACCCACACAAAAATGCTAAAAATATAAACATCAGTTAAAGACTCTCCTGTTTTTCAGGAGTTGTCAGTTCAGGGGGAAATGTACTTCTTGATGATAAGACTTAGTAATGTTTTCTAAAGTAGTTTTAGTCACTAACTTATTCAGTGTAGACTGATCAAACTACTGCTACGTTCAAGGGATCTTGCTATGTATTAGCAGGGAATCTGGGGAGTAGGGTGTGTGCTGGGAAAAGGGGGAACAGGGCAAACATGGCTTGTAAGAGCTAATAAATACAAGAAAAACTGGAATAAATGTTAGAAATCTGATAAAGAGAGAATTGATTTTGATGCAAAAGATTCTAAAAAAATGTTTATGGATGTGCTGGCCCTTAGGGCTGAATCTTGAATTATGAGTAGGAACGAGATGTTCAAAGGGAAGAGAAAAGCATTCCAGCTTAAGTGAAATATGTGAGAAGTTTAAAAGCAAGAACATCTGGGGTGTTACTTAGATATTGAGGAAGCTAGTGCTGTACTGGAACCAGCTCCTATCAGTTCACAAGACTTAACGGTGCACCTCTCTTCTGGCTTGGCATTCAGTGACAGCACTTTGGTAGCTTGAAAACAGACTTGGTGGAGTATTTACACCACAGAAATTGCCAAATACTGCAAATCAGGGCTTCCCCTCAACGTGGGAACCAGTTGTTAAACACAAGCACAGGCTTGGCTAGAGTGCCCTTTTCCTCAAAGAATCTCTTCAGTAAGACTGTTCTTTCTGCCATTTATGAAATGGGCACACTGTGGTTTGGTTAGTATAGATGATTTGCAAAGTATTGCATAACTAAGTGTGGAAGCAGACCGAAAGCACATGTAAATAGCATTCTGTAGGACTTCAATGCCAAAGAGCTTTGTGATTCTGTGTATGTAGCACAATTACAGGAGCCAGAGAAAAAGGACATCAGTCCTAAGATTGTTAGTGGCTGTGCCAAAATCTTTTCATCACAAGCGTCTTTTCACACACATGCACTTGAGACTAGATTGTGTGCCCAATCTGAGGTCTATTATTACTTTCACTAGAGTTGAGGGAAAGGGGATGAGAAATAAGAAAAAATAAACTTGAAAATTACAGCCTTAAGGGCAAAAATAAGGAAATTTTAAGAGAAAAAAATGTGTGAAGATTAACTTCAAGACCACAATAAAAGAAACACCTTGGGCTCTGAGGGACCTTTATCATGCAATTTTGCCAGCGTTTCTAGGTTCAATATTCTGAAAAGGGTGGACGTTTCAGTGGTTGTTCTGGAAGCATTATTTTCTGATTCTGTATCTTCGCTAAGGGTTTCATATTCAATCCCCCTTCCCCCATGCAGAAAAATGCACATTTCTATTTCTACAACAAATATCCATGTACTTCTAGTGAATTAGAAATCTCCTTAAAATACGCAGAAGAACTGTAACTAAAGATTAACTTTATGGCCGGGCGCGGTGGCTCACGCCTGTAATCCCAGCCTTTTGGGAGGCTGAGGCTGGTGGATCATGAGGTCAGGAGATCGAGACCATACTGGCTAACACGGTAAAACCCCGTCTCTACTAAAAATACAAAAAATTAGCCAGGTGTGGTGGCAGGCACCTGCAGTTTCAGCTACTTGGGAGGCTGAGGCAGGAGAATGGCGTGAACCCAGGAGGCGGAGCTTGCAGTGAGCCGAGATTGTGCCACTGCACTCCAGCTTGGGTGACAGAGTGAGATTCCGTATCAAAAAAAAAAAAAAAAAGATTAACTTTATTCCAGGTACTAGATTAATGAGATTATATCTTTTTTTTATATGTATAAATTTAAGGGGTATAAATGCAGTTTTGTTACATGGCTATCTTGTATAGTGGTGGCTTTTAGTGTATCCATCACCCAAATAATGTACATTGTACCCATTAGGTAATTTCTTATACCCACCCCCTCTCACCCTCCTGAGTCTCTGATGTCTATTATTACTCACATTATCCATGTGTACACATTATTTAGCTTCCACCTCTCAATGAGAAAATGTAGTATTGACTTTGAGTTGTTTCAATTACAATAATGTCCTCCAATTCTATCCATGTTGCCACAAAAAGACATGATTTCATTTTTTTATGACCAAATTGTATTCCAGTGAGTGACTTGAGGAAGAAAATGTGGTACACATATATTTAATTTATGCAGTCATTCACTGATGGGCACTTAGGTTTATTCCATGTCTTTGCTACTGTGAAGAGTACTGCTTTAAACATATGAGTGCAGGGATCTTCTTTATATAATTCTTTCTTTTCCTTTAGGTAGACACCCAGCAGTGGGATTTCTGAATCAGATGATAGTTCTATTTTTTTTTTTTTTTTTTTTGAGATGGAGTATCGCTCTTGTTGCCCAGGCTGGAGTGCAATGGCACGATCTCGGCTCACCGCAACCTCTGCCTCCTGGGTTCAAGCAATTCTCCTGCCTCAGTCTCCGAAGTAGCTAGAATTACAGGAATGTACCACCACGCCTCGCTAATTTTTGTGTTTTGAGTAGAGATGGGGTTTCTCCATGTTGGTCAGGCAGGTCTCGAACTCCCGACCTCAGGTGATCTGCCTGCCTCAGCCTCCCACGGTACTGGGATTACAGGTGTGAGCCACCACACCTGGCCTCTATTTTTATTTCTTTAAGAATTTCTGTATACATAGAGTATGGAATAGGCACTGGAGACTCAGAAAGATGAGAGGATGAGATGAGAGTAAGGTATGAGAAATTACTTAATGGGTACAATGTACATTATTTGGGTGATGGTTACACTAAAAGCCCAGACTTTCCATATATGGAAAACAGTATGGAGATTCCATTTCCACCAACAGTGTATTAGCATGCCGTTTTTTCTGCATCCTCGCCAACCTCTGTTTTTTTTGTCTGTTTGTTTGTTTTGGTTTTGTTTGTTTGTTTGTTTTTTCTTTTTAGTAATAGCCATTCTGACTGGTATAAGATGATATCTCATTGAAGGTTGATAAATATACAGGTTGTCCGGTATATAGTTTTTATTTATTCAACAAAAACGTATTTGAGAGCCTAGTGTGTGGCAGATGTTGATTTAAAAACTGAAAATACAATAGCAAACAGAGTTTTTCATGTAGCTGACATTCCTAGCGGAGACAAACAATAAACACATGTGACAGTGCCAGGGAGAAAGTACCATTGAACAGCAAAGTGACAAAATACTTGTTGTCTGTTTCATGTTTATGAAATAGAAGATATCTCTTATTCATTCAAACAAGAAATCTACTTTTTTATTTTGACTTTAAAAATACAAGAAGTATAAAGAACAATGTAACAGATACCAAAAGTCTTCCTACCCTAAATTATTAAAAGCATATTGCTCTCATTCTTTTTTTATGAAAAGAAAAAGCTAAAATCCCCATGGAAGATCATCACCTCCTACCTTTCCCTCCCTGACTTCAGGCAACCACTATCAATAATTTTCTATACTTTTACATGTATGTATTTATTAGAAAGCTGTGCATTTTTAAAAATTTGTATTTATATATTTATTTTTTGAGAGTAGGTGTCGCTCTGTTGGCCAAGCTGGAGTGCAGTGGTACAAACATGGCTCACTGCAGCCTTGAGCTCTTGGGCTTAAGCGATGCTCCTCCCTCAGTCTCCTGAGTAGACCACAGACCTCAGTCTTCTGGTGCCACAGATGTGGGCCACCACACTTGGATTTCTAAAAAACAATTTTTGTAGAGACAGGGTCTCACCATGTTGCCCAGGCTAGTCTCAAACCCCTGGGCTCAAGTGATCCTCCTGCCTTGTCCTCCCAAAGTGCTGGAATTATAGATCTGAGCCACCACACTCAGCCTATGCATTTTTAAAATCTTTTTTTTTTTTTTTGCAGTTGAGTAAATATTGCATTATTTTATTCTACTTCTTAAATGTATGTGTTTGAAGTCTACTCCTTTTTATCTATTGTGTAATATTGCATCATATTATATAGTATGTTATTAATCTACATCCTAAATAATAAAGCAAGTTTAAATAAAATGAATATATTTTTTAAATATTTAAGATGAATATATTCATTTCAACAGCATTCCACAAGTGCTTATGGGAATATCTTGTCACAGCCCCAGCCCTTAGGTGGCATGAACTACAAAGAGGAGTTAGCCTCAGTAATGGACTTTAAGGAGCAATATATATAAACACCAGCTACCATGTTACACAGGGCAGAAGGACTGAAAAGAAGGGAAGAAATTAACTGGTTTAGAATTTGCAGAACATAAGTGGGGGGATATGTAAAGCTTTTCAAAGAAAGGAGTATAAAAAACAGTGCTGTAGGAAATGGGAAGAGAAAGCCACAGTATCAGCAAACCAGGTTGGAAAGTGCAACGCAACTTGAGGAAAGAGAAAGTTCCCATTGACTCAAGGAAAGAGACTTAGGCTACTTACAATTTGAAAGTGCAGATGAGACAAGAACTAGGCGGTCTTGACACACCAGGCTTAGGCTTCTACCTAATCCATCAGTCAATGGAGACTTTTTATCCCTGTAGTAATATGCTCGTTGCCTAAGGAAGAAAAGCCATCAAAGTAAGGCAGGAGGGAGCTGACAGCATCCGCACTGAGGCACAGTGGAACATGCCCATGGGCAGCTTGGAGACTAGGTTGCTGTGTGCTGAGTGAGAGCAGATTTCTGACCTCGTCAAAGATATACCTCTCATCTCCCTCCAAGTGCAAAGAACAAAAATTTCAGCCACTCCCTGATCCTTTTCTTGCAAGAACCCAGCGAAAGTATTTTATTTCTATGGATTTTTTTTCAATACAGTCATTGGAATTCCTTCAATAACTTCAAGGAGTCAAACGAGTCATGCTCTTTTTAAGACAAGGTCACAGAGAGTTGAGCATGACTCTAATAACATGGAACAGTAGAACAAAGAGGTTTCAGTGGCTCTGCCTGGATTTCACACGGGCCCATTGGAATGTTCAGTCTCAGTGTGCTTTAGCCTCCTGGCTATGGCTATCTTGTTCCTCTTTTATGTGCTCCCATTAGTGAGCGACAGGGAATCAGAGTACATTACAACAGGACTGCAATAAAGTGTGTGTGTGTGTGTGTGTGTGTGTGTGTGTGTGTGTGTGTGTGTGTGTGCGGGTGGAGGAGGAGTGGTTTGATTAGAGGATGGAGTAAATATTTGTGGTGGGAAAATTCTCATCAGTTTCTTTCTTGCCTTCATCAGGGGACTGGTTATGGGGACATAGGCAGAGGAGCTTTCGTGGGTCTGGAATACACAAGTATCCAGAGCTTTCCCCCACCAGGAGCTTGCTTAGGTTCTGAGGACACAGACAATAACAAAACAGGAAAAGAATGATGCAGGGAAAAGGGTATATCAATTACTGTATTTCCTTACTTCTAAAGCACACTTTTTCCCCCATATTTTACTGTCTTTGAACATGGTAGTCACTGTTGGGCTGACAGAAGTTGTGACATAATTATCATTGCCTGCACAAAAGCACAAAACCTTGCTGATGGATTTCAGAGATTAGGAAGAAAATCCCAGGTACAATAGGAAGTACTCTTTTAAAGGCATGTTGTATCACAGACATTTTTGATGGCATGAAAGGTAAAATTATATGGGAAAACCATAGATATTTGTAACTCTGACTCAAAAAGTGACTAAAAGGAGTAAGAGTCTGAGTTTTAAAGATTAGAAATAATTCACTCATATTTTTGCTTATGTTATCCTTTTTATGCATGACCAGGTGATATGTGATAGGAGATTTATGTTTTCAAAAGTCTAAGAGGCTTCTTCCCATAGCATAAACTAAAAATTCTATGTGACAAGAAATAATTGCACCATGTTTGAATTATTGATCTTAGTAATCCATCTTAAATCAATGCTTTAAATATAATTACATCGATGAATAATTGCTACACAATCTGATAAATGCTATAATTGAGGTATGCACAAAGGACTGTGAAAGTGTTGAGCTTCTGAGAGCTCAAACTTTGCCAGAGGAGAGGACATAAAATCTAAGGAGTTTTAGCATGAGTAGGAGTTTTCTAGGTAGGAAAGAACATTCCAAACAAAGGCTGAAATTTTGACTTTCTGATCATTTAGTTTTTAACTTCTTTCCCCTCCGCCAGTTGTTCCAGGTCCTTCACCTCAACTCTTATTAGAAAAAGGGTGCTGATTATTAATTTATGCCTCTCAGCCTAACACCAAAGATTCTAAGTAGCTTTGCTTCGCTTTTGTTGCCCAGTGGACCATATGCAGTAGTGAGTTTTAAACTTCTTGCATCTTAATTCATCTCCTTTAAGGTTTAGAGCTCCAAGCCTTTGTATTTATTCTTTCTTGGTGATCAAATCTAAACTGCATTTTTAAAGAGATGCATTTATGTCACCATTTTTCCTAGCTTATTTATACAGGACTCCTCCTGCTAGATGAATTATTCCTTCATTTTATCAAAAGCTAAGGGAACACCCTTATTTGGAAACCTTAAAAGTAGTACCAGGTTGCACCATTAAGGTACCAAATTCCTCACATATTGCCAATAGAAAAGCACATATTAATTCTTGCTAATGAAGCCCATGATAGGTATTGTGGCCTGGAGAAGCATACAGTTTGGTTATGGAGAAAATATCTAATTGTAAGAGCAGTAATGAAACACTACAGGTGGGAGGGTGGGGGGCTAATACAAGTGCTTAGCTTAGTGATCGCTGGAACCACTATAAGATCATTACCATTGAACAAGATAATTGCAGCACAGAAATGGGGAGGAAAGCATTCCCTTATACCTGTATTCATTTTCTAGGGCTGCTATAACAATACCACAGATTGGGTGGCTTAAACAACAGACATTTATTGTCTTACAGTTCTGGAGGCTGACATCCAACTCAAGGTATCAGCAGGTTTAGTTTCTTCTGAGCCCTCTCTTTGGCTTATGGATGGCTACCTTCCTCACAGGGCCTTTTTGTGTGTTCATATCTGTGTGTCCAAATTTCCTCTTCTTCTAAAGACACTGGAAAGATTGGATTAAGGCTCACCCAAAAAAGTTAAGGGCTTTGCTTTAACTTAATCACAACTTTAAAGACCTTATATCCTAGGTACTGGGGGTTAGGACTTCAGTATATGGATTTTGGTGGGGGGATAAACAACTAAGGCTTTAACATACCCCCTCTTCCCCGTAGGGTTAAATTTGGAAACTGAGTTGCAGGAGACCCCAAGCTTGAACTCCAGGCATGATAGTTCCTTCAATAACTTGAAAATGCTTCATGTTTCTTCAAAATTAAGGACCTCTCTCTTCCACCTGCTTCACTCAACTGCTTTTATTGTTTATCTACTGCTGCTATAAGGATAAACCATCCAGCTTTAAATCCTCTGTGCATTACTACAAAAATAAATTTGCCCATGCTGAATTGTGGAACTGAAGTGTTTCCAAAGGTGAATGTACCAAAGTGGATGGTTGAAACTGCACCTTTTTACATTAACCCATTAATCACCTTCACCTTTAAACAGTCATGCTGCCTTATTTATGTTTTTTTTTTTTTTAAGAGAGAAGAGGGGAACAACATAGACCCAGCACAGTAAATTAAAGTTCATTCAAGCACAGTTGTTGTTGATGAACAACGCAGTTCTGCTTGGTTGAAACAAGACACAAGGGGCTTGTTAAGCCTACTAAGTCACAGGTGAACATTGAGGGTCAGGCAGTCTTAAGAGAAGGTGAAAGCTTTCTTATTTAATACTTTGACAAATTAATAATCGAGCCATAGAGTTTCTTACTTTCATTGAAAATGGCGGTCTCTATGTGTAATCTTTGAAACAAAAAGAGATTAAGTCTTTTTGTGCCTGGCACTTGTGACCTTGGACAAATGGACAAATAGCTTCTGCAGCTAATTAATTCAAGAATTTAATTCAGTGTCTTCTCTGAGCCATGGAAGGAATGATATGGATATTGTTTTACTTTGCCTATTACTGAAAACCTTCAAGATAGAAAAATGCCCATTTTTATTTAATGTGGTGTTGAAAATGGCCTATAAAATCCACTTTTTATATGCAGATTAAATAAGTAATGATATTTTAAAGGACATAGGCACTTGTATTACAAATAAAAGCCATAAAATTTTTCTCCAATAAAAGCATAATAAAATTATCTACATTCTACCTTGGAGGAAAATTTTAAAAATAGTTAATCCATTAAAAACAAACAAACAAAACACAAATTTCTTCAAGAGGTTACCATAATGTGCTTTTACTTGGTTTTTTAGATGCCAATACAGTTACACTGTATTCCTGAGATCCCTTGGATAGCTAATGAATTGTCAATGCTCAGCAGACATCCCCCTGCCTGCCCTCTCCATTAAATATATATATATGTGTGTGTGTGTATATATATGTATATATGTGTGTATATATGTATATATATGTGTATATATGTGTGTGTGTGTGTATATACATATATATATATACATATATATATATAGTGTGTATTGATGCTATGGTCTAAATGTTTGTGTTCCACCAAAATTCATATGTTGAAATCCTAACCCCCAAAGTGATGGTGTTAGGAGATGGGACCTTTGAGATATGATTAGTTCACTGTGGGCACAGTCTTCATGAATATGATTCGTGCCCTTATAACAGAGACCTCAGAGACCTCCCTCACTTCTGCAGCCATGTGACATCACAATGAATACATGACTATCTATGAACTGGAAAATGGGCCCTCACCAGACATTCAATCTGCCGCCACCTTGAACTTGGACTTCCCAGCTTCCAAACTGTAGGAAATAAATTTTTGTTGTTTATAAGCCACTCAGTCTATGGTATCTTGTTATAACCCAAATGGACCAAGACAATTGATAAATATATGTGAATAGATTGCATTCTATTTACATGTTGCCCATCACATATTATGCGATATGTGAAGAAAAAGAGAAGTGGGAGGTGGTATCCCATGCTACGCTCTAACTTGGCCAACAGTGAGACTTGCCACAGTGCTAGGCTCAAGGAACATGCTTGGTGAAGTCTTTTGGATAAGATCATAGTGTAGAGTAGTCCAGGGCCTTGACTTTAATGGTCTGTTGTTTTCTTTTATTGTTTGTTTGTTTTTAATTCTTGTTTTCAATTATAAGCACTACCATTAACTCCATGGGTTTCCCAGGAAGACAGTATCTGAGAGTGGCATTCTAAATACAAATATATCCTTACTGCTGGAAAAAAAAGTCAAAACATATGTCCCCACCCATGATGGGTCAGAAATGTCCCCTTCAGATCTCTTGGACATCATGCTGTCCTATTGTGACTCTCTTCTGGAGAGCTACATTGAGAAACTCTTTATTCTGTGTCCATCATGTCTAGAGAAGGGGAAATGTGATAACATTAGAGTTTATTATTTTCCCTTATGTAGTGATAGAGACACTGCAATATACAAGATTAAAGTGAGTGACCCAGTATTGTGCGGCAAGATTGAGTCTGTGCTGAGACAAAAACCAAGCTGTTCTCTAAGCTCCGCACTTGATTCACTGAGCCACACTTTCTCTGTGATGTTCCCCACAGTGTGTGTGAAGCAAGTGCCAAATGCAGTTTCTCAGTCTGCACGAATGCTCCAATTGGCTGCATCTCTTCCCCTCCTGGCTGCTTTTGGTAGAGGACTGCTGATGGAAATTGTGCTGCTGAGCTTCGCCACATGGCTGTGGCTACATTTCGCCAGTGTTAGCTGGAAGAATTTCCCGGGATTCTAAACTAGAAAGAATTTGCTGAGGGGCCCCTTAGGAGAGGGTCAAGGTTTCCTAAGTGCAGGTGATCACTGTATTATATTAATAGTCGAGATTTTATTTTAACCAGCAGGGCTTCAGCCATTCTTGTGGATCCCTGCAATGTGGTTGAAGTGATGTTAAGTTTTCTCTCACTGCAGTCTGCCTGTCTGCTTCAAACAGATCTGATTCACTTAGGGCCAAGTTTCAGGGTGTTAAAGACAGCTGGGTTGGTGTACATGGCACTGAGAAGCCAAGAGATGCACGTCCTAATCCCATGTTGTCTGGAGAGAGACTGCACCATAATTATATGTCTATACACCTGTTTCTGCATGGGACTGTGAAAACCTCATGGATGGGGAGATTATTTTCTCCCTCTTTTTCCTTAGTGCTAGCATTTTACTAGGCTCATAAATATTATGTTTGATAAATTAGATTATATTGGCTATAATCCTCTACATATCACTTAACCTCTCTGGATCTCAACTTTCATGGTAAAAGTGATACAGATGAACCGCGTTAATCACCACACTTCCAGTGTTATCATCTCATAATTCTACACTTTTGATTCTCTTTGCCTGGAGGAGTTTCTGGTTTTGTTCTTAGCTAATTAAGAGCCAGACCTAGATATTCCTCCCACTTAGTTGTTTTATAAGGAGGAGTGCAAACTCGCTCACCATTGACTTCCTATGTTTATGACACGATTAGTTTGATTTTGGATTATCTATCACAAATGAAGGGAAAGCTGAGTAATTTTTAATGTCACAAAACATATTTATGGGTGAGGTGGGGAGTGTTAATCCAGTTGAGACACCAGTTATATGTTCAGTCAACTGCAAGACCTCTCTGATAGGTAGAAAACATGACAAATTTCATTCCTAGCATTTTGATTTGATTTCTGATTAATTCTCAAAACATCCAAATCATAAAAGTCATTGGTTTATTTTTTAAAATAAAGGATCAAATAGCCAAATTTTTATATACAGGTCTTTTTTATTTTTACATAAAACTTTTAATCTAAATAACCCTGGGCACATTATGGGCCCCATTTACCTTCTTTGATTCAGAGACAGAAATGATCACACTTAGAGGCAAAATATTTTCAATTTGCGTCAGTGACCCAAAACTTGGCAATAATCTTTTACTATTCTTCTAGTTCTACACTATTCCAGTATGTTATTTCTAATGAATCTGAGAAATATGATGAGATTAAAAGGTCATCTCTCATCACTTTATTCTATACATCTCCAAGTAAGCACCCTTCATTCCAAGACAAAAAACTGTAGCAGAGATTTTGTGTGTGTACAAATGTTACAGCTTTTTCTGTATAGTAGTTGGGAATGGAAAATATTTAAAAAAAAAAATAGTCACCTGGATCATTCATTCTAGGGAAGACAAATAACTGCATCAGATTATATTTCTGTTGATATTTAAATTTTCATGTGAAGTTTACAGTCTTGGAAATGACTTTCCTACAAAATGTTTTCACCAGATTCCTTTGATCCCAATGGAAGTTAAATCAGAATTAGTCATTCAATATAATTCATTACTTGCCCTTCAATAGTAGCTGAGTAGCTGCTGGTAAATTGAAAAGTTACCTTGATAATAATTTAAAAACTAAAAGAAAGTTATCTATAATGATGTTCTAGCCTGTGGCAACCATCCACTTTTGATAAATGTTCCATCATTTTACCTTTTGCCCAGACCAGATTTATCTACCTTTCTCTACCACTAGAACAAGAAGGTAAAGCAGAAACAGATGGAACTCAGTACAATGTTCAGACAACAGTCAGATACTAGATTTATCCATGATGTAATTATAAATTAATGAATTGATATTCAAGGCTCAGAAATAAACCTCTCATTTGGGGAGTAAATGATAATCCAAAATACCATGACACTATCCTCCAGGATCCTACATAAAGCAAAGAAAGGGGACCAAGTAACCTAAATATATTATTGCCTGGAGGGAGTTGCTGATTACCTTCCCTAAACCAGGCCTTCCATCCAGGGACTTTAAGCTGAATCTCTTAACTCAGCGATAATGAAGATCACTTGGATTCTCTAATGCCCTGCTTTTTATTTGTGTTTAGGCAATGCTTCACTGACTTAAGCTATTTAAATGTTTAATCTAAAAAGTCATCCTGATAAGAACTCATATAGTCAGGAACCAAATGAACCAGGCCAAAACAAGAGCAACTGTTGAACATGTGCAGACGCCCTGAGCTTTGGAATGAATTAAATAATTTAGCTTCCCAATTATGTTTCACTTATGCTTTTACTACAGCTCAACAAATGCTTTCGAACCACTGAACCCAATATATTTTTTGTTGTTTTAGAGTAAATTTTTAAATCTTAAGTTGTAGTTAAAAAATTAAAGTGGGATGGGAGGTGATGGCCCAAGCCTTGCAACAATGCACGTTCATTGCAACCACCGTGACCATGGATAACAGGAGCAGACAAGGGAATGCTGATGTGAGGATTATAACATTCATATAGAAAATTAATTGGGTATTTTGTGGCTTATTTTTCCCATCTTATTGATTAGACCACTGAAACCCAATGATTAAGTGATTTACCTGAATCTAACCATTTCAGATTTTATGAGAGCTTGAAAATGATGCAGAATTTTTTGCCTTCGAATTCCTCGCCCGCCAATTAATGGTAGAGAAAAATAAGAAATCGGTTCTCTAGATTCTCACTTCAATGTTCTTTCTACTACATCATGCCACCCCTTTATTTGGTGTGTAAACATATTAGCAGGTTTGTGATTAAAAGGAGAGGTGAAGGAAAGTCTCACCAATTATTTTGCTCCATCTCTTCCCACTGTTGCTAAGTTAATAATTATTTGCCTGACAGCAAAAGGACATTCCACAGGAAGACTGCGTTTGTGTGCAAAGTTCCTCCATAATCCCTCTTTTTCTTTTTCTGCAACTAGATGTTGTGAAAGGGAGAATCCATGAAGGGACCAAGCAATAGTCAATTTAAATCCAAACCACCACACAAGAACATCAAGCAGAAACACCTTTTAATTGCCTGGACTGGTATTGACTATCAAGTCACTTGTATGACTGCCTTGCTCTGGTTCAAGTTTACTGTGCCTTGAAAAGTCAATCTAAAAGAGAAGAATGAATCTGAGGGAGTAGAGTCCCCTGGGGTCAAGGTGACAAAACTGAGACTGCAGTCACAAACTAAAGGAGAAAAATTTCATTGTCGCCTATAAGTCTTTCTTAACTTTCGAATTACAGATTTGTGTTTCTGTAGCTTGTCATTCAATTCATAGCTTGTCACTTAAGTTGAAGGGTAAAAGTTCTCTCCTTTTACCATGAGACAAATACAATTTTACAGACTTGTTGGCATATGTAAGAATCAAGTTGTTCTGGGCTTCCCTTTCTTATCAAAATAAATGTGGTTCCAACTGAAAGCTGAGGTCCTTCTTCCCCAGCCTATTCCTATCATGCCAGCACTTCTAGAATAGCAATTCATCTCAACCGTATGTTCAGGATCATGCACCACTGATGATCCCCAGTATGGCCAGGGCTTCTGGGGAATGTCATGACCTCAATATATAAGTTTGCTTCTATACCCTCGATGCCAACAAGACAGGAGGAAATATGGATAGGTTAACCCCCAAGGACAGCAAGAAGGAGAGTGATAAGGATGGCAGGTAGCAAAAAGCAAAATTTTGGAATTCTGAAAGGTGGATGGATAAATAGTAACTGAATTAAAACCCTGGTGGGGAACAAATAACTACAACTCGCTGCTGAACAAGTAAGTGTGGGCTGTAGTACTCCAGGACAACACAAGAATTGAGGCAATGGGTCACTTTGATGGTAGCAGTGCAGAATAAGACAGAAAACAGGTGAAAAGGGCAAAGGAACATTAGACATTAGACCTACAGACTCTCCCTGGTCCCACAGAGCTGAGCAATTGGATATCCTTACTTCAGCAGAAGAGGGAATGTTCTTTCTAGAGAGAGTAAATCAGAGAGGAAGATTTGGGGAGTCTAGAAACAGTTGAGAGTGGGGCGAAAAATTGTACTGAAAATAGGGACTAAGTGAAAGGCAGGCAAACTGGTTGGTGAGATCCCACAGCCGTCGCTATCCTTTGGGCTCTTCTCATGCTGGAAAGTAGTCTGTTTCCCTGATGCCTCCACAGGAGATGGGAGAATTCCTCTCTGGAAAACTGGCCCAATAGGTGCTGACCTTTGGGAGGTGCCCAGTAAACAGCTAGAGGGAAACCCAGCCCCACTTGTGCACACAGACTTTTTAGTAGTTTTATTTTTCTTCACTTTCAAATAGATATGGATGTTTAAATATTGCCAAATATTTATAAGATCTTCTAAAATAGAGAAAGTAAAACCAGCAAATAGGAATCCAAGAGAAATGGAGAAGTCTGCTGAAAGCAGAAAACAATCTCAAATAAAACATAACTTTAATATTTTGACAGAGATAAGAAAATATTAAGCAATCATATAGTAAGAACAGGTAGCTATAAAATAAGGGAGAAACTTTCAAATAATAAGAAAAAGTGCTCAGAAATTAAAAATTGGGTTTCCTGATAGAAGGAATAAAAAACACAGTAGAATGATTGGAAGATAACATTGAGGAAATATCTCACAATAGATAAGAAGACAAATATAGAATGTAGGAGAAAAGAAAAATTAGAAGTTCAGTCTAGGACAGTGATTCTCTAAATTTCCTTGCATCAGAATCAGCTGGCGGGCTTGTTAACATTCAGATTTCAAGGCCCCACACCTAGAGTTTCTAATTCAGAAGGTCTAGAATTCAACCTAGGAATATACATTTCTAACAAGTTACCGGATAGATCCGATGCTACTGGTCTGTGAACAGGACTTTGAAAACTACTGTTCTAGGAGATTCAACATGTGCATCACAGCATTTCTTGATAGACAAAACCAGAAAGCAGAGAGGAGGAAATGATAATAGAAACAATCCAATAAGGATATGAATTTCCAGAATGAAAGGACCCAGATCATCTAGTTCCCAGCACAATAAATGTGAAAAGATTCATCCTAAGGGACATGATGACATTTCAGAACTTTAGGGAAAAATACATCAGGGACACACATGCCAAGGAAGGAAGGGAGGAAGGGAGGGAGGGAGGGAGGGAGGGAGGAAGGGAGAAAGGAAGGAAAGGGAGGGAGGGAGGGAGGGAAGGAAGGAAGGAAGGAAAGAAAGGGAGGGAAAGAGAGAGAGAAAGAAAGAAAAAGAAACGAAAAGAAGAAAACAAGGGATGGAAGGAAGGAGGGAGGGAGGGAAGTAAGGAGAAAGAAAAGAAAGAAAGAAAATTAACACATTCACATTTGCTGTCTTAGTCCATTTTGGCTGCTATAACAAAATAGCATAAACTGAGTGGCTTACACCAAAATTTGTTTCTAGAGGCTGGGAAGTTCAAGATTAAGGTGCCTGCTTTCTGGTTCATAGACAGCACCTTCTTGTGTCCTCATGTGGTGGAAGTGACAATGCAACTCACTGGGTTTATTTTATAAGAGCACTGGTCCCATTCATGAGGGCTCCACAATGATGACCCAATTGCTCCCTAAACACCCTGGGGACTAGGATTTCAAAATATGAATGTTAGGGGAAAACAAACATTCAGACCATACCATTCCCATACAAAAAATAAAAGAATCAGAGTAGACTCACACTTCTTAATAGCAACACTGATAAAACAAAGACAGTTAAAGAATGTATTTCATGTCTTAGGAGAAACAATTTTCAAAGTTAGAATTCTGTGTGCAGCCAAGTTTCAAACAAATGTAAGGTCTTTTTCCCAACATTAAGTTTTCAATAATTTTGCATCCTAAGTAACGTTTCTCAGGGAGCCACTTAAGAATGAGCTTCTATTAAAATGGGAAAGAACCAATAAAGAGGAAGACTCAGAACCCAAGAAAAGCAGATCCTCTTCAGGAAAGAGGCAAAGGGAAGTTCTCAGGTGGTGCTAGAAGGGATGCTTCCAGATGACAGCTGAGTGGCAGTTTGCTGAGTTTCGAGTGGACTAGTAGTGGCTCCAGGAGGAATGTTGTACTGCTAAGTGGATCTTGATGTGTTCACCTTCACTGGGCAATAGGTTGTAGTTCTGTAGGGACAGTTGGGGTAATAATTATTGATAAATAATTAGGCACATAAAAATATTCACCCTAGCTAAAACAAAAATTTTTATAAGAAAGGATATGTCATCCTTCTATGCTGTGACTCTACAATGCAGAAAACTCATAGTAATGAATATATTATTATATATTATAATATATTAATTATATATATTATATATAAATGCTACATCTATATTGACAGAAAGTAAAAGAAGAAGTATGTTTTGAATAGAGACAGAAAACTACATTCTCACTTTCCATAGTAGAAAGTCATTTAACAATGTTAAAGTGGAAACATCACAAAATAAGAACATTATTTAGAAATAAGAGAAGAATTCATATGAGTTGAGAGTGGTCACTTCTAAAAGCAATAATTTTATCTAAGTAGAGCTGTGTCAGGAGACAGTTGCTTTATCATTATGGACTGGAGGTTTAATTTGACATTTACTAGGGACATGTAATACTTTGCTGCTAACAAAACTTCTTAAAGAAAAGAAAGAGAACTTAATCTTAGGCATGAACAAATCAGAGAAAACTGAATTATTTTGAGAGGAAGGAATGGGTGGAAGATAAATCTGGATTCCTTCCAGAGGTGGTGTGGGCCTGAGAAGATTAAGTCTAGGGAGCTAGTCCAGATAGCTGTACCTATGTTCCCTCATCTAAGGAAGGAAACTTTTGCTACATTTTTTTAAAACTCAAGCAAATCTGGGAAACGGCATATTTTAAATTATGTCCAGAAATGCTCCATAAATCAGTTCAGTGGCCCCAAATATCTTTTTTCTTTTCTTTTTCTTTTTTTTTTTTTTTTTTTTGAGACCGAGGCTCTGTCGCCCAGGCTAGAGTGCAGTGGCGCGATCTCGGCTCACTGCAAGCTCCGCCTCCTGGGTTCACGCCATTCTCCTGCCTCAGCCTCCCGAGTAGCTGGGACTACAGGCGCCCGCCACCATGCCCGGCTGATTTTTTGTATTTCTTAGTAGAGACGGGGTTTCACCGTGTTAGCCAGGATGGTCTCGATCTCCTGACCTTGTGATCCGCCCGCCTCGGCCTCCCAAAGTGCTGGGATTACAGGTGTGAGCCACCGCGCCCGGCCCAGTGGCCCCAAAAATCTTAATGCAAAAATCCTACTGATACCATCTTCCTGTTATATGATGCAGCCATTAATTTAATTGAACCAAGGTCATGAAATGAGTCTATGCAGATGCAGCCCCCATTTGGGTGCTGTATAAATGCCCTCCCTCCAACACTGAATGCAGGACAGCCTCTCAGATGCTGCCCTCCGCAATCTCCTCACCAAATTTCTGATTCAAACAAGCAAGGCAGGTCAATAGACAGTTTTATTGGCCCTTTTGGGACATGACTGCGGAATATTAGAACTTCTCTTTATAGGTCCCTTGGTAATTGACTGTGTTTACAAAATTATGAGAAAAGCCATCTAATAGTTGGACCTTCTTATCCCTTTTCCAATTTTCAGTAGGCTGAAGGTGAAGCCAGGACATTGAGGTTGATGTGTGGTTTTGGCATGGCAGGACCTCTTGTTTCTAACACAATCAAAGAGCTGAGGGCTGATGGGTTAGAATATTTGGGTTTGCTCCACCATTAATTTACTCTAACAGGGACACTTCTGGGTATGACTTGCTACTATATGAAGAGCTGTGCTATGCTTTGGAAATGCTATTTGTTGATGAAACACTAATTGTAAAATAGTTACCTCGGAGAACTCAAATGTAATTACATTAAGTTTAATTACATATCATTAATTATATAAAATATTTAAATTGTTATGTTGAATTGTGCTGCACTAGTTGCCTTACATTTTGCTGGTGTGTGGAGCAGATGTGCTTGAAGAGTTTGGATGTCATCCAGAAGTTAGTGAATTGTAACTGTTTAGATAATCGGAGCCTGATTTATACCATCTATTGAAAAACAATAGCTGCATATTTTCAGTGATGCAACATTACTGAGTATAGGGAGGAAGTAGCTTATGCCTACCTGATGTTTTGGTAATTATAGTTTACTACCAACTTTAAGTTTAATCAACCAAATATAAGGAAGTCAATGCCTAATTTCTCATGTGCACCAATAGCTGTGAACAGTAATTTTTATTTATATTGGGGAGAACAATTTTTTTCTCTGCCTATGAAACTGACAATTTTTTTAGGATGCCTGAATTATCAAAGGAATCTAGAGTTCAATCATTTGCCTTGTTTCTCAGAGGTTCACTTGCTCAAATTAATTCACCATCAATTTAAAAATGTTTCTAGACTTCACTTATATCAAATTCTCTAATATGATTGAAAGCATGGTGAAGTATCCATATAAGGAAAGTAAGAAATTCGGCCGGGTGCCGTGACTCATGCCTGTACTTTGAGAGGCCTAGGCAGGCAGATCACCAGGTCAGGAGTTCAAGACCAGCCTGGCCAACACGGTGAAACCCTGTCTCTAATAAAAGAAAAAAATACAAAATTAGCCGGGTGTGGTGGTGCGCACATGTAATCCCAGCTACTCGGTGGAGCTGAGACAGGCGAATTGATTGAACCCAGGAGGCGGAGGTTGCGGTGAGCCAAGATGTTGCCACTGCACTCCAGCTTGGGCGACAGAGTGAGACTCCGTTACAAAAAAAGAAAAAAAAGAAAGTAAGAAATTCATACAGACTAACAATAGATTTTTCTTTTCCAATATGTGAATATAAAACCTACTATGTACTTAAGGGATCTGACACTAGAAAATGTAATGATTGATCTTAAGTTTTGGTAAACAAATAGCAGTACTGGAATTTCCTCTCTTAAATAATTTGCTTTCATATTTATATCCATTTGGAGTGGAGCAAAGCAGAGAAACAGTCATTTAAATATAAATGCTACAGAGAGAAAAATATTTATGATTCGTGTTTCTGCCAATCAAATAAATGGTACCATTTAAAATTTTAGTTTATTTTTGTCTGTGCAGATATTATCTACTATTAACAGTATTTTGGCTCAATTCAGATTATTGTGACTAAATTTCTCAAAAATTGGAAAGCACAGAATCAACTTGTCTAAAGAAAATAACTTGTTAGTATGTCACCAGCCATAAATCATGACATGTCACTTCTACTACCTTTGAAGAGGACCTATTCTACAGAAGTTCATTTTTAGAATTACCTCTGCTTATAATTTGAAGAAAATACTTTTTTCCCCAGAAAATACTTTTTTTTCCTCAGAAATACTCCCAGGTATTTTGATGAAAAATAATTAAAATTATCTCATATAATTGTATATACATATGTATATGTGTTTGTTGGTATCAGGGATCATCTAATAAGAACGAAATTGAATTCTGTAAAAGTTATGTTGACTATGCCAGAAGGTACAATCTGTGAGTCAAAATTTGAGGGGCAAAGGGAGGGATTACAGTTACAAGGGAGGATATGGAATAGAGCCAGTATCTGTTGAGACTGAAGATAGGCCCAAATGAGGAGAGGGACTTTGAGCAGGCTTGTGTGCAGGAAGATTTGAGAAAGCTCAGTTTGTCACTTCAGCCTAGCAGCCTTCCCAGGGCTGAAGGTAACTTTGGTGGAATTAGGAGTTGGTTTGCCCCAACCCCCAAATGGTAGTAGATGACATATGCCAGTGACAATGTCATCCAAGCATCCTAAGCATAAATACTGCAGGTGATTCATGAAACAAGTATTATTATTGATATATGTCTTATCTATTTTGATTTGAAACTTGCCTTCCAACCATGACACGAGTTCTATTTTATTTCCTAAATCTTCATTTTGACTTTGGCCTGTTGTAAGCCTGTTCCAGGCTCAGACCTTGCAGGAGACATTAGGGCTTCTTTGTCTTCAAGGAGCAACAGGGGTGTCAAAGCTATCTTAGAATCCCACTCCTTTCCTATGACAGTTTCAGGAAATAAGAACAATTTATCCATGACAGCTTTAGAAACACGATCTACTAATTTATGCACTGCTTCTTCTTGAATAATTGGGATCCAGTCACGCTCTGCATAACAGCCCCTGGCTTTGGGAGGGTCCAGGCTTACCAACTGCTTCCCCTGGAGGGGGAAGAGCTGGAGGGTGAGCAGATTGTGCCTTCCCTAAGCAAAGAAAGAAAGAAAGAAAGTAAAAGAAATTAGGGGTGGTAAGGAGGTTAGAAGACAAAGGAGGAAGCATTTGATAGGTCATCTGTCAGTAGGCCTTGATAAAGGCTGGTAAGAGAACAATGGAAAACCACTTCAAAGTGAACAATGCCACACTGAGTATGTGCCAGTTTAAACAAAAAAGAAAGAAGACATGTCAGCTATTAAACACATTCATTGAGGGGCGTCTTTTTAACCCCTTACTTTTCCCACTATTTTTCTTTCCTTAACGAGTAGAGAAGGAAAAAACAACAACAACAAAAAAAAACAGTGAGTCTGTCAAAGCAGGAGGGAAGCATGAGGTTGCCAGCTTTCCGGAAAGTCAGGCAGAGATATTTGCATTAATTGAATATTAATTTCAGGATGGAGGTTGTGTAGACAATGGAAAAGAGGTGACTTTTTGATGGTTTCAGGTAATCTCATGTGTTTGAGAATTTCAGAGAGTGGGGCTCCCCGACTTGTTTTTTATTTTCAATATATTCAAAATAAAGCAGGATTAAAAACTTAATTTGAAGTTTGGGAGAATAAGCTAATAAGATTTTAGATTTTAAAGCTCTAATTCATGGACAGGAGGTACAGAACAAAAAGGGCATTTTCACATCTACTCAGACTACATTTTTGTGATAACCAGAAAAGAGAAAATCGGCAAAAGAAAAATTTAATTAAGTGCTGTTAGTTCACAAGATGATCTCTCATCTTGAAAGTGTCTGATGTGCTAGTCTATGCTATGAATTTAGAGATGAAAGAATAAATATCAAAATGTAATAAGAACATAATACTCTGGGAAATTCTATGTGGGTTTAGAGCAGTGTGCTACCCAGCCCCCAAAGCCATCTTTGATGGAAGAGCAGAGTAATGGCTTTTTCTTTGTGAACTTCTCAAATAATGGAAGCCTTGGTTAAAACAAATATTTCCAATATCTGATCAATTTGTCAGAGGTTCCTACTGAAGGTTGATGTTTCTGTAAGTGAAGAACAGTTCATCTTTCTACCATGGTTGGTTGGCTTGGTTCAAATGAAATATAGAGCTTCAACAAATTATTTTGGTGCTCAACTCTTGTCTCTTCAGTTAGACATGCATGCCTTGTGGTCATGGTGTAACCACCCAGTGGGTTCACCCTGTCCGCTGCCTAGCAGAGCTGATTTATCAAGACAGGGGAATTGTAATAGAGAAAGAGTAATTCACGCAGAGCTGGCCGCACTGGAGACCTGGAGTTTTGTTATTACTCAAATCAGTCTCCCGGAGAATTTGGGGGATCAGAGTTTTTAAGGATGACTTGGTGGGCAGGGGAAAACCAGTGAGCCAGGAGTGTTGATTGGTTAGGTAGGCAATGAAATCATGAGAAGTTGAAGCTGTCCTCTTGTGCTGAGTCTGTTCCTGGGTGGGGGCCGCAAGATTAGATGAGCCAGTTTATCCATCTTAGTGGTGCCAACAGATCCATCAAGTGCAGAGTCTGCGAAATATCTCAAGCACTGATCTTGGGAGCAGTTTAGGGAGGGTCGGAATCTTGTAGCCTCCAGCTGCATGACTCCTAAACCATAATTTATAATCTTGTGGCTAATTTGTTATTCCTACAAAGGCAGTCTAGTCCTCAGGCAAGAAGGAGATTTGTTTTGGGAAAGGACTGTTATCATCTTTGTTTTAAACTATAAGTTCCTTGCAAAGTTAGTTCAGCCTATGCCCAAGAAGGAACAAGGACAGCTTAAAGGTTAGAACCAAGATGGAATTGGTTAGATTAGATCTCTTTCACTGTATAAGTCATAATTTTGCAAAGGCGGTTTCAATGGTCCATGTCTCATCTGTCTTTTGCTGCCCTCCACATTGGCAAATACACGGTGCATATATTGGTTTGTTTATTCATTTATTCAAAGTATCTAGAAATAGTTATTGAGTTCCTACTGTATCAGGCATGCTTCTTGATGCTGTACATTCAGCAGAAAACATCATAAAACCCCACCTCCATGGGGGTTACTGTTCTAGTCCAGGACAACAGATAAGAAATAGCAATGACATTCAGATATTGTAGGTAAGGAGAAGAGTTTGAAAAAACAAAACAAAACAAAACAAAAAACACAAAGTGTGGTAGGGAAAGAGAAAGTAACAAGTGTGTTTTTTAGGTCTGGTGGTCACAGACTGTCTCTGTGAGGAAATAACAATTAGAGAGGCAACTAAATGAGATGTAGGACTGCCTACCCAAATGCCTATGGGAAGAGGGTTTCCTCAGAGGAAAGAGCCAACACTGAGGCTCTGAGGGAATTGCACTTGATGTGTTCTTCAAACATCAAAGAGTCAGCATTCTTGGGTAAAATGACCAAGATGACGCAACCTCTGTTACCCACTGTTGTCTTTTAAATTTTAGAAACTTGTTCGGGGCTGACTTTCAGTAAGGTGTATTTTCATATAAAAGGTTGCACTCAGCCTTTCATTCTTACTTGCTAGTATCAATTTTACCTCTTCAAAGTCAAACTATTCCAGAGCTAGAGAATACAGGAAGGATGTGGATGGAAGACCAGGATGTGACCAGTGTTACCCCTGGAAATGAAGATGGACTTAAGTGACTCAGTCCTAAATGAAATCAGGATATGTCTAAGTAAAATGCTATCGCTTCTATTGTGTTCAAATTCTTTAACTATAAAGTTTGGGTGAAATCATGGTTGAGAAAATTATTAAATGTCCATTGTTAGGTCTCTTTCCTATATAGATTCATAATATGCAAATAGGACAAGTTTATCTGTACATAATTCTGAAAGCTGGCCAGGCGTGGTGGCTCACGCCTGTAATCCCAGCACTTTGGGAGGCCAAGGCAGGTGGATCACCTGAGGTCAGGAGTTCAAGACCAGCCTAGCCAACATGGCGAAATCCCATCTCTACTAAAAATATAAAAATTAGCCAGGCATGGTGAAGGGTGCCTGTAATTCCATCTATTCGGGAGACTGAGGCAGGAGAATCATTTGAACCCTGGAAGCGGAGGTTGCAGTGAGCCGAGATTGTGCCACTGCACTCCAGCCTGGGAAAAGGAGCAAAACTCCATCTCAAAAAGAAAAAAAAAAATCCTAAAAGCTAACAGGCTGTAGACTATTTTTCTCTCTGTAAACATTATGCTAAAGGGCAACTATTCTATTTTGACTCTCTATGTAAAATACTGTCCTTATCATTGAGAAATAATTTTGTGTTTTCTTCCAAAGCTTCCCCAGCAGGGTCTTTGACATCGGAGTTTTTTCCCCTCATGTTGTCATTGGAAGCAGCTGTTACAAGTCATAACAGAGCTTATATTTATCATTAACTTAGTGACCCCTGCTGGGGAGGCTTAACATAATCATCCTTAAATTCAAAGTTGGGGTTTCAACAAAATAGGTGCTTGGACCTCAAACATGAGTTCTTCATAATCCAAGACAATGGATTTTGCAAGTTACTCAACCAGTCCCACCACTGGAGGCTTCAAGGAACTCATGGTCACCAACTGAGAGAGAATAACCCTTGTCACATGACTGAGTGTGTGACTGATTCTAAAAGTGACACATTTGGCATTAGCACACTTCTCCTGGTTGTCTGCCTCTGCTCCCTCACCTTGCTGGCTCTTTTTAATGTTATCTGCCAAGTGACACTTTTTGATCTCTTTCCAATATGCCTTTAAAAAAATCAAAAGGCTCAGATGATGTAGTTTTCTATCAGAATCTTTTCTTTTTTCCCCGTCACAATAGCATTGCTCAGTATCATATGCCAACCTTTTTTTTTTTTTTTTTTTTTTCTGAGATAGAGTCTCATTCTGTCACCCACCCCGGCTGGAGCACAGTGGTGTGATCTTGGCTGACTGCAGCCTCCGCCTCCCAGGTTCAAACCATTCTCGTGCCTCAGCCTCCCGAGTAGCTGGGAACACAGGTGTGCGTCACTACGCCTGGCTAATTTTTGTATTTTTAGTAGAGACAGGGTCTCTGTTGGCCAGGCTGGTCTCGAACTCCTGACCTCAAGTGATCTGCCTATCACAGTCACCCAAATTTCCAGGATTACAGGCATGAGTCACCACACCCGGCCTCATATGCCGAACTTTTTCCCATCACATTGCAGAACGAAACTCTTGAAAAGGAAGTAAATACCCCATAAAGCAGAGGACTTATATTTTTATTTTCATGAATAATTAAAAAGCCAGATACACTTCTGTTGAAGTGTAAGCTTTTATCATGTCGACCCTTGCAAATTGTTAGATTCTCCCTATCTCCATCCCAGACCACTTTGGCATAACCAATCAGTTTAGGTAAACCAATATTAGTGTCCACCGCCTAATATTAACCTCTATGTACAAAAACAAAAAACAAAAACAAAACAACAACACTTCAGTTTTGTTTATGCCTCAGAATAACAAATGTTAGTATACAACGTGGGTATTAAAAGGTCTGTGATTTGTTAGAATTGACCTAAGCATATTTAACAATAAAATTTTTAAACGAATATTTGTTTTAAATAGTTCTATTAAAAGCAATATGTGTGTATACGCTTCATAATTAGTTTTCAAGCTATTCACTATAAGATGTCAATAGATAAACCTAAATTATCTAAAATCCAACTGTCTGAATCTTTCCACTAATTCTACAGTAAGAGATTTTCTAAGTGTATCCAATTTTTATGGAAATGGGTAGAGAGAGAGAGAGAGATTGAACAAGATGATATAAGCACAGAACAGTTCATTTTCTCCCCTTTCTTTCCTCACTTCCTCATTCCTTCTCCCTTCCTTTCTTTCTTCCTTCTAACCCTCTCTTCCTTCCAAATATCCCTCCCTCCCTTTCTTCTTCCTAATTCGTCCTCCCTTCCTCCCTTCCTTCCCTCCTTCCCTCTTTCCTCTTTTCCCCCTTCCCTCTTGCCCCCTTTCCCCCTTCCCTCCTTCCTTCTTCCCTTGCAAAGAAAGGAGCTTCCTTCTTTCCTTTCCCTCTTTACCTTTTTTGTCCACCTTTGATGAAGACCTCACATTGAATAGAATTCTACTTGGCTGGGCACCAAGGCTTGTGCCTATAATCCCAACACTTTGGGAGGCAAAGGCAAGAGGATCACTTTGGCAAAGAGTTTAAGACCAGCCTGGGCAACATAGCAAGATCCCATCTCTAAAAAAAATTAAATTAGCTGAATATGGTGATGGTCACCTTAGTCCCAGCTACTTGGGAAGTTAAAGTGGGAAGATTGCTTGAGCCCAGGAGTTTGAGGCTGCAGTGAGCCATGATTGCTCCACTGTACTCTAGCCTGGGCTACAGAGCGAGACCCTGTCTCTTAAAAAATATAATAATAATTTGACTTAATTTAGTGTATTTTGTATCTAGAGACATTATAAACTCTTGCTGTTTAGGAAAGAAATTCAGTGGGTTAGAAGAAGGTAGAGACACTCGTTATATGATAAAAGTCCCTCCCATTTTTAAATTAAACTCCAGACTTTATATTGAGATTTCACCAGTCTTTTCATTTATGTCCACTTTCTGCTTCAAATTGAATCTAGAATGTCACATTTCATTTAGTTGTCATGTTTCCTTAGTCTCATTTGGTTAGTAATACTTTCTCCCTCTTTTCTTGTTTTTCATGACCTTTTGAGGAATACTGGTCAGGGACTTTGGAGAATGTCCCATAATTTAAGATTGTCTGATGTTTGTCTCATGTTTAGACTGAGGTTGTGTTTTTTGAGAAAGAATACCATAGAAAAGTGTCTTTCTTGTAACCTCATAACAGGAAATACATGATAGTCGCATGGTTTGTCACTGGTTTACTCGGATAAGACAGTGTTTGCCAAGTTTCTTCACTATAAATTTTTTCCCTCCTTTTTTCTTGGAAATGAGTCACTAGGTATAGCTCACCCTCAAAGAGGGGAGTAAATAAGGCCTTTTTTGAAACATGGACCCTGATGGTGTAAAGAAGAAAGGATAGATAAAAGCCATTGCCAGCTTTAGATCACATTGCTAATGTTCTTTCACTGAAGACTCAAGTCACAGAAGAGAGAATATTGTCCTCTTGAAAGTAAATAGACCATGATGGGGTAAACTCTTCTACCTTAGGGTTACTCATTTTTAATATTCATAGTTGGTAGTGCCTCCACTAGGTGCTTGGAAGTAGTGGGTTCTGGACTACATGGCTAAGGACTGAGCTTGGCTACAATAGCAATGGGTAGGCCAGCTGGGCATATCTCACCTATTGTCTTTTATACTCAAAGAGGCTAGACTGGGCTTTTTCACATGGCTACCCCAGCTGTCCCCAGTGTGCAAGCCTTGCTTGTTTCACACTTGGTGATATATTATACCATTGACCAAAGGAAGTCATGAATAAGTCCAGATTCAATGCAGGAGACATTGTGTTAATCAGGTTCTCCAAGGAAAGAGAAACTTATAGTGAAGATATTTATTATAAGGTTATTGGCTTGCACAATTGGCTTGAGAAGTTCCACAATTTTCCATTTGCAAGCTGGAGACCAAGCTTGCAAATCTTGGTATAGCTGATGGTATAGATTGCAGTCCAGGTCTGAAGGTCTGAGAACCAGGAATACTAAGGGCAGGAGAACAATGATGTTCCAGCTCAAGCAGGCAGGCAGAAAGAAAATTGAACCTTCTCCTTCCATTTGCTTCTATTGAAGCCCACAACAGATTGGATGGTGTCTACCCATTTTTGGGAGGGCCATCTGATTTACTTAGTCCACCAATTCCAATGTTAATCTCTTCCAGAAACACCTTCACAGACACACACAGAAATCATGCTCAACTAGATATCTGAAAATCCCATGGCCCAGGCAAGTTGACACATAAAATTTCCCATCACGAGCACAACATATGGAGTGAATACCAAAAAATGTGATTCTCTAAGAAGCCTTCATGTAACAATCTATACATTGGCACAGCGAATAACTAGTTAAGTTGGGAGTAGAACCCAAATAAATCCTACTTTAGTACCATCTCCACTGTAGCATGTTGAAGCAAAGTGTAAACCAAAAATAAAATTCTAAGGCTCCCCCGCCATCTGAACGGACTTTCTCCTCAGCCAGGGCTGTTTTAAAATTTAACCTGAAAGACTGGTTCAGGCCAGGAAAGTGGAAGTCAGACATGCCTCATTTTACCTCTCTGGCATTAACATCAACACAGACTTTTAAGTCTGATAAGAAACATTTTACAGCCTATTCTCTACAAAGCCTACTACCTGGAGGCTGCTTCTGCATGATAAAACTTTGGTCTCCACAAGCTCTTATCACAACCCAGACATTTCTTTCTGTTGTTCCCAGATCTTTGTTTGTTTGTCTGTCTGTTTGTTTTGAGATGGAGTCTCCCTGTGTCTCCCAGGCTGGAGTGCAGTGGTGCAATCTCTGCTCACTGCAACTTCCACCTCCCAGGTTCAAGCGATTCTCCTGCCTCAGCCTCCCTAGTAGCTGGGATTACAGGTGAGTGCCACCACACCTGGCTAATTTTTGTATTTTTAGTAAAGACTAAAATTTCACCATGTTGGCCAGGCCTGAACTCCTGACCTCAAGTGATCCAACTGCCTCGGCCTCCCAAAATGCTGGGATTATATATGTGAGCCACCATGCCCAGCCTAATCCCAGGTCTTTGGATAAACTCAACCAATTGTCAACTAGAAAATTTTAAAATCTGCTCTTTAAGCTGGAAGCCCCCCACACCAACTTCAAGTTGTTCCACCTTCCTGGACCAAATCAACGTATTTCCTAAATATATTTAATTGAAGTCTCATGCCTCCCTAAAATGTGTATAACCAAACTGCACCCTGATCACCTTGGGTACATAATCTCAGGACCTTCTGAGGACCGTGTCATGGTCCATGGTCCCTCATATTTGGCTCAGGATAAATCTCTTCAAATATTTGACAGAGTTTGACTCTTCATAAACAAAAGAAAGATTGTTTTTGTACTGTGTTTACTAAAGCAGGAGATCCTACTTTTGGATTATATACTCACAACTTGCATATTTTAGAAAGATTTTCGGCAACAAGCATTGACATAGAAAAAGATTTCTGTTTAGACTTTTACACAATTAGCAAATTCTGTGAACCATATTCTTTCTTGAGCATTTTACTTTTTAACATATTGAATAAGTAAAAGAGGACTAGAATAGGATTCATTGGCCTGCCTCCCATTTCCAGCTCTTTGACTGTGTGGGTAGATAACCTTCAGCAAATGATTGATCTTTTCTTGGTGTTAGTTTAATTATCTGTAAAATGAGAATAGTCAATAGTTTTTTGTGATTATTCAACTCTAGAAAGTCCTGTGATATATTCTATTCTTCACATCTTCTCCTTCATCAACTCTTGCTGTTTAGCAAAACAAGCTAGATGTTTAAGTCTAGCTAGATTCAACAATGGAACAGGAAACAGAAAGACTCCACAGAGGCGGAAATGGATTCAAATCCCAGTTCTCTCAGCTAAGAACTTTGGAGTCTCAGGTTTAACCATTCTGAGTATATTTATTTGTTTGTAAGTGGAAATAGTGGTAGTACCTCATAGGGTTTTGAGAGAATTAACTTGAATTGAATGAAGTACTCGGGAAGGCATGCATCATTATAGTAAGTTCCTAATAATGATGTCTACCACTATTTTTAGGATAAGTACTATTGACAGTAATAGCAAATCAGACAGATTAATTCTTTATATCATAATCTGTTAAATTGTATCCTCACATGTAAATGATGTAAATGACTTGTACCCAAAATATCTGACTTATATCTCAGAAATTTTTACAAACAAGTCCTAGCTCCTAAGATATGAGGTTATTTTACTTTTCAAGTGATTAAATTGAGGCCACCACTTGGGAAACATGATATATAATTATTTCCTCAACTTAGAAATCAGTCTTCCTATGAGAGGTCATAGTTCCCAGTGGGTGCACAAGAAAAGGGTCAAGTTGGAACCAGACATCACCCTGTCCCAAGTGCAACGTGAGATCAGCAGGAGCTTGATTATTGATTTTTGTTTCCTTCTTCTCTTGGGTTTGCTTTCTTTTAGGAGCCAGTGGACCTTAATTCACACAGCTTAGGAGGTAAAGCCAGCTCTGCTTTACTTACCCAATGATCTTTTCCTGGAGATCATGTTCCTTCTGTCCTTTTGTCTTGAATTGAAATCACTTGGGGGTTATAAATTTTATCTTTTTAACCAGATAGCAAATGCCTTAAGGATAGAACAGCATTTTTGATATCTTTGGTTTTTTTCCCCAAACTACTTCCTGTAGAAACTTGAACATAATAAATCCTCTAATAGTTTTTTAATGTAGCTCAAAGAGCTCTGAGAAATAGTGAAATTCAACAGCAAATAAATTCAGCCAACATTTTGTAATAGATGTGGCATAATGCATTTAAATTATGAAACGGGCCTTAATTCTTGTCTCTTA
The DNA here is from genome assembly GCF_028858775.2 of Pan troglodytes. Lineage (NCBI taxonomy): Eukaryota > Metazoa > Chordata > Mammalia > Primates > Hominidae > Pan > Pan troglodytes. The sequence goes on from NC_072415.2 coordinate 62,739,384, forward strand.
ATGCCAAGGTTTTAAATTTCTATCTTTGAATGATTCTTTAATCATAAATATTGTCCATTCTTTCATCCAGGTGGTATCATCAGAGCTAATACAGAGTGAATTCATTAATGTTAAAACTAACTTTACTCCCTAATTATGAGAAAGTAAGTGTGCATACATTACAAAAAAAAAAAGAAGTGGTTAAATATTAAAATGCTTGTTCTTGAGGCTGTTGTGAGGCTTAAAAAACTTGAAAAAATTTTCAGGGATCACGCAGTAGTAAAAATTACTATAGCAGATTCTATGTTTCATTGTTCTGCCATCCCTGGTTCTGTGATGCTTCTTTTTTTATATATATTTTTTATTATTATTGTTTCTATTGTTATTATTTTGGTTCAACCCATAAATACATTCATCCTGCTCAATTTTCACAGACTGAACTCATCTCTTACTGGTAAAGAAGGAAGAAATGCCTTTCTTTGGGGAAGAAACTACTGGCAACTTCTCCTAAGACTTGAGGGCAGAATGAGATATCTATGACAGATTTTCCTTTTTTTCCTGTTTCTTGCATTTGCTTTCTGACAAAATAGAGAAGAAGAAAAAATTCTTTCTGAAGAAACTGCCACACTCTGTTGTTTTTGATTTTCCACATGAACGCATTCCATTTAAGCACAGGAGGGTCTCAAAAGGCTGGCTTCTCGTTGAGCAAGTATATTAATACTTTTTCTTCTACAACTTGTAGCCTGATCAACAGCAATTATTTCAGTAGCCATAATATGCCACCATTCTGAAAACAAATAAATCAAATGCTTTTTAAAGTCAAGGGTAAGGCTAAATACAGAACAAACAAAAGGAAGTACTTATTGCACGTATTACCTTCCAGTGGAAGTGGGTATAAACTACTAAGATGGGCATAAAATGGTAACAATAATGGAGACACCATGTCAAGCCTTGAATGGACTGTGTTCTTGACTATACTGATCAGCCTTTGCCCTTTAGACTGACATCAAAAACTCTGCCCTCCCTCTCAGAGCCCTCAAACTGCCCCAGGCTGCTGGAATCTGTGTGACAGCCTGGCAAGGTTAACGTTAAGAAACACACAGAAGGCAGAAAACAAATAGTGCTGCTGCCGTCTTATTGGTTGGCATACTCCTGGGATGATCTATAATCATTTCTTCAGCTTAGAAATCAGCCTCATGGTCTTTGGGGTAGTATTAAAGCTCCTGAGCCCTGTGGGTTTTGTCCCTTCTATTGTTTATATGCGTTCATTCATTTTGCCATTAATCTTAATAAGGATATAAGATTTGGTTTCTTTGTTGTTGCCTTTAAATTTTGAAGAAAATTAAGCAGAACAATGAAAAGAGAACTCTAGCTCGTAAGATGTATTTGCAGGTCAGCTGTGTTAAAATTCTTTCCGCTCGACATGTAAGAAGCTTAAAAAAATAAATTACTGTCCTTTTTAAAAAATGCTCTAAAGCATTAGTGTAAAAAGGACGTTAGGAGAGAATCATTATCATCTCTGTGTGTTTACAAAGAACACACATGAATATATGCACACACAGTCAGAAAAGTAGTTCTTTAAGAATTCCATGCCACGAAAGATTTAATTAACCTTTTCACTAGGAAACCGGTTCTGGGCACTGCCTTCATTATCCCCTTTCTGTTTCCACCCTAAGAATCTCACACTCTGTTCCTTTCCTCTGTTTTTCTCGCCCCATCCTTTTTGCCCATTCTTTCATCGGTGACTCTATTGTTAAATTTACCAGCTGGTGATAGATTCACATACTCCTCTTCATTTCCGATAGTAACCTCCTCACTTCCACACTTCAACTTTTGCTGTTACCTGCTTGATTGCATTCTCTTTACCTTCAAAAATTTTAATTGAAAAAAGCTATATTGACCTAGGAGTGTAAGTAAAGTCAGTTGAAATAGTTGGTAGTCTACAAGCTTTGAAATATTATTTTTCCACAGGGTATAACAATTTCTCTTATATAAATGTTATTTATGGTAATAAAAGCAAAGGAACTTCACTATAAAAAATAACATTTAGTAAGTGGTGATATGAAGGAATGCATTATTATAATTACATCATAATTTTCCTGTTATTATTTTTAAAATTTTAGATATTAAAAAAGACTTAGGAACACAGGAAGTATGCTCCCCACCAAGCACTAGGAGGCCATTGAAATCACATGCAGATCAGCTTTACATTTTTTGATAGTGTGTTCATTCTAAAGCTAACTTTTGGAAATTATTTTGTTGTTGATGATGATGATTTATAGCTGTTTTCCCCATTTCATTTTCTCCTATCTATTGTTAACAGAAAATAAGGGTGTATATTCATATAGCCCCCATCTTTGTAATGCCTGGACATGTTGGTTGCTAGGTAACAGGACACTATGAGGTAAGCAGGCCCATACTGTTTATCTCTGATTGAGCAGAAATGCAGAACCCTCCACAGGAGAAAAGTCCTCTGAATTTCCTTGCATTTTTGCTGAACCAAACAGAATTATTATTGCATGACAAAGTATCACTTAGCCTTATGGAACTTCCTGGCAGTTTCAGTTTAATCATTGCTGTAAAGAATCTATAAGTCTTTCTTGGTTATTACCACAAAATTGTGTAGCAGGTTTACTTCCCTAAATCAAAACTTTGTTGTCCAGGATTCTGTTCCCGTTTAATCTTTCTAGGTTATTAAAATTTATCACAGCAGTTACCTAAACAGAGGTGTTAGTGTCTGATGTCCTGTATTCGAATAGACTTTTTAAAAAATCATATATTTTGTATAAACAATGCTGTAACTAGAATAAGAGGTCAAATAATCAGATAAAATTGTACGGAATTCCACCACTGGAAAAAAAAAAAAACAAAAACTACTCTTCAAATATCTTGACTTTTAATTAAAATACATGTATTATGTGGAAGTATTAGGCATCACATCAGGCTTAGAGAGATGTAGATTCATTCATAAAATATTTTCTGGGTGCCCACTGGGTTCTTGGGACTGAGCAGTGATGTTACAGAAAGCAAGACAACATCCTGGCCTTACCTGTGAGGAAAAAGCTATAAACAGACAATTACATTATGGCAAACTTTTAAGCAGAGCATAGCGAGAGTGTTTGGGAGCACAGAGGAGGAAGCAACCAACTAGACCTGGGGGAATCAAGAGGCTTTTAGATGCTATATCTTGAACTCCCCAGGAGTTCAACTTTCCAGGAGAAGAAGGCCAGTGATGTTTGCTGGCTCTGCCAGCTAACCTTCCTTGTCCATCATGCAAAGCACTGTTCTGCAGGGAAGCCTACCTGGATGTCTTATCCCAAATGGAATTCCTTTGTCGTATGTTCTCTCGGTTCCTTGCTCCCTTCCATCAGAGGTCTTATCTCAGTGTTTAATTATATATTAAACAGTGTTATTTAATACCTTAATTGAGATTACTATCTTCTCCACCATTATACCCAGCTTCATCAAGGAAGAGAGGTAGCAGGTGTTACTCACATTATCCCTATGGAACAACACAGTGAATCGCACACAGTGCAAACCCAGTAAATGTTGAATGAATGAGTGAGTAGACTTGTAAATCATGTCATTTAGGTGGCTGCCTTCCCTGCCCTCATAATAGGATGGCCAAGTTTATATTCCCTGTCTTAGATGTTGTTAAAGGAAAAAATCTTTTCTTACACTGCCCTTCCCCATCTAAATTTACCATATAAATTATATAGCTGTTGCCTTTTGCCTAACATAGATAACATGATACAGAACACTTTTAGATGAATGCTTTTGTTGGTTAAAACGCAGAATAAAAATACTGGTTAGTTTTTACATGGGTCCAACTATAATGCCTGAAAACTATAGTGCCTGAAATTCCCTCTGAAACTGTTAGTAAATTACTATTGGTGGTGGGCTCGGCATTTATTAAGTGCTTACTCTATATCAGACTTTATGTTATCCCTTCAATTTATACTATCACATTTTAATTCTACCACAACATGACTTTGATATGCTGTTAGTCCCATTTTACAGAGAAGAATGCAGAAGTCTAGACAAGTCAAATGGTATTTCCTGAGCTCTCAGTTAGTGGGCGGCAGAACTGGATGTCTATTCCAGGTCAGTCTCTCCTCCAAAGCCATTTTTTTCTCACTGTACCCACTCCCTTATCCTTCGTCCATTGCTCTGAATCCTTAGGACACATTTATCTACATATCAACTATTTTTGGAATCCAAATTTGCCAGTTAATTTCCATGCTATCAGGGAGATGATGTGTCAGTTGCAAACACACACCAAAAATTTAAGAATACTCATTAATTTGATTGACAAGAGTGAAATTTCTTATTCTAAATAGGGATAACATTAGGCAAAATTGTTCAAAAGTAGTGGAAATATTGTTTTTATTGATTAATTGGTTGGTGTGGGGAGAAATTATCCTTTGTTGACTCTGAAGCAGGGAGCATTTCTGATTAGTTCCTTTTGTCAAAATATATTAAATATCAAAGGAGCTGCTGCTAATTCTGACTTGGTTTTGGAACTGCCACAGATGGACCCACTGGTAGGAGAGGGGCTTACTGCTAGTTCACTAGTAGAGAATGTAGTACTGGATTGAATTAGAATAAAGTCTTCTTTTCAGTCTGCTTGTTCACTAACACGAGCGCAGACAATGTGAGGAGACCCTCTGTGCTATTCGTAACAGAAAGCAGGGAGAAGTGCCACTTTTGTGTAGCTTCCAACATGAAGATTGACTTTTACAGTTTCTAAATAGCGTTCTTCCCTTCTAAAAAAAAATGCTGCAATTATAATAACTTAAAATATTACAAGCCCAATTTTATCTCACCTAAATCTAGAGGGTTAATAAATGTTTTCAATGTGGTTTATTCTAGAAGCTTTGAGAATCTGGTCACATAATTTGCACTAAAAGCATTTAGCTTTGTGAAAGCCACACCAAACTTGCCATTATTAACTACATAAATAGAGAGGGCAATTTGCTAATGGGGTTCCATTTATGGCAGTTTATGGATTGCCTAACTTTGCCCAATTTACTCAGGCACTTCCAAATATGAACCAGTCAATGTAAAACACTGAATGGTTTTAATTCAATAGAAAAACACATTACCTATTTGGATGTAAAGAAATAGGAACCTTACATCCCAGTGCCTTTACTCTACAGACCAAGTACTACTGATACAAAGTGGGCAGAGCAACAACGAGAATAATATCCTGCTGGGATAAAACATGCACTCTAGTGGGAGAAACAAGCAATACTTAGAAAAGGATTTGGAGGAAAATGCATTCTAGGCTTAGGAACAATGGGAAGGAAGGAAACCTGTCACATTCCAGGAACGTGAAGAATAGTGGGCCTGGAGAACCAAGAGCCACCAAATGCTTGTGAGATGAGGCTGGAGAGGCGGGCAGGAACTAGATCATGCAGAGCATTACAGGGAAGTCATACATTCCTTATTTCACTAAACACCAAGCATCTGCTATGAGGTGCTATTCTGGGATAAAGAAGTGAACAAAGCCAGTGATGTCCTAGGAAGGCAGATAATTAACACGAAGCAGACAAATATAAAATATGTCAGGTAGTGATAAATGTAGTGAAGAAAACAAAACAGACAGAGTGAGGTGGATAATAACTGGGGGAAGGGTTACTAATTTATAGAGAGTAGTTGGTAGGATAAGGTGGCGTGTACATCAAAATCTAAGGGAAGTGAGCCTCGTTTAAGGGTTTTAGCCTTTCTTCCTAAGAGCAAGTGCTAAGTCATTGAAGGATTTTAAGTGTCGAGGTGACATTATCAGAATACCATCTGACTGGATCATTCAGGCTATAGGATACAAAAGAGACTAAGAAAGAGTAGAAACAGGAGACCATTGAGGGAATTACTGCAGTTTTCTAGAGGGAGATGTGGTGGCTCAGACCACATAGGATACGTGGCTCAGTGTGAATGGATTTCATCACTGAAACTGGTTCTTATTTCCATGTGGTTCTAAGTGCCATTTTTGAAAAAAATTCTGAACTAGGAGTAATGAGGAATGATTGCAAGTCTTTGTCTGTTTGACCTCAAGCCACTTTTCTGCTTTATGCCTTCTCTATGAAAGTAGGTAGTGGTTCCAGGTTTTTCTACTTCTTAAGGCTTTTGAAAAAACAGATATGTAAGAAAGACTTGAAATATGTAAAACTGCTACATCATATAAGGAGTGGGCAGTTGGTATTCTATAATAGGTAGGATGAACACTACTAATCCTGTTTACCAGGCTAGAGAACATGGAGCTCTTTATTCTTCTAAATTTCTAGAGCAAACACAGGGACAATACGAAGGAACCCACAATTCAAATTATTTATTTTTCACTTTAGATAGTATGTGAATGTGATTTAATATTAATTGACATATTGATTGAACTCAACTGACAAAAAGTCTATATTTTAACAATATCTAAACCATGGCCTATTACCAAATGCTAAGTTTAGGTACAGAACTAAGTGTCCAGATCCATTCCCAGGTCTCAGGTTCTGAATCTCTTCATAACCCCTCCAAGAGCTCCCTTTTGAACTCTCAGAGAAGCTTCACTGATGGAAAGGGGAGAAAAGTGAATCTCCAGGCTCCTTCCAATTTGCAATCCCAGTACCTTCCTTTGCATAACCCATAGTTTGGAACATCTCCCTATGCTCAGTCAAGAAAGAAAAAAAGTCTTATGTCTTATGTACATGTACAGTGGGTAAAAACCACGTATGTACTGTTGGTAAAAGCACACAGCTCCAGGTGAAGAACCAACCAATGGAATCCTCGTATGCAAATCATATGGATGCATTTGAATAAAATTGAACCATTATCTTAGGAACCTCTAGTTTCCAAGTTGATATGAAACATATATAATCCTCATCTGTACCGTATTATTTTGCTTCTAACAGGAGTTATACCATCCATGTGTTTATTTCCATGACGCTTAAAAACGATAAGCCAAAACAGTTCATTTTTCTTTGTTTTGTCCATAGGTGTTCTTCCAATTACCTCTGCCCATTTATTAAAATATACATTTTGGACATGTTGGTTTATTCACTTTGTGGTGAGGTTATATTCTGTGGATATCTGACCTTTGTTAATCATTGTGTGGCCAAATGAAATCAAACACATGCATTGAAGCAGTGAATAAGTCGTGGGGTTAGCGAGTTTGATGGAATCACAACCAGCAATTTAAAAATGTGACTGAATTTTTCCCACAATTAAAATCTTTCATTCTGCTACTTCAAAGCTAATTTCTTTCTTGTTTTTTTTTTTCTGAATAGTTGCTTCCATTAATCTCACTCTAGGTAATGATGGTAATGATACAATTATATGTAATCATTGCCTGAATTCAATATGCAACACATCAGTCCCTTTGTGTGGTGATCGTACACTCTCTGCAGTCCTGGGATTTGGAAAGTTTCCATCATGTTATGCCAAGATCAGATTCAAAAGTCTCTGACATTTTGCATAACATCAGTCAGTCGTGTGTTCCAACTGTCCCTTTTAGTGATTGGGCAAACTCATCCATCTGACTGCTGCTGGTGGAAGCTAGGGATGAAGGCATGAAGCAAGATAAGCTGGACTGGCCATTTACATAGTTTCCAAAACACTTAAAATATTCAGAAAAAAAATTAGGAGCAAGAATTTGTAAAGGATCTTCAAGTGTACAGGTGGCTAATCTGCTTAAACTACTAATGACACAAATCATAGTCTAAGTGAACTTATGTTTTTATGCAAAGTTAATATTTATTTTAAAAGCTTAAATCTGTTTTTCTAATATTTATAGCTAATCTTACCAGTGGTTATCATTCAGGATGAATCTGTTTCTCAAAATCCTGATAGGTAGATGTGTGCTTCCAATTCCTATTTTTATTAACACTATGCAGATGCAATTTTGATTCTTATGTTCCAAAGACAGATTTTGTTCCACACACTTATTTATTCAAATTAGTTCAATTAAGGAATAATATTGTCTGTATGTTCCAACACAATAGAATTGAACATGTTCATGTCTTCTAAGAATTAAATAATAAACTATGCAGGTAGCATTAAGATAGTAGCTTATCTTATGCTTAAATTTTTTTCTTTGCCTTTCCCATTTTGTTTCCTTCTTAGAATACATTGGAGGGCTTTCTTGGTCTCTGGTAAATATTTACAATTCATAATTTTACTCTGGCCTGTTAATTTGATTTATTGATCATTTCTCTTTAAAGGACAATGTCGACACAAGAGTGAGGCATGGGTTGCAGTGGGTGGAATGACAGTCACATTGAGCCCTGCTATGTTTTGGATATGGTTTGTCCCCATCAAAACTCATGTTGAAATTTTGATTCCCAGTTATGACAATGTTGGAAGGTGGGGCCTAGTGGGAGGTGTTTGGGGGTGGTACCTCATGGAATGAGTGATGCCCTCTCTCAGGAGTGAGTAACTTCTCGTTGTGGCAGGAATGGATGAGGTCCTGAGACAGCAGGTTGTTAAAAAGAGTCTGACTTTGTCAGTTTCTCTCTCTTGCTTCCTCTCTGGCCATGGGAAATAGCATAATAGTGTTTGTTTTCTCCACTCTCCCATCTCCCTCTCTTCCTTTCTCTGTTGTCCACTTCTTAAATATATACTGTTCAAGTAGTATTATATTTTCAAATCACGATCTGATAAGGTGGAAGGGATTCAAGGTAAATTAGAAAAGCTCCCTGTATTCACATTCACAGAGCCCCTTCTACTCCTGGGAAGAGATAAGATATGCACTTGGTCACTACTAAAAAGTAGAAAGCACTGTATTATATTAGAAAGATTCTTATATGGGAGTAAACAAAATCCAAGCCTTCTCCTCAAGGGCTAACTGGATGTTCCTGTATCAACATCAATATTGAAGACAATTCTGCTTCAATGTAAAGGGGTACAGGACAGTCTACTGTGACCTACACTCAGAGGGTCTTTGATGTCCACACTGTCAATGTTATACAACCGAGCTATTCCTCAAATCTTAGGAATTCTACTTCTGAGGCTTCCTCTGGCACTCTCTTTCACTTCCTTCAGAATATGATGGCAGTGCATGCTGATCTCCTCATTTCCATCCTTCTCGATGGTCAGGCCACACTTAACACTTACTCCTGTTAGGTTGTTCAGCCAACTGGCCACATATCATTGTGGCTACACGTAATAGGGCATTTTCACATAGCTCACCAGAATCCCTTTTAGGCCAGCCTACCTCTGTTCCAACAGAACTCTACATGACTGGCTAAGCCCTTATAGCACATCAAGTCTGAGCTTCGAAAGGATTTTCCTAATTTGGGGGCACTGCTCAATTTCCCTTTGTTTACCAAAGAAACACAACAGTATCTGGCAGTATTTGATTAGTCCACCTGTGGTTTTTGGAATTGAGGTAATGTTACCCCTACTTTGTGAGCCCACACTTCCCAAAACAGTGTCCAAAACCCAGAAACACCAAATTAAGATCCCATCACCATCCATAAGATTCAGAACCCCATTAGATCCACAAATTATTATGGACAATTTCTATTTCTTGTGAACTGTGCAAAAGTTTCTTGAGGAGCACAAATCAATTGAGCATGATCCATGAGCTCCTTTGCATATCACCCTAAGAATGCCATGAGCTTACATGGGGTGGATTTAAGAGGGTTGGAGATAAATCAACTGGTATCCAGGGCTGAGGTCTTAACAGGAATCCTCCTCACTGAGAGCTTGCCTTGATCATATTTCTGCCAATCCCTCAGCCCTTCTCTACAATTTCCCCTTGACAGCATGAAAACATGGGCTGATCTGTGTAATCTGACTTGATGTCATTCTTGTCACACCCAGAACACAGATCATCTTTCCCCACTCCCATATTCTTCCAGGATCCTTTTCCATGGTAGTTCTACTCCTTAGGTTGATCATCATCTTCTTTCACTCTTCCCAACTACAGAGTGTAATTAATCTAGCCACTTACTGGGACCCACATCTCCTGACCCTCCCCCATAACCTTTACTCTTTAAATGAATATACTGCTCAAACCTATTCCAAAAATTGAGTGTAGCAAAGACTTCAATTTAGTCTGATTTGCCCAAACAATATGGATACATCTTGAATCATTCTTTTGGAACATTAGCTAAATATTTTTTAAAGGCTAGGCTAGTCGTTAGCTAACTTTTTATTTTTCCTTTTTTTTTTTTTTTTTTTTTGAGAGTAAATCTTGCTCTTGTCCCCCAGGCTGGAGTGTGATGGCGTGGTCTCAGCTCACTGCAACTTCCACTTCCCAGGTTCAAGCAATTCTCCTGCCTCAGCCTCCTGAGTAGCTGGTATTACAGGCACCTGCCACCATGCCCAGCTAATTTTTGTATTTTTAGTAAAGACAAGGTTTCACCATGTTGGCCAGGCCGGTCTCAAACTCCTGACCTCAGGTGATCCGCCCACCTTGGCCTCCCAAAGTGCTCCCAAAGTGTAGCTAACTATTTTTAAAGTGTGTAGATACTTTTGCAAATAAATGTAGTTAACGTATATACATACAATTTAAAAATGTATACTCAGACTATTTCTCAATATTGTGGGCTGTTAGCAAGCAGAATTTTTTTAAAAAGCAAGTTTTAAAACTCAAAGCCAAATATTGTTACTAAAGTGTTTCATGGGAATTGGCAGTGGTACCTAGAGTTTTAATGCCTTTACAAACCAAGAATGCATAGGTATTGTGGATGGAACATGTGACTGTTCAAGGGAAACCTGACAAACCATACTAACAATGGATTATTGCACTCAAAGAAAGATGGGAAACGAAAGAATCCAGAGAACAGTGCTTTTGTTTTCACGACCCTTCAGTTGTCTTTGACTGTTCTTTCTTTTGGCTTTTCTGCTTTGTAAGACTCTTTGATTCAAGGCTGTTTCATGATCCACTGAACTATAAGGAAACCATGGGTCTAAATTGCCCACTATTTCCTTTAGTGCACTGTTAGATGTAGTCAGTCCTGGGAACTTGTTTAATAAAGAAGTTTTGAAATTGTTCAGGGATCTTCTTTTTTTTTTTTGGTATATTGTATAATTAACAATGACTTTTGCCTTGAGGTCAGCATACTTCCAATGTTTCCTAAATAAATATTTACTGAAAAGTGTAGATGTGCTGTAGGCACAGCTAATGTGAACTAAGCTCTGGGCTAAATGACTTAGGCACATCATTGTAATTTTCCCAGTAACTCTGAAAAGCAAATAGCAGTATTTCAATTTTACAGACAAGAAGACGGAAGCTTGGAGTGATTGCAGTTTGTCATAAGTTTATGTTAGAATTTGACTTACCCAGGTATGTGTGACTCTAAATCCAAATTATTTTTAAGACCTTAGGCTCTTTCAGGTCTTTTATCTAAAAATGCTACAAAAAGAAGGAAATGGGGAGATGTAGATAAAGATTTAAAGTAGCAGATATGTAGGATAAGCAAGTCTAGGCATCTAATGCACAACATGAAGACTATAGGTAATAACAGTGCTCTATATATGAGATTAATGCTAAATGAGTAGGTTTTAGCTGCCCTTGTCACTAAAACAAACAAAAAAAGGGTAACTGTATGAAATGATGGATATGTTAATTTGCTTCACTATAGTAATCTTTTTACTATTTTTATGTATTTTATACCATCACATGTTATACCTTAAGTATATACAATTAAAAGTTATTTAAAATATAAAAATAAAACATAAAGAATGCTGAAATAACAGTAGCTCTTTTTTTGTAGTTATGAAAAGATATGGATATTTAACATTCCCATTGCTAAGCTTCCACACTAAGCAACAGTAACTTATTAATATTACCCAGTAAATCCTAAGTACAGAAAAGATTAAGGCATTGTGCATTTATTTTTATTAAAATAATTTATGTAAACTTTAATTCAAATTAGGCTCAGCTTTAGGCACCTAGAATATTAATTCAGAAAGTAGCCTTATTAGATTAGCTTCAAATGCACAGAATTTTGGTCAAGGACATTGAAGTAAACATTTTATCTTTATTAGCCATCAATTGGCAAGCATTTATTGAGTACCTTCTAAGCACTGGGGAGGAGCTTGGACCTGAAAGAAATTTCCATCCGTTGGAGCCATATGACTAAATCACACGAAACAACTTGAGAAAGAAGCAAGAAAGTTCATAATTAAGTGCTAATTTGCTATAGAAATTCAGGGAAGCAGTAGGTTATTGAAAGCATCAGGATTCAAGAAAAATGTCATGGAAGACATTTCATTTTGGGTAGCCTTCAAAAGATGTGGAGCAGCTTTGGGTAATTGGTGAAGCATGAAAAATTCATAAGAAATAACGAGTAGAAAGACTTGTGTTGGGAAGTAATGAATGAGGTTGGATAAATTGACGTATCACGTTCCAGAGAATACTTATAATAAGTTGTCTGTTTTCCTGCATAGACTGTCAACTGAGTAAGGCTAGGGACCCTATGCTTCTTCCTCATCTGTGTCTTCAAGCACAGTGCCTAGCATGGTATAGGAGCTTAATAAATACAGGGTAGCTCCTCAGTATATAAAGGCAGATGAATCTGGATTTGATGTAGTAGGAAATAGAAAATGCAAATTAGAAAATATAGAAATAAATAGCTATCTGATTTCAGTGAGCATAGTTGTTAATATTACTGGTATCATGTTGCTGAAAAGATTCTTAATTTGGGGTAACATTTCCTTCAATCACTTATGTATGCATAATAATGGAGGTGAGGAGATAATGGGCCACGATTGGATAGTAGAAAAGTTACTTTCTCTTAGCTGCAGACTCACATAAATGCTAGTGATTTGTTTGCATTTGCACTCCTGAGCACACTTCAAGAGAAGTGAAGTCAAATCTATTTTGACTAGAAGAAGAACAAAAGCCCTGAGTGGAAAGTGTATTAAAGATAAATGTGACATATTCATTCAATCAGTCAGCTGAAGTTGAGAAGAAGATCCACAAGCTCAGTCAAGCCTTCAAATGACTGTAGCCCAGACCGACAGCTTGACAGCAGCCTCAGGAGAGACCATGAGGGAGAAGTACTGGGCTAAGCTGTATTTAGATCCCTGGCCTTCATAGACTGTGAGCTAACACACGTTTGCTGCTTTAAGTCAGTCAACACATCTGACTGGAAGGCACTGAGTGCTCAACACTGTGGGGATATAGAGAAAAGCCTTGGCTTCTGCCCTTAAGGAACTCAGCTGGGTGCAGAAAAAGACACATATGTACAAACACATACTGTAAGAGGCAACAGGAAGAGGATTGAGGGCAGTAGAGGCTTCACAGCAGAGGTGACATATGAGTTAGGTTTTGAAAGATGAGCATGCTTTGCACAGGTAAAGAGGTTTGGGTATCCTGCATTAACTGTTCTACTTTGTTGAGGATATGGACAAAATTGCAGAAATGAAATAGTTGAAAATTAAGACTAATAGTAATTACAACAACAATAATAAAATACATTTATTTCATGGTTTTAACAGTATTTCCATATACATTAATTCATTTGATCCACACAAGAACCAAAGGAGATGGGCTGAGCAGTTATTGTTGTACCCATTTTATCAGTAGGGAATCTAAGGTTCAGAGGGACCAAGTGGCGTGTCCAAAATAATGATTCTGCTTTGTGGAAACAAATACAAAGTATAAATCAATGTATAAAATGAAATGACCTTAATAAAAACCATGCTAGAAGAGGTCAGAAGGAAGTGAAATCACTTCTGTAGAAATTTTGAATAAAAACTGCATATGGTGTGAGTGATGCATTTGTCACAAAGGCTGGGTGTTGTGTCTCAAGGGGCTTCTCAGGTAGGTGAATTTACTGGTGTCAGAAGTCAGGTGCTCAGCTTTGTAAGCTCTCAAACCTGATTTAGTCAGCATATACGTAGGTCTGCCTCTCCAGGGAATAGTCATATTATTAATAGCAATGTGCATAGACGGATTTATTAATTTGCAATGAGAAATGTCACTGCCATGTACCCCAGAATATTCTGTTGGCACAGCTAGTACACTCATTCCCTGTAGGCAGATATTCGAGGGAAGCTCTATTATAGTGAAAGAGAAAGCTATTGTTGCCCATAGACTCATACCTGAGAGTTGGCTAGATATATTTAAGAGGTGTTTCTTGGCTTAGAGGTGGGATGGGGAGATTCAAGCACTTTTTCCTGTGTTTAGAGATCACCCTGCAGGAACATCAGTGCCCTGGCCAAGGCTCACTTGTCCCCCAACATAAATTTGCTTCTATGACCCTCTGTATTAGTTTCCTAGGGTAGCAAAATACCAAAAACTAGGTGGCTTGAAACAGCAGGAATTTATTCTCTCACAGATCTGGAAGGTAGAAATTTGAGATCAAGGTGTCAGTAGAGCCACACTCCTTCTGGAGGCTTTAGAGAAGAATCCTGTTTTGTCTCCTCCAGATTCTGGTGATTTTGGCAGTCTTTGTCATTCCTTGGCTTGTAGCTACATCATTCCAATCTCTGGCTCAATCTCAGGGGAGCTTCTTCCCTCTGTGTGTGTCCTCTCTTCTTTCAAGGACACCAGTCATTGGATTCAGTGCCCACTGTAATCCAGGAGGACCTAATTTTAACTTAATTACATTTGCAAAGACTCTGTCTCCAAGTAAGTTTATATTCACAGGTACTGAAGATTAGAATGTAGAAACACCATTATACGGGGCACAGTTTAACTCACCACGTGCTTTCTTCCCGTGCTTCCATTATTGATCAACCTCACTCCCACCCTATCCTGGGTAGACCCATTCTGCACTCAAGTGTTAATTTGACCTGAAAACCTCTTTGCTTATAACTGACCTGGCCTTTTATATCAATGACTTCAGGGAAAAAGAGAGTAACAGAAGTTAGAACAGTGTTCCCCTAAATAACTTGGTTTTTATTTATTTTTGTTTCCAAATGCCAAATCCTTCCTCTATTTCTAAACCTACAGATGGAAAATCTCTGCAATCACTACTCTATTAAGAATCCACTGTTAGCGATGTGAGCTTGTGGGGGTGAATAATAGTTTGAGAAGCAACCTCAGGGTTGGGAGGAGGGAAAATTGGGAGGTGGGCTTTGGCCCTCCCTCAACCCACCCAAACTAAAAACAGTAATGATATTCTTTGACAGAGTAATGCTGTTTTACTTTTCAATCTTCTGTCAAATGGAAACAAAATGATCTTTGCCAAGTATTTTACTTTTTATGTACAATACAAATTGCTACATATCAAACTTTAAGGGAAGCTTCCTAGCACTCCTTTCTCTCCAGATTAGTACCTCCTAAACCTCTGCCCTATAGATATTCGGGCACTTTCTGTTATTTAATCACTGCATTCTGAACTGATTTGTAGTTTCTCTCTCTCTTTATTTTATTTTATTTTATTTTATTTTATTTTATTTTATTTTATTTTGATACAGTCTCACTCTGTCACTCAGGTTGGAGTGTACTGGTGCCGTCTCAGCTCACTGCAATCTCTGCCTCCTGGGTTCAAGTGATTCTCAGCTTCCCAAGTAGCTGGGATTACAGGTGTGCACCACCATGCCCAGTTAATTTTTTGTGTTTTAGTAGAGACAGGGTTTCACTATATTAACCACGCTGGTCTTGAACTCCTGGCCTCAAGTGATCCTCCTGCCTCGGTCTCCCAAAGAATTGGGATTAGCAGCGTGAGCCACCACACCTGGCCAGTTTCTCTTTTAAAGGCTGTTTTTATTTATAACATTTCTAATTCATGGTGGGAGGGTACCTATAGTTACACCATTTATTCAAGTGAGAAAATATTCATGTGAGGAAATCAGATATTACCAAGTATAAAACAATACAATTATAAAAAATGAGAGGCAAGACATAATAAGCATGGCTGAAGAAAAAGTACTGTCATTAGAAAGAAATGTACCCTTTAAGAACAGTCCTCTGGTCTAGAAGCCAGGAGAGTTTGCCACTCCTATAGGCTGTGACCTTGTTCATGTGACTTTCCCTCTCTCCTCAACCTGCTTTTCTCTAAAAGGAGGTATTGATAAGTAAATGGCTGGTGGGTGGTGAGAGTCGGATTTCTTAATGTTAGGGAAGTTACCAATAACTACAAGGCAACTCAAAAGAACCCTGGGGTATTGGATTTGAGTCAGACACATTAGTATGAGCTTTTGATCAGTTTAATATATATTCAGAAATAATTGTGCATGTGTGTACACATGGGCAGTTACACATATATAGATTTGTATGTGTATATATATTTAATACATACACATTATATATTAAATATATGTAATACAATATCTAAATATACACTATATAAATATAAAAACATAGGTAGAATATATAACTATATATTGTATATAAATATATATCATATATAATATATATTTTGTATAATATTTACATGTAAAATATATGGGATATATATTTTTATATCTATCTATGTGTCTGTATATATAATATAATATGATATAATATAACATAATACAATACAATATAACATATATCCCAGCTTTTCCATTGAGAGAGACTAGAAGCAGTGATATTCCAGTAGCAACAAGTATATCCAATACCTCAATTTTGGTTTTTAAATACCATTCTCTAGTAAAAGGGATATTGGCTCCTTGGAGAAATAACTGACTCTAAAACTGGGTTTGAGAAAGTATGAGATGAGCCAAGAGCATCCTGTAGTCCCAGAGAACAAGGGACTGCTCAAAACAAAAAAAATGCCAAAGGTACCCTGGAGACAATATGAAAGAGCTCCCAATTGTCAGAGCTGAAACAAATCTGAGCAACAAAATAGGGTGGGATTGGATTACAATTCACAATATAAAATAAATATACATGAGTACGTGCTGATATAAATAAACAATTGAATAAATGAACAAATGGGGAAGACGTCATAAATCTTTCTTATAGATATATTCCAAATAATATAAGTGTGGGCAGGACTTAGTGACTCATATGCAAACAATAGAGCGTGGAAAGGGGATAAAACAGTAACAGAACACCCCAGAAGCCACTGGCTTGATCAGTGATCAAGGTTAACATCACTAGTAACAAGTCATGTTAATAGCATGTCCCCCAGTATGATATGATGAGGAGAACACTTCACTTCTATGGAATTCTTCCCAAAAACCTGTATCTCCTGCCTGATATGAGAAAAAGGTGAACAAATCCACGCTAAGGGACATTTTGCAAAATGCCTGGCCAGTACTCCCCAAACTGTCAAGGTGGTGAAAAAGCAAGACTGAGAAACCATCACAGACCAGTGGAGACTAAAAAGATATGATGATGGGATGCAATGTGTGATTCCTGATTAGATCCTGAGGAAACAATAGGACATTAGTGTAAAAAACTGGTGTAAAAAAAATGTTGAAATCCAATAAAAATCTGAATTTCAGTTAGTAGTAAAAAAAATAATAATAAAGGAAGGTGTTGGTCCAAATGGCTCAGTCCCTTCCGGTATAGGATTCCACACTGTTCTATAACCCAGCAGGGTCTCAAAGGAAGTGTTGTACGCAAGGACCCAGTGTTATTCTTTCTAATTTATTTTATATTTTTAAAATGCTTCTTTTTACATATACTTCTTTTTACATTCTTAAAAATATAGGGAGTTGCTGCAGGCTTTGCTGCAGATAAAGGGACCATGGACACCCTGCCACCAGTTACAGCAAGAAGAAGAGAGGGTAGAGCTGAGTAAGAGATGGGACTGGACTGTGGCTCTCAGGAGAATCACATTCTAGTCCTGCCTGCCTAATGGCATATGACCCTGGGCAAGTCACATTTCTATGCCCGAATTTATCTGTAAAGTAAAGAATTAGGTTAGTAATTATCTAAGTTTCTAATTGTAACACTGTATAATTCTACTGGTTCTCTGTATGTACAAGTGGTAGAAGTCTTAAGAATAGAAGATACAATTTCTAGAGCAGATAAAGGACGCTCTTTTGTACACCACAGTGACACCTTCTGGGGGAATCAAGGGTTGCCTCCCTGGGTTGGGTAGCCTGGAAAATCAGATTTTATGTGGGAAGAAACCATTTAGACTCAATTTTGACATCAGCTGTAAAGTTGGGTAAAGCAGGTTGAAAGGAATGAATTTTGCAGGTCTCTTTTCTTGCCTCTCATTCTCTCCTGCATTATCTAGCATCATTCTGACACTGACAAAAATTAACTGTGGCATCCTAAGCAACTTACTTAACCTCCATGGGCCTCAATTTCTTCAGTTATAAAATGGAGATTAAAAATAATTACTTTGCATTACTTTATGAGAATAATTGAACACATACAATTCCAAGACTGCAATCTGTTATGTAATCCTTTATTTGAGTGTTAGGACTTTTCCAGCCTCCTGATACTCTTCAATTATTAATGACAGCAGTCCCTTCATGTTGGATGATAGAGAGGGTTGAAGAGCAGAATCTTGGCTGCTCATGTCTTTGAAAAACCCTGAATTGTGTCAACAGGATAGATTTACTTTTTCCTAATATGAGAACTTAAAGGAATTTTGGACATAGTTATAGTTGTTTGCTGAACATGATTTATGTTTATGTTCATAAATCAGCAACGTTCAAGTCACTGGGAGCTTTTTTCCTGCTGCCACTGGGGGTACCAAAGTGGCAGCAGGAAAACACAGTTGTGGCTATGGCTGGCATTCAATGGTAGCCCTAGTGGAAGATGGATAACTGGGGAGTATTTTGAACGTGGGTAGATTTGTGTTAAATGGATTTTCAAGAAAGGTTCTTCTCCAGCCAGGGCTTCTACCTTAGCACATGGTCTTAGTTTATTGTAAACTATATTTTCAATTATGAACTGCCCAGCCTTTCCCTCTGTACATCTGCCCTCCTTTTTGTGGCCATGAGAAAGGAGGAATCCGTTGCAAGGCACCACTGGGACCCAGGTGTCTGGCAGAACAAGTGGTCCCAGGAAGGCTGTGGCTCCTTTACACATTTAAAATCTATATGGTACTTTTAAACCCCATACTCAAAGTTTTTATTCTGAGCATTGAATGCATGTATTGTTAGCTGCTTAAAGTTAATTTTGGAAGAAAACTTCAAACAAACAAGAAATGAAAAAAGCTATTTCATAAGTGCATACACTAAAGCATATTGACACATATAACTTAAAACAATTTTCAGAATTTAATGAATATGGTCTTTAAGATGTGAAACATCCTTAAAGTTATATACATATGTCTAATAAAGGACCAGAAAGTGGAATCATATGTGACCTTGAAGCCTTTCTGTTCCCTGTTATCTGAACAAAGCAAGTGCCTGGAGAGTTCCTTAATAAATATGAACTTTCCCTCTTCCTTCATTTCTCCATTTCAACCAAAAACTGTGCTATCAGAGCTCAAGCTCAACAGGACATCTGGAGAAGAGTGATAGAGCCAAATGGAGTCTATGATCACCCCAAATTCTGAGAGAAAGGAGAAACAGAAAGACCGATCAGTCTTGTGCCATCTTCATAAAAAACAACCGCAGTTTTTGTGTTCTGAAGTTGTCCACACGATTAGATTCAGCCTTCTACAAACACTTACGGAGCACCAGGTGCCTGGTATGCCATTAGGAAATGAGTCTATCTCTCTTGAGAGGAGATGCAGATAAGCAACTAGGGCTAAACTGGAGCACACAAATGTTCTAAGAGGGTGAAGTAGGAAGAAATAATTGCAGTGGAAATAATTAGCCCAAAATTCATGACTGACGGGATATTTGACCTGGATCTTGAAACAAAAGTAGTATTTTGGGAGATAGGATCAGGTACAATGACAACGTCAAGTTATGAGAGCCTGGAATCGAAGGCTACAATACAGTCAGGCGAATGTCTTGGGACTGGATGGATCCACAGTTGTCAACACATGGGCTCCTTGCATCAGAAATAAAAGTTAATAAAAGTTAGATTCCATAATTTTTAATTCTGTAAATGTGGGATGGGACCAAGTATCTGCTGCACAGTCAGATTTGGGAGGTACCCCACAGGGATAGGAGATATTTACTGAAAGTAACATTAAAAAGGCACTTTGTACTTTTACAAGCTGAAGGATCTTGGTAGTCCAAGGAGTATGGATTGTATCCTGTTGATAAAATAGAGATTTTTCTTTACTTGATTGCATAGTATTTTTTGGTAAAGTTGGAATATTTCCACTTAGAAATATTTAAAGTATTCTTTTAAGATCCTCCTCACCAAGAACATTTAAAAATGCCAGTTTGTGAACTTAAGGATGAAAACTTCTGACTAAAAGGCAACAAATACAAAGACACACACACATACACACACACATAAACACACACATGCAATGAGGAAGTTTACTGTTATCCACAATAGTTATAAGACTCTTCCAGTACTAATGGATTTCCATCTGACGATGATGTGTTTATGGCAGCGATATGGGATGGGTTATCTACCTTAGGATTGAAGGACCCTAGAAGTCTCTTATCTCTGTCACTGATATGCAGATCAATTCTTTCTGTGCCTCAGTTTCCTCCTATGTGAGAACATCATAATAATGCCTAGTGAGTATCAAATGACCCAGAAAATAGTCATTAAAAAGTATAAAAAGAACTTAAAGATCTAAAAATGGAATATGTAAAACCCAATAGTACATACAGAGGCATATCCAGACAAGTGTTTCAGGGAATGCTTTCTGACTTTATAGTTTTAGGAAAATAATCACATTTTTAATTCGTTTGCAAATATGTATAGACGTAGATATAAGTGCATTGTTAGGTAGAGAAATTGTAAATGCCATACTTCTAAACATAAAAGTGAATATGTAATGTAATCATTGATCCAAGAGATTCCATTGTAGAACAGCTGTTTAAGCCTTCTGGAAGACATTTTGGGAAATATGATTGAGAATCTATTTTGGATTTAACAGACATCTTCTTATATTTTTCTATATTTTTCTTCATTATCATTAAAGGGTATCATCTGCTCTTGGTTTTGTGTTTTAATTTGAATTCACACTCTTACAATAAGGTCACCTATCTTACTCAGCTCTGTGAAATTGAATCTAATTTTAGAATAAATGGAGAAATCAAGGTGTAGGTAACACTCATAAAGTTTAAGAAGGCCTGTGTTGAATTGGGTATCTTCTTGTGCTACTTGGATAAATGATTCCTTTTATTTAATGAAATCTTTTAAGAAGTAATAAAAAATTCAAAATTAATGGCTAGGATCAGCTGAGAGGTAGGAAGTATTCCTCCACAACATCAAGCCATGGATGACTTTTGAATAATCTGAAATACTCTCAGTGTTTGAAAAGACCTGACATTTTTACTTGAACTTCTTGAAAATGTTGAGCTTCTTAGAAATTGTTTGGTACGATTCTCTTTGCTTCTTTAACTTTGGAAAGAATATTAATTTATTTCTGCCTTGTTGAAGAATGTATCTTCTTCAGAGCTGACCTGATTACCCAGTTGCTTTCAGGGAAGGAGAAGAGAGGAGATTTTTCTCTCTTCTATTTTCCTTTTCTCATTTATTGAGATGATTGTCTACAGAGTTGGTCCTTTTTCTACCCCACTGGCAATTCTTGCTCCCCATTGTTCTACCATGTTCCCCACTGTTCCTGAAAATACAGAATATCAACTCTGTTAAAGATGAGAGTCTTTTTTTTTTTTGAGATGGAGTCTCACTCTGTCACTCAGGCTGGAGTGCAATGGCACAATCACAACCTCTGCTCACTGCAACCTCCACCTCCCGGGTTCAAGCAATTCTCCTGCCTCAGCCTCCCGAGTAGCTGGGATTACAGGCTCCCGCCACCACGCCTGGCTTTTTTTTTTTTTTTTTTTTTTTTTGTAGTTTTAGTTGAGATGCGGTTTCACTGTGTTGGCCAGGCTAGTCTCAAACTCCTGACCTCGTGATCCACCCACCTTGGCCTCCCAAAGTGCTGGGATTACAGGTGTGGGCCACCATGCCCGGCCAAGATGAGAATCTTAAAAAGGAACCTTTTCATGGCATAGGAAAGGTAGTGGCCTAACTATCTATAGCATGGGACCAAGTCATGTGGTGTTTGTTATATGTGCTTAGATAAGTGAATAAACAAATGTGCTTGGGTAAATAAGTGAATAACTGAATGAACATGTGTGCTCTTTCCCAAGGTTTGGCTTTAAAGGGAAAATAAATTCACAGAATTACAACAAGGTATGAGCAAAATCTTCCACAAATATATAGGATCAGAAAGTAACAGTTCCAAAGCTTGTAAGACTTGCACAGGGTGCAAGATTTACAGGCTAACTTTATGACCGGGAGCCTCAGAGCTGTTAGAGCACAGGTGGGTTGGGACCATCCCCCTGAGACCCTGCTCCTCAACCAACTTGTGTGGCCCTCTGGCTAGGGGTGGTCTCATGCTAGGAGCTCATGTGGGTTTGTCCTGTAATTTTCTCTGAAACAGCAGAGGAATACTATATCTGAATTATCCCCTATCCCCCCGCCAAGGTTTGACTGTGATGGCAGCAATAAAAGTCAGATGGTGTCATCATAATTACATAAACGACATTAGCAGGAAGAATGTTAAAATCATTACTCATCTTCAAGTATTTTTGACCATTCATGAATATGTTAATCAGAATATGACCAGTTCAAGGGAAATGACAAATCAAAGCCTTCTTGTTGATAAATTCCCCAAACCCTTTGATCAGACCCAATGTCCATGGCATGGATAATTGCATTTGGTGGTAAGAAAGGTAGGCATTCTGAGGTTTAAGGCAGCAGAAAAGTTCATACCTTTTTAACTTTTGTTACTTTGTATCATAGTTCTATTAAGGCAGTTAGGATATTACTTTTTTTTCTCTGAATTGGATGTCAGCAGACATGAACTCTAGTCCCATATCCCCAATTCTGTCTTTTGTTTTCCTTGGCAACAATTTTATTAAAATATAATTCACTTACTGTAGAATTCACCCATTTAACATGTACAATGGTCTTTAGTATATTCACAGAGTTGTGTTCATTCTGACCATTAAAGTGTAGGTATCGCTGCAGATAAATCTGTGAATGAGTTTCCTCATGTGTAAATTAAGAGTAGAGCAATGTATTCTTCACTCTTCCTTTCAGTTATCTGTTTATGCAAAAAAAACACTCGTTAAATACAGTGAATGTTTATAAGTTACCATTTTGGAAAATCTCTGCTCTCTCTCTCGTTTGCACTCTCTCTCTCGCCCCACACACACGCACATGCACATGCACACACACATGCACATGCACACACACGCACATGTGCACACACATGCACACTCACATGCACATTCACACATGCACATCCACACACTCGTGCACACATGCACACACACACACATCCACACACACGCACACATGCCCACACACAGAATGCGCACCCATGCACACTCACTCACATGCACACACACGCACATGCACACACATGCACACTCATGCACATGCACACACACACGCACATGCACACACACAGAATATTCTTCCCTCCATGATGTCCAACTTAATTTTCCCCTGTCATGCTACATCCAGGTAGTCTCACCTTCACTTTCTACCTAAAGTTGTCCCCCACAGGCTCCTTTTCATGAATGCCTGCTATATTCTTTCTATCATGAACAAAGATTATCTTATGAATATGGGCTAATATAGTTTTATAGACATATTTTGTCCCTGAGCAAGAATATAAGCTTGCTTCTTTCAATTGCCACTTGTACTCAATAGGTATTCGTTGAATCTCTTACATGAGATTACTGAGAAATATATTTGCTGTCTTAAAATGAAGACAAGTTCTTCCTTTGCCAACTGACAGAGTCGGCTTATAAATGATCAATATTTTCACAATGAAAGCACTTTAGGAATCACCAGGACAGAGAGTAATTGTTAAGATAGTAGCTGTGTACCTTAAAGTAAAGGTATTATTGCCCAGTAGCACGTGATATTGGTTGACTAGCATTGCAAGTACAAAATTTCCTATTGCTCTCCAATGGGAGTTAATAATTAAACCTGTACAAAGCTCTTTATAACAAACATATTGTCATGGTAAATTCCATTGGCCATGGTGGATTATATCTGTGATAGCCTCCGATCAGTGACTAATATTGTTTGGGAAATTTTCTGGTTAAGCAACATATGGTGACTTCTGATAAGGACTTATCTAATATAATAGATGGCAGAAATCCATTTTTCAATACAATCAGGTACATGTATATTGTATTAAAAAATCTTTCCAAGTGTTTTTACCTTGACTTTGCTAATATAGTTAGAAATTTCTTTTTTCTTTTTTATTGAACAAGGAATAGTGCTTCTTATTGATATCCTAGCTACAGGAGCCTAACCTGAAAGATAGCAATAACTTCTTGGAACATGCTTGTGTTATCATTAACTGATCTAAAAGGCCATAGCTTGGGGCTTCTTTTCCTGTAAGCTCAATGGGACAACTATCAGTACACAGAAATACAGACATAAGCTGTGGGAGTTTCCTTCCTTCCTACCCATAGACAGTATAATAAAAATGTAAATACTGTAGTAAACTATGATAAGACGAAATGCAATAACAAACATATTTTTCCTCTTCACACCAGGTTTCATGTTTTCTCTAAGAAAGGATGAGATGAGGCTGATCCTCATAAATATTTCTGAGGCTTATGTCTTTTTAGACCTATCGATTTGTATACGTGAAACAGTGCCCATATGAATGGTTGCTGTTCATGCTTCTATTCCTTATCTACCATGAGGCACAGAAATCTTGTTTAATCTTAATTATGTTGGACCTTTGTCACCTCTTCCTATCCTCTACCTTCTCAGCCCAATGCATCGTTCTTCTTTGATGTTCTCACTGTGCTGTTGTACACCCTCTCCAAGACTAAAGCAATTCCATCTTGAATGTTAATCCACCATGTTGGCTTCTGATAAACCCCAGTTACAGGAAGGCCTCTAAGATTTCTAGTTATTATTGCTCCTTGTGTAACAGCACACACTTAGCATAAATCCTCTCCTTAGGTAAAAAACAACCTTGATGTTACCATACTTTAATTGTCCTATGCATCTCTTGTGAATCACATACACCCATTCTGTATGGTATATAAGCCCTGGGGGGTAATGGCACAGGGATCCACCACCTTGTCTTGCTGCCTTTCAAGACACAGACATGGCTTCTTTTCATGATATACAACTATGAAATGTTTCATACAAATATGAAATGTTTCTTTCTGCGAAACTGGATTCTTCAGCCTCTTTTCTTTGGCCTCCCTGCTTCCTCAGACTTTGAAGGTAGGTTTGCATAAACCTATCCACAGCATAACACCCTCCAACCCTACTTGTTATAGTTGTCCACCAACCTCCTTGTCCCTCTCTCAAATCCACTGAGCATTTATAATACAGCCCATGCTCATCATATCACTTTGCCTCTTACCTCCTTTGAAAGCCACCCCAAAACTAGATTCATGACCAGGTTCCTTGAAGTTTACAAGTCCAATAACATCTTTAATACACCCCTGAGTATGGTTCTTATACAACCCACTTTTCTCTTGGTCAGTCCTATTTATGCCTTTTTCTTGACATGATCAGTAACAGCACCCTTTTTCATTTGCAAATGTGTAATGTTATCATATTTCTGCTTGTTTACCTTATCGCTCCAAGAAAGTACTGGACTCCCTTCATTATTTCAAAACTTAAGTATAATTTTCTTTCCATCTAGTACAGAACTGTTAGGACCCCTTTAGGTCTCCGTCTTACTCCCATCTTAAAAATTCTAGTTCTCTTGGCCTTGTGGGGAATTCACATTGCAAATTGTCATCCTTCATTCAAACAAATTACCTACTTTCTAAGGTCTATATCCAGCCTTCCAGAGATATTCAAATGCTTATCTGGATTTTTGCTACTGTAAATTTATTCTCTTCATCTTCCCTGGGCCTCCATATTAGAATATGCATTTACAAGACCTTGGTCGTTTTTGGCTCCTATTTCCCATAACAACTCTTATAAGATTTCGTTTCAAATTAACTTTCTGCCTATTTTGTAGTGAAAATCAAGGTTCTGAGTGTAAATACTTTACCTACCTAACTCCAAACATAGACACTTCTCTACATCATCACCTATCTTTACTTCCTTTGCTTCAGGATCATAGAGTTTTTCTTTCTCTGATTCAAGGCTAACCACTCTTACTATAATCTTTTCTGCAATGTTCCATCAATTATTCTAATTTTTAAAATCTTCTGAATTTTGAATATCTCTCTCCTTTCCAGTGGATTTTACATATGACACTCCCACTTAAAAACAAAATGAAAACCTCTCTTGGACCCAACTTCTATTTTGTCTACTGTATCCTCTTCAATCTTTCTTCTTTCCTTCTTAGATGGAAAAGGCTCCTTCTTCATCCCCTATATTTGGATGCCTTCATTGTCCTTCTGAGTCTATTCTAGCAAATATCATTAATGACCTTCCAGTTGTCAAATCTGACGTTCTCTTCTCAGACAACATCTTATGGGCTACCTTTATGACATTTGACAACATTGTTTACTAATATTTATTTCCAGTATAAAAATGGCCCTATTTTTTTAGCCTCTTAATTCTTCTTGAGACTCTATACAAATCAAGGCAAGGCCAGGTTTGAATAGCGAGGAAAAGTAAATGATACAGGCTGGAGGGTGGTTGACGGAAATGGGTCTGTAAGCATGGGTTGGATTTCATGGGTTTGAGCACCTTAATTTCACACTGCTCCCTCTATTATCTTTTTATCTTGTCAGGTCAATATGTTACCTTAAAATAATTGCAAAGAATTTTTGCTTTTTGAAACTGTGCTCAGGTAACATGACTGTTGACTTAAAACTAAAGGAAACAAAGTTAAATGGAAAAAAAAAAACCTAACAGATAAAAGAATGAGCAGAGATATCACTCACTATTTCCTATGCTTAGATTGTGGATAGAGATGGAATATTACAACATAGGGTCCAGGGATCTGTGACTGAATCCAGGGGATCTGATTTTGTCTTCATTTCCCACTTCCTAATGCAAACTTGAAATTGAGACACTATATGGGAAATAGATTTATATTCTTATGCCAGGTCTCAGGTTAAGTAGTTGTATATCATTAGCTAACTTTCTTATTATTTAAGGGCCCTGTTATGCTAACTTTCTATGATTCTATAAAAGTAGATCTAAAGTAGTTTGTAGGTATGAAAGAGCTTTATAAATGTAATATATTATTAATCTCTGTCAACATACACATAAAACTTCCAACCTTTGTATGTGATGAAATTCAAATGTAATAATTATTTGTCATCTAACACTGAAGGAAAATATTTTACTTTTACACGGAACAGCTTATTATCTGCTCTGTGCCCTTACAACATGGATAGTCCATTTGTTTTTTAAAAAAAGAGAGAGAGATGGTGACAGCTGGTAATTCATTTATTTACAAATTGGGGTCCTGACTTAACAAATAAATATTTGAGGCTTTCAAAAGCAATCACTGTAATTTTTGCACACATGGTAATTTTTTAAAGGAAATTATATACAGTCTGTTTTCAATTATATTCAAAATTTATGAAAGATGTCCTCCTCCTATCCTGAAAGTTTCTATTTTATTAAAGATGGTGATTGAAGGCTTCCACTGAAGAGCACGAGCTTTGTTTGAAGCACTGTATTTCTGAAGCCCAAATTGCAAATGAAATAAATGATGTGCCCTCTTGTTATACAAACCACCACCAGCTATCAGCCATCAAGTCAGGATTGCAGTTGTGTTAAACAGGCTGGCCTCTGTCTCTCCTTTGTCACGCACTTAAGGTTCCCTCTTATTCTCTGGATTCAGATGGCTCCAGCGGGCGTGCCTTCTTGGTTTAACTGATGCCTTTTCAGCTTTTGTATCTTTGTATGGGTGGAGGAGACTTTTGAGGATTTGCTTTCAATCCTTTTCATTTAGCCTCCCTTATGTCATTTCTTTGAGCTGGAGGCTATGTTGCAGCCTGGCCATTTACGTTCTGGCCCTAAGGTATGGCTAATCATGCCTCTGGTACCCTTCATGCATCTTAATATGAAGCTTTGGGGCACTTGGTTCCCAGTTGGTGAGATCATCCTGGGATTGTGTCTACAGCTGCGTCTCTGGCATTATCTCTTAGGATTCCCTTAAGGAAGTATGTTATGCAAAGCATGACTATAAAGTAACAAATTTGGTTTTCATACACCATACATAAATGCTTGTCTCGCTGTTTTCTAAGCACATTTTATATATGCCTTTCTATTAGGGATAGTGGTGAACAATTGTTGTCGATTGCTCAGATGAAGATGAGTCTCCTAACATGATTCCTAAAAATTCCTGGTTTTCAGATTGGTTAATTAAAGGTGGCAGCAACCCCAAAATAGATTTATGGGAAAATGGAGAAAGGAGGCTGGATGGCTACAGGAGTGTTAGAAATGTGGGCACTTTCAGAATACAGTGTTCAGGAGTCTATGTTTGAAAGGAAGCCAACATGGGTAAAAGGAAATGTTGCTGCTTGTGCAAAACTTCTGGCTATTAGATTTCTCTGTCAGCAGACACAGCGGACCATTTGATATACATGCTGGTAGTCTTCACCCAGAAAGAGTGGGGTTTCTGTCAAATGTTTGCAAGTAAGTAATTGGTCTGAAAAAGAAAAATGGGGCCTGGAGGAAGCACAGGGGTTCTTTGGACTGTGTCCAGTAGAAAAAGCAGTAGACCAGAGATCTAAAAACACAGATCTTGATCTAGCTTTTATCATTCTGCCCTGTGTGTTTTTAACCACATCATTGAGCTGAGTGGTCTGCATAAGCCACGGCCTGGCACAAATACAGGTAAAGCATCAAAAATAGGTAGAGTAGCTCATAGAAGATACTTTAAAAACGTTTGTTGAATGATAAGTGAATTTATAATTCATTCATTATAGATCTGTCATACGATTTGATGCCTAGATTTTGAAGTTTAATGTTCATCTCCATACCGGACATTTTATGTCTGTATGTTCAAATTCATTGTGATAACAAAGAACGTAGGGCACCTGGGCAACCTGTGGATAGAGAGGATGCCCCATTAGCTGACTGCTAAATTTTAGGATGCTGACAGCATTGTAGAAACATGTTGATTAGGCCACAATGGGAATCACGTCTGATCCCAGCAGCCGATGAGCCTCTGTGTTATTCAGAAATGTATAGAGGTCATAAAGCGAGGTTGATTTCTAAACAATGATAATAAGAATACAAAGTGGATAATTCTATTAAAAAAAAGAACTCATTGAACCTTTGAACTCTAGAAACAAAGATTAGGCTCAAGTAGTTAAGCACAGCCAGATATTTCTGGGTCAGTCCCTACAGCACTTAGATAACAGCTGTGGGTTGACAATTGTCCTCTAGCTTTTCTCAAAAGAGGAATCTCACAGACCAAGGCTTGAAAATGATATTTATTATGAAAACCTAGGGCACAATGGAAATATTTTGGAATTTTGTACCTATTTTGCAAGTGTAACTAGGTTTCTCTTATTGCTTGGTAGCTATTTGTGAACATTGTTTCCTTTGACATTTTGTTTCTGGGAGGCTATTTCTGAATCCTGTTCATTTATCTTCTCCTATTTCCAAGTTCCATTCTAATCTTCACCTCAAAGCAGAGCATTTGTTACCAAGAACAATTCAGGAGGCTACCAGCTCAGTTCAAGCATTGCCCGAAAAATGCTTTTTACTTTTGTATATGGATTCGTTTGTTTACTCATCTATTCTGCACCCACCACGACCAAGCATGGTACCAGGTGCTATGCTATGTACTGGAAAGGGAGAGATGAAACATGATAGGCACTGCCTCAAAGGTGCTCACGCTCTACTACTTCACCCACTGTAAACAAACTCTAAAACGTGGTGAGAGTTGTGCAATGATAAGAGCAAGGTGTCCTGAGCCCAAGGTGTCTCCTTTCTGAGCATGGGGCAAGGGAGATGATCAGAGAGGGTCCCAGGGAGAAGTAATATCTAAGCTGAAATATAAAAGAGAGGGAGAGTTAACCAGGAGAGAAATGATGCAGAGGGAGGGAGGGGGAAGCTGGGGTTGGAGGGATTAGGGTCCCATGAACCACACATGCAAACGCACAAAAAAGAGAAAGTAATGCCCTTCAGTAAACTGGATATGGGAGAAGTGGGCATTTATTTTACTGTGATTCAGGAAAGGAATGACAAAAATAAGGAGAGAAATACAATACTTACTAACTTCCCCCATTTCTACTCTTTTCAATGTTAAACTTGTATAACTTATTATTATTATTGCATATTTGTTTGACTAGGGAGACAAGAGCCCTGTATTTTGGTGCTAGATTTGACCATTTCTAGGTGAGTTATACTAAATAAATTTGTAATATCTGGGCTTCTTTTTCATTATACCTTTCTAAGTTATTTTAGAATTGGCAAAACATATGTCATTTTGTGTGGAAAGTTTTTGTAGCTTCAGGATATTTGGAAACCTGTATACAGCCATTATAGAAAACAATATAGAGATTCCCCCAGAATTAAAAACAGAACTATCATATGATCCAACAATCTCACTACTGTGTATGTATCTTATATATCTAAAAGAAATGAAGTCAATATGTTGAAGAGGTATTTGCAGTTCCATGTTCATTCAAGGGCTATTCACAATAGTCAAGATATGGCATCAACCTAAGTGTCCATCAAAGGATGAATGTGATAAAAAATGTATCTATACACAATGGAAAATGATTCAACCTTTAAAAATAAAAAGAAATCTTGAAATTTGTGACATGGATGAACCTGAAGGACATTATACAAAGGGAGATAAGCCAGGGACAACAAGACAAGTACTACATAATCTATCTTTTATGTGGAATCAAAAAAGACAAACTCATAGAACCAGAGAATAAAATAGTGGCTACCAGACCCTGGGATAGGTGGGTGGATTTGGGAGACATTGGTTAAAGTATACAAAATTTCAGTTAGATAGGAGAAATAAATTCAAGACATTTATTGTACATATGGTATCTATAGTTAAAGTGTATTATATAGTTGAAAATAGCTAAGAGGGTAGATTTTAAGTCTTTTCACCACAAAAAATCAGTATGTGAAGTAGTGCATATATTAGTTTGATTTAGCCATTCCATTATGTATACATATGTCCAAAACATCATGTTGTATACCATAAACATATACAACTTTTATTTGTCAATTTAAAAAGCAGGAAAAAAAATTTTGGCTGGGCGCAGTGGCTCACGCCTGTAATCCCAGCACTTTGGGAGGCCGAGATGGATGGATCACGAGGTCAGGAGATCGAGACCATCCTGGCTAACACAGTGAAACCCCGTCTCTACTAACAACACAAAAAAGTTAGCCAGGCATGGTGGCGGGTGCCTGTAGTCCCAGCTACTTGGGAGGCTGAGGCAGGAGAATGGTGTGAACCCAGGAGGCGGAGCTTGCAGTGAGCCCAGATTGCACCACTGCACTCCAGCCTGGGCAATAGAGTGACACTCTGTCTCAAAAAAAAAAAAAAAAATTATAATGATAATTGGAAAACCCTAACCCAGAACCAGAACTCTAGTAGATAGGACCACATCCAATAACAGAGGCCAAAGGCAAAGGATGGTGAAGTTCATTTGCATTAAAGTCCTGCAGGGCAACTGGGGAATCTATCAACAAAGAGATGCTGTAGCAGTGGTGCACCTGTCCCTGCGAAAGGCTCTGAGTCTCAGCCATGAATAGTCTCTCACCACAAGGCCGTGCTCACCAAATCTGAGGCTTTGTGTAGCTCAGTCCTTAGATGAGCTACCCAAAAACTAACAGGAAAGAAAAATACAAGAGAAAAAACAAATCTGGTAAAATGCTATGTTGCAACAAAATTATACCAAATCTACAATGTAGTTAAGTTCTTGTTTAAGCTAAAGAAAAAGGATCCTGGGTTAAGTAGGCCAAGAACCCTGGCCTGGGAGCCCTTTCTGGTAGAATAAAAATCTGCATAGCTTAGTACCAAAGATGATCCCCTTGTCCACTGGTATTTATACTGTTAGGAAGTCAAGTACGGAACAATAATTAATATGCATTTAGGGTTCAGTTTATTTCTGGCAATCTGTTCTCTTCTTTTTCGCTATCTCCATCCTTATCTTTCACAACAACCCCTGCAAGGTACTTTGCTGTTGTGAAACAGGGAGGGGCACCTGGATTGCAAGATACCTGTAATTATCTCCATTTTATAGGAGAGAAAACTCATCCTCAGAGAGTATAAATAATGAGTTCAAGGTGATATATGCTGGGACTATTAAAATGTAGGTAGATTGTATAATCCATATTTGATATCTGTTCAATTCCAAGCTCATGTTCTAACACATCATGCTACTCGTAGTCTAGAAAGACTGACTGTCTAATTCCAAAATAACCATCTGGCTTTAAACATTTTGAAAAGGTTATATTAAAAATTAGAACACATTAGGATAATAGAGTAGTATCAAGAAGAGGTCAATGGTAGAAAACAAGGGCCCATCACAGGGGCATGGCTCCAAATCTATAGGGTACAGAAGGGCCAAGAGGCTCATGTCAGTCAGCAGTGACATCTCCCAGTGACCGCTGGAAGGAACTTGACCTGTGTGTCCTGGCCTTGTGTGCTCTTCGATTTAATTCCAGTGGTGGGGATCTTTGAATCTCCCAACACCAGATGCTTTCACAGAATGTATGCTATTTTATTTTGAAATCTCTTATCAGTTCTAGTCAAATATATGTTAAAGATTAATACAACTACTAAGTTACTGGAGGAATCATTATGCAGCAAAATTACTATAAAATGAATTTAAAAATGGACTTCAAAACCATTAGAAAAATGGGGAAATTATATGAATTTGACTATTCACAGGAAAGAAACTGTATAAATGGATAATGTATAGTAAGAAATATTTTCAATGCAGTGAATAAGCAAATTAATAAGATTTTTCATAGCAGTGAGATAGATTTTTCTAAACTGTTGGGATTACAGAATTAAAAAGGAACAATGCATTTGTTGTCCTGAGAATGTGGAGGAATAGGCATTCTCAGACCCTGGTGGTGGGATTGCCCACCAGCCAGATTTTTGGAAATCAATTTGGCAATTTTTAAAAGGTCTTAAAAGTGTTTGCTATCCTCCACCTTGATCCAGTGTTTCTCTAAGGACATCATTAGAGATATGCGTAAGGATATATTTACAAAGATGCTTATTGCACCTGCATTTTTAACTGAAAAAATGGGAAATATCCTATATTGCCATCCATATGGAAATGGCTGATTAAAGTGCAGTATAATCGTAAGACAGAATATCATGCAGCTATTAAATTATCACCAAATAATTTTATTGTACATGAAAATATACTCATGATGAGCTGCAGTGAGCTATGCTCGTGTCACTGCTCTCCAGCTTGGGTGACAGAGTGAGATCTTGTCTCTAAAAACAAATTAAAATAAGATAGAAATATATGAATGATGTAATGTGATAGAAAATTTAGGATAAAAAAACAGAATGTGCAGTGTGAATTTGTATGTGTGCTTGCAAGTGTGTGCACACTTGCATGTGCCTGTTGATGTGTGTGTGTATGTATGTGCACATGTGCATGTGACATCCACCAAAACATGAGGGGAAGACACCAAAATGTTCACTATAGTCCTTCTGGTTGATGGGATTGTGATTTTAATTTTTAAACATTTCTTCATATTTTACTGTATTTTTCAAACTTTCTGTAATAAGGAAGTATTTCTCTCAGCAAACAAAAAAAGTGGTTAAAAGGTATTTAATAACATAAATCCCAAAGGGAATTTTTGTAAGAGATTTAAAATTAGAATGGCTCAGGTTAATAGAGTAGTATAAAGAACAGGTCAAAAGTAGAAAACTAGGGCCCATCACAGGGGCTGCTTTAAGGGATCTTAGAAATAACGTTATTGTATTTCCAGAAACACTTTCCCTATTTTGCCTCTGACATACACATCAATGGTGGAAGGAGAGGAGACAGGATGCTGACTGGGAATTAAGGCTTACAGAGGAGAGAGTTGGTCTCTAGGAGATTTTATGTGATAGGTTTGGAGATAATCTTTGGTTTCCAAAACAATAACTTTATCCGGCTGATGAGCACATGAAAGCCAAAGAGTTGATTGTATGACTATCTATATGCCAGTCATTTTACACTGCGACTTTATATTCCTTTTCCATGATGGTTACTATTATCCTACAGACCTATTTATTTATTTATTTGTTTATTCTGTCTCCTTATTGGATGATAAAGATATAAGGATGAGACCTTGTTTATTTATTTGTTTTTTTATTTGGAGATGGAATTTCACTCTTGTTGCCCAGGCTGGAGTGCAATGGCGCAATCTTGGCTCACCGCAACCTCTGCCTCCCGGGTTCAAGTGATTCTCCTGCCTCAGCCTCCCATGTAGCTGGTATTACAGGCATCCACCACCAACCCTGGCTAATGAGGCCTTGTCTATTTCACTGCTATATGCTCAATGCTGAGCACATGGCCTGACACACAGAAGGACCTCAATAAACTGTTTTTGCATGATAAATGAATTAATAATGAATTCATTACAAATCTATCATAGAGTCTGACCTCTAGTTTTTGAAGTTTGTTCTTGACTTGCCAAGGCTGTTGGTGTGCTCTCAGACTTTCAGTTGCCAACAGACTTAGATGTTGGGGAAGGAAATGAACAGCTCTTAAAACCATAGCCCCTTTGATTTTGCTGCCATTATTTAGGAGAGGATGGAAGTGCCACTACCCCACTACATTCTCACTTTGTTCTTCTGACCCAGTAAAAATAGGCATGGGGAAAGATGTCATCTTTGTGGTCCCTTGTGGTAATAGCATGGCATGTGTCTCACCTGCTGACTTTTTTTTGATACCTGCTTTGCTAACAATGCCTGACGTTTCTGTACAATCCCTGACTTTTCTGTATCTCCAACTAGAACAAACCACTTTATATGTGTACATTTGACTGCTCTGCTCAGTGGACTATAAAAGCATCAAGGTAAAATAGTTTCCCACTTACTTAATTTTTTTTTTTTTTTTTTTGAGACGGAGTCTCACTCTGTCACCAGGCTGGAGTGCAGTGGTGTGACCTTGGCTCACTGCCACCTCTGCCTCCTGGTTCAAGCAATTCTCCTGCCTCAGCCTCCTGAGTAGCTGGGACTACAGGCACACACCACCACACCCAGCTAATTATTGTATTTTTAGTAGAGACGGGGTTTCACCATGTTGGCCAGGATGGCCTTGATCTCTTGACCTCGTGATCCACCTGCCTAGGCCTCCCAAAGTGCTAGGATTACAGGTGTGAGGCATTGCGCCCAGCCTCCACTTACTTAATTTTTAAAATGAGCCTGTTAGGTAACAATATTAAGCACACCACTATATGTGTGTAATATAATATTTTTATATTGTAATATATTATTTGACTTTTACTTGTAATCGCTAGCAACCATTTGTAAAATACCTGATTTGATGCTAGCACTATAGTAAGCAATTTACATGCATTAGCTACTCAATCTTTACCATAACCCTATGAGATATATGTTATACCATTTTACAGATGAGAAAAGTGAGTCTATTGCAAACCAGGTGTGACTGATCTCAAAGCAGATAGAATTCTCTCCATATTCCATGCAAGAATCTTGAAATACTAAGTATCCTGAGTATTTCACAGTATTTAGAGCTGGGACTAGCATCAACAGTACATAGCAAATAGTCAAGTCACATTGAGAAGCTTGATTTTCTGAAACACTCATGTTGGCATTCTTAATTTTCATTATCCAACATTACATAGTTACAAGTGTTGCCTTTCATTCATACACCAATTGATATCCTAATTGGTCTGCCTCAAACCTGGAAGCAAATTGACTGGCAAAGGCAGAGGGAGAGCTGAAGATGGATATGTTTAAAAGGGCTGAGTGTGTAGAGTTGCTGAGCAAAGGAGAGCTCTGCCCCTGTGTCCCCTCCTTGTGTCTCACCTGAAGCTTCATATTTCTGTTGCTGTTCTTCATTCAGCCTCTCATTATTTACAGTTGTCCTCTAAGGGAATCAGAGCTCACTCTATTCCATCTTTTTTACTTTTGAATTAATTTTCCTAATTGGTAGAGAGAGGCCATTTGGGATACAAAACCACTTTAGTGCCTAGCCGGGAAATTTCTGAAAGCCCTGTCAGTGGAAGGAGTGTCGAGGGACTTGTCCAAGTTGATGTTCAATTCTTTCAGCTTCTCTAGGTCAGTTCTTTTCTCTCGCATAGCATGTCTTTCATTTATTATATTCTGATGCCATTATAAACTAGCCAAGGGAAAAAGGACAATGTTTAACTTCTGCTTACATGGACTCACAATGCAGACTGTTCAAAACAAGACTGCAGGGCTAATATCACAGTCAGAGAGTTCAGGAAGCTCTGAAAACCATGGGAACCAGCGACCTGTTCAAAACTGAACTTTAATTCTACAAGGAAGAGAGAGCAGAGGAGAGAGAACAAGAAAACAGAAAGCAGAAAAGGACAAAGCTTCAAGAGACCACCCTGGCCACCTGGTGCCACTTGGGGTCTGGGGTGCTTGATGGCCTCTTAATGTTTTGAAGCACAGCCGGCAGCATGAGGAAGGCATGAGATACGGGGCAGCCCCCATGCACTTGGATCCTTTAGTTTCAGCTTCCAGCAGGGAAGTGCTTAATTGCATCCGTGATTGAGATGATCATTTTTATTGTGTTCAGCCCAGAGTTAAGGAGAGGGGGCCCCTCCTTAGGCAAGTTTTGAATTTCAGGTTATTTGTCATCTCTTAGCCATTATCAATGGTGCTGTTACTGTCATCATCATTATCATCAGAAGGGAAGTGTTAAGCCTATAATTACATGTGGCACTGTGCTAAGTGTGATACAGGGAAGCACTTGGTTCTTGCCGGCCAGATGCGCATAATCAAAACACACTCTGTGTCAGGGCAGACCAAAAGTACAAGTTTTGCACAGAAAGGAAGATGAAAACACTGAGTAAATAAGCAGGTCTTATGAAGATATAATTGCCTGGGTTCTGTTTTAGGACTACAAACTATCATCTGGGGACTTTTATAGTCTATTTAAATACTACCTCTAAACTACTGCTATGTTCCTGGCACAGCCCTAAGTACTTTATATGAATCTTATTTAATCCTTGCAACAGCCTTATATGACAAATGCTATGACTATCGCTAACCTACTTACCAGGTGGCAATGTTAAGTACACACTACTAGTAAGAAGCAGAACAAAGATGCTGAACCAGTCTATCTGACCACAGGGTCCATGGCAATGATAATTGCATTAAAATCCTCTCAGAGCCACTGCAAACTTTCATAGCAAATACATTTTCATAGCAAATACACTTTGGGGCCAGACTTTGAGTGCATTGCATTATTTGAAAATTTCGATGAACATTGTGTTAATGATCATATAAAACTCAGCCAAACAGACAAAGCAACAAGAGAGCAGGAAAGAATGAAGCAATTTATTTAGGGTAGTAGAACTTTTGAAGTTAGCTCTGTAATACTTTTTAAATGCTGTAATGTTATAAAAAGAAAGAAACACAGAACATAGGTAGAAGGGCATACTGAACTGGGAAGGAACTGCTATATTGGGAAAAAGAACAACATTATCTGAAGGATGAGTGAGTGAGTTGAGAGGCTGAAATAATTTGGATAAGCATCTCATCCATTTGAATTCTGATTATTTATAGGCACACTCATCCCTAATCCTAATGTTGGATTACTGACTATTAGGTTCTGATTATTCCATTAAAAGGATTCAATGATTGCATGTTAATTAAGGATTCTTCCAAGTTGATACTAATATACTGATAATTCTATCCTCTCTCTCTCTCTGACAATTTACTTTGAGATTCCATTTATTTAAAAGAGAAATGTTACGGATATAAAAGATGTTGTCTTTGATAGTCAAAATGAACTTACTAATTTGTTTGTTTAGTTTTCTGTTGGTTTGCTCTAGAAGTTGGACAGATCCAGCTTCTCTCCAAGGAGTATGTATCTTATCCACATTGAATTCCTTATTCCATCTAAGATATGACCGCTACATAGGAGGAAATGCTGGATAATGGAAGGATTATTGGACTAGCAGTTAGGAGTACTGGATTCTAGCCTCTCTTTGCTACATCTACAAAAGCAATTACAGAAAGTCCCTCAATCTCCTTAGGTTTATTTTGTTATTTCTAAAGAATCTCGTTGGGTTATACCAATGATTCTCAAAACTCACTGTGGATTAGAATTACTCAGAAAACATTTTTATCATATATATATAAAATATATATATCTGCTATCAGGGAACAATCCTGCATAAAAAATAAAAAAAAAACTACATTTTTTCTTTTCTTTTTTTTTATTGTTGTTTTTGAGACCAAGTGTCACTTTATTGCCCAGGCTGGAGTGCCAAGGCATGATCTCAGCTCACTGCAACCTCCACCTCCTGGGGTCAAGTGATTCTTGTGCCTCAGCCTCTTGAGTAGCTGAAATTACAGGCACCTGCCACCACACCCAGCTAATTTTTTAAATATATTTTTAGTAGAGACAGGGTTTTACCATGTTGGCCAGGCTGGTCTCAAGCTCCTTACCTCAAGTCATCTGCCTGCCTCAGCCTCCCAACATGCTGGGATTACAGGAGTGTGCCACCACGCCCGGCCAGCACTACATTTTTTCTGAGGCTCACTTTCGAGGGCTGCTGGGAACCCCTGCAGTCCTTTAGCCCCAACTAAAACAGCACTCCTAAAAGTGAATTGGGTTAGGCCAGTATGTTGGCTGTGCTTAGGGTTCTTGGCCATTCATACAGAGCCTTAATGTGTCATCAGTCTACCATCCTCCTCCCACCCCTGTCACCCACTGACATTCCATACTGATTCCTTCTTGAAGGAGCTGTCTTTTCTGGATTAGTTCATACATGCAGGAGAAGGAGTTCTGGCTTAGAATTCAGGCTATCTGAGTTCTCCTTCTAGCCCTGGCCCTAACCAGGTCTGTGATCTCAGCATACAACTTACCCTTCAGTGCCTCTGTTTCCTCATCTGTAAAAAGAAGGAATCCTTTCTTGCTCTTCAACTCTATGATCCCTGCTCAGACCTTGGGAGCCACTGCAGTGTTCAGCTGCTCTCAGTTTACTGTTTTCTGACTCATTCCTCTGCAGGGGCCCTTGCAAGGCCCTGGCCTGCCTGCCCCATACCCGCAGGCTATGTCTGACTGCTGCAGAGCAGCGAGATCCCAGGGGGCTCCTCTTTTCTTTCCTTCTTTGCGTATGAAACAAGTAATCTGGCACGTTGGTGGTTTTCTGGGCAACAGAAAATCGCAGGATTGTTCCCTGATAGCAGGGCTTTTCTGGGCAACACAATTCTGAAACTGTCCTCTTACTCACTTGTCAACCCATGACGGACAGTAAAGGGAAGAGGAGGGCCTTTGACTTCACTGGTGGGCAGGGGAGGAAGCTCTTGAAGACATAAAGGGATGTGACTGTGGCAGCTGCTCTGCTTGTTGAAACCTTGGTATTCTTACATGTGGCTTGTGATTGAGGTTCTGACTCTTGTACTTGGCATGGTCTTTTGTGTGATGGATGGTGAATATAAGTAAGTCTGATGCCTAATTAAGAACACCATACAATTACCCATGACCATACAGATGATGTGGTTGTCAAGAAAAGGCTTCACCTGGAAGAGGGATGAAGATAGGATTTTATACTGGACTGTCGTGGAAAAATATCAGCATCTTCCATTTAACTCCATGAGCCTCATAAACACTATGTCCTAGCTCCCTGTAGTCCTCCTTGTTTATGCATATGATTTGACTTTCCTTCAGTTTCTCTGAGCATTCTACTGTTTCAGTGATAGGTAACCATTTTTTCATCTTGAAACTGTTCTAAAATTTGCACTTTTTGATTGTTCTTTAAAGATGGCCCTGAGGCATTAAAAACAGGGAAGAGGATGGGCTCACAGATGGGAGGCTAAATGGAATAACAAGTGACCGAGAACCAAAATATTATACTACTTCCCTCGCCCCTCCTGCCTGCCAAGTATGATCTGCCTATTCATCTGAGTCCAGTAAAGTGTAACAAGTATCAGACCACATGAATGAATCCTCTCCCTGCTGAGAACTGACCGCAAGAGGGCTCCTGGGAACAGAAGTCCACTGAGCTTCTGCAGATTGACCGAGAGTTGTCTAGATTTGTAAACAGGATGAGGAAGAGACTATTCCACAATCTTTGGTGCGGAGGGGAATGTGATATTTAGTAGAACAAGGCCCATAAAGCTAAATAAAAATGTTTTATTTTAGGTCATTAAACTGTAGGTCATATAACCTTTAAAACAGCATGCATTATAAATCAGCAGCTCAGGTTTATAGGGTAGCTTATCATTCATTTAACAGGCATAGTGATAGTACTTGAGGCTCGGGCCACTCCTTACCTCTTTCTAAATTAAGAGAATTTCCAAATTTCTTTTTTTTTTTTTTTTTTCCAAAAAAAGGAAGCTCATTCTTTATGGGCTTCTGCTACCCCCAGCCCAGTGTTCAGCCACAATGCTTCTCACTGTGGCGGCAGATACTAACATTCAGATGCTCAGAAAACACAAGCAGTGAACCGTCATCCAGAGAGTACAGGTGATCTCTAAGGGAGAACTTTGAGAGCCTCAAAACTACCTTTATATGTAGTGGACAAACATATTACATGTCTCCAGCGGACTTTTAACCCAGAATACCACCCATCTTAGGGTTTCGCTGGTGCTGTTCTTCCACAGATAAAATACTTAAAAGACATATTTATTTAACTGTCTTTGCAGAAACATGAGATGATGTAAATGGATGCCAAATCAAAGAAGCAGTACCCAAAAGTACATTCTGCACGAGTCCACATACATCAAATTCAAAAACAGGCAGAACTTTTAGTGCCACTGAAAGATACATTTAAAAATGGTTAAAATTGTAAATTTTATAGTATGTCTATTTTACCTCACACACAAAAGAACAAAAAACCAAACGCCTGAAACCAAAACCTCAGCACAGTTAATCTAATGAGTGACAGCTCAGGAGATTAGCTGCCATTGGGATTATCAATGACTGCAAGGAGGCATGAGCGGGCCTTCTGGATACACAGAAGTTTCTGTTTGTCATCTGAATGTTGGCCGTACAGCTGGCTCACTTTGGCAAGATTTATTGAGCTGTATGCTATGGCAAGCTTACTTTTCTAGGTAAGTGTTTTGCTTCAGTAAGACATTTATCAGAAAGTAAGAAGGTGCTAAAAAAAATCTTAGTTGATTTGATTTAATTTGACTGGGGTATTGGTCACAAGTATGAAAATTCATTCTATTCTTCAGGTGCCACAGGTATTTGGGCAGAGATAATTGAATAAAATTATGTCAGTGAATAGTATTTCTATTTTTTTCCTTGCAAAAATCAAATTTGGTTTAAGGATGACAGGGCAAGGTTTTGTCTGCATTTAGACCACAGCATTGCCACCCTTTGAAGTTGCCTTATTTCTTTGAAGCTGCCTTATTTCTTTGAAGCTCTGAAAGCACGTGGTAGCTGCAACAATATAGAGAGGGCTAGTCTAATGGTCTGCTCTTAGTTACATGGCACGTAGGCTGTTTTCCTTAAAAGCCCTACCTCCGTGTGGCTCTGTGGGATAGTGAGCTTCCTGTCGTCTACTGGAGGCCAGAGAATAATCTAGAAGGGATGCTCTGCAGAGGCTGCTTATATCGCAGAGACGTTGAACAAAATTATCTATAATGTCCCATGTAATTCCAAGATTCTGTTTCTACCATTCTCTAGGCGTTTATAGACAATGTTTATTAAATATGGGCCCTCATCTCTGTGTCAGTTTCTCCTTCGGTAACTTTGTGAAGGCAAGTCCTAAAGGTTAAAGAAAAATAGCATTCCTTTTAGGACACTTGTATTGGTCTTTTAAGGCATTTCACAAACTGGATGGCTTAAAACAAGAGAAATGTATTCTCTCACAGCTGTGGAGACCTCAAGTGTGAAATCAAGATGTCAGCAGGTCCATTTTCCCTCTGAAAACTCAGGGAAGAATCCCTCCTTGTCTCTTACAGCTCCTGATGGCCCCAGCCACCCTTAGGACTCCTTGGCTTGTAGCTGCATCACTCCAACCTCTGCCTCTGTGGCCTTCTTCCCTGCATGTCTGTGTGTCTCTGTGTCCTTTCTTCCTCCTACAGGTACACTAGTCATTGGATTTAGGGCCTACCCTAAACACAGGATGATTTCATCCTGAGATCCTTAATTATGTCTGTGAAGACCCTATCTCTAAATAACGTGACAGTCTGAGGTTCCAGGAGGATATAATTTGGGGGATGACAGTATATTCAAACTATTGCCAACACCTTCTTGGAAAGAAAAAGAAAAAAAATCAACATTAAAAACCTGCAGGGTATCCAATAAATGCAAAGTGAGTGTTGAGAGAATAAAGCGTTGAGTCCACTCTCAGGAAGGGTGAGGGCTCCGACGGGGAGGTTATCCACACGTCCATTCGTTCAGTGAATTATTACTGGGCCCTGAGCTATACCAGGCACTCTGTTAGGTACTGAGTGTAGAGCAGCAAAATAAAGAAACAGAGACCATCCTCATGGCACTTATGGTCCAGCGGGGGAGATCAATATTAATCTAAGGAACAAAAAAAAAGATCACTGCAAATTATTAAAAAATACAGTGCAGCATATCATTAGAGATAATTATCTTGAGAAGAGGCCCAGCTTTTGATGTGGGGTCTGCCAGAAAAGTTTTCTCAGAGGAAATCATATTTAAGCTGAAACCAGAGGATGAGTAGGAGTTAGCCAGGTACCGACTGGAGAATAACACTCCAGGTAGGCAGAGTGGTGAGTTCAAGGGCTGGGATGGAGGTCACTGTGGCTAGGATACAGTGAGCAAGTCCCGGCAGGGCATGGGATAAGGAGTGGGTGCCTGGAGCCTCATGAACCCCTGGCAGTTCACAGCCAGGATTTGGGGGTCCCTGCAACAAGAAGACCCAGAAAGTTAGAAGAAGAGGAACGGCAAGCTCTGAATTCTATTTTAAGATGACTCTCCTGCTTGATGTGGAGAAGGGAGGGACCAAAAAGTGACCCCAGCAGGCTAGGTATGATACGGTGGTGCAGGCAGCTGGAGCAGAGACCCTGGTGCCAGGAACCATTAGAAACATATTCCTGCTACTGCAGCCAGTCAGCTGACCACTGTATTTCCTAGGCTGAGAGGCAAGCATGGCTCAATAGAGATCTGTAGAGCTCCATCATCCATATGGAACTGACTTTCAAAATGATGAAATAGAACTAATTTTCAAGTAGCTCTTATCTAAAACTAACAAAGGGGGTTTTACTTGAGTACTATGAGCACTCTATGCTCATTTGTTGTTAAATTTTTGAAATTATTTTCTGGTTTGGAATGTAGATCCAGAATTTGATATATGCAGATGAGCATGTGCTAACATGGCCGTGGTGTTAGTTAAGATCCGGAAGTGCTATCACAGAGGATGGGAAGGGCCTCCTAGAGAAGTGAGAGTCTCTCAGACCTAGAAATACTGGCACATGATACCTCTGAACCCGCGGAGTACCCAGTATACACCACCAGGAAGCTGTGTGGCACACTGTTTTTAAATCTCAATGGAAGCAGTCTTGGACAACAACCTTTGTTTTCTATCTAGGGAGGATCTAGACTTTAGGTGAATGAAGGGGAGATGAAAGGTGAGAAATTTAAGGAAAGGTGTGTTCTAATTATGAAAATAATTTGTATGACCATTTAACTTGTGACACAGAGCTCTTCCTGTGTGGTTACCAATTCTGTACTTGCAGGTACAAGTCTGTTTGATGTACTAGGTGCACATGGGACCCCTTCCTCGGGATTTCTTAACATGCTGCTGTTTCCTACTCCTTGTGTCATTGGCTGGGAGAATGTTCACAACAGACTCTGGCAAATGAGTTCATCCTCCTTGCAGATAACCATCTTATAGAAGA
Organism: Pan troglodytes; assembly: GCF_028858775.2. Classification (NCBI taxonomy): domain Eukaryota; kingdom Metazoa; phylum Chordata; class Mammalia; order Primates; family Hominidae; genus Pan; species Pan troglodytes. The sequence goes on from NC_072415.2 coordinate 62,783,180, forward strand.
ATCACATTGTCTTCCCGGCCGAAGCCCTCTTGTCTGAAGGAAACCTGCTGTTATGTGCGTGTGTACCATTCCAACCTCAGTTCCTCCCCATCCCCTTAAAAAGATGTGCAGTGTATGATCCCTACAGATAATGTAGGAAAAGTCTGGGTTTGAGAGGTGGGCTAGGGCAGAGAAGGCCTTAGCAGAGGGCCTCAGTGCCCATCTGCGTAGTATTATCCACATGAGTAAGTTGTTTCCATTGAAATCAACAGGACCGTATGGCAATGTTCAAATCTGAAATTATTTCCAATGGATTCCTGTGTAGTTACAACTCTATACTTGCAATCTTTGTGATTTCAATTTGGAAAGTCATTCAAGTGAGTAACTTAATGTTGGGCTGTTCCTTATGTTTTCCCTTCAAGCTCAAAAAATTCTCAAAATAATGATATTATAAGCAAACTTTGACTGTGCCTAACAGGACAGTGAGGGGTTACAGTTCTGTTTGTTCCAAATATAAACTATCAGGTCAGATTTGACTTTATCAACTAGGCACTGGGTTTTATGAAGACAAATCCGACTTGTGTGAAGCCAACTTTTAACTCCTAGATAATATCTTACCTAGAAAGAGATAATCTGATTTATCTTCCAATGTACAACGGGCCTTTTTCCTAAGGCACAGTGAGGAGGACTTCACTAAGGCACATATCACAACATTTCTCCTCTTTCATGCCCCTTAAGCCCCCTAATTTTTCTCTAAAGATGATGGTCTCTTGGTTACAGAGGTACCCCAAATCACTTTTTTAAAGTAAGTAAATGGCCAGGCACAGTGGCTCATGCCTGTAATCTGAACACTTTAGGATGCCGAGGCAGGTGGATCACCAGAGGCCGGGAGTTCCAGACCAGCCTGGCCAACATGGTGAAACCCTATCTCTACGAAAAATACAAAGATTAGCCGGGCATGGTGGCAGGCACCTGAATCCCAGCTACTTGGGAGGCTGAGGCAGGAGCATCACTTGAACCTGGGAGGTGGAGGTTGCAGTGAGCCGAGATTGCATCACTGCATTCCAGGCTGGGCCACAGAGTAAGACTCTGCCTCAAAAAAATTTATAAAATAAATAAATAAGTAAATAAAATAAAGTAGGTAAAATGCACATTGCATTCATGTCTATGACAGTTGTGGGTGCACATGGATTAAAGAGCTCTAGAATTCTAAAAGGCTTGCTACAAAACATCATTCCCTTGCTGTTCCACCTCCAGTCTACTCCCCCTCCCAAAAGGAACCACTTTGAATTTCAATACAAGTTTATTAGGGAATTGTGCTCTATATCTCTAAGGAACATGCTTATATTGTTCCTTTTTAAACTTTTTTCCAGCTTAGGCTTTATCTGCTAACTTCCATCTGTGGCAGAGATAGAGATGGCTTCCTTTCCTACCTTTCACCATTCACCTCCACCCTCAATACTCCTTCTTCTCATCCTCAGACTCCCAGTAAAGTTATATCTTAATTTGGTTAGATCAATATTCAGTGTTCTCACTACTGAGTTAGAACATACTATGGTTATTATTTATGTAGTATAATTTCCACTCTCCCAACCCCCACTCCAGACTTCATAATTGTCTTGTGCTTTGTTTTCATAGCTTTAACATACTTAAGTCTTCATCATCTGCCTATTCGATTGGTGCAAAAGTAATGGCGGTTTTTGCAATAATAAATGTCCTCCCAATTGTTCAGACGCATCTGTCCATTTCTTCTTTTTGAGGAACTCTCAGAGACTCCTGACCTGCCCTCACCTGGATGGGTTGGCTGCTACACACTGAGCAGTGCAGTCACTAAGGGTCTCCTTTCACCACCATTTTGAGGATTTCCTGTACTTCCCTTTCTTACTGCTTTACCAACTTCCTGACTCTCCTGTCTGCTGTATTCCCTCCTTTTGGTGGGTTATATTTTTCAGTAGCTTCTTGAGAAAGGATTCATGGGAGCTAAAATTAAAATTTTATGTGTTAGAAAATGTTTTGGTTCCATTTTCTCACCTAATCTGTAGTTTGGTTAGGTATGCAACTCTAGGTAAGGAAATGTTTTCTTCCAGAATTTGAGAGCATAGCTCTATTGTCTTCTAGCTTCCAAGGCTGCTTTTGACAAAGTCTGATGAATTCTGGTAGCTAATCCTATTAGATTAGCTATCGCTACCCCTCCCTCCCTTTCTCTCACTCTCTGGAAATTCATAGGATGTTCTCTTTTGTCTGCAGTGATCTGAACTCTCATGATATTGTTTGTTTGTCTTTTTGCTCTAATTCTTAGGCTGTGTCTTTATATTCAAGTGAAATATTTCTATTGGCAGTAGATAATAATAAAAATAATCCAAAATGCAGCCGTAATAAATTAGACACAGAATTCAACACAAAAACCATTCAGACGCTTTACTGGTGATCCTGCCATTAAGGATGACACAAACCCTGTCTGTTGTTGCCTACTAGGATAATTATTGCAGATCGGTGAGGAGCCAGAACACCAAGGCATTGTAGAACGCCAACAGTAGGCTAGAATGTAAAGGAGGAAAACCTAGAAAAGAGCAGGTTTGGCTTCAGCAGTCCCTCAGACCTAATTACCATTCTCAAAGGGACACGAACACCATATTTAAAGCATTCATCTAACTTACAGAGGGTGAGGCTTGGCTATGGGAGGGCCCTGCAGCCAGCATACCTGAGGTCAGATGAATCACTTAGCATGGCTTTGGAGTGTTCTGTCTGAGGCTGGAGTCAGGCTTATAAGGGCTTCTTTGCATTTTAGGGGCCCAGCCAAGTAGACTAATGCAAGAAAGTCTTTATATCCCAGAGTAGGGAATTGTGGCATAAATCAAGAAGGCAATGCTGAAAACCCAAATTACACAGATGAAATGAACCAGAGAGGTAAGGGCAAAGGCAAGCCTAAGCTGACCCTCAGGCATCCTAGGTGCTTGATCGGAGATGACATGATTCATACCTAACCCCACCAGCTGTGAGCCACTCATAAATAACCAGTCTGTCAACACTGTCTCAGAAGTGGGAAGAGTTGATTCTGCAAGCTGAAAATCTTCAAAGGTACAGATGAGTATCCTGAGAAGAGGCAGAAAGGGGCAATAGTGAGTATTTCAGACCTCTAGAGACCACCCATCACTTTCACTACCAGATATCAACTTTATTTTACCTTTCATGGATCCTGTTCTCTTGTTTTCATAGATCTTCCTCTCATACCTTTTTTTTAAAAAATACAGAGTCTCACTCTGTTGCCCAGGCTGGAGTGCAGTGGTGCAATCAGGGCTCACTGCAACTTCGGCCTCCTGGGCCTAAACAATCCTCCTGCCTCAGCCTCCTTAGTAGCTGAGACTACAGTTATGTGCCACCACATCCTGTTATTTTATTATTTTGTTTAATAGAGATGAGGTCTTGCTATGTTGCCCGGGCTGGTCTCAAATTCCTGGGCTCAAGTGATCCTCCCATCTCAGATTCCCAAAGTGCTGAGATTACAGGTGTGAGTCATTGTGCCCAGCCTCATACCTTATTTTTAATCCTTTCTCAATAGCCAGTTTTATCTTACCTGTACCCATATTTCCAAAAATTTGCCTAAATTTCCTGTGGTTGCTCAGAACTCTACAGCTCTCCTCAATTTCAAATTGTAACTTGAAATTGAACCTGAATTCTTCCTAAGATTTACCAAGAGACCAGCATGATCAGTACATCCTGGTTATTTTTTGTCCTTTGGCAACCATTTGTATGCTTATTAAAACTTGTCTCCCTCTTTCATAGCAGCCTAAAATTTTCTTGAAGCAAAGGCTGTCTTTCATTCATCATGTCACTCAAACACCCTATACACACAGCTTCAGCACAGGTAAACCAGCACAGTGAGTAAACCTGGCTCCATCTGACCCATTCTACGCAATTCCTTCCCCTAGACGGAGTCTTACTCTTCACTACTAAGGAAGCCTAACCTTGGAAATGGACCTGTGGGCAAATAAAGCTGTTTTCTCTTCCAGGGATGTTTCCATTTGAAACTTCAGCTGGATGGCCACATGAAAGTCTTTCTCACCAAATAAAGAAATAGCTAACTATGAGGGTTATTTTCTTCACCAGGGAACCTACCTGATCTCTTTCAAGGCATTCCCTGTAGGCAGCTTCCCACTAGGCCACAAAAACCAGATACTGTCATGATTGATTGATCAAGAAATACCTGCCCACAGAGGGCCACACTTCCTCTGAGGCTCAGGCACCTTTTTCAGGAGGGAAGGAATGCTAGACTCAGGGAAAGGGCTCCTGACCATGAAATGCTCAGAAAGTTGGTGTGTGCCAGGGTCAGAGCACTGCTGAGAGCGCCAGTGATCAGTACACATTCCATTTCCCTCTGTGCCCAGCACTGCCCCTTGAAGTCACTGTTCTGTCTTTTCAGAATGGAAAAAATTAGAGAACAACAACTTGCTCAAAAGCTTCAAGTTCTTGCAAGAATGTCAATTAGGTTAGACGGTGACATAATAGAATAATGTTCATATGGCAATTCCTTACAGCATAATGATCCCAAATAATATCACCTATTGCTACAGCCTGTGCCATGCAGGCTGCCACACATAAAGAAGCTGGCAGTGTGTGATAGGCAGTGGGAGAAGCTGAAGTTGTTACTAGGTAATGAGAAAGATGGTGTAAATACCATGTCTTGGTTTGTGGGGGAGGTGTTGCCTGTGGAGGAGGTATGCGACTCATGGGAGAGGGTGGTTTTATCTTACTAGGAGTAAAGACTCTTAATGTGTTCAACAAGGTCGATGATTTTGACTAAGATGGCATAGCCAATACATATTACAGAGGAAAAAAAGACCAGATAAGGCAATTGAGATAGGAAACATAAACTGGAAATGAAATACATATCAGTATAGATCAGTTCACACTTGAGTCACGCATCAAATGTTCATGGTTTAGCCTGGCACTAGTGGGTCTTGATCCACCACCACATCTCTATATGCTCTTATGAACACTCTTACACTTTTCAAAATCTTCTTACATACATTATCTTATTTATTAGGGGAAACAGAATGAACTGCTAATATCATTCCCACTTTAAAGATAAATAAATGGAAGGACAGAGAGATTAAACTAACTGCTCAAGGTCACACTGATAGCAAGTGATCACATTTTGACCAATATTGACCATGATGAACGACCAAGTGCTGAACACTAACTACAGGTAATATGTTAATTCCCAACAGCCCTAGCAGATGACTAGTGACATTATTCCTGTTTCGTAGAAAAGAAGTATACGTGACTTGCTAATGTCACACACAGCTGGCAATGGCAGAGATCAGGTTCAAATCTAGATATGCTTGCCTCCGGAGTCTGCAATCTTAAGCACTATCCTTTCTCTCTGTAATCCAGCAATTTGCCTCCTCCTGGAAGAATCTAGTGATTCTTGCATAGTAATTGTGATTTTTCTATTAAACCCCATCTCTTTCCACCATGGTACCTTCATTTTAATTGATTTCACTATTTGTAACATCATCTCACACTTTTTCTGTTAGTCACTTTTAAAAAGTATTATTCCATACACCCCACCTGCCTGGTCTCACAATGCACCTGATTCTCCAGCATTATTTATATACTTCTCCCTTCCTTCTCTAGTTATTTGGAAATATTTTTAAGGCAGAAACAATGTTTTAATTTTATATTACATTTTATTGTTTTTGCATTGAAACCCAGGTCTCCCAACTCCAAATGTAATACTTTGATCAAAAGCACAGGCTCTGAAGTCAGGAAGACTCAACCAAGTTCATGTTCTGACTCTGCCTCTGACTGGATGAATGACTATGGCCAAGCTATGTAGTCTCTCTGACCCAAAAATTACTCATCTGTAAAATGGAGCTAGCCAAATCATAGATCAGATGTGAGGAATATTCTAGGTCATGTATAAGCTATTCTACATAGTGAGTAGCAGATTTAGAAATGACTCAATAGAAACTGCTATTGGTGTTATCATCAGTATTAATTATAGTTATGAAAAGAAAGCTGCCAGCTTTGGAAAACTCCTAATGCTTAAAATTTCTCTGGCTTAGGAAATCTCTGGATGTTTTCTAAGAGTCTAATAAATAGGGATGTCTCACATATAACTCAGATGGTTTGATAAAAGCCATTTCTTGAATATGATGCTGGAGTCAGTAGATAGATTGTCACAGCAGTAATAGATATATCACAGTCAATAGAAAGCTATAAGAAATGGAAATCCAAAGTGATTGGTTATGGAAATGAAAAATTACTTTTCCCTACCTTGAAAACAGGTGATGTCCTTCAGCCATTTACTGTCATTGGAAAATGAAAATAGTACTATTTTTGTTAAAATAACTGTGACTGACCAATTCTTTTTTGTAATATGTTCAATGGGAAATTTCTTAGTTTTCTGAGACCATTCTGGGCTAATAAATTAGAAAGTTTCCAAGAGTTAGGATAAGGACTTTGAAATGTGATGACCAGTTTCAACATGAAGCTGACAGTGTAATGAATAACAGAGTTTCGGGATCCTGAAACTTTGATTGCTTTTCCTTTTCTTATTTGCTTTGTTCATCTCAGAGAAGAAAATGATCCACATTTGTAATATCACCTTATCCTGCAGTTGGACATTAAACATTTATTTTAAACATTAAAACTGCTGAGCTTGCGAGTTTATGACCCACAGATACTTCTATTTATTTATTTTTAAATTTTAATTTCTTTATGTTGAAATTGCAAAATCCAGTGAATCAAAGGAAAATGATACCTGGAAGCTGTGACTTTTCATGAAGTGTAACCAAATACAGCTGGTCAGGAGAGCATGAAGCAGGGATTTTGTTGGTGGTGCCGGCTGGAATGGCAGGGCTGAAATGTACACATTTGTTATTGGATGCTTTATGGTTTGGTTATGTTTGGATTATGGTTTTTAAAATATCTTTGGGTTTTGAAAACCCAGAACAATGTATTCATAATCCATGGTCCATCAGCTTTATTGTGGCTTTCATTTTATAGAGAAAGAGTGGTTTTGCATTTGCAATGAATTAGCTGTTTATTTTCCCAACTCTCCCATTTCATTATAGTGATACAATTTATTCACCTAACGATAAACAATTTTTTTTCCAATTCTTGGTCAGTGATTGGATTACACTAAAGGAATTTTGTTTTCAGGGTGTTGGTGTGTATCCATAAAACAATATAAATTTTGTATTGATGAGGGAATTGACTTTCCTATTTAATTATGATTGTGGGCCCCGTCTCTCTCTCTCTCTCTCTCTCTCTCTCTCTCTCAATGAATAAAATACAGAACTATTGTGAAGAGATAATAAGCTACTAAAAAGCATTCAGTAGTTGTTACTGTTATAAATTATTCACTCCCTGTGGCTTCAGAAATAAAGTTCTTTATCTTTTCAGAGGCAGCTCAAGGGTAGAGGCATTTAGGAGATCTCTCACCGAGTAGGCAGACTGAAGATTTCTCCCTGTACTGTTATTGCTTATGTGCTCCATCTCTTAGGGTGAGGTAGTTTGCCTTTCTTCTCCCAAGATTGTTATACATGAAAATATAAAGATCATTGTATTTTGATGCATCTTCCAGGAATGCTGAGAGGTAATGAAAAGAGACAAGTACAACCCATATGAGAGATCATTTCCTCAACTCTTTGTTAAGATAGATGCATTGTAAATGGGAACATACTGTGGTGTATTGGCAGGCAGGTCATCCGAGTCTCTGGATGTGGAGAATTACAATGTGCCTCTGTTATGTCATTTTATTTTGTACTCACATGAGCAATTGCAGGAATGCACAAGCTAACATATCAGTTATGAAAGAGCCCAAATGAGGGCCTACGGATGAATGAGTCTCCATAGCCAATAGTTGACAGTGCTTAGAGTCCTGAAGGATGATTTCATTGACTTGTTGCATCCTTCATGCAAACAAGGATTCGACAGCTGTCAAAAGGGCAGATTGGTCTCTAGACTCTCCAGGGATCTATGTGAATAGTGTCTGTTTGGAGAAGTGATTAGAAATATTAATGGGCTCTGAAAACAAATCAAAAAGCATGTACCTCTAAGACCGGGCTCCCTATAGGGTCAAATTCAGGAAAATTGGATTTTAACAATTGAATTTGTTTTGGTTCTTTTTTAAAAATTTAAGCATAATCTCTATTTTGAATGAAACTGTTATAAGAGAGAAAAGTAAGCTTTACTGAAATAGGCAGTAGGTAGGGCTGAATTTAGTATTCTGTTTTATTGTTGTTGTTTGTTATTTGCTTGCTTTGTGATTATGCCTAAATCTAGAAAGCCCAAACGAAGCATCATTCCCTTAACATTTGTCTTCTCTTTCCTTTTATTTTTATTTATTTGAGACGGAGAGTCTTGCTCTGTCACCCAGGCTGGAGTGCAGTGGTGCAATCTCGGCTCATTGCAACCTCTGCCTCCTGGGTTCAAGTGATTCTCCTGCCTCAGCCTCCTGAGTAGCTGGGATTACAGGTGCCCACCACTACACCTGCCTAATATTTGTATTTTTGGCAAAGATGGGGTTTCACCATGTTGGCCAGGTTGGTCTCAAACTCCTGACCTCAAATGATCTACCTGCCTTGGCCTCCCAAAGTGCTGGGATTACAGGCCTGAGCCACCATGCCCAGCCATTTGTCTTCTCTTTCAATGCACAAAAACAGGAACTATCTCTTTGCTGGGTTATATATTCAAATTTTAACACACCAAATTATTTCTTCTTGTGGGATTAAAGTTTTAGATAATGCTAAAGTCAGTGAAAGAAATATTTACTGTTTTCAGAACAAGACGGATTGAATCGAGAGCTGTGGCCCACAGTAGAATGGATATTTAAGAAGCATGTGGATGTTCCTGGTTAGAATGTTAATCCATAAGAGGCAAATCTAAGGGTAGAACAGAACACTAGACCTGGAAGGATCTTAGAAATCACCTTATCCAAGCTATTTACTTTCAGAGGAAGAAAGAGACATGAAAAAGAGAGAATTGCCCAAGGCCACACAGTCAGGATGAAATCATCAGGAGTAGAATTCAGGTTTCTTGGCTTTCATTGTTTTATAAATGTCTTGAAGCACTGACTTAAAAACTAAGTAAAATCCACTTATTTCAAAGAATATTTAATAGCAAAATTTCTAAATAACCTAGTAAATACTTGCAGTTTGTTTCAATGATTTTTTAAAAAAATGAACATTACCTATGATTATGTAAGAGTAGAGGGCAGTGGTTCTCAACTGGGGATGATTTTGCCCCTCCCACACCAGAGAACATTGGCAATGTCCAGAGACATTTTTGGTTGTCACAACTGGAGAGGGAGAAGGGAAAGGTACTGGGATCTAGTGAGTAAAGACCAGACTGTGTTAGACATCCTATAATGCACAGGTCAGCTCCCCACAACAAAGAATTATCCAGCCCATAATGTCAACAGTGCCACCACTGAGAAACCATGGCCTAGGTGCATGCACTTTGACGAATGCAACAGCTTACTTTCTTCTTCCCTTTTCTTTTTTTCTTATTGATCTACCGTGGTTCTAAGAAGAAATACCTATATATCACCATGGTTGATATTTGCAAAAAACTCTTGCAAAGTATGTGAACTATTGCAGATGTTTGTAAATCCTGGATTCCAAACATGGAACCCTTGTGTACTTGTTTTCTATAGTTAACGACTGGCACTGTTCAGTGACACTCAATCAGAGCTGATGCTGGCTATGAGTACTGCGTGGCCATGCAAGCTGACACTGGCTGAATTCAAACCTTCTTAAGCAGATGAACATTTATATGTGGGGAGAGACCTGGAAGACAAACTGGAATCTGGAAGGGTTAGGATATTTGGCCTAGTCCTCACAGAGGGGCTATGTATGAGGCCTCCGAAGTTCACTGGTTCTGATAAACACTACAGTTTCTTGAGGGAAATCAGATAATGCAATAATGCACTGCACCCCAAGAATTAGGCATTTTCAGACTTCATTGGTTTTCTAGAGAAGTCTGCTTAATCATTATATCCTGTTGCAAACAAACCGCTAGACTGACAGTACCACCCAATAAAAGAATAAAATTTGTCCATCTATCATTAAGATAATTGTTATTGATTAGTCTCCTTATAATTTTCTGCCTTTTGTTTTCAGATATTGGCTATAAATCACAGCCACAACAGGCACCGAGCCTGTGTTTGTGTCTATTATGTGGTCCTGATAAGGCCAGGCAGCGTTTTTCACCTTCCTGATGCGAGTTATTGAGATTGATTGAAGCGCTTTGCTTGTCCTATCCTAGACACTGTGTAATTAATGTTTCATTATGTTAATACATGCAAATGTGAGAGTATGTGTTTGATTGGGAGGTGAGAGAACAAAAAGGATTAAAGAGTTCACTCCAAAGTACAAATTAATTTATTGCATTGCTGACTGTCCTCTAAGGAATGAGAGAGTAGGCTTCAAAATGAAAGGAGAAAAATGCACAAAGAGAAAATGCTGTTGCAAGGCTGTCTTTCAGAGGTGGTGTAGTTAATGGTTACAAAACAGATATTCAGTCATATGACAGAGACCTTGCCTATGCAGTGGTTTCAGCATGTCTCCCTCTATAGTGAAAGGGTTTAGGACAGGGAAGCCAAAGAGTATTTTCTCTTTACATATACAAGCATTTATGCATAGACATAGTATATTAGAACCATACTATATTAATACAGTAGAGTTATCTTTCATATGTAAACAGTGATTGATTTCATGACATTATTTGAGGTGCAGCAGGAAGGAAATTTTCACCCCCAAAAAACCCACCCACAGATCTACCACAATTATGTGCATATTACTGCATTTTCTTCCTTGTCTTCACAGTGATAATTTTGATTATTTCCTAATATATTAATATATAATGCTCTGTGATTTACTTATTTCCTTAATGTCAGACAATATGTTTCTATTTGTCTGGATTTGCTATGATAGCAAATATTTTAATGAGCACTGTTTTTGTATATACAATAATTTTTGTTCTATTGAATTATTTTGCTGAGATAGCTTCTTAGGAGTGGAATTACTAGAGCCTAAATCTTTTTATGGCTTTCTATATGCATTGCTGTTTTAGAAAAATTCCCACTCCCAATATCTAGCATAGAAACTCAATAAATGCGTGCTGAATTTAAGGAAGCCTAGACTTCTACTAGACTATCCTAACTCTTGAGGTTGCCATATTAAGTTGTTTTAGCTAATCATTCCTTAATGTGGGTAAAAGCTACTGACTCCTCCCATACATACCCATGAAGTGATGGTATTTTGAATGGGTTTTAAAAATAAGAAGCAAAAGAAAAAGGTGTTTAGAATTTAAGACTCAGCCAGGAAGGGCAGGCTTGGATTGGAGAGAGAGTACTAATAGCACTCTGAAGTCACTGGATAACCAAGGAGAAGGGCTTTGAAAAAGTAAAGAATTCTAAAATAAACATGGATTGTGTCTTATCCAGGATTTATTCACTGGAGGTATTGTAGAGCAATCATTATAAGATATTCACAACTATTATTATGTTATGTGACTTCATTTATTGTTTATTTACTTTCAATTCTGATGATTACCTTAGAGCAGGGGGCAGGGTGGGAATATGTGGTCATGCCCGTTTCTTTTCCCACTGTCTATGGCTGCTTTTCTGCTACAATAACGAAGTGGAGTAGTTGGTCCATAAAGCTAAAAATAGTTAAATGGCCCTTTGCAGAAGAAAGTTTGCAGACCTCTGATATAGAGAAATAAATCTGACTGTGAGAAATGGAGATTGAAGTCCAATACATTTCAAATTCATACTTATTCTTTGGGCAAATTATAATTTGTCACATCCGCAGGCTCAGTTTTCTCCTCTCTAAAAATCAACATAACAATAATCAGGTAGTTGGAAATTAAATCATGTAATAGGTTAAAGTATTGGTTCATTTGTCCTTCCCTCTTCTGAAAGAAAAAGTTCAAAAATGTAATCAGTGTTTATCTAGTAGTTACGTTCATGCTGTCCTGATGTGTTCATTTGAAGATTCATTAGATGTAAATTTTTGAGAGTATTTTGTATGAGTTAATAATTAATGTAACCAAAAATGCTAAGTCAATCTTCTGTAAATGTCCCCTGTTTGTAGCTACAGCCATGCTTAACTGTAGGTTGCTGATGTCAGCATTGGCTGGGAAGGTTGTCTGAACACATTTATCTGTGTCAAAGCATCAAACTCACCACTATTAAGCAAAATGGCATAGAGTTGTGAGTTACTGAATGTGATGGAGAAGGGTTCTCTCCTGTGATCCTAACTCCCATGCCCCATTCTGCCATTATTCTTCATGGTCAAGACCAGTGGAGTTAGCAGTGTCTAAGTGTCTGCAGTCCTTTCTAACATGATTCATGTACCATTTTTCATAGTCACACTGCAAATTGACAAGGAAGTCAATACTTTGGTGATATTTCTTGGTTCACAGTTTCCTTCAGTCAGACCCATCACATTTTTGATCATTTGGTCTCAGTTCGTTTTCAGCTGCATGCCAGTGTAACTAGTCTGCAGCCATCCCTTTCAAGTTAGTGTCAGGAGGTACACCAATAAACACTGCCTTTTTTTGTTTTTTGTTTGAGACAGGGTCTCACTCTGTTGCCCGAGCTGGAGTGCAGTGGCATGATCATAACACATTGCAGCCTCAGACTCCTGGAATCCAGTGATCCTCTCACCTCAGCCTCCCAAGTAGTTAGGACTAGAGCTGTGTACCACCACAACTGGCTATTTTTAAAATGTTTTTGTAAAGACAGGTTCTCGCTATGTTACCTAGGGTGGTCTCAAACTCCTAGCCTCAAGCAGTCCTCCTGCCTCAGCCTCCCAAAGTGCTGGGATTACAGGTAAGAGCCACTGAATCTGGCAGACACTGGCGTTTTATCCATACCTAAAGAAGTTTCCATTAATGGGTAAACAACATTCAGATGAGAATGAGGCATGATTCTCTGTAATTCAAATTTAACTGAAAATCCAGAAGCATAAGAGTATATTATACATTTCAGAAATAGAAATGTATATACTATATTTCAATATAATTAATTCTGTTTCTAGTGCCTGACAAGATTTATCACTACCAGATAAAAATAAATATATTTCAAACTAGAGTGTAATTATGAACATCTGTATCATCTTTAAAAGAGTAATAAGTAGGTGACCATATATCTTAGGTTGCCTAGAACAATTCCAGTTTATACACTTTAAAAATATATATTATTTTTATTTTTTAAACTTCCATGGGTACATAGTAGGTGTATATATGTATGGGGTACATGAGATGTTTTGCAGTTTATACCTGTTGTCCTGGCTTAATTATAAATCAAGTCTCCTTTCAGTATCAGAAGTGTCTGAAATATATAGTAAATTATATGATGATCCTAGCGATCACTCTAGTGATTAGCTTGAAATTAGTCAAAAGCAAAATGCACAATGTCATAATTAGCCTGTCCCCGTATCATACACTTTTTTTGTTAAATTATACTTTATTTGACATTGTTGGCAAAAAATGATTGGCATGCTGATGTTCAACAGCAATCTCATCTAAAAGCTACTTTTAAAACCTTGGCTGACTATGTTACTGACTCTATATATAGGAGATGTTATCTTGTATCCAGGTGGGTATCCATGAATGCCTTTAATCCGCAGAGTCTGAGTTTCTCTGGCCCTGCATGCCCATAAGTAAGGTTTGAGGCCTGCAGCTAGCAATCCAAGCTTTAGACCAAGTGGAAAGTAATTACTCAAGGAAGTAAAAAATGTTCACTCCTTTTCCTTTATCCTCTTTAGTTCATTAAGTATGTTAAAGATGGAAAGATATTCTCCTTCTCTGAGACTAACAATGTTTAATACTTAAAAAAAGTTACCATTATCTATTATGTATTCAGCACTGCTAAACCCAAACAGGCAAAGGGATTTAAGCAGAATTGTAGGTATAGTTCTTAACTTTGAGAGTAGTAAATAAGATATAAATATATGTGGTAGATCAATAAACATTTTGTGGGTAACATAAAAGTTTGAAAGCCCTGATACTTGTAAATTCTTATAAGAAAATGCCTTGTTTCTTCATAGATTCCATTATATGTAATAAATCCAGGCTTTTGATAATTCAGATATAGCCCTGAGGAGAAAATAAAGGTTTTCTAAGTTTGTATTACTCTTTTAAAGATGATACAGATGTTCTAATTTTGTATCCTTCTCCACCATCAGCTCCCTCCATGTCAGACACTCAGGGTCTTCTGATTTGTTGCTGGAAGAACAGAGAAACTGTCTTTATGGAGACGTTCCCCAGGAATTCCCTTGACCACCCTGCCAACACTCTGTGTTAACCCTAGGCTCATCCCTCCAGGGCTCACTGGTTGCCAAAATCGGTAGTATGATAAGCCATTTTACACCAAGTTATTTGGGATAACATAGAATCACTTACTTTGTCCCTCTTCCAAGATTATATATTTACATGATGTATTAGGGTTCTCTAAAGAGACAGAACTAATGGGATAGATGAATATATGAAGGGGAATTTACCAGGAGAATTGACTCACACGACCACGAGGTGAAGTCGCGCAATAGGCCATCTGCAGTCTGAGAAGCCAGGAAGCCAGTCTGAGTCCCAAAACCTCCAAAAGTAGGGAAGCTGAGAGTGCAGCCTTCAGTCTATGGCTGAAGGTTCAAGAGGCTGTGGCAAATCATTGGTATAAGTCCAAAAGTCCAAAAGCTGACAAACTTGGAGTCTGATGTTCAGGGGCAGGAAGCATCCAGCATGGGAGAAGGATGGAGGCTGGAAGACTCCATCTTTTTATGCTGGCAGCTGATTAGATGGTGCCCAGCCAGATTGAGGGTGGGTCTGCCTCTCTCAGTCTACTGACTCGAATGATAATCTCCTTTGGCAACAACCTTACAGATGAACCAGGAACAATACTTTGCATACTTCAATTCAATCAAGTTGACACTCAGTATTAACAATCACACATGACAAAGAGGTTTCAATACCAAACACTCCATGAGGATTTTCCAGAATCACAGTAGCTGAGAGGCAGTCTGTATCAAATATTTCAATTAATATTGTGTGTTTCTGTTTATTCCATCTCTGAGCTGGTTTGGCCCTACTTCTTTGCTTAAACAGTGTGAGAAAAAGAAATAACATATATAAGCAGAAAGGTGATCTAGAATTAATCCTACACAGGAATTCAGACATTGACATTTTGTTACTAGGTCCTCTTCTGAGCTGTGTCACCTTGGTCAGGACAGTTAACCTCTCTGGGTCTTTGTCCCTACCTGCAAAATAAAGTTAACAACCTTTCCCTGACCAACAGGATCAAAAGAGGTTGTTATCAATCACTTTTAATTTACTGTAAACATAAAATAAACAGAAAAATCACCCAGTGTTTGTAAGCTACAACACAAACCCTCAGCAAATCTTTGGGTAACCCTGGCCCATGATTTAAGATGGTCAGTAATTCCTATCCCTACCACCAGACCATCTTTGCGCAAGAGAATGGATCTTGCTACATATAAGTGACTTTGATAATTATCAGGTTTTTTTCATGTCTACATTATTCATTCCTCTGGCTGTGCAAGAGCGAGGGCACATTTTTCATACTGTTTTTTGAACTGCAGAGAAAAAAAGTTGAAAGGGAAAGGGAAAGAAAGAATATTTCACTTACTTGATTACATTAAAAGACAGTAATAGGGTTGGCTAATATTATTTAAAATGTACAGTAATTATAGTTTTTAAAATTACAATCCTAGTACATATTATACAAATAAAAATGTTATATAGCAAACAGTGACTTTTTTATGTTCTCATGATAACTAATAAGTCCCCAGCTCCTATGACATTGACGTAATATGAGGTTAAAAGAGCTACAGGTATTAGGAGAGAACCCACAAGTGGGGCAGAACAAGAGTGGAAGCAGGTGGATGTCTGGGGTCACATGTTGATGAAAAGTCTCCAGCTGATGAATTATGGGGGATCCCACATTTGAGATAGAGACTTGTATATTATACTCAATGAACTCAGCACACTTTCTGACCTTACTTTGGCTTTCTGTCTCAAAATTGTATATAAATTTAGTTCTGAGTATTTCATGACAACACTTGAACCCCTCAATGGATTTATAGTCTCTATCATTCAAGGGGACTTGCTGTTTATTATTTAGATAAATTTTAGGCTTTTACTATTACTAAATGGTGCTCAGGAGACCATGTCTTTGCTTTGAGTCTTACTGATTTTTTTTTTATACTAGAGATGACATGAAAGGAATTTGTTAAAGATCAAATAAGATAAATTAATGAAAAGCAGCTGGATAGAAGCACAACCAGGAATGGTAAATAGTGGTTAAACAACTCCAAGACCCCACAAGACACCACTGGTGATACTTTGACAGTTCCCTAGCTCTGCAGGACTTCCAGTTACCCAGACATCTTTTTAAAGCCAATGAAAAAAACTCTACGGTGCAACAGCAGAGTGGGCTAGACTGCACTGACTCTATTTCAAGAAGAAAACCAAAGAAATCTTCACCTTAAATATGTTTTTCATGGAAGATTAAAACACACTTAGTAAGACCATTTTCTCATCCTGTGGGAGCTTTTTAGGACAGGATGATATGAAAATGGCATGTGTTTTATGTTTCATAGGTAATTGGAATACATTTGGTGAAGCCCCTGGAATAGGTACAGCGGGGAGTAGTAGCCTTGGACACAGTGGGCATATCTAGAGGTGGTGAAGACAGGGACAAGGAGGGAGGAATGAAATAAAGGATCTGTGGCTCTGGACTAGAGGACTGTTGGAGAGAATGAGGAAGCCAGAGAGCTAATAGACATTTAGTAGGTGTTTGATAATAAGTGTGAATGAATGAATACGATGAAGAACTTCACCTGGATGCACAGCCAACAGACCAATCTTTTAAAGCTTATAAATGCTAAATCTATTACCAAAAGAATGGAGTGTTGAGGAGAGCTTAACATAAGATGGCAGCTCGGAGCTTTGATGCCCCTCGCTGTGAATCAGCAGTATCACCTCAGAACAGGGTCATCAGACTACAGCCCAGAGGAGGGCCAACTTTGGCCCTCTGCCTGTTTTTGTAACAATGGTTTATCATTTTTAGGTTGTTATCTTTTACATGGCAACATAAGTATCGATATACCATCCTCGATTTTGCCTCTTGGTCCACAGAGCGCAAAAAAATTTATTATCTGGCCCTTGATAGAAAGTTTGCCTTACCACTGTCTCAGAATATGACAGAAAATGTTATCAGTATAGATACTGATAAGCATGGTTTTTATTGACAGTAACACAGGCACATCTTGCTTAATGATGGGAATCGTTCTGAGAAATGTATAGTTAGGTGATTTTGTCATTGTGCAAACATCATAGAGTGTCCTCACACAAACTTTAGATGGTAGAGCTGACTACACACCTAAGCTGCATGGTGTAGCCTATTGCTCATAAACTACAAACCTGTACAGCATGTTATTGTACTAAATACTATAGGCAGTTACTGTAGGTAACATGATGGTATTTGTGTATCAAAACATAGAAAAGCCACAGTAAATATTTTGGGCAAGAGATTAAAAATGATGCACTTGTATAAGGCACTTACCATGAATGGAGCTTGCAGGATGAGAAGTGAGTCAATGAGTGAGTGGTAATCGAATACAAAGACCTAGGAAGTTACCGTACTTACTATAGACTTCATAAACACTGTACGCCTAGGCTACACCAAATTTATTTTAAAAATTATTTTCTTCCATAACAAATTCACCTTAGCTTACTGTAACTTTTTTTTACTTTATAAACCTTTAATTTTCTTTCTTTCTTTCTTTCTTTTTTTTTTTTTTTTTGAGACTAAGTCTCACCCTGTCACCCAGGCTGGAGTGCAGTGGCACAAACATGGCTCAATGCAGCCTCAACCTCCTGGGCTCAAGCAGTCTTCCTGTCTTAACCTGCTAGGACTACAGGTGCACACTACCACATCTGGCTATTTAAAAAAAAAAAAAAAAAAAAGAATGTTTTTGTAGAGATGGAGTCTTGCCATGTTGCTCAGGCTTGTCTTAAACTCCTGATCTCAAATGATCCTCTCACCTCAGCCTCCCTAATTGTATGTGCTAGACTTTTATACTACTGGCAGCACAGTAGATTTGTTTATAGTAGCATCACTACAGACACGTGAGTAATATGTTGCGCTACTACATTACAATGGCTGTGATGTCACTAGGCAATAGGAATTTTTCAGCTCCACTACAATCTTATAAGACCACTGTCATACATGCAGTCCATCATTAACCAAAACATTATTATGCAGCTCATGACTGTACTGAGTAGTCTCAGTCATTCACCACCAACCTAGCAGAATTAGGTCCATTTTTTTTAAACATATGTTATGATTTTTCTTTCACTGATTGAAGAAATTTTTCCAAATTATTCGTTTTTGTCTATCTATGTTTGGTTATTCAGCAGGTATTTGTTAAATACCTCTGAAATAGGCAAGGGTTCCCAGGGGTTGTATGAAATAAACAAATATGATTCATGTTTGCTCCCTTGGAGTTTGCAACATAATAAGGTAGAAATTCTCAAAAATACGATCTGCAACAGGAAGATCAGAGCCACAAGAGAGGTACAATAAAGGGCTATCACTTCTGAGAGCTGAGTCTGTCACTGCTATTCAGTGAAGACTTTCTGTCTCTGCACAGGCCTGTGTCTACCGTTTACATTTTGTAAAAGAGGAACCTGATGAGAATTTATGTTTACTCTTTGGCTTAAAATGTATCACTAGCTCTAAGGTACTACTGGAAATCACACCATGTCAGAGGCCATGTGAATGCCGTCGGCACTGGCCCCTGCCTGCTAGTATGGTGGGTCCAAGGTACTAACCAAGAGCTTTCTTTTGCAATTGAGAATACCTTCTTTTTTTCATATACATTATAAAAACTGCTCTATTAATCTACTTGGAATCATCTGGGGCTCTCTCTTTTTTGAACAACCCACATAGAGACCCTCAAAAACCCTATCGATGCTATCTTTAAAATGGGTCCTGAATATGGATTCTAGGAAAGGCTCTAATTAGAATATTTTTAGAATTTGCACCAACCAACGCCTGCATGCAGTAAGCCCTTTTAAGTAGAGGCATGCGTATTTCTTCATCTTTCAGTTTCCTTCAGGTGAAGACACATGAATAGGTCCTTCATCCTTGAGGTTCACATTAGACCATGAATAAGTTGCACATATAGACGCCGGAAATTCCCTTACAGTTCTGACCTTCTAGAGAGGCTTCATTCTTGCTCCCCAAGTCTTCCCCCATGGAACTTAAGTCACCGTCTATAAAACAAGTTATTTGAGAAGTCCTTTAATAAATGCTGACCTCGTGAGCAGTTTAAAACTCATTGGTGCTTAGTTCCAAAGCTGATGTTTCTGTTATCACTGTGGGTTTTCCTTCTTGATACCATTCATGGACTAAGCAGAAAAATATCACCTTTCTATTGAGACAAGACACAGTAAATATCATGACAAAATGAATGACAGCATTTTAATGAAAATCGCTATTTGGCCTGTATCTTTAGAAAATTGGACTTGTTATAATACAAATGTTTTATCACTGATGAGTCCCCACATCAGACGTTATGCCACAATGTCAACCATGAGGTTTGCTGAATTTTTAAGGTTTTCCCTGGACCTGTCAGACCTTTGTGGAATTAATCCTTCGTATTTGTAATAGGAGTTTCCACAAGATGAATACTTCATTTCTCATGAATCATAATAAAGCAGCCTGCGCTTTGTCAGCAGAGTGACCTCTGCAGTCTTTTATCTTCAAGAGAAAAGATTAGACTCTCTATTTTATGGATAATGAGGTAGGTTCTTGGTCTCTTGGCACCTTCAGTAACTGCACTCGTTGTGGTCTTGTTTCAGCCTGTGATAAACTGATCAGAGGGTGATTATAGCAAATCTCTTAGTATGACAAATTTCCTCCTAAATTTGAGGGTAATTTTTTTCTGTAAGTAGCAAAGTTAATAGGTGTGAACTCATAGACTTTTATAATATTAGAGCTGAAGATGCCTCGAAGTGATCTAGTCCAGCCTCCTTGTTTTATTAATGAGTGAATTGATTCCCAGTGGTGTAGCCCACACTTAGAAGGCTAACGAGGGGCAGATCAGACAAAGAACTCAGGTCTCCTGACCCCTGTGCTGGGAGCTTTCTTTTGCAATTGAAAGTGCCTTCTTTTTTCATATAAACTACATAAATTGCTCTGTTAATCTTCTTGGAGTCTTCTGGGGCTCTTTTCTTTTTTGAGCTACCCTCATCTCATCCCTCAAAACCCTATTGACTCTATCTTTAAAAATGGGTCCTGAATATGACCATTTCTCATGAACTCTACTGCAATACCTTAGGCCAAATCTCATCATTTCTCACCTGAACAATGGAAATAGCCTCCAATCTAGTTTCTCTGCTTCTTCCAATGACCTCTGTTCTCAAGAGAGCAACCAGAGTGATCCTTTAAAACAGGGGTTCTCATCCTCACCACTACTGATGTTTTGGGATGGGTAATTTTTTCTTGTGAGGGTCTGACCTGTGCATTGTAGGATGTGCTACGTCCCTCTACATGGTGGATGCCAGTAGCACCCCTCTCAGTTGTGACAACCAGAAATGCCTCCAGATATCGCCAGAAATTTCCTAGGGGATGAAATTTTTCCTCCATTGACAACTACTACTTTAAAACATAAATTGGACCTTTTTGCTCTCCTTATTGAAACTCTTCTGTAAATTTGACAGAGTTAAAGCAAAATTCTTTCACTTGCCTATGAGGTCCCATTGAATCTCACTGTGAACCCTCAGACCTTGCTTGCTGGAACTCTCTCATTCACTCCAACCCAGCTATTCCTGGGGTGGGCTCGTCACACCTGCCTGGGTGCCTTAGCATCCTCTGCCTGCGGTGTTCTTCCCCTATATATCTGCTCCACGTCTGTGATGAACTGAGGATTTGCATCCCCCAGAATTCATGTATCAAAATCCTAACCCCCAATGTTATAGTATTAAGAGGTGGGACTTTGGGGAGATAATTAGGGTTAGACAAGATCATAAAGGTAAGTCCCCCATGATAGGATTACCTTTCCTATAAGAAGAAGAAGAGACATCTGAGCTGTCTGTCTCCCCATGAACAAAGAAGAGGTCATGTGAGCACACAGTGAGATAGTGGGCACCTACTGGCCAAGAAAAGAGGCCTGAGAATGGGACCTGCCTTGCTAACACCTCGATCCTGGACTTCCCAGCTTCTAAGTCTGTGTGAAACAAATCTTTTTAAGCCACCCAATCTATGGTATTTTGTTATGGCAGCTGAAGCAGACTATGACAATATCCTTCTTCACAATATTCAGGTCTTTGCTCAAGTCTTGCCCTCCTCAATGAAACCTTCTCCAAATCCCACAACTCCTTCCTTTCCCTCTTGATTTTCTTCTATAGCACTTAGTCTCTTCTGACATTGTACATATTTGCTCAGTTAGTTCTTTATTGTCTGTTCCTTCCTACTAGAATATAAAACCTAGAAGGATAGGGATTATTAGACTGTTTATTAGGGATTCTTCAAGGCTGTTTGTTCCCAGCCTTGAATAATGCCTGGTGCAGTAGGTGCTCAATAAATATTAGGTGGATGAAGGAATGGCATGAAGATGTTTAAATATCTTTTACACCACTGCTAAGCATTACAGTAAAAACAAAATAATATTACAAAGTTTATGATTTCAATTGCATTTTGTCAATGCAATATTTTTCCTTTGGCCTTTAAAGCAAAATTTCAAACTTACTAGGCTTACTGACAAAGTGCTACAATAAATGTGCCACTAAAAAGCAAGCAATTTTCCAAGTAGGAGTGAGAACTATGACACGTAGTATGAATGAGTTCCCCTTTGAGAAAACCTAACCGAAAACAATCCACTTAAGAATGGGCGTAGAAGGATCCTTAAAATAACAAGTATCAAATTTGAATACAAAATATGATCACAACCATGTGGATAATAAAGCAAATCATTATAAATGAAGAAATAATTAATTTCCTGGAAGGAAATGCACAGAAACTTTAACAGTTTCTGTTAAAATGATCATTATTGGATAAGCAAGGTTATGGACAATTATTATGATACATGATTTTATGTCCATATTTTTGTATTGTGTACACTACATATGGGTAACTTGATAAGAGGTTTCTTAAAGTTGATCGGTCACTTCACAATAAATGGCATCTCTAAAGCTTGTCTACTTGGCTGCCATCAAAATGGAGAAGATCTCATGCACTGGGTACTCCTTAAATCACACTTTTTCTAAATACTCACAAGAGCACTTCTTAGTGTTTTAGTTGACAGTTCTGCATTTATAAAATGCCATCCCTCTCTCTACTTAGAGAAAGACTGATGAAAAACACGGAAGATAAAGCTAGCTTATATTTTATCAAACTGAGAGGGAAGAAGGCTCAAACCCAGGGCAGATTAAGCGACACATCAAAGTTTCTCTTTTTAGTGTTAATTTTGTATGAGACCTGGGGCATGATAACCTACATGTCCGGAAATGTTACTTGTTGGGCTGGAAAAAAAATTTCATTACAATTTGCCCGGTATCACACAGCAAAATCAAACTGCGCCTTAGAGAGTTAGCTCTTGGGGCAACAAAGGAATGAGGAAGTTACTCTCCCGCTCCAACTTAGCCCTTATTATTGTTCTTTACCATTGGATTTAGCCAGAGGACACTCAGGCAGTTGCCTGGGGCACACACTTCTTGCCCTTTAAAAACCTCAGATCTCTGCAAAGCTTCTTCAGCTTTGTGGAAGATGCCATGTGCTCGGAATGTCGGATGTGGAGCCTCTGTGTGGGCTCACTAAGAGATTTCAGCTGGGACAGTTGCTTCGTGAACTCCACATCTTACCTTTATATTTCCAGATTTAGTTCCTTGTAAAGGGAAGAGAAAAAGAAGAATCAGGGTATCAAGAGCAAATCGGTTCAGCACCCTTTTGCTGAGAATATTTGGTGGTGTTGCACTTGGTCAGCAAATGTCCTGACACTAAAATCACTTCCTGATTCAGTCATGCTAGCTTTCCAAGAATTTACTCTTCTCTAGATATGTGACAACTGAGGAGCATAGTAGGGATTTATTTGCTAGTTGCTTACTTTAGCTATGGTCTTAAGAAGGAATTTCATGGAGGATAGGTTTCTCAGATAAAATACAGGATGCTCTGTTATATTTGATTTTGAGTAAATAACAAATAATATTTTAGTATAAGTAGGTCTTATGCAATATTTATTTAGTATAAGTATTTAGGACATGTTTATACTAAAATTTATACTAAATTTGTTTTTCATATGAAATTCTAATATAACTTGTGTCCTTAATTTTTGTTTACTAAATCTGGCAACTCTAATGAGGGAGGAACTTTGACTGTTCCTTTTAAATTTTCACTTAAATTTTCATCCATAGCTTCCCTATATTTTAGTGATCCTTAATAAATTCCCATAGTAAAATGTATATGTTTTCTTTCCTGATCAGCCTTTTTTTACATTATTTAAGTTCAGGAATTAATTCCACATAACTTAGTTCATTTCTGATTTGCATTTTTTAGTAATAAAAATTTGTCGTAAATGGCTTTAAAATGTTAGTCTCTGGCAACTGCAGAATGAATGTCCTCTTTTAAAAATATGACCATGTATTCTGACAATATTTTTTGATGTCTTATCAAAGTGAATAAAATGGCACCAGTGCTACACAGAAACCCCAATAGTCATAGGTGCTGGTCCTTTGGTGAGTGCACACTTTCTCTCTCTGGTCTAGCGGAAATTAAAGTCTTCCATTAATGGGAAATACACAAAGCACACCCTCAGGCTACAGCACAGTTAAATGGCTATTGTGGTTTTCCCATCTAGAGACTAAACTAGACTAAGGGGCAGATCAGCCTGGTAAGTGTCTACAATTATATTGTGGAACTAAAATGGAATAAAAGAAAGGCAATGTGATAAAGAATACTGGATGAACCCAAACTTCTTTTGGAAGAGGATTGTAGTTATTGTCACTGTTTAGAAGAAATCCTCTCATAGCCCCTTATGTGAAGAATCAAGAATATTCCAAGGAATATTCTAAATGTTCAAATGACCATGGAAGTTTAATTTTGATTAATGGGGTAAGGACATTTGGGGCCCAAACAGTGTGCTGGTTGTAACAGAGGAAAGATTAGGTATTGTAAACAATAGTCCTCTTTCTTGATCCTTTCTCCACTTCAGCCTTTCAAAGAGAAATATATAATAAATATTAATAAAACGTGTTGAAATAAGTGTTCAATTATTTGCCTTTCTAGATTATCCTTCTAAGTTCACCTACTTACTTAGAAAAATAATCAACCCAAATTACACAAATTCCTCAAATATGAAAAGTCATGACAAGATAGTAGAAGGGACACAAGAACCCCCTTGCTCCAATCCAGGCCACCAGATGTTTTGGAGCAAAGTTCTAGAGTTTTAGTTAACGTGAGAATTCCCTGGAAGACTTCTTAAAGTACAGATTGCTGGGCTCTACTGCCACAGTTTCTGATTGGGTAGGTATGGGGCAGGGCCTAGAATTGTGCATTTTAATATGTATTTTTATTTTTAATTGGCACACAAGAGTTGTACACATTTATAGGATATAGGCTGATATTTTGTTACATGTATACAATGTTTGGTGATCAAATCAGACTAGTTAGCATATCTATCACCTCAAACAGTTATCATTTGTTTGGGTTGGGAACATTCAAAATCATTTCTTCCAGCTATTTGAAAATATTCACCAAATTATTGTTAACTTTAGTCACAGTACAGTGCTATAGAGCATTAGAACTTACTCCTCCTGTCTAAGGAGTGTAATTTTGTATTCCTTAAGCAACCTCTGTCTATCCCCTCCCTACCCTTCCCAGCCTCTTGTAACCATTGTTCTACTTAACATTGTGCGTTTTCAGCAGGTTCCCAGGAGGTGTTGCTGTTGCTAGTCTAGGGACTGTACTTTGAGAACCACTGTTTCAGAATTTGTATTCTGATATACTAAACCAAGTGAAGTTAACATATGCTTAGGGATTCTGTTAATTCATGTTTGTTTGTTTTTGTTTTTTAAATTCCTGCTCCATTGCATGGCCTCACAAGTATTATAATTTTTTTCCAGGGCTAAAGACCAGAGTTAAAGTTGTACATGTAGTGGATATTTGATACATTGAAAGTAGATTATATTGCATCATCCATAGAATTATTTTTATTTCCTTCAATGGAGGTCTCTTTATTTGTCTTAAGCCAAAAGAAGCAAATGTGGTGGCATCTATTTCTAAGAAGGGATGATAGTGGCATGGTTTTCTGGGTTGATATGAAGATTCACGGATCATCAGAAACTCTAAGCACCCCAAAATGAAAGTTTGTGTAATTTTAAGTGATAAAATTATGCATAGCAAGTTCTATGGGGATTTGTATGACATTTTCTAATCTCAAAATCCTGTAGGAGCTTTTTTCCCCACTTCCAAGCTACTTCTTATAAATTTCATTTTGAGCTTCTATTGTCTTAACCAGAAGCTTTTACATTTTGGACCTGGAAAGAGATTTCTGACTCCACAGAGAATTATTTTTTACACTTAACAATGTTTGATATTGTAGATAAAATGTCATACCTTAAAAACCTCATTTTAAGTTAGTTTGCCTCTGCGACTGAATGGTCTTTGGAACTAAGAAGAATAGAATATGATAAAGAGAGCAAGCACAAAGGGACCAAGCTTAGAGAAATATTTGTACTATTTGATCATTTTGGTGAGTTTCTAAAATATATTAAGAATATTCTCTATGTATAGATAATTAATATAAACTTGAAATGTCTTTGGCAGTGTTATTTCCGATGCTTATTTATGTCTGAGAAAACTAAAACAAATAGATAATAAAAGTTCTCCCTTAGGTCATTCCTCAAGGGTAGGCCTTCTTTTATATCCTCATCAGGAAGCATGGAAGGTTTTGCTATCTTGGTATCTGCTTACAAACTATCATTTTACAGAAAAAAAAAAAAAAGGAGGAGAAGAAAGAGGAGGTGGAGAAGGAGGAAATGTAAGGGGAGGAGGAGGAGGAGGAGGAGAAGGCCCAATGATGATCTGACACCTCATTACTTTTCTTCAGACCATTATAGATAAGAAACGCTAGCCAATAGTTAAATACATATATGGCTTTATCCCTATATTTCAACCAAAGATTTAGAAATCTTCCCAAACCAACATTTGGAGGGAGAGAGAGATGGAAACACTCATTTTTATGGTGAACTCTGATGTCAGACTCCGTTGTGTAAGTTTCTTAATGGATGGGGATTTGGGAACTTTCCAGTCTATTTCTCCACAATATATTATAGTTGTCTTAAGTAATTTTATGGCAGAGTTAAAAGGATTTCTTTCTTTATGAAGCAAGGCTTGGAAATGTAACTATTTGAGGGTTCAAGGGAATGGCCATTGGACATCTTAAAAATAAAACCAAACAAAATAAACTTCTCCATTAGGTTTTCACCTGGATGAAATCCTCACCATTGTAATTCTAATATGAAATTCTCTGCAGCATTGTAAAATCGGAAGTTTAGTTTTGATTCTCAAAATGAGTTCTTCTGTTGCCTTCCCATGACCTCCTTCCATGCATTTTCCAGGAGGTCTACACTTTGATTGAACTCTGAGTACCTAATTCCAGACTACAACTTTTTGAGCCACAGGCTCCAAAGGTATTTCTACTTCTCGTCTTCTTCAGTTTTATCATCTCTGTCTTCCTCTCTTCATACATTAAATCAGCGTAGTTGATTTAAGATTAATCCTTGGATGAAGTCATTTTATAAAATTATTTTATATTAAGAAATTATATACTGGTGGGCAAAATCTCTCCAAATGGAACCAGTACACTAAGAGAAAGGGTTGAGGGGGATCTAAATTGATGTCAATGTAACGTATTCGTGGGACATTTCTTAGGCCTGTGTGCAATACAAGGAAGTTAAAGGTAGCCTTGCCTAATGACACAGGGTATTTTTCAGTACCGCTTCGCCAGCCGGAAATCTTCCACAACACGCAGCGCTCCTGCCTGGGCCTCACTGGGTTCCGAGCTGGCTGCTAGGCTGGTTCTGCCCACTCAGTCTGACAGGCTGCGGTCGGCTCGTGCTACGACCCCTGATCCCACGCCCACCATAGGCGTGCCAGGCATGGAGCGGTGAGGGGTGTGTGAGTGAGTGAGTGCGGAATCCAGCCACCACCGCACAGAGCCAGGTGTGCCAGCTGCTGCAGTGCAGCGGGCAGCTTTAGGTGCCGGCACAGGCGCTGGTTCCCTGTGAGGCGGCAGCTGGACCAGGCGTACTGCAAGCAAATTCTGCCTTCGATGCTGGTGTCTGGACTGGGGGAACACGGTGACACCCAAAAAACTTAGAGACGCCAACAACCACAGAGCCCTAAAAGGGTGTTACAGCATGTCACCGTTCGTTTGTTCCCGTAGCCCAGCAAACAAGGGTGTGTCAGAGCTCTGGCTCCGGGAGTCCCAAGGTCTGCACCTCCAGAAGGGTTGCAGCTCTTCTGTCCCTCCTGCCATATGCAGCACAGTGAACGGGGCAGGGGGTGGGCAGGAGTGTGTTTCGGCTCCTTTGTGTTACAGCTCATTCAGTCCTGCTGCCCCACTCTGGCCCACGGCTCTTGGGTTGGCCCGGCCCCACTGCAGCTTCTTGTCGTCTTGGGTGGCCACTCGGGCAGCAGTGGAGGGCTGGAGGGCTACAGTGTTACAGCTCCTTTTGCACCTGATGTTCAGTGGGTCCCAGGTTCTTGTCCTGCATCCAAGAAGAATGAGGTT
This sequence comes from Pan troglodytes, assembly GCF_028858775.2. Classification (NCBI taxonomy): domain Eukaryota; kingdom Metazoa; phylum Chordata; class Mammalia; order Primates; family Hominidae; genus Pan; species Pan troglodytes. The sequence goes on from NC_072415.2 coordinate 62,810,986, forward strand.
GCTTGGATAACTGGAGAGTGAGCAAGGTGGAGAAAAGTTTTACTGAGTGACAGAACATCTCTGGGCAGAGAGGCGATCTGCAGTGGGTAGTCCCCAGGTGTGGCTGAGTCTGGAGTTTTTATAGGCTCAGAATGTGGGAGGTGCAGCCTGTAGGTAGCCATGGAAAAGGCAATATTTGATTGGTTAAAAAGCATTATTCAGGCTGGACCCATTGGCTCATGCCTGTAATCTCAGCACTTCGGGAGGCTGAGGCAGGCGGAACAACTGAGGTCAGGAGTTTGAGACCAGCCTGGCCAAATATGGCCAACATGGCCATCTCTACTAAAAATACAAAAATTAGCCAGGTGTGGTGGCGCATGCCTGTAATCCCAGTTACTGGGAAGCTGAGGCAGGAGGGTCACCTGAGGCAGAGGTTGCAGTGAGCCAAGATCGCATCACTGCACTCCAGCCTGGGAGAAAGAGCCAGACTCCATCGCCCAAAAAAAAAGAAAAAAAAAAAAAGAATTATTCGGAAAGAACCAATCAGGAAAGAACAGGCAAACAGGAACAGAAGTTCTCACTCTGGTCACAGACTCCATTCAGAACCAGCAGCCCAGTTTTCAGGCTTTAGGCTTTTTTCGGCTTGAAGGCTGGGTTTTGCTGGGGACCCACCCCTGTCTGCCTGGGAATTTGTCTGCCTCCTGCCACTGTCACTAACATGAGCTGAAACTTGGAAAAGGAGACCAATAGAATCATATCTACTATTTCTCAATTAACTTGATTCACCAGGATCCATCTTTTCTATAAAACTAATCACTAATGCAAGTTACTTAAAGCAGTGAGGTGCCTATATCCCAAAGCCATATATTCAAAATATAATTGTTATAAAGAGTACAAAAACTCAAATTGCCATTGAACTGCAAGGGTAATTGTGTTAAAGTTGATCTATGTACTCACAGCACTGAAAACTGTCATAATCTCCTTGTTTCAGACTAAGTGGATTATTTATGTGTGATAATGGGCACATATGCTCATTAACATGCTGTCATAAACAGCTGTGTTAAATGTATTATGTGTTCTGTGACATAAATAAGGTGCTTAACATGAGGTCGTGTTTAAAATATAGGCCCCGGGAAGAACAAAAAAGCAATACATGCTTTCTAATATAGTTGCCTGCTCTTGAATTTCAAATTTATTTCTTCTTTATTAATGCTACTTGTATGGAAATTGTGGGTATTACTCTAGCGAAATATCTTGGCATTCAAGGACATTAGAACTTCTTTCTGCTGTCTCATCCTTAGTGTTTCTCAAGCCAGGTTTGCTAGCTTGTGTTTCTTTTCTGATAGAGGAAGAGATCACGTAGACATGGGAAAGGTATTTTCAGCAAAATCAGCCTTCAGTGATTCAGCAAGCTTAGAGCAGGGTTCATTTGACAGATGCTCTCAATTCAATCTTGTTCTAAAAGCCTCCAAACTAGATGTTGAACTGAGAGATCATCTAGTTCAACTTCTTAATTTTTGCAGATGAAGGAACTGAGTTTCTGAGGGCTTAAAAGACCTTTCTGAGTCATGAATTTTGAAGTGATAAAACCAAGACCTAAGGCTAGATATCCAGACAGCCAATTCAATGTACTTCCCACTAGAATAACAGGATGTACTATAATTGGGTTGACTACACCAAAAGGATCTGTGGGGAGAAGGAGCTTATTTGAAAATAAAGACACCAGGCTGCTGTCATCTGGGATCTTTATCAATATCCATCTATAGTAGAGTTATGTGCTCACCATTATTTTACAATTTATATTAATTCAAGCAAAGTTCCAGATGCTTTCTGAGTGAGTGGCCAAGGTGAAAGGAATGAATATATGACAGTGAGTGACACAAGACATCATTGGGCAGAATAACAGACTTCAAACGTAAGTTTTAGAAAAATTGAGTTTGCAGGAACGAAGCAAATAAAACCAGGGAGAAACCGTAAGAAGCTGTTCTGCTTTCTCTTCACTGTAAAATGGGGTGTACAAAGATAGAAATAGTTCTGTCCATCAGGACCAGTATGAGTTAACCCCTTATGAGAATATGAATTACCTGCAATTTAGATGCCTGCCTTTTAAATGACAGAAGATTGGAATGATTTTACAAAGTACAACGAAAAGTGTTCCCATTACAGAAAAATGAAGGAAGCTAATGAAGTCAAGGTTGCTATCGTGGAAAAAAAAAATGAAGACTAAAACATAATTTAGGTGGTATTTTTTAAGAAATGAAATGCCATTTCAAACAAATAAAGGGCTCTTAAAGAAAATGTCCATCTCTTCTGCATTTTCACACAAGGTGTTTCAGGAGAAAATGGGATTAAACATCAGCAAGAAAATTCAGTTAGACTCTTAAAATGATTAAATATTGAAAACAAGATACCAAGGGACATTGTAGAATCTCTAGCCCCAAAGATTGTTCAAAATGAAATTGAAAGTAATTTGACTTGAATGATTTAAGTATACACCTGTCTGAGCAAATGGTGGAGCCAATGACCTCCTGAAACCTTGTCAAGGTCTTTGACTCAACATGTGAGTATTCTGTCAAATGCTATACTGCCAGCTTCGAAAACAATATACTTTAACTGATTATACTTGCTTCCTCCCCTCAAGATTCTTAAATGAGTTTCTATTACCCTTGGTTGATTCTTTATGTTCATTTACGTTTATGAAACAAATTCAACTGTAATATTTATTTAGATTTCCAAGCCCATGAGAAACATTTGGATGAAAATTAAGACCCTTCAGGGATTTGTGATTTTAGGTAGTAGCTTTATTGACTTGCTTCTGCCAGTGGGATTTACCTATTTTAAAACCCACCTGAGCTTTGTCCTAAATAACTTTGCCCATGCTGTTCAGAGTTGACTTTTATTCTCATAGAACCCTGTATCAGATTGGATTTTTTAAAAATTTCAATGGATGCCATAATCAGAATGAAGAGATAGAAATAGTCTCCCCAAAAGTCTTAGCTACCACACTAATAACTATTGCTACTTTAAAATATCTAATTTTATTTGGAAAATATTAGTTTTTTCTGTCTAAATTTTCATGTACTGACTGATATGTGGTAATAAGCATGCCAGGATTCATATGAATTTGTAATTTCTCATAATATTAACTTGTGGAGCCAATTGTTTTCTTAATTATGATTACCTCGACTGGGTACTTTTTTGCTTATTTAACATAATATCCTTGATTTTAGTTTTTATTTATTCTTGGACATTGTTCAAAGCCCTCAGCTTTTGTGAAAAGCTTTGTAAAGAAAAGACAGGGAATCTAAGCCTGAGATTTATTTGAATACATGAACATATTTCCCTGTGCTCTCTTGTTCCAGGTTTTCAAATTAAAGCTTTCACAGCACTGCGCTTCCTCTCAGAACCTTCTGATGCCGTCACAATGCGGGGAGGAAATGTCCTCCTCGACTGCTCCGCGGAGTCTGACCGAGGAGTTCCAGTGATCAAGTGGAAGAAAGATGGCATTCATCTAGCCTTGGGAATGGATGAAAGGAAGCAGCAACTTTCAAATGGGTCTCTGCTGATACAAAACATACTTCATTCCAGACACCACAAGCCAGATGAGGGACTTTACCAATGTGAGGCATCTTTAGGAGATTCTGGCTCAATTATTAGTCGGACAGCAAAAGTTGCAGTAGCAGGTAGGTGGATTCTTCCTTCTCTTCCTCCTCCTCCTTCCTCTCTTCTTCTTATTCATTTTTGGGGCTGAGAAAATAATTTTTGTAGAAATAATGTACATTTTAAAAATCTTTTAAATTTTAAATTGACAAGTAATTATATATTTTTATGAAGTACAATGTCATGTTTTGATGTATGTATACATCGTGGATTGATTATATCAAGCTAATTAACATGTCTGTCACCACATACTTATCTCTTTTCTCTGGTGAGAACATTTAAAATCTACTCTTTTAGCAATTTTGATATATACGATGCTGTGCAATAGATATTAAAAGCTTATTTCTTCTCTCTCACTGAAACCTTGTGCCCTTTGACAAACGTCTTTCCATTCCTTACCACGCCCCATCTTCCCAAGCCTCTGGTAACCATTCTGCTCTCTAGTTCTATGAGTCTGACTTTTTTATAATAGATTCTACCTGTAAGTGAGATCACGCAGTATTTTTCTTTCAGTGCCTGGCATGTTTCCCTTAGCATAATATCCTGTAGGTTCATCTATGTTATCACAAATAACAGGATTTACTCTTTTTAAAGGCTGAATAGTATTCCATTGTGTGTGTGTATGTATATCATATATATACACACACACACACATATATATATATATATATATCTCATATTTTCTTTACCCATTCGTGATTGATTCCACATCTTGGCTGTTGTGAATAATGCTGCAATTAACATGGAGTATAGATATCTCTTATATACCCTCATTTCAATTCCTTTGGATATATACCCATAAGTAGGATTGTTGTATCATATGGTAATTCTAATTTTAGTTTTTTGAGAAAGCTACATAACCATTTTTCATAATGGCTATCTAATTTACATTTTCACCAACAACGCACATTTTTAAGAAAAAGGAAAGATGTAAAAAGATTCATGTTTATTCTCTCATGGATTTGACTGACCTTTCTCCTTAAATTATCTTAGAAAACAGTCATAGGACCTCAACTGGCTGCATAATGTTATGAGATTATTTTTTTAAACAAAACTGTTTCAAGTTGACTTACTACTTATATCTAAGGGAGGACTTCTCATTAACAGAAAAATATTAGAAAATATAATTTGCTAATTTTACTTTACAGTTTCATTAAATGCTAAACTTTTGCAGAGTCCATTTTTTTGTTGTGGGGCCTTAAGAAGAGTAAATTTTATTTTAATTATAGTGGCATGGCCTACAACATATACATGTCAAGTAAGAAATAAAAATTCCTTCTAGTGCTTCCAAATTTCTTAACGCTTGGTAACATGTTGGCTCAACAGCTGAGTAATAAGATGAACAGTTTTTGTTTTCACCTGGATACACTGAAGTCATGTAGACCCTGAAAAAATGGTACTGACCATTCTGGAACCCATGATATTGCTATTTCTGCCCCACTCTTCTGGTTAGAAGGCAGCTCATAATTATTTCTGTTGGCCCCTGAAATGTTAGACCTGCAAAGTGAAGAATCAGTTTTTTTACTTGTTTCTATAATGATTTGACCAAAACCTGTCTTTTTTTTTTAACTTTTATATTGACCATAAAGCAAGGCAAGCAGATTGAACTTGAAATAAATTTAAGTTATGAATGGGTAAGCAGATTTGTAGGGCTGCTTTCAACGTAATCTTTAGTTCTCAATAAAAACAAAATTGAATCATAGGCTGTTTAGTCATTTGTTATGGGTTTTCTTTCCCAGGTCCTACTTAGTCTAGTCTCATCTTGGAAGACTGATCAGAATAACTCATTTTCATCAATAACAGGACAATTGGGCAGAATCACCACTCCTTCATGCACTCTCCTAGTGAGGGTTTGAGAAAGTTGAAATCTGAAAGATGTGATTTTGTCAGGTGGTGCTATAAAGAATTACATCTCATAGATATGTGGTTAATTCCCATATGTAGCTTCAAACCACTCTTCTGTAGCTTCTTTTCTCCACTAAGAACTCTGTAGACTGAATGTTTTTTCTCCCTAAAATGTGTATATTGAAATTCTAACCCCCAATGTGATAGCACTGGGAGGTGGAGCCTTTGAGAGATAATTAGATCATGGGGTGGAGCCCTCATGAATGTGATTAGTGCCGTTATAAAAATAACCACAGAACACCCTTGCTCCTTTCACCATGTGAGGATACAATGAGACGTCTGTAATCTGCAACCCAGAAGAGGACCCTCATCAGAAACCAATCATGCTGGCACCCTGATCTCAGATTTCCAGCCTCCAGAACTTTGAGAAATCAATGTCTGTTGTTTACAGCCTACCCAGTCCATACTTTGTGATAGCACCCAGTCCATGATACTTTGTGATAGCCACCCAAACTGATGAAGGCAGAGTTTTCCATAGTCAGTTAAGCCAGATTTTACCTAGAGGTAGACTCGCTAGCCATTCTGCTTTTCTTTGGACTGACCTGGCTTTTGCACTTGAAAGTCCCATATCCTGGGAAGCCACCTCAGTGCCAGGTAAAACCAGGACAGTGGGTCACTCTACCTCAAAGTGTCCCTGGTCTGCTTTAGCAATGACAGACTGAGGTGCAGATGCAGAAAACCCCCTCTACTCAGGAGACAGGCCAGGTGACATCCTGATGGTGAAAATCAAGGCTATAAAGTAACTGGAACCTTGGAGTGATGAGTGTCTGAAATTTGATTGATGAGTATGAAGTGTAGAGAGAACTGAATGTTAATGTTAATTATGATTGATTAGGAGAAACAAGTGGAATAAATCCTTCAGATTTGGTAAAAGCAGCTTTCCCAGAATGCTCCAAATGAAGTGGAAAGGGGACAATTTGACTTTCAGTCACTAGAGAATTTCTGGCCTCATAGATCCCACCCATCAGTTGTCCGCAAGGCCGGAAGAGGTCTGCTGATTTGAATGAAGCAGGCTGATATTTTGATGCTTTATTACGAAAGGCAGCTGCCTATGCACTGTTAATGAAAATGGCCTGTTACATTGCAGTTTCAGTCTTCATGCAATCTACATTCACGTTTACATGTGCTGTCTTTCAGTAGTGAAATGAAGAACAGTTCCTTCTCCGTGAGATATTAAAATACAGTGGCTTGGACTTTAGTATTCTGTACAAGGATAGGCACACGGATTCAGTCACTGAGTTAAAATCTCATATTAGATTGTATCATTTCAAGGCAATAAGGCTGTTCACAGCATTTTAAACACTTACCATGCTGTTTGGCAACACAGAATACATCAATGTTATGTCTGCTGAGGTTAAGATTGCCAAACCACTAGAATTCACAAGGGGCATATATCTTCCCAGTAATAAAGACCATGGACCTGATTTAATCTCAGTTTTAAAGCATTAGCACTCAATAAACCAGTCACCACTAAATGGTAACAGTAGGCTTTGCTTGGGTAAAACAACAACAACAACAAAATGTTTTGTACTCTCAGGTGCTGTATAGAGCCCATATTAAATAATGTCCCTCTTCCACTTTTGCTTTCTCAAAGTGTCTTTTGATAAAAAGAAGTGTAGCAAATGAAATCTGTCTTTAATCAGTCAGCACATTTTACAGAATGATCTTGCCATGCACCATTCATCCTATTTTCTAGGAGCTTCTCAAGTGCTCTTTAAGGCTTGAGTGCACACTTGGCTGGAGAGGGAAGGAAAGTAGGAAAGATAAATGAAGAACTATCATTCCATCCAACATTTTGTTAAAAGTTGCAAAGTAACAGGCTACTGACTATCAGTATTTCTAGTCATTTTGAGTTCTATCAGTAAAGAATACCTGGGCTATTAAGTCTCCGTTTGAAAGCAACTTCATCATACTGGCTGAAATTTGGGAATTTTATTTGTATCCAATTAGCTCTAATCTAAAATGCTGCAGTGTTTCTGTGCCATGCGTACTTCTATTTAGTCCTCTAGACTGAGAACAGCTGAAGAAGGGAAGCAGCGCTGAACTTATCTATGAAGCTTTCCTACCATCCCCTCTACTGTGTATCTAGCAAAGTATGTCATGTTAATAGTAGACATTTGCCTTACCAATGAAGACATGGGGCTTTATGCCATATAAAGAGAGCTTTCCGCTGTTGCCATCCTCCTCTCTACCTCTCCTTCTCTTCTTTGTCTCCCTTCTACTCCTCCTCCTTCTTCACTGGATTTCAGCAGATCAAACTCACCCATATATATGCATACATAAACATACTCTTAACAAACTGAGTTGAAATAATTTGCTTTATATCTCAATAGCCTACAAATTAATTAACTATTGAAAACTTTGTGATTAGAAAATTGACTGTTTGGGAATATTCAAGTGCCACTTAAAAAGGAAAAAGCATGAGCATTTCTTCATTCCTTCCCTAACCCTTACCGTGAAAATGAACTTGCATCTGGCCAAGCACATCTTCCCTACTCTAAACGTTGCCAGCTATCTGAGCCTCTGGAGTATTTTCTGTTCAACAGACATAATAATAACCTACCTCCCAAGGCTGTGGTAATTTTCAAACAAGATCTAGGATGTAAAGCTCTAGTGCAGAGTAGATTCTTATTCAATGACAGCCATAGTATAAATAGAACTAACAATGATTATTATTGTGTTATTTTAATAATTATTAGGAATGAACAACTTTCAATATTCCCATGTGATGATGCAAAATATTTTTTTCAGGGCAATGAAAAATAGGCAACAAATCCTGAGACATACATATTGTAATCTTGGATCAGATATCTGCCTTTGCAATCTGTGAACACAAACTGGCAAGCCTGAATTAAGTTTTCAAAAAGTTAAATCTATGGGAGATTTTTTGGCAAGCACTGCCCAAATCCCTTGGAATAAAAGATTCATTTTTGACAAGTGGATCTACTATTATGTTAATGCAATCAATACAGTTTGTACTGACCAGAGCAGGCGTTGGAGATTGAGTGACCTTGCAATCATTTCCGAAACATGTACAGGGCACTCCTCTCAGCCTTCTTAATGGCTTTTCAACTGAAAAAGATTCACTGAAGCTGGTTCATGGGAGTTCACTTGGTCTCGACTTGGAGTTTAACACAACTGGTACCCTCCTGGGGATGAGGGATTAATTCTAATATGTAAGAAGACTAGATAACAACAGATTTCCTATGAATAAACATAAAAATCCCATTTTATTTTGCTTTTTTATACAACCATGACCCCCTGTCCACCCATCCCCACACCTACCCACCCACACAGCTCCTTGTCCACTGACTTGCCCTGCACACTCTAAGGAGCACGGTTGGAGCCTAAGTGGTACTTCTGCTTGCATTTATACTTCTGGGGATGGCGTGGGACAGGCTCCTCCAAGGGTAAAGCAATGTTGACTGCTGGATACTTTATATTGTATTTGTGTCCAGGTAGATTTGTCTTTGTTAATTTTTGAGCATTTACATTTTAACATTAAAACCACTGACTTGCTTTTTATAGCAGTTTCTGCTTCAGAAAGTGAATCTGTATACATTACCTTGTAATGCTCAGAAACTGTGATTTAAGTACCCAAATTGACAGGTTAAGAACTTACTGGAAAAAGCTAAGAGCTCTATGGCCAGAGATTGGGACTTAGATAGTCTAAATCCAGATGCACACTTATTCCCTTATCACTTTGCTTCTCAATCTAAGGACTAGATTTCAGAATGCTGTAAACAATTTCTTATGTAATCAGTCATTTATTTTTAATCAATGAAACTCTCCACAATACAAATTAAGGAAAATAACAATAATGGTAATAATGATAATAATGAAAATTGATTTATCCACTTAGTCCCTTAAAAATGTCAACTCCTTGTGGGAAACACTATGATTTAGATGTTTTCTTCTAAGATGAGAAGATTTTGCTATCATAGCTATACATTCAATAGTGACACATGACAAATCTGTGTCAGAAAAACAGACAGCGTATAATTTTTAAAATAAGCTCATAAATAATGATCTTTCTAGGAACACAATTTGGTAATCTTTTATCTTTCTAAGTGGTTTTACAATTCAGGCGAAGTTTGCATATTTTTTTTCTGCTTCTTAAAAATCAAGAAAATAAAAGGCCAACTAAATTGCATTTCTTGACTTGTTATTTCATTCAGGGACATATTTTTTTCTTCCCTATTACAATAGATGTTCAAGATGCAAATTGTCACACTCTGCTTTTAAATAACACCTGCATTATAATTAAAATTCCCCTGTGTTTTTAAAAAATAATTAATTACTTGAGGAGTTGTTTCAGTGGATTCTCTTCTAAAATGCCTCCCATTTAAATGAGTTATGAAATAATTACTGAAAGCATATTATGGTGAGAGAAGCTAGAATGAAGCATTTTGTGAAATGATAACCTGACCTTTATGTTCTTACTTAAAAGAACCTGAAAAAAAAACCTTAACTGAAGAGAAGGAAGAATAAACCACATTGCCTCAGGTCACTCAAATGTTATATAAAGGAAACACCAAGAAAAATGTTTATATTCCTTCTCTCTACAGGAGCAAATATAAGAATTTTGCCTAGAAGGTCAACTTCGTCCTGTGCAGCAGTCTGGAAAATGTATCCCAGGGCCCTTGAATATGCTCAGAATTCTATATGGGAAGGTTTGGTTACAGTGCAGAGCTTTCCATTTTACATTTATAGAGATATTGTTTATTTTCAAATGATAAGCAGAAAATTAAATTGCTCTGACTCCATAATTCTTAATGACTTAATGATCTTCATTTAGCTAAATGTTCCTATTGTTTTGTAGTTAAAGCATGAGAGAAAGAAAAAATAAGAAATGAATGTGGTCTTATAAGTAACTGTTGTATGTTTACTAGTCTTATCATTTTTCTTTTAATTTTATTGCTAAATCAAATTGAGATACAGCCATCACCAGTATTTCCCCAATGCCTATTCCATCACACAGCCCCCACACCCTCAACTTAAATATTTGCATTTTAAAGAGTAGGGTTTTAGTTGCCTCCTTCCTAAGTCAATTAACTCTGCAATAAAATTAAAATAGAAATATATTCCTGAAAAATATGCAGAGTGAAAAGACATCTTCTACATTATAAAATTTACAATAGAGAACTTGACAAGGCTTTTTATAGTAGAAACATCAACAAAATAACCTAAAAAAAATTTCAACCTTTCATTTCCTTTTCTTTGTTATGAATTCTAATTCATGTGACAATGGAAATAGCTAATTATTCATTCTAAATTTAATCAGTATCTTAAGAGCTCTGTTCTTTTATTCAACTCTTAAGCTATCTACAGTTTGATTTTTGCTGGTACTGTAATGAAAATGCAAGAGAAACATCTAACACAACTCAGTAATAGTAACCAAAAACTCTTTTGAATTTTAGAAAACCTTTTTGGAATACAAAAATTTAAGTTTCTTGAAAAACGTCGAGATAAAAAAGATTCAAATCATAGTAATGTGAGAGAAAATAATGTAATATCTGTTCCTTTACATCACAAGGAAAATATATTACACTGTTAATCTTGTTAATCTTTAACAAAACACAGATTAACAAGAAAAAAGCATAACAAATTTATTTAAACAAAGTTATACACAAGTAACTTTCAGAAATGAAGACCCAAACCCCTAGGGAAAGCTTTATATTTTTATGCTAAGTCTTATAAGAGAAGTGGAGAATTGTGGAAAAACATGATTGGACAGAGAGCATAGACAAATGGAAATAAACTGGGGGAACTTGAGTAAGGTCTGGTTGTTCAAATAATTGTCTGCACCTCTGTATGATATTCCTTCCTGTATTAGTCTGTTCTCACACTGCCGTAAAGAACTGCCCAAGACTGGGTAGTTTATAAAGGAAAGAGGTTTAATTGACTCACAGTTCTGCAGGACTGGGGAAGCCTCAGGAAACTTGTAATCATGGTGGAAAGGGAAGCAAACATATCCTTCTTCACATGGCAGCAGGAAGGAGAAGAATGAGAGAAGTGCAGAGTGAAGAGGGGGAAAGCCACTCATGAAACCATCAGATCTCATGAGAACTCACTATCATGAGAACAGCATTGGGGAACAACCCCCATGGCTCAATCACCTCCCACGAGGTCCCTCCCACAACACGTGGGGATTACAATTTGGGTTACAATTCAAGATGAGATTCAGGTGGGGACAGAGAAGCAGACCATATCACTTCCCCTGGCTATGGGGCAGGACTCCTGTCACATGAGGGTTTCTTTTATGGACAGCTCTCACATAGAAAGGTGGGAGATAGTCAGAGAGTGACCTCCAAACCACCACATTTTGGTGTAGCATGTCCTGCACCCCATCATTAAGTAGAATAATTGTAGCATTACATTAGATAGCACAGTTATACAATTCTGATGAAATAATGATGGATAATAACTTTATGAACCTATTTCTGGTACTGATTTTTTTCCTATTTTTATGTGTATGGTAAAATATATTATTTAAACTCAATAATTATATGCAAACACATTTGAATTAAGATATTAATATTAGATACAAAGCTTTTCTACAAAGTAAAGAGACATCAAAATCTAGAATGTGTCCTGGAAGCCAAGTAAATTAATTAGAGGAAATCATGGAAAATCTCAGTGTATGGTACTTCAACCATCTTAAACGTGTACTGTCATAAGCAGTATATATAGATGAAAGTAATGAATACAGTTAGTGAACACAATTACTTATCTCCCTGTAAAAAGTTATTGTTAACAGTCTTTATATTTATAATCTATATCTGCATACTCTATAATAAGCAGTCTAATACATTGGTCATTGTATTAGTCCATTTTCACACTGCTAATAAAGACATACCAGAGACTGGGAAGAAAAAGAGGTTTATTACAGTCTACATGGCTGGGGAGGCCTCACAATCATGGCGGAAGGCAAGGAGGAGCAAGTCACATCTTACATGGATGGTGGCAGGCAAAGAGAGAGCTTGTGCAAGGTAACTCCCCTTTTTAAAACCATCAGATCTTGTGAGAGTTATTCACTGCCATGAGAACAGTATGGGAAAGACCTGCCTCCATGATTCAATTACCTCCCACAGGGTCCCTCCCACAACATATGGTAATTCAAGATTAGATTTTGGTTGGGACACTGTCAAATCATATCAGTCATTACGCCTATCATTGCTAAATTTGCCTATTATTTGGTAGAGGTAAGAGAATAAATCAGAAAAAGCCATTTGGATTCATGCAAGAGCGACATATTTTTGACCTAGCAAATCAGTTGTTTTGGACCTTGAATCATGAAGTTAACATGAAACAATAACAATAAAACAGCAATGATAAATATTTCTGATAGAAATTCAATAATCAGAGCAGGTCCCAAATTTCCAAATTTATCTCTTCATTCTATGTTATACTGGGAATGAACAAACACAAACACATGCACACACACACACCTGTGACTCTTAGTGCTCTAGCCCAGAGTTCTTTGGAAGTTTCCTGTTAAAAGACAGAGCCTTAGCCTCAAAGGTCAAAGCACTTCCACTGAAAAACCTTGTTTGAAAAATTCCCTCTGTAGTCTCAGCTACTCGAGAGGCTGAGGTAGGAGAATGTCGTGAACCCAGGAGGCGGAGCTTGCAGTGAGCCGAGATAGCGCCACTGCAGTCTGGCCTGGGTGAAAGAATGAGACTCTGTCTCAAAAAAAAAAAAAAAGAAGGAAAAAAAAAGAATTTCCACAGCATCTGAGGAGCAGCTTTTAGGTCCACAGAATTTATCACAGGTTCTTAACTAGCGCTTATTTTGAAATGTAACTCAGGTATCTCTAATTGGGCCAGATGGAGCTATGGAGTTCTAATTTCTGGAGGGCAGTTAAGCCTCAAAGTTTGGTTTCTCAGAGTAGCATGTCTACCTTCAGAATCCCAATGAGCATGTGTCGGAGAAAAGTTACATTTAAATAGTTTGATAGGCTGGGCATGGTGGCTCATGCCTGTAATCCCAACATTTGGGAGGCTGAGATGGCAGGATTGCTTGAGCCCAGGAATTCAAGATCAGCATGGGCAACATAGTGAGACCACTGTCTCTACAAAAAAATAAAAAATTACCTGGCTGTGGTGGTGCATGCCTGTAGTCCCAGCTACTTGGGAGGCTGAGGCAGAAGGATCACTTGAGCCAGGAGGTCAAGGCTGCTGTAAGCTGTGAGCGTGCCACTGCACTGCAGTCTGAGTGACAGAGTGAGACCTTATCTCGAAAAAAAAAAAAAAAAACATTTTTTAAACAAAAATTTAAAAAATATTTGATAGGTCTCAGTATATCTGGGGCTGGGAGTGGTGGCTCATGCCTGTAATCCCAACACTTTGGGAGGCTGAAGCAGGAGGATCACTTAAAGACAGGAGTTTGAGACCAGTCTGAGCAACATAGCAAAGTCCCATCTCTACATAAGATTTAAAAATTAGCCAGGTATGGTAGTACGTGCCTGCAGTCCTAGCTACTTAGGAGGCTGAAGTGGGAGGTTGCTTGAGCCCAGGAGTTTGAGGCTGCAATGATCTGTGATTGCACCACTGCACTCCAGCCTGGGCAACAGAGTGAGATCACAACTTAAAAAAAAGATGGTCATATATGTGGGATATAGTTTGTGTGACAGGATCTGTATTCTATCACATCTGCATATTTCCCATGATGATCTGTAAAGGAATGAGTTTACACTATTTATATCCTAACTTAGGTTACCCAGAGATATTTAGATATAAACACAGTACACAGACACATTCACACACCTTTCCATTTAGATGGCTCTTCCTAGATAAGCTTCTGTGTCTTCAATCTACTGATGAACACCACGGTCATAAAATCTGCTTGTTGATTTATAACTCCTGTTCTTTTCATACACATTTTAAAAATCTGCTTTAAAAAATCAGTTTCATTGTAACCCTGAGGCTTTATCACCCTTGAAACAGGCTGCTCATCAGGTTCATTTACTAAGATTTTACCTGAAACACTTCACCAACTAGAAACCTATTTAAGAAAGTATGTTAAAGATTAATAAAGCCTATATAGCTTCAACATTAAATTTCAGTGCTGGTTGGTTTTATTGGATTGGATTTTTGTGGTCCCTTTTGCAAAGGAATTCATCTCCAAAGGCTGAAACATGACATAAAAAATAATTAGTATTTCTTTGATGCAGAAGGCACAGGTTCCAGGAGCATCCTTTGAATCCCACAGTGCATTGGGCACTCCATGAGCCAACCTTGTGGCTGTTTTTCTAAAGTTGTTTCCAGTTATGTCCCAGCCCAGGAGTGGCCAGGTTTGGAATATGTAATTGCAGATAAAATAAATGTTCTCTTCCACCTCAGTATACACATTGTGAATATCTGGGATTTGTTTATTTGTTTTTATTGGGAAATAGTTTATATACCATAACATTTACCCTTTAAAAGTATATAATCCAGTCACTATTAGAATATTCATAAAATCGTGCAACCATCACCACTATCTAATTCCATAACATTTTCATCACTCCTATCTCCCCTTCTGCTCCTGCTCTGGAAAACACTTATCTACTTCCTGTCTTTGCTATTTAACATAAATGAGATTATCTGATTATCCTGTGGCTTGTTTTTTCACTTAATGATATATCTTGGGCATCTTCCTATATTTGTTCTTACAGATCAGTTTCATGGTTTTTAATTCCTGCATAATATTTCATGGTTTATGATTCACATATTGAAAGCTATTCTATTTGTTTCTGAATTTTTGCTTTTGCTAATAATTCATTAATGAATGTTCTTGTATTTAGTAAATGCTCTTCTGTACATACCTTTGACAAGTCTTCTTCTTACCTAGTGGTGTAATGACTTAATCAAACGGTATGAACATTTTGATAGAAACTGGTATATTCAAGAGCATTTTATTAGCCTGGACCTAAACATTGTAAGCCAGGATTTGTTTTACTGCTATTGACTGAGCATATAGAGCTGGCTTCTTCTTAACTTGTAAATATCATTGAAGCCTACTGCCTACTCTGATAAGAATAGTGACAAGTTGACACTGTTAATGAATAGCCATAGGCATTTGTCAGAGAGAATCTTATACATGGAAACCTAGAGGAATGCATCTCATCCATGTCCTGGGTTTCTGACTATGGTTTGGATATTCGTCCCCTCCAAACCTCGTGTGGAAATTTGATCCACAAGGTGGGGCCTAATGGGAGGTGTTTGTGTTATGACAGTGGGTTTCTCAGAATGGCTCAGTGCCATCCTCACAGTGATAAATGAGCTCTTGCTTTATTAGTTCCCAGGAGAGCTGGTTGTTAAAAAGAGCCTGGTGTCTCCTCCCTCTCCCTCTTGTTTCCTCTCTTATCATGTGATGTCTGTACATGCTGGCTTCCCTTCACCTTCTGCCACAAATGGAAGCAGCTTGAGGCCCTTATCAGAAGTAGATGTTGGCACCATGTTTCTTGCACAGCTTTCAAAACCGAAAGCCAAATGAACGTTTTTTCTTTATAAGTTATCCAACCTCAGACATTCCTTTATAGTAATACATGTAGTCTAAGACAATTTTCCATGTACTGATTTGTGTCTCTTCTGCTGTCTGTAAAAAGAAGTTTCTAGTAGATATCACTCCATGAACTATCTTGGGATTCCTCTTAGGTCCAAAATAACAATTTTTCAGGCCCTGTATATAATGTCAGACCCCATAGAGTCACATCAGCATACCATAGAAGAATGAGAACTCTTTCTGGTGGCCTAAATGTCTTTTAGCATCTGAGTCCTGCCTATGCCTCTAGCCTCATTTTCTTTTCTTTTTTTTCTTTCTTTCTTTTTTTTTTTTTTTTGAGACAGATCATTGCTCACGTTGCCCAGGCTGGAGTGCAGTGATGTGATCTCAGCTCACTGCAACCTCCGCCTCCCAGGTTCAAGCCAAGCAATTCTCCTGCCTCAGCCACCCGAGTATCTGGGATTACAGGCATGTGCTAGCACGCCTGGCTAATTTTTTTTTTTTTTTTTTTTTTTGTATTTTTAGTAGAGATGGGGTCACCATGTTGGCCAGGCTGGTTTTGAACTCCTGACCTCAAGTGATCCTCCTGCCTTGGCCTCCCAAAGTGCTAGGATTACAGGCATAAGCCACTGCACCCAGATTCTAGCCTCATTTGTAACCAAATCCATACTCATCTCTTCATGTTTTACAGCAATTTGATAAATGTGCATTCTGGTGCCACGGCTTTGCACCCTTTATTCTGTATGCCTTATTCTCTCATACATCATGCTAGCTCTTGCCTTTTTTTCCTCAGACTCAGTTCTTGCAACCCACCTTCAGGAACCTTTAACTGGCCCCCTAGACTAGGAGAGGCTCCATCTTCTTTGTGCTCACCGTAATCTATCCTTCCCTCTGTCATTGCATGGAGCATATTACACTGTATCCTTACAAGGCTCCTAGACAAACACGCCTCCTTCCCTGGCCAAAGATCTCATAAAGACACAGACCATGTTACATTTGTCTTAGCTTCCCTAGGCAGTGAGACTCCACAGAACCTTGCTAGTTGTGTGGGGTAACACGGTGGTTAGGGGCACAGGCTTCAGAGCTAGTCAGCCTCAGAATCTATCTCTTGGCCATTCACTAGTTCTGCAAACGTGGGACAACTGTGGAAACGTTCTGGGCCTAGTTTTTTCATGTATTAATGGCTATGAGATAGTGTCTATCTCCTATGCTTATTGTGAAGATTACCAAATAATGCTGAACAGAGGACCTAAAACATAGTGAAGCAGGACGTTTCCCTGACCCCTTCACTGGACTCGCAACAGGGGTTCTTCCTTTACTCAGCCCACTGCTCTCAACTCCTTGTGGAGGGAGCGCACAAGTGAACAAGTCAGCAACTGGAGTACACAAGTGCTAGAACCAGTCGGCCATTTTGGTGCCGGCAGGATCAAACTCTAATCACTAGACCTGCTGCACACCCTTCACAGGAGGGAGTGCACAAGCGAGCAGGTACAGGAGCCAGAGCAAGCACTTTTGGGCGCCAGCAGGAGCAAACTCTATGCAGGCCCCATGGCAGCATCTGGGTGGGGTGCCTGCAATTCCGGAAGGCCCAGAGGGTGTGTTACAGTGCTTTCAGCTCTGCCATCTGCAGACAGCTTAAGTGTTAACAGCTCAGTGGGCCCATGGCTACCCTCTGCCAACTAAGGCAAAGAGCCAGTGTGACAGCTTCCTGTATCTGCACTCATGGCTCCCAAGCTCTTGTCCAGCATCCAGGAAATATAAGGTTGCATGAATAAATTGAAGGATGGTAAATGTGGGGGATTTTATTGCCGATGAAAGTGGCTCTCGGTGGGAAGAGAAGCTGAAATAGTACAGTGTGGGGGAAGGGTAGGTAATCTTCCCTTGAAGTCTGGCCATCTCTGGCTGAATTCTTTTTTGAAGTTATGCCATCAAGCTGTTCCTCTGAAGTCAAGCCACTTCTCTCCAATCATCCGGCTGCTTCTCCCCTCTGCTGGCTGAGTATGGGGTCTTTACAGGCACATGATGAGATGCGGTGGGGTCATGGGTGGTTTAGGAAAAGGCAACATTTGAGCAGGAAAACAGGGATATAAGTTCTCATTTTAGGTGGTGATTTCAGGCTTTTTAGCTTGAGGGTGAGATTTTGTCAGGGACCCACCCTTTTCTGCCTAGAATTTCTCTGTCCCCTGTCCCCATCAATGGTAAAAGCTCAATAAGTGAGGCTTTATGAAAAACAGAAAATCAGGGTAGTATTAAAGATTCCCCAGGTATCTTGCAGCAAATAGGAAGAGAGAATCCCCATGAAGAAGGCTTTTTCTATGTGGGGACACATATCCTGTGTCTTTGCTGCTCTATGAGTATTGGCCTGTTTCCCATGCAAAGGTTTGTTCTTCCCCATCTAGGTGGGCCCTCTGCAAACATATGAGATTATATTTATCTTTTTAAAGTTCTTAGCACCAATATTGTAGGATCAATACTTCTGCCTGAAGTAAATAGGATCAATCAAATAATGACTGTGCTAGAAAGTAGTTGGATAATACTCAGGGTTCATGATTTTTTTATTTGATGATATTGAAACACATCTCTTTAACCTCACTTAGCAAAAGTCAGAAGTAAAGTTTGTCATGGCTTTGAAGAACTTTCTATGGGTCAGCAAACCTTGGGACAATTTCACTACATTCTAGGAAGGCATGTAAACTACCTATTGGCCAGCTACTCCAGGCAGCCTTTAACATATCACAAAAGTAAATGGTCATTACAGACATAAAAATAATGGGGTCAAGAGACTCATGCTTATTATGACTTGAATTAACAACTATGTTTTCACACAAATCTTCATTATTTATAACTGGCTTAGACAATTATCCCTCCTTTTACGCTTGTTGGTTTCTTGTGTTCAAAAACTGCAAGCAGTTACTTTATTTTGCCCGAAGGTCTAAATTTGTTTCTTCCAACACTAAGCCATTTTTCCCAAGTCTTATTTTTCCCTTGAATTTGTGTAAATACCTGTAGTACAAACGTTTCACTTTAAAAAAGGGCTTTTTAAAAGCCGTTTTTCTAGGAAATATTTTAATAATCAGCATTATTTATGTTGCCTGTGTAGTTATGTAAATAATTTCAGCCTTTCCTCACAAACAACTCTTATAACTTAACATGCCTTCAGAAAATGTGAATAAGATTACCAGATAATGCCTCCCCAGTAAGCATGTTAGCACTTCAGAAAGAAAATGGGAGTGCTGAGTTGAGAATGTGTGTTAGGCACAATGACAATAACAAGGAGGATTACAAATGAAAAAGCGCTACAAATAGCACCACAGTTTGGAGGAGGAAAGCAATTTGGTGAAGTGAAAGATGTTAAATGTTTTAATTTTCTTCTATGCCAGTAAAATCTTGTAAAACAAGGTGACATATTAAATTTTCTATACTACAGTCTCTCCAAGAGCCTGTCAACATTTTCATTGTAAACTCTATTTTCAGAGCTTTATAACTCAGCATTAAGAATTCACTCTGGCTTGACATTTAGAGTGTAAGGTCTTACCTGGAGAACATGTGTTTCACATGTTTTAAAAATTACGAGTTTATCCATTTCTCAGTTTATAATGAGTAACCTTTTCACACTTTTTCCCTTGTCTGCTGTGCCTCAGAAATTGCAGGGAGAAGGCTTACCTATGGTAAATCGCCAATGGGAGAAGAATCTACAGATGTGGTCAACACAGGTCAGGGCTGCTGATTTTCATTACTGAAACTCACAAAGAGCTTCTGTAGAAAGCAAAGAGCTCTGCTATGCTGCCCTCAACATTTCAGACTAGACTTTGTGCTATCCAAGGGGTATATTTTACCATGACAAAAACCTGACTGATTGCAGAATTCTTAGTCCCCAGTCTGTTTATTTCAACATTTGTATTATGTTGTGGCTGGCATAAGACCTTTTCCTAAAGCTTTACAACATACACCCTAATCTTGCTTCTTTGTTTTTAAGTCTTCTTTGCATGTGTTTGTGTGCATGTGTGTGTGTGCATGTGGCTTATTTTCCACCTTTCTGTCATTATTTAGCATAGGGAGGTTTTCAGTCAATATTATTCAGTAATACGGCTACCCTCTTTATACCTTGAAATACCTACAGTTTAATCTCCGGAAGAATTAGTTTTTAGAAAGTTAGAATTAGAAAAGGGTGAGGGAGAAATAAACAAGGAAGCAACAGAAGAGAAAAATATCTGTGGCCATTTGATATCAGACCTTAAAATGTCTTGAGGACTGAGTAACTACCATGGCTTCCCAAAAGGATCATATGTGGGTTGTCTAGGAAAAAAATGGAATTCCTTCAATAAAATACATGGTAGCAAGTCTTCAGTTCTAGGTTATTTCCGGAGAATCCTAGACAATCATCACTTCCTGATATGTATTGAGAATTATTTCACTCCCACCTAATTGCATTGTATTTTACATGGCTGACAAATTATCTTCCAAAGTGGATGTACCATTTTGCATTTCCACTAGCAATTAATGACAGTTTGTTGCTCCACATAACCTTCATCATTTGATGTCAGTGTTCTGACTTTTGGGCATTCTAATTAGACGCATAGTGGTATTTCACTGTTATTTTAATTTATCACTTCCTAATGACATATGATATAGAATATCTTTTCATATGCTTATTTGCCACCTGTGTGTCTTCTTTGGTCAGATATATGTGCAGGTCTTTTACCTGTTTTAAAATTGAATTATTCATTTTTTTCTGAGTGTTAAAAATTTTTGTATATTTGGTTTGACAGTCCTTTATCAGATACATCTTCTGTAAATATTTTCTCCTGTTCTGGAGCTTGTGTCTTCATTCTCTTGATGGCATCCTTCATGGAGCAGAAGTTTTTAATTTTAATGCAATTCAGTCTATCAATTATTTCTTTCAAGGATCATGCCTTTACATATTGTTGTATCTCAAAAGTTGTCTAAAAGCCATCTCTATACCCAAGATCATTTAGACTTTCTTCTGTGTTTTCTTCTAGGAGTTTTATAGTTTCATGTTTTACATTTACATCTGTGATTCATTTTGAGTTAAGTTTGTGAAGTATGTAAGGTCTGTGTCTAGATTCTTTATTTTTCTTTTGCATGATGATGTCCAGTTGTTTCAGCATCAATTGTTGAAAAAAACTGTCTTTCACCATAATACTGTCTTTGTTCCTTTATCAAAAACCAGTTGGCTATATTTTCAAAACATTTTTAGTGTGTTTATTTCTTTCCATGTCTATTAACACCATCCAAACAGAAACTGCCATCATCTCTTGCCTGCTTCTCCTAAAACGGTCTATTAATTAGTTGACAATATATTTCATACCCAGAGGAGAGTTGTCTTTTAAAGCATTTGAAGTTGGTGGATGATTTTCCACTGCTTTTAGGATCAAATATAAACCTTTAGTGAAATGTAAAGCCCTGTGGAATCTGGCTTCCTCCTGCCATCCCTTCTCTCTCTTTTCCTCTCCTTCCTCCCCAGCCAACTTCATTTCTGCCAATTTCTTCATAATGCTCCAGCCATATTTTTTTTTCACTTCCTTGAGCATGTCTCACTTCCTCCCACATCAAGTCTTGGACTATGGAGTAACTTCGTGGAGATCCTAAACGCACCTGCCTTTGGTTTAGCTCATTGCTCTGTTCATTCTTTAAAGCTGTTTTGCTGTTTCTTTCTCTGAGCTATCTGTTGAGTGTTTAGGTATCACTGCTAACTACTATCGCATACCATGCCCTCAGTGTCCTTCATAACAATTGCCAATTATAATTTCATTATTTGTTTAGCACATGCCTTCCTCACTAGAGTGAAGGCTTCCTGAGAGCAGTCAGAATCATATCTGTCATCTTTGCTGTTGTATTCACAGTGGGCACAGTATTACAGTGTCTGAATGTCCTACCAGAGTCATGGGCAGTGACTGAACTGGAATCATCAGAACTGCAGAGCCAAGGAGCTGAGGGTTAAGCTCAAGATTACTGGAGCCCAGGACTTCTCTATTCATCTAGGAGTGAAGTAATCCAATGAAAAGTCAAAAGACTTTAGTTATCAGTGTACAGGGAAAACCTAGAGAACAAGGACTTGGTGAGTCATGGAATCTTGGACTTAGAAAAGATAAAAGTCTGCATGTAGAAGTCAGTAGTTTTAATAGTGATCTCACATTCAGAGCATTACATGATTCAGGGTTCATCTTCCTTCGCCATCCTTCAAAGCACATAGTCCAGAGATCATTTCATTTTCTGTACATGGTTCCTCACATGCTGAGGAAGACGGGACAATGTTCTTGGCCTCTCCTTCCCATTGGGCCTCCACAGGGGAAAATTAGCAGCGTTCATGTTTTCCATTTTAAAGAAATAATCCGCTTTTCTTTTCAGAAAGCAGTTTTCCAATGCTCTGAAGTTTACGTTCATGCCTCACTGGGCCTGATTTATTCAGTGTCATCTGAGCAAAGAGGCGCCCTGGGGTGGCCCAGCATTAGAGCTGGTGCTTGAGCCCAGATGCACGCACAGAATGGTACATGAAGCAGGCAGAAGGTGGAGACCATATATTTCTTTTAATGCAGTAAAGAAAAAGTATTCACATAGAATGAATATTTAAATAAATGAGTAATGTAATTATTTTTCAGTTCCATTCAATTAAAAAATATTTATTCAAATTAAAAGGGAATATGCCTGAGCCCCTTACTAGCTGACATTGGTGATTTCTCTAGCACTTTCTCCCTTAGAGAGCCACTGGCCTTCTTCTCCTTCCAGAGGCTGGGGATGCTCTCACTTTTCTTTCCTATACTCTATGGAGGGACAGATAAGCAGGAAACTTCCTCTACATAGAAACACTAGTGAGTCAATTTCCAAACCCAGAGACATTTTGGTGCATTACACTCACTAATATAAGATGGAGACATTGTTATCAGAGAGGTCTCTAACAAAGTTTTCTCTGTGCTATTTTATCTATGTGCGGGAGGTGGGAATTTCTTCAATATCAAAAACCTCCTTTAATATTGAGCAGTTTTTTGCACTTGATCTTAGCCAAAAGGCCAAGTAGCACTGAAATGTTTTTTGTTTGTTTGCCCCCTCCACACACCTTCTCTCTCTAGTCACCTCTCTCATATTTTAATTAACTCGTAAGTTCAGTGCTTCTCAAATTTGGTGTGTAACAGAATCTTCTGTAGAAACTTGTAAAAAAAAAAAAAAGGAAAGAAAAGAAAAAGAAAGAACAAGGCCCAGGTGTTCTACCTCAGTGAGGCTGTTGGCTTTATTAGCTCCCCAGGTGATTCTAATATATACCAAAGTTTAATATGTCTATGGTTTCATGTTTACACGAGATAACACTATGCTTTGTTACTCCATAATAACCTCTTTTTTTCATAATGTGGTTGTTTACTCAATGATACATTCTTTTTACTTACTAGAGTTGAATCATTTTTGATTCTTGGAAGCTATTAACTATCAGATTCTCTTTATTAGAAGTTATTGTCATGACAAACACTTAGGTAAATGGCGATTTTGTCAATTTATGCTGAATATCTCTTGGTTTAGGAACTTTATGTTAACTGTTATTCTTTTAAGACTAGTCCATTGTACCATGATTAAAAACAGACAGTAAACCATGGATATCAAGAGAATAATAGCGAGAGGTTTGTAAGTGTGTATTGTGGGGCACCAGCAATTTATTTTTCAGAAAGCCTTATTAAATGCATCTCTACGGATTGCCATGGTTTATGGCAGAAGTGGTGTGATGATTTGTATTAGAGTTTTAATAACTTTAGAGTTGAAAAATTTATTCTGCTTTCAGTTCCTTCCCTCTGGCTGACAGTTAATGTCCAAGGTACTTAATCAGAGAAACTACCATGGGAGGTCTAATAATACTGTGCAACAAAGGGAAAAGCACATCTCTAGGATCAATTTCAGAGCCAGCTGTATTTTCTCCTTAAAGAAATAATAACTCAAATGAGATAAGGTCCTGCCTTCAAGGAGATTTCAGTCCAGAAAAAGATCTGATCCATCACAGTGCTTTTGTTTTTTATTATATTGGGTGGTGTTTTGTCTTTCTTTCTTTCTTTCTTTCATGGTAAGGACTCAATGGAAGCTGAAATTCCCCGAGGAGTGTTTTAGCATCTTATCTCTAGTTTCTTGCCTCTAAAGTTGAAGTTACAGTAGCACAGTACACACACGTGTTTCTCCTTCTTGCTTATCCTGGAGACTTCCTGCTTAAATATATATTGAAATGGTTGCAAATATTTTCATTGCCAAGAAAATAAACTGCAAATTGTTTGGTTGTCTGGCATTCAGAGTGCTATGGGCATAGATCCTTGATGGCAGATTGACTGTATGGCTATAGCTATCATATGATGACTCTTCAATTCCTTTATGACTTTTATGAGAGAACCCCACCACATCCTCCAGAGGCTGCTGTAACTATTAACAGCAACTGCAAATAACTTTGCAAAAGGAAATTATACTTTGAGTGGAAGAGCCTAGATTTAAGGTAATGAAATCCCTGAAAACTATAGCCTATGTGTTAAGATTTATTCTTTCAGTTGGTTAGATATCAAACTACGATTCTGGCCTTTGAACTCTTAATGGTGAAGATTTTTATCTTACATGATGAACACATTACAACAATTTTGTTATCTGAACATTGAGTAAGTTAGTAGCCACAACGAAGAGGTCAGCCTTATATTTTATATCCTTAACTATGAGTTCTATTTCAAGATGATGTATTCACCAAATCTTTATTAGTTTCCCCAACAATACTGTGGGCATTGATATAAAAAGTTTATAGGAATTGAAAAATTAACCCCCCCAAATATATATCTCTATATATCTATATCTATCTATTTATCTATCTATCTATCTATCTATCTATATATTTTGAGACGGAGTCTCGCTGTGTCTCCCAGGCTGGAGTACAGTGGTGCGATCTCGGCTCACTGCAACCTCTCCCTCCTGGGTTCAAGCAATTCTCCTGCGTCAGCCTCCTGAGTAGCTAGGATTACAGGCATGTGCCACCACACCTGGCTAATTTGTTTGTATTTTTAGTAGAGACTGGGTTTCGCCATGATGGCCAGGCTGGTCTCAAACCCCTGACCTCAGGTGATCTGCCTGCCTCAGCCTCCCAAAGTGCTGGGATTACAGGCGTGAGCCACTGTGCCCAGCCCATATATATATATACATATATATATATATTTTTTAAAGGTGGGAGTATATATACAAAAGACAACAACAATTTGTAGGAAAGATAAGTCAGATACAGGGGGAAGACAGATGAATCAAGGCTGTTGAAGCTGCAGCCAACCAAATTTCCCCAATAATAATTTCCACAGGTGGTTGTTAAATTTACCAGTTTGTAATTACCAAATTGTTGTGGGGCCTGGCAAACCACTCTGTAACAGGGGCCCCAGATGCTTGTGATATTCAGAATGATTAGGTAAACTGTGGCGTGGAGCCATGGCTGTCAGAAAGTGTGGTCCCTGATCAGCTGCATCAGCATCATCTGGGAACTTGTTAAAAATGAAAATTGTTTAGCTTTATTCCAGATCTGTTGAATCAAAGATGATGGTAGTGGAGCCTAAACAATCCATGGTTTAACAAGCCCTTCAGGTGATTCTGATGTACACTCAAGTATAAAAACCACTGGTTTAGACCAGGCCCAGTTTGAGTGCAGTTGATCTGGCCGGCTGAATGTCGAAGACGCTTCAGTACCAAGAAAAAACCCCAAGGTAGGAGTGAGGGAGAAAGGGCAGAATGAGGAAGTGGGGATATTAATGAGATATCTAATTCTATCGCTATAGCTCCATCTTCTTCCCTGTTTACTTTGTGCAGAATACTCAACAAGTAGCCATTACTCCCAAGGTAAAAGAAGCAGCATCTTCTTAAAAACTGAGTAGACCGGAGAGGTCAGAGCAGCAAGGAACTCTGCATTCTGTTGAAATGGCAAAGGTTCCCTTGTTCCCCTCGCAGAGTGTGTGATGGGGGTATGGCTTGCTTCTTCAGTGCCCCGCTGCTCACCCCTCTAGGGGGGCATACAGTCGGGTCCTGGTTACTGCCTGTTTTCTCCAGCCCCACTCATGGCTGCTGGACTAGCCTTTGCCTGCTGGCAAAGGTTAAGGAGAGGTGCCCTGAATCATGAGTGTCTGCGGCTGTCGAGGTGAAGGCATATATGACACCTCTAGGAATAGTTAGTGTGATTTGCACCTTCGGCAGCTGAGCCAAATCCTCACTTTACTTAGTAACATTGCTGTAGCCTGTACCAAAACTCTTTACATTGTAAAGAAAGTGATAAGAGCCATTTCAAACCATGTGAGAGAAAAGAGAGAAAGTCTGGGGGTTTTGACCAGCCCAGTTAGAGTGGAGTTTTTTAAAACCCGGTGAAGGGAAACAGAGCCTCTTACCAGCAGGAAAAGGTGGCAGGGTTTTGGAGGAAAGGCAGACCTGACAGTTTGCCTTCGTCCACGCTCACCTTCCAGGATCCTGGGTGAGGCCTCAGTTGAAACGGGAAAGGTTCGCCTGTCCCCCTCGCAGGGTGTGTGACATGGGGAGTGGCTCGTTTCTTCACTGCCTCACTGCTCATACCTCTAGGGGAGCATACAGATGGGCAGGCTATGGGGTTCCAACCCCATGGCAGTGTCTAGGGGTGAATGTTTACAGCTCCTGAAGCCCCAGTGGGCGTGTGTGATACAGGGTGCTCTCTTAGTTTGCTGTCTACCGGCGGCTTGTGTTAAGCAGCTCAAGTAGACCCTCTACCTTGTCGCAAGGACAGGTCTTTCTGTATCCCGGGTTCTTGCCTTGGTGTACTGGAATAATCAGATCACACGTGAGCTTGGAGAATGAGTGCAAAGTTTTACTGAATGGAAGTAGCTCTCAGCCAATGGGGGAGCCAGAAGGGAGATGGTTTTCCCCCAGAGTTGGGCTGCTGGGTGGCCCCAGCTTTCCTCCAACTGCCGGGTCAAACTCTGCCTCGTCCCGCCGGTAGATGGCCTGCAGGCCTGCCACTATTAGTTGGTGTGCTCTTCTGCCAGAGTGCTCCCTCATGCCCTCTTGCCATCCAGCCACTTGTGTCTTCTTCCGCCGATGTGCTCCTCTTGACGTCTGGCCGCCTGTGTGTCTGCCCACTAGCGTCTCAGGCTTTTACAGGCCCAGGATGGGAATGTGGTCTTGGAAAATGCAACATTTGGGTGTGAAAGTAGGAGTGCTCATCCTCACCTAGGTCCGTGAGGGTGGAGCCCCAGCCAGGGACCTGCCTTTCTCTACCCGGCACTTCCCTGCCCCCTTCATTAAAGGGTCTTCCCTTCCCAGCACTCCTGTATCACTGTCATCAAGATGTTCCCAGCACAATAGGGAACTTCTTTCTCACTCACACTACAGCAGAGTTGGATACTGACTTTCTCCCCAATCAACAGACACAAGCAAATATTTCAATTGGCTCACACTTAATATAAATTTACAACAATATCACCAGACATTTACAAAATTTTTGCAACACAACAGAGAAAGGCAAAAGTGAACAGTAGAAAAATAAAATAATCCCAAGATAATTGAAGGAAACAATTTTATAATAAATACTAGAACTCTTAGAGGAAATTGATGAAACATTGTACATATTTATAAACCAATAAAAGAAACTCCAAAAGAACAAAAATGAGCTCTTAAACATTTAATTTATTATATTTATAACATAGTTTTAAAATGTATTAGGTTTGTTAAGAACTTAAAGATATTTTAGTAGAAATTTTAAAAGAAAAAGAAGGGTTCAAGGAATACAGGAAGTCTATAAGATCTGTTCTATTTTTTAAAAAGCTGGAAGAAAAAGTAGGATTAGGTCAAGAGTTCTAGAGTATCCGGGTAGCAAGAAAACCAGAAAAGATTAAATGGAGGGGAAGGACGTATACAAATATATAAAATAACATCCCTGAGAGATCTTCTGATTGAAAGGGTCTACCAAGTGCTGAGCCAGGTTGCAGGAGGTGGGGATGGGCGGGGAAAGCTTATAGTGAATCTACTATACGATTTAAGAAAATGAAGGATAAATAAAAGTTTCAGAGAAAAACACACATACATACACAAAACATACTCAGTCTCCCTGTGACTCAACAAACTAAGTGTAAAATCATAAAACAATGTTCCTTATTACTTTGAGAAAAGTTTTCTGCAAACTACAGTTATTTAAACATTCAAACTATTAATCATGTGAGTATAAAATACATTGTCGGATGCACAAGGGCTCAGAAAGTGTCTCAAATCTTTGCTAGAAAGTTAATTTTTGTAACCACATAGCCAAGAGGAGAAAGTCCTTGACTAGCAATAGGTTTGGGACTAGCATGAGGCCAAAGGTGCAAGTTCAGAGCCTTTTTGTGTGTGTTTTGATTTTGTTTTTCCATTATGGGATTTTTTTTGCATTTATTTTTACTTTTTAAAAAATTACCTTATAAAATGTTATTTATCTTAAAATTGAGTGTTTTGGTGCCCCGTTAACTTTTATGTCCACACATCTGCCTCGCTAGTCTCATCTCAGTCCTGTCCTTAACTAGAGTATGAGTTTCCTATGGCTGCCATAAAAAACTGGATGGCTGAAAAACAGAAGTTTATTCTGATAGTTGTGGAGGCCAGAAGTCTCAAAGTGTCAGGAGGGACCACAGTGGCCCTGAAGGCCATGAGGAGAACTCAGGCCTTGCCTTCTCAGACTTCTGTTGGCCCCATAAGTTACTTGGCTTGTGGCTGCTTCACTCCAATCTCAGTCTCCATAATCACACTACCTTCTCCTCCTCTGGGTGTCTTCCCCTCTGTATGTCCATCTCAAAATTCCCATCTGTGTCTCACTGGATTTAGAGCCCACCATGATAGCCCAGAATGGTCATCTCATCTCAAGATCCTTAATTACAAAAATACTTTAAAAGAAATAAGGTAACATTTACAGGTTCTGGGGAGTAGGATGTAAATGTATTTTTTTGGTGGTGGGGGCAATATTCAGCCTATCAGAAGCAGCAAGCAGTGGATGCAAAATCAGGAAATAATAAAGGAACATTCCAGAAAGATACCTGTGCAGCTGACCTAAAGAGTATCTAGTCCAGACTAAAGCAGAAGAGAATCTAGGAGGCAGATCTCCAGGAAAAAATAAAAAATAAATAAATAAAAGATTTGGTAGAATCAGTGGGATGTTTGAGGGAGCAAATGAGGCGATTATAAAGGCAAATTTTTTTAAGTAAGAAATGCCAAGTGTATCTATGGCAGAAGGTAGATGGAAAAATGGAAAGGAGAGCTAAAAGCAGTGGACAAGGACAGCAGTCTCTTCTTGCTGTGTATAAAATGAAAGATTATCTAATCTTGATAGAAGGAAAAACAAAGAGCTGCAACAATTGTATTACTTACAAGGGTTTTTAATGGTCACCAATATAGATAATCCAAATAGCAATACACTAAGCGAAGCAAATCGTGGCAAAAGTGAACCAAATCCTCAGCTATCATACTAAGAAGTCAGTAAATAATGTCTAAAGTTGAAAAACTTAAGGAAGAAATACACGATGTAGAGACGTGAAAGAAGCCGCAAGTAAAGCTTTAAAAGTTTTCGATAGAGAGTGAAACTATTGTATACAAGTTTATTTCCTTTGGTGTTTTAAATGTGCACTAATACATAAAAATAAAAGAACTTGTAACACTTTCTTCCGTTGCATGGCTTGGGAATGTCTTTTAATGAATCTTGGGGTGTCTTTAATAAACAGAATTTTTTAATTTTTTGCATTGTCTTATAATGCCTATTTCACTATTAAACTCTGTGAACCGTTAACATTTTTTTCCAGGCATTGGCTGATACATTATTAAAATGCAGTGAAATGAAATAACATAAAAATAAAGACATTCTAAATCCAAACAATTTTAAAATCATACTCAATAGACCCTTTCCCCATCAAATTGTTAAAGTTTCTGAAAGCTTCCTTTAGATATATATTTCCCATATCTCATACTGGTAACACAAAGCTCGCAGATTTTGGTAATTTTGAGAGGCATAATTTGAGTAATTGCCTAGTTTTCTCTTTTTCTTTTCTCGTCATTAAAGTCTTTAGTAGTTTTGTTTTTACTGTCTTGCCTGAGAAAACCTTTCCTAAACCAAGGTTGTCAAGATATTCTGTTTTATTATCCTCTAAAAGTTTTGTCACTTTATTTTCCACACTTAGGCATCAAATACACATGGGCATTGTATATGATAGGAGATAGGGTTGTAATTTTATTTTACCTTATCAATATCCAATTGTGCCCTGCTCATCAACTGATAGGATCATACTTTTCCCACTGCTTTCCAGTGACTTAAAAACATATATGACATATCAGGAGTCCATTAATGTATGATGTGTTTCAGGACTCAGCCATTCTGCATCAGTGTTCTATATGCCTAGCATAAATCAAATGTCAATTTAATTGCTGTAGTGCTGAGATAAGTTGATGTTCTTGGAAAATTATCTTTCACCTTGTTCTTTTCAAGTGTGTGTTGACTTCTGATGGCCTTTTGCATATCCATAAATCTTTTTTTTTTATACTTTAAGTTCTGGGATACATGTGCAGAACGTGCAGGTTTGTTACATAGGTACACACGTGCCATGGTGGCTTGCTGCACCCATCAACCTGTCATCTACGTTAGGTATTTCTCCTAATCCTATCCCTCCCCAAGTGGCGCATACCCCAACAGGCCCCAGTGTGTGACGTTCCCCTCCCTGTGTCCATGTGTACTAATTGTTCAACTCCCATTTAGGAGTGAGAACATGCAGTGTTTGATTTCCTGTTCCTCTGTTAGTTTGCTGAGAATGATAGTTTCCAACTTCATCCACGTCCCTGCAAAGGACATGAACTCATCCTTTTTTATGGCTATATAGTATTCCATGGTATATATATGTTGCATTTTTCTTTATCCAGCTTATCATTGATTAACATTTGGGTTAGTTCCAAGTCTTTGCTATTGTGAATGGTGCCATAATAAACATACATGCGCATGTGTCTTTATAGTAGAATGAGTTATAATCCTTTGGGTATATATCCAGTAATGGGATTGCTGGGCCAAATGGTATTTCTAGTTCTAGATCCTTGAGGAATCACCACACTGTCTTCCACAGTGGTTGAACTAATTTACACTCCCACCAACAGTGTAAAAGCATTCCTATTTCTTCATATCCTCTCCAGCATCTGTTGCTTCCTGGCTTCTTAATAATTGCCATTCTAACTGGCATGAGATGGTATCTCTTTGTGGTTTTGATTTGCATTTCTCTAATGGCATGTCCATAAATCTTTAGTTGACTTTGATGCTTTCTCCATTAAACATGTTAAGATTTTGATTGAAATGCATTCAATTATAAATTTGGAAAGAGAAATTGACATCTTTACAGTTTTGGGATTTCCAATCTATGGATATAATTTACTACTTCATTCACCGTGGCCTTTTATACCTTTATTTTAAGTGTTATTAATTAACCATCAAGGTTTTTCATAGCTTTCTGCAGGTTCATTTCTAGTACATCATGTTTATTTTTGCCTGATACTTTACATAGTATTTTTAGTTGAATTTCATCTGTTTTTCCTTTATATGAGATTTAATAGATATGTAGTTAGACAAATTGATACAACCCAGGAATCTAGCTCAATTCTTCGCAATTCTAATAACTTAGCTTGACATTCTTTTGAACTTTACAGTTTTGAGATTAATAAAATTTATGATTGTCTTGTAAAAAATTATTAATCCCAGTTTTTAGATATCTTTCAAAATATATAGTCTCTAGAGGTATAGGGAAGAAAAAGTAATATTTTCCTCATCATAGCAAGGGTCATGGCTGTGACTTCTATTAATAAAAGATAATAAGAGAAAGGCATTCACATTTACTTAATCTAAGTTTTATATGACACAGGAACCTTTAGAACTGAAGACGCCCCAAAGCAGGGAAAACTGTGTATATTTATGCTTACGTTTGATGAAAATTGGATAATTATACAGAAGAATTACAACTGGAAGAAAAAGGAGTATAAGCTAATGGTAAGAAATGGGAGAACTTAGCAAGTCCTGTTTGTTCAGGTTCTTTCTGGTGTCCTTGTGCGATATTACTTCCCTCCAAGTGTGAGGCAGACCACCTGTCACGTGAAGGTCTTCAGGGGAGAAGGGAGGAGGAAGGTCAGAGACCTTTCTGCTTTTGCTGTTTTCTCAATTTCCAAGCTGCCATACTTTGGAGTAGCATTTCTTGTACCCCATGAGAGAGAAATATAAGGAGAGAAGTCTTAGGTGGTGAAAAGATTGGGATTGTAAGAGTGGAAAGATATGATTTCTTTCTTCCCTCATCATTAGAGTTATGTGTGACATTTCTACACAAAAGACAGATTAACAAGAAAAAAAGCAGAACAAATTTATTTCATCAAAGTTTTTATTAAATAAAGACTTAAAGACCCAGGGAAAGTGTCTATTTTTATGTTCAGGTTGGATGAATAATGCTCAGCCATGTAGAAATACAACTGGACAAAAGGATCTGATCTAATGATAATAGGTTAAGAGAGGAAACCTAGCAGAGCCTGGCTGTTTGAATTCTTCTTGGTTTCATTGTGTTGCATCCTTCCCCGCAACCCCCGCAACTTCCTTGCAGGCAAAGGAAGTCATAGAATTATTTTATGGCCAGTTATCACACAGAATAGTGAGGGAAGATCAGAGTGACTTTCTTCCTTCTGAGCCTCTCCCAATCTATTTCAGTTCAAAGTACTTTGGGATAGCATTCTTTGAGCTCCAACAGGATCCACCAAACTGCTATCTGAGCTTGATGATTACAAGTCATCATAGACAGTTGAATTTTATAGTCAACGTGTGTTGAATACTTCTATGCAAGTGTCATTGTGACCGCTGAAAGGGAGTTTCTCACTTAGAGGAGCTAACATAGTATCAAGATGAGTGAAAAGAGTGCCTCTAACATTGTACTAATATATATAGTATTAATATTTCATAGTCTGCCATCCACTTCATCCTCCAGTCTGATCAGTAACAGAAGTTATTGATCATTTTTCAAAACAGCATGGGAAATTCATTTTATTTATCTCTTATAAAGCTTAATAAACAGCTATAGAGATCTTTATGAAGAGGACTTTGTCTCTTGAAGGACAATATTCTATTTTAGTCTTAAAAGCATTAAATTTTTCAATTTTTAAACAAAACTCTCATCAATTGGATGTTATACCCATCTATTTATATGTGAGAAGAACAAAGCTTATATTACTTTGTTTTTTTTATACTACCAGGGCATATTTTAAAGTTTGAATGTTTAAACATACTTGGTCAGTTGAAGAGAATGACTTTCTTCATTACTGATTGAATATACAAGGAGAAATTTTAGCAAGAAGAAGGTATGACTTTTTTAAAGAAAATAATTTGTGAATGATAAAAAGGACCATTTTCCCATAAAGACAGTCACGGTAAAATACAATTGAGTAGAACTAAGAAAGGAAACAACCTCTTCAGTTAATGCATTTTCAGAGCTAAGCACAAAGGTGCTTCCTAAACAAAAGGATCTTTACAAATGAGGGTGCTCTTTAGAATATTTTCAAAGGACCCCTATATAGTTCAACAGGCTCCTTCAAATGCAGTGCATTTTAAAAGCTTAGAAAGTAATGATATGCCCTCTAGACTGCCAGGCAGGAGTTTTATTGTGAAGGTTTTGGCAACACAGTTCGGTTTGTAGCATCCGCTTTGAACTAGCCTTTCGTGATTCTGAGACAGGTGCTTATAATAAGTATTTACAAGTCAGGAGATGAAATTCAAGTTTCTATTTTTATTTCCCCCATCCTCTCATCTCCTACATTTTATATATTGGACCTACCCTAAGATTGCTTCTGACTCTGCACACTCTAGTGCCCCAAATTTATTCCTAAACTCTCTGCCTCTATCCTAACTTCTTGCATACATACTCACCCTTTCTAGACAAGGACTTGCATTCAATCCCAGATATGCTGACCTCTGGAATCTCAGCCTTTCTCCATGTGCATCTTTCTTCCTCCATGTGTATTCACTTGAGGACCTTTCATGCTTGTGACTGGCTGAACCTGGATCAATTGCTCTCCTCCTGCTTGGCTTTATTCCAACCTCTCTTGTTCCTCTCTAGGTTAGTGTACAAGAAAAATAAGCATATCCCCACTAATCTGTTAAGTGAGTTGTGAATTTGAGAAGTTAAGGGGAATGTATTCCCCATTATACTCTTCGTATAAACATTTTAATTTTAAAATCTGACACTCTACCTAGAAGAAATGGGTGGCAGATTTGCCCAGCAATGTAAATCATCACTATTTGTTATATCATGTATACTGCTGAAAGGCCTAAATGTCTTTGGACAGATGGTGCCCTGTTAGAGTAAAGGAAGCTAAAAACAAGAGATCATACTGATTCCCAGTGTGTTAGATGTTTCTAAAAGTATGTGTATGTCATTATGAAAAACAGACCTACACTACCAATACTTTCAGAGGAAGCATAGTCTTAGACTCTATTTATCATTTAAGTGAATATACAAGAAATTCAATTTAAGCTGTCAATTAGAATGAGTTGGACATTCCTACTTGTTCTTTTTACAGCAACTGCTCTTAAAAGTGGTTTAACACCGATTTAAACTCCTTGAATACAGTAAGCATATGTTTATCCAGAACTAAAAATAATTTATACTACTACTCCTTTTTTTTTTTTTTTTTTTTTTTAACAACACAAAAGTTGAAGTACATAAAAATGCTTTTGCTTTACACAAGGCAGCAAAGTTTCAGTCTTGGCATCCACAGGTGTGTAATGTGACTTGAGACCTAACAACACCCTCTAATTCTTTCTGAATCCTTATAAAAAGTAAGTTATGTCCATGATGTTGATAGTATTATTTTTTCTGTAAAAGATATTGTAGTGTTTAAAACAGATTTCTGATACAGTCCTTGCTCTCAAGCATTTGGTAAATAGTCTGACTTAACAAGAGTCCACTTCACTGTATATACAAGTGTATATGTGTATGTGTTATATATAGTGTGTATATATAGTATATATGTGTGTGTATGTACACACACACACTTGTAAATACAAGTAGGTACAAGTTTATACTTCACTGTGCCTTACAGGGCAATACATACTTCATAAATTGATGCATAATGATTGTGCATATTTATGGGGTACATGTCATATTTTGATATATTTATACAATGTGGAGGAATGATCAAATCGGGGTATTTAGGATATCCATCACCTCAAATGTTTACCATTTCTTTGTGTTGGGGGCATTTTGACTCTTCTAACTTTAATGTAGTCTCATGTATTTTGAAATATACAATAAATTATATGTTTACTACCAAACACTAGAATTTATTCCAACTGCATATTTGTACCTATTGACTAACCTCTCTTCATCTTCCTCCTCCACCCTTCCTAGACTTTAGTAACTGTCATTCTAGTGTATATGTCCATGAGATCAACTTTTTTTGCTCCCACATGTAATTGAGATCATGCAATATCTGTTTCTGTGTCTGCCTTATTTGACTTAACATAGCGACCTCCATTTCTATCTGTGTTGCTGCAAATAACAGAATTTCTTTCTTTTTTTATAGTGAATGATATTCTATTTTGTGTTTTTATACCACATTTTCTTTATCCATTTACTCGATGGGTACTTAGATTCCTATCTTGGCTATTGTGAATAGTTCTGCAATAAACATAGGGGGTGAAGGTATCTCTTTGATGTACTGATTCCCTCTCCATTGGATAAATACCTAGTGGTGGGATTGCTGGATTGTATGATATTTCTACTTTTAGTCTTTTGAGAAACTTCTGTACTGTTTTCCATAATGTCTGTACTGATTTGCATTCCCATGAACAGTATATAAGGGTTCAATTTTTCTCTACATGTTTGCCAGCAGTTGTTATTTTTTGTCTTTTTTTAATAGCCATTCTGACTGAGGTGAGAAGATCTTCTCATTGTGGTTCTCATTGTGATGACTGATGATGTCGATGTTGAAAATTTTTAAAATATGTTTTGGCCATTTGTATGTCTTTTTTTGAGAAATGTCTATTCAGATCGTTTACCCACTTTTTAATAGTGATATGGCTATGTTGCTTGGGATATGTACCCTGGGGTTCATTGTCTCATGCTGAGAAAGAACTCAGGACCCGGACACATGTGAGTGGGTTAAGAAGTAGAAAATTTAATAGAATAAAGGAGAGAGAAGAGCAGGTCCTAGGGAGGTGGAGGGGGAGAGAGAGAGAGAAGAGAAGGGGGGAGAGAGAGAGAGAGAGAGAGAGAGAGACATGTCCAAAAAAGTGGGGAGGTGGTTGACTGCAGCAGATTTTATAGGAAGGCTGGAGAAGGTGGTGTCTGATTTACATAGGGCTCACAGATTGGTTGATCAGGCACGAGGTTTACATAGTGCACAGGGAAGGCTGGTCACCCCAACCTAGTATGTAAATGGACTTTCCAGTTAATCGACACCATCTTGATTCCTGTTGATTGACACCAGTAAGATTGGCACCATTTGCTCTTTACTGTGCACATGGCTGACAAAGAGAAGGGAAGATGGAGCTGCTATCTTTAACACGTCTAGTCCCTAGTTACTGCTGGCATTCACCTGTGCAAGCTCCCAGTTTGCTTGTCTGTCTGCAGCTCTACTTTATAGGCTGCTCTTTGTTAGAAAGTGATTTGGGGCTGCTTTTCATTAAAGAGAAAAGCATTACCAAAGACTCCCATGCCCTTACTCTCTGCTTAAGTAATTTCTTAAGTCCTATATCATTCCACCCTCTGCAGTGGTAACCCTAACTGCTGTTAGAGAATGTTGGATGACAACTTTTTCTGGCTACTTCCTGCTGAAAGGGGTATCATGTGGGGAAAAGCAGCTAGGGCTCCTCCTGGGGTCAATCTAAGGGTCCTCAGAAGAAAGGTGTGTCCATGTTTGTTTGGTCTGCAGCACCATTTGCAGTTTGATTGCTCTCAATCATTCTAATGGGTTGTGATACTGGTTTGCCTCCACCAGATGCTGCTAAATATTAATATAAAAGTAACATTCTTTTTTGAATAAGTGGCATTGGATTTGGGTGGCTAGAGTAACTTTAGTGTTGACCTTGGCTAAATCTTTCCTGCAATTATTAATCCCCTCATGACTTCTGCAGACCATCTAAGCCATGTTTAAACTTTCCAACTTCTCCTAAGCATCCTTCTTTTTAAACAACCAACTATTATTTTTAGGACAAGTATTTACCATCTTTATAATCCTTTCATACTTCCTTTTTGGTGAAACTATTATCCCTGCTATAAGGATAATAATTAAGCAAAATACTACAGCAATGGAAACTCTGTGTCCACTATTCCAGTTAGAAGGTGCTACTGTGTATAGCCCTACTGCAAATAGCAGAGTGAGTATAGCAAATCTTGCAAGTGTGGTGTAGTAGGTACATTCCACATAAAATCTTACTTGCAAAGATATAGAATTTATCTTTGGGGGTCTATGAAGTTCCTTGGTTTTATTTTCCTAAACAAAACTCCAGGTTATGGGCATCCTATTTACTTTCACTGCTTGGCAGGATTTGCAGGATAATTGCTCAGAACTAGCATATTAATCCAGATTTTTGTGTTACCCATCCCTTTTTGTTTCTTCCAAGCTGCATGAAATCACCATTTGATTACAGGAATAAGCAGGATTAGTCTAAAATGTAGGCAAAAAAACTTAAAAACAATTAATGAGACAAGGATTTAATGACAAATGCATGATATGCTTTGGAGCATAACTTTTCTCTCTCCAGTCCTCATTTTTGGTAAAAAAACAAATTATGATAGGACCATGTTGTTTGTAGAAAAAATTTTAACCTTATACTTGGCCTGATTATTTGGAGTAAAGTTCAGCAAGAATGGTTATTTCTACATAGCTCTTTTGGATTGGCTTAGATGGAACTCAGTTCCACAAGGAATCTTAGATAGGACCTTTTAAAGCTGAGCCCAGCCATAGGTTTATATTCTCTAATACCTGTGAGTTGGGTGATCCTTTTCTCTTAATGTTCCAAGATAAACTTGGAGTTCGTGGACCTGTTAAAAAGTGACATTCTTTACTGACCACAGGTTAGGAACCCTGTGTGGGGACTGTGTAGACAAGGTATGAGGCCAGTCTTCCCCAAGGGGATTTTATCAGCTCTGCAAGTCGAGATTGACTCCTTAAAGGGAAGCATATACTTCCAGTCAAAGCCTTGATAAAATAACCAGTTTTCCAATTGTGTCCCATTGCAAAAGAAAAATGGATTATTATTGCGATGATGCAAACAACTATATTGCCATAAGTTAAGAGTACTCACAGATAGTTTCCAATTTCTAGAGGAACTAGGCAGAGAGAAACATGCTCCAAATTTTGTTCACAGAAGTATACCTTACTCAATTATTAAAAGCTTTAAAAAGTTAAAAGTATGTTTCCTTGAGTCTAAAAAACAAAACAAGGATCAGAAATACTTCAAGCAAAATATTCCAAAAAGGTTGCTTTAACTTTCTGAGTACAGTCCATTAGTTAACTCTTGTTTTGTTTGACACATAAACATTTCAGTTCTTCATAAGTCCCATACATTCTTTCTCTATTCCAATGTTACAATCTTCAAAACTATTGAAAACCTGCATTTGCAATCACCTGTTAAGGTCCTTAATATGGCTTGATGATAAACCACATTTTGAGAAGGAACAAAGCAAGATGACAATTGTCTGCAAATGATGACAAAGTTTCCAGGGTAGTTAGTTAAAAACATGACTGACAAAGAAGTTTAGTTATCTCCATGGTTTACAATAATTTTACCCTTAATTATGATTGATAGCATATACTCAGACATTAGAATTTTAGAAATCCCATGCACTGTTGGAACATATATTAGTATTATTCACTAAAATATAACTTAAATAAAATTGTACATCATTTTGGCAATCCCATGCAACTAAACATGTCAAATAATCCTGTTTACCTCTTTTCTGAAAGTTTCAGGGGCCTTCTGAGCCATCCAGAAATCCCAGCTCAGGGAAGATAATTTGGATACTAGAAGTTTGATTTTTGGGATGCCTGTTAAATGTTAGAGGTTTAAAACACTTGATGTTATGAAATAGAATCCCAGATTACCATAAATTATTTATTTTGCCAAAATGATGACTCAAAAAGCAAAAATCTTTTATTAGCCTTTACTATTGCATGAAAATCCTGTTAAAAGCCAAATTTTTACCCTTGCATTAGTTTATTAATGTTAACCCCAATGTTTAATGAAACCTCAGACAATTTCATATAATCTTAACCAAGTTGAACATGAGGTGAAATCTGTACAAACCTTTTATAACTGCTTTTGCTAAAGAGGAGGTTAGTGTCTTAAGACAGTCTTGCTGTGCTTTTATTTCAATGCTCAATTTATAAAAAGACCATATAATACCCTTTGAATTTAGTTAATGTTTACACATTTTTGCAAGATTAATTTTTACAATCTTTTCACAACTTAAAT
Source organism: Pan troglodytes (assembly GCF_028858775.2). NCBI lineage: Eukaryota > Metazoa > Chordata > Mammalia > Primates > Hominidae > Pan > Pan troglodytes. The sequence continues at coordinate 62,850,485 of NC_072415.2, forward strand.
GTGTTTAGCTTTATTATATCAAATTTAAGATAATCCCTCATCCCTGGGCAAAATTTACATTTCCATGCTTTCTTATAATCTTTTACTAAAAGACACCTTGCAAATAAAACTGTTTAGTGATCTCAAACACATGTTGCACTGTTAACTCTTTGCAACTTTTAATGAAAAACCTGGTTAGTAAGCAACTTTATGTATCAGGTGTGGAGCCTAGGAACCAGACAGAATTGCAGAGTAGGTCTGACTCTCTGACTCCACATGTCCCAGGCCTTACCTATCTGTAAAGCATGCAGTATACAACCTTGGAACATTTAGCAAGCCTAGTATCTAAGTGGTATGATTAAGACCACCTTTTTACATTTTGACGACACTTGCATTTTGCCAATAATCCTTAAGGCTATTTTTATTTCTTAAAGATTATAGTCATGTGAGCTTAAAAATATTTTAAGTGCTTATTTTTCTTTAAGCTAATCAATTAGAGCTCTTTTTGTAGACATTACACATAACACATATATAGCAACACAGAATTCAGAACTAGTATGATTTTTCATTTGCCAGTTTCTTATTGGGATTATTGGCTTCAGGGCGGAGCCCTTGGAGGAAGAGGGCCAGGAAGGCATGTATTTCTAGGGCATAAAAAACAGGCACAGCTGAAGGCAAAGACAGACCCCCCAAAAATAATGGTGCCATTTTATAATGGATTTTGGATCCCCAAAAGGAGGGAGAGCCTATGGGAGAAGAGAGTATGGTGATTCTACCACACATTTCATTGCAAGGCAACCCAAATCCATTCAGCTTATTTTGTAATCAGCCCAACCCCCACATGATTCTTATCTCTTGGGGGAGTGGGGAAGTTTGTATGTTTCAGGTGACCAAGAGTATGCTTCTCTGATTCAAAAGTGCAAAGAGTTAACTATCCTTCCATAACTACGATTAGACATCCCTTAAAGTATGTTTTCTCTCTAGTTATTCCCCACACTAAAGCTCTATCATGATGCGAGGTAATTTGGTACCTCTAAAACTCAAAACTGTCAGATAACACAATGAAAAACAGCAAAGCCTTTGATTTTGAGAGGGAATTATCTGCTTTTAATTCCTGGGGTTTTGTGAGAAAAACAGATTTTTTCTCAAAAGAGAGTTTGTGGTGCCACCTCTGTTTTTTCCCAAGGAGTTCCAGGCTACCAGAAGTTGTCTTAGGGCCTCTCATGTGTACATTAAGAGTGGCAAGACAAAAAATGGAGAAAAATGATTCAGTTGACTGAGAAGAAAAGGCTTTTTCTAGGAAAGCAAGATTCAAGAAGAGACAAACATAAAGGCCTTTTAAAAAAAATCTAGTACTTGGATATCTGCTTTGAATTAAGCTGAGCACTCTTTAAGAAAATTTTAAATCTCTTGTTACTCAACTTTAGCCACACTAAGCAGTTAAGATTTTCAGATTTTGAACTTTATAAAAAGTAACCTCACAGGTGAAACCAACAAGCCTGAGTTCGTTTGTGACTTAACCATGAGTGTACAAGGTATTTTCAAAGTGGTGGTAAGCAGCTTTTGAAACTGTCATTGCAAAATTGTGACTGAGACAGTAAAGGAGATCTGACCCAAACAACTCCATTTTGTTTCCAGCCCCTAAGCTATCCTTGCCCATCCCTGAGTGTAGGCTGAACCAACTTTGGGAGGAGCCTGGTTTACAGTTTATAGTCCAAAACAAAGATAATAACCCCTTCTTAAGATATACTTCCCTCTTGTCTGGGGACCAGACCAAGAAACTAGCCACAAGATCAGGAACCATGGCTCAGGAGTCACACAGCTGAAGGCTACAAAATTTTGACCCTCCCTTAACTGCTCTCAAGATCAGAGCTTAAGGTATTTTGTAAACACTGTCATTGATAGATCAGCTGGTACCACCTAGATCAACAAACTAGCTTATCTGATTTTCTGGCCCTCACCCAGGAACTGACTTAGCACAGGAAGACACCCACCACTGTAAAATGGTGGAGACTAAAAGTATTGCCACGTGGTTACAGGTCATGCTCCCAAAGACATGAAACAATATGGAAGCCTGTAGCCAAGTTTGTTATAGACTGTTTTGTTGGGCTGGCATGAACAGGAGGCTTATGGGATCCTGGGTCTGCATCCTAGCCTAACATATGTTTTCTTTTGACAGAAAGACACACAAAGCACACCAGATTTGCTACAGCTTAAGACTAACCTCACAAATCCCTTTTCATTAATTTAAACTTTACAGATAATATAAACAATGATCCTTGTTACCTCTTTTACCAGTTTGCATAGGAAGAGAGAGGCCAAAAGCCTGAATGGTAAGAAATTTCTACGCTTTTGCTGGCATGTCAGTCTTCTGGGTTCCCTTCCCCCTAGCTCAACTAGAGAAGCATTTTAAGGTTTGGAAAATTAACATTTCCCAGGTTGGAAGAACATTATAAAAAAAGATAGCCATTTTATACCATAAAAGAAGGAACCACACCATACAAAAGTCTGGGATATCAGAGTTGTCAAAGAGGTACTGCTTCCTTTCCTATCAACAGTGGTGTTTCCCCTATTTCTTCACCTTCCCGATTTTCTCTTTTCCCTTTTTGCCTGTTATAGGAGACATATTGCTCATCTCCAAAATTCTCTGCTGCCTGCAGAATTGCCTGTTTTTCACCTACAGTTGGGGTTAAGCTTTGGAGCAGCATAACATCCCTCCATGAGAAGTCAAATACCTGAGTTAAATTTTAGAAAGCTTCTATATACCTATCAGGGTCATTAGAAAATTGGCCTAAGTCTCCCTTTACTTGCCTAAGGTCCTGCAATGAGAATGGAAGTTGAACCCTCGTGGCATCACCTCCATTGGACATTTTCTGTAGGGTTAAGAGCTAAGGTGGGGGAATGGGAAATTTTGGAGATGGTGGAGATGGAGGAGCTGGTGGTGTGGTTGGAGCTGGCCCCAGATAATGGGGAATGAAAGGGCCAGGATGCCCAATGGCTGCCTCAAATGGTTCCCCCAGGAGTTGCTTTTCTAATTTTGGGGAATTCTCTTTGTGCCTGTCTGATATGATTGCTAAAAGAGCCGGGCTGATTTTGCAACGCTTGCACAGGTCTAGCAAAAAGGCAATGCCCTTATGTAGAAGAAAACAAGCCACTTTTTCTTTAAAATCTCAGGGTGAAAGGAGTTCCAGTGCTTCAGAATGCACCCCAGGGGAGTGCACGCTGAAGATGATACCCATCTAGAAAGAGAAGTGAGAAAAAGGCATCTGTTTAGTCTCCTTCCTTTTGGTGTGACCCAGAGTGGAAAGGAAGACAGTGGAGGCATACCCCCTGCTGTTTTGTTTTTTGTTTGTTTGTTTCTTTGTTTTTTTGGTTTTTTTTTTTTTTTTTTTCGTAAATGGTTCCTGGGTCCTGGCATCACCAACCGTGGCTGCAAGCGTGACCCTCAGCCATAGAACCAGAGGAACTAAGCCGTTGGGGTTAGTAATGCTCACCCAAGTGGCTCTAGTCCTCTGCTTGTGATTTTGCTTTGACTTCCTGGACTTGTGTAACCTGCCTGACTCCTCAAAAAATGTATCTCAGGAGAGATTATGTGACAGTTGCATTTGAGCATCTGTTGCACTTTCCTCCTTGATGGAGGAAGTGTGCTGATTTGAGCTCTATATCCTGCTAGTATGGTTCGTGTTAAAGCATCTACCCTTAGAGAATGGTTCCAGTTAACTTCCAAACTTAAAATACCCTTACTAATTAAGTACTATTCTAAATGGAAGCAGAATAGGTGCCTTAAAAGAAAGCAAGTATCAAATGGCCATTTTCCTGCTGATGGGATAGTATTGACACTAAAATCTGGCTTTGGAGGATATTTTGCTCTTAATTGTTGAAGGTAGAGTTTTCCCATTTGCGGAAGCAACATAAAGCCTGGTCTCTACAAGAGGGGTGCAATAAGGGCAAAGAATTGGGAAGCCAGGGTGTTTTGATGAAGGACTGACAATGTGCCTCATGGAAAGAGTACCTATTCCACTAGTTGGTGCTGTTGACCTTGAAATGCCATGAACTCTCCAGACCAAGGGCAGAAAGTGATGCTCACTGTGGGGGGTGCGGGGGTGGGGGGCTCTGTTCCTAGAAAATCCCAAAGATGCCTACCTTTGAGCTATATCCACAGTTACTACAACATTCCCAGATCTTTCCAAACAAGATTATTTCCCTGAACTGTAAAACTTCCTGCACATTGCATACATAGAGAGATTAAGAGATGTGATGGTCATGGACGAGAAAGGAGGAAATTATGATAGGAAAGTTGGAGATCCTGTTGCCAACACCCCACCAGGGTGGTCAGAGGCCGAGGTCAGTCCAGAAGCCTTTGGGTAACACTCAGGGGTAGCCCCAGCCAGAAGTTCTCAGTTGCCCCAGGACTTCTTCCAGCCCCATACAATGGCTACGTCTTCCATGAAAGGAGGCTGGTTCAAACATGGCCCATATGCCATATGCCCAGAAACCCATAGGTATTGGGGGATTCTCCATGTTCTCTCCAGTAGGTGTGACATCCAAGTCTTTAAGAATGGCAGGCATGCTAATGGTATTTTTAAATGGCTGGCAGATGCCTGTTATTGATTTAATTTGATTTTAAAATGGAGGCTGAGAGCCTTGCAATTAAAGGACAGATTTTGAGGTTTTTCTCCATATTTACCACTCACATGATTCTACCTTCTGTTCTGATCCCTTTCTTTTAGAAATAATTCAGGACACAGACACATGTGGGTAGGTTAAGGAGTGGAAAGTTTAATAGAAGAAAGGAGAGAGGAGTGCAGCTCCTTGTGTGTGAGAGACCTCTGAAAAAGAGGTGTGGTGGCAGACTGCAGCAGATTTTATAGGCAGGTTGGAGAAGGTGGTGTCTGATTTATGTAGGACCCACAGATTGGTTTGATCACATATGATGTTTACATAGCCCATGGGGAAGGATTGTCACCCCACCCTAATCTTATTATGCAAATGGACTTTCCAGTTGATTGGCACCATCTTGTCTGTTCTTTATTGTACAAGTGGCTGACAAAGAGAAGGGAAAATGGAGCCACCACCTTGAATATGTCTAGTCCTAGTTCCTGCTGGCATTCACTTCTGCAAGCTCCCAGCTTGCTTGTCTTTGTCTGAGGCTCAACTTTACAGGCTATTTATTAGAAAATGATTTGAAGCTGCTTTTTATTAAAGAGAAAAGCCTTACTGAAGACTCCCATACCCTTACCATCTGCTTAAGTTATTTCTTAACTCCTTTATCAATAGTATTTGTTTTTTGGCTGTTGAGTTGTTTCAGTTCTTTGTATATTCTAGATATGAATCCCTAGTCAGATGAATATTTTACAAATATTTTCTCTCATTCTGCATGTTGTGTCTTCACTCTTTTGATTGCTTCCTTTGGTGTGCAGAAGCTTTTTAGCTTAATGTAGTCTCATGTAGCTATTTTGGTTTTGTTGCCTGTATTATAAAGTCTTGGCTATAAAATCTTTGCCTAGACCAATTTCCTGAAGCATTTCTCATATTCCAGTAGTTTTATGTTTTTGAGTCTTACGTTTAACTCTTTAACCATTTTGAGTTGATTTTTGTATGTGGCAAGAGATACGGGTGTAGTTTCATTCTTCTGCCTGTGAACACTTAGTTTTCCCTGCATCATTATTGAAGAGGGTGTTCTTTCTCCAAGGTATTCTCTTTGTGCCTTTTTAAAAAAACCAGTTGGCTGTAAATAGGAAGATTAATTTCTGGGGTTTATATTCTATTAATCTATATTATTTTTAGATTTATTAAAATATAATTTATAATATAAAATTATAATTTTATAGTAAATATATTAATAGAGATTAATTTATATTTCTGGGTTTTATATTCTATTAATCTATATTTCTGGGTTTTATATTGTTCCATTGGTCTATGTGTTTTATTCCAATATCATACTGTTTTGGTTATTATAGCTTTGTAGTATATGTTAGGTAGTATGATGCTTCTAGCTTTTTCCATTTTGCTCAGTATTGCTTTGGCTATTCAGAATCTTTTGTGTTTCCACACAAATTTTGGTTTTTTTTTAAATTTCTCTTGAGAACATCATTGGTATTTTGATGGGGATTGCATTATGTCTCTTGAATCTGTAGTACTATGGTGGCATTGGGTAGGATGGCTATTTTAAAATATTGATTCCTTCAATCTTTGAGCATGTGATGTGTTTACGTTTGCTTGTGTCTTCAATTTCTTTCATCATTTTTTTTTTTGTAGTTGTAGAAGTCTTTTGCATCCTTGGTTAAATTTATTACTAGGTAGTGTTTTTGTAGCTATTATAAATGAGATCACGTCCTTCATTTTTAAAATCTAGTTTGTTATTGGTATATAGGAGTGCTGCTTTTTGTATGTTGATTTTGTATATTACAAGTTTACTGAATTTATCAGTTCTGAGTTTTTTGGTGGAGTCTTTAGGTTTTTCTATACATAAGATAATGTTGTCTGCAAAGAGGGACGATTGTTCTTTCTTTTTCCAATTTGGATGCCTTTTCTTTCTTGCTTGCTTGATTGCTGTGGTAGCACTTCCAGTACTATGCTGAATAAATGTGGTGAAAGTGGGCATCCTTGTCTTTTAGTTGTTAAAGGAAAGGCTTTCAACTTTTTTTCCAATAAGTATGATGTTAGCTGTGTTGTGGGTTTGTCATATATATGGTCTTTCTTTATTATTTTGAAATACCTCCTTTTTATTGTTGAGAGTTTTTGTCATGAAGAGGTATTGAATTTTATCTTTTTGATGCCTGTTGAGAAGATCATATGGTTTTTGTCCCTCTTCTATTGATGTGATATATCACGTGTTGATTTATGTACGTGGAACCATCCTTGCATCCCTGAGACAAATCCCCCTTAATCATGATGTATTATCTTTTCAACGTGTTGTTGGATTAAGTTTGCTAATATTTTGTTAAGGATTTTTGCATCTGTATTCATCAGAAAAAATGGCCTGTAGGTTTTTGTGTTTTTTTTAAATCTTTGTCTGGTGTTGGTATCAGGGTAATTCTGGCCTTGTAGAATGAGTTAGGAATAACTGTCTCCTCTTTAATCTTTGTAATAGTTTGAGAATAATCTGTGTTAGTTCTTCATACATTTGATAGAACGCAGAATTAAAGCCATTCAGTCCTGAACTTTTCTTTATTGGGAGGCACCTGATTTCTGATTCAATTTTATTATTCATTATTAATTTGTTAGGTTTTCTATTTCTGTCTGGATCAATCTTAGTAGGTTGTATGTGTTCAGGAATGTTTCCTCTAGATTTTCTAATTTGTTTGCATAGAGTTATTAATAGTCTGTAATGATACTTTCTATTTCTGTTGTATCAGTTGTAATGCCTCCTTTTTCATTTCTAACTTACGTGGGTCTTCTCTTTTTCTTGGTTAATCTAGCTAGCAGTTTAAAAATTTTACCTTCTCAGAAAAACAAGTTTTTGTTTTATTGGTTCTTGGCAATGTTTTTCATTTAGTCTGTTTTTAGTTCTCTAATTTTTGTTATTTCATTTCTTCTGCTAATTTTGTTTTGTTTTTTCTTATTTTTTCTAGTTCCTTAAGGTGCATTGATAGATTGTGTATTTGAAATCTGTCCACTTTTATGATGTCATTTATTGCTATAAACTTCCTTCTAGCACTGCTTTTGCTACATTCCATTGGTTTTGGCATACTGTTTTTCGTTTTTATTTTTTCCAAGACATTTTATTTCCTTAATTTCTTCATTGATGCAATAGTTGCTCAGGACCATGTTGTTTAATTTCCATGTAGTTGTACAGTTTTCAATATTCTTTCTATTAAATATTGTTCTTCAATAATGTTATTGAATCAATATAGAATAAAACTTGTCTTATTCTATTGCTATATCCTCCTGCTAATATGATTTATTTTTCAATATATTACCTTGTCTCTTCAGTTTTTCATTTAAATTGTTTCCTATAGGTACAGTTACTTTTCTTTTTTTTTTGCTTTTGGTTTCCATTTACATGGAATATCTTTTTTTATCCCTTCACTTTAAATCTATATTGGTCTTTATAGGTGGAGTTAGTTTCTTATCGGTGGCATATAGTTGAGTCATTGTTTTAAATGCATTCATCTAGTCTACATCTCTTAAGTGGGGAATTCTGCTTACATTCAAGCTTATTAATAAGTGAGGACTTACTCTTGTCATTTTGTTAGTTTTCTGGGTGTTTTATATATCATTTGTTATTTTCTTATGGTTTATCATCATGGTTTGGTGATTTTCAGAATGGTAACACTTGATTCCTTTCTCTTTCTCATTTGTGTATCTACTCTACCAGTGAGTTTTATACTTTCATGTATTTCCATGATGGTAGATATTATCCTTTCACTTCTGGATGTAGGACTATTTTAAACATTTTTTGTAGGAACCAGTCTATTGGTGACAAATTCCTTCAGCTTTTGCTTGTCTGGAAAAGACTTTATTTTTCCTTCATTTTTGAAAGGTACCTTTGCTGGGTCTAGTATTTTTGGCTAAAGGGTTCTTGTTTTATAAAGCATTTTGAATATGTCATTCCATTTTCTCCTGACCTGCATGATTTCTGCTGAGAAGTCCACTGTTAGTCTGATGGAGGTTCCCTTTTATGTGACTTGATGCTTTTTCTCTTGCTGTTTTTAGAATTCTGTCGTTGTCTCTGACAGTTTGACAATAATGTGGCTTGGAGAAGACCTTTTTGAATTGAACCTATTTGGGGATTTTTGAGCTTCCTCTATCTAGATGTCTATATGTTTTTCAAGACTTCGGAAGTTTTTAGCTATTTTTATTAAATAGGTTTTCTATGCCTTTGCCCATCTCTTCTCCTTTGGGAAATTCCAGAATTCAGTTAAAATTTTGGTCATTTTATGGCATCCTACTGGTCACATAGGCTTTCTTCATTCATTTCTTTTTTTTTCTTCTGACTGCATTATTAGAAAAGAAATTCTTTTGCTTAGTCTATTGATGCTTGTATTTTTTTATTTCTTTGATTTCTTCAGTTCTAGGACTTTTGGTGCTCTTAACATATGTTTCTTTTTTGAATTTCTCATCTAGAGCATAAATTGTTTTTCTGATTTATTTGTATTGTTGGTGTTTTCTTATATTTCACTGAATTTCTCATTATAAAATTTCTAATAAGGAATTCAAGATAAAGTTCCTGTTTTGGGGTTCTGTTATTGAAGAATTATTTTGTTCTTTTGGAGGCATCATGTTTCCTTTTTTTGATTCTTGTGTCCTTATGTTAATATCTGCACATCTGGTGTAATAGCTGCTTCTTCCAATTTATGGATAGGCCTTTGTAAGGAAAGATATTTTCCTACAGATGTATTATAGTATTGGTTAAGTAAGTTGCTTTGGCTTTGATTTTGGATGGGTATAGCAGTGTAGTCTTTGTATGACTTCAGTTATATTCAGTGTCAGCGATATCTGGAAGTACCTAAGTGGCTTAGACTGCAATTGTTAGTGGAGGTTGTGGTAAGACTTCACGGGGTGGGAACATCAGCTGGGTTAGTTCTTGTGCACCAGTTTGGCAGCAGTACAAATGTTGGGTCTGACCTCAGGCCTCTGGATGGTGTGTGCAGGCACCAGCAGTGGCAGGTAGGTTGAACTTATACTCTGCCCTGTACAATTTGTATGGGTGCTGGCAGCAGTGGTGATGGGTGGGATGGACCCCCCAGTGGTGTATGTAGCTGCTGGCTGTGATGGATGGGGCCAGGTCCCCAGACAGTACATTCACATGCAGGCGGCAGTGGCAATGGGAAAGGCTGGCTGGTTCTCAAGCCGCAAAAAACACATGTGGGCAATAGCAGTTGCAGTGGTGTGTGAGGCAGGCCTGTTCTCAGGCACCACTGGTGGTGGTGGGTGCACTGGACCTGTTAGACCTCCATATGGTGCCTTTGGAGGGCAGGGAAGATTAATCCCCAGATGCCAGGTTGCTTGCACGAAGGTTGCTTGCACGAAGGTTGCTTGCACGAAGGTTGCTTGCACGAAGGTTGCTTGCACGAAGGTTGCTTGCACGAAGGCTACACATAGCAGCTTCTTCCTCTGGTACCTAATGAGATGTTGCATAGGGGAACCATCAGTATCAGATAGGGTCTGTCAATACCCAGGCCTCTGAACAATGTGTATGGCAAGGCAAGCTTTGCAATACATAATTTTTAAGTGACTTAATATCAGGCTATATCTTAAGATTTATATGTCTTTAATAGAGTAGAGAAAACAAAAATTTGGAAAACATTTCCTTACTGAGTGGTAGAAGTAGCAGACTAGTCTTTGGCTGATCCAGAGAGACTGCAGAGGAAGTTTCTTTTCTTTTTAAAAATGTTTTAAAGACAGAGTCTCACTTTGTTGCTCAGGCTGCCCTCTGACTCTTGACTTCAGGTGATCCTCTTGCTTCAGCCTCCCAAAATGCTGGGATTACAGGCATGAGCCACTGCACCTGGCCCCCTGCAGAGGAACTTTCTAATACAATTAGAGGTGTTTTTCTTTGTTAAAAAAAAAAAAAAAATCCAAATACTTTCTGAGTTGAAAGGAAGCTACTCTAATTGGCCAAAGATTATTTATAACTGTGTCTGTGAGGCTAGTTAGGCTAGGAAAAAAACCTGAAAAGGGTGAGTAGGAAAAACAATAAGGCAAAGGAGAATGCAGTGAGGTGGAAAAGCCGTATTTAGAGCCCGAAACCATTCGTATGAAGTTTTGTATCTTTTTTTTTTAAGGTGGAGTTTTACTCTTGTTGCCCAGGCTGGAGTTCAATGGTGGGATCTTGTCTCCCTGCAACCTCCCCCTCCCAGGTTCCAGTAATTCTCCTGCCTCAGCCTCCCCAGTAGTTGGGAGGTGCCTGCCACCACACCCAGCTAATTCTTTATATTTTTAGTAGAGATGAGGTTTCACTATGTTGGCCAGGCTGGTCTCGAACTCCTGACCTTAGGCAATCTACCCACCTCAGCCTCCCAAAATGGTGGGATTACAGGCGTGAGCCACCGTGGCCAGCCTTATGTGTGTTTTATTAATGTTTGAAATAAAACAGAAACTATTACAAACTCACATGAAATGTTCTTGTGATGCTTGATACATATAGACATATTTCTAAAGATTTTCTTCTGAAATTAGAAGCCATCTAATCCATGGCTACTTGAGACTTTCATTAATTTATACAGATGCAGCGGAGCTAACATTCTTATGATCCATGAAGTAGTTTATGTTGCCCTGCATTGAACTGCTTCAGATTGCTATAGTTTGAAGTTTGGGAATTTGGGGAGTAATATACTCCTCATTTTATAAAAAGGAAATAAACTTGATCAAAGGTAAGAGAATTTTTGTTTTGTGGCATGATATATTATTGCTCATGGGTATACATGTAACAAGGAAGCATGAAAATGAGAAGGTGAAAAAAAAGGGAAGATCTGGGACTTGCTTAATATTGCACACCTACAATTGGGGAAAATCAAAATTGAAAACCAGGTCAGTCTCATATGAAGTCACATGTTCATAATCATGATAGGCTCTATCTAGTAATTTCAGCAATTGTACCCAAATACCTAAAGTTAATTCCACTTTCAAAATACTTGTATGGAGCCCATCTGGCACCCATGAATCAGTATTTTAGAAGCTCTCTCAAATGGCTTGGTGTCCAAGTGCTAGGATGGTTACTACAAAAAGCCCAGCATAATTCATTTCTGAACAATTGCCAGGAAATAAATGCCAATCTATTAATGCAACTTGATTTCTGATACTTTGTTTTATCTCTGTTAATAACTAGCAATATAATAATAATGCCTATTATAATTGAATCACTTACAGGATTAATGTCAAGTTTGGCTAGTTTGTTGTTGGGTGTGGATATTTTAAGCTCTAATTGTTCTTCAATTACATCATTTTTTCCACTTGACAGGGAACTCTGTAAGGGCAGAGATGGTAGCTCTTCACTTTGAATCACTAATGACTATCAAAATTTTAAGACGTAGTAGTTGTCAACAAACATTTGCTGAACTAGTTTAAATAACTTTTCTAAATTATACTTTTATTATGATAAATAGTAATAATATTCACTTTCTTGTGGTTTTCAGTGAATTAATGAAATTAGTTACTGCAGAGTTCCTAGTGAGAAAAGGCATCCATGGGTCCTACTCAATATGTACCTTCAGCAAAATCTGTTCTGAAAGCCAAAGTGTTCCCCAGCTAATACTGTGATCAAAATGCCTGCAGAATCAAATGCAATATGACATTCAATATTTTAAATATGAGTCATTAAACAAAGAATATTCCAATATTGTGAATCTTTTGTGAAGTTTTTACAGACTGATGGAATAGAAAAGATAGTGTTCTATTTTTACAACAAGAAATACTAGGAGATGGACTACAAAATGACATTTCCAGTGAGATTTGAGCAGCATCTTATCTTTCAATGTGTTCTTTATTCATTGATTCAGGGTATCATTCCTGGGGTATATAGGTGAATATGACAATGATAATATGTCTGGCAGTACATAGATTGCTATCCTTCTCAGTTGAAAATGGTGTTGACGGTGCGGTTAGATGCAGATAAATAATCTTTGTGTGATAGCATTTTCAACACCAAACAGATGTTGCGTACTTTTCTTATGAATCAGTGACTTCTCATAAGTAGCAAAATGTACATTGTGTTAATGTATCACCTTGTTTTCATAAGTACAATTGGTTCCTGAGAGGCTGCAGAGTATAGTAGAGTAAAAGCAAGAGAAGTTTTCTTTTTTCTCCCTGATGTATCAGTTATTGTTGCACAGCAAACTACCTTAGACGCTGTGGCTTAAAACATCTATTTATTTTATTCATAATTCACTGGGTAATTCTACTGGTCTGGGCCAGCTGGACTGGTATAATTATGCACCTACTATAAGCTGGCGTATTAGCAGGGTGCATCATTGACAATAGCCTTGTTAGAGAGATAGGAGCCTTTCTTCAGGTAGTCTCATCCTCTGGCAGGCTAGCTTGGAATTGTTTGCATTGAAATCCCATGGAGATTGCAGGGTTCCAAGAGTGAGAGTCTCAGTGTGCAAGGTCTGTCTCTTGAGTCCTGGGCTGGAACTTTCAATGTGGCTTCTGCTACATTCTACTGGTCAAAACCCATCTCAAATTCAGCTAAGTCTTAAGAATTATAGAAGTCCACTCTTCCCTATGATGAGAGTGGAAGAGGTTACTACCATTTTTAGAATTTGCCACAGCTTCTATTGTAATTCTCAAACCACCCTCTTCAAGAAGTCATGTCTTTTAGTGATAACCATAACGACAACTACAACAGTAACAACAGCTCACACGTATGGAGAACTTAATTGTAACAAAGCCTATTCTAATGTTTTATATGGATTAACTCAATTTTCACAATAACAATGAAGGATGAGTATTAGTTTTTCTTTGTGGGTGAAAAAAAATTGCCTCACAAAGGGGTTAATCATTTTACAAAACAGTAAAAATTTCCAAAAGAAGATTGCCTTAGTCAAATAAATGCAGAAAATGCAAGACAAAATAATAATTAAAAGTCTATCTATGTTTCTATCCATCCAACCATTTATCCTCTTGGACTTCTCAAAGTTTTGAATGCAGTAAAGTATATTTTGAATCTTACAGAAGGGAAAGAAGGTTATAAGCCATGTTCAAATTTGGAATCTAGGAACCTCTTCATTTTGCAGAGTATCTGTTAACATCTTACCTGACAGTGGTATTCTATGGAACTGTTTGTAAAATGCTGTAATTAGGCTTTAAACTAGATTCCAAATTGCCCTGATTTGCAGCACATGTATCTCTGTCACTGAGACTATAAAGAATATAAAACATGCAATATGCCTGCTTTTTTTCTCTATGTGCTTGTCTGTTCAAAAAATCAGTGACCCTTTAGACATGCAGAAGTTAAGCCAGGTGTGTCTATGAATCACCTCAAGGGTTTTAAGCCAAGTTACTTTGCATTGCATTATTCTATATATATATATATTTTTAACCATTCCCTTCTTTTTGTATCAACATCCCTCTGAGCAGTAACACAGTATTACTGCTCTAAGGGATGACAGTTGGCAAATAGTACTATAGCATGGCAATAAGATACAGAATGAAAATTATACCTGTGTCAAATTGCTTCTGAATCATTTACTTCAAGATAGTCAAATTAGGAAGACCACCCCTGAGCCATACAGATGAGGCAGTAGGTTGGAGGAAGTTATCTCTAGCTCTTTAGGTTTTAGTATCTACCGTTTAATATTGCTATTGCCAGAGTAGCAATCTGGAGGAGACTTTTGGAATCAAGATTAGGCTACAGAAGGAATTTAAGGTGTGTGTTTTTGTATATATACATATACATGTATATATATAACTGTACGTAATTGACCGTTGAACAAAACAGGGTTAGCCATGCCAACCCCCACACAATCAAAAACCCATATATAACTTTTTACTCCCAGCAATTTTTTTTTTTTTTGAGACAAGGTCTCACTCTCTTGTCCAGGCTGCAGGGCAGTGGCATGAACAGGGCCGACTGACTGCAGCCTCAATCTCCTGAGCTCAAGTGGTCCTCCTGTTTCAGCTTTCTGAGTAATTGGAACCACAGGTACACATCACCACGCCAAGCCTTTTTTTTTTAAATGGAGACACAGGGTCTCACTGTGTTGTCTGGACTGGTCTTGAACTCCTGGGCTGAAGTTATCCTCTAGCCTCAGCCTCCCAAAGTGTAAGGATTACAGACAGGCGCCACTGTAGCCCAGCCCTGAAAATCTTAACTACTGATAGCCTACTGTTGACCAGAAACCTTGCTAATAACTAGCATAAACAGTTGATTAACACATACTTTGCATATTTGTTATATATTGCATTCTTGCAACAGTGTAAGCCAGAGTAAAGAAAATGTTATAAAGAAAACCATAAGGAAGAGAAAATATATTTATTAAAGTACTGATTAATACTGTAGGTTTATATCATGTGTTGACAAGATGAATCATCTGTCTGAAGTGGTGGGCCATGCAGCTGCAGAGGTCAATCTACAGTACATATCAAACAATTCGGCCTTTTCTTGTAATGTCATGACTTGTCTCTGCCTCTTGGGAACACTTTGAACATCACTAGTGGCACTTCGTATGGGTCCCATGGTGTTATTCAAGGTTTACAATATTGCACTAAACACTAAGAAAAATATACAAGAACTGCAAGAGATCACTTTTTCCATGATAAACAATTTATTGAAGAGATGAACTGCTCTGTGGAGATGATTAGCATCACACGGCATTTTAAGTGGATACTCACAACACTTGAACTCACTGCAGTAACAATGGGAGGTGGCTATGAAATCATCACAGTAGTACAATGTGTACTACAGTTAATTTTATGCATTTATTAATGCTGCATTCTGTTTACATTTCTCTCTACTGTGAACAGTGCCATGTACCGTCTGCACATTTTAACTGTTTTATACTAGATTTGTGTATATTGTAGTAAATGATAAAATAGACTAGTATATATATATTATATACATTTAGAGTATAACTTAGTTTTACTTTATATTTAGGCTACACGGTTTGTCTGCAAGGTTTTCAAATTATTGCAAATCTCCAAAAAAAGTTTCCAAAATGTCTATTGAAAAAAATCTCTACGTATAAGTGGAGCCACACAATTCACACCTAGGTTGCTCAAGAGTCAGTTCTTTATATAATTTGCCTTAGAGAAACAACACATTCATTCAATCCACACACTCATGGACCTCTCCAGGAGTTTGTAAAAGAATAGGTAATGACCTAATATTAACTAAGTAAATGCCAGCATTTTATTTAATCATCAAAACAACACAATGAAATAGATATTTTTAATCCTCATTTTTACATATGTGGTGACGTTTTGCTGGGGATGCAGCACCAGATGGGCCAGTCCTTGGGCACCAGCATGGTGGTGGTGGTGCGAAGGCTGCACCTGGACTCGGGCGTCTGGGTGATGTGTGTGGGTGCCAGTGGTGGCATGTAGGGTAGGTTGATAACCTGGCCCCTGTACAATGTGTGTGGGCCACCTTGAAGAGGAAGAATCACAATTTTTACCTCCAATATTTTTTAAATGGCACCACTAAAACCAAAACAAATCATTAAATGTATTTATATCTTACCATGTGTCACATTCTGTTAAACACTTTACATTCTTCATCTTATTTAGTGTATACAACTTTAGAAGTTAGTTCTCATGATTTCTTTTTAACGAAGGAAGAAACTGGGGCTTAGAGAGTACATAAATTGGTCAATATCATACCATTTGTAAATAACAGATGGTCCATGATTTAAAGCCAGGCCACTCATGACCAAAATCTGTTGTTCTTCATTAAATAAAACTTCCACTTATGAAATAGTTTCATCTACATTGTATCGTTGAATCCTTACAACAGCTCAGCTGGGTCAGAAGTGTCATCGGTTTATAGACAAAAAAAAGATAAGAATCAAAAAAGTTTGGTAATTTCCCCCAAGGTCATAAAGCTACAGGTTTTTTGTTGTTGTTGTTAGTTTTGTTTTTGAGACGGAGTCTTGCTCTGTCACCAGGCTGAAGTGCAGTGGTGCGATCTCCGCTTACTGCAACCTCCAACTCCCTGGTTCAAGCGATTCTCCTACTTGAACAGGAGAATTCTCTCAGCTTCCTGAGTTGCTGGGATTACAGGCATGTGCCACCAAGCCCAGCTAATTTTTGTATTTTTAGTAGAGGCGGGCTTCACCATGTTGGCCAGGATGATGTCAATCTCCTGACCTCGTGATCCACCCACCTTGGCCTCCCAAAGTGCTGGGATTACGGACATGACCTACTGCGCCTGGCCGTAAAATTTCGTTTTAAAAAAATATGTCTGGTGTTTCTTCTAGTTGTCCATATTTCTTTCTTATGACAACAGATAAAATACACAAACTTTATATTTTCATCAGGATAGATTTTTTTCAAGTCTAGCATCTGCCACTAAATGTGTAATTTTAAACAAATTTCTTAATCTCTGAGCCTTTGCTTCTTCATCTCTCAATTAAGGGTAGCAATTCTAGCTGCCTCACAGAGCTATTGCAAAGTTTACATGACAATGCATACAAACATGTCTAGACAAGTGCCCAGTGTGCGGGAGAGACTCAATGTATAATCTCTGGCTTTCCTTCTCTCTATGCCTTTCAACGCAAATGGAATAGTTTCAGGATAAAGAATGGTCAGCTTACATAACCAAGTAAGATGTACATTAACAGCTGGCACCAAAAGTCATCTTAGGAACTTTGTCAGAATATCTTCATAAGCCTTTGTGGAAGATGTGACTCTGACAGCAGAGATGTCAACAGGAGACCAAGCTATAAAAGGAGAAGGTTAGATGGTCTAGATAAAAAAAATTATACGAATTTTTGTTTTGCTCACAAAAAGGAAGGAAATAAGAGACGAATGGAGAAGGTAGAGAGGAGAGAGAAGAGCCAGAGAGGTAGGATGAGGTGAGGATATATGTGCTGGACAGCCAGGTAAAATTCTTCCACAGGTTATAGAAAGATATTTTAAAAATGGGACATACATTGTTAATTTAAAATTGTTTACATTACCTTGATTTAAAGTCTACCAAAGAAACTACTTTCAGTAAAGTCTACCACAAATGAATACTCGAAATGAATGTTTCATATTCTATATGGATTACCATGACTTAAACCAGAAATACATAACTGGAAGTAGAAGGGAATTCAAGAATGTAAGCCACCCTCTCATTCTCAGAAATCTGGGCAACTTGAGGATCTAAGACAATTTTCAAGGGATCTCAAGAGATAGGCAGTACCAGCTGACATGTGGATTTTGTGTTTAGTTGAAATATCCTCTTTTTATTTGAAAGTCCACTTAAATTCACTGTACCAAGAAATCATTTTAATTTCAGCATGATTTAGATACATTTGAAGGAGACAAACTGAAGATATTACCATGCTTGAGGTTTAAGGTGATGAAGGACTTTTAGGCATATTTGAAATATACCCCTTAACTGTTAACATTGACACCAGTGGTAAGAAATTTCCTCCATTAGATAATACCAGCTTGAATAAATCAGAAGCTTGCTGTGATGGATCATTTCTGTATCTTATTTGCAGTTAATAGATATTATTTCTTAGAGCAGTTTTTGATTCACTATAAAACCAGGCAGAAAGTAAGAGACTTCCCATACACCCCAGTCCCCATACATGTAAACCTCGCTCCCGTCAACATCCCATGCTCTAGTAGTGATATTTTTGTTACAATAGATAAACTTACATTGATACATCATTATCACCCACATTCCATAGTTTACATTAGTGTTCACTGTTGGTGAGTCTTTGTTTTTACCTACAAACTTATTACATCGGTAGTGTTACCATCAAGCCAGTGCTCACCAAAATAGGGTCTTTACCTTTTTAGTGCCCTGAAGCTAATATGCAAAATTGAAAGTGAATGCATAGGCTTTATTTGATGGCCATGAAATTGAGAAGCAGAAGCTTGGGTCACAAACTTCTCAGTCTGTAAGAGCCAGAACTTCACAGATAAAGGGCATCTTTAATGAAGTGGTTGGGCATTAAAAGAAAGGAGAGGAATATTTGTCTTTTCTGGGAATGGGCAGAGAACTTCTTGTAACCAATTGCCACCTTTCTTTCTGTCACTTGATGGCTTCTTCTGGTTGTCATGATTGTAAACTATCATGGCAGTGGTGGGAGTGTCATTTAGTATGAATATTAGATTATAATATGAAGTTAGAGGTTCTTCAGAAGTCAAGTGAGCCACCATCTTGGATCCTACCAGTCTTAGCCAGTTCGGTCATGAGGGGGAACTTTTGACCTCAGGCATCCTGTTTCCTAAAGATATGCAGAGTTGGCTAGGTGCAGTGGCTCACGCCTGTAATCCCAGCACTTGGGGAGGCTGAGACAGGTGGATCACGAGGTCAAGAAATCAAGACCACCCTGGCCAATATGGTGAAATCCTATCTCTACTAAACACAAAAGTTAGTTAGCTGGGCTTGGTGGCGCGTGCCTGTAGTCCCAGCTACTCGGGAGGCTGAGGCAGGAGAATCGCTTGAACGCGGGAGGTGGAGGTTGCGGTGAGCCGAGGTCGCGCCACTGCACTCCAGCCTGGTGACAGAGCGAGACTGTCTCAAAAAAAATTCAGAGTTAAGGTGGAGTGGTACTTTACCTAGGTCACATAGGCATTACACTGGGTAATACTAGACGCACTGTGCCTCCTGCCTCTCTAGCATGGTGAGATGCCCCATCTGAGCATACATCTGTAGCTAGATTGCTGATGACTAAGTATAAAATACAACCATTTCCCAGACATGTGAACTGTATGGTTCACTGCAAAACTGATATGCTCCCTGTGATATTAATACACTCACTCATATTTCACACTTTGTCAAAGAGAAAGCTGCGTATATATAAATTCAAACATACATACTTGATTGTTTTAAAATAATGACAGCAATATTGAAAGCACAGCTATTAGTTTAGTAGCGAATAGCAAAAAGAGGATGCTGGAGGCTTTAATGGAAGAAGAAACATTATTACAACTTTGTCCTCAGGATCTGGCTTTTCATTACATATCAGTCTGAAATATCAGTCTAAAATAAATCAATTCCATCATATTCTTTCTTTTGCCTCTGGACAGGTTTTTACCAGATCCGTATATAATACTTCATATTTTTACCAACTCTACTGCAAACAGGTGTTTATCCCCTTTGCAAAATGCTGCTTTAACATAGGTGCAGATTTAAAGAGTTTAATGTGATTTTACGTTTTCTTATTATGAGGGAGGGATCATCCAATTACACACCTCATCTCTCAATCTCTCCTGGATACATATGGGAAATATTTCATTCACTGGTCGTTTGGTCCAGGGAACTGAAACTCATCCCCTTTCATGTGTTAATTCGGACTGATACCACATTAAATGGCTCAGGGGCCTTGGCTCTGGGGTTGTTGTGACCGCTAATGCTTTGTGTTGCTAAAACCCACACATCAAATGTGATGCCTTCATTTTGCAGTTATTCCCTAGCAAGTTTCCCTTTATGTATGAGATTTCACAAGCTTAGGTGCCTAATAAGAACTAGTAGAATCACGTGCACACATATACACACATATACAAGTTAGGAGGAAGTGTTTAGGCACTATCTACCTGAATCTATTGCTATGTCTAAAAGGTCTTGTTCTGGATTTTTGAATCAGAATTATTAGTTTGATGTTGAGCCTTGTTCCTTCATGGTAGACTTTTGCCAAATGATGTGATTTGACGTCTAAACCACTAGGAAGCATTTCATAGGTGACATACCAGTAGACAGCCTGTAATTCTGACTAAGTGACTCAATCAAGATTTGGCTTTTTTTTTTTTTTTTCCTACATCTTCCCACCCACAAAAGTCTCAATATCCTAGATTGAACTATAAATCTTGTCATGAAAAACAAAAGACAAAATAGAAAACAATTTTATAAATGTAAAATGGATCACTATTAGAAAAGAAAAAATAAAAATTGGCATGGTCAGGAAAATACATAAATGGAAGCTCCCTATTTTGGAAGGGATAATGATGGAGAACACTGTTCCAAAATACAGTACATAAATCCAAGGGAGTATCTCCTGCCACCTGCCAGTGGCAGGCAGAAGTTTCCCTGTTGTACGGACTCCTTGCTTTAATCATATTATGGAAATTCTTATGATTGATTCTGCTGGGTAAATAAGGGTGTCCTTAAGTTTAACCCCATTGTCTGTACTCACTTCTTCTTTTGATTGTCAGTTTTCTATATTCTTACTTTCCTCTCATGTTCTAAGCATTGGATGGTCTGGACCCATGAGATTTTAGAGCTTCTCAATGGACTTAATGACCAATTAAAGCTCTTTCTTAAACTGTAAATTTTTGGCATGGGGATCTTGACTAAAATGTTTCCACTTACTTTAACCCTAGGTTTATGTCTACAAAAGCGTATGCCTGGGTAATCCTGGTTTCTTGAGGATGCCATATGCCAAACAGTCAGTAATTGCATTTCTGTTGGTATTGTTGACCAATTCCCTCATATCTTACAGGTTTGGGTGCAGCGGGGATCCAGAAGGAAATGCCAAAAATGACAGCTAGGAATTTGAGGGCATCTTTAGAACATTCGAAGTTTGGCATTTTAGTACAAATATTGTTATTGTTGCTAGTTTTAAATTTTGCCAAGGACATACCCTAAAGTACAATTAAACAAGGAAAACTAGAGATACCATGTATTTTGTTACTGGCAGGTCTTTGTTCTTAGAGCTCCCAAGATGGTGGCAGGCCACTCCCAAGATGGCAGCAAGCCTTTTATTCTCTGACCTGGGGTTCTTGGCCTCATAGATTCCAAGGAATGGAACCTTGGGCCGTGTGGTGAGTGTTACAGCTCTATTAGAAGCCGTGGGTCACAGAAGAGAACCGTGGAATCCAGTGACTAGTGTTCAGCTTGATTAGGATGAACCCGGGCACTTAGCTGCTCAGGAACAATGGCGAGCCTTTAGCTATATCGGGAGTGGCAATGGGCGACTTGCTGGATCAGGAGTGCAGCGAACACACTGCTGGATCTGGAGGGGTGGAAATCAGCAGTGGGTCTGTGATGGCGGCAAACAGCAGTGGGGGACGGCGAGCAGAAGCTCAACTTGTGCCCTAACAAACACAGACCAGAAGAGCGTGCAGTTGCAAGATTTCATAGAGTGAAAACACAGCTCCCATACAATGAGAGGGGACCCAAAGGGGGTTGCCACTCCCAACTCGAATGCCTGGGGTTTATATCCCAATCATTGTCCCTCCCCCTGTGCTCTCAGATGATAACTGATTTGACTATTTCTTTACCTCCTGCTTTTAGCCTAATTTGTATTTTAGTGAGCCTTCTTTACCTGATTGGTTGGGTGTGAGCTGAGTTTTACAAGTCCCGTGTTTAAAGGTGGGTGTGGTCACCTTCCCCAGCTAGGCTTGGGAATTCTTAGTTGGCCTAGGAAATCCAGCTAGTCCTGTCTCTCAATTTCATAAGAGAAAAATCCTTCTAACAACCAAAAAAATAAAATATATTCTCAAAAAGTTTATTGGAAGGAAACAAATTGGATATAGTTTACAAAAAGTCACCAAATTTTAATTTTCTTAAGACAACAGCAGCTAATGAAAGCATCACCAATGACCCACTTCTAAAGACCAGGAGGAAGAGATATATGGGATGCAGATAGAGACATCTAAGGCAGGGAGGGGATCCAAACCAGCACAGAGATAGGAAATTCTGCTCATAAATGGGTGGGGAGTGAGAACGATGCAAGCCAGGGACCCCTGGCTGGTGATGCCCTACCTGGGCCTTGCTCAGCCATGCTATTATGCCCAGCTCACCTATGTTATAGCTTATACCAATCTGGCAGTTCCTGAGCTATTGTACCATGCCCAAGAACAATAAGGATGTGCTGTATATTGAATGGTGAGGAGGGCAAAGAAGAATTTTAGTGCGTGATGAGACAGCTTTCAGTGGAGAGGGGACATAGGGATGTTCCTCCTACCCAAAGGTGGGAAAGTCCCCCATGTGGCTGGGTCTGAGGTCTTTTATGGACTCAATGGGGAGTGCGCACTGATTGGTTGGTGAGTATGCAAAAATGGTCAAAGCAAAGATACCACTCAAAGGTGGGCATGACAGTGTAGAAAACCAATTAGGAAAGGGTAGGTATTTTTGAAATAGGTGAAGGGTAGGGATCAATCAGAGGAAAGCACACCAAATGGAAGACAAGTTCTCGATCTAGTCTGAGGATTTAACTTGTAACTTGGCTTTCAGGCTTCAAACTGTCTTCAGCTCGGAGGTAGGGTTTCACTGGGGGCCCACCCCAGTCTGTCTAGGTATTTGGCTGACTCCTGTACTCTCGAGAGGGATGGCAGATGGCACGTTGTTTCAGCATCTGAAATATAATGTGGATGGGCAACTGGAAAGACAAAACAGCAGCAGTGGCATGAACAGAGCTTAGCACAGAGGGGACAACACACAAATCGTTGATGAATTTTTAAAATGTGGGAAATTGAACAATTCAAGCTGTAGTCTGCATTTCAAAAAAGACATGTTTGCTTAAAACAAAAAACAACAAAATGACCCCTTCACCACAAAGGATCAGCCTATATCACACACAGGTACATGCAAACTGGCAAATTGTCATTATCGTCTTTCACAGGTTTTATGAATAAAAATGACCTATGAATATTTATATGATACCCTTTTTCTTATCACATTTGGTGGTATTATGTAATGAAAATACCAGCTCAGGTGTTGTTATGGGCGACATTCATTAGTTTGTTGGGTTAACTATGAGGATGAGCTAATTACTTTTAAAATGTGCTTTCATCCAGTGATTCAACAGAAAATACCCATGCTCAATAGCATTCACTTGGTTAAGAAATGAAATTGGGCAAATAACTTATATAAATTAATGTTGGAAAATTATATTGAAGAGGGACTCATAACTTACTAAAAATCACTAAAGAAAACTAATTTGGGTTGAGTAAAATTTTCATACATTAAATTGAGTAACTGGTGAAAGTTTTATTTTTTTTACATTACAAAAGAAGTAAACAATTTTAGTACTACCAGCACAGTCATAATCTTATTAAACATAAAAAGAATTGATATTATAAATTATAAGAAGAGATCATGCTTTGTAGCTTTTCATTATTTTTATCGAAAATCTGAATAGACGGATTTTCTTTTTAAAAAATGTTTTTTGCTTCAAACTTAGCTCTAATTCTCTTATATAATTGACATCAATCACACTTTCAATTATCTTTATCGTATCAAATAAAGACATTTGGTAAATCTGAGGAAAGAATGAAATTCAGGCCAAACAAAATTTCAGTTTATTCTGTTATTTTTTGAAATTTCAACTATGTTTTGTATTTTGAAAAATAAGCAAAGCCAAATTTCTTTCAAAAGGCAACTTTTAAGAATTTGCTGTTTTTAATTTGGATTAGGATTGAGAGCCAGCATGGTCCATGAAAGTGGCTTGAGAAGAAAAATAATCTGGTTTTCATAAGTAGAAGGCTTGTTGAGTTAGGAGAAAATCACTCAATATTTTAAAAATTGATTGAAAATGATTGAATTTAGTTTGGAGCACTTTTTCTTTTCAATATGTAGGCTTACAAAATATAGCATTTATAATTCACCTCAGCTACCCTTCCTGATATTATTTTTGTTTTATATTTTATGTGTGTTTCAATTAAATTTTGTAAGATCTTTCTCAGAATGTTATTTTCCCTTTCCAATGATCAATGTCTATGCCATGCTTCTAAAAATATATACTTATTTCTCTAAATTGAGGTTGACAAGTTAATTGTGATTTCAGGTAGGAGGGAAGACAAGTATCTTCAGTACAACCAATAATTCACTTTATTAATGTTTGTCTTCAAGGAGAGCACAAAGGATGCATCAGAAAGGCAGAAACACACATATTGTGCTCATTAAAGGTCTTAAAGGCCAGAGAAGAGAACTTGGCGGGAAAGTTATCATCCAAGTTCAATTATTTAATCTTAAAAAGCATAAGATTTAGTTAGATAGCCCAAAACCTGGGTAGAACTCAGAATAGATACTATTTATTTTCAAAGCCTAAGGGCATGCATTTTCAGAAAACTCAGTGGCTTAAATAGTGCTTAAGAATTTACATTTAATTAAACTGGATCCAGGTAATGGCGGTCTGGGTTTCGGCTGTCTCACATTATGTACTTGCTGCTCATTGTGCCCAAAGGCAAAGCTCCATTAAAATTCAACAGATCTTAACAACTGCTGAACACTGTTGGGCTGAGAATTTGATAGTGTATCAGGCTGGGAACTTTACGCCTCTGGGTGAAGATAGGCCAGAATTCTGTGAGTGTTAGCAATGATCACCAGCAATCAGGCAGAAACCCTAGTCTCCCAAAATTGTAGAGTGGGGAGGGTATTCAGTGAGCTGATCCACTTAGTATTTACAGAAAAAGAAACACATGGCTTCTGAAACTCCAATGAAGAGAACACATGGGCTCAAGATAGCTATGTTTTAAAGAAAATAAAATGATGTGAACTTTCCTTGGTTCTGAAATAAAGTTGAACTTAATGATCCCTAATGATCTTTCTCTATAAAATATCACAATTCCAGGAAAAATCTTCTTAAATTTTCTGATACAATTAGACACTGATCTCTAATCTTTGTGGTGGTTGTAGTTCACTAAAGACAGAGTTGTCTAGCCGTAAAGAACATTTAATGCCACGTGAATATGAATCCACATTTTTGTAAAGAATTCGCTAGAATTTGCAGATGTTATAGGTGAAAACATCAATTGGAGTACAAATGTATTAGGGTAAATAAAGGGCAAAAAGATGGTAGTTTTTAGGGAGGGGGAACAGTACAGAATGGCACATGAGATGACTCTTGACATTCTGTATGCAAAGTGGGTCTCATCTGGATTATCAACTGTCACAAACCAGGGATCATGGTGGATTCCACAGTATCACATGGTATGGATTAAGGATATACTTCACAGGGGACAGTGGAAACTTAAAAGTTAGATGTCGGGAAGAAAAGACAATGTGTAATGGTTAATTGTGTGTGTCAGTTTGACTGGTACACAGTGTGCCCAGATATTTGGCCAGGCATCATTCTTGCTATATCTGTGAGGTTGTTTTTGGATGAGATTAACAGTTGAGTCAGTCAACTGAGTAAAGCAGATTGCCATCCCTAGTGTGGGTGGGCTTCATGTAATCAATTGAAAGCCTGAATAGAACAAAAAGGCTGAGTCAATGAAAACTCTGCCTGCCTAACTGCTTCAGCTGGATACTGGTCTTTTCTGGCCTTCAGATCAGACTGCAATGATGCTGCAACAATGACTCATCTTCTGTCTTGAGGCTGCTAGCTTTCAAATTGGAACTTTTACTATCATCTCTCCTGATATTCAGGCCTTCAGACTTGGACTGAAACTACACATAGGCTCTCCTGGGTCTCCAGCTTGCCCACTGCGGATCTTGGTACTTCATAACCATTATAATAGCATGAATGAATTCCTCATAAGAATAAATCCTATTGGATCTGTTTCTCTGGAGAACCCTGACTAATACACATAGGTGTACCCTGTTCTTTCATTCTCCTAGAGGTGAGCCACAGCTAAGATATCGTGAGTTTGTGTTGCAGTGCAGGGATCCTGCCTGCCATACCTCTCCTGGCCCTGTGAGTCAAGCACAAGGTCAACCTCATCAGTGAAGGAACAAACAAAATATTGGGAGCCAGCCAGTCTGGAGTGGGATAGGGCCTATACATAGAATTTTCTGAGATACCAGTAGCCTGACTCCTGGAGACCTTGTGACCCATGACAAGTTTCCATCTTGACTGCTGTGGGGAGGAAGACACAAGCAGCTGAGCTTAGGTGCAGTCTCTCCTCTGGGAGAAAGAGACCTCTGACACCTCCTCTTTCAGGCAACCCAAAGAGAGCACCAGGGTCTCTTCCATACAGTCTTGATCCTTGTATCACAAATTGATGATCTATGAATAGCACCATGAAAAATGTAGTCTTGCATACAAGAAAAGGTTAAGATAGAAAATAAAGATTGCTAAATAATAGGCAAAAAACATTTAGTATTTGCTCAAATGTAATACCCTTCCTCCCAAAATTATAGTTTATAAATTTGTATTGAAAAGTAATTGGAAATATAAACTATTTAATAATTAGAATTCATAGGCTATGGAATATCAAAAAGCCTTTCTTAAACTCAGTTATGATGGGAAATGCATAGATTTTTCAGGAAGTAATAAAATGAAGATAGGATTATATTGGAAAGAGCAAATTGTGCATGATTCTCTGAATGGAGGAAAACAGAAGTAAGATTAGTTAAGACGTTGGAACAGCGAGTGAGTAGGACCCTGGAATGAGGTGGTGATGGTTAAAAAAAATGAGGCTATATTTCTGAGTTGCTTCAAAGACAATGGGTCAATCAAATGTGGTGACTCATTATAAATGGATGGAGAGAGATCAAATATAACTTCAACATTGCAAAAGTGGGCAACAAGAAAAAATAGGGTTAGGGACATCAAACGGGGTGGGCCGGGGGTATCTATTGTAGGCCAAATATAGTAAAACACATTATGATGAGAGATACCATCCAAATAAAATGAAATACAGGCTTAATAATTTTGGTGAAATATGGACTGATTAGCATTTGTTTAATGAGTAGAAAGTTAGGTAATTGACGTGAATTGTGTCCCCTCAAAATACATGTGTTGAAGCCCTATCCCTCAATGTGGCTGTATTTGGAAATAGGGCCTATAAGGAGTTGATAAATGTTATATGAGGTCATAAGAGTGGGTCCCTAATCCGATAGGTCCAGGGCCCTTATTAAAAGAGGAAGAGATAGTAGAGCGCTCACTTGCGCTTGCCTTCTCACACGTTCACACACACACACACACACACGTTCTCTCCACGTCCCACCACCCCCCTGCCCCTCTGTCCCCCTGTCCCCACCAATGTGAGGACACTGTGAGAAGGCAGCCACTTGCAAAGAGAATAGAGCCCTTACCAGGAACCAAGTTTGCTGACACCTTCAACTTGGACTTCCAGAGCTGTGAGAAATTAATTTCTGTTGTTTAAGCCACTCAGTTGCTAGTGTTTTGTTACGGCAGCCAGAGCTGATTAACTCAGTAACTTTCATGTTTACAAAACAAAATAATTATGTTTAACCCTAATTATTGTATTTGAGGCATAAAAGCTAAAACATCAATAAATCATAAGTAATAATGATTTATTATTAGATAACTATGGTATATCTACGATGATATAGGAGGACATGTTATATAAATATCTTGCAAAAGACATCGACAACTCCAGCTGGATTTGCTTTAGAAATGTTTAGCTTTGGAATTACATGGAATGACAGAATGTGTCCAAAGGCCACCAGTTTGCACATTTACAACAGAGAACAACTTTATTAGGCTACAGATAGTGACCTAACGTAACAAAAAAGGGATAAACCAACCAATTAGTGAATAATAAGTAATAGCAACTGATAATTATTGTGCCCTTGCATTGTGTCAGATATTTTCTAAGCACCTCACATGTATCTATTTCGGAAACTTTTGTGCTAGGGAGATACTATTATTAATCCCATTTTTAAGACGAAAAACTAAGGCACAGTGAATCAGTAACTTGGTCACACTCACACAGCTGTGAAGGAAATGAGTAGTACTGAATGACAAAAATGCTGGCAATTCATAAGTCCAGTCATTGTCATGCAGGAAAAAGGGGAAATTTTTATGAACATTGGTTGAAAAGTTATACTGAACTGAAGGAACTTATAAGGCACAACATGGTCTAACTCTCCAGTCAATGAAAACATTCCTCTCTCAGCTGCTCTGGTGGGTCATCCAGGCTCACAGTGAATGTTCCCGGCAAGAAAGTGCCTTCCTGCTTTCCAAAGAAGTCCTTTTCAAGGTGGCGGAGCACTGAATAGTACAGCATTCATCAGTATATTGAATTCAGATCCTATCTATAACTTAGGTACTTTTGTTTTCCTGTTTTAAAGATAACATTAAGAACCTGCTGTTTTTTCCTCTTTAGAATCTGGCATTTACAGCACTTTCTCATCGATCACACCACTGAGTGTTACCATTCCTATTTTACAGAGGGAAATGTGAGGCTGAGAAAGTTTGGACAACATAGCCATGGCAGTTTATAACTCAAAGTATATGGATGGATGACACTCGCTAGAGAGTTGCAACAACCGATGCAGCTGTCCCCAGGCCCACACTCTACTTATATTTCCTGAAACACCAGGAAAAAGCATCTTTTATTTTTATATGAGAGCCCTAAAAGATTATTTTCATCTTATTTAAAAATGAAAAGATTTTATTTAATTAAAAAATCTATTTCTATTATCTTAGAACTTTTGCTTCTCAGTGTCAAATATTTTTGGTTACCTCAGTTACTTTTTGCAAGGTACAGTTTTCAAATCCCATTTCATCCTGATTGTCCTTCCCTGAATTATTTAAGTGTAGTTTAGCTACACTTAAAGCACAGTATTCGCTAAAATTGGAAATAATGTTCCAGACGTTACATTGACCATTATATCCCTTGATCCAAATTATTTATTGTTGACAATTATTACTTAAGATAATAAAGAATAAACTTCTACCAGAAATACCAGAAAATCAATGTACACATATGTAAGAATGGAAAAAGGAATAATATAAATTATTTACTATTCCATTGATCAGGCCAATCACTTTTTGTGTAATATTTATTGATTTGTTTTCTATGAATATTTTTATAATATCTGCCTTTATATTACATTGATTATTTTGAGTTCTGCTTTTCTTCCTTTGCCTCAATAGCATCAAAATTTTATAGATACTCATAAACTCTGAGAATATGATTTTAATGCCAGTCCTTCAGTAGTCATCTTTATAGAAAAGGCTAAGTTAATTATAAAATTATAAATGATTTGGTGATTAGTATCTTTGTAAATATTTTGCTATCTTATATTTTAAATTATTAGGTACATATTTTCAGAATTGAGATTTATGGCTTGAAAAGTATTTGAGAATTATAGAATCTTTTAAGTCAGTCTCTCTTCCTCTTTCTAATATATATTTTCATCTTAATGAGTGATGAAAATGATTTTTTTCAAAAAGAAAAAATGAAAATGTATTTGCCTAATGTGTACGTACATGCATGCATACATAGACACCCACATATTTCTTAACACTGCATTTTTAGAAAATTCAAACTTGGATATTTTCTTTAGGAAAACTCCCAATCTGAAATATAAAATGTTTATATATATATATGTGTGTGTGTATAATTTATGTGAATACATATAAATATACACATATAATGAAATGCAGTACTCAAGGAGACCAAAAAGAGAATGAGGGTAAAGCCAGCTTGTGGAATGCTTTGCATACTATGCTAAGTGGATTGTTATGCCATTGATAAATTTTAACCGTCATGGATAAATATGAAATGCTACATGTCATTGTTTTGAAGAGGTAGTGATGATAGTTTCCTAAGTCTAATTTTATGCTGCTGGAGAAAATAGAATGATTAGAATTCTTATTTATGCCTACAGAAAAGAAGCTGGGCACAGGGGCTCATGCCTGTAATCCCAGCATTTTGGGAAGCCAAGGCAGGAGGATTGCTTGAACCCAGGAGTTGGAGACTCACCTGGGCAACATATAGTAAGACCCTGTCTCTACAAAAAATTTAAAAATTAGCTGAGTATGGTGACAAAAAATTTAAAAATTAGCTGAGTGTAGTGGTGCATGCCTGTGATCCCAGCTATCGGGAGGCTGAGAGAGGAGGATTGCTTGAGCCCAGGAGGTCAAGGCTGCAGTGAGCTATGTCTGTGCCACTGTACTCCAGCCTCGGCAACAGAATGAGACCTTGTCTCAGAAAGTAAAAAAAAAAAAAAAAATTTAAAAAGATGAAAAGCATATGTATCAAATAGGCAGCATTTTGGCAATTAGAGCCATTTGTAAAATGGGTGAATCATGAATCCTATTCATAGTTTTATGCTTATTGAGCTTATTGATGCAAATGGCCTGCTCTGGGATACTAAAAGATATAAAACTGAATGAAAAAAGGAACCCAAAACAGGTGAAGGAGAGAGATCATTAGATCAATGGTCACCAAACGTTTTATTTAGGTAGCACCTGAGATTCTATTGGACTATCTGTACATTCCACTCTTCATGTGCTAAACACATACTTGGTCATCAAAACATTCAGGGAATAACATGCTAGGAAATGCATAACACAGCTAAATTGAAAGAGTAATGGGCATCAAAGCCATTTAGTGCAATAAAGAATCATTACCTCCATGACAGTGGCTAGTTAGAGAACAGATACAAAAAGTTAGAGACTTGAATCATTCTATCAATTACATCTAAGACTTGCATTCTTAATTTTTTGTATTTTTCTAAGGTGATTCGTGGAGAGAATTAGCTTGTGACTTAACACTACGGAGTTAGGCAAATAAGCATTTAAGTGAACATCATAAAACTGGAGGGGTTACAAAAGAGATAGGAGATATAATCTCTAACCTTAGAGAAGTTTACAGTCGTTTTACGGAAATATTTTGCATGTAGGTAACCCCTGATTAACAATACAATCAAGTGCTGTGTTGTGTGGGTCAATATGAGCTATAATATCAAAATAAAAGTGAAGAAACCAACAAGACAAAAAAGAGCTAATAACCCTCCTCTTCCCAAATTAATCTTCCTCATTGGTTCTAAAATATGCTTTCACTGGTAAAATCCAGCAATGTCATTTTCCGAGCTTGCAGGGAAAAAAATAAATTAATAATTTTCTCAATTATAAAGATTGTGCCTAAAAGTTTTTCTTAAAGTTTTGTTGTCTACAACTTCCTGACTAGATTAGAATCAAATGTAAGATATTACATAAATTAGCTGAAAATTATATATCTGGTTATTTTAAGTTTACTATATTTTTATTTCATGATGTCTGCAAAGAACATAATGATTCATGTGGTCTTACACTTAAAGCTTAAATGGGACCACTTTGTATGGTGCAGTTTAAGAGACCATGTGTTTTTGTGTTTGAAAAAAGATAAAAGACCTGTTTATTAATCTCTTATAATCCAGATGTCAGTTGTTAGTGAGGTGTATTGTCTTATTTAGTATGTTTTTGAGTAAACCTAAACCTAATTCTCCTTTTATATAGCATGATTAACTTGTGAACTTCTTTTTTTTTTTTGAGACTGAGTCTTGCTCTGTCGCCCAGGCTGGAGTGCAATGGCGCGATCTCTGCTCACTGCAAGCTCCGCCTCCTGGGTTCATGCCATTCTCCTGCCTCAGCCTCCTGAGTAGCTGAGACTACAGGTGCCCACCACCATGCCCAGCTAATTTTTTTTTTTTTTTTTTTTTTAGTAGAGATGGGGTTTCACCGCATTAGCCAGGATGGTATCAATCTCCTGACCTCGTGATCCACGTGCCTCGGCCTCCCAAAGTGCTGGGATTACAGGCGTGAGCCACCACGCCCGGCCAACTTGTGAACTTTCATATTATTTTTTCAACGTGGGAGTGAGCATGATTGTTGGGTAAATAATTTCCTGTGGACACATTTGGTTTCATTCACCCCACTTGACATTCCATTGCTAAAGTAGACTTAGATACAGCAGTCCTCCCATGAATTTAATATATGGGAAGGTTAACAAGCAGAGTAAATGACCAAGTATTTGTGGTGATTGAAGTTGCCAAGTTCCAGGAATACATAAGCCAGAAGCACCTTAATGAGTGATGAAACTGATGATGATTTTCCTCAAAAAGAAAAAACGATGAAAATGTCTTTGCGTAATGTGTATGTACATGCATGCATTTATAAAAGCACCCCCAAACACGTTCCTAACAATACATTTTTAGAAAATTTACACATGGATTTTTTTATTTAAAAAAGAAGACTCCAAATGTGAAATATAAAATGTTTTTAATGTTTTTGTAACCTAGCCATACATTCATGTTTTTTTCTCAATTTCTAGAGCTCGTGGGTCCATCCAAAATTATACTGAATTATACTGTTTAATTTAGCCCATTCAGATAGGCTACAAAATTGAACAGGATGAAAAGGGCAGCAGTATGATGCATCCAACAAGGGGCTGACCAGAAATTCTGACCTCCAGATGCAGCATTAAGTTCAAATAGGATCAGTAACCACATTAGGAGAGTCACCAGATAGAGAAGAGAGGTGATACATCCCAGAGTTGATTGTGAACATCTTAGCTCAGGCACACAGAAATCAACTTACTATCATTGTTCAAGTCTAACCTCAGAGACACTAGCAATTAGAAGTTAGGAATTCAGGGTAGAACACTGGAAAACGAAGAGCCTGGAACCTCCCTTCCAAAATCTTTTTGTTAGTGAACAGCCTATTCTCCACCTTCCCTGAACGCTGAACAGCTGAACTCACCTGGAGAAAAAAAATTGCAACATCTGGGACCCTTATCTCAAGGCAACCCTAAGAAGTGGGTTTACTCTGTTTTCGTGCTGAATTTGTTCTCTCATTTTATGACGTTATTTCATAGTTTCTCTTCTCTTCTCTAAACTCTAATACTCTTTCTTCTTTCCTCTTCCTTATCTACTACATTCATTTTCTAGTTACCAAAGAAAGTGAAGAAATCAGAAAAAAGAATGCTGTCATTCTTTCAACATCAAACCTACTATCCTATCTGCATCTATGCCAATGGCTCCACTTCCCCCTTGTTACCTGAGTGGCACCACGTTACTTCTATCTAAACAACCTCTCAACATACATTCCACATGCCCTCCCCTCTTTCCAACCGAGGTGTATTCCTCTCTTCCCCTCCTTCATCATTTGCTTCACTATATATTAGATTGTTCTCAACAGCCTAAAAACATTGTAATAGTTTCCATTAAAAATATATGCTGGCAGTATATTCCTTTCAGATATCATCTCATACCTGTATTTATCTTTGTAGAAAACTTTTTTGAAAGAGTGTTTTATTGTGTTGACTTCATTCCATTCTTGTCTCCCTTCATCATTCATTCCGGCTTTAGCCCCCTTCAATGAGGCTTTTCTCTAATCCCTCCATTAAGACCAATCTCATGAAAGTCATCAGTGACCTGCATCTTGGGAAATCCAATGGTCTGCCTCAGTTCTTAATTAAACTTCTCAAACTTTTAACCTAGCTGAGTACTTCTTTATTGGAATGCTGTAAATATTTATTTCTGTATGTATCTGTTTGCTTGTGTGTTGCCCTTCTCCATCACTAAAACATAAGAGCAAGTTCTGTTTTGTATACTCCTTGGTCTTGTATCTTGTTTTGTATTCCCAATGTCTAAAACAGTACTTGGCATTGACTAGGTGCTCAAAAATCACTTACAGAATCATTTAAACAGTCATATATTTGAGTAACAGGCACATGAAGTTATAAACACGAACATAGTTTATCAATAAGACAAATATTTTGGGAGTCAGATGTTTCTTACCTTTAGTCTGTCCAGAGCCAGTACAGCCTAAATTTAAATTGGTAATTGGGCTTTAGAATCTCTTCATTTGCATTTGAAATGAACCCATCCAATATGTCCACTGAACTACACAGCTTAGAGTGAACTCTCTCCAGTTGACTTAGGATAAGTAAGCATATTCACAGAAGCCATTAATCTGGATCCGTATCCCATGAAAGTATAAGACTAAATCTTAAATGGTTTTGTAAAACTATGAGCAAAAAAGTGTAAGCCCTATGTTGTCAGGCTATTCCAACAGGCAATACCACTGAAATGCAGTAGCTCCTCCCTAAGCTAAGTGCCAACAAGGAGTGAAATGTGCTAGGTGCCCAATTAGTATCTCTACCTACTGCTCATTCCAAAGGTCTCCAACCAGCTATTGACCTAAATAATCCACCTAGTTTCAGGCCACAACCAAGAAGTCTTATTTATAGCTCAGAGTAAACTAATAGCTGAGCTGAGAGGCCTTTTTCTTATTTGTAATTCTCCCTTCTAAAATGTAAGGAAACTAACATACCAGAAACACATGAAAATTATAAGCCCCTGCAACAGCCAAATTCCAATTCTGCGTTTTCCCCCTAAACAAAAAGGAAACAAAGTGTTGAGAGAATGTCAAGCTGCTACCAGCCACATTCAGCATACTTGGGATCCACAGTTTTAATGAAATCATTTAGCCTTTCAACCACATGGCACTTCTTTATCTGCAGATGAAAATCCTGGTTTTTAGTATTAAGGTTGTGAAATTAAGGTTGTCTTTAGGATTAAGGTTGTGGTGGAGATACAATTTTTTCCTTAAGTTGCTTTCTTCAGGAATTTATCCACAAGAAGGTTAATTATGACATATTTTTATAGATGCCTAAGTGTAGGATTTGTTTTAGCATTAATGGACCATCTAGGCCGTTACAGAAAGATGTAGGGATATTTAAGAAGTGGTATTTTTTTAAGAAAGTAAGTCAAAACATGAGAAAATGAACTTAAATAGCTAGAATTTATAATCTTTTAATCTGGGTCTGTGTCCCATGAAAACGTAAGACTAAATCTTAACTGGTTTTGTGAAACTATGAGCAAAAACGTGTAAACCCTGTATTCTCAGGCTATTCCAACAGGCAATACCTCTGAGATGCAGTGGCCCCTCCCTAAACTTTTGTTTATAATTACAGTCAACATTTATTGAAAATTTTTGGACTCAGGCCAGGCATTGTGGCTCACACCTATAAACCCAGTACTTTGGGAGGCTGAGATGGGAAGATTACTTGAGGCCAGGAGTTTGAGACCAGCCTGGTCAACATAGACACTGTCTCTCAAAAGAAAACATCCGTACTCTACTGAATTCTGGGTGGATCTACAAGTGAATGCAATGGTCCTCACTCCTGAGGGTGTTTTACTTCATATGATGAAAAGATATATTAGAAATACATTTTTAAGAAATGTATTAATAGTGTGATCTATGATAAATATTTGGCCTAATTTCTTCTACTTTCTGAGCAGTCGTCTTTGCACGGTGAAGATTTTCTTGAGTTGGGGAATACTTGGAATGTCAAAGAATCTGTCTTGAGGCTACCTGCTATTTTACTTACTAAGGTGGGAGATGTAGGGGACTCACTCATTTCACCAGGATTTATTTTTTGGACAAGGACAAAATAAAAATGAGCTTTTATAAATTGTGTTATAAGAAAATTCATGGATCAGAATCATAGCTCTGATTATACTTCATGACTATAATATTTTCATACTTGGTGTCTGTGTTTAATAAGAATGAGCCCAACAACTAGGAAAGCATCCTGTTAGTATCTTCAGGGGGTGTCCTGTACAGGATACATAATGGGGTGCCTGAGTGAGATAAAGCAACATAAAACTTTTATGTCCAGGGAACAACACGTATGTGACAAAGCAAAGGGAATCTAGGACTAGAGAAGGTGTAATGCCTGCAGGTTGTTTATACAGCTTGTACTATCTGGGCAGTGAGTGGAAAACTTGATGCAAAACGGAATAAGGAAACATGCTCGCTAAAACTGAGCATGGAGGTGAGAAAAAATAGTGAGATTATTTTCTCAGAAAGGGTGAATTGCAACTCCATGGCCAGTTGGTATCTTTCCATTTAAAAAGACCTCCCTGGTTGACTTGATTTATTCTCAAGATGGCTTCGACACACGGAAAAGTGGGTCACTTGATGAGAAATACGCTGGTTTTCAATAAAGGGGAAAGTGATGTTTTTTTCTTCAACTTAGTTCCAGTAGAAGTTCCAAAATAACTGGAAAGTTATTTTGTTTCTTTTACTCTCCTCGTGTCTTGTGAATGATGGCAGGTTTATTTCAAAATTGTGAGAAAAGAAAAACAGTGGTTGGAAAACATGAAGTGGTCTGTTTATTTTGGCCATTGGTGAGAAATGTTCTGGAAAAGCTATCTAAACTGAATTCCAGCTGTATGTCACTGGATGCTGGCAGGATTTATTGGTGGGAAGTTATGGCAAATATCTTGATGGCTTTAAATCTGTATTCATAGCTAGTATCTTTTGTGTGATTATACTTAAAAATCATTAATTTCAAAAAAATTAGAGAATTTCTCTAATGCTTGTACATTGAAAGGGGAAGGAAGAAAAACTAGAAGGTTAGTCTTTTGAACTGCTATAGTTTTAAAGATGACAGAACCCTTCATCTCAGCAAGAGCAGTGGAAGATTAAAAATATTAGACATGGCCAGGCATTGTGGTTCACTCCTGTAATCCCAGCACTTTGGGAGACTGAAGCAGGCAGATCACCTGAGGTCAGGAGTTCAAGACCAACCTGGCCAACATAGTGAAACCCCTTCTCTACTAAAATACAAAAATTAGCCAGGCATGGTGACAGGTGCCTGGAATCCCAGCTACTTGGGAGGCTGAGGCAGGATAATCACTTGAACCCAGGACACAGAGGTTGCAGTGAGCCAAGATAGTGCCACTGCACCCTAGCCTGGGCAACAGAGCGAGACTCCCTCATATATATATATATATATATATATATGTGTGTGTGTGTGTGTGTGTGTGTGTCTGTGTCTGTGTCTGTCTTTGACTAAGACCAGGGATATCTCCCTTCTGTTATTCTGAAGGTCTGCCTATTGAATAGTCAATCCTGAAGATAAGGAAGATAAAGAATTAAGAACAGGAAACCACACCAAGCTCTCTGTCTCCATTTACCCCTTAGACAGATGTTTCTTTAAGTTTTTTGAATGAGCAATTCATTATGGTAATGATATGACAAAGAGAATGGATGCTAACCATCCTATGATCCAAATTTATCAGCTACATGATATGGGTCAGCTTACATTCTTTTATCTCTTGGCTTCCTCACTGTTAAAATGCACATGATTCTGCCTAACTAATAAGGTACTTATAAAGATTACATTAGAATATGCATATCATACCTTGGTGTCTCAAAAAAGCTGCTGTATTACTCTTATTAAAAATAAAATTAAGCAACTCCTATTCCTCTTAAATTTCTATTTTATATAAACCTGCACCTGACATGTGGAAATTGAGAGAAATAGCTTCAGTTTTGTTTGCCTTTTTTGTTATGGTATTGATTTCTATTATAGTTATATAATTATAGTATATAATGGAAATTACCTATTTTTTTGTCTAAATCAGTGACAATGGATGCAAAAAGTACAACACTCCAAGGAAGTATCTCTGCCCTTGAAATTTCTGAGAAAGTTTCAACAACTACACTTCAGACTCATGGAAAATATGATGATAATTGTTTTGGTTTGTTTTAAAAAATCACCTTATGTTTAAAGAACATTATGAACAAGCCTCAAACTGTTCTGCTGCTCTACACACCTACAAGTGAAAATCAATATTTCTTTCAAAAATTTCCATATATGTCTCAGATAAAAGTTGCGCTGTGCTCACATTTTTCTAATGTGACATATGGTTGGTTTCAAATGCATGCCCAGGAGCCAAAATACTGAAGAAACAGTGATGACTTATAGTTTAGAAGGTTTTCTCCTGAGGGGGGGGGGAAAACAGCAGATAATATTATTACAGGAAATCCATAAGCCAAAAAGAAGTTTCAAATAACTCTCTCTCCCAAGTCTTCCACAAGCTGTCCTTAAATTTTTAAAGAGCACTTGAATAATAAAATATGTTGGTTATAGCCCCATTTTTCTTCGTGACTACCCTCAAAACATTTACTGAAGATGCTATTTTAAGCTGCTATTTCAAAATTTTTACCACCAGTTTGTAGATGATTTCTATTCAGTTGTACAACACAACAGCATACAATATTCCCTCCATTCATTCTGACATGGATCATCTATTTTTCTGCCCAAAGGACTGAAGTGAGAATGGCATTTGGAAGACATTTCAGGAACAGTTAGGGCAAGAGATAGGATTAGGTGTCCCTGTGCCTACACGGAGGAAAATAAGTCCCACTCCTCTACCAAAAAGAAAATTTAGCTTTACTCTGATGCTAGATGACTTAGTGATTAGCTGGCCATAGCTTGAAACATTTTGGAGTCTTGTTTTTGGTAGAGAAGAGGGAACATTCTAAATTTCTCCATTCTCTTTTTTTTTTTTTTTTTTTTTTTAATGGGAATGAGTCTTTCCCCTTTGAAGGAAGGGGCTGGAGTGCAGTAGTGGGATCTCAGCTCACTGCGACTTCGGTCTCCCAGCCTCAAGCAACTCTCCTGCCTCAGCTTCCTGCGTAGCTGGGACTGTGCGTGAGCCACCACGCTCAGCTAATTTTTGTATTTTTAGTAGAGATGGGGTTTCACCATGTTGCCCAGGCTACTCTCGAACTCCTGACCTCAAATTATCTGCCCACCTAAGCCTCCCAAAGTGCTGGGATTACAGGTGTGAGCCACCACACCCAGCCAAAAATATGTTTATCATTTTACAGTCAGCCCTCTGTATCCATGGAGTTTCCACATCCATGGATTCAATCAACCTAGATAAAAATACTCAGAAATATATTGCATCTGTACTGAACATGTAAAGACTTTTTTCTTGCCAAGATTACCTAAACATTACAGTATAGTAACTATTTACATAGCATTTACATTATATTAGGTATTACAAGCAATTTAGGGATGGTTTAGGGTATATGGGTGGATGCACATAGGTTATATACAAATACTGCACCATTTTATAGCCGGGACTTGAGCATCCCCAGATTTTGGGTAACTGAGGGAGAGATGACTTGATATGTGAATGATCAGTCTAGCAAACCCAGCCAGGGCCTGGAGGGGGCACTACTCAGTCTCAGGCTGAGAACACCTATTGAAGTTAGGTAGGTCATTTAAGTTCATTGAACTCAAATAGTCTTTTAGTATTTAAATTCCTTCTAGATCAGAGGTTCCTAACCCCAATTGAAATGCAGAGTTTCCTAGTTAGAGAGCCTTTAATACCTACATCCTGAGCTTCACCTTTGAGGGGAGGGGCAGAAAACAGCATTTTAAAATGGCTGAGGTGATTTTGATGTAGCATAGCTAGCATTAATTTGTGAATTTGCATTTGGGAAGTATATCCCTAGAGAATTCTTAAGCAACTTCTCTAGAGTCTTGTCAACCTTGATAACCAAACGTATGTTTGAATATCTCATACTGCAAAACTATTATTTGCCTAGGCAGCACATGCTCTTTTCAGTAGACTTGACTGCATCAAAGAAAACAATATTAAATGAAAATGCACCTGCATAAATTCTCTATCAATTGGTATTCTGTTACTTGGGGGCCATAGAAAATCTAATTCCTAATCCACACAGTAGCTCTTCTACTACTATTTGCAGACAATGGCAGGCACTTCCATTTCAGTCATTTCTTCTCTAGAAAAATATTTCTAGTTCATTTAGTCTTTATGTGACTTGATTTTAAAATGTATATATTCCCCTTGCTTTTCTTTGAATTTACCCCTGAGGTTTCTCAAGTGAGGGCTTCAACTGAACACAAGTCCCAGTGGGGCTGGGTTCATAGGTGTGTGAGCTGCATTATCTCAAAGGACCCTCCAACTCAGGTCTGTGCTTGGTTTTGTGTTGTGCTGTCATTGAGTTGAAATTTATAGCAGTAGTTTTTTTTTTTTTTCTTTTTTAAGCAAGGGCCTCCACATTTCCACTTTACACAGAGGTCACACAAATTAGGTAGCCTGTCCTGTGTCCCAGCTCTAGTATGATCTTGTATAAACGGTTCAATTCCCACATGCCCCATGCTAATAGAACATGGCATACATTATCTGTTTTAGTAGCCATGTTACTCCTCAGTTCATACTCTACATACTACGGGATGCAACTCCAAGATTGTTTTCTGCTACACAGCCATGTCTCCTTCATGCTGGATTTTTGAGATTGTTGTGGGAAACAAACACAAGATGTTATATTGATTCCAGTTAAGCATAATCTTTAAAGATTTGGCTTGTGGTTCCAGACCTATTGAGACCTGATTAGGTTCTGATTGTATCATCCATCATGTTTGTTGTCCCTCTTAACTGCATGCCACCAAAAGACACTTACAACCCCGTCTTATAAAGTGATGAAAAATATAGTAGGAAGCATTTAAAGAAATATGAGGAATAATGGTTTTGATCATGTGATCTAGTTGCTATTGTCTTAAAGATACCGAAAGTCTCCAATTTCAGTAGCCAGGGCGTAATCTTTATTCTTCTTGCCTAAAAATACTTTGATAGTCTTTGTTGTCATTGTGAATAAGAATGTGAAAATACTTCAGTTGTAATGGGGGCTTCGGCCAACAGAAGACTCATTTCTGAAACTATATGGTATGAAAAACTCACCTCAGAGGAGTTGTAATTATTTAATGCAAATGTAGAAAATCTAGTGTTCCTGTCTACCTTGGCAATTACATCTTTTGGTTTGGATGCTTCGGGGAGCCAGTTACTTTAGTAAGTGCTTTGGTGCTGTATGAGAGAAGACATCCTCAAGTGAGAAAGGTACAAGAGATGTGTAAATGTTTTCCCATTTACAATAGGTGATTTCTGAATTATTTGCTTTTATTCCAAGTTAATCATGGAAAGTTTTAAGAAAAGTAAAATTGTTTAGGATGATGACAGTTTTGATTTCAGCTATGTATATGGTCAGGTAATGAAATATGATTTTGTTTGCTTATATAATTAAAATACAATTAGGTCAAATTAAATACTAGCCTGGCTAGCTGTTATGCTGTTAATTAGAATTTTAAACAGTATTTGGATACTTTAATCATTTCCCTATTTTATCTGAGTAATCATTCCCTCAGAAATACAGAAATGAAAACCTCAGAAGCCCAGAAACATAACATTACATTTGAGCTAACTTTTCTTTTCCTACATAAAGCTGCATGCATTAGTGAAGGCTGATGCTCAGTTTCTTGTCTGAGATTTCTCCATTGTACTATAATAGATTCAAGGGTGAACTTACAGTAAGATCCGTGTGCTGGTAGGAACACCTTAGTCCTAGTTGCAGTGCTGGAAGAACTTGTTAATTTGCTTTAGATCTATTATTTACCCATCATCTCTAAAGTGAAGGAGATATCATGGCACATCACTGAAGTCTCTTTAATCTCCAAGATTGTACACATCTGTAAATTTGTGAAATGCCTCCAGAGAGATAGGGCAGTATAAATGATTCATACTATTGATTCACTTGGCAAGTGGAAGGGCTGAGCTCAGAAATAAAAAGGCAATTCTATTACAGTTCAAGAGTCTGACAGGACCCCACTACTCAGACCTCAAGAAGTGCTTTGTAGCAGTTGAAAATGATACTTTAAAAAGCATGTGTGAGATCTGTGTTCACATGCATATATATTTATGTATTACTCACCAAAAATTACTGAGTGTATACTTTTTGCCAGGAACTGTTCTAGATGCTGGGGATATAGTAGAGAACACAACAGACAAAGACTCTACCTTTATGGGCTTTTATTATGTGGCAAAATATACCAGGTGTTAAATAAGATAAGCAATTCTATTACATTAAAACTAGACTGAAAGTTTAGGCAGCAAATGAGTGGGAGGGATCTGCAAAAGAAAATTTCACTTTAAATATTGTGGTCAGGGAAGCACCCACTGAGAAGATGACATTTGAGTGAAGATCTGCAGGAAGTAAAGGTGCAAGCCTTAAAGATTTCTGGAGGGATGATGCCCAGAAAGAGCCAGCAGGTACAAAGTCCTAGAGGTGGGAGCCTGCCAGCTGTGTCTGAGAAATAACAAATAGACCAGCATGAAGGGAAGTAAGCAAGCCAGGAAGAGAGGAAGATGCAGTGGAGATACAATAGGAAGCCAAATAGTATGAAGCAAGCTTGTCCAACTCGCGGCCCCATGGGCCACATGCAGCCCATGACCGGTTTGAATGTGGTCCAACACAAACTCACAAACTTTCTTAAAACATTTTAGATGCTTTTTGCAATTTAGTTTTTTAGCTCATCAGCTATCGTTAGTGTATTTTATGTGTGGCCCAAGACAATTCTTCTTCTAGTGTGTTCCAATGAAGCCAAAAGATTGGATACCCCTGGAAAGTCTTGTCAACTATTTTAAGGTTCTTTTCACTCAGAGTGAGGAAATGGATGTCTTACTATTTAATAGGATCCCTCTGGCTGCTGAGTTGAGAATAGTCTATGTGCAAGTGCAGAAGCAGCAGGCATGTTAGGAGGCTATTGGATGAAATTGCACAGTCACACATTATCTTTTTCTAATAGACTAATACCTATTACTAGACTATCTGTAGCCTGATCTTCTACTCTTGAATTAGTCACTCATTTATAGATATAATTGTTGACTGGTACAAAATGCTGTCATTGTTCTAGACTGAAGTTATTTAATTGTAACTGTTAATGTGAATGCCCCCGTTGGGACCCAAGAAACCTCTTTTATCTACCTTCATAGACCTAGGGTAATCCAATTCCATTAAATGTAGGTTTATCAAACCCCTACTTTATATCAGGCACTATTCCAATTACTTGGAATAAATCAGTGAGCAAAGGAGACTAATAGCCTTGTCCTCATGGAGTTGAATTTTAAAGGGAGAAGACAAAAATAATGGCTGCAATAAATAATTGATGGAGTTTATTAGATGGTTATGAGTGTAATGAAGAAACTACAATATAGATCTCAGGGCATAGGGCAAGTCTCGGTATTAGTAGGACATTCTGATCAGGCTTTATTAGGAAAATGAGATTTAAATAAGACTTTAAGGAGGTCAGAAAGTTATCCACAGAGATTTCTTGGAGAAGAATATTTCAGGCAAAGGAAACAAGCAGTGGCAAGCAACCGACAGTGCAAAACCTCCAAGGCATAAACGTGACTGTCATTTTCAAAGCATAGCAAGATGATCAGTATGTCTAGAGTGAAGTGAGCAATGGAGAATTAGTGGGACATGAGCTATGATTAGAAGTGAGAGCCAGATCATGTAGTTGCTTGGAGGCTAGTGTAAGGACTTTGGATTTTGCTTTGTATGAAATGAAAAGCCAAAGAAGGAGAAATATGATCTGATCAAGCACATCGTTCTGGCTGCTGTGTTGCACTGGAATATGGGAGGGCAGGCGTGAATGCAGGGAAGCCAGTTAAGCTGTTGCAACAATCCAGTTTAGAGAGGATGAAGGCTCAGAGAAGGGTGCTGGCAGCCGAAGTGTTGAGACGTGGTAACAGTTACATTCTGGTTATATTCTGAGCTGAATCAAACAGAATTTGACGACAGATTAGATGTGGGGTCTGAGACAAAGAGAACTATTATGACAAGATTTTGGGGCCTGAGAAACTAGAGGGGTAGAATTGCTATCACCCAAGATGAGGAAGAGTATAGCAAAAGAGGATTTATTGATCTATCCATAGTTTTGCCTTGG
Organism: Pan troglodytes; assembly: GCF_028858775.2. Taxonomy (NCBI): domain Eukaryota; kingdom Metazoa; phylum Chordata; class Mammalia; order Primates; family Hominidae; genus Pan; species Pan troglodytes. The sequence goes on from NC_072415.2 coordinate 62,894,243, forward strand.
ACAAGACAAATTCGACATTTAAGTGAAGATGTTGCCTTGGCAGATAATATACAAATCTGGATTTAGGATGGAAAATTTGGGTCGAATATATAAACCAGGTAGTCATCCTAATGTGTTAGGATTATGGTTTACACTGGGGTTTAAAGCCATGGGCAGCATGAGGTCTATAAAGGAGTATCTGAAGATAGAACAAAGGAGGCCAGTGCCCGAGCCCTGCATACTCCCAAATGAAATGATTTAAAAAGAATTTTTAAAAATCCCTTAAACACCTCAGAATTCAGCTTCGTACCTTCTTCTACATCAGTAAAGATCTGCAATGGAAATAGTTTAAACTTTTTTCAGACTGGTGGGTTATTTAGCCATGCTTGCAGCATGATCATTTCGGGAGGTACTCAAAGCATAGTGTATCCCAAGCAAAAAAGGGAATAGGTTTTCCTTTACATGATGGCACCAGCCACTTGGTAGTGACTGATTGGTATGCTATGCTGCAGCAGATGTGGAGTTTGGATGTGGGTTTCATAGGGGAAAGAGCCTCACAATGGCTTAGTGAGGCCTTCCAAGGGAGCAAAATGGGCGAAGCCTGGTGCCATGGGTTTGCTTATATTTTGCAAATCTCATAAATGAAAACTCTATTGTGGGGGGCTCTGACTTTTGGGGATCAAACTCCTTTTAAAGAATTAGGATTATAAATAATACCTATCAAAACTCTGCATGTACCTGTGCACCCTCAAACAAAAACCCTGTGCACCCCAAAATTTATGCATATAATTTTAGTAAGACTTCTGGGCATCTTCCGTGGACTTGTTTAAGAATCCCTGCTGTACTAACTCAAAAACAGTCTTAGTAGCTTAACACAATTTCTTTCCAAATGTAGTCAGTTTCAATATTAAGTTTGGTAGACACTACTATTTAGCATAAGTAGCAAACAGACATGAGATAGTTATTCCACTATTATTGTTCTAATCACTTCATGGAGAAACTTGCCAAGAATAATTAAAAGTAATTTGCAACTTCATTGCCCTTTTATTGGCCATTGACTTTGCAAACAGAATGTAGCTATGTACCAAGTGGCACATGTTCATATAGTTTGCCAGTTTGGGGTACACTTATAAAATCTTTTCATTACTAATGTAGTAAGCAAGGCTAACTGAATTGGTCCCCTCAAAGACAGATGGCAATTCCAGACATTACTAAATTTTTTTTCCAAAATTTAAAATGTACATATTAATGATGTGGAACTACTCTTAGATTAGCCATATGCATAGCCCTCTGCCATAGCCAAATGAGAATATATAACCTCTTGTTTAATAACAATAGGGTTTTGCCATCAAAGAGGATTGAATAGATAGAGCATTCTGGCATTTAACTATTGCCAGAAATTGTACCTCAGCTTTAATTACACTGAAACAAAACTCACTGGCACATATCTTCCACATGCACCTAGTCCACGTTAATTACCTCCACTTAGCAAGTCCACCTGTCTGAGTGTTAGGGCCACATTTTCAATACAAGTTCTTCTAGCTGTTACACTGCTAACCCCTGGTTCTCAAACCCAAAGATCCGTGGGAAGGCTAATGCATCTCTTTTAGAGCCCTGGAGTTTGATTTGTAGCCAGCTGTTTTGAAAATTCCAACCCATAAACAGTTCTGCCACACTTTATAGAGGGATTCTAAACACAAATGACCACTGGGATGAGGCAATTACAAGACCTGTGATAAATAGCAAGCACATCCCCTGCCCAATGACATTGAGTATTTTTTTTTCCTTTGAGACAGTCTCATCCTGTCACCTAGGCTAGAGTGTAGGCTGAATCCCATCCCAGAGTCTCAGATTTAGTAAAATCTAAAGTAGAAACTGCTAGCAAGTTCCCAAACAATGCTAAGGTTTCTGGTCTGGAGCCACCACATTTTGAGAACCACCACTACAATCCTTATTAAATGTTTATGTTTCTGTTGGGATATGAGGTGAAATGGACTTCAAACTGTTTAAAAACTTTACTTCCTGACAAGAGCTCACTGCAGCCTTAAATTCCCAGGCTTGAGCAGTCCTCCTGCCTCAGCCTCCCAAGTAACTGGGACTACAGGCGCGTGGCACCATGCCTAGCTAATTAAAAAAATTTTTTGTAGAGATAGTGGCTCACTACATAGCCCAGGCTAGTCTTGAACTCCTGGGCTCAAGCAATTCTCCGGCTTCGGCCTCCCAAAGGACTGAGATTACGCTGAAGATGGTTTTACCTCCTAGTAGAAATAAGCAGGTCAAGTCTGCCAAGCTCCAGCACAGAACTCCCGGGGCCTATGTGCTTGGTTACATACACAGCAGCTTCTGCAGAAAACAGGTCTCTCATCTGTGGCTTAGCACTGTGTGGAGGAGGGCAGAGCTTCCACACAGGTGGGAACACATCCGGCTTGGCAATTGTTGTAACTGAATATTAGCCTCATGCCTTCTTCTCTTTATAGCAGTTGGATCCATCTTCAATCAGCATCACAGAACACAAACTCTCCAGCTGTTGTCAGGAAGTAAAGTTTTTAAACAGTTTGAAGTCCAATTCATCTCATATCCCAACGGAAACATACAACATTTAATAAGGATTGTAGTGGTGATTCTCAAAATGTGGTGGCTCCAGACCAGAAACCTTAGCATTGTTTGGGAACTTGCTAGAAGTTTCTACTTTAAATTTACTAAATCAGAGACTCTGGGATGGGACTCAGCAATCTGCTGTCACAAGTCCTCTGGGTGAGTCTGATATTCACTGAAACTTGAGAACCACTAATCCCAGGCAACGTTTCCGAACTTTTTGTGTGCCTAAGGATTGCATGGTGAGCTCATCCGGGGTGTTACTGAACATCTTAATTTCTAACACTTATAAAAGCACACAAGCTAATGTGTGCCTTCTACACCAAAATGTTTGTAAAAAAATTTGAAAAATATATGACCTTATTTTACAAAACCATTTACTGCTTAGAATCAAAGCTTATCAAAATTATTTGAAAAATTAGAAAAGAAATATGTTTTCTTAGTGACACCATTTTTTTAATTCTCTGTGGTCTTCCTTGTGATTAGATGAGTAATTTATAATTATCCAATGCATTTAATATACTTCAGAAAGGCAAAAAAGTAAGTTTTCTTGTTGGAAAAAATGACTTGTACAATTAACTACTATATGTGTTTGTGTGCATACACTATATATGTATATGTATATTGGACATATATGTATATATTTTATCTTTTCATGTTACTGCTCGATATTAAACTATTTCTTCTTTTGTAGGAATTCTATGAAGTTGAACAATTTGCATTTTCTTAAATGTCTTATTTTACATTTTTTCATAGGCAAACAGCTTTTTAAATGCACTTTAGTAATTCACTGATATACACGATTGAATTTAGGTTATTTAACATTCCATGGGTGTTTTGTAATTCATAAAGTGAGAGTAGTATGTTATTTAACACAATGCCACGTATGGCCATGGATAAACTGGTTGTTGCCACGAATCCTGAAAGAAATTTCTGGGAGAAAAACAATTTATATTACAATCCTCTTTGTTTTCCAAACACAAGAATAATTCAATTTTAAAACACCACTCAAGATGCCCAACCATTTCAAAGTAATTTACTTTCTATTTTTTTCCCTTGACTTTCAAACTCATTTTTTATACAAATTGTAAAGCATGGATTTTAAATAGGGAAAATATTGCTGATAGACATTTGTTTTGCTCAGGAGTTAAACTACTGCTGATTTCACTGCATTGAAACTGTTCAAGGAAATATGACTGAATATTTTCAGGAGACAGATTTTGTTTTGATTTTTGTTATATCATACGATCCTATTTCAGGTCTATAATTTTGACCACGCAACTAAAATTTACAGCTTCAAAGAATCTTCACTTTAGCAAATTGAAATGGCTTCAGAGTAAATTCACTTAAAAGAACTCTCAGTTTGTATAGAGATATCTATATATCCATATATAATGTGTATTTTAAGGTATATTTCCATTCGTTTAAATGAATTCAAAACTGATTTTTAATGAAAATGCTTCAAAAGTAACATTTATTGACAAAAACTTCTTTGATACGCATTTTATTTTTAAAAAATCTTTTCACCTAGGCATAACATTTAAAAATATTTCAAAAAGATTCAGATGGCACCATGAGAAAAAATGAAATTTGTTATCCTTTTGTTTACTCCATTCTTATGCTGCTATGGAAAAATATCTGAGACTGAGTAATTTATAAAGGAAAAAGGTTTAATTGACTCACAAGTGAGGCCTCAGGAAACTTACAATTAGGGCAGAATGGGAAGCAAACATGTCCTTCTTCACATGGCAGCAGGAAGGAGGCTAATGAGTGCCCAGTGAAGGGGGAAGCCTGTTATAAAGCCATCAGATCTCATGAGAACTTGTGCACTATCATGAGAACAGGATGGGGGAAAATGCTCCCATGATTCAGTTATCTCCACCTGGTCCCTTTCATGACATGGGAATATGGGAACTACAAGATGAGATTTGCATAGGGACATAGCCAAACCATATAATTCTTCCCCTGGTTCCTCTCAAATTTCATGTCCTCACAATTCAAAACACAATCATGCCCTTCCAACAGTCTCCCAAAGTCTTAACTCATTTTAGCATTAACTCAAAAGTTCAAGTCCAAAGTCTCATCTGAGGTAAGGCAAGTCCCTTCCACCTATGAGCTTGCAAAATCAAAAGCAAGTTGGTTACTTCCTAGATACAATGTGGGTACAGGCATTGGGTAAATACACCTGTTCCAAATGGGAGAAAGTGGCCAAAACAAAGGAGCTACAGTCTCCATGCAAGTCTGAAATCCAACAGGGCAGTCATTAAACCTTAAGGTTCCAGAATGATCTCCTTTGACTCCATGTCTCACGTGCAGGTCTTGCTGATGCAAGAGGTGGGCTTCCATGGCCTTGGGCAGCTCTACTGCTGTGGCTTTGCAGGGCACAGCCCCCTCCTGGCTGCTTTCATGGGCTGGCATTGAGTGCCAGTGGCTTTTCCAGGTGCACAGTGCATGATGTCATGGGGTCTGGAGGATGGTGGCCCTCTTCTCATGGTTCCACTAGGCAGTGCCCCACTGGAGTCTCTGTTTGCAGGGTTCCAACTCCACATTTCCCTTCTATACTGCCCTAGCAGATGTTCTCCATAGGGCTCTGCCTTTGCAGGAAACTTCTACCTGAACATCCAGGTGTCTCCATATATCTTCTGAAATACAGGCAGAGCTTTCCAAACCTCAATTCTTGACTTCTATGCACCCACTGGCTCAACAACACATGGAAGCTGCCAAGGCTTGGGGCTTGCATATTCTGATGCCATGGCCCAAGCTGTACCGTAGCCCCTTTTGACCATGGCTGGAGTGTCTGGGAAACAGGGCACCAAGTCCCTAGGCTGCACACAGCAGAAGGGGTTCTGGGTTGGGCCCTTGAAACCATATTTTCCTCCTAGGCCTCCAAGCCTGTGATGGTAGGATCTGCTGTGAAGTCTCTGACATGCTCTGGAGACACTTTTCCCATTGTGTTGATGATTAACATTCAGCTCCTTGTTACTTAGGCAAATTTCCATGGCTGGCTTGAATTTCTCCCCAGAAAATGGGTTGTTAATTTCTGTTGCATTGGCAGGCTGCAACTTTTCCAAACTTTTATGCTCTGCTGTTGTTGAATGCTTTGCAGCTTAGAAATTTCTTTTGCCAGATACCCTAAAATCATCTCTCTCAAGTTCAAAACTCCACAGATCTCTAGGGCAGGGACAAAATGCCACCAGTCTCTTTGCATAACTAGAGTGACCTTTACTCCAGTTCCCAATAAGTTCTCCATCTCCATCTGAGACCACCTCAGCTTGGACTTCATTGGTCCCTATCACTGTCATCATTTTGGTCAAAGCCATTCAACAAGTCTCTAGGAAGTTCCAAACTTTCCCATATTTTCCTGTCTTCTCAGCCCTCCAAACTGTTCCAATCTCTGCCTCTTACCCAGTTCTAACGTTACTTCCACATTTTCAGTATCATTATAATAGCTGCACCTTATTTATGGTACCAATTTACTGTATTAGTCCATTCTCACGCTTCTATAAAGATCTGCCCGGGACTGGGTAATTTACAAAGGAAAGAGATTTAATTGACTCACAGTTCTGCAGGACTGGGGAGGCTTTGGGAAACTTACAATCATGGCAGAAGGGGAAGCAAATACATCCTTCTTCACATGGTGGCAGGAAGGAAAAAAATGAATGCCCAGTGAAGGGGGAAGCCCTTCATAAAACCATCAGATCTCATGAGAGCTAACTCACTATCACGAGAACAGGGTGGGGAAACCACCCCCATGATTCAATTATCTCCACCTGGCTCCTCCCATGACACATGGGGATTCAAACTAAGATTTGGGTGAGGACACAGCCAAACGATATCACTCTGTTTATTAAATTGTTCATCTACAATTTTGAAGGAGCACTCTCTATTTGTCCTTATTTTTAAACTTTATAAAATTTTTATTTGAGGCTTTAGAGGGGGTATTATACTTTTATATTATGAATTTTTTCTTCTACCAAGAATATTTTATGTTGACATTTTTAATTGAAATATATGGCTCTATTTTCTTGTCTTAGAAAGTAAGATATACTGAACATATTTGAATCACATTCTGGTGACTAACAGATTTTTACAATTGTTCAGGATAATACTTGCATGTATTAGTAAGAAAAAATTCTACAATTGTACACAATGTCAGTGATTGTACTGGCTGTGTCTTTCCCCTAGAAGATGCCGGGGTGCGGTGGGGGAGGGGAAGAAGGAAAAGAAAACTTAATTTTTATGGTAAGAAATCAATTATTATTCTATCCTCATTTTAAATCATCAAGTAATAATAAGTATTAAACAATAATAAGTATTTACTCAATTCTTACTATGAACCAGATATTTGGAACATGGGAATGAAGCATAAATCATGTTCTTTAAACTAAAAGAACTTGGAGAAATGGTTGCAACAGCATGTGATAATGCAAATTATTTTTGGCTTTTATGTTATTTTATAAATGGCCAATGAGCCAGGAAAACAGTGAATTTCATAGGAGTTCATAAAATGGAAACACGAACTAAAATAGTTTACCAACACTTTGGGAGAAAATGGAAATTGAGTTAGAATTTGAAGAGGATCTTAGAAGATAGGTGATTTGGGGGGAAGTGAAAAGAAGGGATTTAAGCTGGTTCTGGGAAAAGAAAACAGCTTGAGTAAAGATGGAAATCAATGTTATTTTTATTTAGTAGAAGATAACAAATTTACCTTGACTGGAGCAGAGGACATGTGGAGCAATCACAGGAAAAAAAATAACTTTAGAGTTTAGGCCACATTGTAGAGCTGAAAGGCAAAAGAACTTGGACATTTACTTAACCATATTACAAGTCCTATAAAAACGTTTTACTTAGTAGGAGAAATTATACAAATGAATCAACCTATTCAATAATACATGAAAATGAAATGACTTTGTTTTTAATTGACACAGAAGTTCTCTATTAAGGTGATGAAGTGTTTGCACGTGTATGTGTGCATGTTCAAGTATGTTTGTGTGCATGTTCAAGTATGTTTGTGTGCATGTGCGTGCTGGAGTCATCATTTATCACAATAAAAGGTTGCAGCTACCCACCTAATTAGGCATGAAGCAAGCAAAGACTGGATAAGGTGATCTTTGTCTCACTTTGCTCCTGAGACATCTTTGTCTCCAGTACTAATCAGCAGTGACGCGTCAAGTCATCGTGAGTGACAATTACAGTCCTCTCATTACAGGAAATGATTGCACAACTAGGCAGATTGATGAGTGTATTGGTGTTCCCTAAGAAACTGAGCTCCTCCCCACCAGCCCTCTTCTTGACAACATTGCTGAATATTATTAAATACGTATTTAAGGCAATTCAGTTAAAGCCTCTTCACTTGGCAAAACAGGTTATGATTGCTTAGAAATTTATTCTAAGAGCAAAATTTAACATATCTCCCTGAATTGTATCTTCATTCTGAGAGTCTGTGCTTTTCTGCAGTGCCTTTTCACCTTCAGTTTGTGCAACAGTACCTGTGATGGTGTGGATTACGTGTTACATTTTGTTTAGACATGGAAAATAAAATAGGTAGACAAAGTATTTTGTTGAAGACTGGTTAGTTGGAAGCTGAGTGTCAGACTCATTTCATACCTTGCACTTCCAGTTGCAGATACCTTTAAATAAAACATAGTTCACTTCTTCCACTACAGGCCAATGGATTGGCTCTAGCCCAGTGGTCCTCAAACTTGAGTGAGCATAGGAATCACCTGCCCTATACGCAAGGTTTCTCGTTCATTAGTTCTCCAGTGGGCCCCAGTTACTTAACATTTCTAGAAGGCTCCCAGGGGGTGCAGATGTTGATGCTGAAGCTGGGGGTCTGGAGACCAAGAACCACTGAAGCCTGTCTAAAGGGGTAACTTCTTATTGGTCACATTTCATTGCCCAACTGTTCAATTCCTTGATGTTCCCCAGAAGCTTTCTTGCATTCCAATCCTATATGATTTTGAATTCTTTCTGGACACAGTTTGCTCTGTTATCTGAACAAACATTTTATCTGATGCTTTCCTTTGATTTTTCCAATCATAGTCTCATGGTCTATCACCATGAGACAGGGATTGCTTTAACTAGAGAAATGATACCAATACTGTTTGCTTAGATTGATTTTCTGATTTACTAGTATTCAGGCATTAATATGATCTGGTGCCTGCATTCTCAGTAACACCAATATTTGTAGAACCATTCTAAGTGTAACTTTGATCAAACTAATCAGCTTGGTATTTTTTTCATGGATTGTCCAGATGTCAAAATACAGATGTGTTCATTAACCTAATGAAACTGTCCCAGTATGAACTATGCTGATTACTTTGACTAAAGTCATCATCAGATTGGTTCTTGGGATCCTTCTAGTCCAAACTGCTCACGCAGGGCCTAAAATAAAATGACTAAAAATCTGGCTATCTGGCTATCGCAAGTAGAACAATTGGAGGCTAAAAAGTAAAATATTATTCTTATTTAAACCATGTACATCATTAACATATTTATTCAAAAGTTCTTGTCCAACATCTACAATGTGCCAAACACATTCTTCCAGGTGCAGGAAACACAGCAGTGAACTACAAAATGAAGTCTGAATTTGTAGAACTCATATTCTCAGGAAGGAGAAATGATAAACAGGGAAACATAAATAAACCTGCTACCTTCTGAAAGGTTAGATGCTATGATGAAAAAAAAGCAGGAAAATGATACAATGACTGGGTGTGGAAGCTGATTTAGGTAGAATGATCTCTGCAGGTCTCTGTGAAAAAGGCATTCAGGTTGAGACTTGAATGAGGAGAAGTAGTCATTCATCTGTATCTCAGAGTAGGAAAGGTAATGGTAAGACTTGGAGTGATGGTGGAGGAAAAGCTTTTAGGAAGAAGAAATAGAAAGTTGCAAATGCCTTCAGCCAGAAAAATCTGGGACCTTGTTGGCTGTGGAATCACGGTTTGATTTTCTTCTAAGTACATGGAGAATCAGAGGGGTGACATAACTTGTTTTCTGCTTAAAAAAAAAACAAAACAACACTCTGACTAACGCATGTAGAGTGCATTGTAGGAGAGTAAGACTAGACCAGTTACGAGGCTATTTTATCAGGTCTGTTTTAGACAGTGACCTTGAACTTGCAGCTGAAACTTTTTAAACTAAAATGTCTCTAAGTTATTTCCACTTGCAGATCCTAAATTGAATACCAGGAATTTGGCTCCTGCTTTTAGATAAAACACTGTAAAAGGCATTCTGTCTGAGAAAGGAATTGCCATCTGCTGAGAAGTGACAATGAACTGGGATGGTACCAGTACATATAGTGAGAAGTAGTGAGATTCAGGACCTATTCTGGAATTGTATTTGAAAAGGCTGTCTGAAAAAAAATAGGTTCACTGGGTATAGTGGGTGCTATTGGTGACCTGTCCAGACCCACTTTGCTGGCTGGAGAGTCATCCTGTAGTTGTTGGGAGTGCTGGCTGGCAAAAGCTTACAGCTGCCTCTGTCAATCACTCGTTTCCATCTGAACAACATTTTTGCCATTCCCCCCTCCTCCCATCCATCTTCTTTCATCCCCTTTCTCCATAAGGCAATGTTTCGGGAAGTGTGGTCCTGGAAAGAGTATCATCAATATCACTTAGTAACATGTTAATACTATAACTGACAACCGGAACAAATATGAGATATATCAAACAGAAAAATACAAAGATTAAAGTTTGAGGATATTCCAGAAATGACAATTTTTGCGCATATATATACATATATATCAATGAAACTATTTTAATGACCATAAAAAGTATTGCACTGTAAAGAAAATTTAGTTTTATACAATCAAATTATCAAAACTTATCATTGAATGTGTACAGTAACTGTTAATGCCTTAAATACCATTGCTTCCTTTCAAACATAATTTCTTGTTTTTCCTTTAGTCATGAGTTTAGTAAGGGAAAGTAAATCTCACATGATTATTTTTAGAAACATATATACATAGTAGGAGAGCAGAGACAGAGCTTTACTATAAGGTATTGTTCACTTGATTACGGAGGCTGAGAAGTCCCATGACACACTGTCTTCAAGTTGGAGACCTGGAAAGCTATTCATTTAGTCTGAAGGCCTGAGAATCGGGAACATTGAGGTAGGAGATTGATGTACCAACTTGTCAGTCAGGTAGAAAGAATCTTCAACCTTCTTACTCCTTTTTGTTCTATTAAGGCCCTTAATGGATTAGATGATGCTAGCCCAATTGGGGAGGGTCATCTGCTCACTCTCTCCAATTCAAATGCTAAGCTCTTCTGGAAACACCCTCATAGACACCCTGAAATAATGTTTAACCAAGTTTGTGCGCATCACATGGCCTAGTTGAGCTGACACATAAAATTAACCATCACTCTTACTTAATCAGAAATTCTGGAGATGGGGTCCAGGACTTTGTGTTCTAACAAGCCCTCCAGGTGATTTTGATGCATGCTCAAGTTGAGAACCATTGAAATAGAGTGGTCCCTAATAAGTTATTTGAACAAAAATCTCCTTTCATGCTTTCCTAACAGGGACCTGCAACCTAGGATCAGGAATGAAGGAAAAAAATAATTGAGGGTAATTCCTAGGTTTTTGTCTTTAGCATCTCGCTTAGTTTCACTAGCTGAGATGAGAAAAACTTGAAGAGAAGCAAGTTCGGAGAAATCGATCATTCTATTTTGAACTTGGTTACTAATTTAGGTGCTTTTTAGATTTCCCAGTGGGAATGTCAAGTAGCTAATCAGATGAAGTCTGGTATTCATGTGTAAGGTGAGGATTTGAGTTATAAATGTTACAGCCTTTACTGTATGGATAGTAAGATTTAGGAAGAGGTCCTAGAGAAAGAAAAGTGTATAGCAAGAACTTCTATCTTTTTTTGCATATATTTGAAACAAATTATTGGTTAAATGTATTAAAAATACAACTAGACTGTGTTTATGCAAAGGATTAACAAGATTTTGCTAATTACTAAAGAATTCAAGGATGATTTAGCTTTAAGGGTATATGAATAATTTTTTTTTACCTTTGTTACCTGCTAAGTAGAGAAGCCTTCTTACAGAAGATGACATCTATACCTACCTATATTTGGATGCTAGAGAAGCAGAACCTGGTGAAAGCTCAAGGCAGGTCTGATCCTTGCATCAAGCAGAGAAATACAAAGATTGAAGTTTAAAGATACCCTAGAAATGACCATTTTTGCACAAAATTATTTTAATATAAAAAGTACTGCATTGTAAAGAAAAACATAATTTTACAAATTATTAAAACTCATAATTAAATGTGTGCAATAACTCTTAATGCCTTAAACCCCATTGTTTCCTTTCAAACATAATTTTGTATTTTTCCTTTACAAGTGAAAGTAAATCTCACATCATTATTTTTAAAAACATATATTGTATTCAGCATCTTTTCATCACTCACTGCCTATTAAAACCCCACTAACAATTAAACACATGCTGGTCATAATTGTGTCAACTGCTTATGATGCCAAATTTAACCCAGTTGTCAGGAGCAGATTGCTAGAACACATATTAAATATTTTCCTATTATTTGAGGACCAGCACCAGAAAAGAACAGGAAATATGTAGGGAAGAGGGGGCCCACTGTGGGCTGACTCATTTTTCAGGGGGTGAGTTTTTATATACAACTTTAATCCTCCTTAGAAAATTATTAGCATGATATAGTATGATGCTTATAAACATCGCTTTTTTGAAGTCAGATGTAATGACTTAGGTCTACTATCTACCAATTTTATGACCCTAGGCAAGAGAATTGATCTCTCTTTGCCCAATTTTCTTGTCAATAAAGTGAGCACCCCATAGGGTCATTGTGAGAATTAATCCACATAACAGAGACAAAGTACATAGAATATTGCTTGGAATATAGGACTGGTCAGATAACATCCTCACCTCCATATCTACTGTGCCCAATCTCCTCTGGGCTTCAGGAATGCCTAGTTAGGCAAATGCATCATTAGATGAACCAGTGTCTGTTAAGAAGGATGATTGATTGATTGATAGATAGATAGATACATAGATAGGCAGACAGACAGACAGACAGATAGATATAGATGTGAGCTGGGCCCTGGGTAAGCACTCTTTAAGAGGGTTAACCTCCATTTAGGAAAATCATCTTTACCTTGGTCTCATTAATACATGATCCTCTTGTATGTTTTCCACACACATAGTAATTGGCCTTGTAACTCCAGTATTACCATGTGTTAAATTCCAAAGGAGTTTGCAACCATTTCCTCAGTGACTCATCATTGTATACATTATTTTATTCATTTATCTAATATATGTTGAGGTCATACCATATGCTGGAAATCATGCTGGATTATGTAGATCAGTATTATCTGTGAGTTACAAAAAAAGAAGTGACACAAATACATATGAACTAGTACAAAGATAAAGAGATCTATGTAGAGTTAAAACTAAAAGTCATTCTCTAAAGACTGACTATATTGCTTCTTTTATTCATGACCAGTCTTGTGAACTTAGAGAAAGGTAGGGCTTCCTCTTTGATGTTTGTCACCCAGTGATGTCAATGAGTAAAGATCTGATTTTGACCATCAAAAGTCTCTGGACAAGAAGTTCTGAATGAATGGCTCTGGATTTGTGCTTTATAGTCAGTATGGTCCATGAAACAACTACGGGAAATATTCTTTGGTAAAGGAAGGAGAAGAATTTGCCATTAAAGATAGGCAGTTTTCTGCCTAACACAATGCAAAGACCTGTCCAAGAGGTATTCATCTGTGCTAACATCTGACCTCTGTCTTGACAAGATGTCAGTGAAAAATGAACTCACTGAGATGCATTTCAGATCCCTTGGGAAAAGACAGACAGAGAGAGGACAAAACATAAGGTTTAAAAGCAGCCCTTAGGAGAGATCTGAGAACAATTTCCAAGAATATTTTCCCATGTGTTACCAGGAAAAGGCAATACATCTTAAAGAAGACTGAGCTGCCCAATCAGCTTACTTCACTTCAGTGAACTCCTCCCTGAGACCCCTGTAGCTACTCTCAAAGCTTTATATTGACACAATTTAAAATGTGAAAGATAGTAAAAGTTAATGTAATTATCCCACTGGATGATCTCAACAATTCTCGATCAAAGAGAAAAAGCCATCATAATGCAATGCCTAGCAATGGCTCAAAAGCGCAGCCATGGCCCCCCTGAGAGGATAATAATGATCCCAATAGCAATACAGCCAGATCTCCTAGGAAAAAGACCATGAAAACCTCTAAACGATTAGAGGCTGCAAACCTGGCACCAGCATCAGGTAAGGCACAGCCTCCTGAAAACAGTGGGAGGCCTCAGGGATCATGCCCAAGTTCAAGGTACCATGTAAAAGATTGCTCCTCCATCAGAGGGCATAGAACCATGAACATTAACTCTCTAATAGAAGTTTTAGAAGAAAAACTTCAGGCAAGTTAAATTTAACAGCATTTATTTGAGTAAAGATCAAGTCATGGATCAGGGCACACTCAGAAACTGAACAAGGTTTAGAAAGCTCTGCTTCAGCAGCCTGAGAAGTCAAGTACAGACATTACTTGATTGGCTACTGCTAGGTATTTACCTTATTTGTGTGTGATCTGGGGGAAAGTCCCTCCTTAGAGGTTAGTTTGTTGTTTCTGATTGATTATACTTAAGTTTCCTTTTACTGTGTATATGGAGCTTCAGTGTGCTTATATAAGGATCCAAGGCACTGGAGTTGCCTCAGTCTAATGTTCTTCCAGTTTTTTGTTTAATAGAAGCAATGGTAAATGGCATAGTTAACATCTATTTCAGTTGTCCTTTACAAGGATTTCATTGATTTCCATTAGTTAATACATTCCTCTACACTATGAACTCCTCTCACAGGAAGCATGGACCAAAGAAAAGTACTGTTAAATTTCTCCTTATGGGCTACAGTACTATGAAAGGGAAAGAGTTTAATGAAGAAGTTCTGAGCCTCAAGGAATTCAGCTTCAGCCAGGCATAGTGGCACATGCCTGTAATCTCTGCATTTTGGGAGGCTGAGGCAGGCAGATTTCATGAGCTCAGGAGTTCCAGACGAGCCCGGGCAACATGGCGAATGCTTTCTCCACAAAAATACAGAAATTTAGCCAGGCACGGTGGTGCCAAAATGTATTCTCAGCTACTGGGGAGGCTGAGGTAGGATGATTGCTTGAGCCAGAAGGCTGAGGCTGCAGTGAGCTGAAATTGAGTCACTACACTACAGCCTGGGCAAAAGATTGAGACCCTGTCTCAAAGAGAAAAAAAAAATTCAGATTTAACTGCTTCCTCCTCCTCTTCTATCTCCCCCTGCCCTGCCACTCCAAACACACGCACACACACACACACACACACACTTGGGGATACTTGTCTTGGTGTCTCACGCAGAGATTGGGAGCTTTCAGAAATGGTGTGTCAGGTCTGACCCTATTCTTTTTAAACTAAGAAAAAGGAGAATGTTGATGACTGAGCTTCAACTGGAAAAAGTAGTGGTGGAGAAATACTTCCAGCAGGAGTTCAATAACCATGGAGATTATGTGATGGATATTCACCAGAAATCTGTGCAAGAAGTGGATGGTTCAGGCAGGGGGCGAGCACATGGAGCTGGGGCTGTCAGTGCAAATATAGGGAATATTTCATGCATTCAGACTCACTGTGCAGTAAGAAGTCAGCCTGCCTGACTTCAATATGTAAGTGTTATGTTGTGGAGTCCTGACCTTACAGGTAGAATGAATCCATTTTAATATGGAACGCTTTCTACTGAGATGGGCTTTCAATTTGGAACCCGTTGTTATTCTCTTTTCGTCTATTCCTTATGTAAAATCCCTTCCTGTAACATACACCTAGAAACACGTTTTATATTCTCAATTTAGACTTGGTTTGAAAGTTTTGCTACTTAGCCATTTTCTTCTTGTATTAATCTCTGTGTTTCACACTTATATTTGAATTTACATACCCAGAAGTTAAGGTCAAAATGTTGGACAATCTGTAAAGCATAAGCACTGACCCATTAGAATCAGCATCAGCCATCGTGTTGGAGTAGAATCTGGAAACCACCTTGACCCATTGGTTGCTGGATTTTCAGGTGGCTTATGGAGGGATGAGTGTGCTTGAACATCACAACACTCAAGGGCTCAGAACTGTAGCTATCTGATCATCAGAAGAAATATATTTCATTATTTTAGCAAACAGCATAATAATGATGCATTAAGTTACTCAGTTGGAAATCATAAAGCCATCAAACTTTGCGTCTGCTAGCCAAACGACGGTTCTATGAGTATATAAAGATCGTACCATCACTTTGTCTCTGTAACCACGTTCCCTCCCTCCAAGACACATACTCCCAATTGGGTCAATTCTTCAATTGAGACTAAAAATACAAAAAGAAAAAGCTTGATACATCCTCTGACTATTAGTTTCCTGGTTAGACCATTGGATCAAGGTTTATTACTCCAACTACAAAACAGTTCCTTCCACTGGCTAGTGTGAGGCAATCTGAAAGAGACGTACCCTAGTTGAATGGTATAACTTAAGGATTTATTAGCCTTGTAACTTTGAGTAGGTCACTTACCATTTCTCTCATCTGTAAAATATGAGTAGGATATAGTAATCTCTGGTTTCTCCAGTTTTGGTATTTTGAATCTAGTTGTATGAATTGACATCAGTTTGTGCCTATTGATTATTTAAGTCTAATAAATTACCTGGACATAGTAAAACCAGGAAGGTAGCTTTTATTCTGTACTTCAGAGGAAAAACAGGAAAAGGTTCATTGATTTGACTTTTCTAATTTTTTTTTTTTTTTTTTTTTTTTGAGAAAGATTCTCACTCTGTTGCCCAGGCTGGAGTGCAGTGGTGCAATCTCAGCTCACTGCAACCTCCGCCTCCCAGGTTCGATAGATTCTCCTGCCCCAGCCTCCGGAGTGCTGAGATAACAGGCACTTGCCACCATGCCCAGCTATTTTATATATATATTTGGTAAAGATGGGGTTTTGCCATGTTGGCCAGGCTAGTCTCAAACTTCTGACCCCAGGTGATTCGCCCACCTCGGCCTCCCAAAGTGCTGGGATTACAGGCGTGTGCTACCGTGCCCGGCCGACTTTTCTAATGTTATTTGATTTTTACTTCTCATCACCAAATTAATTTATGTCAGTAAGTAGTTACTTTTGGGACAAAGGACACACATTTTTGTGGTTTAAAATAATGCATTTTGGAATCATATCAAACTTTCGTATTTTTTCCCATAGAATTATTTGGATTTTTATTTACTTATATTTACTTAATGTAAGTAATTGGAGTAATGGCTTTGGAGTTTCGCATGTTTATTTACAGTTGTCTTCATATATTTTATCCATTAAAATTTATCCTGTCTTATTGATTGTAGTCAGGCTCTGACTTTACTAATATTTTTTCACGTAACTATCCAGTTGACCCAACAACATTTATGGAATTATCCATCTTTCTCTAATGGTTTAAGATAAGACATATTTTTCCATTTATGTTAAGTGATTTTTAGACTTTTAATTCAGTTCCATTTATCCATGTATTCATGTTCAAATACCTTGTTTGGCAACTTAGTGTAATCTCAGCACATTCAGCAACTTCTTTGTGATTCAGTTTTCTTATTTTTAAAAAGGCAGCATTGACAGTGTGTACCTCAGATGTTGCAAACATGAAATAAAATAACGCCCATCTAAACTCTCAGAAAATCTTAGATATTACTGAGCCTGAAACACTATTATTGTATTTTCTTCTTCCTGTTGCTGAATTCCTTTTATATTTTGCAATCAGTTTCAACCTACTCTGTGTGTGTGTGTGTGTGTGTGTGTGTGTGTGTTCGTTCTAGGAGGTATGTAAACAGATTCGCTAAGTTGAAAATCATATAGTTTGGAAAAGGCTTTCTCAGGTTTTTCTAATTCCCAGAATTAGTACTGTCCAGCAGGAACCTTTATTCTACATAGTATCCTTTCTACTGGACTGCTGTTTCCATCTGCCCTAGGTCATGCCTACCTCAGTTAATTATGTGTTGTTTCCCCTTGAAAATCAGCAGGAATGCCTTTCCTGCTTAAAACAAAGACTGATTCCCTGCCAGTCTCTTTCACAAACCTTGCCAACAGTGGATGGAATTGATCAGTTTTGTTTCTCCTTCTCTAACTCTACAGGGAAAACTTTACTCATAATCATGGATGGGAATAGTGCCCCTAGCTGAGCAGCTGAGATTAAATCCAGCAACTGTTAACCTGGTATAGGGCAAGAAGAGAGTATTGGAAACAACAAAACACAAAAATTCACAGGCAATATAGCATCTTTTGTACCTATTTCCAAAACAGAATCTCAGCTTTGTTTTAATAAAGCATCATTGGCAACAGAATATGCCCCGAGCACCAAAGTTCATAAAAAGTAGCCTTTATAACATGATTATTTATTAGAATGCTTCTTCATTTTTTAGCACAGAAAATCTAGCATGCAATTTCATAACAGACAAAGGAGCCAAAGGGACATAGATTTCTTATGTACTAGCTAGTGAAATGAACTTTTGATTTCAGTGTTCACATTTAGGAGGCTTAGCAGAGAGAGTACATGGGCTTTCCCACTTTACTGGATTTTGGAGGTAAAAAAGAAAAACATCCAAGCCCAGAAATAATGTCTTATAAGCCACGACAAAAATGCCCCAGGTCATGAGAGAAAACTATTGCTTCTGGGTAAAATAAAATTGGAAGCAAAGAGAACTAGAGGTTACAGCACCTTGATAGTTGGTGGGGTTCGTATGATTTTGAGTCTTCAAATCAGTTTTGGATGGTCAAGAAGTATTTTTTTTACCATCCTGAGGCTGTTAAGCTACAGATTTATTTCTGCATTTCTACTTATACCCTATGAAAGTAGCTCTAACATCATGTGCCCAAGGGCAGAGCTTAAAGGAATATTTTCTGTGGAAGTGGAGTAATCAGTCAAAATTTGGAATCACTCCCAGTTCTTCGGAAGTAAAGTTAATTAATCTGGAAGCACATCGTTTGTGTATAAGAAATTCAAGAGCAGCATAATGAGTTCAGCAATTAGCTTTAACTTTTCGGAAACATTTCTCAGAAATATATGCATTGAAGTCTCTCCCCCAACTGTATTTTTAACTGGTGTATTACAGCTGATTTTTAAACATGCCATCCCATTGGTTGATCTTGTCATAGAGGGAAAAATCCGTTATTAGCTCTGCTTGTACAGTAAAGTTCTGCTTTATTATGTAATCTCATTTCTGACTTAGTATTTGCTCTAAGTGAACGTATGACTACAATGTGTAATGAACATTGTGTAGCATCTTGAATAGACAAAGATTAATGCCTCCTTGACAGTTTTTTTCCCCACTTATTCCTTGGGGAACACCTATTGTACTTGTCCTGTAACTGGAATTACACATTCACCCCCCAGTATTTATGATTTCACCAAAGAACTTGAATAAAAGTAGTTCAATAAATGACACTGTAATACATATACATTTGGAGTCCTATTGTGTTTTTCTAAGAAAATGTAAAATCATATTTAGGGTCAGATTTTATTTTATGTTATTGAATGCATTGTAAATCTAGAGGGCTGTTTAACCAGGTTCCCTCAGGTATATTAATTACCACCACAACTGGGTTTAATTTGTCTTTTTATCTTTTCTGTATTAATAAAGTCAGTGTTTTATAGCTTCAATATTACCTTTTTGAAAGTTCTTATGTTTCTATTAATGAACAATTAAACGGTATTTGTATTCTTATTTCAAAATTGCTAAAAAGTCAGTAAGTAGATAATTATAATTAATAACACATTCATAGTCTACCAGTATCTTACGATGTATACTTGTCTTTTTCTTCAAAGTGAGGTGACCTCACCAAAATATTCTTCACGGTAGGTTGAGAATAGAATTTGAAACTTACAATATTTTTAGCTCTTTTAAGATTATGTTGCTCTATTTTATCCTATTTTTATATGTCATTCATGGATCATTCTTGGTGTTTGTTCAATTTTAGTCAAATTTATTAAATATGATACACATTATCTTAAAAGTGTTTAAGACTTACTCCAGAAAATATTGTTTGTCATAAAGCGAAAGAGTTTTTCAGACAATAGAATTCCCAAACAGCCTACTTAATTCTGTTTGTGAATGACTTGAGGCATCACATGAAAACTGCAATAAACCACAGTCTCCATCACTCCCTTTTCTTTCATACTGAGTTTGTAATCTCTGGCCTCCAGAAAAATATTTGGTTAAAAATCTAGTCAAAAAGTTTGTATGTTGTTTCCCTTTGGGTTATTCCATTTATCATTTCCTGCAAACCAAAATTCCCTTAGCCCTCCTAGTCTGCTCTTCTTTTCCAAACAAATAGCAAATTGAGTTTAAGAAGGAGCCTGAAATGAACAATGTCAAGTCTAATTCTGAAGCTCAGCTAAAGCTAAATAGACATGCTAGAAGAGTAGCATCCATCTGAAATATAATTATTGAGCACCTTTTCCATGCTAGACCTTATTCTAGCTGCTGGATATTGAAAGAAATGTAAATTTCAAAATTATGGACAAGGATATGGGAACTGCTGTTTAAACAACCTTTACTGCAATTATGATCTTACCAGTGGGTTTTGACCAGACATCAGATAATCATCTTATAAGTTGAGACAGGTGATACTTTACTAACTTACTGTGGATAGAACATTGAATATAGCTTTATATACATAAAACATACATATAACACAAGCACACATCCTTCAGCTATTATATTCAAATAGATTTTATTTTTCCAAATTTCAATAGCAATTCTAGTACAAGTATAATACAAGTTTAACTTAAAATTGGCATCCTATCTAAAAGGCTGAATTATAAAAATAAATTTTGGTAACATCTTCAGTTTATCTTACTAGGCTTAAAGGCATATCAAGAGAAGAAATAAAAATCAATGTATTTTGTTTCTAGGATTGGTACTATTATTGACACAAGGATATTGCATCAATGTACTCTCTAGCTATCATTTTTATTTTTTGCATATTACTTTTTAAGGGTGGCCTGTTAAAGCAACACGAGATTCCCAAATTATAGACTTAAAGGTTTACTTTAAAAAGATGAGATGATTGTTATTTAACTTTCATCCATCTGTTTCTTTTTAAAAAACTGCATTTGCAGCAAATCAAGAGTAACAAGATTTTGAAAACTGAAAAACAAAAACAAAACAAAATATCTGAGCAGCCAATATACTTTAGGATAATTTTCTAATGTTTTATGAAAATAGGTAAATCAATACAGGTGAAAATGTTTTCTTTATTTCTAGAGATGTTGATTATGTATCAAACCCAGTTTGTCCATGAATGTTAAATAGACACTTGGTATACACACAAATTTATTTTAACCAAAGAATTCAGGAGACATCGGGTTATTATTTTTATGTAGTTAAAGTGCTTAGATGGGCATTTATTGAACACTGGAAACTTCTTATTCTCCAAGTCACATAAATAACAGGCATATGAACATTCAGATAATATGGATGATAGTTGCCATTGTTGAAAAATCAGCATTTATTAAATTCTTACTATGGAAATTATATATTTAGTATCTCATTTGGTCTACCCAGCTGCAGTATGAAGCAGGTACTGTTAGTGGTTCCAGCTAATAAGTAAGTGATTATAGAAATGAGTAGAGGTTATTTTGGTGATTTTTCTATAGTTAAAATTTCTACCTCTTGACATAATCCATTCATTTTCCCCAAAAGTTTCTGCTTTGCTTTCCTCATTTTATAATATAATTTAGCTTGATTTTTATATTAATTGTTCAATTCCACTCCTAAGATCAAATGTTAGGGTGGGACAGTGAGACACAGTGACAGGGAGTTTGAATAGAGACAAAAGCCCCTGGAAGGGAGAGTATTTAATTTGCGAATCTCATGTTGCTTTCACGGGCCACAAAGCAGATGGTCAGGTGCAGAAGTTTAGTGCCTGGAACAGAGCTGGGCACAGGATAAATCTTCTGTAAGCCATTTCAAATGAAGAAGTGAATAACCAAATAAAAGAAGTCGTAAGACCATCCTGTCTCAAAATAGTTGGAAAGCAGGCTGAAGGAGGCAACATTAGTTTCTGTTCATTACATGTTTGTTACAATACAGCGTATTGACCAACTTTTCATACTACATTAAATTTCACAACCATTTTATGAAACAGTACACGTTCCAGGTATGAAACTAGCAGAAAAACCAGGTGTTCTGATTTCATCAGGAAAACCAAATAGATGGATTTAATCCATGGTAGAGGTGAGGCTGGGAGGTCTCCAATGATACTGTCAGGATTTCTCTGTTCTCTGTTTACCTCCAGGAATCTGGATGATTGACACAGGAAACAAGTAATTTGCACACAATAGTAAGTGGCAGGACTCTGAGGTCCTGGAAACAGAGTGTCTGTCTAATGTTTCACTACTTCAGGCTCTCACTGTTCCTAGGTCAGGGACCAAGAACACAGGTCTTGTGAGCAGATAGGGTAGAGATAACCCAACATGCAAAAATGATGATTTTTACAACTGATGAGCAAGATGACGCAGACAGATGAAGCCTGCCTGCCTAACTTCGGGGTAGGAGTCCCAGCCTTCAGGGTTTTGTGTAAATGAGGAGAGGCAGGAGTCATAGTTGATATTCAAAGCACTACCAGCAAAGAATTTTGGTCTCAATTCCCACTCTACAGATCATTAGCCACTCAGTTTTTGGCAAATAGCTTTTCTTGACTTCAGTTTACTGGTTTTTTCAACTGTAAAGTAGGAATGTTGAACGTTAGGCTATATGGCAGAATGAATTTTCATAGATGTCATAAGTATAGATGAGGCTATTTTATCTGCTTGATGTCTGTAATGCCACATCCCAGACCACTGGAAAGCACAGTTAACACTGCAAATATACAAGCTGTTTTGACTTCTTTTGATTCTATTTTGCATCATGAAGGCAAACTATAACCTCTCATTTATTCAAGACCCATTTATTTTTTTTTATTCAGTGATTGGGTAAATGCAGATAGTTTCTAAAATGCCTTTCTAATTATTGGAGGAATTATTTGAAGGTTTGGCTGGGTATTTCTGTGAGACGAGATGGGGAAGATGGAGATAGAGGAATTAATATTTCTCAGGTTTATGAAAAATTCTAAATGAAGAGTAAACCTACCTTAAAGTAAACCTACCATGAAGATTGTGTGGACTTCCTTCTCTCCATGTTTTCCTCTTAGATAAAAAAATATTTTGAAAGTATCAAATCATTTAATAATTAACCAGGCATCCTTCATCTAAAATAGGTGATTTACTTGCTAGACTCACATGCACCCTAGACATGCCACAGGTAACTATTCTTTTCTGTTTTTAACTGACTGTGAGCTTGAGAAAATAGAATCGCCTTGTAAGCACTTGCTTGTACAGAAGTTGTTTATTAGTTATCCATCACAGAAAGCCCGCCAGCAGGGTTTGGGGCTATATGTAATTCCAGAAAAGAAATCTTTGGTGTCTTCATATCCAAAGGTGTTTCCACTGACCCATTAACGTTGGGCATGCCTTCAGAGAGGCCTCCCAAGGACTGACTGTGTCTGTGTTTGTCAGAGAAGAGATAATTGGCCCCCACAGGAATGAGAGCCATGACCTGAGCTTCCTAAGTGAAACTGTCAGAAAAGCTTCCAGGGTCAGACCTGCAGTCTAAGCAGCCTCTACACTCTGTTGCTGACAGTGGAATCAAGAGTTATTTTGCATAAAGTCCTTGAAACCAGGTGAACCACAAGTTCTGGGTGTCTTGGGCTTCTTGTAACACTATAGGGAGCTCTTGTGTGAATAGCCTAACCATCCTCATCTGTTCTCAGTTCTCCTGTCTCCTAGGTTCTAGTGCTTTCCAGCCTCCCGATCAGTCCCCATTTACTATTTCCAGTTTCTATTTACCTTTTCTCCTTATCCCAAGTTTTCATTTCTACTTAGAGCATCTTCAACAAAGTATGGCACTTCCAATAATTTGATCTGAATGAGGAGTAAGACTTAGGGTAAAAGAGTAGATTGTTTTGACATTACTTATTTTCTCCCTGTATTTTCTATATTCACAGATGTAATAGTAAACAAAATGTCTTAGGTTTCCGTATAGCTTTATAAGGTTTTAAAATGCTGTTTTAATTAATAACATAATGCCGTATTTTGTCGATAAGGACATGACCGTGATGTGGTACAAAGACTACACACATACTTTGGAAACAATAGTTGCAAGTTCACTTCTAGCTTTACCAAGTATTTGATACCAGAGAGAAAGGCAAAATGCTCATGATCCACTCTAGCTTCAGTTTTCTTATTTGCAAAATAGAAATAATCACTTGTACCTTGCAGAGTTGTTAATAAGCCTGAGCAATGTGATATTGTTAGAGGGGCATCTACATAATCTGCCCAAATGGTCATAAGGATGGTGACAGGTGACTTAAAACATTAGCGTCTAAATTCTTTTTTTTTTTTTTTTTTTTTTTTTTGAGATGGAGTTTTGCTCTTGTTGCCCAGACTGGAGTACAATGGTGCGATTTCGGCTCACTGCAACCTCTGCTTCCTGGGTTCATACAGTTCTCCTGCCTCAGCTTCCTAAGTAGCTGGGATTACAGGCACGTGCCACCATGCTCGGCTGATTTTTTATTTTTAGTAGAGACGGGGTTTTGCCATGTTGGCCAGGTTGGTTTTGAAACCCTGACCTCAGGTGATCCACCTGCCTCGGCCTCCCAAAGTGCTAGGATTACAGGCGTGAGCCACCGCGCCCCGCCATTAGAGTCTAAATTCTTATGGTGGCTTGTTTAATAATGAATAAAGGTGATTATGATTCAATTCAAATAACACAACTCCTTGTTTAAATAATTTAAGTCAATGTCTGTTAGAAATACATTTGCATGCCTTGAATAGGTAAGTTAATTTAAATACGTGTGTGTATGTATATGTGAATATAGATAGATAATTTCATTATTCTATTTATGAAGATGTCTTTTTAAGATGTTTATGGAACTTAAGATGATAGAATTACTCTTCATAGCTAATTAAGAGAGCAAGGCCGGGCGCGGTGGCTCACGCCTGTAATCTCAGCAGGCCGAGGCGGGCGTTTCACGAGGTCAGGAGATCAAGACCATCCTGGCTAACACGGTGAAACCCCGTCTCTACTAAAAAATACAAAAAAATAGCCGGGCGTGGTGGCGGGCGCCTGTAGTCCCAGCTACTCCGGAAGCTGAGGCTGGAGGATGGCATGAACCCGGGAGGCGGAGCTTGCAGTGAGCCGGGATTGCGCCACTGCACTCCAGCCTGGGCGACAGAGCAAGACTCCATCTCAAAAAAAAAAAAAAAAGAAAACAAAACAAAATGGCAATATATATTATGAATTCACTACAACTTTTAATTAGAATTTTGTTAGTCATAATGGAATCTTTATATTCTTGAAAAATGATCTGAAACGTCTGTTCTTTGAAAAGCATGTTAATAGCTTTGTTACAATAGTCAGCATGCATATTGATTTAACGACTCCTTTGCATGACTCTAAAACATGCTCCACGTACGCACCAGAGTTCCCTCCTTGGCCCACAAATTAGAAGTAACTGTTATACAACAAATTAGGTATGAATTTTCAATATGAAATTCCAGTGCTCCTTGACAATTCTTTTTCTCTAGGCTATGAGTGTGGGTCTTAGCTTTAAGCTGATGGGTTAAATTCTATATGTATAAGCAGATCCACATCCTCTTCTTTTAGCTTTTCTGCTTCATAAGTATTTTGCTGTTTAACTGATCCATCACCATTACATGTGGTTTACTTTTCCATTTTGGAAAAAAAAATGGTAAAAAATAATATCATGTATATTCCTTCTTAAATAGATTCAATACTCTGGTAAAAACAAACACTAAGTAAATGCCTAATGGCGTGAATCTGAGAGGAGAGTGCTTTTAGTAAATTCAGGCTGCAGACATGTTTGGGTAACATTTTGCTATCCTTGCTCTAAAGATACATGCTAATGGATGGGCAAGAGTAGCATTAATGAGCTCACTCCATTAAATTAGTTCTTTTTTTCTTGTTAAATATCCAAAAGAGAAAGATGGTCCACTTAACTAGGGAAAAAAAGTTTCATTTTAGTGCAGTAGAAGCATGATGCATATTTTCTTTCTAATTTAATTTCTAACCATTAAGATTCAATTGTACAAATGACCCACTGAAGCACTGGGAGAGATTAGAAAACTATAAACTGAATGTCATTTGAATTTGGCTGTCTAGACACCATGATGTTATATAGGGTAATTCGAATTTAACATCATATTTTTATGAGGCCACCAAGATAAGCCCAGTGACTTCTGTGAATAATCACTAATGAGGCCCTCAAATGGAATGTGAGAATTGATCTCTTCTCTGGTGGTTGTTTTTATTAAACACCATATTGGCCAACTCTTCCAATCACTGTGATTTGAACTTTTGTTTGAATAGTCAAGTTTTCTCTTGGAATTGTAGAAAAAGGTCGCTGTCAGTCTGTGGGCTGAGGAGAAAGGATTACAGCTCTAATGAGCCAAATCTGTGCAAATGAGAAAATAATAATCTCGTCATAATTAGAACTCCCTTTTTAAACTAAATGTTGGTCGTGAGTTTTTCAAAAGAAGAAAAATCATTTCATTATTTGGTTAAAAGAATATTTGGAAATTAATGCCACTGGAAAGGGGGAATTAAAATGACTTCAGCTCGTTTACCCAAATATGTTCATTGCTGGAACCTCATCCTGATTTTCTAGTCAAAACAATTATTGTTGTTTTCCATGAAGTTTAGATAGCGAGAACTATGCATTGTCTGTTCATGCAGTAGTTGACATTTACTGCATACAGCAATCACTTTCAGTCTTTCTGAAGACTGCGCTGTAGGAAGGAAGGCTAGCGTGCCCATTTTACAGATGGAGAAATGGAGTATTGCTTGCTCAAGGCTCAAAGAAATTCTTGAAATGGTATTAGAAATCAGGACTGTCAGCTCCCATGTTCAATCTGTAGATCATTGTAAGCAGCAGCAGTAACAGCAGTACTGGTAGAGTAAATCGAGAGGAGAAAGCATTTGAACAATTCCAGCAGTACTCAGGAGGAGATTTTATTTGGAACTCACAACACATAGAAGCATGTATCTACTTGGTTGTGGGTGGGTGCTCAGGACTGCCCTAGGATATTAAGACATATTACTTAGTAGAGGCATACAATTCTCCCAGGCTTTCCTAGCTCCTTTTTTGAGCTTCTCCTGGCATTGAAGGGTCTTCTGGGTCCCCCGTGTATCTGCAACCTGACCTTTCTGAGGCTTGAAACCAGAGAGTTTAGAAGCCAACCTGGAATTAAATAGCCATGTGGAAAACCGTGTTGGAAAAGGCAACCCCATGGGGGAGTTCAAACTGAAAGGAAAAACAGTGAAGGTATAGGATGTGAGCCTTCTTGTATCCCTTCTGTGGAATGTCACATCACACTAGAGGAGGATTCCAGCTGAAGAGTGGGTCATTTGTGTGCAGGCCCCTGGAATGGGGCAGCAATGTTTGCTTGCTTTTCTGGAGTTTCAGGGAAGCCAAAGTTCAAAAGCCAAGGGCTTTCCATGATGAAAGTTCCATTCTCAAGAAAGCACCACTATGCATTAATGTCAATAAGTCACCATGACAAACCAGTAAAATAGGGCAAATATAATCTTACTTTTCATATATTAGTGATGTTAAAAAAATGGCCTATTGGCTCATGCCTGCCATCCCAGCACTTTGGGAGGCCAAGATGACAATTACTTGAACCCAGGAGTTTGAGAACAGCCTGGGCAACATAGACCCTGTCTCTGCAAAAAAATTAAAATTATAATTTAAAATCATGGCCCATAGTGGTAATGTGGCTGTCCCTAAGATCACAAAACTAGTTGTTATGAGAGCTTGACTTGCTAATCCTGTTATCTGATGCTTTGTTGAGGACTAATGGTGGATTGATCCTGTAGAGGCCAGGGGAAGACTTTCTCTTCACCTTCTGAAGTTTCACTGAGAAATCAACTGACAAAAAGAAGATTCATTGAAAAAAAGGCATACATATTTATGAACATACACATGCGGAGGACCACAGAGGGATTGCTTCTATTCCCCAGTAGGATTCAGAAGCTTATATACAATCTTGAGATTACAGAAAGAATGGGTGCTTGGATCATGGCAAAATAGGCTATAGTGGTAAAACACATGAGGGGACCAGGGAAGAGGAGGCCTGGATAGCAAAAGGTCTTGTTTTGCAGATGAGATCAAATAGATGGTGAATGTTTCTTTAAGACCTTTAAAGGTATCAGATATTCAGTTAATCTTTTCTAAATCTGGACTAGAGAAAGCCTGGCTCCATCAATGCAGATTTTCTCTACATATGCTCTTCTGCCCCATGAAGACAATTTTCAAGGCTACTTCTGTTTGCAGGCCCTCAGAACAGCCATCTCAAAACAGGCCAAAGTATATTTTGGGGTAAATTATTTTGGTTTATTTCAGTTCCTACTTTGAAACTTCAAAAAATTACATACATAAAAAGGCAAATTGGTAGCTTTGGAGAAATTTGGGTTAGAGGTTCTTAGATTAGATAGGCAAAGGAAGGGGAAGACAAACTAGGATAAGCAAAAGGATAAATAAATAAATACATTATTCCATATCATCTTGAATCAGTTTTGTAGTCCAGAGAGTAGATCAGCTACAGCTGTTTTCCATTCTAGCAGGTGCATTGCCAATGGGCTAGACGTCTATATAGGATGCAGCAAATCCATCTCTAATAAGAGGCATTTCTATGGAAACTAAGAAAAACAAAGGTTAATATCTGGAGTGGTCTGTAGATTTGTTTTTCTAGAGTGTCTAATGCATCTTCAGATGGCAGTGGCAATGTTTCTGGATTGTGGTTTAAATCAGGTGTTCAAGTGAACTTTATGAGTAGTTCATACATCAGCTGGCACAAAAGCTGCTTATATATAAGTTGCTCCAGTGATTTCTCCCAACATATCAAGTTGTGTAGCTTCAGTGTGCAGAGCTTCAGGAAAAGCACAGTTTTTGGTTTTAAGTGATTCTAAGGCAGAAAAATGGGAGAAAAATTTGAAAACATTAGTTTGGACACCTGTAGCCAGGAAGTAATTCAGGATTCAGTTCAAATTACAGACAAATAAAAAAACCTCCAAAACAATGGGCAGGGCTAGAATCTAAAAACATATGTACTATAGTTTTCTTTTGAAACATAATTTCTCCTCCGGTTCCCCTTTTCTACCAAAGACAAATCATGTGTAGTAAGACCATTTGTTTGCAAAATAAATTTTAGTCTTAGAATTCTCAGCCTTATTATTTGCATAGAGTGTAGCAAGAATAGTGATTGGCCATATAGGTTCTTTAAAAGTTGGTTTTGCTAGCCGGGTGCTGTGCCTCATGCCTGTAATCCCAGCACTCTGGGAGGCTGAGGCAGGCAGATCACGAGGTCAGGAGATCGAGACCATCCTGGCTAACACGGTGAAACCCCATCTCTACTAAAAATACAGAAAGTGAGCCAGGTGTGGTGGCATGTGCCTGTAGTCCCAGCTGCTCAGGAGGCCGAGGCAGGAGATATCCCTAGAACCTGTGGGCGGAGGTTGCAGTGAGCTGGGATCTCACCACTGCACTCCAGCCTGGGTGACAAAGCGAGAATCTGAATCCATCTCAAAAAAAAAAAAAAAAATTGGCTTTGCTGTGACTTTTTCATAACAAATCTCAGGTTAGACTTTTAAAAGCCTCTAAAGTCTATAAAGCCAAGCTAAGTATTTGGCATCAGACTGTGCCTGTAACACTTACATGAATTGAGTGAATTTCTGTTTTCTAGAGGTTTCAAAATATCTTGAGGTTCCTGGGCCTGTCAGAAAGTGACATTCTTTCTTACTGCAAGGTCAGAAACCTTGTATGGAAACAATGTAGACAAGGTACCAGGCCAGCCTTTCCAAGGAGCTTTTTATTGGCTCTATAAAGTCAACTTCAATTCCTCAAAGCAGTCTGGTCGTATCTGAAAATAAGCCATTACAGTCAAAGCCATTACCAGTCAAAGCCTTGGTAAAATAACTAGTACCTACAAGTGTGTCCTCTTACAGAAGAAACTGATTCTTATGGAACCCATGTAAATGACGATATTACCATAAAATAGGAATATTCATGAATAGTTTCCAAATTTTGGAGAAATCATGTAGATAGAAGGGTAAATATTTCAGTTTTGCCCACAAGAGTATAGAGCACCCAATTGTTGTAAGCTATAAAGAAATAATTCTTGACTTTGGAAAACAAAATATAAAAAAGAATCATTAATATTCCAAACACAAATCATTTTAAAAAAGCGTTTAAGTCCTATGTCAGTTCAGGACCATGTAATTAACTTATTCTGCTTGCTGTTGGGTTAGCAATATTTATGATTACATCAGCTTTTAAAATAGAACCCTGGAAGGTTTTACATAGGTCTAATGACAAGATCTCCAAAGTTATCAGAAGCCTGTATTGAAGAGTATTTCAGGGTACATTCTATAAAATTTTTGAAGAAGCAAATTTTGGACTGTAGCTGATTTTAAATGGAATTTTGAGAAAAATTAAAGCAATAATTTTCTGTGAATGATAAAAGACTTAGAATAGCCACAGGTAAAGATACAATTGACAAGGAAACTTTGTTGTTTCATGGCATACAACAATTTAACATAATCATAATTGTGACTGATAACATATCAGAATTTTAGGAATCTCATACAGTTTTAGAACACATTAATAACATGTTTATAGAAATATAACTTGAATAAAGTTAACTCCATATTTTGACAATGCTTTCCATATGATTTTTACATACCAGATAAACCTCGTATGTCTCTCTTGGGCTTCCAGGAGTTCTTTTTGGAATTTCCAAAAGTTAATTCAAGGTCAAAAAGACAATTTTAGATTCGAAATTAAATGTGGAAGTTCGTCAAATATCAAAGGTTTAAAACACTTCATATCAAAATAAGAAAAGTCTAAAATACTTGATGAAAATAGGATCACAGGTCGCTGTAAAATAATAGTTAATCATTTAGCTAAAGTGATAATTAAAAAAAAAATTCAGGCCGGGTGTTATGGCTCACACCTGTAATCCCAGCACTTTGGGAGGCTGAGGCAGGTGGATCACCTGAGGTCAAGAGTTGGAGACCAGCCTGTATGCTGAAACCCCGTCTCTACTAAAAATACAAAAATTAGCCGGGCATGGTGGCACGTGCCTGTAGTTCCAGCTACTTGGGAGATTGAGGCAGGAGAATCACTTAAACCCAGGAGAGGGAGGTTGCAGTGAGTTGAGATTGTGCCACTGCACTTCAGCCTGGGCAACAGAGCAAGACTGTTGTCTCCAAAAAAATATATAACTAAAAAAATAAAAATTCAAAAATCAAAAACACTTACTCTTTTACAGAGAGGAGAATCAGGTTTCCAAATAATCAAAAGATGGAATAAAGAAAATATGAGATCAAAGGAATCTTTCCCTTGAGTTCTTCCCTCTCTTTTTTTTCTTTAGTTTACTTAAAAGATAGAAATATTTTACTATGTCTTGTCAATGCTACACAAATATCTTTTTCCAAGGAGAAACCTAAATTCTACCTTTCCATCAGTATATTATTAATGCTAACGCTAATTTTAATAAAATTTATTTCAATTAGCTTTGACCAGAGAAGATATTCATAAACATTTTATAACCTCTTACAATTTTTCCTATTTTCTTTCTTTCCCTTTTTGTATTCATCCAGTTTCATCTATTCTTTATTTCTTAAATAAAATTTAGAACAACTTTTAAAAACCTTTAGCCAGAATTACTATTCCCTTAATGAAAACCACATTCTCATGCTTTCTTATAACATTTCTTACCAAAAATACATCTCACTTTTCTTATACACTTTGCATACAGAATTGTTTCTCTTGTATCTAGTAGTTTTAATCATACATAGTAATCAGTGTTGACTCCCATAACCCTAATTTTCAGTGAAAACCTAGGAAATAAGTAATTTTAACTGTCAGTCATGTACTAACAATTTATAAATACATATCCTATAAGTTTTAAAAGCATAAGCTTTCTATAGAACAATTTTTCTATATGGAACAGGACATATTTACTAGCAGACCTACATAACTTTTGTTTTTTAAGAAATAAGCCAAAAGCATATGAGCTTAAACTCATATTTAGTAATTAACATCTTAGCATTATATCTTATTTGGAAATGATCTAGATATTCAATGATTATTCATCATTTAATTTAGCTTAAACTCTAAGTGCATAGTTACCAAAAAATTTTGAGAAACCTTTTTAAGTAAATATATTATAAAACATAACTTTTATTAAAAGTATATTTATGAATGTTTATCTCATTTACAGCTTTTTAATCTATTTTTAACAACTATGTTTGGAAAATTTCATAAGACAAATCTAGCCATCATCTCAAATTAAATTTTCTATTAATCATTTTTGTATTACTGTCTGTTAGGCAAGTATCATAAAAGCAAGGACCTTAAAGGACCTTAAAGTTAGAAACATACATATTTCATTGATAACTCAGCAGACTTACTTTATTAAGCTAACAATATTAAACTAGTATTATTTACCAGAAGATTGCTAAAGTAATGCAAACCTAAAAAGCATTTAGGTTTATTTACTTAAATTATGAGTGGTCATTTATAAGTCAATTTGCTACCATGTAGAGAATATACAAATAGACATGTATATACAAAAATACAGACATAAATATCTTATAGCTTTAATTTTTAAATTTTTAGCCGTGAGTCAGGTAAAACTCACTAGTTTAAAAGGGCAGTTGGATTAAAACTGTATCTCTGTAAGTGGAACAACTTAAACTTTATTTCTTCCACATGTTCAAAGCCTTTACTAAATTTCAGAGAAAACAGGGTAGCAAATTTACATTTGAAAGCATAGAGAGATTTTAAGCTTTTTCAAGAAGTCTGGGTGTGTTAGAGGAAGATTAAAAATGGATGCTAAGGTAACATAAAATCATAAGAATTTATCACAGTATTTTACAAGGAAACACACAGATGAGCCTAGAGAAAGTTCAGAAACCTTCACAAAATAATGAGCTACATGCAAGAAAGTCATATTTTGGAGACCAATCTAGTTTGATAGGTAGCTTTTTAACATAGTTTCCATTTTCTTTTTTTAATTTAATTTTTTATTATACATTAAGTTCTGGGATATATGTGCAGGTTTGTTACATAGGTATACACACGTTACATAGGTATACATAGGTGCCATGGTGGTTTGCTGAACCCATCAACCTATCAGCAACAACTACATTAGGTATTTCTCCTAATGCTATCCTTCCCCAGCCCCCAACCCCCCCGACACGCCCCAGTGTGTGTTGTTCCCCTCCCTGTGTCCATGTGTTTTCATTGTTCAACTTATGAGTGAGAACATGTGGTGTTTGGTTTTCTCTTCTTGTGTTAGTTTGCTGAGAATGATGGTTTCCAGCTTCATCCATGTCCCTGCAAAGGATATGAACTCATCCTTTTTTTTTTTTAATTTTTATTGAGACGGACTCTCACTCTGTGGCCCAGCCTGGAGTGCAGTGGCATGATCTTGGCTCACTGCCAGCTCTGCCTCAGCCTTCTGAGTAGCTGGGACTACAGGTGCCTGCCGCCACGCCTGGCTAATTTTTTGTATTTTTAGTAGAGATGGGGTTTCATTGTGTTTGCCAGGATGGTCTTGATCTCCTGACCTCGTGATCCGCCCGCCTCGGCCTCCCAAAGTGCTGGGATTACAGGTGTGAGCCACCACACCCGCCTGAACTTACCCTTTCTTATGGCTGTATAGTATTCCATGGTATATATGTGCCACATTTTCTTCATCCAGTCTATCATTGATGGGCATTTGGGTTGGTTCCAAGTCTTTGCTATTGTGAATAGTGCCGCAATAAACATACCTGTGCATGTGTCTTTATAGTAGAATGATTTATATTCCTTTGGGTATATACCCAGTAATGGGATTGCTGGGTCAAATGGTACTTCTGGTTCTAGATCCTTGAGGAATCACCACACTGTCTTCCACAATGGTTGAACTAATTTACACTCCCACCAACAGTGTAAAAGTGTTCCTACTTTTCCACATCCTCTCCAGCATCTGTTGTTTCCTGACTTTTTAATGATCGCCATTCTAACTGGTGTGAGATGGTATCTCATTCTGGTTTTGATTAGTATTTATTAGTATTTCTCTAATGACCAGTGATGATGAGCTTTTTTTTTATGTTTGTTAGCCGCATAAATGTTTTCTTTTGAGAAGGGTCTGTTCATATCCTTCACCCACTTTATGATGGGGTTGTTTTTTTCTTGTAAATTTATTTAAGTTCCTTGTAGATTCTGGATATTAGCCCTTTGTCAGACAGACAGATTGCAAAATTTTTCTCCCATTCTGTAGGTTCAGCATGCAAACAGAGACAATTTGGCTTCCTTTCTTCCTATTTGAATACCCTGTTGACTCTGATGAGAGTTTCTTTTGCTGCACAGAAACTATTTAGTTTAATTAGAGTGAATTTGTCAATTCTGGCCTTTGTTGCCATTGCTTTTAGTGGTTTAGTCATGAAGTCTTTGCCCATTCCTATGTCCTGAATGGTATTGCCTGGGTTTTCTTCTAGGGTTTTTATGGTTTTAGGTCTTACATTTAAATACTTAATCCATCTTTGAGTTAATTTTTGTATAAGGTGTAAGGAAGGGGTCCAGTTTCAGTTTTCTGCATATGGCTAGCTGGTTTTCCCAATGCTATTTATTAAATAAGGAATCCTTTCCGCACTGCTTGTTTTTGTTAGGTTTCTTAAAGATCAGAAGGTTGTAGATGTGTGGTGTTGTTTCTGAGGCCAGTGTTCTGTTCCATTGATCTATATATCTGTTTTGGTATCAGTACCATGCTGTTTTGGTTACTGTAGCTTTACAGGATAATTTCAAGTCAGGTAGCATGATGTCTCCAGCTTTGTTCCTTTTGCTTAGGATTGTCTTGGCTAAAGGGGTTCTTTTTTGGTTCCATATGAAATTTGAAGTTTTTTTCTAACTCTTTGAAGAAAGTCAATGGTTGCTTGATGGGGACAGCATTGAATCTATAAATTTGGGCAGTATGGCCATTTTCACAATATTGATTCTTCCTATCCACGAGCATGGAATGTTTTTCCATTTGTGTCCTCTCTTATTTCCTTGAGCAGTGGTTTGTAGTCCTCCTTGAAGAGGTCCTTCACATCCCTTGTAAGTTGTATTACTAGGTATTTTACTCTCTTTGTAGCAATTGTGAATGAGAGTTCACTCATGATTTGGCTCTTTGTCTATTATTTGTGAATAGGAATGCTTATGATTTTCGCACATTGATTTTGTATCCTGAGACTTTGCTGAAGTTGCTTATCAGCTTAAGGAGATTTTGGGCTGAGACGATGGGGTTTTCTAAATATACAATCATGTCATCTGCAAACAGAAACAATTTGGCTTCCTTTCTTCCTATTTGAATACCCTTTATTTTTTTCTCTTGCCTGATTGCCCTGGCCAGCACTTCCAATACTATGTTGAATAAGAGTCGTGAGAGAAGGCATCCTTGTCTTGTGCCAGTTTTCAAAGGGAATGCTTCCAGCTTTTGCCCATTCAGTATGATATTGGCTGTGAGTCTGTCATAAATAGCTCTTATTATTTTGAGATACATTCCATCAATACCTAGTTTATTGAGAGTTTTTAGCATGAAGGGTGTGGAATTTTATCAAAGGCCTTTTCAGCATCTATTGAGATAATCATGTGGTTTTTGTCATTGGTTCTGTTTATGTGATGAATTATTTTTATTGATTTGCATACGTTGAACCAACCTTGCATCCCAGGGATGAAGCCGACTTGATCCTGGTGGATAAGCTTTTTGATGTGCTGCTGGATATGGTTTGCCAATATTTTATTGAGGATTTTCATATCGATGTTCATCAGGGATATTGGCCTGAAATTTTCCTTTTTTGTTGTGTCTCTGTCAGGTTTTGGTTTCAGGATGATGCTGGCCTCATAAAATGAGTTAGGGAAGATTCCCTCTTTTTCAATTGTTTGGAATAGTTTCAGAAGAAATGGTACCAGCTCCTCTTTTTACCTCTGGTAGAATTTGGCTGTGAATCCTCCTGGTCTTGGGTTTTTTTTGGGTGGTAGGCTATTAATTACTGCCTCAATTTCAGAACTTGTTATTGGTTTATTCAGGGATTCGACTTTTTCCTGGTTTAGTCTTGGGAGGGCATATATGTCCAGGAATTTATCCATTTCTTCTAGATTTTCTAGTTTATTTGCATAGAGGTGTTTATAATATTCTCTGATGGGAGTTTGTATTTCTGTGGGATCAGTGGTGATATCTTGACTATCAGCTTTTAATTAAGCTGACTTATGACCCTATAGCATTCTAAAAGAAATTCTTTCAAATCTACTGCAATGTGGAGAAGACTTCACTGTGAATCCTGCAGGAGATTCTAAGTAGGCTGTCTGAATATACAAAGGATTTTAACTTTGTTTTAGGTCAGATTTTTGCTCTTTAACTTGGTCAAGACAGTTTCTAAGGCTAACCATTACATTATTATGTGTCTTTCTTTTAATTTGATCTTCCCATAAATACAAATAAGGCAAATTGTTTTGAATGAGATAGCTAATATGTGTATGTGTGTATATATATATGGGTATATTTGTATATATATGTGTGTGTGTGTATTATATATAGTTTTAATTTAGGCTTCTTTTTAATTTAACAGATTCACCTTTTGGTCACTGATGATTAGGATTTTTACTGGTGTACTTGTTCTAATAGCAACCTAGTAGCCTTTTCATGGAAAGACCATGATGTAATTTTCCAGGTATAAAATAAGTTAAAACGGGTTTAATGGAGAGGACATAGAGGGAATCCTAATGATTTTTCCCCCAAAAAATTACTCCCAGAAATAGGCTAAGATTGCCAAAGTCTTCTGTTGCCACAGACAGTTAAGTATGGCATTTGTATGCATGTAGCATCTCTGATAACCTACAAATTTGTGGAGTGCTGCCAGTAATGAAACCGCTGTTGCAAAAGTATGACAGTAAGAGAAATTTGACATGGCTGACTCCATCTTGCTTCTAGCACAGGGTGGCTGTCTTTGCTCATTCCTGGGCATGGACCAAGCTAATTTGGGAAGAAATTTAGTTTATAGTTAAATAATAGTGTTATGGGATCTTTGGGGTGTCATTTTCATGACTGTGAAGTTCTGTGGCCGGTGGCACCTTTGCCCAAGTTTTGCTTAGGCCTGCTGGGCTCATTCTGCCCATTCAGCCTGGCAGACACTGCTCAGCTCACACTACTGGCCTGAATCCCCTGCCTCCAAGGGAGACTGTGAGTCAGGTAGGGAGCACCAAGGGGTGTGGGAGTGAGCATGGGGTCCAGCCACTGCACACAGTCAGACACACCAGCTGCTGCCATGGGGCAGGAAGCTCCGGGTGCCAGCATGGGCACCGGTTCTCTGCAAGGCTGCAGCTGGACCAGGTGCACCACAAGCAGCTTCCCCAGCTGGCACTGGGGAATGTGGTGTCACCTGGAATACTGGAGATGCCAGGAACTGCAGTGCCCCAAAGAGGGAGATACAGCCCTGGCTTTTGAAGCTCCCAGGTCTGGGATCCCTGAAGGGTCACAGCTCTTCTCTACTTCCCTTTGCCTGCAATGTGGCAAATGGGTCATGTTTCAACTGTTAGTGTTATAACTCTTTTAGCCTCGCCATTCGTTGGTTCCCAAGTTCTCGTCCTGCAACCAGGAAGAATAAGTTGCGCAGACAAGTGGAGGGTGAGCAAGATGAAAAGGAGTTTTATTGACAATAGAAAAGCTCAGAGGAGACCCACAGTAGGCAGCTCCTCTTTGTAGCCAGGGTGTCCTGATAACTCTCAGCAGAGAGGGTAGCTCCTGTCTACAGCTGGTCATCCTGTTGTCTGCTCTGCTCTGGTTGAGCCCAGGGCTTTTATGATCCTCAGAGTGGAGGAAGTGTGCCTGCACTGGGCCATGGGTGGCCATAGGTGGGCCTGGAAAAGGCACCACAAGTTTCCACTCTGGTCGCAGGACTGGCAGCCTGGCCTCCAGCCTTCAGGCCCTTCCTGGCTTGAAGGTGGGGCCTCACCATGGACCCACCCCCTTCTGCCCAGGAGCCTGTCTGCCTCCTGCCACTGTCCATGGCACCCAGACTGCTCATGCCGAGGGGCACCAGCAGGCCAGCACCGAGCTGCCCTCAGCCCTCCCTTGGCTTCCTCCCATGCTCGTCAGCACCTAAAGTCTAGAGGGGGCCAAAGTCTGCTGGTGTGTCAGCACTGCCCTGAGTGTACGTACTCCTGGCTGGGCTGTGACAGCCCAGGCTTGGCCCCAACCCTGTTCCAATATTGCAGTGGGTGCCAGGAGCTAGGAGAGGCCAGACGGAGGGAACAGACAGCCCCAAGCCTGGGGGGTAAAGGCGGCCTTCTCAGGCCCCCAAGGGTGCAGAGTGCAGAGACACCTGGGTCCTGCGACAGGGAGGGCAGGGCTACAGCCCCAGCCATGACTCCTCTCAGCCTGGGGTGGGGGCTCCAGGTCCTCATTGGGCCCCTTTCTGTCCACTCCTCCAAGCCCGACCACACTGTTCCCCTGCCAGTGGGCGACTTGGCCTAGCCCCATCACAGTAGCTCTCAGGGCGGCAGGCTCTCAGGGGTGGGGCTCCCACTGGCTCCGGGGAGTGCTGCACGAACTGCGGCCCAGATCTGCCTCCTCCTTGCACACTCCCTGCAGGTGGTGGGCAAGAGTGGTGACGCAGGGACAGAGTCCGGAGTGGTGGAGGCTCCAGGCCTGGTAGCAGGTCCCGTGGGGGTGGGGGCTGTGCAGTCAGCTGCCTTGGGGACATGGGGCACAGGGGACCCATCAGTGCCATTTCTGCTCCTGCAGCTGCTCCTGCCACCACCACTCGTACCTTCCCACAGCAGCTGGAGTGATGGCAGCCACTGCTCTGGATTGCCCACCACTGCCATCTATAGCCCTTCCCCAAAACTAAACTGTTCTTGTGAAACGAATGAAAGGCCAGTAAGTTAGAAGGGTGAGAACGGCTTTAATTCTAAATAATACCAGCCATTATTCCGGAGGCCATAAGATTCACAACTTCCCCAATTACTCTTGCAGATAAGATCACTGTTGTAGAATCTAAGATTGGCCTTTTGAGATATCTTTTCACATTTCTGCAGTTTTGACAACCAGACGGTCCCACCTTGACCTGCCAATCAGTCCCGTGCCCCACCCCCCACCCAGCAACTGACTCAGCAAAATAGGACAGCTTAGGTTCACTATGATTTTATCTCTGACCCAATCATCACGCTCCCTACCCTAGACCCCTACCCACCAAACTATCTTGGAAAAAATCCTAACCTCTGAGCCTTCAGGGAGATTGATTTGAGTAAAAACTTTGTCTCCCATGTTGCATAGCCAGCTTCATATCACTTAGGCTCGCTCTTTACTGCAATGTCATGGTCTCAGTGAGTTGACTTTGTGCAGCAGGCAGGAAGAAACTTTTGGGCAGTTACAGTCACAGATCTGTTAATCTATGACATAGGATAGGCCTCCCAGGATTGGACTTTTCCAGCACTAACCAGACAACAAAGGTTGACATGACAAAAGCCCCATAGGGATGAGACTTCTTCAGATGAACACCTGCAAGAGGTTTACACATTCAGGACAAAAAGTGTGCTGCTTAAAATCTTATATATCTTGGATTCTCAACCGTTTTCAGACTGGCCAGCTGACATGACCTCAAAATCATGCTTCAAGCCCAATCTCCACCCCTCCATGGTGGAAACCAAGAGAGTGTGCTCCCACTTGGTCACCAGTCAACCTCTCAGTGACATAAAATAAGATGAGAGAGAACGGTGTCTTTTTTTTTTTGGCTGCCCACAGCAAAGTTTATAGATGCTGGTATGATCAGAACTGCGAAACTGAACAGTCTGTAGGACTGGTTTGAATAACAGACTTATGGGGGTTTTAGGCTCACATTCTACCCTAGGCTACCCCTCTTTTTTTCCTGTAGAGATGGAATCTCACTTTCGTTTTGCTTCCCAGGCTGGAGCACAGTGACATGATCATAGTTCACTGCCACCTTGAATTCCTAGGCTCAAGCCATCCTCCTACCTTCATAGCTGGGACTACGGGTGCACACCACTGTGCCCAGCTAATTTTTAAATTTTTTGTAGAGAAAGGGTCTTGTCATCTTGCCCAGGCTGGTCTTAAACTCCTGGGCTCAAGCAATCATCCTACCTTGACCTCCCAAAGTGGTGCCCCTCTTTGTGACAAAACAACACAGAAAGACAAAGGACAAGACTATTTCTAGGAGGAAAGGGACCAAAAAAATTATGAATATTCATAGCAGAAGGTACACGAGTTGCTACATGCAAGATAATCACTCAAATTCTTTTCTCTCATTAATCAAGATTTTGCAGAGGAAAAAGAGACAATTATTTTTTCCCTCTGCTTGACTGAATCTCTGTCTACTGGTATGTCAGGTTCTGGGTTACCTTAACTGTGGCTTTCAGAAAAGCACAGCTTTGGTATCATGCTCATAGTGCCAAAACTGTAGGGCCAAGGGAAAAACTTTTCCTTTGCCTTCTGAAGTTTCACTGAAAAATCAACTCATATAAGGCAGATTAATAAAAGGCATACATATTCATTTACAGGAACATGGGAGAGGACCAGAGAGGGATTATCCCCGCTCCCCAATTGGGTTCAGAAGCTTATATGCAATCTTGAGGTTACAGAAAGAATGGGGGCTTGGAATGGCAAAACAGGTTATGGGAGGGGAAGAAAAGGACACTTGGCTAGCAAAGGTGGGTGGTCTTATTATTTAGATGAAATCTCACCGGTAGCAGCCCTCAGAGAGAATCGACAATGGTGAATGTTTCTTTCAGACTTTTAAAGGTGTCAGAAGCTCAGTTAATCTTTTCTAAGTCTGTACAAGGGAAAGCCTCAGCGAAAGCCCAGCTCCATCAGTGCAAATCTTCTCTACCAATGCCGATCTACCCCAGAGACAGTTTTCAGGGCTACTTCTGTTTGCTAGCCCTCTGAACAGCCGTCTCAAAATATGCCAAAGTATATTTTGGGGTGAAATATTTTTGTTTCCTTCAATCTGATGCCAAACCACTTTATAAAAAGAACAGGAGACTCATCTCTGTCTTTGTTATTTTACATGGTCTGTGATAGACATTACTGATAAAGTTGAACGTGTCCAGGAAATGTGATAAAGTAAGAACCCTCAATGCAAAGACTTTGGTCATGCTGGCAGCTGTTCCTGGGGCTAAGAAAACAATATTCATGCACTGATCTGCTGATTATATTTCATTATAAATAGGGGTTAGTGGCCCTAAAGAGAGGGCTTTGATCATTTGTAAGAGCTCAGTGATGATATAACACTTGAAAAAATCTTCACCACATTTTATTATTTCTTTGCCCTCCTCTGGTCACTTCAAGTTAGAAATACAACTTATAAAAAATAAGCTATTACATTTTCACAGACGAACTAATGAAAAAAGGCTTTTAGAAAATATTTAAATTATCCCAGATAAACTGTGTTAATCCTACTGACAGTCTGTTTGTAATATAAGAATAATGCTGTCAATCTCACAATTTGAAATCAGTCACAGGCCGATTTTTTAAAAATACCTTACAAAATATCTTACAAAATATCTTTACCTTCCCACAAGTCTCATCCAGAGTCACTCCCCGATAAACACTGTGAGACAAGTCTCTCAGTGTTTATGGATCAAATTTCCCTCCAAGTCTTTCTTCTTCAACATTTGCTAGATTTGTCCTGCTTTCTACCTCCCAGTAAACAGTGTACAGAGGTCGGGACAGAAGCATCTCTTTCATCCAGCAAAGAGCTTATGGAACCTCAGCCATATGCTCAGGCATTATCCCAGCCTTGGAAATAGAGCCAATATGTAGGAAATACAGACACATCAGTCAGCAGATATATACACGAGCTTGCCTATGACATGAAAATGGACTGTTATTGGCTATTCCATCCCTCTTCCATTCAACTTGGATTATAGCTTTAGCATTTAAAACCTTTTGGTCCTTCCAAACCATACGGACTTGAGTGGGTAGATAAACCACAAGAGGTTTGATCATTTGTCAATAGTTTTATCAAAATTAATGTATATAGTATTTATAGAACCCTGTGATTCACCAAGGGGGTAAATAGATCAGTCAACAGTGAATACAGCTGATTTGGCTTGGCTTGTTCTTCCTAAACTACATTGCTGTCTTGTGGGTATATGACAATCGAAGTAACACAGAAGGTGGCATAAGTAGATTAGTACTTGCCAGATGGATGATATTGATATGAATGATATGAGTATAGATGAGGGAAGGAAAGGAAAGTTTTCCATGAGTAGAATATGAATATCGGCTAATGAGTGATTGTCCCTCAGTTCAAAATCCTATGAAAGCAAGTTGTGAAGATGAAGATTTTTCTATCCAGAGTGTTTTAGAAAGGAAGGTGTAAGGATTTGATCTAAAATTACTTTCCTTTTGTTCTCAACTCTTTTACCCAGGCTTCATTCTACTTTTTCTTTGTCTTCACCATCAAAAATCAGTGAGTACAGTACTTGTATTTTCATCCTTTGTTAGATAAAAATCCATATTTTGTTTGAGAGATGAAGTTAAATTCCTTATGGCTACCCCTGGGATTAAAACACTTACCATAAACTTAAACTGGCTAAAATGTTTTCAATATATCAAGGAGGTAAATACACTCCTGTAAAACACTAGTGTATGTTAATAATATTTTTAAAAATTAACCAAATCTTATAAGCCAATTACTTTTAATGACAGACAAAGAAGAATTGTCTTTATGGCTTAAAAACATTATAAAGACCAATTTAACTTATTTAAAATGATTTTCGAAATGGCCATATTTTCTGCAAAATAATTAAGCTGTCATACGGACTTCTTTATAATCAAAATTGACCATTGCCAATGTTAGTTACCATAAAGGTATTTAAATACAAAAATAAAATTGTTTTGAGTTATAATCAATTTTTAGTTTATTATTCTTTATTCTCAGGCTTTATACTTAGGAAATGTTGAATATCCTTTGACCAAAAGTTTTCAGGTTTAATTTTTCATCTAGTTCTCCATCTTGTCTACATCATATCTCTTTTATGGGTCTCTATTGCTATCACACATGTTCTTTAATTTTTATCAACAATGGTGTGTTTTTGTTTTGGATTTTGAAAATATTTGGTATTTTGTTTAATGAAATGGCCATTGAGATACAGCCACAAGAGGAGACAGAGGAAAGGCTCAGGAATAAAACAAAGTTTATTATATTTAGAGGTCATAGAGACAGAAGGCAGGGCACACTACACAGGGCCACAGGGGAAAGAAACTAGATTGGTTAGGAAAGAGAAGACAGGAGTGAAGGGGAGGGTTAGTCTAGAGCCTTTACTGGTGTTTCTTTGGGAAAGGCAAGGCAGGGAAGGGTGAACAGTGTAGAATTGGCTAGGTATAATTTTGGTGGACTTTGGGCTGTGGGGCTGTTCCTGATTTTTTGGCATCTGACTTTGGGATGACTAAGGCAGAGGAATATTGCCTTCTGGGGTGTTTGGGCCAGATAGAGGAAGTATGGCTTTAGATTGGTTGATTTGTACATCAAAGCAATGTTCCAGGCGAGGTCCTTTGCTCTCTCTGGAGTTGACTAGCTCAAGGAACAGTAATTTCTCACCACCCAGAAAGGCTTTTCAGGATGTCAAAACAATATAATAAACAAAGTTAAAACACACAACAGCGAAACTTTTTTTTTTTCCTGAAAAAAAGCTACTGGCTGTTATTTCTTGCCAGAATCAATAAAAATTCCTCCTAAAAGATAATTAAAAATTATCTTCTCTAATGTATTGCTGCAACCTGGCCGTCAAACAGCACTAAATGTAACTTGTCTTAATTTTTACCAAAGAAAATTTGGTAGCATTACAATCTGTCTGTCTTCCTTCGAGAGATAGAGATGTGAAATGCAAACACTGAACATAATGTTCTGTGTGAGCTCTAAAAACACCAAGAAATAGATGTAGGAAGTTACGTAGAATGGTGGTCTCAAGTATCATCCCCAACTGTTGATACAAACTAAACTTGCAGTCAGGGATGCTATAGCATAAAATATTCATGCTGTTATTGGTGCTGAAGGCGACTGCTGATTTATTTGCAATTAGTAGTAAAGAATTCATAACAATGCTATGATGCTTAGCCCTCATAAACCCTGGGAGGCTTCTGTGTTTTGCAGGCTTGCAGTTCTGTTGTCACTGCTATACTTTTTTAAAAAAGAAATGAGCTAAAGCTTGTCAGAGCTGACGGCACTATCTTTTGGAGCTTTTCTTCTCCCAATTGAAGATAAAGGCAAGGAAACTGGCCTGCCACACAGAGGCTGTATGGTTCCTGGACCTTCTGGGATCTCTCATTCCGGTCAGTTTGCTTTATCGGGCACCTGCCCAAGGATGAAGAAATCATAGCTCATAATGACTTGTTTGAAATATTTTAGACCACGTGGGTGAGAAGAACACACTTTAAAATAAAAGGAATGTGTAGTCATCCTTCCTTACATTTGCCTTCCACATATGTCCTGCTGATCTATTATTTTGATGTTCTTTAGTGAAACAACATTTATCCAGGAAAATTCTAAGGATATAGGCATCCATCAACACTAGATTTGTAAGCCAACAAGGAAACAATAGAGGGCAACTAAATCAATCATTTGTCATAAATACAAATGTCACTAATCCAAAGTTGGTGGCCACTTTTCTGTTTTTACATCAGAGCCTAGAGAATCTATTGTTTATTGATCTGACACTCTTGGTAGCTTTTTCCAGATTCCACTTTGGTGCTGATCTACATTCCTTTTCTCAGTGATAAATGCCATTTAGAGTTGTATTATTAATAGGATTTAATTTTGACAGCCAGTTTTACCAAATTTGGCCTATAAAGGCATACATTCTTCATATGCATAGGCATACATTCTTTACTTGATGGCTACATTATTCAACTATTATATTATTAAGAAAGCCTTGTATTTACATTGGATGTCACAGTTTATAAAGAAAACATAGATGTATTTTCTCAAGCCATAGAACTGTGCTTTATAGTGACAATTTCCATATTATGGGCCCATAATGTT
Organism: Pan troglodytes; assembly: GCF_028858775.2. Taxonomy (NCBI): domain Eukaryota; kingdom Metazoa; phylum Chordata; class Mammalia; order Primates; family Hominidae; genus Pan; species Pan troglodytes. Next base: position 62,938,976 of record NC_072415.2, read on the forward strand.
TAGGGTTAATTCTGCATTGTAATGGCTAACAGAAGGAATGGTCTGGATCAGTGCTTCTCAAATTGAAATGTACTTATGAAGCCCATAAATATCTTTGTAAATGCAGATTCTGACTGAGTAGTCTAGGATGAGGTCTGAGAGTCAAAAACTTGAATGTGGGGAGCCTACATGCATTGTGCTCAGGAGCTGCCTTAGAGATTTTTGCCTTCCATATCTCCCCTTTAAAATTGCCTCTGACGTTTGCTTTTGGCCTGATCCCTAAAATAACCACCTGCCAGTTTATCATCTCTTGTCGCAGACCCTCCATCTCCCTAGAATAGTGTTGCTAGATTTACCAAATAAAAATAGATGACACCAGTTAAATTTGAATTTCAGATAAACAATGAATATGTTTTTAGTATAATTGTGTCTAAAATATTGCATGGTACACATTTATACTAAAAATGTATTCATTGTTTACCTGAAATTCAAATTTAACTGGATGACCTGTATTTTATACTGTAATCGTACCCTGGAAACAAATGCCTTGGTGTGTATTGGTCTAGGTCAATCTCAACACTGTTGACTTGGGGTCCAGATACTTGTATGTTGTGGTAGACCATCTTGTGCATTGTAGGAAGTCTAGCAGCATCTATGGCTTCCACTTACCAAACACCTATTACAAGCCCGTCCCTTGCTGTCACAACTGAAAGTGTCTCCAGACATTGGCAGTGTCCCTGGAGAAAAAAGAAAGCAGCCCCAGTTTCAAACTATTGGTCTAGAGGGAGGAGGGTGTGTGTGTGTGTTTCTAAATATGTAGGTTGAGAAAACAAAATATTAGTAAAGTTTTCGGCAAGGTGCAGTGGCTCACACTTGTAATCCTAGCACTTTGGGAGGCTGAGGTGGGTAGATCACTTCAGCCCAGGAGTTCGGGACCATCCTGGGCAACATGGTAAGACTGTCTCTATAAAAAATACAAAAATTAGCCAGGCATGGTGGTGTGCACCTTTAATCCCAGGTACTTTGGAGGTTGAGGTGGGAGGATCACCTGAGCCAGGGGAGGTTGAGGCTTCAGTGAGCCAAGATAGCACCACTGTACTATAGCCTGGGTGACAGAGTGAGACAATATAAAAAAAAAATTAGTAAAGTTTTGGTAACGTGTCTTTCTTTGTCAAATATGATAGGAGAGATGTAATGGGAGTTTCTAAGTTAGGTTCTGTGGAAGTCATGAGATTAAAAAAAATGACAAGCAAATATTTTGTCATATTTTATCTACGTATGAATCTGCTTCCCTGTCCCCTATTCTCCTAAAACATGCACCAAGTAGCACTTAAAGCTATATTAATGATAATGTAAAGAGTATACTGTTTCCCGAGTATTTTGTTCCATTTCTATACCCATGAAATAAACATATTTCCTGTGTGTCTCTGGGGCTAAATATAAACTCTCTTCCCCAGCATTCATGGTCTTTCACTGGCTTCCTCCTCCCTCCCCAAAACTCCCCTCCCCACTTTGGGGTTTCCTCCATATTTCCTAACGTTCCTCTCTCATCTGCTTCATCAGGCCATGTAAACCAAACTGACACAGTTCACACTTAACTGTGAATTCCAAGCAATTTCTGATCATGTGCTTTGCTAGTATTGCCCTCCATTCACACTGCCTCGTAGCCATCCTCAAATACATTCTATAAAACCTAACTTTCAAGAAACCCTACTTTATTTCCCCAACCCATAAGAATCACTCTCTTTTCTGGCACTGTCCATAACACAACTCACTTTCTCCCTTGGATAAGAAACAGTTACTAACAAGTTATCTCCCATACTAACCTTGAAAGACTTTAGAGTAGGTTTTGGGACTGCATTAGTGTTACATTGTCCAAATCACCATCTACATGCAGTCCCCAAGGTATCCTCACATTTAGCTTTTGCACATGCGTTTAATTCTGCTTAGAATGTTTTAACCCCATAGCCTTTTCTGACCTCCCCATTTAAAATTATTATGACTCTGAGACAACACACACTAAACCTTCTTTCCTAATTTATTTTTCCCCATGAAGTCATTATTTTCTCTCACATGTTATTTTTACTTATTTGTTTATTATCTGATTCTCCCTGAGAGTATATAATTTTTACTAGGACAGGTCACTTGTGTCTCTTTCCCTAGTGACTGGAGTAGTTTCTGGCACAGAGCAGGTGTTCAATAAACAATTGTTGAAAAAGTAATTAATGTGCTGGGATATCTGAAGGTATTTCAAAAGGTGTTGGTCTCAAATATATTTGTTACTTGAGAATATCAGTAGAATAATTTTGAAGGGACAAAACTTTCATAGGTGTAGAACTTCTAAAACACACCCAGGCACAAAGTTATCACTTTATAATCCTATCTTGAGGTTATTTCACACAGAAGGCTTAGAGAGAAAAAGCTGAAAAGTTGTATTGATTGCAATTTTGGGGGAAGTGTACTAAAAAGACTCCCATGCTTAAACTGCTCTAATACCAGGTGCAGGAAATACCACAATTGCTGATAGAACAAATACTATATTACTTGTTACTGGCTGAGTAGCTTTAGAAATCAAATTGGACCTAAAGGAAAGTGAAAGAAAGCTCTTTCATAAACCTTTGCTTCTTTTTCCTTTCCTCTTTTTTATTGTCTTCATAAAAGTTTCATTTGAGGGAATAAAGTGCCCCCTGGGGCTGTGTCTACATGAAACCTTAAGGTATTAAGCATTCATTTTTGTGCAGTTGATCACACAAGTCAAACATGCCAAATTGGGAAGTTATTCTCCCAACATGTTAACCAACTATACATGACATTTCTAGTCCATATGTTGTTTGATTTTTTTTTTTTTTTTGAGATGGAGTTTCACTCTGCTACCCAGGCTGGAGTGCAGTGGCATGATCTCGGCTCACTGCAACCTCCACCTCCTGGGTTCAAGCGATTCTTCTGCCTCAGCCTCCTCAGAGCTGGCATTACAAGCATGTGCCATTATGCCCGGGTAATTTTTGTATTTTTAGTAGAGACGGGGTTTCACCATATTGGCCAGGATGGTCTCGAACTCCTGACCTCATGGTCTGCTCACCTCAGCCTCTCAAAGTGCTGGGACTACAGGCTTGAGCCACCACGCCCAGCCATGTTGTTTGGTCTTTGTCAGGACTACTGTCGCAGCTCAAGAGCAGCCATAGACAATAGGTAAACAAATGGGCATAACTGTGTCCCAATTACACTTTGTTTTATGATATTGAAATTAAATTTCATGTAATCTTCACATGTCAGGAAATATTTTTCATTTTAAATTTTTGTGGGTACATAGTAGGTGTATATATTTATGGGGTGCATGAGGTGTTTTGATACAGGCATGTGGTATGTAATAATTATATCATGGAAAATGGGATATTCATCCCATCAAACATTTTTCCTTTGTGTTACAAACAATCCAGTTATATATTTTTAGTTATTTTTAAGTGTACTATTAGATTATTATTGATTATAGTCACTCCATTGTGCTATCAAATACTAGGTCTTATTCATTCTTTTTTTTTCTTTCTTTTTGAGACAGGGTTTCACTCTGTCACCCAGGCTGGAGTGCAGTGGTGCATTTCAGCTTCAGCTCACTGCAACTTCTGCCTCCTGTGTTCAAGCAATTCTTGTGTCTCAGCCTCTGGAGTAACTGGAATTATAGCCATTCACTACCACACCCAGCTATTTGTGTGTGTATGTGTGTATTTTTAGTAGAGATGGGGTTTCACCATGTTGGCCAGGTTGGTCTGGAACTCCTGGCCTCAAATGAGTTTGCCTGCCTCAGCCTCCCAAAGTGTTAGGATTACAGGCGTTAGCCACCTTGCCCGGCCTTATTCATTCTTTCTAATTATGTTTTGTTTCTGGTAACCATCCCCACTTCCCCCTGAAACCCCTACTACCTTTCCCAGCCTCTGGTAACCATCCTTCTAATCTATTTCCTGAGGTCAATTGTTTTGATATTTTAGCTCCTACAAATAATTTAGAATATGTGAAGTTTGTATTTCTGTGTCTGAGTTATTTCACTTAACATAATGACCTCCACCTCCATCAATGTTGTTGAAAATGATTAACTCTCATTCCTTTTTTGTCTGAATAGTACTCCGTTATGCATATGTACCACATTCTCTTTATTCATTCATCTGTTCTTGGACACTCACGTTGCTTCCAAATCTTGGCTGTTGTGAACAGTGCTACAACAAACATGAGAGTGCAGACATCTCTTTGTTGTATTGATTTCCTTTTTTTTAGGTATATATGCAGCAGTGGGACTACTGGATTATATGATAGTTCTATTTTTAGTTTTTTAAGGAACCCACAAACTGTTCTCCATAGGGGTTGTCTAATTTACTTTCCCACCAACACTGCAGAAGGGCTCCCTTTTCTCCACATCCTCTCCAGCATTTTTATTACCTGTCTTTTGGATAAAAGCCATTTTAACTGAGGAGAGATGATATCTCATTGTAGCTTTGATTTGCATGTTTCTGATGATCGATGATGTTGAGCACTTTTTCATATGCCTGTTTGCCATTTTATTATCTTTTGAGAAATGTTTATTCAAATCTTTTGACCATTTAAAAAATTGGATTAGACTTTTTCCTATAAGATGTTTAAGCTCCTTATATATTCTGGTTTCTAGTCCCTTGTCAGATGGGTAGTTTGCAAATATTTTCTTCCAGTCTGTGGGTTTCCTTTTCATGTTGACTGTTCTTTGCCAAGCAGAAGCTTTTTAACTTGATATGACCCAGTTTATCTAATTTTGCTTTGGTTGCCTATGCTTATGGGATGTTACTCAAGAAATTTTTGCACAGACCGAGGTTCTAGAGAGTTCCCCAAAAGTTTTACTGTAGTAGTTTCATAGTTTGAAGTCTTACACTTAAGTCTTTAATCCATTTTGATTTTTGTATATGGCAAGAGATAAGTGTCACATTTCATTCTTCTGCCTATGAATATCCAGTTTCCCACCATCGTTCATTGTTGAAAATGATTTACTGTAAGTATATGGATTTATTGCTGGGTTCTGTATTCTGTTCCATTGGTCTATGTGTCTGGATTTATGCCAGTACCAGGCTGTGTTGGTTACTATAGCTCTGTAGTATAATTTGAAGTCAGGTGATGTGATTATTTTAGTTTTTTTTCTTTTTGCTCAGGACAGATTTGGCTATTTGGGGTCTTTTGTGGTTCCATATAAATTTTAGGAATTTTTAATATTTCTGTGAAGAATGCCATTTGTGCTTTGATAGGGATTACATTGAATCTTTAGATTGCTTTGAGTAGTGTGGAAATTTTAAAAATACTGATTCTTCCAATCCATGAACATGAAATATCTTTCCATTTTTGTATGTCTTCTTTAATTTCTTTCATTAGTTTTTAATAGTTTTCATTTTGAGATCTTTCACTTCTTTGGTTAACTTCAAAGTATTTAATTTTATGTGTGGCTATGGTAAATGGGATTACTTTTTATTTCTTTTTCAGATTGTTCAGTGTAGGTATATAGAAATGTTAATGATTTGTATGTTGATTTTATATCCTGCAACTTTACTGAATGTGTTTATCAGTTCTAATAGTTGTTTTAGGGATCCTTTAGGTTTTTACAAATATAAGATCATTTCATCTAGAAACAATTTTGGGTTTGACTTGCCCTTTCTTTTTTAGTTCTTTACAGGGATCCTTTAGGTTTTTACAAATATAAGATCATTTCATCTGGAAACAATTTTGGTTTGGACTTGCCTTTTCTTTTTTAGTTCTTTAAGATGCATTGTTGGGTTATTTATTTGAAGTTTTTGTTTCTTTTTGATGTAGACACTTATAACTATGAATTTCCCTCTTGGTAGTGCTTTTACTGTATCTCACACATTTTGGAATGTTGTGTTTCCATTACTGTTTGTTTCAACAAATTTTTCAATTTTCTTCTTGATTCAGGAGCATACTGTTTAATTTCCATGTGTTTGTATAGTTTCCAAAATGCCTCTGGTTATTGATTTCTAGTTTGATTCCACTGGCGTCAGAAAAGATGCATGATATTAGTTTCATTTTTTGGAATGTTTTAAAACTTGTTTTGTGACCTAACCTATGGTCTATCCTTGAGAATGGTTCATGTCCTGAGGAGAAGAATTTGTATTCTGCAATCATTGGATGAAATGTACTGTAAATAGCTATTAGGCTTATTTGGTCTCTAACACAGACTAAATCTGATGTTTCTTTGTTGATTTTCTGTCTGGAGGATCTGTCCAATGCTGAAAGTGGGGTGTTGTCCAGCTGTTACCATATTGGTGTCTATCTCTTCCTTTAGCGCTAACAATATTTGCTTTATATGTCTGGGTGCTCCCACATTAGATGTGTGTATATTTTCAATTGATGTATCCTCTACTGAATTGACCCCTTATCATTATATAATAGACTTGTTTCTCTCCTGTTACAGTTTTGGTCTTTAAGTGTATTTTGTCTAATACAAGTATAGCTACTTCTGCTCTTTTTTTGTCTTCATTGGCTTGGAGTATTTTTTTCTATCTTTTTGTTTTCAGTCCATGTGCATCTTTACAGGTGAGATGTGATTCTTGTAGGCAACAGATCATTGGGTCTCATGTTTTAATCTATTAAGACATTCTATGACTTTGGATTGGAGAGTTTAGACCACTTACATTCAGTGTTATGATTAATAAGTAAGGACTTATTCCTGTCACTTTGTTATTTGTTTTCTGTTTCATTTTTATTTTATTTATTTATTTATTTATTTGTTTGTGTGTGTGTGTGTGATCTTCTCTTCCTGTCTTCCTTTTAGTGAAGGTGATTTTCTCTAGTGATATATTTTAATTTCTTTCTTTTTATTTTTTGTGTTTCCACTGTATATTTTTCAATTTGAGGTTACCATGAGGCTTGCAAACACTATCTTATAACTCACTCTTTTAAATTGATGGCAACCTAATACTGATTGCATAAACAAACAAGCAAAATGCTAATAAAACTCTACACTTTTTCTCCTTGCTTTTAAATTTTTTGTTGTTTCTCTGTGACTTATTGTACTTATTGTACTCTTGAAAAGTTGTGGTAGTTACTGCTTTTGAGTTGTTCATTGTTTAGTCTTTCTATTTAAGAGTAGTTTATAGATTACAATTACAGCATTATAATATCCTGTGTTTTTCTGTGTGCTATTATCAGTGAGATATGTACTTTCAGATCATTTCATATTGTTTATTAACATCTTTTTCTTTCAGGTTGAAGAAATTCCTTTAGCATTTCTTGAAGGACATATCTGGTGTTGATGAAATCCCCTAACTTTTGTGTATCTAGGACGGGCTTTATTTCTCCTTCTTGCTTGAAATATATTTTCACTGGATATATCATTCTAGGGTAAAAGTTATTTTCCTTCAGCACTTTATCATGCCACTCTCTCCTGGCCTGTAAGGTTCCCACTGAAAACTCTGCTGCCAGACATATTGGAGCTTCATTGTATGTTATTTGTTTCTTTTCTCTTGCTGCTTTTATGATCCTTTCTTTATCCTTGATCTTTGGTAGTTTGCTTCCTTGAGGTAGTCTTCTTCAGGTTAAATCTCCTTGGTGCTCAATAAACCTTCTTGTGCTTGAATATTGATATCTTTATCTAGGTTTGAGAACTTCTCTGATAGTATCCCTTTAAATAAACTTTCCGTTCCTATCTTTTTCTCTACTTCCTCTTTAAGACCATTGAAATATTTGCCATTGAAGTCTATTTTCTAGATCTTGTAAGTGTGCTTCATTGTTTTTTATTCCTTTTTCTTTTATTTCCTCCATGTATTTTCAAATAGCCTGCCTTCAAGCTCACTAATTCTTTCTTCTGCTCGATCAGTTTTGCTATTAAGGGACTCTGATGCATTCTTCAATATGTCGATTGCATTTTTCATTTCCAGAATTTCTGCTTGATTCTGTCTTGTTATTTTAATCTCTTTGTGAAATTTCTGATAGAATTCTGAATTTCTTTGCTGTATTGTCTTTAATTTTGTTGAGTTTCTTCAAAACAACTATTTTGAATTCTCTGTCTGAAAGGTCACATATCTCTGTTTCTGCAGAATTGATCCCTGGTGCCTTATTTAGTTCATTTGGTAAAGTCATGTTTTCCTGGATGGTCCTGATGATTACAGATGTTCATCAATATCTGGGCATTGAAGAGTTAGGCATTTATTTTAGTCTTCACAGTCTGGGCTTGTTTGTGCCTGTTCTCCTTGGGAAGGCTTTCCAGGTATTTGAAGGAACTTGGGTACAAAGCCTAATAATGCAGTGGTTCTTGCAGACTAATAGAGGTACCACTATGGTGGCCTTAGATTTAATCTGAAAAACTTCTCTGGGTTACCATGCAGAGACTCTCATTCATTTTCCTTACTTTGTCTCAAACGAAATCTCTCTTTCTGTGCAGAGTCACCTGGAACTGGGGTTGGGGGCACACAAGCACTCCTGTGGCTACCACCACTAGGAATGTGCTCGTTCAGATCTGAAGCAAACACAACACTGGGTCTTGTCTATGGCCTGCTGTAACCACTACCTGGCTACCACCTGTGTTCACTCAAGGATGTAGGATTCTATGATCAGCAAGTGGGCAAGCCAGTCATGTTTGTTCTCCTCCCTTCAGAGTGGCAAGTTCCCTCAGGCCCTGGGTAGGTCCAGAGATGCTATCTAGGAACCAGGGGTTGAAGTCAAAAACCTTAGAAATTTACTTGATGTTCTCTTCTACTATGGTTAAGCTGGCACTCAAACCACAAAAGAGTCATTCCCACTCTTCCCTCCCCTGTCCATAGACAGGAGCCTCTCCCTGTGGCCACCACTACCACCAGCCCACACGGGATTCTTCCAGGCCACCACTGATATTCACTTAAAGCCCAAAGGCTCTTCTGTCAGCTTTTGGTAAATGCTGTCAGGCCTGAGACCCACACTTCAGGGCAGTGGGTTCCCGTCTGGACAACGGCAGGTCCAGACATGCTATCCAAGATTATATGCCTGGACTCAGTGACTCCAAGTGTCCACTTGGTGCTTTACCCCACTGTGGCCAAAGCTGGTACCTAAAGTGCAAGACAAAGTCCCCTTTACTTTTCCCTCTGCTTTCCTCAAACAGAAGGAGTCCTTCATCATAGCCACCACAGCTGGGAATGTGCTGGATCACATCTGAAGCCACGACATCTCAGGGCTCTAGGTCCTTGGCATACTAACTTGACATCACTGTTGGTTATTAAGGGCTTAAGGGCTCTTTAGTCAGCAGGTGATGAGCCCTGCTATGACTGGATTCTTCCTGTCTAGGCAGCAGTTCCCTCTTGGACCATGGTGTGTCTAAAATGTCATTTTTGAGATAGGCCCTAGAATGTGGCCTTACAACTCTGCCCAGTGCCCTTTTCTACTGTGGTTGAGCTGATATCCGAGATGCAAGACAAAGCCCTCTTTCCTCTTCTCTCTACTCTGCTCAAGCAGAAGGAAGGAGTCACTTTTGCTGCTGCAAGCTGCACTGCCTGGGGTTGGGAGAAGAGGGCCACAAGCACTCCTTTAGCCTCCCCATCTGGTATCTCCCTAGGTCACATGCCATCCGAATCTACTGGCTCTAAGCCCAGCCCCGGACTAGGAATTGCCTAGGAATTGAAGTCTTTGTGTCCTACAGTGCCTTTTGAGTTTACTTAGAACCCCAGAGCGCTTTGGCCCATGGCGGCAAGGCCTGCCAAGAAACTTGAGCTCTGACTGCTAGAATAGGTGATTCCCCTCTGGCTAGGCTCCTCCAAATTCTCTGTCCATGAATGGGCACCAGCTGAGTCCAGCAGGTCTTTGCTGTGCACTGTGACAGGGCAGCACTGAGTTCAATGTAAAGTCCCCCAGTTGCTGTGCTGTCTGTCCCACAATTGCACAGACTCTCTCTGTGTGCATCTTGCATTACCTGGCAGGCTAAGAGTTCCCCTTCTAATGTCACTTGCCTAAGACAAGGTCCCATAGCTGTAGCGTATTCGTTTTTCCTGTCTATTGGAGGACGGGGGTCAGGCAAAACCTCTGTTTCCTCTGCTGGGAAAAGGGGGAGGCATGGTATTGACAATTCAAGACTATCTCCTACCTTCTTCAGAGTCTCTTTAGCGATATGAAGTTAAAACCATGCACTGTGAGTGCCCACCTGATTTTTGGTTCTTCTGATGGTGCTTTTTGGTGCATAGTTGGTTGTTAAAATTTGGTGTGTGTCAGCGGGGATGGCAAATGTAGCCTTCTATTCAGCCATCTTACTCTGCTCTCCTCTTCCTTTAAAAATTGTTTTGCTTAGCTGTTCTTTGCTTGTAGGTCCCACAAAAACAGGCAGTGGACTAGATTTTGCCCTTTAGCTATAGTTTGCTGCCTTCTGCCACTGACTGCTTCAAGATGATAGCAGTGCCCTCCTAGGCTCTTCTAGGGTAATCTGAGCAGGAGCAGACTGGAGTGGAGTAGCCATGGTAAATGCATGTGAGAACACAGGCATGTTGAATGAAAGGCAAGATTTCAAGTCAGACAGAAGCTTGAAACAGTATTGCAAACTCAGTGCTGAATTTGATCACTAATTAAGACCTTGTAGATTCTTTGTGCTTTTATCTAAATCCTGTTATCACTCTGCAACTTTTAGGACTAATTAATGCAGGCTCATCTATCCTTATACTACCTCTTCTAGCATTTAGAAAAAATCATCAATGGTTTTTTTTTAAACTATCATCAACATGTATTTGCGGAAATGGAGAGCCAAACATATTATTTTCTATCCTTTGTGCTGCCTAATGCTTTATATTAGGTTTATTCCATCTGTGTCATCTTAGCTGCAAAAGGTAGTTCCAGCAAAAGGTGAAGGTGTTCAGAGATTGATACTATGCAATTAAGACTTAAGGATACTAATCTTAAACTTTTATTTTTAGATCTTGTCCACGATGATAGAATCAAGGGTCACTTCCCCTCTTACTCATTAACAAATGTTTTAAAAAGTTGCTTACAAATTATATAATCTTTAATGCTTTTATAATACAATCCCTGTGGATACCAGAGAATATCATTTCCAAGTCACAATTTTAGGCAATTGTTTATCTCAACTTCTAGATATTTTTTCCCTCAAAATGTCAAAATTTGGAATATCCAGTTTCATAGTATAGCTTATCCAACTCTTAATAGTAATTATTAATGTCATGATTTTTTAAATCCAATTTTTCTCAGAATTAGTTTGCAGCCTCTGTATCAGCCCAAACCATCTGCTCTTAGATCTGTTGGTTTTTCCAAGCAGGAGACCTTTCTTATGGTTTTCACTGAAGTAATACAGCACTTTCATTTTGGCAGGGGGAAACTGGGTTTAGCCTTTGAAAGAAAGTCTCTTAAGACACTGAAAATGCACTTTCAATTAGTAAAATTAGCCTTTATCACTTAATAAATGAAGTGAGTCTCTTTATCCATTTTATATCACAAAGAATTAGAATCTCCTGTCCTTTGTTTTAATTGGTGATTGAAAATACGTTTTCATCTAAATGCATTAGCACTGAGCATGTCCTCCCCTGTTGTGCTTCCTGTTTGAAAAGCTAATTAAATGGTCTCATTGCTGATTGGCTGGAAGCCTATACAACTTCCTGGCTGCAGGCCATTAACACCCTGGCCAGAAGTGCTGACAAAAAGATGAAGAGATTTACACCCTCTGATTTCTGTATTAACAACAAGGACAAAACAGTATGTGGTCTTGTCAGTGGATAATACAATTTAAAGATAGGATTTCTTTTTCCACAGGTGCATTTGTCTCTGAAAATTAGCAGTTCAGCTTGGTGTGAATAATAAGGCATCTTCTCTGATGAGTTTGAATCATATTAAAAAATCTGTTATGGACAAGTTCAAGGTTTATAAGACTATTACCATTTCTCTAAATGAAAGAACCCAAGTCAGCTTACTTCTAGATCTATGTTCTGATTACTTAAAAAAAAGTACTGGAAATAACAAGTATGAAAAGTGTTCTATTCTATAAAGGCAAAATACATACATATATATAAATATTGCAAAAAACATTTTTCTTAATTATGTCAGTTATTTAACATAAAATTACTTTTTAACAACAAAAAACAATGCCCTGTGATAAGATTGCTTTTCCCAATGAATTCACCACTGGTTTTAATAGTTTACCATATATTTTAGCAAGAAAACATGTGAAGCAAATGTGTATGTGTATATACAGAAGCCCACATAAAAATAGAGGGATATATGTATATATTTGACTAGACTTTTGCATATATAAGTATACATATACACACACCCCTCTTTACACAGATATCTATATACACACACACATATATATATACACATACAAGCACATGTATGAATATTAATCATGCACATAAATACACATATAAACATATGTCACAATATAATACATAATATAACCAATTTAATTGGCTTTTCAAACAGGAAGCTCAACAGGGGAGGGAATGCTCAGCACTAATGCATTTAGATGGAAATGTGTTTTCAATCATCAATTAAAGATTAGATGTAGAGAACCTCTAATATATAAGATATGGAACTAGGAATTGGAGATGGGGTAAAAATCCTTACTTTTTCATATTCATTATATATTCTTTCATAAAAGGAAATGATTGAATATATTTGATCAGTAAGGCCCTTTCTAGCTTTAAAGTGATAAATCTAAGATTTGTATATATTCAGATCCCTTTCATTAAACCACTAGGGAGTTCTGAAAATGATAGTAGATGAGTATGGAAGGACAGAAAGAAGTAACGAATGAAATATCAGGCTTTCAATAATTAATCAGCCAGTAGCCATTGACCACATACTACTCTAAATGTGCTGTGCTAGGCTGAGACTACAAAACAACTGAAGTCTCATTCTTACTTGTGAGAAGCTTATAGAATGATTTTGGACAGATATGTAGCTATTGACATGAAAGCCATCAAGGTAAAGCAGGGATTGAGAAGTGGGGTAGAAAATTTATAATTGGGTTCTACGTTTCAGAAACAGAAGTCACTTTACAAAATATAGAGTGTACTGTAAATCTTGTTTGTACAGTTAATTGCTTACAAAACATTTATTAGTTGTTTCAAAGAGAATCCAACCCTTTAGGGTAGAAATTATTATAAGTTTTAAATTCTGAATTACCATAATGAATTTTTCATAAATTGAGGTCATCACCAAAATATTCTGCAATGAAAAGGACCAGTCATCAGAACTTTAAGATGAAGTCATTCAATTGAAGCAGAATATTTTAGAGTTATCTTAATAGATGGTCCTTTGCCTAAATGCACACACAAAAATAATTCTTACTGTGATCAGACTTAAAACAAGGAGAGTGTTATTTGGTGTTTTTACCATGCAAGACAGTGTGAATATCCAAAGAAATATAGAGTACTATATCTGGCCTTGAGCAAGCTAAAATTTAATTGGATGAAAATATGGTATCTGTACCAATAAATAGCTGCTGATTTCCAAATGAGTGTCAATGAAACTAAGATCTATGCAATATCAACAAAGAAAATAGAAAAATAGATTTGATTTGGTTTTAGGAGTTTGAGTTAAATTCCGATATTTTAGCTGTGCATTCAACAAATATTTACTGAGTGTCTGCTGTGTACCAGGCAAAGAGGATGCAATGTTGAGCAATTCCAACCAAGGCTTAACCCTCATGAGTCGGGAAAGAGCAAACTAATTGAAGACAGGGTTGGAGCCAGAGGGAGGCATAGCTGGTGAGGTATACAGGAAAATATAAAGTCATGCTTAGGAGCTCAATGAGAAGCCTAGTGGGGATAGAACATATGGTTACTAATAAAGAAATATAGGAAACAAGAATTCCTAGTAAATGCTTTCATAAAACCTCCTAAAACAGCTCACTATGGTACATATCAGGTAAGAAATTTGGAAAATATTGATGTGTTATGATATTCCCAGATTTAAGCTTAAAGTTAGGTTAACACTTTGTAAATTTACTAGTGAGAGATTACCTTGAAGACATATCTCACATATCACTCATAGGTGGCCCCAGATTGATGAACTCTGTTGGTATCTTAATAGATAGTTCTACAACTAAGACTCAGTTCCATAGCAATTTTCCAAAAGGACAAACTACAATTACAATAAAATATCGATATGTGTCTCAAATACTGTTCTGATGTAGAAGTATCTATGCGTCACTTTAAATATCATCTCAAATCCCCAAATTCTGAGGCTAAGAGAAGAGTAAAATATATGAAAAGAGTTTGCCTCAAAGGACACAAACTTTGATTCAAAGCAAAGTCATAGAACCTGGCAAAATTTAACATAAATTCAGCTGTTTTAAATGTATGTTCTTGATCTTCTCTTCCTTGAAAAGCTGAATGACTTTAAAATAGCAATATTTAGACAACCTTTGGGAACCAGAGTTCTATCTACAAAACCAATTAAATCAGTGTAAATGGTGTAAAATTAATAAGAAGGCTCAATAAATGACAAGATAGCTTAGTTATAAGCAAAGGAAATAATAATTTCATGTCCAAATTAATGCTCAAATTAACTTGAGTCGGTCAGATTTCTGTAATATTGGGGTTTTCATTGACTTCTCTCTTACCATAAGTCCCTAGGCTTGTTTTTAAGCTCCTCTATTAAGAACCCTGATGATAAATGTTGCCTGGTGAACTCTGCATTTTCTACTAGACAGGCAGCTCCCTTAGGGCAATGATGGGGAATGTTTATAATTTGCTTCAGTAGCTTCAGTGTCTGGTGTGTCTATTACATTAGTTTTGTTAAATTATGTCCTGAATGATTGACATAAATTATGTCATGAATGAATGACATGGATGAATGTAAAGTCTGACCACATATTAGGTTGTTTAAACATAGAATCACAAAGTAATGTATTTTTATAAATGATAGAAACCTTGGGGGTCAACCTCTCTAACCTTTTTCATTTTTGAGATTCAGAGATTGACGTTGAATAATTAGCCTCTTACTCCTGTTTAATTTTTAACCATATCTCTTGCTCACATGTATTATATTTTTTGCTATCTTCCATACCACTGCATTTTATACCTACATAACCTAAGCAAAATCACAGCCTAAATATTTTACTTGGACACTGAGGTTTGTTCTTGACCCATCCCTTTTCCTCATAAACATACTCAACATTCAATAGGTTCTGTTCATTACACATCAAAATATAGCTAGACTTTCTCCTTTCTTCCATCCCACTGTTACCTTGTCTATTTCCTTTTGCCTTGACTGCTGTTAAGTTTCTCTCTGAGATTCCTGCTTCCACTCTTGTATTCACCACCACCACCTCAAACTATTCTCTATACAGCAGCCAGAATGATCTTCCAGATATGTAAATCTGATCACGTCATTTCCTTGCTTAAAATCCCTTAATAACATCTCAGTGTGGTTGAAATAAAATGCAGACTTACTAAGGTGGTGGATGGCATCTGAATTATCCACCCTGCTTACAGCCCCAGGTTAATCTTTTGCCATGTTCCTCTTGGCCCACTGAGCTTCAAAGCCCATGTCCTATTGAAACACGCATCTTTTAAATAAATACTTCTTGATGCTTTAATACTTCTTTTTAAGTTCATGGATATTACCATCAGGAAAGGTCATAAACAAGCTTGGAAGCAATGTTGTTGCTGATTCTATAAAAACTGCATAAGTACCCTGACACTTGAGGTTTAAAGCTGTTCCGAAGGGATAATTTACTTCCTCCCACACATACCTGCAGCCAGATAGTGGCCCCAAAGAAGCAGGGTATAAATATATCTGACTTCCCAGGTGTGTCCTTTCCCCATCTTTCTTCTCAGACTAGGTGTCATGTGATATAACTGGACCCAGGAGAATGACCCCACAACTGAAAGATTTTTATGAAGGATGATTTACTATTCTCCAATGTACTGACACTTTTCTACAGCCCAATCATTGCTGGGGAGTAAGTACAGAACAAAATGTGTTGAGATAAAAGATCATTTCAGGCTTTTGTGGTGAGCTTTGATTCTGGTGAGTTTGAGACACATTTCAGACTATAAACTTTAGCGTCAAACATTGTCATTTTCCCTTTGAGTGGCTATTATATCATGTTATTCTGGGTCAGGTTATCAAAAATTTGGTAATTCTTAAACAAGTTTTGATTTTTTCGGAGTCTCAGTAGAGAAGGTTGAAAATCACACAAGTTACATAGTTAAGCAGAAATATTTTGGTTTTCCATTTTCATTGTGCAAATGCATGCACAGTATGAAAATGCATTTTATTAGCTCCAATTTTCCCCCAGTAGGTACTTGCAAATTGAAATTAAAATTATATAGATTTACCAGAAGTCTTTAATCTAAATTATTATTTCTGTTGGGATTTGTGGCTTCTTATTTTACAAAATGGATTTTATGGGGAGGAAAAATATATTAAAATTATAAGAGGAAAAAATTGACTCCTTTTGGTATATTTGATGTGAATCTTAGCTATTATCAAATTAACTTTAATGAATTATATAATACGGAATAAAGGCTTTGAGCAGACTACTCTCTCTACTGCATCTTTGTATTGAAAACTTGTTTCATTTAGGCTTCTCCTTTTTTTTGTCTCTCTCTACAGATTTTGAATATAGCACTCAGGCACATGTCTTTGGCAGGAAAAAAAATCACTTATATTGAGAAGAGAGTAGTCCTATGAAACAAATGTAGAGTAAAAAGTATTGCCAGAGAATCTCAGCAGGGCCATTTACAGCCATATGAAGGCAAAACCTTATATTAATAAACCTAATACAGTGCCTGGTATGTATTCAATGACTGCCACTGGGAAGAAGAAAAATAGGAACTTGGGTTAATAGACGGTCAGATAGAAGACAATTTAATCCTTTGGGTAACATGCTCAATTAAAAGTTTGAAACAATTATAACCCAATAAATTCTTGTTTCAATGACCTTTGAAATGAATAGGGAAATGTCTTGCCAAGTTTCTTTGTTTATGAAAATCCTTGTTGTTAGGGGTTTGTAATGTTTCCTTCAGAAAAGATGCTGGATGTGAATTCTGTATTCCTACCTTGGAATTCTGAAATCCAGAAGATTGAATCATTTTCTGAACAGTAACAGGACTTAACTATAACATAGCACAAGTTGTTACATAACATGATATAACATGTTAATATACCGGAAACATGTTACTATCCGTTAATTAATTTGGGTATTAGTCAATATTTATTGAGTGCTACTGTGTACCTAGGGAATAATACCAAAACACAGGAGTCATAGATTCTCCCCTCATGAAGATCACAGTACTTCTGTAGTCAAAACACACAAGGCTTATAATACAATTTAAAAAAAACAGTATCAGGCTCTCTTATGAAGGAGAAAAAACATAAGTTTTCGAACTCACTGCTTCCCATTATTTACTGACTTACTTGCCATCTCTAAAAACATGTGCAGTCTTTAGATTCACTGTTTTTTTTTTTTTTTTTTACACATGTTGCTTCTCTGTCTAGAATGTCCTTTTGTATCTTGGGCATCTGGTGAACTCCCATTCTTTATTCCAGACCCAGCCATAGTCCACCATTTCTGAAGCTCTTTTCTGATTATTGATTTCCCAATAGGCATCACTGAGGATTACTCTATCTTTGCTCCACCAGCATCTTTCATTTTTGTCACAGTGCGCTATGCTATATATTTGCCTTTCCTACTAGACTATGAACTCTTTGAGGAAAGAAACTGGTACTGTTCATCACTGTATTCCTCAGGCAATTAGGATGATCCCTGGCACATATTAGATGTCCAATAAATGCTGACTGACTCTGGATTCTCCAGAAACAGGACACATACACACACACACACACATGCATACACACAATATAAGTATGTATTTATATTATTTTTGTATATTAATATATGTTTATGTAATATATAAATATTTTATATAATATATAGGATCTATCCATCTATTTAGAAAGATAAATAGAGACAGAGAAAGAGATTGATCACAAGGAATTGGCTCACATGGTTCTGGAGGCTTAGAAGTCCTAGTATCTATAATTGGCAAGCTGGAGACCCAGGAGACTTGATGGTATAGTTCCAGTTAGAATCTGAAGGCCTCAGAACCAGGAGACTTGATGGTGAAAGTTCCAGTTCAAGTCTCAGTTCAAAGGCAAGAGAAGACTAATGTCCCAGCTCAAGCAGTCAGGCAGAAGATGAATTTTCTTTTATTCTGCTTCTTGTTCTATTTGGGCCTTTAACGGATTGGATAAAGCCCACCCACACTGGGGAAGACATTGTTTTATTCAGTCTATTGATTTAAATTTTAATTTTATCTAGAAACACCCTTATAGACACATCCAAAATAATGTTTGGCCAAAAGGCTGGGTGCCCCACGGCCCAGTCAAGGTGACACGTAGAATTAGTCACCACACTGACTGACTGACTGAATGAGTGGGTGATCTGGGAATTCTCATTAAGTAATGCAGTCAGTGCAGGTAGGGGTGCATGGAAGAAGAACCTTGATAAAGTAGGGAAAGGGTGGTGACAGTGATGTGATGAAAAACAGAAGATCATACCAACTTAAAGAGTTTGCTTTTCTGCTTTTGAAGGATTTGCCTATCCTGAATTGTGCATACTTCCAAGTAGGCCCAACAAATATCAGCCGTATTCACAATCAACTTTTATGAGCACTGCAACCATTCATTAGCCATGTGTAATGAGATTTTTAGCTTAATAGAAAGCCTCAGCCTGAATTCTGTAAAACTATTCATTACTATTGATTATAAACCAATCTCAGGTTTTTGTATTAAGAATTTTATATGCAGAAGAATTAAAATTATTGTCAAAGCTCGTAGAGGTAAACATGTCTTCATGAAATCAATATGCTCGTGAAGAGTTGCTTGCAAATTTCACTGAATATAATGCACTGAATAGAGTATTAGAAACATTAGGAAAGTTTCCTTTTGTATTTTTAAAGATATGCTTGTTTTAGAAAAAAATGAGCAATATAATTTTCGCTCATTTAAAAAAAGTTTATTAACATAATTTTCTATGGATGTATAATGTTATGTACAGTGGATATACTATAATTTGCTTAACCAATTACCAATTGTGCAATTAGCCCATTTTATATTTTTTACTATTTTAAATAACAATGTTGAATACATATGTAACTTTTCTTTTTCTATACTTATGTATGGATTCCTAGAAGAAAAATTGAGTTAAATTGGTTTTTTTGTTTGTTTTGAGACAGACTGTTGCTGTGTTGCCCAGGCTGGAGTGCAGTGGCACAATCTTGGCTTATGGCAATCTCGGCCTCCTGGGCTCAAATGATTCTCATGCCTCAGCCTCCCGAGTAGCTGGAATTAAAGGCGCACACAACCACACTTGGCTCATTTTTGTACTTTTAGTTGAGTCGAGGTTTCACCTTGTTGGCCAGGCTGGTCTCAAACTCTTGACCTCAGGTGATTCACCTGCTTAGGCCTCCCAACGTGCTAGGATTACAGGTGTGAGCCACTGCACCCAGCCGTGGTTAAATTGCTATGATGCAAATTTTCAAATCACTTTACTGAGGTGATGTATCAATTCACACTTTCACAGTATTGTTAATTATCATTTTAAGAGGTTTGCAACACTGATAGGCTAAGGTCCTATCTCATTTTTGTTATATTTTCAGTTTTAATTACTAGTGAATATTTGTCCACATTAGAAATTTAAAGAATTTCTATAGAAAATCTTACATTAAAGTAAAACAAGCAAATAATAAACTCCTAGCTGATCTACACATTAAGTATGAGTCTACATTTGGCTTAATGCATACTCACAGTTAAGTGACCTCTTTCAGTCACCAAAGATGCCAGCAGAGCTAAGATGAAAGATAGTTGCCACTATTCATTATTTGCTATCTAGTACCTTCTGTAAGAAGGACTTCATTCTAATTTTCACATACATAAATGGCATTGATGTTCAGTATAATTTGATTAGATTTTAAGAAGAATCTAGAAAGACAACACCATGTGAGTTTGAGGAAGAGGTGGTAAAACTATTATTTAACCTTGTGCTCAGAATAGATATTATAATATAGCTTGAATGGAGGAAACAAAGTTATTAAAATGCTACCTAGAACAATGCTTCCCAAAACTGCCTCTGTTGGCCCTATAATTAATCAAAGATATTGATGGGCCGAGCCAACTCATGCTTGTCTGATTGTTGATACTGAAATCAAGAGAAGCAGGACTGTTAGGACACATTGTAGTTCATATCTGATCACCACCTCCAGGGGAAAGCTGGGTAGGGGCTGAAATCCAGTTCTGGATTTACTGGGTGATTCTGTGCAGTGCCTTTATAAAATTCATTCCCTCAGAGACAGTATACTTTCCTAATGATACAATGGGGCAAAGTATGAACCACCAGGGGTCCTGAGGATATTACTAAGAAGGATGATTCCGGAGAATCCTGAATTACTCCATGGCTTTGAAGGCCAGCTAAGAAATAAGCTAGCAATGCTCTTAGGTGAGATTATGATAGACCAGGCTTTAAACTGACTCTTGGTCATGGGGATTATAGGAGTCCCCAAATGGCCATCTGTTTCTGGGTCTCATGTATAGTCAGGCTTTCATTGCTTCAAGGATCTGGAACAGTACCAACACTACAGAGGATGTTATATTGGACAAACCCCAAAGATGATTCTGAGAAAGACTTAGTTGATGGCCTTACTCCTTGCCTATTTTTGGCCTAGGGCAAGAGGTCATTGTGTGCTGCTAAGCTTGCAGAGCTGGACAAACTCCAGGTAATCTCATTATTCCAAACTGCTACAGACTATGTTGGAAAGTGACAGAGCCAAAGCTCAAATCCAACTTTCAAAATTTGGATGTCTGCAATACTCTATTCAAACATTTAGAGTCACATAGAACCTCAACGAATATTTGTGTATTTTTTTCTTTCAGTAAATATTTGATATACTTCACAGAAATAAAATACAGAAAACATCCACACGAATGTAGAAATACTTTTCAAGCTTTTTTTTATCCACTTAACTTTTTAATAGTATCTGCCTATAGTATCTGGGTAATCTGCCTATACTGTTTTTCTTTCCCTTTGACATCCTTTAGAGGTTCAGTCATTTGGCCATGTGATTGCTTCTTATAAGATCACACATTGTGTGAACATCGCTGGCACTTACCAGACACGCTTACCAGGACTTCCTTTGCAATGTCCACCATAGAGCAGTTGCTCTTCAGCCAACCACCTGGGAGTCTGTAATTTTGCCAGTGGAAATGAAGCAAAAATAAAAAGGAGTGGGAGAATAAAAAAAGGGAAATGATAGCTTGCAGAGGGATGTGGCAAGTACAGGCCAAAATGAGCTTCTACCAAATTCCCTGCATATCTTTTATTGGCCTTCTGGCTGCTTTTTGAAAAGGACTAATTCTAGAGAACTTCTCTTTGGCTTGCCTCTATTCTCTGCCTTTTGGCTAATTTGAGAATTAAAAAGGGCAAAGGAGGTCTGGCTTTGAAGGGATGTAACCTTCAGGCTTTAATTTGGAGCAAACAAAGCATTTACAGCAGCTCTCCTCTGGCAGTTGCAGAGTATTACCACACTGCTGAATATTTAAAAGCAAGGCGTGTTTCCAACCCCAAGGTCTGTCCCCCAATTGATAAGTCTCTTTTTATTAAATGAACTTTAATTACTTAATAATTAGACCTTCCACAGGAGAAGATGTGGATCCTGATAGTCTGCCAAGAAGGCTAGAGGGCAAATCGGAAGAATGTGCCATTTTCAGATTAGAATTTAAAAGAAGGAACAGGCCCATTCTGGGGGTGTGTGGGTGGAGGAGAGACCTCCCTAGAGGCGGCAAGTCTTGGCATAAACCTGGACCGTGAAATGCTTTATTTCCACTTTTGCTTGAAAACTAAAGTACTTTAGAATTAAATGAATGAGAGTACATGTCGAAAATATTCAAACTTTCTGACTGTCTGGATCTGATGGAAAGATTTCTTGTCGTCTATGCAGTGTGTGTATGCTTGGGTGGAAGGGTAGGGAGAGACTATTGTTCTCCTTATTTTAATTCTGAGAGCCTAACACTTTTGATGTCCCTACAGATTTAGCAGCTTTCCATTCATTGCCATGGTGATTTTTTACCTCATTTTTTTTTTTTTTAGCATCACAAAGGAAAAGCCCAAATGAAAAATGTTTGCTTCTTTTGCTATTAACATTTCTACTGCCTGGTGACAGCAAATATTTGGGTTGTGCCTAGCTTCTGAGGAAATATGTATTGGTCTGAGGAGATTGATGGCCACAGCCATTGCTCAGGCTGTCCCAGCTGGGTGAGGGGCTGGCCCTGAGACCACTGATAAGTTTGTTCTTGGGGACAGTGATGTGAAGGGAGGATGAGGAAATCCCATTCAAAACATCTACTGATTTACAATTGAACTGTTTGTGGCTTAGATAATATTTTCACAAATGCCTTATGGATAGCCTCTCCACATCTCACCACCTCTACACCAACCCATCTCTTCAAATGCAAGGATTTATTAGTCTCAGCTCTTTTCTGCTTTCCTGAAAAAAATCACTGCTTTTCCCTTCTCTTATTTTATTATTTATTTATTTTTTAAAGACAGGATCTCTCTCTGTCACCCAGGCTGGAGTGCAGAAGTGTGATCATAGCTTACTGCAGCCTGGAACTCCTGGGCTCAAGTGATCCTGCCACCTCAGCTTCCTGAGTAGCTGGGACTACAGGTGTGCACCTCCAGACCTGGCTAATTAAAACAATTGTTTTGCTTTCTTTCTTTCTTTTTTTTTTTTTTTGAGACAGAGTTTCGCTCTTGTTGCCCAAGCTGCAGTGCAATGGCACTATGTCGGCTCACAGCAACCTCCACCTCCTGGGTTCAAGTGATTCTCCTGCCTCAGCCTCCCAAGTAGCTGGGGTTACAGACATGTGCCACCACGCCCATCTAATTTTTTGTATTTTTGGTAGAGACGGGGTTTCTCCATGTTGGTCAGGCTGGTCTCGAACTCCCGAACTCAGGTGATCCTCCCGCCTCAGCCTCACAAAGTGCTGGGATTATGGGCATGAGCCACCGTGCCCGGCCTTAAAAACAATTTTTTTTTTTATAGAGACAGAATCTCTCTATCGTGACCAAGTTGGTCTCAAACTCCTGGCCTTCAGTGATCCTCCCACCTTGGACTGCCAAAGTGTTGGGATTATAGGCATAAGCTACCACTACAAGGCTCCTCTAACTAATTCTTTATGCTTTCCTAGTTATTGCTTGTGTTTCCTAAACTTTCCAATATTTAGGGTCTGAAACATTTGCTTAAACTGATTATCTTAACAATGATATATATTTTTCATTCCACATACGTTTGATGGCCAAGTATTTGCCATACACCATGCTAAGTGCTTACAGTATAGAATAACATAGACTCGGCTCTGATTTGTGGAATTTACAGATTAGTCTGGACGATGGCTATCACATAAATTCCACAGTTAATCACAATTGAAGTAAGTGCTGGAGATAAAACCTGTAGGACAACTGGTTCTATCCGGACTTGGGGAAAGCTACATATGAGGAAGTGAGAATTCCGTTACTGCATTGAACTATTAAGTCTCAGGTATTCAAACACACTGTTACTGAAGAGCTGCAAATAGGGTAAAACCTTTACCCTTCCTTGCATGGATAGTTAATAAATGTTCTAGGAACAAATTGGGGTTACGGCTGCTTAACAGGCATTGAGCAACACTTAACAAAGTAACATATAAGTAGACTCCTAATGAATCCTTTTAATGTTAAAATTAGTGTTATAGAACAATGGAAGATCCTTTTCAGGACTCAAAATAACAAGGTGAGACCCATTTCTCTATGGCAGTCTCATAACGGCTCTATATCTCTTGCTAATAGCACCCAATGCTTACTGTACAACTATAATTAGAATTGTTGACATCAATATAATTTTTGATGCTGAAGCCCAGGCACTTTTACTGTGTATTAATCACTTATAAAATTTGAATTAAAATTGTCTTTATCATTTCTAAGAAGATTAAACAGAGCTTCCATATGTGTCTGACTTTTCCATATGTAAAACAAATGTTCTTTCCTTTTTATAGTTTCTCATTAATAAGTTCTGATCTTTGTTAATGCGTGGAGATACAGATAATGTGGAAATCTGTAAGTTGGCTTGTGTGGGACACTTCCAACAACACCAGGTGTTCCTGTATTTAAAGCTGCCATAGCATCTTGGGCCAGGCTAGGTGTGAAGGTAGGAACTTTGAAATTCATTCTGGGAAACAACGTTTTCCTAGGCTAACAATGTAAGCCCTGCAAAATCACCAAAAATAATTTGTGTGCTAATTTTAATAGTAAAGTACTTCAGGCTGAAATTTGTCTATAGGAATTCAATGTAAGGCAGAATGTACTTACTAAACAAAAAAGTGTATTGAGTACAGTACTGCTACTTGAGGGTTGAGGAGTGAAGAATATTGACATATAAATGAAAGTCTTTTTGAAATATTTTTGTTTATGTCAGGGAAATAAGGTATTTTAAGAAGTGTAATAATTCAGTACTAAACCTTTAAAAATAACGATCATGGGCTGTGTACAGTGACTCACGCCTGTGATCCTAGCACTTCAGGATGCCAAGGCAGGTGGATCATTTGAAGTCAGGAGTTTGAGACAAGCCTGGCCAACATGGTGAAACCCTGTCTCTACTGAAAATACAAAAATTAGCTGGGCATGGTGACATGCACCTGTGATCCTAGCTACATGGGAGACTGAGGTAGGAGAATCGCTTGAACCAGGAGACAGGTTGCTATGAGCTGAGATCGTGCCAACACACTCCACCCTGGGCGATAGTGTATAAGACTCGGGCTCAAAAAAAAAAAAAAATAAATAAAAATAACAATCATACTATTAACATTTGAAAGAGTTTGGTACCAGTTCCATCTAGAAAGTGGAGATAGTAATACTTCCTTAAAGAGCCATTGTGAAGATTAAATAAGGTCATTTATAAAAGTGTTTAAAATGGCATAAATGATAAAACGATCCGTTCCCAAAGTCCTCTAGCTTGTTAAATAATGAAGCAGGGAAGTGACTCCAGGTAATCTCATTATTCCAAACTGCTACACAGTATGCTGGAAAGTGACAGAGCCAAAGCTCAAATCCAACTTTCAAAATTTGGATGTCTGCAATACTCTATTTAAACATTTAGAGTCACATAGAACCTCAGCCAATATTTTGTATCTTTTTTCTTTCAGTAAATATTTGACTTACTTCACAGAAATAAAATACAGAAAACATCCACATGAATGTAGAAATACTTTTCAAGCTTTTATTTATACACTTAACTTTTTATAGTATCTGCAAATTGTGAGTACTATAAAAATTTAAAAGGTGGAGTGATGATTTCCAGTAAGTACGACTAGGAAAAAGGGAGAGATTTTTGATTGAGTGCCTAAAACATGACTAGAGATTTGATAGGTAGATGTTAGCAGAGAGGGTGTTCCTTTTCAGAGGAAGTTCCATAAGAAATACAGCCAAGAGGAAACCATGTTTAGGACATCTACAAGTTCAATAGATCTGAGAATTGTTTTGCGGAAGTTGTGGAAAATGAGCCTGAAAGGGACATAGTGCTAGATACCTGGGCACATATTAAACAAAAAACTCCTTGCCTGGTTTTGGGGCAAAAGACAGTGCCAGAACATTTTGGGAACTTCAAGATTTCCTGAGTGAAGCAAAAACTTTAGTGATGTAGGAGCACTGATATTTGACTATGTGTGGAATGCATTTGAGTGAGGAAAACAGAGAGATAGGAAGACCATTGCTGCTATGATTACAACGGATCAGATGTGGCCTAATGAGTCTGAACCAGGCTTTTTCCATGAATGGGCTGTTGTTGAGCAGGTAACTATTTTTCACAAGGATCTAGTGAAAATTATACCTGTATCTCTCTCTGGATGAAGCTTGGGAATCATTTGTATTGCATTAGAACATTAAATGACTTTTACAAAAATATGGTATTTCATACATATGCGTTATAGTGAGTTTATTGTTCATTACTAGATATTCATGCACATGCCTTGAAACTATAGTACTAAGTTGATAGTCTATAATTTCTTCTTCTCTTAAGGCTGTTGCTGGGTTGTTACACCACCATGAGATGTAACTGCTAAAATTTAGCACAATATTGGGAGCATTAAGTTAAGCCTTATAGAGCCTTATAAACTTAGAATTGCTTTTGAATGTGTAGAGTTTCCCATTTAGAGACAAAAAGAAAAGACTATGCATCATGTTTATAATTTCTCACTATGACAAATAATCAACTCTGTGAAATTTTCAAACATTGCATTGTTAACTTTTAAACAGGATGCAGTTCTGGCCCTGGCTTGTTAAGATCTGAAATCATCATAGAGTGCATGCAATTCTATTAGCCAATTCTGTTAAGTCTAATTATATTAATATGCAATCCAAGCCTTTGTATCGAATTCTTCCAAGTAGATGAAGTTTACATAGGAAACCAATTGTTGAGTATCAGTTTGAATTACTATTTCATTTTACGTATTCCAGGCTCTAGAACCTACTTGCAAATACATTTTTGAATGCAAAAGACATTCGGATGTAAAATAGATGTTTAATTTTCTGTTTTATTATTTCTTTTTTTGAGACGGGTTCTCACTCTCTTGCCCAGGCTACTGTGCAGTGGCACAGTCTTAGCTCACTGCAACCTCTGCCTCTGGGCTCAAGCAATCCTCCCACCTCAGCCTCCCGAGTAGCTGGGACCACAGGTGTGTACCACCACACCTGGGTAATTTTTAAAAATTTCTTGTAGAGATAGCATTTCATCATGTTGCCCAGGCTGGTCTCAAACTCCTGGGCTCAAGTGATTCTCTCACCTTTGCCTCCTAAAATGCTGGGATTACAGGTGTGAATCACCATGGATAAATGGTTCAAATGCTTTAAATTTATCCAATGTGTATGACTTCTGAAGAGCCATAAATCTGAACATATAAATGTCCAGATTATTAAAATCAACTTAAAATTTTATTCTCACTTACATGTATTAAATACATAAGTTGTGTATATTGGAAAATTATTCCTGACTATGTTTCCTTAACTACAAAATAAAATACTAGGGATGACAACCAAGAAGAAAACTATTAAATAAAAATCAAATTTGTGTGAAACTCATTGCCCTACATAAGCCTCGTATCTGTCACTACTTATTGAAGCTTTGCTTTGTGTGGTAGATACAGATCATGCTCTGTTAAAGTACATGCCTTAAATCCATACCTGAGCCAATCTGTAGTAGATTAACGTACTTCTTTGGAATAGACACAAGACTATATAATGCAGACAGTCTGGAAACTGGATTTTGAGCAATAAGCCTGGGTACAAGTTAACTAATTCCTTTTGTTCTTCACCCAGTGGTAGATGCAGCATAGACACAGATTAGCTCTAACTGAAAAAGAATAAAATTAGGCAAGTGGCTGGCACCCCCTGTAGGCAATCTGTAGTGTTTATCCAGGCATCCCCATGGATCCAGATTTCAGAGCCTTAGTTTAAGAATCAGATGAGTAATTTTAGAATATATATGTGAGGGATAAATTAATATTTGCATCAATATTAAGGTTTTTGCATGGTATAGCATTAATCATTCTTACAAAGAACAATCTTAATATTGCATCTCTAGGA
Source organism: Pan troglodytes (assembly GCF_028858775.2). Classification (NCBI taxonomy): domain Eukaryota; kingdom Metazoa; phylum Chordata; class Mammalia; order Primates; family Hominidae; genus Pan; species Pan troglodytes. The sequence goes on from NC_072415.2 coordinate 62,966,562, forward strand.
TTGCAGGTCTATTTCTGTGGATGTAGCTATAATGAGTGATATCCTTCAGCAGCTTGTACCTAACCCACATATAATTTTGGTCTAATTTTATATTTCATAGATTCAGTTATTTTGTGGTCCAAAAACTCTAATGCCTAAAAGAGACGTAAAATTTCACCTTCACTTAGGGAAGGAAAGTGAAATAGCATCGCTTATTGTCTCTCATATTAAATTATGATTTGACCCAGGTCATTTTACCTTTGCCCTTTTGGCCACAGCAAAATTTTTATCAGGTTGTGGGGAAAATTAGGATCATGAAAATTAATAGACCCAAATTAAAACTAAGGGTAATTAAACTGAACACAGTAGAATTTTGTTTACTGAAGATTAATGAGACAATCAAGCTTTCCGGACAAAATTTAAACCTGGACCTGGGGAATGTTGACTTAAATCTATAAAATAAAAATCACAGTAACATAAAATATGATTAGTAAAACTTGACATGAACCCCAGACTGATGAATGGATCAAAGTTTATTGTGACATGTGCATAAAATTAAAACAATTCTGGAATGAGTCAAATGAAAATAGAAATATCAGAATTTAACGGGGATGAATAGCAAACATAAATAATTATTAAAATTTAGTTGAATTTTCTCTAAAAATTTGCCAGTGGTCTTTCAATGATGGCACAATTGATACCAATAGATTTCTTTGTAATAATTAGAAAAACACAAGAATTTCATGGTCAAAACTTAGGATCACAAATATCCACTTGTTCATATCATGGGGTTCGAGATGGCAAGGTGAAAACACCTACCCCTCTCATGTACAACGTCATGGCAGAGAAGCCTTCTCTCTCACCATGCTTATGCTTGTATGCATGATGATGCATACAAGCATGTATATGCATGCTTATGCTTGTATGTAATGGCCAGTTTCTTTATTTTTTCATGCATGCTTATGCTTGTATGTAATGGCCAGTTTATTTCTTTTATTTTTTCCTTATATTGGTCATTCATATGAATGAATCATTTTCACATGTTATTTCATATGAACATTGAAGTGACTATGTGAATTAGATATTACCCCATTTCATGGCCCAAAGAAATAAGTTTCCAAAGTATTCATATGTAATAGGTGGCTCAACTAGTCTAGAAACACAAGCTATTCTAATTCCAGCTTTTAAATCTTTTCACTACACCACAGCCATACCTGGCAAATGTGGATGAACATTTACCTTAAGCAGTAAACCCTAAAAGACAATCCTTTGTTACTATAATTGGTGGTTCCTATCATCCCTCTTTCTTGAAGCTGCTCTAGGTCATGCCGTATGACGAGTCCTTCATGAATCTTCATGACTTCATAATCCTTTGTCCAATGTGGGGTAACAGGAATTCTGTCCATAGGACCAGGATTCGGAAGAACAAGTTTCTGTCTGTAGGACTGTCATCTAAAAACTGAACTCCAGTGTGGGATTTCACTTCTCTGAACCTCAATTTCCTTATCTATAAAATTAGGCTGATCTTATCTACTTTGTTTATTTTACAGGGCTGTTTTATTTACCAATAAATAAGCTTCTAGAGATGAATGACAACATCTTCATTACTTTTTAGCCTCTGAGCATACTGTAGTGCCAGACAGAAAATGTGGTAAAGTGTGAAGAGCAAATGAGATGATATTTGAGAAAACAGCTTGTAAAATATAATTTTCTATAAAGAATACAAAGTGTGATTATTTTTATTGGCGATTATTGTGCTTTATTTGGAAGACTTATTCTTCCTTCTTTGTTTTTCTCCTAGGACCACTGAGGTTCCTTTCACAGACAGAATCTGTCACAGCCTTCATGGGAGACACAGTGCTACTCAAGTGTGAAGTCATTGGGGAGCCCATGCCAACAATCCACTGGCAGAAGAACCAACAAGACCTGACTCCAATCCCAGGCGACTCCCGAGTGGTGGTCTTGCCCTCTGGAGCATTGCAGATCAGCCGACTCCAACCGGGGGACATTGGAATTTACCGATGCTCAGCTCGAAATCCAGCCAGCTCAAGAACAGGAAATGAAGCAGAAGTCAGAATTTTATCAGGTATTGCAATGCTCTTTGTTGCCTTCAGAATGATATTCTCTGGAATAAGTTGAAAAACAATTTTTTCTTTAACAGATATTTGTAATTGTTATAAGTTCTGTATTGTTCATTGCATTTTTTTTTAATTCTTTCTTTCTTCCTTGCTGAAGCATTCAATCAGGTTGTACCAAAAGCTGTTCTTTTTTTTTTTTTTTTTTCATGTCTTGTTGAAGTTTCTGGAAAAAGAGTTATCTCTCCTTTATTCATTCACTTGTTCTATTAATATTTAGTGAGTGTTTCTTTGTGCAAGGCCCATTGATAAGCATTTCTCACATATTATTTCATTTTCCTCTGATAACAATCTAAGAGGTAGTTTTGATTCACTTCAAAGGATGAAGGTGAAAATTTGCAACGTTAAGAACATTCCCTAAGTTAGTATTGAACTATAGATATATGATATATATATATATGTATCATATATCTATAGTTCAATATTAAAATTAGGCTGATCTTATCTACTTTGTTTATTTTACAGGGCTGTTTTATTTACCAATAAATAAGCGTCTAGAGATGAATGGCAACATCTTCATTACTTTTTAGGCTCTGAGCATACTGTAGTGCCAGACAGAAAATGCGGTAAAGTGTGAAGAGTTCTCTTTTGTATATTCTGTACTCCATTAGTCACAGGGATACTGACTTAAATGTATCAATAACCATTGACAACACTTACATTTCATCTACCAGGCAATAACAGAAGCAAAGCTAGCATTTATTCCCAACACATACATGCATCTATTTACGTTTCTATTACATGCACAAAATTTTAAATATATCATACATAGTATATATCATCTATATCATACATACATGATATGTATTATATATATACCCTATATGCATGATATATATCATATACATGATAGATATCATATATACTTGATAGATACCATATACATGACATATATCATATATACTTGATAGATATCATATATACATGATATGTGTCATGGATATATACATGATATGTGTCATGGATATATACATGATATGTGTCATGGATATATACATGATATGTGTCATGGATATATACATGATATGTGTCATGGATATATACATGATATGTGTCATGGATATATACATGATATGTGTCATGGATATATACATGATATGTGTCATGGATATATACATGATATGTGTCATGGATATATACATGATATGTGTCATGGATATATACATGATATGTGTCATGGATATATACATGATATGTGTCATGGATATATACATGATATGTGTCATGGATATATACATGATATGTGTCATGGATATATACATGATATGTGTCATGGATATATACATGATATGTGTCATGGATATATACATGATATGTGTCATGGATATATACATGATATGTGTCATGGATATATACATGATATGTGTCATGGATATATACATGATATGTGTCATGGATATATACATGATATGTGTCATGGATATATACATGATATGTGTCATGGATATATACATGATATGTGTCATGGATATATACATGATATGTGTCATGGATATATACATGATATGTGTCATGGATATATACATGATATGTGTCATGGATATATACATGATATGTGTCATGGATATATACATGATATGTGTCATGGATATATACATGATATGTGTCATGGATATATACATGATATGTGTCATGGATATATACATGATATGTGTCATGGATATATACATCATATCATTCATATATACATATTTTTTTTAGACTAGGGTCTTACTCTGTTGCCCAGGCTGAATGCAGTGATGCGATCACAGCTCACTGCTGCCTCAACTTCCCAGTCTCAGGTGTTCCTCCCACCTCAGCCTCAGTAGCTGGGACCACAGACTTGTGGCACCACACCCGGCTAATTTTTTGTATTTTTTTGTAAAGAAGAGGTTTCATCCTATTGCCCAGGCTGGTCTCAAACTCCTGGGCTCCAGCAATCTGCCTGCCTCGGCCTCCGCCTCCCAAATTGCTGGGATTACAGGCATGAGCCGCTGCCCCCAGCCTGAACAATCATTTACTTGTCCATTCACATGCTTATTTCTGAGAAGCACTGTGCTAAGTACTAGGAATCCGGCAGTGACAAAGACTGTCCCAGAGCCTGGCCCATTAGAGTTCTGGGTGGATGCACACATGTAAGTAATTACAATAGGGTGTGATTGATATGATGATTAAAAAAAAGTAATTTCTCTCCAACTCTTATTTTACTTTCTCTTCTCTGGCAAATCCCTAAGACACTGGCCTCATTTTGCGATTCTAAATAGTTAGGGTTGAATTGGATGTTCCCTAAGATCTCTTCTCTTCCAATAACGTCTACTGTAGTATACCCATGTAATGCCTACTTTCTCTTTTAGCCGAACTTGTAAGACTGACTTAGACGCTCTTGTGAGAATCCCAAAAAAGGCACGCACTGGAGAAATTGGAACTGACTACATCTCAAAGTATGGATGTTGGCTTCGGTCTCTGCGCTCTTAACTGTGTATAGTTATCACAAGTACTTCAGCTATGCAGAGAGTAGCATTCTTGTAATTCTAAAAGCAAATGGGCAATTCAATTGAAAGTTTCCAGGTGCTTTAATGAGGACATCTCTAAAACTTCTCTTTTGTAGATTCTCTACTCCATTAGTCACAGGGATACTGACTTAAATGTATCAATAACCATTGGTAACACTTACATTTCATCCGCTAGGCAATGACAGAAGCAAAGCTAGCATTTATTCCCAAAACATACATGCATCTATTTACGTATCCATTACATACACAAAGTTTTAAATATTTATATTCACATATTATTAATAATGCATCTGTTGAGTATATCAGATGGGAAGCCAAGGTAAGCTGCATGGAAAATTGGCAAGCATATGTTTATCTTAATATGACAGGAAAATCTGTTTTCCAGTGGTATTAAGGAATCAAGTTGAACTAATGAAATATTAAATTTGAAATGCAGTTTTAAAAGAAACAGAGACATTATAATCAAATCCCCATTTACCTTTGTTTGTTCACCTTGCAACAGCCATTTGCATTGTAAACCATGGAGATTTATTTTAAGCCAAATTTTGTTTTCTTAATTTACCTAAAATATAGAACATGTTGTACTTTTGAGATGTGTGAGCATTTCTTAGCTGAATTGAAACTGATATTTTTGTAAAGGCATCACATCAAATGAGGATTTTTATCTAAATTATATGAATTCAAATATAAACTTTAGAAAAAATTGAGTTAAGATAGTACATGCACGTGTGTACACATGCATGCGCACACACACACAGGTTATTGTCATACTTGGCTAAGCCTGTCTCGTATGCTAGCTGCCAAATAAAGAACCTGCTAAAGGAGAATGCTTTTAACACATTCTCAAGTTTGCAAGTTGGTTTAGAGGTCAAATTCACAGATGCGCAATAAGTACAAGATTGAGTGAGAGCATGAATGAATGAATGAATGAATGGCAAATCTCTGCTTCTCTTAGTTGCCACTTAGCATTCTCTCATTTCAAAAATCATCGTAATCCTTTATGAATCAATTTTCACTCTCTGTAAGTACCAATGTGAGGCAGTAATAAATTACATATATAATACATATGTGTGTATACATGTTAATACATACATGCACATATACAAACATCATATTATTAGCATGACTTAGGACTATTCAACATGGTACCAGAATGGTTAGAACTCTTGAAAGGTATATCTTTTTCTGGAGTCACTAAATTACCATGTTGACTGATGAAGTAATTTATATCTTGCTTTCATTTGAGACGTAGATGTTAATGAGAAATTTTGCAACTTTCCCCAACATTAATTTTTACCATAGTTCATAAGAAGTGTTTGAATTTATGTGTGTTTATAGTTATATAATTCTAAATAATATTTAATGTAATATACTTATTCAAGTCTATGTGAAACTTATTTCAGGTTGACTCTTTTATATATCAGGTGTCTTCTATCACCAAGTAACTGAGGTCTATTAAATTCAGAGTTTAACAAACAGTGGTTTTAAAGTGCTGTCTTTCAGCAACCAGTTTCACTTTATTCATTAAGTAAATACTTTGTTCAATTAACTTTTGAATGAGTCTTACATACCTGGCATCTTTATGGTTGCTAGGAATGAAATGTTGAAATACCATGCCCTACAAAAGCTTATAGTCCAATGGGAGAAATAGACAAAGCAAGTAGGCTGTGCTGTGAAAGAAGAAAACACAGAGCACCATTACCCTCATAAGAGCAATACCAACAAGTACTAGCTAGGCAAAGAGAAGTATACACCATGGAAAAAGAGCAGCACGTGAAAAGCATAAAGAAAATAGAGATCAAAAGCTTTTCAGGCGAACTGTATATATTCTGTTTGACTGGCTCATAGGCAGGAAGCGATAAAGGGGAAGAAGCTGGAAGGAAGGGAGTTAAATGGTAAGGAGGATGAGGTGGAATGCTACAGCGCTCATCCTGGAGAGAATTGACCAAAAGCAGCTACTAAGGCAACATCAGAGAAGATCCAGAAATGATGTTTGGTTTGGTCCTGGAAACATATCACATGCGGCTTATGGGTGAAGGGATGGAATCCAGACTCTGACAAAAGCTGGTTGGCAGCATTTTTCATTGAGACTGGAAGTGGGAGAGTAGTGTTACTGTGTTTAAAACAAATTATAGATTTTTTAGAAGATATTTTCCCATAAAGTTTTATCTCTTCCAGATTAAGATAATTATTTGTTTCATTAAAGGTAGGAAAATTAGTACCTAGTTTCATTTGTTGATTAATGTTTTAAGACAAATTGAATTTTTGCTATGGAAATTATACATGTGTAACAGAATCAGTAATACATTGTTCTAAAGCATTTTTTAAAATATCAATAACAAAACACTAAGAGTTGAGATGTTTTACAATGTCTGATTGTGTGTGATGGCGAACATGTGATGAATGGAAGCAGCCATTGTGGTTGTCAAGTTCACTTTATTCATGTCGCATCATGTCTGAGTGCCAAGCAGGAGATTGAATTGCAGAATTATAAATCTGCTTTGGGCACTAGACTGACTACAATTACTGGCCTATACAATGGAATTCTTTAGTTTGCCTAATGGCCTAATTGAATTGATCAATTGGTAATTCAATCTATTATTTGTTTAACTACACTTAGATAACTCTGAGTCCTGTATAGACCTTAACTAAATATTTATCTAAATAGATACCTTGGCTTTTAAAGAAATAAATTGGACTAAAATATACATGATTTTTGTCTATATTTTTATCAAATTAAATATTAGCAGAAACCATTCTAAAATCCATCTTATTTGAAAGGAAAATCCTGTCTTCAGTTTTAAAACAAATAGTTTTAGATTTTTCTTCATCACTAAGAATTTATTACTCAATGGCACATTAAACTTTTCAGTTTTGCTAAATATTACTTACATTTCAAAACTACTCTATTTTCTATGTTTTCTATAAAAATAGAATGTAGTTACATTATAGAAAATAGATTCAATTTCTATGGAATAATGATCTGTATAACAGAGGACACTTTCTTCACTTTTAAAATTTATTAAGCCAGGTAGTTAATTCGTGTAGCCCTATGATTAACATAAGGCAGAGAAGGGCAAATTCAGGTACACAATTCTAGTTCTAAATGAACATAGACAAGGAACTAGTTGGGAAATTTGGAAGGTTTGTATAGATTATTACTTTTATAGGTCATAAGGGAAGAACTGTCTGTACAATGATTCCAGTAGATGATAAATGCAGAATGAGAAATTTAGCTCACTTTATTTATAAGATAAATAAAGATTCAGATTAAGTAACATGCCCTAAATTGTACAATTACCAGGTGGTGAAACCAAGATTTGTACTTAATCATTCTGTGTCAGACCCCATGATATTAACCACTTATTATAACGGTTCAAGTTGGGAATTTATGCCTAGGAATTTAGACTTGATTCAATTAACTTTGTTGATGATTGGGCATCGCTGAAGGTTTTTGAGCAATGAATACACTGACATAAACATACACCCAAAAAACGGAAGTGAACAGCACATTAGGTTAATGCATTACCTGATATTTTTGTCTCATATTTAACATTTATTTTGCTGCATTGTGGGAGTTTCTCATACTGTGTTTTCTTTTAAAAATCTAGTTTGAAGAAAACTTTCTCTTATACCAGGGTATAAACAGGGTGCACTTAGCCTTTCATAGATTTAAGATGGATAAAATGATTTCTTGTGCTCCTCTCATATATACTGGAAAAAAATGAAGTATATGATCATATTGTATTTAAGCCAGATGAAGTCCATGTTTTCTAGATATATCAGATTTAATTCGGATGGCATGAAAAGGTCTGCATATGGACTCTCACAGTCTATTTCCATGGATTCTGCTAACATTGACTTAACATTGACCAGTTAATAAATATTAAAAGTTCCCAACTTGAACTGTTATAGTAAGTGGTTAATATCATGGGGTCTGACACAGAATGACTAAGTACAAATCTTGGTTTCACCACCTGGTAATTGTACAATTTAGGGCATGTTACTTAATCTGAATCTTTATTTATCTTATAAAATGTAGCAAGTAATACCACGTATTTCATAGGGTGGTTGTGAGGCTTGAGTTTGACAAGACAAGCACAATGCCTGTAACTTCAAAGTCCTCAGTAGCTATTATAATTATCTTGGCATTTTAGAGTTTCCAGTTTTAAATAATTCTATTTTCATGTCAAGATTATTTCTCTGGTAATAAATTACCTGATTTTGGATTCTGGGTCTCATAAGTATTAATTTGTCTACTGGTAGTTCATTACACATGCTTTAAGCTATTTATCTGTAGTCCTAGCACATTTCTGCATTTTATTTTCACATCTAAGAGAAGTCAGAGTTTCCTGTATCTTCTTCCTCTCTAGTAACTTATTGCTACATGATTTTACCTTTCTTTACCTCTCCAGTAACATTATTTTCCTTTGCTGTATGATATGGTATAAGAGGAACTGGTTTAGAAATAGGAGTCAGGAGATAAATAAGCTTGATAGTGTTTGATCTTCATTACCCATGAACAATTCTAATCCTCTCAAACCCTTAGTTTCCTTATCTGTTAAGAGAAAAGGGTGGACGACGTCAGCGTTTTCAAATCTTTTCACTATAAAGGATCTCATTTATTATTTCACTCCATATTCACCCTCAACTCTGCCTTTATAATCCTAGAGTTCAACAATTCAGGTTAGCAAGACAAAATCTAATCCTTAAAAGCCACAAGGCCATGCTATAACACAATAATTAATGGTCAAAAATCAATTTTATGAAATATGAGATTGTTTTATTTTTAGATTAATAAAAAATAGTTTTAAGTCAGTTTATGCTGTCACACAAATCACACCAAAAGAAGATAGGATACCTTTTATTGTGTACAACTAAGTTCCACGTCATTCTGTGCCCCTCTCCACACCACATGATAACTTTAGCCTGCCCTCCTTGGTAACTAGGGCTAGGCAGAGCACAGGAGTAAATTGACAATCCTATTGTAGTGGAATTAGTTATAGTAGGTCAGGTCATTTAACCAATGTGCAATAACCAAGGTAACCAGTCTTTCACATGGAGCTGATGACATTCCATTCAGATGTAACAAAGCCTAATATGTTGATAAGCCTAACCTGACTTACTGTGGATACATAGACAGTTTCTGTTTGATTCTGAATTAAAACGTAATTATTTATTTCCCAATGCTATTTGGATGGACATCAACAAGGCTCAGGATTCCAAGTTGAACATTTAAAAACTTGGGGACTGATTACGTTTTTCTAGTCATGTCTATCATTCTAAAATTAGTGATCTCCCCCTCAGCAAGTCAACCAGTTTTTTTTTCTATTTTTATTGTTGACCTTGAGTGATGTTAGATACGGATTATATTATATTCTCTTAGCTACTATTCCCTGAAAAGTTACTATTTCCTGTAAGTTCAAAAGCAAAAATAATGTATTTGAGATTGTCCTCCACGTAAAGGAATGAATATGTCTTGGAAAGGAGAGAACCTGTTTTTTCCCAAGAGTCTCATGAGGCCAAAATATGGTCATTTCTGCATTTACTTATGAATGTGATATTTAACAGCCTTAGGTGGGTCATCTTAAGGGTCAGGCAATCATCCGTGACTCTCACATGAACAAGAAAACCTCCCTGAGGGTGTGTAGGATCCAGACTTACAACCCATGAAGCAAAAGTCACAAAAAAATAGTGAAAAGACCCGTAGAGCTTGCTTCCTTCTTTGGCCTCATTTGCCGTCTATTTATTCCTGGAACATAAAAAAAGACAAATTTAGTCATAAATTATAGGCACACCTTTATTGATTCAACACTGGCAAAATGGGAAATAGTCCAAATGCTTTGGTTCATTATCAAACAACAAGAGCCAAAATCACAAACCCATTGCTTTTCTGGAAAGTTTTTAATGCTGCTTTATGCATGTATCTATACATCATGAAGATTTTTGGATTCTCCAAACTAACTTTGACACATCATAATGGCAACATTTGTTTTCTGGGATTCTACTGTCAGCTGCAAAATTTAAAAAAAAAAATCTAAAAATAAAAAAAAATCACTTCCTTCAGACTTGCTACAAAATGAATCTGATAGACTTAAAATTTGCTGTGAGACACAAGGGGTAGAAGCCATACGCCAGTGATAAGAATAGATGATTTCCTTTCTTCCGCCAGACTCTAACTAGAAATAGCAATATGTATGTGTACATAGAGAAAGAAAGAGGAAATATGAACAGATGTAGGAATATTTACAGAGAGGGAATGTCATTTTTAGTACTGAATTGGTGTAAATGAGGAAGGAAAATAATAGAATCCTAGAGTGGTGAATAATAGCTCCGGAGAAATGGCTCCTTTCTCCCTCCATGTTCAAAGCTCCTTGGCTTACAGCCAGATGGAGTTTTTCATTTTTTTATTAAATAAATTCGGATTCCCGTGATCAGTTTGGATTAGGCTGGTTTTTCAATAAAGAATATTCTAAACGCAGAGTTAGAAGGAGTTTCATGGAATTTTTCACTCAGAGCACATAGTAGAGTACCTACTGGTGTTTGAAGGCTCACGGTACCTGCTGAATATTCTAAAACAGAACTAGATGTGGGATGGCTAAGCAGCCAGCAGGTGAACAGTAGGTTAGCTTGAAATTGAGGATGCAGACAGAGCAAACTAGCTCTCTGAAGTTAAATTAATTTGTAGCTCCTATGCCTGGGAAGAAATCAAAGAGAATACCCCACAGTAGCCTGCAGTGCCCTTTCATTTCCATTTGGAAATGTATTTGATATTCCATGGAGGCAGGAATTTAATAAAGAAAACCAAGGAGTACACAGTGAGGAAAAAAGCCTTTTGCATTCAGAAAGCATAAAAATTAAAAGCAACTACTGGTTATTTTGAGGAAGACAGTTATTAAGTTGTGAAAACTGGTATTTTTTTCTTGCCAACGCAGAAGTCAACAGTCCATAATTTAATTTCTCTGTGTCTCAGTTATTCTTTAGATTCAGTGCCGTAAATTTCATGTTGAGGTTCCTAAATAACTGTTTAGGGAAATGGCCCTGTTACAGGAAAGCCGTAGTCATCACTGCATTAGCATAAATTCTTGTTTACTCAGGGTACATTTGATCACACCCAGTGTCCTAAAATAATTGTAAGGAGTGTTTAGGGTCCCAGGTTGGATAATTTATATGACCAACCTAGTCATCTACCATGAGGGAAGATAAAATAGTGTGGCCCCAAAGACATTTGGGAAAATCTGTGAATATGGACAGTGAATATGCCCCTCAGTAGGTCACACACACTCAATTAATTTGACTGTTGTAATGTTTTAACCTTTTTTAAAACAATTCTTTAAAAAGGAAATATTCTCTTCCTTTAATACATCTTCCCTTCTTTAGGGGATGGGGCCTGATGATAGTTGACTTTTTGTTTCTGAATATATTAAGTGTAAGTAAATGTGTCAGGTTATATGATCCATAATGCTATTTGACTTTTAACAAACTATTGCTGAAATATAGTAATTGAACATATTTAATTTTGCACTATCTTCTCAAAGGCAAAATAAGAGGGGCAAGAGAGGCAGAAAAGAGGAAGGAAGGAAAAGGGGACTGAAAGAGGGAAAAAGAAGAAATATATTTATCAATTTATATTTGAAAGATACAAAACTATTTCTATGTTGAAGGAAAATGGGCTTCTTGAGTATTTCAGAAACATGATTAATTTTATGAGACTGTGTCTGCATTTGTTCTCAAAGTATGGTAGATACCTAGAACTCTAGAATTTCTTGAGATGCTTTCAGGGTATCTGCAAGGTCAAAGATTTATTTTAATAATAATACTAATATATCTTTTGAGTTTTTTATCATGTTGGCTTAAGAATGTCCATGATAAAGCAGTGAAAATTATTAATTTTATTGTCTCGATCCTTAAAGTACACATCTTTTTAGTATTCCAAAAGTGTCAACATAGGAAAATACATACACAAAAATAAAAGCATAGTGGGTTTTGCATGGTAAACACTTCTGAGGTCATTTGTGTTTCAAGTTGAATTAGCTACCTTTTTTTTTTTTTTCTTCATGAAACACCATTTTTACTTGAAAGGACAGTCAATAGAAAAACTTGCTATTCAGACTTGGATACTTGTTACACATTTCTCAAAAATGAACAAAGTGAGCCAGCTACTTCAAGGAAAATAATATTTACTGCCAAGAATGAAATTCAAGTTTTTAAGTTAGAAATTTACAAAACATGTATCTGCCACTGGGAGCTTGACAGCTTCCCAACATTCAAGCACCTTTCTGATGGGATTGGTGGTGAGAGTAGCAAATGAGACTTTTTGCTAATCTATAAATGTTTCAACATTTGGAAGATGTGTCTAATACAATGTACCAATCCAAATAACCAGTGATTGATGTGACAGAATCATGCATGGGTAAAAGATCTATTCAAAATACCAGCTAGATCAGTAGATTTTTACATAACATAGCACAAAACGTTTATAAATATGGTGCTAGATTTCACATTACAACTAATTTTCAAAACCCTGCTTATTGAGTTTTGCTGAAGTGTTCAAGGATATCTCTACAATTATGTGAGAAGGCTATCAAAGTACACCTCCCTTTTCCAACTACATGTTTGTTTGAGATCAGATTGTTTCTATGTAATTCGACCAAAACAACATAACAGAACAATGTCAACGCAGAAAGTATTTTTAAATTAAACCAATAATTTTTAAGATTTATAAAAATGGAAAGGACTACCACTATACTCAATAATAATTTTGTTTTGGCCGATATAGGTGTTTTTTAAAAAATATTATTTTTGATGGGGTAAAAATAAATATTTAATAGACTGGGCACAGTGGCTCATGCCCATAATCCCAGCAACTTGGGAGGCTGAGACAGGCAGATTGCTTGAGCTCAAGAGTTTGAGACCAGCCTGGGCAGTCTGGTGAAACCCTGTCTCAAAAAAAAAAAAAAAAAAAAAAACAAGAAAACAAAAATAAAAAATATTGGCTGGGCATAGTGACATGTGCCTGTAGTCCCAGCTATTCGGGAGGCTGAGGTGGAAGATGGCTTGAGCCAGGGAGGTGGAGGTTGCAGCGAGCTGAGACCATGCCACTGCACCCCAGCCTGGGCAACAGAGCGAGACAGACTCTGTTTCAAAAAGAATAAATATTTGATAAATATTTTTAAAATCTGTTTTGATTTTTAGTATGGAATGTATTTGTTGCTATATCCTGTATAACCAAAAGCTAAAGAGCTTCAAGGGGATATTCAATAATTTTCAAAAGCACAAAAGTTCCTGAGACCCAACAGTTTGGGATTCACTGTCTGCATCGTTGTTCTTTGTTGTAATGATTGTAGACTGGTCATCCTCAACTCAGATAACAGATTAAGCTAAAGTAGGTCAATATTTCTATTTAGAAAAAAGTGAAGAGGAAAGAGAGAAAGGAAAGAACAGCAAAGGCAACGTATTGCCATAGGGTGGTTCCACATTTTAAGGCACCCTGTGTAGCCTGAGATCAGTATCACTGTAATGACTGTTTTCTCTTTATTTCCATACCACCCTCTTGCTGTTTGGGAGGATTATCTGTACTGCCACCAGGATAACAAACAGACCATTTCAAAGAATCAGGTTAACATTTTCTCCCCAATAGGAAAATGCTAAACTAGGCTTGAGTTCAAGTAAAGCATTACTGCTTTTAATCAATTTAGAAAAATAGTTACATAATTTTGTACGTTTACGTTCATGAGCATCACATTAAAGAGGTATGCTTTTGTAGATTTTAATACCAAAATTTGACATTAGAAAAAAATCCATTTTTTCTGCTGGCTTGAATAAAGCTATTGTCAAATATGTTTTCTAGGACCCACGCTTATATTTTTCTCTGTTTTATTTTAAAATATGTCATAGATACATATAAGTATATGAAATATATGTATATCTTAGAGAATAAAATGGAAAATGACCATGTATGTGTCAACCAATTTATGAAATAGAACATTACAAATTTGCATTCTGATACCCTCTCCTGTAATTGAACTATGTTCATTAATTTACTGGAAAAGTCTTTATATTCTATTAGCTGAATAATTGCATTTGGATATGAATAGTGGTGCCCATATAACGAGAACACAAATGATTTTTAATCAGTAATGACTAATTTCATCATGGTTCCATTAAAATCAATTTAGTCAACAAGACTCACAACCTAGAATTTAAAGTTCACATCTCCAAGGGCCTTTTAATCTATTCTTACAGAGCTTAGAGGAAAAAGTTTCCTTTGCTCTTAAATATGTGCCTTGAATGTTAGTCATTAACTTTTATAATTGTTTGCTCCTGGTACAATTACTACACACTTTGCAATACTAGAGTTTAAGATAACTCTGTACTCTAAGAATACTACATGTTATTTTAAAACCTTTAGAAAATACGCAAGAATCCAAAGATGAAAAAACCACCCATAATTCCATCACACAACATTAACCTTGAAAATTGCATCTTTATCCTTCTCATTTAAAAATATAAATATACTTTCTTAATCCTCCTCTCTAAAACTCATATTGTAAATAAAGGAGAAAAATAAGGCAGATACCAAGTTTAATAATATTTCTGTGGAACATTTCAGCAGTGCAAAAACAAACTAAAAATCATACTGAAATAACAAAGTTATTTGGTATTTTAAGTTTCTGAGATCTTGGTTTCATTTTTATGTATATATTTCAGTTATTTTTTGCAGCATAATAAACTAAAAAATTTAATGACTCAAAACAGTAATGATTTATGATTTCTTATGATTCTATAGTTTATATGAACAGTTTCTCTGCTGGTTACACTTGGCCTCACTTATGTGCATTTCGCTGAGAGAGAGGTTTCAAGATGGCCTCACTCATATGCCTGACAGCTAGTGCTGGCTGTTGACTGAGTGCCTCAGTTATTCTCCACGTGACTTTCTGTCTTCCATTTGGCTAGACTTATATGGTAGTGTCAGAGACAGCAATGGCAAAAGCTGTAAGGCCTTTTGAGACCGTGGCTGCAGAGCTCATGCAGCGTGACTTTCACCATAATCTACCAGTCAAAGCAAGATACAAGGCCAGGCCTGATTTACAACAAGAGTAAAAGGCATCCCTTTTGGATTAGAGAATATTTAAAAATTTTTTGATCATTAATCTAGCACAAAGTTGTAAAATGTATGAACTACTTACTATTAATGAAAAATTGTGTTCCTTTTGGGGGAACTTTCTTACTATTTGAAGTTATCAAATGATATAAAGAAATACCAAACTTGTTGGGGAAATAAGATCATGTTTTTCTGGCAAAAGCTGACATTTTCATATAATGAATGTCACAAATTCCAATGCCTATGAAGCTACGATAGTAACAAACATCACTGAAATGAGCCAAGTCAAGATTGGAGTAATCTGGACCATATATGCTCTATCTGAAAATGGAAAAGTCGATGGTTCTTTTTTTTTTGGCTGAATAAGTCCAGTGATGCCTGGACCACTGATATTTTAAAACAAAGATTAAATATTGGTAAGTAATTTTGTTAAACAACATGAATCTAAAAGTTACATGGAAAGACAAGAGACCCAGAATAGAGAGCACAATACTGAATAAGAAGAACAAAGTCAAAGGATGGACACCACCTGACTTCAAGACTTACTATAAAGTTACAACAGTCAAGATAGTGTAGTATTGGCAAAATAATAGATCAATGGAACAGAGGAGAGCTCCCTAAAATAGACCCAGACAAATACAGTCAACTGATCTTTGAGCAAAATCAAGTCAGTGGAGAAAAAAATCGCCTTTTCAACAAGTGGTACTGGAACAATAGAATGTCCATATACAAAAAAAAAAAAAAAAAAAAAAAAAAAAAAAAAAAAAAAAAAAAAAAAAAAAAAAAAAACCAATCCAGACATACCTTTCACAAAGATTAACTCAAAATGGACCGTAAACCTAAATTCAAACACAAAATTATGAAACTTCTAGAGGATAATGTAGGAAAAAATATAGGTAAGCAAATTTGGCAATGCATTTCTAGGTATAACGTCTAAATAATAATCCATGAAAGGAGAAGTTGATAAGTTGGACTTTATTAAAATTAAAAACTTATCTTCTACAAAAGATACTGTTAAAAGAGTAAAAAACAACCCACAGATTGAAAAAAAATTTGCAAAACACACTTGTGATCAAGGGCTTCAATCCGAAACACACAACAAATTATTAAAAGGAAAGAAAGAAATTTAAAAATAGATAAAAGATCTGAACAGACACCTCACCAAGGAATATATAAAAATGGAGAGTAAACATAAGAATATGTTTAACGTCATATGTCATTAGGCAATTGCAACTTAAAACATCTATTATATACCATTACACGTGTATTAGAATGGCTAAAATACAAAAAAAAATGGCAATAGCAAATGCTGACAAGGATGTAGAACTTTTTTTGCTGGTGGCAATGAAAAATTGTACAGCCACTTCAGAGGACAGTTTGGCAGTTTCTCACAAAGCTAAACAGTTTTACCATACAATCTAGCTATTGCACTCCAATATATTTAATTGAGTTGAAAATTTATGTCCTGATAAAAATGTATGCTTGAATGTTTATAGCAGATTTGTTTATAATCACCAAAAACTGGAAGCCACCAAGGTATTCTTCAATAGACGAATGGATAAACTGGTACATCTAGACAATGGATTATTACCCAGCAATAAATATAACCTATCAAGCCACGAAAATGCATGAAGGAATCTTAAATGTATATTGCTATGAGAAAAAAGCCAGTCTGAAAAGGCTACGTACTTTATGATTCTAGTGATATGACATCCTGGAAAAGGTACAACTATAGAAATAGTAAAATGATCAGTGGTTGCCTGGAGTTTGGTAGGGATGGCAGGAGTGTAATGAATAGGTGAAGCTCAGGGATTTTTAGGATGCTGATATTATTCCAAATGATATTTTAATACATATATATGACATGCATTTGTCAAACCCATAGGATTATGAAAAGTAAAGGGTAAACCATAATGTCAGCTATGGACTTCAGTTAATGATAATGTATCAATATTGGTTCATGAATTAAAACAACTATACCACATTAGTGTAAGATGTTTGTAATAGGAGAAACTGCATTGCAAGGGATGGGGACCTGATATATGAGAATAGTCTGAACTATCTATCTGTTCAACTCTTTGGTAAATAAAAATTTTTAAATAAAATATTAAATAACCATTTTGTGTTGCGTGATTTTGTTTCCTGATAAAGTAAAATAGTTTGAGTGGAAAATCTCAGCTGGGCTTGGTGGCTCACGCCTGTAATCCCAGCACTCTGGGAGGCTTAGGTGGGCAGATCACCTGAGATGAGGAGTTCGAGACCAGCCTGGCCAACATGGTGAAACTCCATCTCTACTAAAAATACCAAAATGAGCCAGGTGTGGTGGTACATGACTGTAATCCCAGCTATTTGAGAGGCTGAGGCAGGAGAATCCCTTGAACCCAGGAGGTGGAGGTTGCAGTGAGCTGAGATGGCACCACTGCACTCCAGCCTGGGTGACAGAGAGGCTCCATCTCAAAAAATAATAATAATAATAATATAAATAAATAAAAGGAAAAAGTGTCCCTTCCATGAGTAAATTAGTAGCATCTTTGATAGGTCCTAGGTAATTTTTTTTTCTTTTTTAGCTAGAAGATTAAGTAGATCTTGATGCTTTTCACAGGGGATATTGTAGAACAGTATTGTATAGTGTAAGTTGTAGAAACATTTCTACTGAGGAGCAGATGGTGAAAGTAAAATATTCAAATGCATAGGCCTCTAATATCAAGGCAACTATTTGTAAATACATATTTTGGGAACTTTCCTGTTCAGGAAATTTATTGTTAAGCAGTATTGTCTTTCAAACCATATTTGCGAGATTTGAAAAGTCACTTTGAAGAAAGGAAATGAAGCATACCATCAGCAATTTTCAAAAGTTCTGAGACATTTTTCTACAATATTGATATAATAAAGATGAACACATTTGGAAAATGCTCTCAATATTTTCATTGTGAAGAGTATTTATTTTTGTTGCTGGAACAACCAGAAGCAAATGTGGGAAGACTGAGAAAGTGTGAAATTTTATTTCTCCACGCAAAGAATACTTTAGATAACAATTACTGTCCCAACTACTAGCTTGAGAACTGGTGTCCTTTTTATTACACTGTGATCTACCTGTGTGGAGTTGGGTCAGGCTAATGAAGACTAAAGATAATGTCAAATATGTCCTGTGTCCCCTCCCACTTTATATTCTCTTTGACCACCAGCAGCTCATGCTATGACCCGATTGGGTCTGTTCTCCCTCAGCGATTCTCCTCACCCCGATCCTAGTTTAAAAGATTTCATTGCCTCATTTTCTTTGCATCCAGATTTTGCTTTGAGTCTGCAAAATGACAGATTATTGGCTAATCCCACTGAATGATTTAGGTTGAAGATGGCTTCAATTAAGTCTTCCTCAGGAGATGCGGATTTTAATGGGTACTTGAAAACACAGCATCTTGTCTCAAATAAACTTTGAGTGACATAATTTTAGTCAACAGGTCTGGTCAGAGGATGTTGCCGTGGGTAGAACACCCTCCTCCAAGGACTGGTTTTGGTGTGTCCCCAGGCATTATCGGTAGAGCTTATATAGGAAGGTAAATAGAAGCTCTTAACTGTCAGCAAGCCTACTTGAGCATTGCATTTGGGGCTTAGAACTTCGTGAATTTTTTGCTTATTCCACCTGATATAATCTTAGCAACTTTGGATGAAATGCATTTAAGGATTGAATCAAAAGACTTCCTAAGTCGCATAAAGACTGTTTCAGTTATCTGCTAGTAAAAGTGAATAGTGTTCCATATATAGAACTAGTAAATGCATCAGATGAAGTAGAAGGATGCAGAGCCCTTCATTGACCCAGGGTTTCAGCTCTAGGGGCAAACTCACTCTTTGAAATGTTGTTAAAGTTAAAAATAAAAAGCCAGACACAGACTAGTTATAAAATAAACCAACTTCAGTTATATAAATCTGACTTCCTTTTCTAAGAAAGCAGTTATTTTTTCAGCACCTGTGTATTCTACTCCTCAGTACCTGTATGCTATTTAATACAATTTGAATATGTCAATTCTAATATATTTGTTTCTCTTATTTTCCAAGCCACAGAAGCAATAAACAATGTAGAAGAAAGCAGAATCGATATTGGTGGTAGGCAAACTGAACATATCAATAAGTTTTGGACAATAACATTTAGAAAAGCTATTGACATTTTTCTGTTCTCTAATGCTGATAAGTAAACAATTCCTGCTTACTTATGGGTAGCCTCAGATACATGAATAGCCTCAAGCTGATGCCCTATACCATGATGTCATCAACAGCTAAGAATATTTCAATATCATAATCCTATACACTTGGGATGAAAAAAACTATTTTAGGAGTTTACAAATTTCATTGGTGTCTTTCCATCTTTCTTTCCATCTTTTGTTAGGAAAAAAATCAAAATATATCATTTATCTTTGCAATGTTTTTCATATATCATATGATACTGTGTTTTCCCCTTATAGATCCAGGACTGCATAGACAGCTGTATTTTCTGCAAAGACCATCCAATGTAGTAGCCATTGAAGGAAAAGATGCTGTCCTGGAATGTTGTGTTTCTGGCTATCCTCCGCCAAGTTTTACATGGTTACGAGGCGAGGAAGTCATCCAACTCAGGTATTTCACATTTAAGACTTTTTTGTAAAGTGTACTTTTGTATGGTATATGCTGCTATTTATGTTTCTCTAATTTGATATAAGTACCTACAGTACTAGGGTTTTTCATAATAATTGAATATTTTTCCACATTTCTTGGCATGATACAGTTATATGAAAGATATTTAGCCACTGGGATGAGAAGATGAGGAAAAGATCAAAATCCATGAGATCAATTCTGAAAGGAAACTGAGGAAGTCAGGGCTGCCTTTGAGATGGTCCTGCCCAAAGAGTCTTCAGCAGAGAAATTGTGGTGGATTCCATTATAAGAAAGTGGTATATAGAGAGGTTTGATCCTTAATATTCTGTGTCACACACAAAAGATAACTATGTGAAGTGATATGATCATCAGTTCGATTGTGATAATCATTTCACAATGTATACATATACCAAAACATTACAGTCTACACTGTTATTATATGCAATTTTTGTCAACTGTACTTCAATAAAGCTAAGGGGAAAAATGAAACTAAATTTTTCTGAGTTCAAATATGTAGCATGTCATTATATAGTTTGAGCAATTTTTTTAGCTTCAACTATATCGCTCATATTCCCAGCTATAACAAATATTTAAGGGAAGACAGAATAACTTGGCTGGCTTTGAATTGCTGGAACATTAATATTAAGATACAGTTAGAAAGTAAACTCTCAATAGAATGGAATACTTAGTCTTTCTGATGAAATGGATCTTACTTAATTTCATTGATTTTTGAGGACTGGTATTCTCCTTTTTAACATACTTATTTTTAAAGAGAAGGTAAGTCCATCAATCATAAATTAATCTTTAAATTTCATTTACCTTAAATATTTAGATAACAACAAGGCATGGCATATGATATTACAATATTTTTGAGAACATTAGAACACACAAGAAATCCAGTTACCATTTCAGCACATCAAGGTGTGTTCTGTGCGTTTAGCCAAGCACTCTTAGTGCAGTATCAAATATGGTTTTGTACAAAGGTCACTAAATTGGATTTCAGGACACAGGACATTGATTTTCACTTCAGAGTACCACTTCTCTAGACCTCAAGGTTCTCAAATCCAAAATGAGAGATTTGGACTAGATTATCTATCTTTTTTTTTTTTTTTAGCACTAAAGTTACTTCCAAGTTTAATCTGCTTCATTTATTTGATCGCTACACACAATCTTCCAATGGGAGTAGTTTACCTTGAGTGAATTTTTGGATCAATAAGTGAGACTTTAATCAAGCCCTTATGATACACAGTTTCTTTCCAGTGTCTTAATTTGAGCTTTGGTGGAGGTCATTTAAAGCTCTGAGTATCTTGCTTAATATATACATATGTTAATTTACTCTGAACCTACCCTATGTCTTGCAGGTCTAAAAAGTATTCTTTATTGGGTGGAAGCAACTTGCTTATCTCCAATGTGACAGATGATGACAGTGGAATGTATACCTGTGTTGTCACATATAAAAATGAGAATATTAGTGCCTCTGCAGAGCTCACAGTCTTGGGTAAGTTAGTGGCTGGAGATGAGTTTATATTGTACCTTTCAAAGTATATCACCGCGACATTTTAATGCTCATCACTGAATTGATTCCTATGTTTATTAGTGTGAAATTGCAAAGTCCCAATACTCCACACATGTCCTTGCTTTGCTCTGATTAATTGCATAGGGGTTATATGCAATGTTTGAATACTTATTAATTAAAATCCAGATATATTATGCTTTAGTCTAATTATTCCAGTGATACAGCTGAAAAGTACCAAAAATTATTAATGGCAGATGTGTTGAATAATAAATATGATATTCCAAAATATCTGGGAAAATAAATGAAGGAAAATTGTACAAAATATTTATCCTTGAGGGGAAAAAGGCAGATGTTATTTGAGATGACAGGGTTTCTGACATTAGATTCAGTATGTTGGTAAGATTGTTTTATTAACATGGGAATACTGTGAGTGTTGAAAGTGAACCATTAAAATAAGGTATATGTAAGGAAAAGTTGCATAGCAAGAATATAATTTAAAGAGATTTAAGGAGCATTGAGGGGTTCATTATATTCCAAAAGGCAGGGTTACCCATGTGCCATTGCAAACGAATAATTCTTATACATGGCAGATATTCAGACAAACACATATTTTTATCAATTACTCCAGATTTATTTTAACCAGTTTTATTTGAATTATGTAGTTTGGAGAAAGTGCCTTAACATCTGGATTTCAGTTGCTTTTTTTCTGTAACAACAACCAAACATTGAATCTTAGGAATTTTTCCTCTGGAATAAATCTTTTTGCCTTTTAAAGAATCTCAGAAAAATCATAGTCTATTTAAAAGTTATTAAGTAAAAATGAAAATATATCATATGCTGATTATATTTGCTAAGTTATACCATGATATTATTCCATCCATTTTGCTTTTTGTCTTCAAAGGTTATTCAGAAAACACTTTCATCTGTGGACATGGTAATAATGTATATCATGGGTTAGATAATGACGTTGCTTGTTCTTTGATCAAATCATAAACATTAAACCAGGAATGGGCAAAAGACTTAAACTCTGGATTTAGAGGTAGTATTATACCAACTAAAATATTAGCTGCCTTTAAAATGGCACAGTTTAATTGAGTCATATTTCATATTTTAGTGAAACAAAGAATAGAGAACTTTCACATTTGTAGTATCAAAATTCAGTAACACAAAATGGTTATGATGGAAATTGTATTGTGCTGTATATTACTGATTATAAGGCAGATTTGGTTATGGAATACGCTAGAATTTACACTGGTCATAGGTAAACCATTACTTGCATGAGGTCAAATTTTATTTCAAATTAATGCACATTATTTTGACATGTAATGGTTCGTTGATATCTGAGATAAACATATGCAAATACTGATTTCTGGGGATAAACTAAATTAGCCTATATATATATACACACACACACACATATACATATGTGTGTGTGTATATATACATATACATATATACACACACACATACATATGTGTGTATATATACATATACATATATACACATATGTATACATAAACATATATATGGATATGTACACATATATATGGATATATATACATATATGGATATATATTTTGTAATTTACACAATTCACAAAGAAAAAATGCCAGTATGAGTATGCCAATACATATATATACACATATATGCACACATATATGTGTATATACGTATATATGTATATATACGTATATATAGGTTTGTATGTACATATACACATATATGTACATATACACATATATGCACATACATACATATACACATATATGCACATACATACATATATGTACATATACACATATATGCACATATATACATATATGTACATATACACATATATGCACATATATACATATATGTACATATACACATATATGCACATATATACATATATGTACATATACACATATATGCACATGTATACATATATGTGTGTATATATGTATTGGCATACTCATACTGGCATTTTTTCTTTGTGAATTGTGTAAATTACAAAATAGATGCTGTTTGATACATATAAAACTATCCAAAGATGCACAAGAAAATATTTAATAATTATTTCCACTACAGGCAGTGCATTTCTATACCTCTGAAGTGAATACTTTTGGTATCTTGGCATGTTTTATTCCATAAACTTCTCATATTTCATTGATGCACATATGCCCACATAAAGTTTGGTAGTGGTATGACACTTGGATGCTTCTTTGATTTTTCCTTAGGCCAGATGATTAGTCTCTATTACAATACCTCTAGTGAACCTTGACTAGTGTTATTATGTAAAAAATATTGAAAATAAGCATCCAAAAAATGCTCCACATTACTAATCATTAGAGAAATGTGAATGAAAACCACAATGAGAACCACCATCTCACACCAGTCAGAATGTCTATTACTAAAAGGTCAAAAAATAACAGATATTGGCGGGGTTGTGGAGAAAAGAGAAGGAGAATGTTTGTACACTGCTTGTGGGAATGTGACTTAGTTCAGCCATTGTGGAAAGCAGTGTGGTGATTCTTCAAATAACTTAAAGTAGAATTACTATTTGACCCAACAATCCTGTTATTAGGTATATACTCAACGGAATGTAAATCATTCTACCATAAAGATACATACATGCGTATGTTCATTGCAGCACTGTTCACAATAGTAAAGGTATGGAATCAACGTAAATGCCAATCAGTGGTAGACTGAATAAAGAAAATATGGTAAATATACACCATGGAATACTATGCAGCCAGATAAATAACAAGATCATGGCCTTTGCTGCAACATGGATGGAGCCATTATCTTAAGTAAACTAATACAGGAGCAGAAGATCAAATATGGCATTTTCCTATTTATAAGTGGAAGCTAAACATTGAGTACACATGGACACAAAGATGTAAAGTGTGTCCTTATGTACTTGATGTTTAGTTTCCAATGTGGGACACTGGGGCCTACTGAGAGTGGAGGGTGGGAGAAGGAAGAGAACCAAAAAACTATCGAGCACTATGCTTATCACCTGGATGACAAAATAATCTGTACACCAAGCCCCAGTGAGATGCAACTTATCTATATAACAAACCTGTACTTGTACCTCTGAATCTAAAGTAAAAGTTAAAAAAATTGACAACATAAATTAACATAATATAATACAGTTAATATGCATTAATAATTTAATCTATGTGTACACATGTATGTAAAACATGTACATATGCACACATGTGCATGCATATTTATATGTGTATATATGTACATATATGTGGATAGATATACACATAGATATATTAGAAACAGCATTTACTGAGTTCAAACCATGTGAGACAGTTATTTGTTACAGTATCCTCTGTGGGAAGTACGTAGGTCGAGCCCATTAGATAACAACCCTCTTGCCTTCTGTACTTCTGTACCAAGTGAGAAACAAGAACAGCAGTAAGGCATAGGGTAAGTCAAACATCACCTTAATTTGTTGAAGAAGCTGCCGTTGAGCATGGTTTGCATCTGCATGGGAGGCACATGCCCATCTGGACATGGGCAGTGTCTATATTGGCAGGATGTCACTCAGGTGTCAGCTTGTCTCACTGCTTGGTGGCTGGTGGCAATGGAGAGCACTTGCTCTCTTTGGTCAGGCCTGTTCCCAAGAGAGAATTGTAGGTGAAAGGAGTCTCTTCAAACTTCCAGGCTCAGTAAGTTATCTGTCATGTATCCTGATCCAGGCTCCCCTCAAACCAAGAAAAAGTGGGTACTGGGGAGTGGTGAGGTCAGAAGTCATTCCCTCGAGGAGCTGCCTCTCTAGGGAAGAAAATATCAGTATTGAGGCAGAAGTATTGAACATCCACACCCCAACCTTAGGTGTTACGTTCAATCCCGTTTTACAAACAAAGGCATTTTAGCACAGAAAGATAAGTGGCTATCCCAAGGGAGGATCCAGATCCAAATCCAGGCATCCGACCAAAGATATGGTCGGATATCCCCCACATATCTTAGGCATATGCTTTACTATCTGCCCTGTCCGCTCCACACATTCTTATTCATCGTTTTTTATTATTTATTTTTAATCTTACTGAAACAGCTATAAAAAGAAGCGGGTTTATGTGATGTAAATAAGAACAATCTGAAATTTTAGTTTGGTTAATAATTAGTCACTTACATAAAATAAAATACGTGACCGTAATGTAATGATCTTGACAAAGCTGAAAGGCTGACAGGGGAGCAGGGAAGAAAGGAATACAAGCTGTTCTTTGAAAATGAGGTTAAAACAACTGCCATACTTCGAATCTGTAGACACAGAGGCAGGTGAAAAGTGTACTCAGTATCGGGTATTGCTTATTTTTTTACTGTAACTTCTTGTTTATTCAAAGTGGTGTGCCGTTTGTATAATCAGAAAAATAAATGTGGAGGTATAAAAGTTGACATGTTTATGGTTTAAAAATGAGATAAATAAAAATGTTAAAACTCAGAAAATATTGAGATTATGCTAACATACACATAATCCAAAGACCTGGACTTTGCAAACACACACGCGCGCGCGCGCACACACACACACACACACACACACACACACACACACTCACGTTTGTTTTCTCCATATAAGTGAAATGTATGCTATATTGTATCCTCATTTTCACTTCAGGATAAATCATGGCATCTTTCTTTGTGTGTGCCTGTGCACATGTCTATGTTCTTCAGTTCTAATTTTTTTTCCTTTTTGAGACAGGGTCTTGCTCTGTTGTGGCCTTGAGTTCATGGGGTCAGAGGATCATCCATTCTCAGCCTCCCAAGTATCTAGGACCAAATTTGGCTATTTATTTTTTGTTTCTTTTTTTCTTCTTTTTTTATAGAGACAGGGTCTGGTTATATTGCCCAGGCTGATCTCAAACTCCTGGGCTGAAGTGATCCTGCCACCTTGGCCTCCCAAGGTTCTGGGATTACAGGCATGAGCCATTGCACCCAACCTTCAGCTTTATATTGTGGAACATTATCATGTTTCTTAGTTTTAATTAAGCGAGGTGTGGTGGCTTGCACCTGTAGTCCCAGCTACTCAGGAATCTGAAGGAAAGGATCTCTTGAGCCTAGGAGCTCTAGTCCATCCTGGGGAACATAGCAAGATCCTGTATCTACAAAAACAAAAACAACCCACTAAGTTAATTATCCTTAAGTATCTTTGTCATTTATTTGCTCATATCTGAGGGAAAAGTATCCCAGAAATACTTAAACCCTCACTGGCAGAGCAAAACTTTGCCTCCCTTCAGAGTGCATTTTCCCCCACAATTTTGAATATCTAAACATTTTATAAAATGGAGTCTCCTTGTAAGTATTTATATTCCTATTAAATTAAGATTTCATTTTATAGTTTTCTTGGACATTTGCATTTTACATTTTGTGAATTTGCTGTCTTTTTTGACCTTCATACATTTATTGAAACATTTATCCTTATTTTATTGATTATAGGAACTCTTTATATAAGAATAATATTGACTATGTTGTGTATGCCTTTGCATTTTTACATTTTGCATATGGCACCAAATCTTTTTCTTCGTGGTTGCTAGCATTGTCATTAGACTTACATTTTTATTCTATGAACCGTGCTATCTCTAAAAATCTGGTTATGGATTACATGTTGAATGTTTAAATTAGAAGCATGATTAATTTCTAAAAATAGTGATATGTTTATATTTTGAGTTTTCATGGTCTTGGTGCTTTTTGTCTGTTTTTAAGGAATTTTTTTTGGTAATTGGACATATTTTAAAGGTCTCTCATGGACTTTATATCATTTATAACTACTCTAGAAGGCATAATTTACTTCAGGATTTGGTTGATATGCTGTTTTAATTATTCTAAAAGGCTCCAAAAATGAATATTTGTATAATGTTTGAAATAATCTTTGACTACTCTGATATAAAGTTAGGATTATCCTGCAGGACTGAGTTTATATGAACAATTGAATTTATTGCCTTCTTAAAATGGATGATAAGAAAATAACTTTATTATCAATGTTATTTAAATTTACCTTTCATAATTTTTAAGAATTTAATCATATTTGTATTCTTCATAAGATAAAATCCCACAAGAAATCCAAGCTTCTGCTTATAAAACTTTAATCACACATTTTATTAGACTCTTGTTTTGCCTTTCAACTTGCAGTCCTTTCTTGTACTTCACTGTCTGTGAATGTGAACCTTCATGAACTAACAGACTTTTCAAGTAGAATATCATTTTATAGACTAGAAGAAAAGACATTTTGTTGCCCTCCTCAGTAATTTTACAGAGTGAATATACATTAAATATAATTTGAAGCTTAGCATTTTGTTTCCTTCTTATAAAATAAAAATGGAAAATTCCATAATCATTAAGCTTTTTGGAGATATCTTTATTAGACAAGATTAATGACAACCTTATTTATAATAAATAAAATAGAAATAAGTTTATAGATATTTTCTTTATCATAGCCATTTATGGTAGCATTTCTGACTTACAGTAACCATCGATAAAGTATTGGTGGACACCTTTTGGGTACAAGGATTGCACTAGGTTCTGGGAAGACTACAGAAACATCTGAAACCTGGCTTCAGTGGGCTTCATATAATTACAATTCATAAAATCAGTTGGCCTAATACCATCTGAATAAACTTTTATTTAAAAAAAGAACGAAAACGTTATATGTAAACAGGGACTCTGGGAAGATGTGAAGAGTTGGTAGTTTCCACTCTCATAGAAAACAAAGCCCGAAGCGGCAGGGGTGGGAGGAGTCCTAAAGAAGAAAATGTGGAAGGAGGCTCTTGGAATATTGTTGTCAACTTTTTAATTTAATTTTAGCCATGACTACTTGTATTATTTATTTTAAAATCTAACTTTTATAAAAGAAGTCAAAAGTGGTATTTTTCCATTCTTATGTTCAATACGTCCAGCTTTCTGGCTCAAGGATTTTAATCTGACTATAATTGTGAACATGTCCTTTTCTGTATCTGCCCATCCCCAACTTTTACACAGCTCCACACAGGAAGAAAGACAGCCCTCCATAAATGTTCTAGAGATTTGCCACTGCTTTGGGTCTAGATTGATCCCATGTCTGAATCAGTGCAGAAATGCATAATTTAAAAAGTGATTTGATCTTTTACAAAGTGCCAGGCTTTGGACACACCTTGTGTACTGTCCTTACACACACAGGTGGAGATGAGTGGGAACTTTACTGAGGATGGTCTCTTCAGTAGGAGCCATTAAGTGGAACATCAGTGAGAAAATAAAAATATCTTTGAACTTTCCAGAAATGGTTCTAGAATTCCCTTTAAAGCAGTTGTGTAGCAACACAAAAAACTTGTAATTGCCCTCTAGGAATGTGTTAAGTAGGGTTCTCTCTATAGAGCTGAGCGTGTCCACCTTGCGCAGATGTGTTCAATAAGCCTGAAGATGATAGACTCAGAATATTTATATATAGATATAGATATACATACACACGTATATTTTTGTATATGTGCATACATATACATAAACATAGTATATACATATATATGCAATACATGCATTTACTCTCTATTTCTAAAGTTTCCTTTTAAACTTATTATTTTCTTTCAAATGCATACGATTATCTCAACCATTAAATGAGGTTCTGATTCTGCAAATACATAATAGACTAAGCTATTCAGAAAGGTCTAGAAAAATCATCTTAAAAGTGATTTAAGAAGAGGCCAAATAAAGATATATGGGTGAAGTTAAACACCCCTGTTAAACATTACTGTTTTGTAAGATAGCTGGAAAAGTCCACCTTAGTAGCTCATTGCTCAAAATGCTTTAGAAATTTTGAAACATATGGCTGGATATACGGTGAACTAATGAATATAGTTTCTAGTCCTAGATATGCAGCTCAACCACAGTGTGAGTAGAAAACTAGCAACCAACTGTTGAGTGCCTCTTGTGTACTAAGCATTCCGCCAAGTAGTCTTTGGGCATAAGAAGATACGACACAGATACAGGCCTCAAGGATAGGTAGGGAAAAAGACAAGAAGCAGGCAATTGCTAACAAGGCCAAAGAGCTGCTGAGAAAGAGGAAGACAAGGGGCCCTGAATAAAGAATGCAACAAAGATGAGAGAATGGGGGAGGGAGTGTTGAGGGGAGAGTATCTGACAGGAGGTAGTAAATGTGCAAAGGTCTGGAAATAAGCGGGATGGGGAATGGGAAGTGAATTATGTGACTAAAGATTGTGGGTACAAAGGAATCTGATGCTGGATGGGAGAATCCATATAGGTCTTGAGTATTTTGCTCATGTGGTTAGATTTATCTTAAGGGCAATGGAAACATAGGGAAAGATTTCTGATTGTGGCTTGTGAGCTATTTAATCTTAGCCAGCTATGTAAACCTCTAATCTTCAATTCCTTCATTATTTTCTTCATATTTGTAGAGCTTTAGGAGCTACAAGTGCAGTTTTGTTACCTGGATATTTCCCATCATGGTGAAGTCTGGGCTTTTAGTATAACATCACCTGGATAGTGTACATCGCACCTATTAAGTAATTTCTTATTCGTTTGTAAAACAATGATAATTACTTTATCATAGGATTTGGTGTCCGTTTGAGTGTGAAAAGTAGAGGAGAGAGATTCCAGAATAATCAGGCACAGCTTTGGGTGTTCTGGGAAATAAAGTAATATAAGATACCCTCCTAGCCTTCATGAGAAGCCTAAAGCCAGTTGGAAAGATTAAGCTAGCTAAACAAACCAAGACATCCCAAATGTCACAAATATTAAAATATTCTATGTACTTTTTCATATCCAATTATCATTATCTATAAAATGTACATAACAGCAACTAGTCCCTACGTAGTTCTCATGAATTATGGCGCGATTGATATAACAATATCTAGTGATCAATATAACAATATCTAGTGATACATTGAAATTTCTTTGGCAGTAATCTCTAGAAACATAGACATCCCTCTGTGGGAAAAAGATGATGTCCATTTGTGATGTGTTTTATGTATTTCACTTTTTTCTGTGCTTCTACACCTTGCTGTTCATGCTTTCTTCACAGCTAGACAGGGAGAAACTTAAAAACAGAAGCCATGTCTTCTACATTTGGATCACTCAAACCCTTAGATTTTTATCTATGTTATCTGAGTTTTAAGCATAAGAAATGCAATTGAATGTGCATAAAATATAAATTATCTAACTTCCTATCGAAATGTTTTATAAGCTTTCCACTGAGATTCATGATTTTTTCATTGACCACTGCAATGGACAGAATTATGTCCTTTCAAAATTCATATGTTGAAATCCTAACCCCCAATGTGACTGTATTTGGAGAAAGGCCTTTCTTTAAATGAGTAACTAAAATTAAATGATGTCATAATGAGGGGATGCCTATCCAATAGGAACAATGCCCTTTTAAGAAGAAGAGTTACTGGAGCACTCTCTCCACCCTTACACAGAGAGAAAAGGCCGTGTGAGAACAGAGAAGGTGTTGTCTGGAAGCCAGGGAGAGGACCCTTACTAGAAGCCAACTTTGCTGGTACCTTGATCTTGAACTTCCTAATCTCCAGAGCTATAAGAAAGTGCATTTGTGTGTCTAAGCCACCCAGTCTGTTGTATTTTGTTATGGCAGTCTAAGAAGACTAACACAACTACAGAAAAAGTAGATGCTGTATGCGTTACAGAACAATCACTAAAAATAGAACAACTGCTAAAAAGATTCTTTGGTCTTTTTTATCAAAAATGAGCAACAATGAAGACTTATATTATCAACATTGCTTACATATTGGTAGCACAAATAATCTTAGATTTCTAGGAGTGTAAAAAATTCCCATTTACAATAGCAGTGGATCAAAAATAATTTCTCATTTACATAATATGTCTTGTGTAGTTCTTAGATCCTTATAAATTTGATGTCCTTTCATCTTATTTTTGTTTGCTATCATCCCTTTATTTAATAATTACTAAGTGTAAGGTATGATATATATTTTAGGTCTTATATTTATAAATGACCTATATCAATTTTAATAGTAAATATATCATTAACTGTGATGAAATTGTATTCTTTTTTAAATCATTTCTCAGATATGCTCTATGAATTCAATTTACTACAAACAAGCATGTATATCTTCACACACCATCAATTCAGATTTGTTTGGAAATGGAAGAAAACATATACTTCAAAATTGATATGGCTTTTTTCCTTTTATTTTTTGCATAGGCTTTAATTTTATTTTTTACTGAATAATATGTGATATTAGCTGCTATTTTTTGAGCATGTATTCTTGGCCAAATTTTACCTATCCATTTGTTTGAGGTTAGTGGCTCATCTACCTCAGACTTGGGTGTTCAGTCTCTTCCTACTTTAGCTTGCTGGTAGATCAACCATGTTGAGTTTTAGGTTTAGGCTCTTTGCCATAAATGGGAACTAGTTATAATAAAATATGTTAAGATAATATTGATCTTTTTATTGCAATGTGTAATTCTTATTTTGAATGGAGTTCTTTTGAATTTACAACATCATTGCCTCTGCCTACGTAGCAGTCCTTAAATTTTACATATATCTGTAATTGCCCTTATTAACAGGACTCCTCAGTCATATACATTTAATGATAATAGTCATAAAAGAAGTGCCTTAGGTACGTTTGTATTGATTATCCTCTACAATGTAATTACCAAATGAATCATACTGAAATGAGTTAAGAGAGTTTTTTGTATGTAGGGTTTTGATCCTAAATGTAGGATACAGGTGTGTAATATAAGGCAGAATTAAATCAAGAAAACGATTAAATCCCACCTATTAGGTTCTTCTTCCCATTGCTATGCAGATTACTTATCTTAGTTATTTTCCTCAGCTGAAACTCTGGTTGTCAAAAGGTATGCAAAATTATGTGCAAAATATGTTTAAAAGATTCTGTTGAATATTTATATGAATTAGAAGAAGAGACAATGTAAGTTCAGACTGTTTGTTGGTAGCAAAATCATTCGTTATTTCAGTTGGGAGTTAGAACTGGTAATGGAAATACAAGTTGGATTGGTGGTAGGATAGGTTTATTTATTACACAAATATTTATTTGAGAGTCTACTGTGTGCTGGGCCCTCCCTTTCCTTTCTCCCTTCCACTGGAGAAAATAATGTGAGCATTGCTTTGCATATATTATTGAGATGATGATGAGTCTAATTTTTTCTTTCTTGGACAAATGAAGTAGAGGCCCTCGAGGGAAAAGCAAAGTCTATGTACTAATACAGACCATTAAAAAGGCAATCTAAGAATATAATTTTAATTATCCCTAACAATCTAAGCAAGGTGAATTGACAATCTGTGGCTCACAAGGAGAACTGCTGACAGTGGTGGAAAGCTGCCCAAGAGGGCATTTTATGCTAAAGTTGTCCTGAAGTAACAGAAGTAGACATCATCCCAGAAGGAGTTTGACTCTGTGATAAGACTCAAACCACATGAGACAGAAGTGTTTTAAACAAAGTCAGCAAGAGTTAGGATCAGTTATGGTTGCCAATTTTCAAAGACGAGGGAGCAATATATGCCGTTTCTTCATACACTTTTAAATAAATGTTTTTCTGATTTTTTATTCAATATATCTTGGTGCAATCATTTCAGTAACTTTATGTAGTAAGGTATGGACTCATTTTTATTTTAAGTATAGTGTATTTGAGCAGGGAATCACCAAAGGAGTAGAATTGCTGGATTACCAAACAATGCTTGGTAATTTGAGGAACTACCAGATGGTGTTTTAAAACAGTGACACAATTTCACATTCCACCCGTGGTATATGAGTGTTTATATTTCTCTGAGATTACAGTAAGTCATTATGTATATATGTGCAGGCAGGTAGAATGCAAAGAGGGAGATTTTTCTTATTTTTAAAACAATAAAATAATATATGACATTCTTGACTCAGAAGAAGATAGCAGTGAATGAGTTTTTCTTCTTCCTATTAGGTTGGTGCAAAAGTAATTGTGGTTTTTGCCCTTAAAAGCAATGGCAAAAACACAATTATTTTTGTACCAACCTACTACCTCCTCATTCCCTTCCATGTAAATGGAGGAACAATTCAGTTCCCATTTTCCCCTGTAAGCCTTTTTGTTTAATGGACAATTTATGCTTATCAGTTATCTCCCCTAAAATCAAGAGCATTTGTATGATTGTGATTTTATTTGGTGAGACAAGGTCTCTCTGTTTCCCAGGCTGAGCGTGATCTCTGCTCACTGCTATCTCCGCCTCAGTCTCTCAAGTATCTGGGGCTACAGGTGCACACCACCACACCTGGCTAATTAAAAAAAAAAATTTTGTAGAGTTGAGGTCTCACTATATTGCCGAGGCTGGTTTTGAACCCCTGGAGTCAGTAATCCTCAGCCAGGACAAAGTGCTGGGATTACAGGCATGAGTTACCACACCCAGCCAATGTGACTTTTGTCTTAAATTCTATCCATACCTCTTCCTTCTGCCACTTGTAACTTTTTTTACTCCTCCAGCCTACTCCAGTGTACACTTGAGGGTGTTACTGGGTAAGCGGCCATGACATATCATTCGGACTCTAAACTTTGTACAGTGAGCGAGTGACACCTAACCTGCAGAGTTGTTACCAAGATTAGACCCGGTGAAATAGTCCATGTTCAAGGCAACTCCAGCTCAGTGCCTAGATACACAAATACTTTATAAGTGGCATCATTATCATTGTTTTTTAATACATTGTTATGACACACATTCTCCGTGATTACTCAAACTCAGAATAGCAAGTCTCATTCAGATCATGTGTCATAAGTTTGATGCTTGGCTGAGGTCAGTGGCTCTTCATATCTGCTAATATTTTAGAAAAACTCAAGGTGGAGGAAAAAATCTGTGATAAAGATTCATACCATAGGTATTGTAATTCTAAAGACAGACATTAGAACTTAATTAAGCAAGACAGTGAGATTTATCACAGCATATGTGATCCTGAACCAAATTGTGGAAGTGGGAGTAGAGCAATAGTAGTGACAGAAGATGAGTGATGTCTGGTAGTGGCAATAAGCTGTACATCCTAGTTGTTTGGGTTTGAACCAGGGTCTGGAACATGTGAAGCATTCTAGAAATATACACTATTGTTATTTAAGAAAAATAATTTGAGCTAAAAATACTACAGACTTTCTTGAGGGGAGCTCAAGAATCATAGTATCATTATTTATACCTTGCCAAATACTAAGAAAAATATCAACATTGTAAGTTATTAAGAAAATAACCCAGAAAATAAGCATTCACAATGAAGTTAGCTTTGGATAAGAAGGAATATTAATCACTCACATATATAATACATATGAAAACTGTCAAAATAAGTAAATAGGATTTGGTTTAATGAATATGGCCTCAGTGTTCCAAATATTAAACCTAGTCATCAGCCTTAAGCCCTCTTTTTCTTATACCTTACATTAAATCCATAACAGTTCAATCTCCAAAATATATTTCAAATCTGTCCACTTGTCTTCATTCTGACTTCCCCCACCTTATCTCTTCCCCCATCCAGCTGTTCTTATTCATGACCTGGACCAGTCCTAAAACCTCCTAACTTGTCTCTCTTCCATTCTTGCCTTTCTATAACCCATTTTCATCCAGTATGATCTTGTGAAGTGGTTAATCATGGGATGCACCTTCGTAGAAACTCTCAAGGGACTTCCATTTTTTTCTTAGACTAAACTATAATCTCTCTATCACATCCTACAAACCACTGTGGGATTTGGTTTGTCTTCACCTTTCTAACTTCATCACATTCTACCATTATTCACTAGGCTCTATCAATATAGCTCCTGCTTTCTCCTTAAATGCACTAAACAATTCCCAGTCTCAGGATATTTGGGGAGCTCCCCATATGTCTAGAATTCTCTTCTCTCAGCTCTTCTTGTGGCTGACTCTTCAACTGGATCATAGCCCAAATGCTACCTTTTTATGGGGGTTGTCCTTGTCCATTCTGATTAAGACCATCTCTCATAGTTACTGTTATGCAGTTATTTATTTTCCTTTGTATAACTTATCACAGTCTGTTATTATCTACTTGTTCATTAACTGTTGTTTTTCTGTCTCCCCAGTGAAATATAAACCCCACTGGAGTGAAGTCCTTATTTTATGTACTATTTTACTTACTATGTCCCCAAAAACATATAAATAAATAAACTTTGAATGATTTGTTACCATCATCATCCACATTGATGTTCTCATAACAGACATTTATTGGGCACCCATTTTGTGCCAGGCACTTTGCACAATGCCTTGATTTCTCTTTTCATAGTCTCAATATATTATGGAGATACTATTTTTAATATTTATTTTTCTCTCCACTTTAAAGATGAAGAAATTGAGCCTCCTCATTATCATCATTTTCATCATCATCATCATCATGCCAGAAAGTAGAACTTGAATTGACATTGTTTTCCTTTCTCATACCATGGTCAGAGGAAAGAATAGGGGGCCCTTGGGTGCAGAAAAGAATACCAGGATAACCCAAATGAGCTGGTCAAACAAGTAGATTATCAAGGATTCTTCTGTCAAACAAAAAATAGAACATTGTGCAATTTTGTGTAATCTTTGTGTAATGTGTATTTCTCAATGTGTGGTCTTCAGACCAGCAGCATTGACATCATCCATGAGCTTCTTAGAAATGAAAATTCACTGGCCTCACCTCAGCCTGCTGAAACAGAACCTGTAGGGTTGGGGCCCAGGAAACTGTGCCTTAGTAAGTCTTCCAAGTGATTCTTAAACACTGCTTTGAGAAAAGGAAGACCATCTGGTGGTAAGTATAGGAAATGGAATGTTAACAAGAGTAAGGCAAGACATTTATATTCAGAAACTAAACCAACAAAAGTAGGTTTAGTAGGCCTTGTATAAAATGATGGACTTGTTATTAAAATTGGAGTATAAGGGAGGGGCATCATGATAAGGAAGAACAGTCGAGGCAGAGAACAGAGTAAGAAGTCAGAGTAGGGGTAGATAGCCTTCAGGCAGACTAGATCTTCTTGTCTCGACCACTTTCACTCAAATTCTTAAAATATCCCTTGTGTACATAAGATTAGTGATAGAACATGAAATTGGACTAAGCCCAAAGTAGAACAAAAGTAGCTCCACCATGATTCTATTTACGCTGCTTGGTAGAATGTGCTCCCCTGGAGGATGGGCCATTATGACTGCACTGAGACAGATCTTTAAGTTTGCAGATGACTCTGAAGCTGTTCTAGTTGGGGAGACAAGAATATTTGGTAAAGCTGTGTGAATGGGCAAAATAATAGCAGATAAATTTCAGCCGTGGAAAGTGTAATTTAATATATCTAGGGAAATATAATCCAAACTATGCTGATATGATGATGTACTCTTTCTGCTATCACTTATTTCTAGAAGAAAAGATATCTTAATTGATGTCAGCTATCCCTTGAAGACAGTCCAATGGAGTGTGGCAGTTCAAAAGGTCAATCAAATGCCAGAGATCACCAGGATAAAACTGGAGAAAAGCAGAAATACAAGATGTTGTTATATGTTTGAACAGAGTAGTATTTTAGTACTTGGAGTAGAGTTCAAAGTTCTACTCAGTACATTCTGGTAAGGTCATAAGGCAGTTGGAAAGGCCTGAAAGGTTAACTGAAATGATCAAAGGAATGAAATATTATAGTAAGACCAGATGAGAAATTTTCAGCACAGAAAAATGATGGGTGAAAAGGGACACAATCAAATTCCTGACCATGAAGGATATTAGTAACTGAAACATGGACTTGTTCAACAAATTCAAGAATACTGTATCTAGGAGAACTCTCTTGAAGCTTGAAGGTACTTTTAGGACAAAGAAAAAAAGTTGAAGTCTTTTTAATATAGCCTATAGTAAATTTACTGGTGCTGCTCCCTTCTAGAGGGTTCATGAACTGGAAAGATAATCAGGAACAAAAATATATATATTTATGGAAGATGAGATTCCAAATGGTTTATAAAAGGGAAGCTGTAGATTATTATGGATATTTTAGTGTTTAATAAAGGTAGTACTCAGGGCAATATGAAAAATTATGCATCTTTATAAAAAATGAAGTCCAGGAATTGATGACTAATACCGTATTACAGTTTTTAAATATTCTTTAACATACATATATACACGTTTGTGTGTGTGTGTGTGTGTATATATATACACACTTGTATGCATATATGTAAAAATGCGCTCATATACACACACTATATATGCATATACATGTATACATTTATATTTGCTTTCCTTTTAAAAGGAAATATTTTGTCATTAAAGAAACATGTAAGCATTATAGGTAAATTTGAAAATACAGAAAAGTAGACAAAAATTACATGTAGCTTCATTCACCAAAGAGACTACTATTAATATTTCACTGTACTACTTACATGTAGTTTATATATTTCATATTTTCTGATGTTTATTTTTTTATTTTATTTTATTTTTTTCTTTTGAGATGGAGTCTTGCTCTGTCACCCAGGCTGGAGTGCAGTGGTGTCATCTTGGCTCACTGCAATCTCTGCCTGCCAGGTTCAAGCAATTCTCCTGCCTCAGCCTCCCAAGTAGCTTGGATTACAGGCACCTGCCACCATGCCCGGCTAATTTTTGTATTTTTAGTAGAGACAAGGTTTCATCATGTTAGCCAGGGTGGTCTAGAACTTCTTACCTCAGGTGGTGTGCCCACCTTGGCTTCCCAAAGTGCTGGGATTACAAGTGTGAGCCACTGCGCCTGGCCCATTTTCTGATTTTTAAAAGTAATTACTGCCTGCAGGATTTTGCCACTAATTATGTAGACTGTTGGTTTGAGATAGGTATTTTTTAATCAAAATAATATGAAAATACTAATATAATGTAAAATTCAGTTTATCCATGTTTAGGGTTTTTATATATTACAATTAATTTTGTCTATACATCTTTTGTTTTCTGTCTTAATCTGGTTTAATATTCAAGTTTGTTAAACTCATGAAGTAACCACTTTTCTAATACATTATTTCTGTAAATATCCCATTTTATTTCCAATGCCTTTTGTTTTATATTTTAATACTATTTAGTATGGAAAGACTGTTTTAGGTGTGTCTTTTAATAGCATGTGGGTGCCTCCTATGTTTGTTCATATCTAACTATATTAGTCCATTTTCATGCTGCTGTTAAAGACATAACCGGGACTGGGAAGAAAAAGAGGTTTAATTGGACTTACAGTTCCACATGGCTGGGAAGGCTCAGAATCATGGTGGGGCAATAGGCACTTCTTACATGGCAGCGGCAAAAGAGAGAGATGCGAAAGCACAAACCCCTGATAAAACCATCAGATCTTCTAAGACTTATTCACTACCGTGAAAACAGCATGGGGGAACCTCCCCCATGATTCAAATTATCTCCCGCCAGGTCCCTCCCACAACACGTAGGAATTATGGAAGTACAATTCAACATGAGATTTGGGTGGGGACACAGAGCCAAACCATATCACTTACCAATTTGAAATATTTTGCCTTTTCCAAGGAGGGTTTGGCTTGTTCATATTTGTTGTCACATACAAAATAATTATCATGAGATATTTGAAGCAAACAGGGTCTGGCTTTGAATATTGATACTGTTTATTAGCTATATTACAAAGTTGTATGAAGATTTTAATTTAATGGTAGATATAAAATACTTAATAAAATGCCTGCCACAGGGTATGCATTCAAATTATTGTGATTATTTCCTCTTTGTTATTTATACCTCTTTTGTTTTAATACCATTTGGATGTTTGTTTATATCTTTTGCTATATAGTTTTTGTTTTAATTTTAGTGCAACTCAGAAGATAGAAGCACTATTATAAATTTTACAAGCAATTAACTTTAGACTGATAGAAATAGGTATTTAAATGTATGAAAGGCTGATAGAGAATTTAGAATGCCATCATTTCTGCTGCCTCTTTCTCCTTTGGATTTCATTAATAATAGTACTTTCATGCCAGGTACATTTTCTTTATGTAGAATTGTTTTTGAAATTTTCCTTTGATTTTTCATCCTATCTGCTGTAATTACTGTGCATATTTAATCATGTCCATATAAGCATGTTAATTGTTCAGTGACAGAAGTAGAAGGTGACATGGCAAGAGAATGACTGATGTTTAGTGAACTATTTGAAGAGTACATCTGAGAGTTCAAGGGTACAAACAGTAAAAATGTTTTGTGATCTCTATATTGCTGTGTTTTTTTAATTGATGCATGAAAGCACTTTCTGCATCATTTACACAAGGACCATATGTATTTACAGTTAAAATTTAAATATTTTAAGACAAGAATGAATGTTTCACATTTATTTTTATTTTCTGGCATTCATAAAAACTGTAGAGGATATTCTGAGTTTATGTTGTAAATTGTAATTTTCCAAAGGACTGGCAATTTATGGGTTTTTTTTTGTTTGTTTGTTTTGTTTTGTTTGAGATGGAGTCTCACTCTGTCACCCAGACTGAAGTGCAGTGGTGTGATCTTGGCTCACTGTAGCTTCCGCCTCCTGGGTTCAAATGATTCTCCTTCCTCAGCCTCCTGAGCAGCTGGGGCTGCAGGTGCCTGCCACCACAACCGGCTAACGACTTTTTTTCTGTATTTTTATTAGAGGCAGAGTTTTGCCATGTTGGCCAAATTGGTCTCGAACTCCTAACCTCAAGTGATCTGCCTTCCTCAGCCTCTCAAAGTGCTAGGATTACAGGCATCAGCCACCACCTCTGGCTTGACAACTAGTGGTTAATGAAAATATCAAAGTTTGACAACTAACTTGGGTTTTAAATAGTAAAATAAAAAATCATTCTAATAACATTTCTCAGTCTCACTTTACACAAGGAATAAGAAAAGT
Source organism: Pan troglodytes (assembly GCF_028858775.2). Taxonomy (NCBI): domain Eukaryota; kingdom Metazoa; phylum Chordata; class Mammalia; order Primates; family Hominidae; genus Pan; species Pan troglodytes. The sequence goes on from NC_072415.2 coordinate 63,007,182, forward strand.
GATGGAAGAAGAGACGCTTCCCTGGTAATGTGATGCTTAAAATCCATGTTTGCCTATTACGATGAGAACAATATTTTGGCAATCTGAGAAGATAACTTAGGATGTTAGATCTGAGGGATTGTCTATACTTTGTAGGAAATGATACTTCGAATTCCAGAGTTCAGCTAAGGCTGAAAGTTAAAGGCAGGATCACTCAGGACCTGGAACTGCAGCACCGTTTCTGCATCCAAAACTGGCTGTGCAATTGCTGCAAATAAAATCTGAGCCTAAAGGCACAATATTTGTCCGAAGAAGCCAGAGAAGTCCCAGTTTTTCTTTAAGAGTTTTACAAGCAAAAGCATATAGAAAGCCCTGATAAGTGACAGGAGAAGGAGTGGGAGGTAAAAAATGTATTAAAAAGCAAAAGAAGTCTATAGCACTGGAGCTTTAAGAGTAGTCTCCAGACCAGAAACAGGATCACATGGGAATAGGTTAGAAATGCAAAATTTTGGATATCTTCCCCCTTCTACCCCAGAGCTACTGAAAATAAACTATACAGGAAGAGAATCAGCAATCTGTTTCATCTGGGTGATTCTGATGCAGGAGAACGACTGGACTGTAGACTTGATCAAGGGTCATTTAGTGTGTGGGTCAACAACCTCATCTCCCACTGAAGGCTCTGTTTTATTACATCATAAGTTGGTATTTATGATAATAAGAAAAGAGTATCCAAAGTTTTAGTTGTCTATTTATTTTAGTCTAGTCTGTTTATGAAGGCAGATAAATCATATATCTCAAATAGCTTCTCATCAGCTTTCTTGGGGGCATTTGAAGTGGTAACCTTCAGCTGTCAAATCCACTTGTGTTCTAAAATACTCAATTTCTCCACAATATGGGATAAATATCATGTTACCATATTGTGACATGCCATTTATAAATGAAGACCAGTCACACATTCCTGCTAGATTTGACAATTATTCTCCAAAGTAACCTCTAAAAATAATTTGACAATTATCCCCCCAACCTCTGTTGCTGGTGCTATTGTTTCCTTTAAAAATATGAACTTAGGTTTTAACAAGAAAAAATACCTAAGATTTATATGAACAATGCTTAAGATAGATGATTTTTATAGAAAGGTAAATGTGCTATGTTTTTTCTAAACACATGTTTCTACACTACACAAATTTAATAGTGAAAATATATGAACACAGTCTGCTTTCTGAAAGAATATTATAAATTATTCCTAGACGTAAATTTGCATAGTTGTTAGAGGAAATAAATATGCTATCTGGCATATTAGAGAGGATATCTAAAATTACAGATAACCAGAAGTTCATTTCTAGGGCGTTAGACATTTTCATTATTTCTATTATTGCTTTATTGTTGTTGCTCTTAAGATATGAAATGAATTTTTAGAATGCCCCTAAATGCCTTTAATCAAATTACAAAAAAGAGCACCAATTCTTCTGAGTTGATGCTGGCACTGCCAGTGTGCACTGGCTTAGAGAGCTGAGCTGAAGGCTGGATGTCAGCTCCACTTGTCCCTGGGCAGAGACCTCTGTGCAGTGCACAAGCTGACACAGCCTCCCCCCAGCTGTCCACTACTTGTCAACCATGGGTCACAAACTGACAGCCTAATGTCCAAATGTAGCCTTCAGGCTTTGTTTGTTTTGGCCTAGTAAGTAGAAATAGCTTCAATTCGTGGCCAGTAGTTCTGAATTAGAAAATTTTGCAGAATCATCTGAATTCCTCTGGAAAACTAGAAGACGTGGCAACCTGGAACTTCCATTCCTGACTAGTAACAATTGGCCGGGGCTAAGGGGCAACTTCCCTGCTAGAGGAACATGTGCTCTTCAGGTCACAGTTCCCCTGCCTTCCTTTGTATTCATCTGGCCTCTGTGAACATCTAGGTTTACAATTTGGTATGACTCAATATAGTCATCACCTCTTCCATTTTTCTCTCCAGGTAGGTTTAACAACTTTTAAACTCTGTGTCAGTTGAATCAAGTACAGATTTACATAGCAGAATCTGTAACAACTAATTGTACCTCTTTGTTTACAGCCTTTTCCCTACAAGATAGTAAACTTCTGATGACCAGAGATCAGCCTATTAATCCATCTCTGTAATTCCAGTGCTTATTACATTGAGTTGCATGATAAACATTTGTTGATAAGTGAAATGAACTGTTTTTTAGAAAAATGTATGGTGGAGGTAGAGAAGCATACTTCCTATTTCCCTTCTGTACTACGTAGGTATTGCCACAATAATACTGTCTAACACACTACCTAAAACTTAGCAACTTAAAATGACATTTTTTTTTTTCTCAAGATGATGGGTCTTTGGGTTGGTGGCAGTTCATCTGGGCTATGGGATTTAGATCGTAGATTGGGTTCAAGTCTGCCCTGTGTGCTTCTTCTGGGTCATAGGTAGAAGGGACTACAGCTACCTGAGGCATTTTCTTTCCATGGTGATAGCAGAAATTCAAGGGAGAAAGCTCCACAATGCAAACTCATTTCAGCTCTTCTTACATTCCATCAGCAAACATCCACCTTGGCCAAGCCCAAAGTCCGGGGGTGGAAAGTAACTTCCACCCACCTTGAAAACTTGGCAAGAATGTTAATGCAGACATATGAAGAATTGTGATCAATAATTTAATCCAGGGCCAAAATTAGGGTAAGGCAGGTGAGGTGCAAAATTTAAGAGGTGCCAAAAATCTCATAATAAAGATACATATTTTAATACTTAATTTTTGAAAAGCAAAATTAACGCAAACATCCATAATAAACAAAATATACAAATATTAAAGACAGAATCTGACCACCCATCTGCATGGCTCACCTACTCACCTCACCTGCTTCATTGCCCTGTTGGGTCTTATCTCAATATCGATCCCATCTAAAACACTCCTCTGAGTGGCAGTTAACAAACTGCTCTTGCTTGTATCTTGAGTCTCTGCATTGGTGTGAATATTTGTATCAAAACATTAAGAATTCAAGTTTCTGGGAGTTTTATTAATATATAATTAAGCTATCCCTAGAAAAACAGGGTTTAGGGCAAGTAGTTTTTAACACAAAACATCTTTAATTTGTAAAAACTAAATTATGTAAAAATAACATATTCCACTAGAAGCCTTTTAGAAAAGTTTGCATTTTTTCTTATACAATGCAAACTGTCTATATATTTGTACTAGTCAACTCCTTATATTGTCCAAATCCTGAATTTCATCATCTAAGCAAGACCACTTTGGCATCAGATTTAAGCAAGATATCCATGACTACGAAATTCCCTATAGTTGGACTTGAGGGGTAATAGGAGAGCTGACATAGCAAGAACTTTCCAGTCCACTTGAGGATGTTTCTATAAACTTTTTCAATGTAACTGACCTCATTACACTCTGTGAAGGTATAACTACAGGTATCCCACTGCCTCTTGGGTCAGTCAGGCAAATGAAAAGCAATCATATCACTCTTTAAATGTTTTAGCAGTTTCCAGCTTGGACTTTGGGAAGTGGGATCCAGTCTGCTCATGGGATATGTGTTGACTACCTCTCATGGAAGGGGCCGTTCCATGCCATGCATGCTGCCAGACAGTTGTGCTACTCCTGGCTGCCTGGGTTCCATGAAGTCCATTCCCAGTGCAGGACAACCTCACGGCAACATATTGACATTGCACGTTCAAGAATCTTAAAGGATTCTTCCTGAATTTCAAACCTAGAGGAGAGGACACTGTGGTGGTATCAGTAAGGATAGCTGGGACATATTTAAGAAGGACTGAGATGAAGTAAGACCTGAAAGACAAGCGTCCACAATTTCTACCTCTAAAAGGTAGAAAGGCATCTAACCATTTAAAAAATACATTATCATGAACAAAACACAGAAAGATGTATATCTCTGTTGGTGTTCTAGCTAAATAAAATAATATTAGCAGTATGAAAAATTTTTAAAGGGAGATAGTAACTGGAAAAATCTAAAAGAATGTTGTTACTGATTCAGGATATATATTTTCAGTGTGCTATTCCATGTGATATCATGGGTATTTTATTTTTGTGTACAATAGCTTCATAGGGACTCTGCAGAAGTTATTCCTGAGTTCTATCTTTTACCAATATCATTATGTTTAATGAAATCATAAGTTAGTTTCTTATCCATAATTCTATCACAGTGTTGGGGTGTGTGTGTGTGTGTGTGTGTGTGTGTGTGTGTCTTATTTCCCAAAATTGGAAAATGTAATGAGACAAGAGCTTCTATCATTATGAATGATATTGAACAATGATATTGAATAATGATCAATATCTTTCAAAGCTATCATTTATTGAACATTAGCTAAATACCAGATACTGTGCAATATATTTCACGTGAATTTATGCTTCTCTTCATTACAACCCAGTATATATCTGTCTCCCTATTTTACAAATTAGAAAACTTAGATTGAGAAAGGGTTAAATGGCATGCCTACATCACTGATAGATGTCCAAGTTAGGATTCATGTTCACCTTATTTCTTCTCCCCCAAAACTGAATCCCTATGGGGCACCCCTGCTTTGGCATTCAGCCTTGAGACTATGTTTCAGCTGCTGTGTAGTTTCCCTTCTCATCACACTAATAAACACTACATTCATGAAGGGTTGTTTTACAGCAGACTTTATTCTTAACATTTACATATATCATTTCCTTTAATCCTCATATGTTATATGTTGTTGTTGTTCACCATTCTACAGGTAAGAAAACTAAGTCTCTGAGAGCTTAAGTGTGTTGCTTGGTCACACAGCTAGGGAATGGCCAAATCAAGGTTCAAACCCAGATCAGTGCAACTCTAGATGTCATGCTCGTAACCCTTATGCAAAGCTGTCTCCAGTCATGCCATGCTTCCTGTGTGATACAGCAGGAAACTCACTGAATTAATAGTCACAGATATCAGGTTTTTATCCCAGATGTGGCTATTGCCAAGTCCTGTTTCTTTATCTGTAAAACTGTGATTAATAGTCCCTGCCCTGCACAAGTCATATCATTGCTGTGAGACTTCAACCAGAAACAAGGACAGGGAAGCTTGAACTGCAAGCTCTTGTTAAAGTACTGTCAGCAACTTGAGACGCTGAGACTGCTGTAACAATTTGCTTTGTATCTCACATAAGCCTAGAAGAGTTCTTGACTCTGAAGCTTATCAGGACCCAGCCGGAAAGCAAATACACATAAACTGCTGGTAAAAGAAAAGTGAAGGGCATTTCTTGGAAATGGGAAAAGGCTCCTCCTCCTCCTTCCCCTACTTAGGGGCAGAACCATCCCAAAATGTAATCAAGAAGAACAGTTTGAATACTCAAGATTTTATCCTTCCTCATTAATATGTTTTCCATTATTTGTATTTCCATTATTTGTTCAGTTCTATTTTCCCCTAATTTGTTGCTTCTTGGAGTCAGCAGTGAGTAGGAAATGCCAATGGCTGATGATTCCTCAAATAGCCCTGAAGATTTAATCCGAAGTTCTGATGACTCAAGTCTGTGTAGTAAAGAGATGACTGCTTTCCTCTTGCCTTCAGAGTGGTTTTCAGCAGTGCTGGTCTCAGCTCTCTTGAACCTGCAGGGCAGACAGTGGCAACACTCTTGTCAAGGAGCCAGAGTCTCAGATTATAACATCTTGGTGATAATAGATTTTGCCTGTTGCCAAAGGATTTCATTTAAAGGTTTGGGAACACGTAAATATATTTCTGGCTTTCCTTTTCTAAGCTCCCTCCTCTAACCTCTTTAGTCTCAATTTGAGTTTATTTCCATCATAGAAAAAAGAATGTAGAAGGCTAAAGCCCCATTAGTAATACAGTAGTCAGGGACATCTCACCTATTTGACAATTATTTATTGAGGACCTATGTACACAGGCACTCTGCTAGGTACCAGGGGCATGTTTGGCACTGGAGACATGGTTGGCTGTTTTCTGCCATTTAGAAGCTTAAACTTTCCATTTCTATATTGTTTGGAGGCTGTGATTATCTTCCTGATAATCTACGTGCTCTTTTTATACTTCTCTCCATCAAATTTTTGTATCTGTCTCCTGATTCATCAAGTTATGCCCCAGAATAGAGGTTTTTAGGGAAATTCCACAGAAACCTGAATTACCTACTCTCTTTTAATTCAAAACAAACTCTAATTTCTGGACTTACTCTCTCTCTGTCTATACAAACCTGTCCATGGCCATTTTCCCATCCTGGGTGTGTTATGCAGCCAGGCTGACTCATCTTCCCTTGTAATAAATCAACTCTTTAAAAACCATCACCACATTATAACACATCTGAGCATCAGCACTCTGACAATAGAATATAATTTGATAGCAGAAGGCTCTAAACAAATTCCTTTGGATAAGAGAGATATAGATTATATAACTCACACCCAAAGATATTTAAGTCAAATCAATGTGGCCATGCCATTTAACTCACCAAGAGAGAAGGGTTACAGTCGGTTACTTAAAAGCCTCCCTATCTTTTACCTTACGGATATGGGCATATCAAGACTGAATATAGTCTGGGCGCAGTGGCTCACGCCTGTAATTCCAGCACTTTGGGAGGCCGAGGGGGGTGGATCACGAGGTCAGGAGATCGAGACCATCCTGGCTAACACGGTTAAACCCCGTCTCTACTAAAAATACAAAAAAATTAGCTGGGCGTGGTGGCGGGCACCTGTAGTCCCAGCTACTCGGGAGGCTGTGGCAGGAGAATGGCATGAACCTGGGAGGCGGAGCTTGCAGTGAGCCGAGATCAGATCGCGCCACTGCACTCTAGCCTGGGCGACAGAGTGAGACTCCGTCTAAAAAAAAAAAAAAAAAAAAAAGTCTGAATATATCTCTTTAGCTATGACCACCTTGAAATGGATAATCAGCATTTTCCCCTAAAATTCCAGATTTTTATTCCAAAGCATCTCCTGGCTTGTTGCTCAGTCCTGCATTGCCAGCAAGCTAGAAGCCACTGTTTGGTAATGTTTCGGTTGAGAATGCATGGACCTTGAGGGTTAGTTTGCCCTCAGTCACAGTGGGCAGGAGTGGCACTGACATGAGAATCTCTATTTTCAGAGTTCTAGTCCAGAATTTCTGTTAAACTAACCTGCCTCCATAGGGCATATGTACTTTACAAATCTTTTTTTTTTTTTTAACTTTAAAATCTGGAATGCATGTGCAGAATGTGCAGGTTTGTTACATAGGTATACATGTGCCATGGTGGTTTGCTGCACCTATCAACCCATCATCTAGGTTTTAAGCCCTGCATGCATTAGGTATTTGTCCTAATGTTCTCCTTCCCCTTGCCTCCCACCCCCCGACAGGCCCCGGTGTGTGATATTCTCCTCCCTGTGGCCCTGTGTTCTCATTGCTCAACTCTCACTTATGAGTGAGAACATGCGGTGTTTGGTTTTCTGTTCCTGTGTTTGCTGAGAATGATGGCTTCCAGCTTCATCCATGTCCCTGCAAAGGGCATGAACTCATTCTTTTTTATGGCTGCATACAAGTCTTTTCAAAATAAATTTATATTTGGAAAGCAGTATGTAGACTCCTAGGGGAAAAGTATCATTTCAGCTTGATGATAGCTAAGTATTCTGAACATGTTAATTAATGTTTTCTTCTCCGGATATGTAGTTAGATCTCCAATAGCATTAGCGTCAACATTGTGTCATTTTGCATAAATTGCAAACACATTACAATTTGTGTTATTACTAATAGTTGGATAGGCACCCATGCTTATTTCCATGATAAGGAGAATATAGGCAAGTGTAGAAATTTGCAGTGAATTGTTCAAGGATGCCCAACTAGTATGTATGATATGGGGCAGTATTTTCAATGAAGATGTGCCCATTTGCTGGGTCTATAGATGTAGATAAAATTATTGTGAGGAAGTTTATATGATTTTGTATTAGGGCTAATCTAGCCTTGAAAAAGATCAGTCTATACATTATGATCACTTCTTCTCTAACCTGACACACTGTTCATAAAATGTGATCTTTCATATTCAAAATGAAATGCATTTTTTCCCTTTCTCTATGCCTTAAGTTGTCCGTGTCCTTATTTTCCTTATTTTAATGTTTTCTTTTTCTGAATATTTTCTCAAGTATTTTCAACTTGAAAAGGAGTATATGAACATGAAAAATAACTTCAAACAGTTCAGCAGTATCTAAAATGAAATGTAAACATCCCCTCTACTAATGTCTTCCTCTCATATGCACATCACATCTTTAAGTGTTTCTCACATATTTAACAATCTACACTTGGAACCTGCTTGATCAAGAAAAAATGTGTGGAGGGAGAAGACCCCAATTCAAATTTTGATTTTCCTACCATAATGTTAAGACAGTAATTAGATATCTTAGGAATCTCATTTTTCAGTTGTGACGTTGATTACTATTTTCTTATCTACTTAGATTCCAGGACTGTTGTGATGATTACGTAAAATAGGGTATATAAAAGTGATGAGGAAGTTAGAAAGGCCATACCAATTTAAGTTACTGCATTCATTATAGGAAAAGATTTCTACTCAGCTCAAGTACCCCCTTTTGTCTGTATAGCTTTGGCTTTTGTAGTGCTTAGTGTCATTTCCATAAACAGAGCTAATTTACTTGTTTATATGTTGACAATCATTTAAATAATTTCTCACTTATTTAAATCTTATAATAGGCTGGGCATGGTGGTTCATGCCTATAATCCCAGTGCTTTGGGAGATCGAAGTGGGAAGATTGCTTGAGGCCAGGAGTTCAAGACTATCCTTGGCAACATAGTGAGATCCTGTCTTACAAATATTTAAAAATTAGCTGAGCACAGCCACACATGCCTGTAGTCCCAGCTACTCAAGAGGCTGAGGTGGGAGAATTGACTGATCCCAGGAAGTCAAGGCTGCAGTTAGCTATGATTGCACTACTGCACTCCAGCCTGGGCACCACAGTAAGACTCTCCTGTCTCAAAAAAAAAAAAGCCCATAACATTGCCTTTAATACCTCTCTAATATTCCTTACATCATTCTACAGTATTTTTATCTGTTGTGAAGTCAAATATGTCTCTGGTTCAATCCCCAAGCAGTAACCAACATCCCTTTTCAAAGAAGATATGCTTATCAAATATTTACGTTTTAAATGAATTAATAAACAGGTGAGTTACAGAAATATTTCAAAGTCATTGTGAACTTTCATTCTCAGCACTTAGATAACAAGTCTTACCAAGACATACAGAAGTGTCCATACATCCTCACCCCTTCTCTATGGTTGCCCCACCGCTGTTAGAGCAGTCCCAAACATGACACATCAATGCACAGCATCGACTGATGTCTTCTCCAGGGCTTTCCGCCTCTGTGACCCAGTCCAAATTCTCCCACAGGATATATTGAGTGATTCCTGCTGAGTTCAACCTGTATCTGCCTGATCCATTTGCTAGTGGAGTCCTTTGGACCTTCCAGAACAGTAGCCTGTCCCTACCCACTGAGTCATTCTAATGTAGCACTAAGGCAAGAACATGCAGCTTATCCATTTGTATCAGTGACTTTCAAAGCTGCCTGAACAAATGGTTCTGGCAGGATTTATTTCAAAGCATTGACTATGGCAGGCAGAAAGCTTCCTGCCAGGCGGTTATATTTACTGCACAAATTTGTCAGCTTAACCAAACATTTCAGTGTGTTAGGAGCAGGAATTTGAATTGATTGATCTAAAGGGCTCAAACACTATGAAAGAGATGAAGGTGCATCAGCTGACATCACAGTGTCTGCACGAGTCCAAAATGATCACTAAATAAATGTTACTTTTCAGAAAGACTGTGCTGTTATCTCCCTCCCATACTGGGTTTGCAAAAGCAATCGGAGTTTCATGAGTGTTGGAATGTTTAGGCTAAAACACCATGGTGGTGATAGCAGCAATTTTGAGGTGCCCTGATATGTTTAAATTATATAGCAAAAATACTATTATAAACTCTGAGCAAAATTGTGGGACACAGGGATCTTTGAATTCTTACTACAGCTTTCACATCACCTCCATTTATATGTACCTGTGTTCAACTTCCCTTTCATTAAAATAGGAATTATTCATTTTCATCATATTGCTGGCATACTCTCTTCATAATCCAACCTTAGGCTTGCAATAAAAATCTTCACAACCCAAATACCATGAGAATACTTGTGGTTAAACCTAGAAAATATTAACTGATCACTCAAGAATATATATAACAATTTTCAGTATACTGGAAAAATATCACTAGTTGTTTTTTTCAGTATTTTTTGGAGATGAAATAATCATACTGTTTGTAATTGTCTTAACTATTACCAGCTTTATGTAATTTGTCATTTTACTATATTCTACATATGTACTCTAATTTAGTCTGACTTATTTTATTCCGCCAATAGTCATTTGGGGAAAAATTACAGTAGTAAGACAGAATTTTCTGAACATTTAAGATCACATTCAGGCAAGAAACAATATATTTTGCAAATGGGTCTTAGGAATACCCTCAGAGAAGCGTAGGGAAATATTTGAGAAAGGTTTTATGGTTCTGCAAGGATCTTGGAATCTACAAGGCAGATTAATAGCCCAATTATTTCCACAAAGCTATTGGCAAATTTCATACAACTGATTGGAAGTAATTTTTAAAAGCCACATTATTTATATTAATTGAATAACAATATAAATGGAGCAAATGGAGTTGATTCGTTCCTCAGTCTCTTGTAAGTCTATTGTGGTAAATTCATTATAGAGAGGAGTTGTATAAATATTCTAATTTCAATTTCTCTAAGTCATAACTGAATACCAGCTTAAGTTATATCTGTATGCTTTAAATATTTTTTAAGGTAATAAACTTTTTACAAATAGGTTTAGGTTCACAGCACAGTTGAGCAGAAAGTACGGAGTTCCCATAACATTCCCTATTTTCATACATGCACATCCTTCCTCACTATGACCATCCCACGCCTCAGTGATGCATTCGTCATAATCAATAAACCTATATTGAGACATGATTATCACCCAAGGTCCATAATTTACACTAGGCTTCACTCTTGGTGTTGTACATTTGTGTTATATGGGTTTTGGCAAAGATATAATGACAAGTATCCATTATTATAGCATCATGCATGATAGTTTCATTGCCTAAAGAATCCTTTGTGCTCTCCCTATTCATCCCTTCCTGCATGCTGTGCCCTGGCAACCACTCATCTTTTTACTGTCTCCGTAATTTTACCTTTTTCAGAGTACCATGTAGTTCACATCATACAGTATGTAGCCTTTTAAAATTGTCTTCTTTCACTTAGTAATATGTATTTAAGTTGCTGTATGAGCTTAGTAGACCTTTTTTTTTTTGGCACCAAATAATATTCCACTGTCAAGATTTACCAGTTGATTTATTCATTTACCTATCGAGGGGCATCTTGGTTGTTTCCAAATTTTGGCAATTGTGAATAGAGTTTCTATAAACAACTATGTGTAGATTTTTGTGGGCATACATTGTCAGTTAAGTTGGGTAAATATCAAAGAGCATAATTGCTGGATCATATGTGAAGAGTATGTTTGGTTTTGTAAAAATTTGCCAAACTGTCCTTCAAAGTGGTTGCACCATTTTGCATTCCCACCAATAATGAATAAGAGTTCCTCTTGCTCCACAACCTGGCCAGCATTTGATATTGTCAGTGTTTGGGATTTTGGCTATTCCAATAGGTTTGTAATGGTACCACATTTTTTGTTTTTATTTTTAATTCTCAAATAACATAACATATGATATTGAATGCATGTTATTAATGTATACTTGCTTGCCATCTGTATATTTATCTTCTGTGATGAGGTGTCTGTTTATGTCTGTTGCCCATTTTAAAAATCAGGTTGCTTGTTATTGTTGAGTTTTTAAAAGCTTTTTGCATATTTGGGCTATCATTTTTTTTAAAATCAGTTGCATGTCTTACAAAGGTTTTCTCCCAGTCGGTGACTTGTCTTATTCTCTAATCTTGTCTTTCACAGAACAGAGGTTTTTAATTTTAACGAAGTCCAACTTATCAATGATCTCTTTCATGGATTTTGCCTTTAGTGTTGTATCTAAAAAATCAAAAAAACCTAAGTCATTTAGGTTTTCTCCTGTGTTATCTTCCAGGAGTTTTATAGTTTAGCATTTTAAATTTAGATCTATGATCTATTTTGAGTTAATTCTTGGGAAGAGTGTAAGGTCTGTGTCTAGATTTTTTTTTACATGTAGATATCCAGTTGTTTCAGTATCATTTGTTGAAAAGACTGTCTTTGCTCCATTTTATTGCCTTTGCTAATTTGTCTATGATCAATTGACTACATTTATTAACTATATTTGAAAATAGCTTTCTATTTCTGAGCTCTCTGTCCTGTTCCATTGATCTATTTATTTATTCTTTTACCAATACCATACTGTCTTGATTACTATAACCTTATTTAGTTATAGATTTATAGTAGTAAATCTTGAAATTGAACAGTGTCAGTCCTCCAGCTTTGTTCTTACCCTTAAATATTAGGTTTGCTATTCTGAGTCTTTTGCCTTTCTATATAAACTTTAGACTAAGTTTGTTGATAGCCACAAAGTAACTTACTGAAATTTTGATTCAGATTCACATGGACTCTATAGATCAAGTTGGGGAGGAATTACATCTTCACACAATCAGTCATATCAATGACCATGGAATATTTCTCAATTTATTTAGTTTTTCTTTAATATCTTTCATCAGATTTTAACTACATTTTCATGCTTAATGGATTAAAATTTGTAAACATGTTTTAATTAAGAGGAAATATTTTTCTCTATAAAGCTCAAATTTGATTTTAAAATGACCAAAGTTAGAATGGACTTCAATGAAACAGGCAGGTACACTTTTTCCAGTTGAGTTCAATTTGTCAATAGCAAGGCCGAAAACACGCATATTGCTTTGAATCTCTTGCAACTTCAGTGCCCTAGGATTGATGTAAATACTTAATTATTTCTGAGTACAGCAGACAATTCTCTCAACACTAGGATAGACTATTTCCTGAAACTTCGATAGAAAGAACAATCAAATGGTGAAGATATGTGAAAGGATATGTTGTTCAAGTTAAAAGGTTTGCTAGTTCAGTAAAATTGAAAAAATGTAATATTTATGATCATTTATGATCTTTATGGAACCTTAATGACTTATCATTTGGGGTTTTCTAGCCATTAGTTCATATATTCATTCATTAGAAGTGTATGGAAAACTCATAAAATGCAACCAATATAGTAGATTATAACTTTGCTGGAAAAATAGACATTTATAAATAATTATAATATAAGGGAACTGAAAGTAGAGCAATCGATATTTCAAAAATGAGTGATAATTTGAGCTAGTCCTTAAAATATTAGTAGAATTTTTTTCAGCAGAACAAAGGAACTAAAGAGATGCAAGAGAAGAATGTTTTTGACAAGTATTTGTAGAACATCTGCTAAATACCATCCACATAATTAATATTAATAGGACCATTATCTCCTGCATTTTATAGACATATTTTCTTTTGATCACATATCTCACAAATATTGTAAATGTGATTTTAAGAGAAGAGCATAAAGTGTGTGTGAACAGAGGAAGGCTCTCTCACTCCACTGTGGGTTTTCAGGAAGAACCATGAGAAATTAGTGTCCAGGGCAAGATCTGTGGGAATAGCAAGAACAAAGGCCAGGAGGTATAGAGAGTACCTTGTGCTCCACGTGCGAAGAACTCAATAGGATGTGACAGTGGTAAATGATAGAAAATGAGGTTTAAGAGGCAAGCAAGAACACACCCACAGAGCCTTGCAAACTACCTTAAGAACACCAAGATGTCATGGATAGTTATTATCAAGGAAGTAATATGTTCAGATGAGCATTTTACATGACTGTGCCTGCTTTAGCACAGATTGGGAGAAGAGGCAATGTTAGAAGCTGGAACACCAATAAGGCTATTGCATTGATTCAAGATACTATAATCTCCTGAATTAGAACAGTGGTATGGAAAATGAAGTGCAGCAGGAAAGCACACAAAAAAAATGTAGTGGCACATGCTCTGGAGTGAGGAAGCTTTGTTTATTTCTTTGTCAAATCAGTTTTTTCTTTTTTCATATTGTTCTTTCTTTTTAAATTATAGTTTCTATTTCTTCTATCCTTTTATTATTTTGTATGATTTATTTTATACATCTTTTAGTTTTTTTATAATCTGCATTTTTTGTGGTAACAATCTATCAAAAATAGATAATCTATCAAAAAATAGATTCAGAAATCTATCCAAAAATGTATTCAATACTTGTAACCTGTAATTATTAGTAATATTGATCTGTGAATGGTGTAAGTTGGAAATTTGTACTTGGAAATGAGAGAGAAGCCTAAAGTGGGGAAATTATCCTTATAAAGCAGAATAAAAAATAGCTTTTAATAATTCCATATTTTCAAAAGATAATTTTGAAGGATGGTTAAGACACAGGTTGGTATTAGGATACAAGAGACAGGAAAAGAAGTGAGGAAATATTTCAAAACTCTAGGAATCAGCAGTTGATGACCTAAACTGGGGCACGGACAATGAAAATGGAGACACGGAAACACATCAGAGACAGAAAGAACAGGACTTGGTGGCCATAGGCATTTAGGATAAAGAAGGATGAAAATTTAAAGATAACTCACCTGAGTGACAGATGAGGAGGTGATATACTCAGCTGGAGAATATTGAAGGAGGAGAGACATGTTGTCGGGAGGGGTCAGGAATGAGTTCATTTGTGGATACTCTGCTTGAAGTGGCTCAAGGAAGCTCTGAAAGTGGTTGAAGCTAGAAGTAAGGATTTAGAGCAAGCTTGTCCAACCCACAGCCCGCGGGCCATATGCAGCCCAGGATGGCTTTGAATGTGGCCCAGCACAAATTTATAAACGTTCTTAAAACACTATGAAATTTTTTGTAATTTTGTTTTTTTAGCTCATCGGCTATCATTAGTGTTAGTGTATTTTTTGTGTGGCCCAAGACAGTTCTTCTAATGTGGCCCAGGGAAGCCAAAGGACTGGACATCTCTGATTTAGAGGTCATCAATTTGGTTTAGTTTTTGTGAATAAATAACATTTCAGGGGGGTGAGGGCAGAAACTATAATTGTAAATGGGTCAAGAATAGAATTGTGTGAATGAAAGAGAGTAAAAACAGAGTTTTAAATGAGTTCAGTTGGCTGGATTTGCACTGATAAAACATTAGGAAGTAACTAGGTAGAAACTGGTTTGCTTTTCAGAGCATTCATGTTTAAGCCATTCCCAGAAAATTGTTCATGTTAACTCAAGTTTATAAGTGATGGAAGACTACTTAAAACCAACTGATTCACTAGCTGTGTGGTCTTGGATGAGTTATTGAACCCTCTAAACGCAGGCATATACATTTCTGATTCAGGAGCTACATTTGTATGTTTGTTACATGGATATATTGTGTGATGCTGAGGTTTGGGCTTCGATGGAACCCATCACCCAGATAGTGTACATTGTATTCAATAAGTAGTTTTTCAGGCTTTGCTCCCCTCCCTTCCTCCCCACTTTTTGAGTCCTCAGTGTCTGTCATTCCCAAACTTAAGTTTATTTAAATTTTAAGTATTGAAAATAAAATTTTGTCTATAATTTTATCAAGTACTAGATGCAGTTTTTTAAATCAACACACATGGGAGGCACACAATAAATAATATTTATTCATAATGGTTCCAATGATAAAATGACTGCCAAGCAGACCAAGATATATCTGCTGTTTTTGCTATGCATCTGGTTTGCAAAATAAGTCAATATACTATTCAAAGAATTTCATGGGTTACTAGTATGTTTTCAGAGTCTGCTGGTGAGCACTGAGTGACAGAAAGGTTAGCTGGGGGAATTAGACAGTGATTCTGTATCATAATTGTAGCTCTGAACCTTCTTCGAAACTTTGATTTTTTATGTGTATACATTCCTGAGCCCTACTGACTTCATGCTAGACACTGAAATTACCAGAAAACAACAGCAAAATGAAAAGGTATAGTTTCTACTAACATGGACTTTAAGTAGGCTTGGAGATACACGCACCCACGCATGCACGCACACATGCACACACACAATATAGCTACTCAAAATTTTCCTGGAGCTCGAAATTTCCCTGGGTTTCAAATCTATAGATTTTAAAAAATTTCTAGGTTTTGTGTATATTACAAACCTTGTAGTGTTAGAGAATGACACATTAAGAAGGGAAAACTTTTATGAAGTAAATATCCCTGAAGCTTTTTCCTGTAATTAAAATTTTTTAACATTTGTAATAAATTACATAAATCACTACACTTTACATTGCCAGCAGAAATGAGTTTAGACTTTTACATCTTTCAACTTCTGGGTCTGTCACTCATTTCTTTTAACGTCTACATTTTTAATGTTGCTTTAGGCCTGCTGTCTCTACTTTACTAATTGGCATACTTTCTTTTTCTTTTTATTCTACCCATTTGGGAAACTCATTTATTTTTCTTCAATCATCTAAAAAATAGACCATGGTTCATCACAGTTTATTACCCAGTGACTCCAAAATCAAGATGACATATTCGATATAAATGTGATCATGTTCAGCCACCATTGCACAGCATTCATAGAGGATCAAAGCGTACCCAACATTATGATATTTCCTTGTACTCTTTACTAACTTCATTAGCAAACTGAGCTTTGTAATTTGGCTTCCTTTCCCTCTTTAATCCCTCCAACACGGTTACTCTCATAAAACAAGTCAAATTCACTTTCTGTGAACTCCAAGGGATTGTTCAAATCAAGACCTTATTGATGGATTGATGTTTGAAGTAAGTAAATAACAGGATTAAAAATATTTTTGCCATATAGTGATTTTATTTTATATTTATATTTTTGTAGTAAGACTAAAGTAGGTCACACGCTAAATTTTGATGGCTCTTTAGAGAGCCGTACAATTTCATTGCTTCCTATAATCAGGACCAATAGTACCCATAAACACATGCTTACGTTAATTGAGGGAACTTAAAGATTTTTAAAAACTCTATGATACAGCATTTACTAAATATTTGAAATTTTATGTTGTATGCTAAGAAGTTATTTCTAAAGAAAGGCCCGGTGTGGGGGCCTGTTGTGCGGTGGGGGGACGGGGGAGGGATAGCATTAGGAGATATACCTAATGTTAAATGAAGAGTTAATTGGTGCAGCACACCAACATGACACATGTATACATATGTAACAAACCTGCACATTGTGCACATGTACCCTAAAACTTAAAGTATAATAAAAATATAAAATAAAATAAAAATAAAATGCAGAGGACATTGTGCACTAAGACACAATGATAGCACTGATCTGAGACCTGGCAAAACTTTGTCATGACCTATTACTGGATGAAACAGCAATGATGATCTATCTTTATATGAAAAGTTCAGTGCTACCTTTCTTTACCACAATAATCGATATTGGGGTCCTTGTCTGACAGCTTATTTCAGAACTGAGCCAGGAGGAGTGCATACACTTCCCTGATCACTGCTGAAGGAAAGCAAAGGCTCATGCTGAAAGCCACCATCTGCATGATACCAAACACCACAAAGTTGGCTATGCCTCCCTGCACAAATACATTGATGCATTTGTATGGCTTAAGTCATCGAGTTAGTTTCAAAAATGTTTGTAAAATTTGTTTGACTTTTGACTTCAAACTATACTACAAGGCTACAGTAACCAAAACAGCATGGTACTGGTACCAGAACACAGATATAGATCAATGGAACAGAACAGAGCCCTCAGAAATAATGCCGCATATCTACAACCATCTGATCTTTGACAAACCTGAGAAAAACAAGCAATGGGGAAAGGATTCCCTATTTAATAAATGGTGCTGGGAAAACTGGCTAGCCATATGTAGAAAGCTGAAACTGGATCCCTTCCTTACAGCTTATACAAACATTAATTCAAGATGGATTAAAGACTTAAATGTTAGACCTAAGACCATAAAAACCCTAGAAGAAACCCTGGGCAATACCATTCAGGACATAGGCATGGGCAAGGACTTCATATCTAAAACACCAAAAGTAATGGCAACAAAAGCCAAAATTGACAAATGGGATCGAATTAAACTAAAGAGCTTCTGCACAGCAAAAGAAACTACCATCAGAGTGAACAGGCAACCTATAAAATGGGAGAAAATTTTCACAACCTACTTATCTGACAAAGGGCTAGTATCCAGCATCTACAATGAACTCAAACAAATTTACAAGAAAAAAACAACCCCATCAAAAAGTGGGCAAAGGATATGAACAGACACTTCTCAAAAGAAGACATTTATGCAGCCAAAAAACACATGAAAAAATGCTCATCATCACTGGCCATCAGAGAAATGCAAATCAAAACCACAGTGAGATACCATCTCACACCAGTTAGAATGGCAATCATTAAAAAGTCAGGAAACAACAGGTGCTGGAGAGGATGTGGAGAAATAGGAACACTTTTACACTGTTGGTGGGACTGTAAACTAGTTCAACCAATGTGGAAGTCAGTGTGGCGATTTCTCTGGGATCTAGAACTAGAAATACCATTTGACCCAGCCATCCCATTACTGGGTATATAACCAAAGGACTCTAAATCATGCTGCTATAAAGACACATGCACATGTGTGTTTATTGTGGCACTATTCACAGTAGCAAAGACTTGGAACCAACCCAAATGTCCAACAATGATAGACTGGATTAAGAAAATGTGGCACATATACACCATGGAATACTATGCAGCCATAAAAAATGATGAGTTCATGTCCTTTGTAGGGACATGGATGAAACTGGAAACCATCATTTTCAGCAAACTATCGCAAGGACAAAAAACCAAACACTGCATGTTCTCACTCATAGGTAGGAATTGAACAATGAGAACACATGGACACAGGAAGGGGAACATCACACTCTAGGGACTGTTGTGGGGTGGGGGGAGGGGGGAAGGATAGCATTTGGAGATATACCTAATGCTAAATGACAAGTTAATGGGTGCAGCACACCAACATGGCACATGTATGCATATGTAACAAACCTGCACATTGTGCACTTGTACCCTAAAACTTATAGTATAATTACAATAAAATTAAAAAAATAAAAGAAAAAAAGTGAATTAAGACTCCAGTAAAAATTTGGAGCCAATTTGAGTAGACATCTCTCAATTCCATGTTTAAAATATCAAGGGATATAGATTTTTTTAAAAATTGTCTTTATCTAAAGATCTTTAAGTATTTTTATTTATTTATATCTTATTTTCCATAATAAACATGCCTACATACTTTATGTGGGGGGGCAAAAAAAAGGCCCGGTGTGAAAAATGTTTTCTAGGAGAATGATATTAAATTTATATATAAATATATATTATGTATACATTACCAAGTAAGCACATATTTCCTTAAGGATAAATGATACTTCTAAAGCAGAAAGCAAGACTGTGAAGCAAAGACCTGCAAATGGATGCAATTTAGTGAACAAAAGAGGGATGCGACTGCCTGAACATGCACAGGAGTCTGAAGCAGTCAGGTCTGGGGCACACTGAGCATGTGTCCTGGGACCTGGTGAAGCAGGATGAAGGTGGAGGGCATTTTTGAGTGGGAAGGTGTTGTGGAGGCCAGTTTAAAGGGAAAGTATGGAAATGCACAGGGAAAAATACCCTGAATTCTTAACCGTTTGGCCCAGGGTAAACACTTGCTGCAAAGAGAATTCTAACACTTCCAGGAATGTTTTAAACAATGCTATTTTTGCTTTGGAGCAGTTACTTATATTATCTGGTATACCTTGTTCAATATTGAAAGCTATTTCTGATTATCTCTAGTTTTTTTTTTTTTTTACCCAAACTCTCAGAGCATGATCAAGTGTATTATAATCTTAGCCTTTGTAAGAATTGGTAAGTTCACAAAACATTTTATTTACTGCTTACCTTGCACAAGGCTTGAGAGATTTTAAAAAGGTGCATAAAGAAAATTCCTTACCTTAAAACATGCATATTACAATCACTAGACTTTAATGGATAGAGACAGCCTTGTAAATAAATAATTCTCTTGATATGATATGGTAAGTACAGTTAGAAACAGGCATATTCAGAGGCTACAGAGCATAGAGAGAATAAATAGCTAGTTTCATCAATAGTAAATTTCACTCTGCTCTTTTTAAGGAACTCACCTAAGGAGACTTGGAAAGAAGACAAAAACTGTCTTTTAATCTGTTATGATTGTAATTTAATTCAGAAAAATGCTCCTTCCAAAAAGGGAAATTCTGAAATAGTTTACCAACATTATAGTTCAGAAAAAGACATTTAATGATGTTGACTCTAAAGACTAACTTTTCCAATTGTCCATTATTTGTTAATAAAAAACATGAAATGATATAAATTCCAAAGGAAAAGATAAGGCATTTTTATTAATTCATCCATGAGGGAGCCTGAGAGAAACTTTGTGATTGTGACTTTTTTCATCTCAATTTTTTTTAAAGAATCATGGATTAGGGCTATAGTTGGGTTTATTGCCATGTACGTCAATCGATCGTAATTGATTTAGTAGTGTTTGAGGGACTGTGGGTACTATTTTCTAGTTTAAAAAGTCTCTATAAATTTCTGTCATAGGATCTGAAATCACCAGAGATTTATTAAATTTTTAGGTCATTCCAGAAGTCCCTACTTAAAATTTGCTTAGAATTTCTACTAGTTTCCTATTACTGCTGTTTTAAAAAAATTACCACAAACGTAGTGGCTGAAAACAATGTAAATGTATTATTTCACAATTCTGGAGGCCGGAAGTTGGAAATCAGTTTCAATTTGCAGAAATCAGCGTGTTGGCAAGGCTGCAGTCTTCTAGTTGCTCTAGGGAAAAATCTATTTCTTGCTTTTTTCAGTTTCCAGAGGCTGCCTAAATTCCTTGATTAATGGCCTATTACGCCATCTTCCAAGCCAACAGCCTAGCATCATCTTTCCTCCCTGATTCCTGCTTCTGTTCCTACTTCTTCACTCTCTGATCTTACCCTTTTGCGTCTCTCTTTTGAGGATCCTTGTGTTTACATTGAGGCCACCCAGATAATCCAGGATATTCTACTCATCTCAAGATCCTTAACTTCACAGCTACAAAGTTCCTTTCACCAGGTAAGGTAATATATGTGCAGATTCCAGGGATTAAAATGAGGATATCTTTTGAGGGCCATTATTCAGGCTATCATAAAGCTAATACTTTAAATGTTGCTGTGATCCATAAATATTATCTCAGAGAAGACTGTAAGGACAAGGTTCTTGAAGAAACAGACTAAGTACTAGAAGTCAAGGCTAGATTGACAAAACAGGCTAGAAAGGACATGCTTGATTTTTTTTTCTTAAATGGAAAACTACCACAAAAGAGTAAAAGGAAGATTCCTCCTCCTCCAAACTATACTGTGTAATTTTTTAAAGTACAAATTTCTAAGCAACAAGAAGGTCATAATTTTATCCACTTTTCTTTAGCTGTTGCTATTGCCATGCACCTTATATATTTAATGACCTTGCAAATGTGAATTCCAAAAATAGGGTTAAAACTATGGCAGAGAAAAGTAATAATAATTTTTGTTTTTTTTCTTTCCGCATTGCTTATTCTTCAGAAAGGTATTTGGTTATTTCAATAAATGACTTTAGAACTTAAAGCTTAATTTTTTTAAGTTATTCTGAAAAGGACACTGGAAATAAACTATCCCACACACACATTTTTACTGAGAAAGTACAGTGTGTCATAAGTAATTTATATTTGTGGTCTAAGATCATACTTGTTGGCAAACCCAAACCTGGTACACAGGTTTCCTGTCTTCCAAATGAGTTCTCTTTCCACTGGATCCATTAGCTCAATGATTTGCACTTGAGTTAGATCTCAGTGCAATATACAAACTACCCATGGGCATCTTCCTTTCATAAACCCATTAATATGAGAGCCAGGAAACATTTTCTCAGTACATTCAATAAACTCCACTGATGTACTTGGCTCTGTGGGGACCCATAAAGGAATATCATGCTTGTCTTCCAGAAGTGCTTCTCTCCATTGCTAAGAACTTGAAAATACCTGAGATAGACTGCTAGGAATTCTTCCCAAAAAATCCGTAGATCATTTCCCATAGTAAACAAGCAATCCTATCTAATCTTTTTCCCTTGCTATTTTGAAGCCAAGATTTACCCTGAAGCAAAAAGTTGTTTGAGCAGGGGGTTATGGCATGGTCATGAATAAAGAGACATTGCTTATAAACTCTGCTAACTTGAATGATTCACTTTCCAAAAATGAGCAGCATAAGGAGAGTACTTATTTATTTATGCTTTATAATATCCAAGCAAACAAAAATAATTTTTGTACTGTTTTTGAATTGCTCAGGCATTCCATACACTTTTGAGAGCTAATACCCTGAACAATCTCAATTTTTTTCTGTATACCCTCCACCCCTAAACCCTACTTTGTCCATCTCTGCTGTGCAGTATCCCCCAGGAGACTGACACAGGCTCTTGGGACAGCTGGCTTCTAGTGGAGGGACAGCTGGCTTCTAGTGGATTGCCCAATCGGAGGCACCAACAGGAGAAAATAGATAGGACAGTGAAAAGCAAGGGTTCAAAAGCAAGGATTCTTGGGGGCTTTTCTCCATTCTCTATTGGTCTGTACCCTCCTTGAGTACAGCTATGTTAGGCGACACCTCTTCCATGGCTCCTACTGTTTGTGATCTCACAATGGGAATCACTGTTTCTCCCTTTGCCCCTTCAGGCCTATCAGTGGTCATGACTTTCTCTGTTGTAAATCTCTGGGTGTATCCCTTAATCCAGCCCACTCATCTGTAACCAGTCTGTTTATTAAGCTTTTCCTTAATTAATTTGAACCACTTGAATTGAATTTTGCTTTGTAATAGGCTTAAGTCATTGACATGCATCTTTCCTGCTATGTAAGAGGAAACTCAACAGGGATTTGAACGTCTTTGGAGCCCCTGTGCTCTGTTATCTGCCTATTCGACTCCTCCCTCTGGTTGGCTCACCCTATACTAATGGTGAGGCAGGGAAAGGTGCTCAGAAGCAGCATGCTTAAATCTCTCTGAAATGAATTGACACATTTCCTTTTCCCAGTCCAGTATCCCATGTTTCTCTGGGTCTTAAGCCCTGGTAAGTAGAATAGCCCAGAAAATGTGGATAAGAAACGACACAATTTATTACTTTGGCTGTCCTGGCCTTGTTTTAACCATTTTATATATAAGTCCTATTGTTTTACTTCATGGCCTCATTCTTTTTCATGGAGCAAATCCAACCCAAACGCCTCTGTAGACCTTCTCCCAAGGTAGAGTTAACTGAGTATGGTTGGCCCTGCCTAGCAATACTATTTATTTGATTTGCAGGTCTCTTTCTTAATGACAATGTAATTACTCACATGTCAAAAGTTCTCTGCCAAGGCAACCAAGTGCATAATATGTACTGTATAGTTTTGACCAGGACCTTGAATTCAAGTGGGTCATTTTATTTCTGTATTCTTGGTAATGATGCTTGTGCTAATAGGAATTTGCTCCATTCTAAGACTTTGTCTTTTGAAATTTTTCTTTCCTGTTTTGTGTCTCTCTTTCTACAGTGTCTGACTCTCTCTTCAAGTTCTGGTTAATCTATACTTTCTTCTAGATTTACCACCTTAATTTTCTGTCTTTCTCCTCTTCTGATATATTAGATCTCTCTCTAGATGAGCTTTCACATTCAATATGTTTGCCTCCTGATAACTTCAAAAATATATTCGGTATATTTATTTAGGGAAAATAAAAATGTAACCCATATGTAACAATAGAAAATGAAATACAGGGCCAGGATTTTTTGGCAATATAATTGTGGCACTTTATGCAAGTAAAAATTAGATAATGTTATATGGATAATGGATGATGTAATATATGCCTATGTAGTTATTTAATGCATCTTAACTTGAGATTTTAGAGGCATTAAAATACACACATTTTACTTTGTTCAATGGTCATCAGATTCTTGAAATTTCTCTCTTTGTAGTTGTTAGAGCCAACAGAATAAAGGGATCTTGGAAAGGTGTATATTATTCTTCTAGCATTTATTAACCATCTACACTGGTCCAAGAATTAGAATAGATTTTGGTATTATGAAATTTAATAACACAAAGTTCCATCCTCCAGCTACCCTCTGAGGAGTCAGAGATTTTTAATGGATCACAAGACGGAGTTTATAGCATCTTGGTAGATGTTGTTAGGGTAACAGAGGGAAAGAGTTAATAACTCTGGGGAGGGTGACCAGGCACATTTTCTACTAATAGGGAGGGTGATGAAGGATGAATTGCAATGCATCAGGCAGGGACTAAGGAAAAGTATTATATAGAGGAGAGCTCCATGTGTGACAAGACGTACAGACAGGAAAGAGGCTTGTCACAGGGCTTGGTGGTGGGTGGGTGCAGAGGGAGCAGCTGTGTCCCTTATTCAGCATCCCACCCTCTCTTGTTATCTTGGCTCTATCCTTTCCCTCTGTTACTAGTTCAGGAGGCTCGGAGTCCCACTCTAGCTATTGCCCTACATTGCCCTCTTCATATCACAGCACAGACCTCAAGATAATGTTTGGAATTTACCTCTTAACCATCCACTCATCAGCAATGGAAACTAGATTCAAACAACCAGTAAAATTATTCTGTAATTAATGGCCAATAAAGGTTGTGCTTACAGACGCAGTGGAATCTTTTTAGTTCTCATGTAATTTAGCTAGGGATACCAGATAAATACAAAATAATTTGCATCTTAAATGGTAAATTTAAATTTAATTAGTAAAATCTAAATTTCCGATAAAATAGCTACTTTTTAGTGTAAGCAGTTTTTGTGATATCCTAAAAAATATTTGCTGTTTATCTGAAATTCTAATTTAGTTAGGAGTCCTGTATTTTTCCACATTAAATCTGGCAACCCTAAATTTCCCCCTTCAGATGAGACTCTGTGAACCTCTCACATTCTCTCTCCCTTAGGCTGTAAGTTGCATTAAACAACAACAACAACAACAACAACAACAAATAAAAACGGTTCTCCTGGTCTCACTTTTCCTCTTCCTCTATTAGCCCATCTCTAGTTATTCTTGTTCTCTAGGGCTCTGCTCTTTGTTCATTTCTTTATGCCAACATGCTTTTCCTGGACAATTTAATTCCCTTTCTGGGTTTTTACTGCTATTCACCTATGACTTCCAAATCTCTCCCACCATCCAAGATCTTGCCTTTGACTTCCAGACCTGTCTATCCAGTGCCTACTGGATGTTTTCCTCTGGTTGTCCTATGGGCATCTAAAGCACCAAATAGCTGAAATGAACAAACAATCTGTCTCCAAATTGCCTCTCCCTTGAATTCCTTATGTTAGCAAATAACACTACCACCAACCAAATTACCGAAGTAGAAACCTGGGTAACATCTCAGTGTCATTCTTTCCCCTCACTTCCATTGACCATTGCCTCAATCAGCCAACAATGATTATTTATAATCCTCCTTTACAAAATGCTATAAATTCCCTAGAACCTACTTAGTTGACTTACTTATCTCAACCAGATTAGCCTCTAATGCAATTTCCTTATTTGCCCCACCCCCCACTCTCTCTCTCTCTCTGTGTCTCTCTCTCTTTCTCATCAGTCCTCTCCAACATTCTAAAGCTTCTAATTTGAATATATTTCTTAATTGCTTAATGTTTTCATAAAGTATATTTTTCAGGATAGGCTGAAAAGTTTAAATTAGATGAATTATATTCTCCACAATCAGATCCCTGCCAGCCTTCCTAGCCTTATCTCTGAGGATTAAAGAAGACATATGACTGGTTTCATTGTTTCTTGCCTTGTGTGTAGCAGGTATTCAATAAGTATTTGTTGTATGAATGAGAGAATGATAGAGATCATTTTTACAGAGTGAA
The DNA here is from genome assembly GCF_028858775.2 of Pan troglodytes. Classification (NCBI taxonomy): domain Eukaryota; kingdom Metazoa; phylum Chordata; class Mammalia; order Primates; family Hominidae; genus Pan; species Pan troglodytes. Next base: position 63,033,009 of record NC_072415.2, read on the forward strand.
AGCTGTTTGCAATATTGTCAGAGAAGAGAACATTCAAAGTACAATGATAAGAGTTCTTACATTTGGAAGACTTGATTTGACACATAATATTTAAAAAATTACTTAATAAAGAATTATGATTTCATGGGATTTCTGTATGAATGTCATACATAGAAATATTTAAATACATATAAATCTTAAATGCTCCTAGGAAGATATATATTTACATACCTACTTAAATACACTGAATCTGTTTTACTATTAGGAATAGCCAATAAATATTGACATTCTGATTGTTTAAATCTTCTGAATAATTAATCACTATTTTTCTAACATTTAGAATATATTAAAATACAATCCACACTGTAATTATAGGTGGCATAATTAAACCTTTGTCACATGTAAAGATAGTTCAGAAGACTGTAACATTTAATTTATCTGTTATAATCATTTTAATTTATGAAAAAGTGGAGAAGCCTATTTTCAGATGATATGTATTTTTCAGTTTTCCAAAACTCAAAATTATCACATAATATATAAAATGATTTCTAAGTATGTATATATATCAACATTACTCTCCAATGATTTTAAGTAATGGAGATTTTTCTAAGTGTAAACCTAAAGACATATTGTTTAGAATATGGTATAAATAAATGTGTCTTTTAAAGTTTAAAGACTACTCAAAGCATTGTTATCTACTAAATAAGTGTGGGAAATTTAATTTAACCTTCCAGATAATGTGTGTGAATGAAAAGAAATTATAAATATAGCATGGGGTGGGGAGGTACTTGCCATTCATAAAATAATTCCCTTTGGTATGCAATAGACTAAGCATTGGGAGAATTCGTGATGAATAACACAATTCCATTTGAAGCCACTGTAGAATTATTTCTATGTAGTTAGTAACAAGTGGAGCTTGGGGTATTATTAGGCAAAATTACAACAGCAGCACACCGCTGTGCAGAGAAAGATCAGGGCATTTCGTCTAAGCAGCATCTTCGTAACTCTGGCTCCTAAAACTAATGTTGTGAAGCTTCAGTTCTTTTGAATTGAAACTCTGGGGAATAAGAGAGGGTCATAATTATTAGCTAGGAATTGATGCTAAATTTGTTTATTCACTGATTTTTCCACCACTTTCTATAGTATGTAAATGAGATTTTTACTTAGAAAAAACATTCTGACTCTGAGACAGATGACAGCTGTTCAACCCCAGGGGGAGAAAAAAAAAACACAGCTTTTTTCTTGGCCTTTTCTTTTTCGTTAGTGCAGCTTCTAGAGCCTCATTGAATTTTCCCAGAATTCCCTGTGCAGGAGCTTTCAAATTCTGATTGATTAGTCATCATATCAGAGCTTACCGCTTTGTAGCTCCCCTGCTACCAATTGAACATTATGAACAGGGCCCAGAAAATTAGCTTGCTCAGCATCATTGGGATTGCGGCCTGTTTAGCAATGGATGTGTAATTCCCTATGACTCTAGTTAGTAGAATTGGCATCAGAGTGGTATGAATAGAATGTCTTCAGAAAGGAGTCTGAACATCTTTTCCAAGTTGACAATATTGCCTTGAGATACAGGGAGAGGTGTGCGTGTGTGTGCGCGCTCACACACACACACACACACAAACAAACATATCTTCCCAGACCTCTTGGCAGAGGATATTATAGACTGAAGTAGGGAATGAGAGAAGCAAGAAAAAGGAACTCATTCTGGTGGGAGATTGGGGAGAGGTGGTTTTCAATGGTTAATTCTTCTACCTCTACCACTTTTAGCCTGTTGCAGTCTGCAATATCCTCTTAGAAATGACTCAGTGATCACATTATTGGATCTCACTCTTGTGAAAACCTCCTAAGGCAGAGAGAAGTCAAGTTGTGCAGAAAGTTATCACCTGGCACTGATGATTGATATTTGGTGTAACATTTTGTTCCTCTTTTCTTATCCCTGGATCTCTTTCCTGCTATGTAGTCTCCATACACAACAAACTTTAACATCACATTGAGGCATGAATTCATCAAGTATCCTGTGCTCCCTCACGGCATCAGAACACCACTTCCCCCTGTCTCCTGACAGTGAGCTCAGAAATTAACTCACAATAAGGTGCTGATGGCTAATTTGAAGTTAATATGGATTTGTTAATGTGGATTTGAAGCAGAGATGTGAAGAGAAAGGCAATACATGAACATGAAAGAAACAAATCACCTCCACTGGTCAAATATCCTGGTAGATGTCTGGAGACAAACCGTAGGGCAGAGGATGTATTTATATTTCCTTCAAATTCTAAACATAGGCTGGTCCTAGTGAGATTAAACAAAAACACATTTATCATACTTATCAATTGAGTTATTATTTTAAAATATGCCTTCCACAATTAAGTTTCCTTGGGTGGATTTGTGTAACATGCCACTAAAAATACCATGAAATAAACATAAATAAGCTAAAATTTTCTTAGCCTTAAATTGCTGTTCTGTTTTAGAATAATACGGGCAGATAAGCTCCACAGCCTCCAAATCAGGAAGTAGATGTGTTAACAGCTGTTTTTAAAATATTTTTATGTTAAGGGAAATACACATAAGTGTACATGAAAATTTCTTTTTTTTTTTTTCTTTTTTTTTTTAGTCTCGCTATAGGTTTTACTCCATGTACATATCAAGATGGATATGTCTATGTAGTAAAATATATCATATATTTACATATATGAATACATGTATACTGGGCCAAAAGCAATGCAAAACTAAGGAATTAAAGTCTGCCTTATCTACACTTTCCTCTTCTTTGCTATGTTAGCACAAATGTACTTCTCATTTGAGGGAACATGGTAGAGGAGCTGCCATCCCATCTTAATGGTACTTGATGATGCCATTGAAGAGAAGACATACTATTTATTTGGTGCTTAGCATTTAGCTTTCTTGATATCCATCACTGCTTTACATTACCCTCAGAGACACATCACTGAATACAGTTTTGAATGGTTCCATGCTATGCGTGATTTTTATGGGGGTGCACTGAGCTGTGCAGTCTGCAGCCACTGCATTCCAAACAAAAGAAGTAATCATCTAGACACAGAGAAATGGGTTCATTGCCAACATGGAACAGGAAAGATTCAATATTCATGTTTCGATAGACCACTTAACCAGTGTTTTCCTGATAACGTGGTGCTAGAACCTAGTAGATATTCAATCAATGTTTGTTGAATGGGTAAATGAGTGATTGAATAGATGCGTTAGGTATCTTCAATTGGGTCTTTCTTTATCTAGATCTTTAATATAATGCAGTCTATGGAAGATGGGGTTATAGCAATGTATTTTTAAATTGACAAGTATTCATGTTTAACAACTTTAGTTAAAGGAATCATAAAATCCTCAAATTTATACAAAATGATAAAGTTTTTTTAACTTATACCTAGTGTGAATTTTTAAATCACTTAATGAACTGTAAAAGTTTATTAGATTGTACTAAATAATGCGATGCTCATTTTATAGATTTTTCAAATTGCGGCATGTAAAAATACTGATTACATAACTTGCTTACCCACTGGCCAAGTAGGTTTTTGCTCTCCCTTTCTCATATTTCTGCTCCCTAAGTAAAATCTTACATCCTTGCATCTTTCATTTCCAGAGCTCCAACTCTCTGCCTCCTTATTTCTGATTAGACTAGCATGAGATTTCCTTTCTTCCCACATTTTGTGTTCCATGCATTCACAGAGAGAGAGATCTTAGCACCTGAAGAGACCTTAGTGATCTGCAGACTGGCTTGCTTCTTGTGATCATCTTTACTACGTTACAGAAGAAATTCCCAAGAGGCCTAGAGTATGTAGGATTCACAAGCTGGTGTGAATGGAGAAGAGGATGCTAGACCTTCAGGATACTTTTTTCTTCTTTTCTTAACCAACACATTTTCATTGGAGGCTTATTTATCTTTCATTTCTATAGGAGTGATAAAACTGAATGTTTTACAGTTTCATTCGGTAGGTCAAAGAAGATTCATTGAATGTTTTCTCCTATGCTTTGTTTGGGCACATTCATGTCCTGTTGTATGTGTGGTGGAGGTGTGTGTGTTTAAATAACGATGACCCTTTATAATGGGTACAGAAGATAGATAAAAATTGTTAGTGTATTAGTACTTTTTATGCCAATGCTTATTTTTAATTGAAAAATATACAGTGAAGAATATATTATACATGTATATAATATTGGTTTTATTTTTATCTTTATGATAAAGCAAGAAATGTAGATACTAAGGTGTGTTCAATTAAGGACAGGCCAGCTACAAATTTTCCTGCAGCTTGAGAATCTTGTCTACATATCCTAAGAAAGCATCTTCTAATATTGTTCACGTAGGTAGCATAATGTCCTGAAAGTCAAGATGCCTGGGTCTTTTATCTGGTGCTAGTATTGCCGGGTGGGAGATTGAGGCATGAAACAGGTCGTCATTAAGGTCCATTCCAGCTTTAACAAGCTATTAATGAAATGTTGATTGTCAAACAGAAAATGTGCATTTTGTTGGCTGATGGAGCCACATTTGCATAAGGCTGCCCCAAACCACTCTGACTGTTAATAAATGCCAGAGGACTTGCAGCAAATCAAAACACAAGTGCTGCTAAAATGAATTTATAAAAAAAGGATGATTATTTTGCTTGAAAAGCCACAGGGTGGCCTGTAGAATCTAATGCAGGGAGGCTCTGAGAAAATATGAGAATAAATAGTAACAGTGTTTTCTGACCCCACGTTGTAAGGAGAATCTAAATGATCTAATATGTTACCCTGTCATTTTCCACTTGCAATGTAGACAGCTAATTTTTATTTTTCAGTTTTCATTTTAAAACAAAACCAAGAGATGATGACTGCAGTGTAAGACTTACTTTCCTGTTGGGAGGAAATTGCACTGTGGGCATGGTGTCTTTAACTTTAACCTTTAAAAGGTATAATTGACTTGTATTAATTTTAGGTTAAATTGTATTGTGCTGTGAGTTAGGTCACATACAAAACACTCCAGACATTTATTATGGATATGTTAAAAGTTTGTTAGATTTTATTTCCAGAGGATTTCATTTAACAGATTTCTACTCTATATTACACTCAATCTCCTGAACCATACTAGAAACAGAGGACGGACCTTATTTCTCTTTTGAATTTTCTGCTTCCTTCAAGCCATCATTGTTGACCCTAAAGAAAAAATCCACTTCATATTAGCCTTTTTGGTCTACCACAATAGAACATCACAAACTCAGTAACCTCGACCACAGATAATTATTTTTTTACAGTTCTGTAGGCTAGAGATCCAAGATCAAGGTGCTGGCAAGGTTGGTCTTGGTGGGGGCTTTCTTCTTGGCTTGCAGATGGCTGCCTTCTCACTGTGTCTTCACAGGGAAGAGAGAGAGAGCTCTGGTGTTTCTTTCTTTTCTTATAAGGATACAGTCCTGTTGAATTAGGACTCTACTCTTTTTTTAACTGTTATTTTAAGTTCAGGGGTACTCGTGCGGGTTTGTTGCATAGGTAAACTTGTGTCATGGGGGGTTGTTGTACTGATTATTTCATCACAGCTATTAAGCCTGATACCCATTAGTTGCTTTTCCTGATCCTCTCCCTCCTCCCACCTTCCACCCTCTGATAGGCCCCAGTGTGTGTTTTCCCTTTGATGTGTCTATGTGTTCTCATCATTTCGCTCCCACTTATAGGTGAGAACCTGTGGTATTTGGTTTTCTGTTCCTGTGTTAGTTTGCTAAGGATAATGGCTTCCAAATCCAATCCATGTTTGTGCAAAGGATATGATCTCATTCTTTTTATGGCTGCATAGTATTCCATGGTATATATGTACCACATGTTCTTTATCCAGTCTATCATTGATGGACATTTAGGTTGATTCCATGTGTTTGCTATTATGAATAGTACTGCAATAAACACATTTGTGCATGTGTCTTTATAATAGAATGATTTTTCTTTCTTTGGGTATATACGCAGTAATAGGATTGCTGGGTCAAATGGTATTTCTGCTCTTGGGTCTTTAAGGAATCACCACACTGTCCTTCACAATGGCTGAACTAATTTACACTCCCACCAACAGTGTATAAACATTCCTTTTTCGCTACAACCTTGCCAGCACCTGTTATTTTTTGACTTTTCACTAGTAGCCCTTCTGATTGTTATTGAATGGTATATCATTGTTGTTTTGATTTCCATTTCTCTAATGATCAGTGATGAGCCTTTTATCATATGATTGTTGGCTGCATGTATATCTTCTTTTGAAAAGTGTTCATGTCCTTTGCCCACATTTTTATAGGGTCATGTTTATTTTTTTGTAAATTTGTTTTTCTTTATAGTTGCTGGATGTTAGACCTCTGTCAGATGCATCATTTGCACAAGTTTTCTCCCATTCTGTAGGTTGTCTGTTTGCTCTGTTGATAGTTTCTTTTGCTGTGTAGAACTTCTTTGGTTTAATTTGATCCTACTTGTCAATTTTTGCTTTTGTTGCAATTGCTTCTGGTGTCTTTGTCATGAAATATTTTCCTGTATCTGTGTCTTGAATGGTATTGCCTAGGTTGTAGGACCCCACTCATTATCCTTCATTTAACCTTAACTAGCTACTGAAAGGCTCTATCCACAAATGCAGTCATATATGGGGTTAAGACTTCAATATATGAACTTTGCAGGATGACACAATTCCATCCATGACAACATTTAAAGCTCATTTACAAATGTAATCTCTCCCTTTCACAAATATCTTAATTCAAAAGCTGAAGATAACTTCACATTTTATTTTCCAGTCTGACTCCAGTTGTAAAATAAAACATTAGCCCAATGGTTTCTTCCCCCTGAGGATATTCTATTCTGATATCTAACTTTTAAATATATGTTCACTTCTTAAAGTAGAGGGATAATAGCCACCATCTGTTTTCACTATCTTACATATGCAAACACAGAGAGCTTACCTCTGCATCTATTTGTGAAGGGTACACAGTTCTTCAAATGAAACCTATAAAATGAGATATAATGTTTTACATTATTCTGGAATGTCCCCTTAAGTTTGTAAACCTTAACTCATTAATTCATGCGATAAATTGTTAATAAAAACTTACTCTGTGTCAATCACTATTCTAGGCATTGGTGTGACAATAGAGAACAAAGTTTCTCCCCTCAAGGTGCTCAAAATGCCCTAGTCCAGGTAATAAAATATATGGTCACACTTCTCGTGCAGAAAAATCTCCTTTTCTGTTTTTGCCTTTGGTTATTGTTTTATGTCATCTTTTTTTTTTTCTTAGCCTTCATAACTAAGCTCAGTCATTTTTGCTGGGAAAAAATATTGAGAGGAAAATGAAATGAAGTGTCTTATAATGTGTTCATCTGTAAACTGATGGATAGACTAGAACAGTGGTCTTCAGTCCTAGCTATCCATTAGAATTACCTGGGGAGCTCTAAAAATATACCCTACCTGGGCCCCAGGGATTCTGATTTATTTGCTCTGTGTCATGTCCTGCCCATGAGGACATTTAAAAAGATCCCAGGGTGATGCCAGCGCACAGCCTGAATTGAGACATGGAATGAGGTGATCACCAAGATTCTTCATTGATCTCAGTGTGTGAATTCTTTGGTTTTCTGCCCAGATGTAAAATTATGTTCTAGAATAAGTTGGAAAAGTTATTCTTGTTCCTCTGTATGCGTGTATCCTAGGGGCTATTAGTGATGCTTTCAAGAAAAGCATATCTGGGCCAGGCGCAGTGGCTCATGCCTGTAGTCCCAGCACTTTGGGAGGCTGAGGCGGGTGGATCATGAGGTCAGGAGATTGAGACCATCCTGGCTAACATGGTGAAACCCGTCTCTACTAAAAATACAAAAAATTAGCCGGACGTGGTGGCAGGCACCCGTAGTCCCAGCTACTCAGGAGGCTGAGGCAGGAGAATGGCGTGAACCCAGGAGGCAGAGCTTGCAGTGAGCCAAGATCGCACCACTGCACTCCAGCCTGGGCGACAGAGCAAGACTCCATCTCAAAAAAAAAAAAAAAAAAAGAAAAGAAAAAAGAAAAAAAAAAGCATATCTGCTTGGCTCTAATTTAGGACAACTCTTTTGTCTTTTGATTTAAATAAAAATCACAAAGATCAACTCAAATTAAATTTGTATAAAAGTCAAGTCGTTTACATGTAGCATGAAGTGAGGGGAGTACAGAGAAGGGCGAGGGTGACATGATACTGAACAGGACAGCTAAAGAGTCGCTTGTATATCACTCTAAGTGCTTCCGAGTTTATCTTAATGATGATGGTTTTGCCATTGAAACAGTATTAAGAAGTGGAAAACATAAAGAGATCTATGTTTTGGAAATATCAGACGAGAAAGACAGTGGAAAATTGCTGGAAGAGGGGCAAAACCAAAGACAAATAGAGTTCAGGAGAGAGGCAAGGCTAGAGGCTTAGTTTAAGGAAAGTAAAGAAAAAAAATAAAAAATAAAGCAAACAGAGAAGTGGGCAACACCTTGAACAAACTGACACTCTGCAGGTCAATGTAGAAGAGAATTTCAACAAGAAAGAGGTGGTCGGCAGCGTCAAACTGCATAGAGGCCGAGTAAAAATTGCTACATGTATTGAGTACCGAACAATTTTCTAATTGCTTTATGTGTATTAAGTCACTTAATTTGTATAAGAACTATGGAAGGTAGCTATTATTATCAACTCATTTTATACAGGAGGAAACCAAAGTACAGGTAGTATTGTGCCAAAGACCACACAGTTCATAAATAGCACAGTGAGAGTGTGAATCTGCAGGACTCAATTCCAGAAGCCATGCCCTTAATGACCTGAGAAATGCCTGTTAGGACAAAGAACGAGGACTATATCCACCCTTCCCGCTTTACAGTCTCCTATCCATTGTATCACTCTGTATGCCTTTGCATACCCATGGATTATTTCTCAAAGTGAGAACATACAGTATTTGATTTTCCATTTTTGACTTATTTCACTTGGAGTAATGACTTCCAGCTCTATGCAATTTGCTGCAAAAGACATTTCATTCTTTTTTATGGCTGAGTAGTATTCTATGGTGTATATGTACCACATTTTTAAAAATCCACTCCATGGGTCGATAGGCATTTAGGTTGGTTCCATATCTTTGCAATTGTGAATTGTGCTGTGATAACATGCAGGTGCCTTTTTGATAGGACTTTCGGAAATGTGCTTTTTTAAAAAATACCTCATGTGTGAAGGAAGGGTACACAATAAGGTGGTACTTGAGGGTGACTTAGCATAAAAGTATAATTATATTTGAAGTTGGAAGAGATGGAACACACTTATAGTCTGTTAAAAAAAGAGCTAAGAGGAATGCAAAAGATGGAGGTACAGGAGATGAGTCATTAAGGTAGTTTCCTATGAAGACGGAGGAGAGGGGAAGGAATCAGTTTGACTGTCTCTTCCTGGGAGATAGGAGGAAAGGAAGGGAGGTGGGAAATAACAGCATTTAGGAGTCAGAAAGCTGTGAAGGAGCATTTACCCAAGACCACTTTCATTCCTCCCTATGAAATGAGTGGTGCAGGGCCTGCCCAGAGGATGGGTTAGCCTTCCAGTCATATACATGACACCGATCCAACTTTCTCAAAAGGCATGGATGTTGCTAACTCACTCAGGTTGCAGCTGTTTTTCTCAGTCAGAATATTCTTCAAGTTGTATTTGTCGAATTCAGTTAATATTCCCTCTCCCAAGTAAGGAGAAAGTAGGTTCCAAGCAAAAACACCCCTCAGTCAAAGAATAGCAAATAACAATCTTTCTTTTGCATAGCTTGTGTTCAGAGTTACCCATGAGGAGTCTGAGATTGATTTGCCATTCACTGCTACCTCTCAGTGTACTGAATGAGAAGAGCACCAATGGGTAACATATTCAGTCAGATTGGCAGTGATCAGCCCGTCTGTGGAAAGGATGTGAACTGAATTAATAATACTTTGAACTGAAGCATAAAGAACTTTGGAGGGAAGATGTCTTCAAATGAAATCCCAAGTGTACACTTTCTCCACCTCTTAACAGGCGGAGTGGTTGCAAAGGGCAACTTCAACAACTTTCCACAGCAGCCCAGTCACTGTCAGTGTTACTTGAAAAGGAGAGGGGATGTGAGTTCTACAGACAGCACTTATCCCCTGAGACACAGGCACGGCTTTCGTGTTCAATCACTGTATTTAATTCAATTATCTGCCCCCGCCACCCCCAACTGTCTGCCTTACAGGGGAGGTTGGGAGGAGAGTGATGCTTGATGCTTCTGCAAGTCCCAAAAGATATGCATTCTTTATTAGGGAATTCAATGAAGGATGAGCTCTTACTCACCCAGCTGCTTCCTCTGGGAAGTCGTCATGCGGCTCCAGCTGCCTGCAGCAGGAGGATGACATGGTCTGTGCAATGCATTGAATTTTATTTTATTTTTTTTTAGATTGAATTCAGGTAGTTGTTTGTTTTAAAGAGGGCTTATTTTAATTCATCTTTAAATATCATATTTTTGAAGGTGAAAACCATCACAAAGTCCTGTTCACCTCTAGAAATTTCAGGGTCCAGTTATCTAGACAGTTATAGTCAGGTCTAATGATTTTCCCTCTTTTCTTTCTTTGTTTTATCTATTCACTAGTTCGCTCATTTCAAGGGATGATTAGGACTACTTCTATACAACAATTGAGGTAGAGAAGAAATAGATTACAGTTCAACTAACTGTGTTAATTTTATTTTTAGCAATAATTCTAATAAAATGCAATTTTTTAAATTGTGACATTTTCATAGCAAAAAAATTTTATGACATAAAATAAGTACTAAATATTATGAAAACTTATATTTTCTTAAACTAATAAATGCTCACTCTGTCAATAAATGAGTCATTCAGTGGTTAAAGTTCTCTTAAATAATCAAAACTTGTTGGTTGGTGAAGAAAATTATCTAATTTATCTCAAGAAATAGTTAAGTCATAAAGTGAAAGAAAAGAATAGGCCATATCAGAGAACTTCAACTGAATAAATCTAGGCTAATCTGATTTTTTCATCAATAAGTCACAAACCTTCTAATTGTTTCAGAAAACAAACATACTGCTATTTTTTTTTTTTTTTTACTAAATAGAACAATAATGCCAGGAAGGTATATTATAAGCCGGTATTTTCCAAATTTGAGCCTATACATTTTTCTTTAAGAAAAGAAATTCCCAGACCCAGTAATATACACTCTCTGGATTTTGAGAAATACTGGCTAAGACTTTCAAATATTCCTTGAAAATATCTTTTAGCTTCAGATAATCACAACAAAATATAAAATTTATCTTTATATGGTCAAAATTATTTTATATTCTGATTTTGGTAAAAGCTAAGAGGCAAAAAACCAAAACCTGTAGAACTTGTGGACCTATGAGTTTATACCCGTAGACTCAGTTTGAAAAACACTACTTGATGGCTATTTAACCAACACTAGAACTTTTTGACAGTTCTTTTCTTTTTCATACATGTGTTAAATTGCCTCTCTCTGAGCCTGATATTTAATTCAGTTCCTGCATCCTCCTCTCAAGTTTTCTTCACCCTTGTAGAATCTGAACAATAATGAAAGGATTGATGACAATGAGTATCTTCTGAAACTCTTTACCTAAGGGATTGGCAGGCCTGTTTTCTTTTCCATTCTGATTGGGGAAAAAATTGTCCTTTGAAAATTGGTCTCATTAGGAGCTTATTTAATCACAGATATGTCTCTATAGGTGTTGCCAACAATATATATTTATTGATCATCAGTTAAATGTGAGACTGGTACAATTAATGTTCTACGCAATCAATAATATTTTTTGATTAGAAGTAGTATACATCTTTATGTATAACTCACTATAAGTTTACTGAAGAGGACATTTAAAATATGTAAATTTACGTTTTTCTTGGCATGTTGAGTATGTTGATGGAAAGATTAGGATGATTCACATCAAAAGATAATTATCAATACAAGTAAATGAGTAATGAAAAATAAACAGTTATAGATGAATAATGGAGAGAAGAGTTTGGGGAAGTGAAATTTAAGCAGGATCTTGAAAGAAAAATAGAATTAGGATAGAAGAAATCGAGGCAAGAAGGCATTCCACGCAGGAAACCCAAAGAGTTAGAGATGGGAAATTTTATTTGGAGGACAGAGGTTAGAACAGAAGGCTGAAACCAGATGCTTACACAAAGAGCTTTCTAAGATAGCTTCAAAGACACTGATTGCTAAGGACTTTGGACTCAGTTGCTGGAAGTGTTGAGCAGGGGACCAAAATGAAGAAAGCCATGCTTCTAGATGATTAAATTTACAGAGGGAGGATAGAGGGGCAGGATTTTAAAAAGTATGGAACTTGAAAACTTAATTCAGGGTATTGCTTATTTTTGTTGTCTACAGTGGTATACTCACAAGAGGGTATAGACAGAGTTGTTTTTCATTTCGAGCCATTTCCCCAGTGACAAGTAATGAGGGCAATGCAGCAGATGACAAATTGAGGATGGTTATGACACTAAGAGTTTCTCTTCTAAGGCCTGCTTCTCCCACAGGACTGCAGAGTTGAGCCAGGGAAGCTGAACACTGTATATCTTCTCTCCCTTTGTTCATTGGCCTTCTTGCCTGCTCCTCATGTCTCCTGCTTAGGGCAGCATTTCTCAGACTCAGCAATAGTAACATTTGGGCCTGGATAATTCTTTGTTCTGGGAGGCTGTACTGTGCATGGCAGTATGTTTAGAATCACCCCTGCCTCTACCTACTAGATGCCACTAGCATCCTCCTTACCTTCCCAAGTTGTAACAGCCAAACATGTTTTGAGATATTGCCAGATGTCCCCAAGAGCACCAAATCACCCTCTGTAGAGAACCACTAGGTTCTTATAGATTATCCTGTTGAATGTTAAGCATTTGTGATAGAAGAGGGATAATTTCCCTTCTTGATGGTAGGATCATGACTAGGCTTTCAGCTTTATGAGGACTGTAGGCATCGGAGAACCACAAATGTCAAACATGCAGTTTCAGATGCTTTCTCCAATGACACATCCAACTTTCACCCTCTTCTTCTCCATTATTGTATTGCCTGATAATAATGTCAACTCTCCAGTTAACTAATAATGGATCATCAGTATCTCCTGGTTTGCCTGGGAGAGTGCTGGTTTACATCTGTTTTCCCCATTTCTATCTTGTTAGTAACTCCTTTTACTCTATAAAGTGTCTGGGGTTGGAAGGTAAATTATATGATGATTCTAATATGGGAAATTACTAGAATCATGAGAAGGCAACGAGTGAATACTAGGAAAGTAAGAGGTGAAGGGGCAATGTGCCCTCTAGCTTCCCCGGGTAATTTTTCCTAGAGGAGACACCAGAGTTAAGACTTGAAAGAACATTAGGAGTTAACCAGGAAAAGAGGCAAAGACATTTACAAGACAAAGGGAACATTGGATGCTTTGCAGGGTGAGACACAGAAGTGGACAGATTGAAGAGGCAGACCAACATGCTAATATAAAAATCCAAAAGTTGTTTTTGCAAACTTGACTTCAATTCTTAATCTACCTATCAAATTTTTATCCTATCTGGGAAAATGGGCAGTGACATTTTTAGGCTATAAATTCTATATGTGAATAACATTTACCTTTTGTAAAAGAAATAGGATTGATTGCTATAAATTGTCCAAAAGAGAAGAGGGTCAGTTCCCTAGATTTGGGTTTGTGTATGTGGTGATATTGAAATGCACCCGTCACCTTCTTTTCCTTTTATCTGAATGTTTGTAACTAAGACGTAACTAGAGAAGATCCAGCATACCATTGCACATATAGATTTCAAAGACTTGGGAAGAAATCTTATTTCAGCATCTGTAGCTGGTTTTATTAAAAGCAGTTTAAATTCCCCTGCCTAGAGCAGTCTGGAATTATAGAGATGGGCTGCAGAAATTTACATTTTAATTGAGGCAGAAGACAAAATAGGGCACGGTGCAGCATTCACACATTACAAGGAAGAATAAATAAGATATGTATCAGCTGGGAGAAAAAAATGACTCGTCGTTTTTCATTGCCTCCTGCACTTAATTTTTTCATATGGCACTGAGCTGAGTTAGGCCTGCTAAGCAAAGACGATTTTTCCAGTCAAAATGTTTACTATTTCAGAAAGTTCTTGCATTGAAATATTTTCACACTATGGAACAAATACACAAATACTCAAATAGGCCTGCATTTGGTTGTCAAAGTGTGCATGGCAGTGTTTATAATGTCTCAAATGTCTATAAATATAAATAACATGTCCCAACGAGCTATATAGAAAATGATTTAAAGTATGAGGTATAACAGAATGATTGATAGACATAATCTATCTGTTAAACACTGTAATTTGAGCTATTTTATAGTTTCATAGAACTAGAATACAATTTTATAGAAATAGAATTTTTCTCTATAGATAAATTTCATCCTTTGATTAGTGTGGAAGTCCCTCCAAAGAGTGGGAAGGACTTAGGTTTTCAAACTTGAGGATTTACCTGTGTTTGGTAATCACTTTGAGAAACCACCCATTGGATTTTTCTTTTCTATTTTTTGTTATATGTTTGGTCATTAATAGAAAATTAAGTTGAAAATTCATTTCCTCATAAGGGAAAAATAATAAACATAAAAAGTGTATCATGATAATGGCTTTTAAAAGTAAGTCTTTGTATTAGTGTAAATATGTTTTGTAGAAATCCACTGTAATTAAGTGTGTTTATCCATTTATTTAAGCCTTCAACTTTTATTATATCTTCTTTCAGCTGTACATGTATTTTTACATTCATACATGCTCTTTGCCAATCATAATTATTTTGTTAGATTAATTATAGAATTTAAAACCAATAAACAACACATTACTATAGTATGATTATCCAATTATGATTCCCTGCAGAGCTAAGTACTATAATTGGACCCATAGTAAGAAAATGTAATTCTTTTTCCCCAAGTATGTGCCTCTCAAGCATAACGGTCAAATAGATTATCTACTTTTAGCCACCAAAACATATCTTAATTTTCTTTATTATTTGACTATGACTTTCCATTTTGCTTTTTCTAGAATTTTAAAATGACATTTTATTGTCTTTAAAAAATAATAACATGCCTTTACCTTATCACTAAGATTACATATTTCTTAATCACTTAATCACCACTTAATGTCCTACTATTAAAGTGAAAATACATTTTTCTTAAATATCATTTTTTCCCTTGGAGCTCTCTGGTTCTAATTCGTGTTGATGATTGTTCGGCTCTACCACGTAACTGTCATTTCAGGATATTTTTCCTTTTTACTCCTAGTCCATTCTTGTTAGGCTATGCTTACTGTTTTTCTCTCTGTCTGCTTCCTCCATGCTCGGGTTTCCTTTTTGGTTTTTGTCTTTCATTTTTGATATTCATAAGCAATGTTTCAGAAAGGTATTTGAAAAAATGTTTGAGTCCTTGTAAATATCAAGCATCATTATTTTCATCATACTTACTTAATAGTACAGCTGAAAGTTCAAAATAATTTTCCCTCAGAACTCTGAGGACATTGCTTTATTGTCCTATAGCATTCAATACTGCTGATGAGAAAGATAATGGCAATTTAATTCTCCTTCCTTTGTAGATAGGCAGTGTTTCATTTTGGAAGCTTTTACGATATTCTAGGAATCTTTGGAGACTTGATATTATCGGTAGGTATGGGTCTTGCTGGCCACTTAACCGCATGACAACCACTGTATTCTAATGAGTGCTGTCTATTTTTCAGTCACAGGGTATCTTTTGACTCATTTTCTCTTTTACTTTTTTCAGCCATCTTATTCACTATGTCTTTTTTTTTTCCCTTAAAACCATTATTAGATAGATGTTGGCATCCTGGATTAATTCTCTATGTCTGTTAATCTTTTCTTATTGTTTCTATTTATTTATCTTTTGGCTCAATGCAAAATGAGATTCTTCAACTATTTAAGCTTTTCTACTAGTTTCTTACTGATTTTTAAGCTTCAAGAACCCTTTCTTCTTGGACTTCTCCCTAAAACTCTGTTCTAGTTTTATAGTTACCGCAGTTTCTTAAATCATCAATGGGACTATTATAAGCTTCTTTCCTATTCCTTGCATTATCTTAATGCCTTTTAGGGTTGGCTGTTCTCTTGGGTTACCCTAGTTCCTTTGGGCTTTGTTATTTTCTCAAGGTTTTTGGTAATCATTGATAGTTCATTCATATGTATGAAATAGGATGTTGAGTAATGTCTCTGTCACCATGGAAAATTTTATCCCCAAATGTCTCTCTGCTCCAAAGTGGGGCTGACCAACTAGGTTGGTGACCTGGCTGCTTTCACTATGGAGTGCTAGGAGGACTAGCAGTATGTTGGAAGCTTACAGAATGAGAATGACTTAAGTCTCATTCCTACCTGCAAAAATCATTAAGTTTCTTTAGAGAGTAGTATCATAATTTTAGGAATTAGGAGAAATCTTATTGGTAATGATGCTTCAGCAGGGACCAGACAGTAGTGGGCAGCGAATGGCCCAGATATTTCTTAGACAGACTTTCCTATTTTTCTGCCTCACTTTCTATATTTACTTTAAATCTCTGAGTCTTAGTCATGAAGAGTGGCTCCCACCTCCTAAGAAGCTTTGTCCTCTGAAAGTTTTAAGTCTTAGTTTCGCCTGCTTTGTTTAAAACAGAAATATGTTCTTCTTCTTCTTCTCTCTTCCATATATCTATCCAAAAAGCTGCTCCATTGAGGCTTAGTTATCTTCTCAACCCAGTCTTTTTTCAGAACTGTTATAAGTTTATTGGTTTTTATTTTTCTCTTCTAATTTCAGTAGGATTCTTAAAAGAAGGCAAAAAAAAAAAATCCTGTCTGATATTTTGTAGCAGAAGCTATATATATACACACACACATATATATACACACACATGTGTAGTATATATATACACATACATATGCATATATATACACACACGTGTAGTATATATATACACACACACATATACATACACACACACACACAGACATATATATGCGCAGTGGTGTGATCTCAGCTCACTGCAACCTCCGCCTCCCAGGCTCAAGTGATTTTCCTGCCTCAGCCTCCCAAGTAGCTGGGATTACAGGCACACACCACTAACACCTGGCTATTTTTTGTATCTTCAGTAGAGAAGGCTTCACCATGTTGGCCAGGCTGGCCTTGAACTCCTGACCTCAAATGATCCACCCGCCTCGGCCTCCCAAAATGCTGGGATTACAGGCGTGAAACTCCGCGCCTGGCCCAGAAGCAATAATTTTAAGATTAAAAACAAAACCCAAATATGGTTTCCTCTCCCTTTCTATCTATACTCACACTCTGGGTAAGAAGTAGGAAAAGCAATCAGGTTTTCACCAGACAAGGAGCTCTGTGATTCTCAGCTCTGTCCCAACAGCCCATGCACAATGGCTACCAAAAACAAAAACAAACAAACAAACAAAAAACCCCAACAACAAAACACAGATAAGACAAAATGCCAAAATGCAAAGCACTGCAGATTTCCAAGAAACTCTTTGGTTTGCAGGCCTAGTACAAGCAAATTTTTTTTACAACGTAAGACCATCCCCTTGTGACTTCATCATTTGTTGACCACACAACTGCTGCCAAACCCTAACTCAAATATTCTCCAAGGTAAAACTTGGAAAAATACTTGGGTTTTGGTCCATGATTAATCTTCATCTATTTCTATATAGGTTATCTCATTATATCACCATTAATATAAAGCAAGTGGGTTACATATCTGAGGAAATGGGCAGGGGGACCCAAATGGTTGAGTTCCAACAGAGCCCACCACTGTAGTTGATTCACTTCATCTGTGTATGTAGCTTACCACATTCCTGGGACCACAAGCATGGAAACTTGGAGCATTGACTTTTTTCTCCCCTACTATTCTCAGTGTTGCTCCTGAATTCTCTGGCTTACCACACTGTTTTTCAACTCACATAACACAAAAATTATTTCCAAACTGTCTGCACAAATGCATTTCATATACTTATTCCTTAACCTAATGCATTTCATTCTACTGAAATAATAGTTTTCCCTTCTTATCAATATTGCCCAGCAAGAAACTCAAGCTATTTAAACAGCAAAGCTGCCAATATTTACAACCTTTTAAGTCAGTAAAGGAATTTAGGTAATTTGTTTTTTAGTGTTTACTGGTTGGTTAATGAATATTGTGCTTGGGGTTTTATTTATTTATACAGCACCTCATTCCAAAAATAAATAATCTGAAGTGTCTTGGATATTACAGAATATAGTATGCAAGGAATTAGAATCTGAATATTGTGTAATAAAAGCACATTTTTAGCAAATTAGCTTGCCAGGTTGGAAAACATCAGAGGTTTATCTGATGTAAGCATATTTTAAATTTCTGGGTGTTTCTGTAAAAAAAAAAATCAGTCTTTCCTCTTACTTTATACAATTATTAAACAGAGATAAAACAAAATCCATGTACTGCAGACCTTTGTATTTTATACTGAAACATCCAAATGGTTGACAGATTTTAAAATTCTATTTATAAAAGGATTGCTTCTCTGTAGACATAAGAAAAATCATTTCAAAGAGAGATGCTCTATAAGAGAAATTCTTACATATTTAAAAAATGAGAGACTCCTCTATTGTGTACCTTAATCTGGCTCTTATTCAGTTTTCTATTGTTATACATTCTGTTATAAAGTCTATAATAAATTAAGACTCCATTGTTTTAAAAAAACATGGTAATATAAGCATTGTAGATAAGGCATTTTGCTCTCAAATGTTTGTTTCTATTAGCTTATTTTACTTCTGTTTATGTGTTATGCATATAAAACTTTAATCTTTCTATTAAGAAGGAAAAAGATGTGACTTATGTATGATGAAATTTGCAGTAACCTTTATATATGTTCTTGAAGGAGCCTTGGTTGAAAAAAATCACACATGTAATTTTTTGTGGGCTATGCGCCATCCTTATACATACTAAATATTGCATTGCAATGTTTACTATTAGCTATGAATTGACTTGTAAATGGCAAAACACTCCAGGTTTTTTACATGGTATTATTTTGAAAAATCCAAGCGATATCCCTTTATCATTACTACAATGTTCTAACTTTGACAACCTAGAAAATAGAGTTTTTTTTCAAAAGATACATAACAGAACATCCCTTCTATTTGAAATTTCTTTAAATGTTGTGATTTTAAATTCTTATAAATATTTTTCTTTAATTACAGTGAGTGGAGGGATAGAGAGAATAGTTTTGACCACAATTTTATTTATTAAAAAATATATTTTATAAGATTGTTTCCTTGGCTGGGTGTGGTGGCTCACACCTGTAATCCCAGCACTTTGGGAGGCCGAGGCGGGTGGTTCACTTGAGGTCAGGAGTTCAAGACCAGTCTGGTCAACATGGTGAAACCCTGTCTCTACTAAAAATACAAAAATTAGCCAAGCGTGGTAGCAGGTGCCTTTAATCCTAGCTACTCAGGAGATGGAGGCAGGAGAATCACTTGAACCTGGGAGTTGGTCGTTGCAGTGAACCGAGATCACACCATGGCACTACAGCCTGGGCGACAAGAGGGAGACTCCGTCTCAAAGAAAAAAAAATTGTTTCCTTGCTGTGATTTTGGTGAAGTTAGTCACTGAACATTGGAAATAAATTGCACCTTGCCTCATTTTCTTTTCTTGAAAATAGAATAAATATAGATAAGATATGAATCTAGAGAACACACACATGTACTCACGCAACAACACACCATTTCTCCCTTCCCTGGCAAGTCAGGTTTCTTTTACAGGAATGGTAAAAGTTATAATGACATAATGGGAATTCTCCATCAGTTAATAAATTAGATGATGAAACTAATTCTGACTGCTACTAGGACTGGAGTAGCAGAAAGCAATTTCAATCTATCAAAGCCATGTAGGGACCAGAGATGGGGGCTATGGCTACAGCTCCAGTACCCACGTGTGCACTCACTGCACAGGTAGAGACAGAGGTCTGCAGCCACTTGTCTATATCAGGCAGTATCTGAGATGTAAAAAAGATACTGCCTCGATTTTGGTTAATACCACTTCGGAATATGAAATAATTACTGGATCTCCAGCACATGTCTTCTGGGTAAGAAGGAAAGACACTATATTCTCTCATTTTACAGTGACAGAATTAAAGCTGAGATGTTACCTTATTCTTTCAAGCAACCATAGTAAGTTAGTGGTATACGCCAGAGTAGAACCCAGAGATGCTAATTCCTAAGCAGCGATCTTTTCTCAATACTAGATTATTCTCTTGTATCCTAGATAAGATAGTGAACATTTAAAAAATAAGCAAAGCGGCCAGGTGCAGTGGCTCACGCCTGTAATCCCAGCACTTTGGGAGGCAGAGGCAGGCAGATCACCTGAGGTCAGGAGTTTGAGATGAGCCTGACCAACATGCAGAAACCCCATCTCTACTAAAAATACAAAGTCAGCCAGGCGTGGTGGTCCATGCCTGTAATCCCAGCTACTTGGGAGGCTGAGGCAGGAGAATTGCTTGTACCTGGGAACCGGAGGTTATGGTGAACTGAGATTGCAACATTGCACTCCACCCTGGGCAACAAGAGCAAAACTCCATCACAAAAAAAAAAAAAAAAAAGCAAAGCTCCTTTTTTGCCACAATTACAAAAATGATCAAAGAGATTGTATAAATAAATTATCAGTTTTTTTCTTGCACACAATTCTCTTACCTACATGCAATACCTAGTTTCTATCCAATCCCCCTAAGCATGTATTGATATTTTGAAGATCACAATTGGAAGAATAGCTTATTTGTGTTAAATTGTGTAAAAGAAACAATTTTTATAGAAATACACATAGAATAAAGATGAAACAGACCACAATGTGCCAGATTCACAGCAAAATATTATTTTAAGCCAGTAGAAGAAATAATAGTAGGTTTAACGAACATCTTTACATATTTCAGTGTGCCATGCATGAGCCAATCAATTAATTTAATCCTTATGAAAACTCTTTGATAATTATTAATTTTCCTAGTTTATTGACGAGGGCATTGAGCCAAGACAGGTTACATAAATCGCCTAAGTTCATACAGCTAGTAAGCGGAGGAGACACAATTCAAGCCCAAGGATTTACATTGGTGCAGATAAAATTTGTCAAAGCTTACCTATACATGGCTCGATTGTGGACCCATCTCATTCATAACACCTTATCGATGTATCAGATCCACACTATTCTGTTGTTTCTGTTGCAGTTGTAGAACCTGTGGCATATAGCAGCACAGTTTAAACTCACAATCATGCAATTGGTCTACCCTAGTCTAATTTTTTTTAATTTATCTTTTTTTGTTTTAAGTAAGTGTCGTCTATTTAGAAGTCTGCAAACTTTTTGGAAGTATAGATCTTATTTAATTTTTCTTTGATATAGCATAAAATCCAAGTTATGTTGGACAGAGAATAGATATTACCATACACTTATTGGCAGATCGAAGGGCGTATTAGGAGAGTAAATAAAGTGTGAGTAATAGCAGATTTGGATGAATAAGGCTGTACATTCTGGCTTTCTCTCTAAGTGGTTTATTCTGCCAACCCCAACGCCTAGTATTGTCTCAGCTCTTAGGCTGAACTTCTGCTCTTTCCTCTGTGAATCCCTCTTCAGTTTCTCTCTCTACATGATTTCACCCATTCCCTCTTTGTGAAAACTTCTAAAACTTGTCATCCCATCTTATTCCCTCATTTACCCTCTCGATTGGTACTGCAGGATGCTTCCTGCTTAAACTAATCATATCTAAAGTGTGCTAGTTATTTTATCTTTATGGTAACATTCCTGCTTCTAATCTACAATGCTATTCAGTGTAACATCACCATTTGTGAGAATCCTGGATGAGTGGTCATTTGGATGAATTCGGCAGATCTTTATGAACATTTATGGTATGCCAGCAACTGTAGTAAGTGTTCAGTACAAAAGGGACAATATGTTACCATTTCTTCTATAGCTAGCATCTAAACAAATCACTTATTATAATGCAAGGTGGGATATTTTACCATAGAAGTCTGCAAGGGATGCTGTGAAAATTAGCATTTGCACTTGCACAGCTCTCACAATTTAAGCAATTTTGAATGCAAGTTTAATACAACCTCATGAGGTGTTATTATAGTCTACAGGTTCTGGAAACCAACTGACTTGCCTAAATGCTCCCCGCCTTGTCCGCCCCTTATGTGAACGGTGGAAGCATGACGCTTAGTCATTCTCTGTTTCCTTCCCCATGGGAGAAGAAGAAAGCGATTTTGCAGATGTCCTTGAATCCCACCACCCTACTCAGTATAGGGCTGAATGCACAGGAGCTTCCCCAAGTGTTTGCTATTTGATAAGCAGAATTAAATGCAATGTGTTGTGAAGACAGATTGCAGCTCACTGTGAGAATTTTCAGCTAGCCTATTTAGAAT
Source organism: Pan troglodytes (assembly GCF_028858775.2). Lineage (NCBI taxonomy): Eukaryota > Metazoa > Chordata > Mammalia > Primates > Hominidae > Pan > Pan troglodytes. The sequence continues at coordinate 63,055,356 of NC_072415.2, forward strand.
AGGGTGGATTTGCCTCATCCTCTAGAAGTGCTCAAGCAGTTCCTGTATAAACCGTTTTGGGGAGATGAACAGGTTTTATGCGTATGATAGAATATTTGTATAAGTGACCTCTGAGTCTCCTTCCAACTACACGTTTCTCTGGTTAATTTCTTTATCCAGTTCTTCTACTGCTATAGACTGAGAGCTTATCTTTCCTTAAAAGATGCCAGATACCACCTCCTTAAGCCACTGATTCTTAATAGATAAAGAGTTGCTATTTATGACAGTTGTGCAAACTCATAATCAATCAGTACAACACAAGGTATGTGATTTTATTGAACCCTCCCCCTGATGACTTAAGACATCTGTGGCTCATGCCTCTAATCCCAGCACTTAAGGAGGCCAAGGTGGGTGGATTGCTTCAGGGCAGGAGTTTGAGACCACCCTGGCCAACATGGTGAAATCACGTCTCTACCAAAATTACAAAATTAGCTGGGTGTGGTGGTACATGCCTATTGTAATCCCAGCTACGTCGGGAGGCTGAGGCAGGAGAATTGCTTGAACCCGGGAGGCAGAGGTTGCAGTGAGCCAAGATCACACCACTGCACTACAGCCTGGGTGACACAGTGAGACTCTGTCTCAAATTAAAAAAAAAAAAAAACACGTCTTATGTGAAATGAGTTTATTACAATCTTCAGCATGGTGCAATATCTAGTTAGAGGACTGAGTCCAGTAATCAGTCTTTTTTTTCTAAATGATTGTTCTAGTTGCCATAAAGGTAAGTTAAATAAAGTTAGAAAATATCTCTGACAAGAAAAGGACAATTATTTTGTAACATCTATTGAGACCCACAAAACTTGTTGAAAAGTGGCTGCAAGGCATGATGAGTTAGTCAAAGGCAGAGGGATAAGAAAAGTTATTAACTGGTTATAGCCAGTTTCATTTTGTGTAGAGATTTTTACGTAGGATGTAACTCCAACTTACAAGAACATTTGGCAAAGGTACAATAATGTGCTTGGCGGTGGAAGAAAGTATAGGAGGAGCACATTATAACTCTAGAATATTCTAACTCCTGTATAAAACACAATGAAAATATTCCCTCTCACAACACCACACTGGTCACCTCTAATATTAATGGAATGTCTGTTACCATGAACATTTAAATGAGAGACTCGGGTTCTATTATTGCCTCATGTGGTTGTGAGTATTGGCTAAGGAGACTGTATTGTCAAAGGAAATTTGGGATAGAAAAGGCTGTAGAGTTATGATCTTGCATGGTTCAAGTTCAGACTTGGACAGAGACAAAAAGATGAATTAGGTGAGTTTTTTGAATTCCCAGGAAGTAATATGGATTGGGGACACATAGTTCTATTTTCCTGGGTGCATATTTCTGCTTTCAGTGATAAAATTATAGCTTCTACTTTGCGGGAATAAGTAACCAATAGTTCTCATTTTTATAAGTTCTGAGAATTTTCTATGATTTTTTTTCATGTTACATATCTGAGGGACATACTCTCCACTCTCTCTCTCTCTCTCTGTAATGTGGATTAAGATAAGTAAGGAGTTTTCTTAGAATTAGGGCAAGTTTTTAAGCACCATAGCTTATTTTGCCTTGAATGATCAGGCATTACACCATGAGACCTTCTTATAGGTATAGCTAAGTTGAGAGTTGCCCACACTGACAAAACTATCCAGCTCAGTTATGTTAACAAAAAAAAGGAATCTCAACTTAGGTAAGAGTAGCCACTATGTCTCAGGAATAGTCCTATTGCTTAACTCTCTTACAAAATGCTAAAATTAACATTGCCCATAAGATTTTCTATAAAAAGCAGCCATCTAGATCCTTTGAGTTTCATTGCTTTTTCTCCTTACCAGTTGAATTTATTGACAGAATACTCTTTTTAAAGACCATCCTTGAGAGTGAATTAAGTAACAGATTCTTGGCAAATCTTTCTCAAAATTTCCACCAATTTAGGAAAGTGAGGGAAGTTGGGGGTTGGGGGAGGCAGGGGGTAAAGTGGCAATTTTTATTCCAATTACTTGCTTTCCTGAGAATAGAAAGTTGCCTTAAATTAAACAAGGAAGAGAAAAACCCATGCATCAAATAAATTGAGGAATTCATTTCATACCAGGCTTATATTTTATGCTCAGTTTCTGGTAGGATATGAACGTACGATTCTCAAACTTCAGTGAGTCAGTGTGTTATGTAAACATGGCCTTAGTGGCAATTACTATTATAAAATTGGTGATAGATGTAGCTTTTGCTTTACTGACTGCAAATTAAATTTAGTTGGAAAGATAATTCTAGTTAAATGTTTTAATTAACAACCTTTTTTGACTATTCTATTTATTAACAAAGATACTTCTGGTAGCCCAGTATGCCAAATTTATTTTATGAACTCTTATAATGGATCAAATTTCACATTGCAAAGAGATCTGACAAACCTGATTGTCCCATGATGTTTTAATGTTTTTGGACATTCACAGGCAATTAAGTTTCTTCTTGGAGAATGGGCATACGTATGGTTAAATACATCTTGAGATTGATTTTTTTCTCTAAATTTGTCATTTATTCAGTAATAGTCATGCCAATAACAAATAATATTCTCATAACAAATACTAACTTCTCTAACAAAAATAATTCTCCATTGTATTTTAAAGAAACTAATGGCATTTTAAGATATTAAACTCCTCTATGCAAAGAGATGTTAAAGCAGTGCCTAAATTAACATGAATTTAATAGGTTATTAAACCCAGCAAACTGGTGTTAAAGTGGTGCCTAAATTAACATGAATTTAATAGGTTATCTTTCAAAAGATTTAAGAAAACAAATGCCTCTGTTTTCAGCTATTTATTGCTTGGTCAACATCTAATATGTACCTAGAACTACATAAGTGACTCTAGAGCCGAAAATTCCTTAGTGTTTTGTGGCACGTGTCAGGCTTCTTCTTATTCAAAGGTTAAGTCAGCAGATTTAAAGTCAGCAGCAAGAAGTCAACTCGGATCTGACTTTTATGCCAAATCAGCTACTTACTAGCAGCCCCATAATCTTGAGAAGTAACTTCATTTTGAGGCAGTTCGGTTTTCTCTTTTCTAAAGTTTTGAAAGTAATATTTACTATTGCTTGATTGCAGAGAAGAAAGTTTTTTGTTTTTTTTTTTCTAGGCCTCTAACACAGCGATTGTGTTTGGTTAATATTTCTTCCATTTTCTGGCTCTTCCCCTTCCATTCCCTCTCCTTGCTACCTTGTGAAGGTCAGAAGAAGACCTAGGTGAACAGAGCATACTTTCTAACATCTCAAGGCTGTGGCCCTAGAATGGTGTCTCCAGCCTCCTTAAGTTCTCAGTTGGAAAAGCTTAAAGCTGCCAAAGATATTTACTATCGTAAATTCCAGCTAACATCTGAACATAAGGCACCTTTCTTTCAGTCTCTGTCGGGGGAGAGGAGCCTAACTTCAGTAAGTATCAGTTAGCAAACCCAAATGGCCTAGTCACCTGGACTGAACCCCCTTTTTGCCCTTGAGTGCCTTTTCCCTAGCCCTCCCCAGCTTTTTGTTTCTGTCTCCTGCTTTTTTTATTTTTTCCAGTGAAGTTGCATTCAGTTCAAGTGGACTCTTTCCTGTATTTTTCAATAGTTATTGCTGAGTAAAGACTGTTCATACCACTTTAGTGTCCAGCTTTATCTTTGACACCATTCAGAAGTGTCTCCATATTTGTCATCATGTTAAATGGGAGCTTGGCTGTGGCAGGGAGATGGACAAGAAGACTACGTCATTAGGAGAGCATGTTTAGTACTGCATAGCGATGTGTAATAGTGTAAAATTATGAAGTGTGTACAGTGCATACACCATACAGTGCCACTCAACCTTTAGTATTTTAAATCTTCACTTTAAGAAGTTTTATTTTATATAATTATATATTTTTCTCTAATTATATTCTAATTATATTGTTGTTTAAAAGAATGAGTCAAACAATTCTCACCATAATTGCATGTCTGAGGAAAAGCTACATTAATCTTTTGAGGCCTTCTATTTTGGTTTAGGGGAATTATGATTGCTTTCAAAGTAGGATAACAATCTTTTAGGGGACTGATTTTTGGATATATTTATCAACACAGCCTAGCTTCACATTCATTAAATATTTTTGAGAGACTGTATGCAAGCAGTATTCTTCACTGATAATTTATTTCAAATTCCAGAAATTTTTCACCCTAAATCTACCATTGTTTTTCTCAATACTTTTATGTTGTTTTGTGTTGCAGTCACTGATAATTGCTATCAGAACCTTGTATAAATTGATCAAATATTGTATGAGTGAAATATTTAAAAAGTAAAACAAAATGTTTCTAATAATCATGCTTTGAAAAAATAAGTTCACCCCACCTTGCCACACACTCTACTTGATTTATTTCTCTTCTCAAACACATCACCTTTTTTTTTTTGCCTCTCTCTGAAGTTAGAAACACACACACATCTCCCTCTCTCCCTCTCTTTCTCTATATCTTTCCCTACCCTGCTGAAATCTAATTTGACTAATGATGTCCTAAGCTGTGAACATTTTGTTAGATAGCTATTTTGATAAAGACACACAGCAATCAAGTATTAACTGGTCTGTCAATTTATCTCTTGATACAAGTCTCAGACTCCAGAAAAGGAGCTAATGCTCATCCTTACACGTTTGTATCCCTTCTGCCTAGAATATTGCCTAATTAGAAAACAAACAAAAACAAAAGCCAAACCATTAAGACAATATTTGTTTTGCTGAACAAAACAAATATACAATGTATCCACTGAGTTAAACTGGGAAGGTACAGACCACATCTGCATCTAGAGAAGGAAATTGAGGAATCTCAGTCCTGGTGACCCACCTTGATCTTCACCTAGGAGCTGTCTCTGACAGATATTTACAAGCCTCCATCCCTTCCTATTCTACTTAGAATTTTGTTCTTTAACACAGATGTAGATAGATTTTTGGACTTCTAAATATGTGAATAGCACAAATCTGGGTAAAAGAGTTTGTCCAAGGAAGACTTATTCAACATTTTCAAAGATCGTAGAAGGCTAAAATATGGTTCGAAATTACCTAGATGAAGTGTAATAGACACATAAAAACCTAAGTCTCCGTTCAGGATTCACATTTGCCAAAATATGATAGGACAGACTTGACTTATTAGCAGTTAGTGTGAGAACTTGAAGAATTCTTTGAATTAAATGTAAATTTTAGATGAGCCGTTTTCTGCCGCAATTGTGGATTTGAATCTAAGATGTGCATTGTGCAGTATGGTACTCCAGGTAAGAAATAGTCTCATACTGTTTGTTCTACAGGTAAAAACAAAACGTGAACATAGAAGTGCCTTGAAAACTAATTTTACAAAGGTCAGAACAAGGGCATTTTTACCGAGTGCCTCACAGCTAGATTTTGTGTCCAAACGAGTATTCGCAGTTTTTTGTTTTCAATAGGTTCATTTGCTCCTGTGTGTCTTTATGATATTCTTTCTAGAACCCTTTCTCCCCTTTGTCACCTGGCAAATTTCAACATCAAGACCCAGCTCAGACATCACCACCTCAGAGCCACTCAGCCATAACCTCATCTCTCAGGTTCAACCCTTCTGTGCTGGAAACTCTATATTTATTATTCTATTTATCACCGTATAGGCCTGTCTATTCCATCAGACCTATGCTGTCCAATGTAGTAGCCGTTATCTGCACATGGCAATTAAAATTAAAATTTAAATTAAAAGTTGAGTTTTTCATTTAGCTTGCCACATTTCATATGCTGAGTGGCCATATGTGGCTAGTGGCTATCATAATGGGCAGTGCGGGAATAGAATATTTCCATCACTGTGGAAAGTTCTATTAGCAGGAATTGTGCTATAGTGAGATCCATACAGAAGACTTTCTCTCCCTGATCTCTCCATCCTCATCATCTGGGGTTGTTCCTAGCATATGGAAGACAGTGACTAACTAGGTACTGAACACAATTAAACTAAGAAATAGTGGGCAAGCTTATATGGAAACAGCATCACACTCAGAATGCATCGCTCTAGACACGAGCATAAAATTTCTGATTCACGAAGGTAGATTTCTCTTAATAGACTTACTGGGAAATAAAACAGGCTTCTTTTTAGATATTGAGCTCAGGCCCCAGAATCTTTCCATTAAAGCCAAGTAATCACCTGCCAGGACTCCAGTATAATGGATCCCTTCATGGGGTTGGAAATTGCAACTAGAAGAGAGTAATTGAGATTCAGTCATTCTCGTGACCAATGTTTGAGCAACTTTTATGAAACTCTTGAGAAAATTTGGACTACTTGTCACATGTCAGTCCCTGACTGTCAACAATGATCCTTGCTTTGCTGAGAATATCTCGAATGTGTACATTTTTTTTCCCTAGGGTCACTTTTACTGAAACTAATGTAGCTCTAAAATTTTATATTAGTTTTTAGGTTTGTGTGTGTGTGTGTGTGTTTGTTTGTTTTACAAGAAAACCTGTCTGAAGTACAAAACTGAATTAGCAATTAAATCGTTGTCAGGAAGCAAGTACTAGCCTTAGTAAAGTATAATTGAGAAAACAATGTCATATCAGATTTTGGCGTCATTGACTAAAAGGGAGTGTGGACAAATCACACTAATTTTTCAGACATCTGTCTTTCCAATAACTGAACTCAGCTGTATTTGGGGCTATGGACACAGTGAGTATTCAACAGCTATTGAATGCAAAGGGACTGAATGTAAATAGGTCTGCTTTTTAAACCACTTCTGCTTTGTGCAGTGAAAGCCCTAAAGAGCTATTGGACCAATTAAATAATTTGTTTTTTCTTTTGGGGCAACAAGATTTTTTTTTGTATTTTTATCTCTATGTCCAAAGACAGCATGCTTCTAACTGTAAAACAGCACAAGCTCTACAGACATTAAAAAGTAGCTCAGAAATGGGTGTTTTTGTAGACACAGAGCTGTTTTTGTCACTGAAGACATCAGGCAAAAATGCTCTTTTTTATACATGAAGTTAAATAACCTTTGGGATAGAATATTTTACTTCATTTATGGAGGGATTTGTGCACCCTTTCCTGTTTAGAAGGGGGCTTCTGTGCGGATGGAGCATGCCCAGAGGAGGCTCAGAGCAAAGCCTGAGAAAGGGCTACAGTGACTAAGAAAGTGAATTTGGGCTTTAATAAAAACACTGGCCTTATATCTGACAAAATCTGTTGCTACACTAGATGATGTGGGCAGTTGTTTTTCTATAAGTGAGAGAACTTCTAGCTCTGCTAAATAGGAAAGTAAGTATCTTCCCTTTCAAAACCATAAGAGAAATAATGATATTGACCAAAGAGTTCTATTTAGGAGAGAGACTTCATACACTGGACCAATTATTATCATCCATAATTTATGAAATTATTGGCTTGTTATTTTTTGAGCTGTGTTATCTGAAAAGATATGTTGAAGTCCTGACCCCTAGTGGTTCTGTGACCTTAGTTGAAAATAGGGTTCTTACAGATTTTATTAGTTAAGATAAGGTAATACTGGAGTAGGATAGGCCTTTAATACTGGTGTCTTTATAAGGGAATACATAGCCATGCAGGGAGAAGGCCATGCGATGAAAGAAGCAGAGACTGAAGTGATACAACTACAGGCCAAGGAACGCCAAACATCAACCACCACCAATTAAGAGCTAGGAAGAGGCAAGGGAGGATTCTACCCAGGGTCTCAGAGCAAGTATAGCCCTGCTGACATCTTGCTTTCAGACTTCTGGTCTCTAGAACCGAGACAACAACTCTACTATTTTAAGCCTCCCAGTTTGTGGTACTTTGCAATGGCAGTCCTTGGAAACTAATAGAATACCTGAAAGGGTTAATCAGTTCAGGTTCTTATTTCTAGGTAAGATATTTGATAAATGAAATGAATGGAAATTGATTTTGTAGGATCATATAGTAAGCGGTGCCCCTTGATGATGCTTCTTCAGCCCCCTTCACATTATCCTTTATTGACTACCTCAGCCTTCCCTCATTACTTGCCTTGAAATGGCGGGGGTTGTAAGGAGGGATTGGGAAACAACTCCCTGCAATTATACATAAAACTTGCTGTCTGCATATGTACAATTTTCTGAGGCCAAAGTTCTATAGGTTTTTTCGGTCTCTCCAAAGAGAGTCTAAGACCTAGGAATGATCCTGTTTTTAATGCTGAGGGGTCACCATGTTTAGGATATCAGCTTACATTCTTTTTTTTTTTTTTTTTAACATCCAGAATCCAACAGGCCAACAAGTCAGGGACAGGAACTCAGTCAGAGCCAGTCAGAGCCAGTAATATGTCACAGCCAGATGATAACAGCTCATGAAAACCCATTGATAAATGATGATGATTTTTCAAGGTGGTAGTTAAGCACAACCCGTATTAAAATTAAATTACATAAACTTACACTTGAATGCATTATATTAAAAACAAGGTAAGAAATGCTTATTACTCATCACTTCCTAATTACTTTTAGTGCTTTTCTCTTACCTACATTCTGAGGGTTTTTTTTTCCCATCAACTGCATCTGCGTGACAGGCATGAGGATGTGTTACTGTGCATCTCTTCCCAACTTTATGTTCAGTGACATCAAGTTGGTCGGTAGCTTGAAATCAATTGTGGGAAATCAGATCACAAAGGCAATTTGCAAAACGACTCCCGCCAACCCCTAAGCAAGATAGTTGGTAGTATTTCCAGGCTACCACTGATTCAGACTTGACTGATTAATCATGCTTTTATCCCTGGGGTTTCTATTATTTTGGACATTACATAAGAATATTGGACTAGACTCAAAAGATGGCCATTGAATAACGTTAAATAGGGCCTTCTCTTATAGGAGAGTTCAAAAGTTTGTCGTAACAGTGCTTTATGTCTAGATGTGAACTTTAAGAATATAAAGGAGTTGTCAGTCCTCCAATTACAAAATGTTCAGGGAATAAGGTGCCATCACCTTTCTTATAACTTAGCATTACCGATTATTATTTTAAAATGAATCTAAATAAAAACGTTCATGACCTCATCAAGACCTTTTCTCTTCTGTAGCCCAGATTTTGCATGATTGAGTAGCAATTTATGAGAAGAGTAAGTCACTTTTGCATTTGAAAATAAAACGTTTTCTCTTGGATAACTTTCTGAAAAGTTTCAGTGCTATCTATAAGCTGCAAGAGACTGTTTCCTGTTTGATTACCTTAAACTGATAAATTTCTCTGGGTTATTTGAAATAAATCATACACATGTTTTGTTTTCTTTATTGCCTTTCTTTTTTCTCTTAGAAGCAATAATGAATTTTATCTGGATGAGATATGGGAAAAGTCCCCCTTTAATCTTAATTTTTCTTTGGTTATGTTTTCTAGGATTGGCCATGTGAGTGTGACCATATGATGAGAAACTTATCCTGGTCACCTAATGCAAATGTTTCTGAAATTTTTCTGTAGTTTAATCAACCTCCATTGTATAAAAACTGTGTTTACAACCTGAGCAAATTACTGGAGTAGTAAAAGAAATATTGCTAGCTTTTACCCCATGAAAAACACAATAAAAAATACTTATTTTCATGGTTCTGTAACTCAAATAGAAAAGGAGATGAGAAGATTTTTCCAAACTGCAATTACTTTATTGCTAACACTTAGTGTCTAGAGTTGGAAGAATTAAGTAATGACACTAATATTGTTCATCTAGCCACATGTAAATGTGCTTTAGTTTCCCAGCTTATGCACGTCTTAACACTATGTTTGTGCTTAAGCCTTTTGCATTGTGAAATACAGCAAAAAGTTTTGTGGGCAGTGTGAATGAGAGCTATCATGTGATAGACTGGCCCAAATGATGCTGTCTTCTCTAGGAGGGAAAAAGTAATCCTCATCATCACGAAATGTCAAATTTCAAAATAAAATACTTTTGATACATATTCACCTGACAATACAGAAATTATAAATCCTCCCTTTAGATAATTCAGCTTGCCGCCTCTTGTGGTTAAGGTGACACTGCTGTACCACCTTTGCTTATCATAGGGAAAGTGACCCAGAATATCAAGGACGGTGAGATAATTCACAATAGACTGATGACTACTATTTGACATTTTGTAGATTCAAAATCAACTCATTTCTGACTAAACACCACAACTCTGTGCATGATTCCTTTTTTCCTCTCAGAATTTTGATAATAAGCACATGCCAGATATTTATTTATTTCATTATACTTTAAGGTTTAGGGTACATGTGCACAACGTGCAGGTTTGTTACATATGTATACATGTGCCAGATATTTAAAAGAAACATTTATTTTTGAATGAGTGTTAGCCTTGAAAAGACAAATGGGAGAGGTCGAAATGATGGGAAGATGGATTTGCACCTGATATATTCATAGGCAAGGCTCAATGGCTCTCCAGTGAGGAGCTGTATCAGCACAGGGTTTTTATAAAAGCTGGGAGTGGAAGTGGCAAGTTCCTTTGTGTTTCTTTTTTTGATCCCAACATATTAGGAGGCTGCCTGTCAAGACTGCTTGAAAAAGAAAGGAACCTCTACCCTTAGGACATATATTTTGTTTTGTAGGAGCCAAGGGTACATAGCTTTAGGGGGAAAAGTTGGTAATGTGCTGAAAACAAACCTCTATAACCAGATTCTCACTAAGCAAAAGGAATGCTGTCAGGGGCGCAGAGGCGGAAAGTGACTTGACGTCCTCTCCAGTGTCTCTTCTTCCATTTCCTCAGCAACTTGGCTTCTCAATGGTCAGACCTTGAATGACTAATTAGAATGCTGCAAGAAATCACCATCCTTTAATTAAATAACGGATTATTGAAGGCAAATCATTCGATACATAATTGAAAATGCTGTTAAACTAAGAGGTCCCTTCCTCTTGGATCTGTAATACACATTGAACTTAGTAACATGGCCCTGGGGTCAGTGGCGGAGCCTGTGTGGATCTAAGGGGAGAGATTTTGGTTGGGACCACACAGATGTGGGAAAATAGGTCAAATACTCCCTCTCTCTCATCATCTGTGTGCTCTCTTTGTAATTTCTCAGTGGTGTTCATGGGTTTTAGATGTTATTAATCATGAAAGTTGTAAGGTGCTTGGAGATGGTCCCCTTTGTTATTTTAGAAAGAGAAAGAAGAGAGTGGCTGTCCAAAGACTTTCTATATCTATCTCAGTGCCTATTGTAGAGATAGGAGCCTCAGACTCCAATTTATGGTGAAGGTTTTAGGTAGGGAGGAAAAGGAGATTTTTCCTCCCTTTTTTCATGCATGGCTTAGGAAAACTGGAAGAGACGAATCTCAAAAATAATTTTTTCATAATGTCACAGACATACCATACACAGAGACGCACCTCTTTAATATTCACCTTCTGCTAAGGCATGCATGAGTGATTAGTGTTCATATTTAACCCATTCTGTGTCTGGCTTCATTTTAATGTTTGTGACAGTCAAAGGTCTACAAGGTGTATCAGGCTTTTAATTTTTTTGTATATACATGCTACATACATATATTTTATATACAACTCTCATCACTATTTCACTCAGCTATTCACCACTACTTGGAAATGTCACTTAACCTCATTGAATGCCAGTTTTCTCATTAACGAAATGGGACAAATCATTTATTATGTTGTATAAAAGTGAAATTATTTGCCATGAAGTGTTTAGAAATGTGTTTGGTTCCTTTTCAGTGCTGGTTTTAAGGGATCTTTCTTATGGTTTAGGGAGTCTGTGAAATCCCTGAAAATGTGTGAATGATTTTCTGTGTATGTCCAAAACTACTTTTAATATGGAGCTTTTATCAGATTTTGAAAGGGCCTTAGCCCTCTATAATTTCACATATCAGTTACCATTTGAAGCTAATCCATTTTCAGATAGGAAACATCTGCATGTTAATCTTTAATAAATTAATCTCTCTGTGTGTATGTGTATGTGTTTCTCTATTTTTTCCTCAAAGCAGCTTCTGAATTGGTAAGGAATTATTTATTCAGTTTATCACAGTTACCCTGTGAAAACCACTTCTTTGGGTGGCAGAATAATTTCTTAAGCATTGTCTTTTGTGTGTGATTATGAAAGATTTTAAAAATGCAAGAATATACAGAATCAGAGACCCCAGTGTACTCCCCACACAACAATAATACCTCCTAATTTAGAAATGGGGTGAGGTAAGATGGTTTCTGTTGCAGATGAACTTTTATAGGTTGGATTCTCAAAGTTGTTCCTCAAGATCTGTTTTTGTTTGTGTGTTTGTTTGTTTGTTTGTTTTTTCTTGCCTTCCTTCCATTAAGTGTGATTCCCTGTGCCAGTGCCCAGAGATGCCTGTGTGTGCAGGATCTGGTTATTCCTCCTTGGATCAAATGAGAAGAAACACACTTTAGAGAAGTTTCTATTTTATCATTGCTGTGGTTTCAATGTACTCTCCAAAGTTCATATGTTGGAAACTTAATCTCCAATGCACCAGTGTTGACAGGTGGGGCCTAGTAAGAAGTGATTAGGCCATGAGGGCTCTGCCCTAACAAATGAATAAATGTCGCCCTCTTGAGACTAGGTTTGTTATAACAGTGAATTTAGCCCCTTCTTGCTCTCTTGCTTTTGTGCTCTCTTGTCCTTCCACTTTTCACCATAGGATGACATAGCATGAAAGCCCTAGCCAGATGGGGGCCCCTCAATCTTGGACTTCTCAGTCTCTAGAACTGTAAGAAATAAACCTCTGTTTTGCATAACTTACCCAGTCTCAGGTATTCTGTTATAGTAACACGAAACAAACTATGACCATAGTAAAAAATAATTGAAGCAGTTATCTATTTAACTGAAGAATTCAATTCTGTTGACATTGGAATATTTTAGGAATAACTCATTCCCACTCCCATCTTTTTCACTTTATATTATAGGTAAGTAAGCCAACCATCTCCAAATTTTCCTATATGGATATTACGTCAGGTAACACACTGATAAACACACAAAGACTGTGTTTGAAATGCCTACTTATAAAGAATCTTGTCGCTGAGCATGGTGGCTTACACCTGTAATCCCAACACTTTGGGAGGCCAAATTGGGCAGATTCTTGAGGTTAGGAGTTCAAGGCCAGCCTGGCCAACATGACGAAACCCCATCTCTACTAAAAAAAATTAGCCGGGCAAAGTGGTGCGTGCCTACAGTCCCAGCTACTCGGGAGACTGAGCCAGGACAATCGATTGAACCCCAGAGGTGGAGCTTGCAGTGAGCTGAGATCATGCCACTGCACTCCAGCCTGGGTGACAGAGTGAGATTCTGTCTCAAAAACAGAAGAAAAGAAAGAATCTTTACTTAATGTGTGTTATAATTGTTTGTTGGTTATTTTTCATCCCTATCATCATTTGGGTGTGATGAATATAAATATGCATGTAATATACTATACCTTTGCTTCGCTTATTTTTTCTCTCTGGTCTTCCCTCATTAACAAAGCCCTGTGTACCTACAATGTTGGAACATGGGTTGGAAGTATGGGATCAATGGGATTCCTATAGTATGTTCTATGTTGGCAGTTCATTAAAGAAGATTCAGGGGTTGCTGGATGAGACAATGACAAAATCAGGCAAGAGAACTCAGATAGGATTATTTCTGTGGTTGCTATTTTAGCATTTTTGCAGTCCACATATATGTGTGTCTTCAGTCATTATGCTTTCATGCTCATTTTCTTTATGTTAATACAGGAACATACAAATAATTTTGCTGACATAAAGATCACAGAAAATTCAAACTGGCTTTATGTCTCATGACAAACAAATAGAATTTATCTTCAGAACCTGCTAAAGTGAGATGTGTAAATGATATGAGCCATAACTGAAGCATCCAGTCAGGTGTCTCCTACCTAGATTGATTAGAGCAATTATTCTTAAGCATGGCAATGCTCATCTCAAACCCATTCCTCTCCTCTGGGTCAATGATAAGTATAAGACAAGGGTATACATTCTTAACTAGGGAAAATGCAACCTAATAAAATGAAAAATGATGGCAAAAATAGAAGAACTAGCAAAAGAGAAACTAGAGATGTATTTTTGTGATAGAAATATTTCCTGGGAAAATGTAAACTTGGGGTAAATATACATATTCTGCTCTAACACAGAGATGTGGAACTGAAGAATCCCACGTGAATGCTAAACTGTAGATAGATAAGGTTGATAACAATCTGATAAAATGAAACTATTGCATGTTATACTGTTAGTTTTGACTTATATAATGAGGTTGGTCATTCATATAAGCTAGCCAGGAAACAAAGGCAGATGTCAAACTATCATGTAAGCACAGCTGTTTAAATTAGTTTTCATCATTACCTATGAGCTGCTCTGACCTTGTCAGTTCTGGTGAGTAGAGTACTTAAGTTCTGAGACCTGTCAATAAATATGTGGCTGCTGATCCACTTCCAACAGGGCATGACATGGTCATAACGTTTTGCAGCCTCCCCTTTCTACAAATGGTAATGACCATGGATTCCAAAGAGATTGCTTTATAGCATGTGTTGTACCATCAGAAATGGTATATTCAACAGAAGCTTAGTAATCACTATAGGCTGATTTGAAGTAGATGGTGAACCAAATCTGTAAGAATGCCATGAAGATTTAAAAAACAAATGAACAAACAAAAAGCAGAAAACAAAACTGTAAAAACCCCTGGCTGAAGTTTGTATGTACTCCAAGCTTTATAGATAGAACAAAATTATTTGCATCTGGCCTTACTGGACTTAAATATCTAGTCTTTGTTGGAAAAGCATTGAGGTTGAATTATAATGGCTATGATAATTTAGGGCTATGTGGTTGGTTACTTGTAGAGAAACCCAAGATGACAATGATAAATTTTATAGTAAATTTATGGTAGGTTTAGACGTGAATGTCAGCCAATTAAATGAGCAATCAAACCACAAATAGAATTAGTTTCCTTTGAAATGCCAGCTCCATGGAGAGCCCCATTACTTGACAAAAACAGACAACTTATAGAAGAAATCCATCAAAATATATTGTCTGGAACTAAATAAGAGCTGAGGTAGCAACTGTGTTTATTAAGGAGGGAAACCTAATTTGGAATCACAATGAACAATTAAATTTTAAGTAAAATATACTGAGAGTCAGTGACAAGTTACAGGCTTGAGAATAAAAACTAAACTTCCTGTAATTTTTTTCTCTCTGTGTATATATACACACACATACATATAAAATAATATATAATTACGCACACACACACACACACATTTATTTGTTCCAATATGTGAACCAACATTTGGGAAATTTATGTTCCCAAAATTTCCATTAAGTAGCTACAAGCTCAGAGGCTTAAGGACCAGGAAATTAATATGAACATTAACATGAAGTGCTCAGTGTTATAAAATATAGTAGCAAATGATGGGTGATAGGGCCATTTGGGAGCTCAAGACATAAAGTCATTCCCATTCAACTTTGTGACCTAAAAACCGCCTTTGGGCCCATTCAAATGCTGGTGATTTGACCAGCCGACTTTCAGATTTGGGAACTCAGAATGAAACCATTAAATAATCACTTGAGCCAAATTCACCTGCAAATATGCTATGTAAGGATGAGAGAGATTTTGCTATTCCAAGATTGAAAATATGAAGCAACACCAGAATTTGTGCATAATATTACTAAATAATGCTTCTGAATCACATAGATAGAAATATTTTTAGGACTCTCTCCTAAGAAATCTGACTATAATAAGAAAATATCTTTTTGTGATTTGTTTTGAATATCTGTTGAAATTGCTCTGCTAATGAATTTCACTCAATAGACTTAGATCACACTTTCATGTTTATTGATAGCACTTTGCTCAGTTATTTCGCTGACTTGTGGACCATTTTTACCATTGATCATGAGTATCTATTCTACTTAATTATAGTTCTGTTGGTATCTCAGTAATTTCCATTTAATTTGCTTCCATGGAAGTGGTTGGAAACTGAAACTTTTAAACATTTCCATTACTCCAAGATATGTTTCTGTCTGGTAGAATTTCTCTGTTTTTAAAAAAGAATATATTCTCTGGGGAAAATAATTAGAAACCTTTTTTGTTCTACGTAACGGGTTCTTGCAATGTAAAACTTTAGTTGTAAGTGAATTATCAGGATTTCAAATATATCCATATTAAACATTACATAAGTGTAAAAAAGCTGTGTAACTTTTTTTGAAATGAGCCATTTTAGTACCATTGGCCACATTTCTGAAGTATGCCAGTATTACTCAAAAACTTTGTAAATAAATGAATGGATGAATACACTATACATACAGCTCTTAATAGAAATTGTAAAATATACATTTAGAAAAAAAATCTCTATACATGCTTTATCAGTACTGAAAAAAAGGTACTAATTTTGATTTATTCAGAAAGCAAAAGCAATAGTAAGTAGCACTGGTTTTTAAACAGGTTACAAATGAATTTCTTCTTGCATCAATAATGTCAGAATCACTAATTAAAATAGTGTATATTAAAACTCACAACCCGTATTTCCAACCTGAGAAGTTTAGCTTATATTAAAGAAGGAAACATATCTTTCAACATACCTGTAAAAAGTAGACTTGAACATTTAGGTTAAGATGATGAGAGTAGAATACTCTAATCATCATCATTAATCATCCTCATGCTGCTCTGTGTATTCCTCATCTCACAGTACCACAATATCCTAATTTCACAATATTTGTGAGTGCTGGGAGGAATTTTATATATCTGAGTTGACCATATGTTGATCCTATGTATTGAAGCATGATGTCTTTCTTATTTATTTAAAACTCAGCCTGGAAAACATAAGATGATATCCTATAAATGTATTTATAAGCTTTTATTATTTTCTGATGCTTGAAACCCATTGTTTCAATAAAAGATGTATATAACATAATAAAAATCAGGAATGTTCCTCAAAGTCCAGAATCCTTTGTCACTATATTAAATTTTCCCTGGCATTACCTTTGGAAGCCTGGGATTTACTCTACATGTGATGGTGTCAAAAAGACACTAAAACCGTGTCACTAAGTTGGTTATGCTGAAATGGTGTCAGTGGTTCTAGATTTAGGGTAAAAACAAAAAAAGAGAGAAAGTGAAGGCAAGAAATTGTTAAAACTCTGAATTCAGGTTTGGAAGTTAGGTGACTTTTTTTTTAGGCCATATGTTGGAGTTTTGTACCAATGCATGTTTCTCTATCTGTATAGGTCATGGATGGCGGCATAAGTTTGTCTGTTCTTCATATATGTTAGTAACAAGACAAACAACATTTTTGGCATTTAGTGGTTGTGTTAAAATTTCATGATTAGATATGTTGTAAATTTTAAAACAGCAATCACATTTTCAGATACTCTGAACCACATGCTCAGCATTAAAAGTCTAACTTTCCCATATGCTTCACCTGCAGGCTCACTCAATTGGAAAACATCTGCCCTATTGGTTCTCCAAGACAATGGCATTGTCACCAATCTAATCATGTCTTGAACTACATTGTTGAATACCCAGAGTGATTTCTCTAGGTAGATGCGATGAAGCAGCAGGAGTAACTCTGGGAAATGCATGTGACAGATGTTTTTAAAATCAAATCCATCAAATATTACTACTTTAAATTCACTCAGAATTGATTAGACCCACTCCTGTGATCTTGCCTCATACTGGTTTTGTTTAGTTTAGTTAATGTTGCAATTAATCTCTGCAAAAATCTAATTCATCCCCAAGCTTATTTCATGCCATGATCTGTTTGTGTAAATCTTCTGAAGCAAAATACCCTGTCTAATTTGATCTGTTGTCATGATTGAAAATACTAAGTTGATATCGCTTTGTTTCTACACTGATATAATTAAAATGCCCACGCTTTTCTAATTAATCTAATCTAAAATTGCTTTGGCTATTAGATATCCTAATAGAATATAATGCATTGTTTTTTTTCTTATCTCTGTCATTAGTCAAGATAATTAATTTTGCCAAGTTTGAAACACACCCAATATTTATTTGCATATTAGGTTTCAATCTAAGCCAGACTTCTTTGTCGAATATTATCCATTACTATTAAATAGAATTACTCTAAAAAGCCATGTTAACAACGTTCAAAGTGGAATATATAATAAGTAATGTGTTATTTGCATACATACTGTTTACATTTAAATATATATGTACATAGGTGTACATATTCAAATTAATATATTTAGAGTTAGGCCTAATAAATATAATATATTTAATACAAGATATTAAGTAAGACACATTATATGTAATACTATATTTAGGTATATACGTAATATATTTATATACCCAAATAATTTATAATGTTTATGATATACTTTGTTATATTTCAATAAACAAATTAAATACTCTTTACATTACACACTGTAAGTAAGAAATATAAAAAAGTAAATAAAGACTTAGAAATTCAGTAAATGGCCAGTCCATTTTGGATATATTGATTGTCATTATGGTTCATGTTTAGTTTTTAGAAATAAGAAATGTGAATATTTTATCATAATTATTTTAGGGTATAAGAACATAAACAAAGTGGTGGATACTCTTCATTTTAATTGCTTATTTTCAAAAATGATATTAAATAGTAGCACTTACATTACAAATGCAAATTTAAATGGCATAATATATTAAATTTATACAAGGTATTAAATATGCTGATGAAGCTACTCTTTAAAAACATCCCTAAACTCATTTTACAAATACTCTGACTGAAAGCAAAAACAAGAGTATGTAAATAATAATGAACGTGATAATGTCGGTTGTAAGATATTTTGATAAATTGTTGTGTTTAAGTGTGATTAAAAGCAGCTAATATACTCAAAGATATCTGCATCTCACGAAAATCTTTTAAAATATTCTATTTGGAAAAATAATTCTGTTTTTAATTGCTTCATTGAATATTTTATAATGTATTTTATTATTTAAAACACTCTTTTGAAAAAATATAACCCCATATTTTTTAGCTTTGACTATATTTTCCTCCTCATATTTAAATTCAATACTTTATTTTATTTTTCAAAGGGATATTTTTACTGATTTTGCAAAGAGGGTTACAACTTCAGTTCAGAAATATGCCTTGTATAGCTTAAAGACTTAAAAAGTCAACTTTTTCCAAAAACCATTTTTAAAGAAATTTTTATTGATAATAAAATAAATGAATGGGAAGACTTACAACACTGAGATAAAATTGCTATGTAAAAGCATTTTTAATGGAGAAATTCATTTTGTATTTGCATATGTTTAGAGAAACATGCAGTTTAATTTGAATTCATAGGGATTCTGCAACTAAACGGCACTTAGGTTTCTATTTATTAAGTTCATGGGCCCTACCTCAATTTTTTTTTCTACCAACGTATTCCATCTCCTTGCCATATTTTTCATATTAACCTATATAGCACAGGTTTATCGAGTCCTTCATCCGGTCACATATTCATATTATAATGATTATATAAGCTATAACTTTATGAATACGTTACAAAATGTGGATTGTTTTGATGTAGTGATTAAGAAGACAAAATATATGGAAAACCACTCAGTATCGCTAGGCATCATGGAAATGCAAATTAAACAATGCTGAAATACCCTTAGGCACCCACCAGATTATTTAAATTAAAAAGACTAATAATGCAAAATGTTGGCAAGGATATGGAAGAGCTGGTGTGCACGTATATTATTGGTGGAATGTAAAGATGAAGTTATCACTTTGGAAAACTCTTTGGCAATTTCCTGTAAATATATGTCTTCCTTATAAACCAGCAATTCTACTTATAGGTATATATCCTAGAGATACAAGTGCATCGGTATATAAAATTGCCAAAAGAAGGTATTCATAGGAGCTTTATTCATAGTAGCAAAAATCTGGAAACAACCCTATATACATCAACAATAAAATAAACAATTTTGATGAGTCAAAAATAGAATACTGAACAGTAATTAATGCACAAATTGATGTACACTACAATATGAATAAATCTTAAAAACATTCTGAGGGAACAAAATTAAAATAGTTCCTACTCTAAAAATATATTTGAGTGAAGCTCAAGAAAAGGCAAACCTATCCATTATGATAGAACTCAGAATAGAGGTTATTCCAGTGGGAAGATTTTAACCATAATAGGGCACAAAAGTTTAGCAGAGATGGAAATGTTTTATCTCTTGATTTTGTTGGTGTAGACATATACATAAATATACACACACATACACATATGAATATTAATCATGTGATACAGTTAAGATTTATAGATTTTGCCAAATGTAAATTATGTCAATAAATAAAAGAAATACAGTGAGTTGTTACTTAATTAAAATTAGAGGGTTTTTATCAGCATTGATGAGACTAAAACATAAAATACATAAAGACCTTAAAATCACAGGCAACCTACAGAATGGGAGAAAATTTTTGCAATCTCTCCATCTGACAAAGGTCTAATATCCAGCATCTATAAGGAACTTAAACAAATTTACATGAAAAAAATGCCCCATCAAAAAGTGGGCAAAGGATATGAACAGACACTTCTCAAAAGAAGACATCTGCAGCCAACAAATATGTGAAGAATAGTTCATTATCACTGGTCATTAGAGAAATGCAAATCAAAACCACAATGAGATACCATTTCATACCGTTAGAATGGCAATCATTAAAAAGTCTGTAAATAACAGATGCTGGCAAGGACTCAGTGAAATAAGAACACATTTACAGTGTTGGTGGGAGTATAAATTAGTTCAACCATTGTGGAAGACAGTGTGGTGATTCCTCGAGGATCTAGAACCACAAATACCATTTGATCCAGCAATCCCCAAAGGATTATAAATCTATAAAGACACATGCACACGTATGTTTATTGCAGCACTATTTACAATAGTAAAGACTTGGAACTAACCCAAATGTCCATAATTGATAGACTAGATAAAGAAAATGTGGCACATATATACCATGGAATACTACACAGCCATAAAAAATGAGTTCATGTCCTTTGCAGAGACGTGGGTGAAGCTGGAAACCATCATCCTCAGCAAACTAACACAGAAACAGAAAACCAAATGCCACATGTTCTCACTCATAACTAGGAATTGAACAATGAGAACACATGGACAAAGGGGAACATCACACAACAGGGCATTATCGGGGGGTGGGGAGTGAGGGGAGCGAGAGCCTTAGGACAAATACCTAATGCATGTGGGGCTTAAATCCTAGATGATGGGTTGATAGGTGCAGCAAACCACCATGACACACGTATACTTGTGTAACAAACTTGCACATTCTGCACATGCATCCCAGAACTTAAAAAAAAAAAAAAACTGAGTCTAATTCTTCTTCAGCCTGACTACCCCTGCTTTTCTCAAGAAATATGTCATAGAGCACACTTCCAATCAACACTCAAAAACTCTTATTTCCTTGGGAATAAAGAAGCAGATTTCAAATTATAGATTATTGTGCACAGTGTCTACTTCTAAAACTGAGTTACTGTATTTGAAGACTGGTGAAAGTTTCAACGAACACAACAATAACCATAGATAGATACTTATACATGGTGAAGACTGTACCATTACATGGATTATTTCACTGTTCCTCATGGCAATATTAATGAGATGGATACTATTTTGTAACCTTAGTGAGCCATGGAGCTGTACCTCAAACCCAGTCACACTGCCTTTAGAAGACCTGTCCTTAATAATGTATTATTTTTGTGCTAGATATTCTGATTGTAATGATATATGACCAAAACAGTTGGCCCATTTTGAATCAATCTACATTTAGATCATTGTAAGTAATTAGATGAATCACTTGCTTATTGGCAGGTAAGCTATTGTGATTTCTTAAGCATATATTTGAAGTTAAACTGTTCTTTGGAACATATGGATAATTATTTTTTTATTACATTTTAAGTTTTAGGGTACATGTGCACAACATGCAGGTTAGTTACATATGTATACATGTGCCATGTTGGTGTGCTGCACCCAGTAACTCATCATTTAACATTAGGTATATCTCCTAATGCTATCCCTCCCCCCTCCCCCCACCCCACAACAGGCCCCGGTGTGTGATGTTCCCCTTCCTGTGTCCATGTGTTCTCATTGTTCAATTCCCACCTATGAGTGAGAACATGCAGTGTTTGGTTTTTCGTCCTTGGGATAGTTTGCTGAGAATGACGGGGGATAATTATTTATGTTCTTCCAATGTAGGTACTTAAAGTAGAATGTTTTTCTACTTTAAAATGAAGTGTATTCGCTTTATGAAATTTAAAGAGAAGATACAGGAAGGCACCTATGAGAAGGCTCACGTGTTCAAGTCTGAAGAAAAGATCATTGGTTTTAAGTTTGGAATCCCTAAGTTACCTTTAGAGAGAATGGCTGAATTGCTGCGTAAACATCTGAAGCTGGCAGGAGGAAATTTGGAAGACCAAAATTAGGCCATCCCAGAAACCTACTTTATGATGATATCTGTGTGATGGAGTAATGTAGAGGAATTGACATCTCCATTTAACTCCCAAGGGAGTTCAAGAAAATCCTTTATGTATCTTATTTAATATGTGTTCTTCCCCTACACAATTAAAATTAGAATGCAACTAAGACTCTACTAAGGGAAGGAAAATACAAATGTAAAATGATCATTCTTTCAATTCCCTTAGAAGCTTGATAAGTGAGAGAAGGAATGTCAACAATTATGCTCAGATTCTAGACTATCACTAGATTTTGCCTCTCAAAAATTCTTCTGCTTCCTGGGAAAATAATTGCTAATAAGCTGTTTAACAAAGATAATCCCTATCTGACTTTAATTCATTCAAAAATTATTTATAGCAAGTTTAAAATATGAAAAGAACTGAAACCTTTCTGATCTGACCAGCTGGCTAAAATCTTGGAACAGAGAGTTTTAGAATGAACATAAGCTTTATGCATTTAGCCGAATTAAACATCATTTAATTTGTATGACTCTGATTAATCATAGTCACTCTTAAATACAAATGCAATTTTAGATTTCCTCTAGCTCAAGTTTATTGAACACTTTGTTTCTGATGTAGACTAACCTTCAGTTGGTTGTGTTTAGTTGCTAGTGGCTTTAGATGCCCCTTATGTGAGTGACAGTAATATTTAGAGGGTACATGCATGTGAAGGGAAAATCTTGAAATATTTATGTTCTACCATAAGGAAATCTCTTTTTTTCTTCAGCTTAGAAGAGGTTATATCCTTATGTACAAACATTATGTTTACAATGTTTTTTAAATAAAATGGTATTTTTTTATTGCAACTCTTCGTCTACAATAGAGATCCATAGACTTACTTTACCATATGATGAACAAAACCTAAAAAATATTACTTGTGAACTTAACCACAAGTTTAGACAAACAAATGCACTGAACTGAATTTTGAGTAAACTTATGTATAGCCAAGGATTAAGAAAATTCCATTACAGTCTATAGATAAACTCTTACTACCATTAATATATTTTTCAAAAGCTTGTGCATTATGAAGTTCATGTCTCTTTAACCAAAACATGTAAAAATATATGGTGAATACTTTGTCAAAACTTGTGGAATTCATTAAGTATAAGAATCCACATAATCCAAGTTTACTACTATTTAATTTTAATCCATAGCTGAATAATGAAAGTAGATGAACAGGGCCAAAAACATGTCACTTTTGAGAATACATATGTCCTCCAAATAAAGTACATTTATTTGTATTATTCTTTGTCTGTCCATCTTCTCAAGCTCCATTAAAAAAGAAAATATATGGAAGTGGGTGAAAGCTTGAGGACTAAATGTGTAGCTGCAAGTACATTCTTAATTCAGAACTTAAAAATTTCTAGGTAGTGTTTAAACCTATTCAACCAGAAAGGGAAACATATTCCACTAAAACCATTGATAAAAAATTATATGATGGTTACATTCAAAGGCATGTCCTATTTTGCTCTCAAACACGGCAAAATAGCATAATAGAACATGCCTTTGAACATAAACATCATGCATTTAGCTGAAACAAACAATGCATTTGCAAATTTTTGCCTTGGCTTTTGCTATAACTTTAAATGATACATGTCCTTGAGAATTATGGTCAAATTTTAAATAAAAATAAAAACTGAAAACATCTGTTATGTGAGTTTCCATTTCATTATTCACTAGAAATAATGAAACTAAAATGTTACCTAACATATTTGAAACTCATGACATACCAAATTAAAGCTAAATATATATTAAATGTTTAATTATTTTGTTTATTTAATTTTATAATGGGAGTGAGAGTACTTTGTCTTTTGAGACTAGAGAAATACGTAAGAGGAAATGCTACAGAATCAAACATTTTTGCATATGTGTCAAGTTATAGAAGAAATTAGCAAAGAATATCTAACTATATTTGTTTTCAAAAGATTTTTTACGTCTGCCCTTTAATGTTTACAGCTTATCAGCAACTAGAAAATTGAGTCAAGCATTTATGGTAAGCTGTTTTTACTGAAGTATGTTTGCTGGTTGATAAAGATGTCCTCTGTGAGAAGATAGAAGTAGCTAGTTATCTTCAGCCAGAGGAATATTTTGTATTAACGTGCAGCAGAGTACTTTGAAAAGTGGTTTATTGAAGTTCTTACTCACTTTAGTTTTATAAAAGGCAATGTGACATAAATCATGGTATGTTTTTTTTTTCTTTTTCTTTTTCTTTTTTTTTTTTTTTTTTTTTTTTTTTTTTTGAGACGGAGTCTCGCTGTCGCCCAGGCTGGAGTGCAGTAGCGCCATCTCGGCTCACTGCAAGCTCCGCCTCCCGGGTTCACGCCATTCTCCTGCCTCAGCCTCCCGCATAGCTGGGACTACGGGCGCCCGCCAAAGTTGGGTGAAGGGTTTACAAATGTTAATTTTCTTATGCTTCATAACATGCAAATATAATTTTACTTATATGTGATATTTTTGCGTAACAACTTCCAGTAAAAATTAAAATTAATATGCCACTAGTCATTCTAAAGGAACATATCATTTAAGCAAGAAATGTCTTTCTTTTCAGTCTTTATTAAAGTGGGTTATTTTTAGTGGTTTCTATCTCTAGGTATCTAATTGTCATTTTAATTAACGATAGTTTATAAACAGGTATGTCCAGTTTTAGAAGTTTGTTAATTTCTTCAATAACCATACTAAATTCTAAGTCTGTAGTTACTGGGTACAGTATGCAGTCTTAAACTGGGATTTATATTCATGATATTCAAGGGTTATTCTTAGGAACAATGGTCCATAAACTTATGGGGAAATGATAAAACTAGGAATTATCACTCCTCCTAGAAAAATGTATACATGCTCATAGATGTAATTTTCTAAAATAAAATCTAATATAATAGTCTCAGATCTCCTAAAATTCATCCATTGCTAGCAGCAGTAACATCATTTACTTTTACTATGCCAAAAATTTGTAGTATTTTCTTTTTATACATACTACTGCAGGTTCCATAAAGTTGTTTCTAATGTAGATTTCGCCTGAATTTCCCCATGTCAGTTTCTGCATGGTGGCAATGTTTCAGTTTTCATTGCCTGTTCTTAATTCCTAAGTTTAGAACATTTGTGTTGCAACAGCATTTATCAATGCACCAACACAATCTGCATTCCACTGACATGTGCATAATCTTGTCTTGATCTTTGATGTTAAATGTGAGTTTTACATGTTAATACAATTGCTTAAGAAATTCCTTGATGGGTGAAGCAAACCACCATGGCACGTGTATACCTGTGTAACAAACATGCACATTCTGCACATGTACCCCATAACTTAAAAGTTTAATAATAAGAAGAAATTCCAAAAGATTGGAAGCTATCATCATATTATTTCTACTTAGGCAACATGACACCAACTCCTGTATATAAAACAAATTTGTAGAAATAAATACTGACATTATAGAGTGGTGTATGCTACAGCATCAAGCTGTCAACTGCGTTGGTTTTACCTAAATTCCGAATATAAGAATTTACCCAGTTGCTCCCAAACTGGCTTTAAGGAAGATACATTCTTCACTAACCTCGTTGCCTATGTCTCCTCTTTTTTTGTGCAAAAGCGTTTACATATTCCATTGTCTTTATCAGAAACACTTATGCCCTACTAACTATACTTTTGATTGGATTGCTTCAATTTATTTTTGATACTTCAATTTAAATATCTCTTTCTCAGGAATGATTTTTCTATACATGTCCTTTCTCTATCAAAGCATGCAATTCATTTTGTTTTCTGAAATTAAAAAGACCAGGGTTTATTATGATGCATAGAATATGGTATGTGCTCAAGGAGTATTTCATGTTGAAAATTAAATGTACAAATGAATGGATGAAAGAAGAAATGAATGCTATAACATAGTGCATACTGAAGATACACTTGTTTGATGAATAAAACATGCTCTTTGCCTTCAGTTTTAGAGATGCTCATGACAAAAACTGAAATAATTGCATTTGGACTTTCCTACATATACTATCTTTATATATAATATTGTTTTATACCAAAATCATGATTCTCTATTTTTCATACAATGTTTTTTCAATGTCTTTTCTTCATGTAGTCTCCTACATTCCTTAAGAGCATTAAGACTAGATTTCAGAACCAAGGAGAGTTCCAAGTTGATGTCAACCAACAAAAAACTTGGTGCCTGAATTTTGTAGGAGAAAACTAGCAATGTACTTTAATCAGTGGTTAAAATTGGCCGCTGACTGGGGCCAATGCTGTCCAGCACAATTATTTTAACAATTATCATTTTTACAAACAAGAAAGCTGAGAGCTTTCACGTAATTCAATAGCTGACTTTAAAAATTCAGGATCATTTTTCACAACTCAATGTTACTTCAACATCACTTGAACCTTTGGCTCTGATAATTGATATCAAGGCTGAATTTCTCTTTTTTGCCTATATGGTTCATAGACGTTTAAAAAGTCAACACCTTTTATTTTTACAGAAGACAATGGAACTACCCCTGTTACTTGTGAAAAGTTTTGAGATAGGAAATGACACTTTCAAAATGAAGAACAGCTTAAGCCTCTGTCATGAGCTACTTTTCCTAGAGTTGGTACCTTAAGAAAACTCGCTGGTACTCATATCCCTAATCCAGGCAAACTTTTTATTCCCAGGATTTACATACTCTTAATAGTTCATCCCACCAGCCTTATCCTGGATTCTGCCACCTCACTTATCCTTAAGCCTTCCCACTTCCTTTTCATAAAATGTTAAATCTATAAATGAAAATTCCAGGATATATATCGCATTATCTTTTACTGTGATATATTCCAGTTTATCTGATTTTTTAGACCGGGAATTGGCAAATTAAGGACAATGGATCAAATTCAGCTGACCATGCATCATTTTTTTTAAAAATAAAGTTTTATTGAATTACAGCTAGGGTCATTTGTTTACTTATTATGTATGGTTGCTTTTGTGCTGCAATACCAAAGCAGACAGCATGTAACCTACAAAGCCTAACATGTTTATTATCTGACCCTTTACAAAAAGGACCTTCATTGACTCCTGGATGTAGACATTAGGGATTATAAACATGGTTTTAAGGAACATATTAGAGAAAATGACATTTCCTGGAGTCACAAACTAAAGTGATTGTAGCCACATGCAGATAAACTAAAAGTGATCAGACGTGGTGTAAGAAATGGGAAATGATGGACACTGTGGGAACTTCGAAGGAGCATGCTTAGTTTCAAAACTACATCTACAACCAAGCCCCAGGTCAATTTCCCTTACTAGATTGTAGACCATGTATTGCTAAGCCTTCTACCTTTTAAAGAAAAGCCAGATATTTATATCCTAATATGACACTTTCAAATAAAAAGACCCAAATGTTTTAGGGCAATTTATGTCCAAAGCATACTTTTGGCTTGATTTGGCCATAGATCATCTTGTTATAATCCCAGCTTTTATTAAAAATTGTTCTTTTCATGAGAATTTAAAATTGCAACATATTGCAGAGCCAAGGAGAGATCAACAAATTATACTTTCTTAGATTTCTCTGAAAATATTTATAATAGAATTCCTAACACCTATATTAACATGTTCATAAAAATGTCACTGTTCAAGTCTCTGAGTGTTTTGCTCAAAATTGAACCTGCACCAAAAGTTATTCAGAACTAGCAATAATCAAAATGAAAAAGGTCTCATACTGTATTTCCTAACAATGTGGCATGTTTCACACTCATTAGTTCCTAGCCCTAGTGTACATGTAAAAGTCATCTAATTAGCCTAGGATGAACAATATCTATTGAGGCAAAGAGTAAACTGTAACTAATACTATAATTGCATCTTCTCATATATTTGTTTTAAAATACCTCTCAGGTCAACATATTACCCATTTAGAAGGGTGTGAGATCTGTAGGGTATGGTGGATAAGTCAGAGTCCCTGTCCCCCTTAGCTAGGGAATTAGATAGAATTTAATAAAGTGGCTTGTTTTTAAATGAGGGGGAAAATTTAGGGAACAAGAGAGAGTGCAGAGCCTGAGGATTAATGATAGTTCCAATAGCTCATTACCACCTCTAGACCAATAGAAGAAAAGCAGGTTCCAAGTTATGAAACCTGGAGTGAGAAGCTAATGGCTACCTGACAAGACCTTTTACTAGACTGATGCAACCAACCAGCTGTGGCTTAGAAGCCAGGGAGCAGACAGGAAAATATCCTGACCATCCTCTCACCTTCTACTGGTTTCTCCCAGTGTTGAACCCACTGACAGCCTGAGGGAAAGGGCACTTGCTGAGACAGTCCACAAAGGTCGGCTTCCTCACACACACAGCAGGGTATGGCGAAGACAGAGGTTGGCTCTGAAGGGGCGAAGAGAGAATACCTGGCCCCATGTTCATTCTTTCTTGTGGCTTGTAGGTCAGTGTTCTAACCTCTGAAATTTGTATGGTTTTCTGAAGCTGAAAACATAGTAATGGAGAGCATGAATTGGAAGATTTTTCTATAAAGCTATTGAAGTGAATGAGCTGTGAGTGAATACTTGAGCAGAGAGTATCAGATGTGTCTGTTAATGACTATTATTATATCATGTTCTATTATGTGTCTGGCAAGCTGAGAAGTCAAGTGAGGGTGACAGGCACAGTGGAAACTGTGAAATACCATACCTCTTCTAGCATCCTCTGAGAGGAAGTATTGAACAGAGAATTGCTATTCTATATAAACTTACGTGTGTGTGTGTGTGTGTGTGTGTGCATGTGTATGTGTGCCTAGAAGGAAGAATTCTCATGAAGAAAAGGATAAATTGTACAGTTATATATTGGAGTATTCCCCAGCACTGAACTCAGCTACTTAATTTTGAAGTTCAATTGATTGCTTTAATCAGACCATGCTCTAGCAGATGTACTGTAACAGAGAGAAAGAAAGCACGTCACTGTTAATTCTAGCTGTAGGCTGGCCTGATAAGAAAAATAACTTGGATGACTTGATGGATGTTGCACAGTTCTGGAAAACCTTAATTAGTATTTTGGGAAAAGCAAGCAGTTGGTTAATGGCTGCATTTGGTTTTATTTGGACTTTATTCAAAAGTTCTGGTTTCACCTACAAATAACTACATCAAATGTTGCTTTTTGGGTTAAAATTTGCAAAATTGAGTTTGATAGTTTAGTTGCAATTAAAATGTTGGGAAAGCTATATTTTGTCAGCTGTTGCCAGGTTATATTAATATTCTGTTTCTTCATGTTTACATAATTTATGTCAGCATATTAATTGATCTAAATACTTTTTAGTGCAAAATCTCTATTATAATGTGTATGTTTGAAAATATCTTTTCAGGAAAATAAATGCAATTAAATATTCAGGATTTAGCATGAATATGAATTTGTAATAACCTATTGTAAAAAGGGTTAACCTCAAATTAGATATTCTTATTTTAAGATGGGTTGAGAACATATGCTTTAGGGTCATAATATCTGGGCTTGATCCCACATCTGCCATGTATTATCTCTGTGGATTTGGGCCGGTTGTGTTACCTTTCTGTGTCACTTTTCATACCAGTAAAATGAGGATAATAATACTATCTTATGAGATAGTTGGAAGCACTAAGGGTTAATTGCAAAGTAGTTAAAACAATGGCAGGAACATAGCACTTAATAAGTCTTAATTATTATGCTTTCACTAAAAAAGATACATACGTATATATGTTCAGTGTTTTATATATATGTGTGTGTGTGTGTGTGTATCTCACTAATGGAACACCATGGGAAAACTAGTAACTCTAAATTTATTTAAAAATTATTACCATATTGAGATGGGTGAAGAGATCATAATGTGTCACTAATATGCAGATTATTTTTCTCCTTTTGCCCTGTTGGTAGAACTACTAACTCTTATGATGCAGAGAATTGTCAAAAGCATCAATACACTGGATACTTCTTGATAAGCCTTTCTTTTCTGGGTGACTTAGTTTCTGAAATTTAAATGTGATGACTGTAAAAAATCCTGAAAATGAAAAAAAATCAAACAATAATAAGTTTTGTATTATTGGATTTTTCCAGTACATGAGAGCTCATCGTTCAGGTCTCTTCCTAAGTCTATGTCAATTGTATCCCCTTGAAAGTTTGAAGTAGGCAACGAAGGGAGTATTAATACCACACAAATACGTTAACACTTTAAATCTCGACTTTTTGGAAAGCTGGTTGTTAAAAACTTATCAACATGCTGCTATGTAATCCCTACATTTGAAGAGTCCAATTGAATTATTCTGTGCTTTGATGCACTTTTTCTAGTTTTGTAATAATAAATGTACCATAGTAATTAGTACTACTTAACAGTATAGAAGTATTTAACAGTCTATAATAAAGCTGTTTATATCACCACAAAAATTGTTTAAGAAATAATTTCAAGATTCTTCTAAGAATATACAGTTTTGTGACAAGGTTGACCTTTAGTAGTAGACTGTTTCTAAAGAAATGTTTTCTTATAAGATTCTTCTTATGCAGCCCAGATTTTGGTAGTACGTCTTCAATGTTAAAAATCTGGACCCTGTGATGAAATAATCTGTGTACCAAACCCCAGCACCACGCAAATTACCCATTTTACAAACCTGCACATGGACCCCCTGAACCTAAAATAAAAGCTGGAGGAAAAACAAAATCTGGACCCTGTCGCCAGGCAAAACTATATTTGAGAGATGCTTCTTCATTTACTAGCTAAGTGATTTTCAGCAACTTGTTTGTCCTTTATGATACTGTGATCTTTAAAATGGTTGTTTATAATAATAATATAGAGTTTTTAGAGGCCTTAAAGAAATGTCTGTGAAATTGAACGCAGTGCCTCACTTCAAAAGCCTCACTTATGTGTGGATTGATTTGACAGCTGCTGTATGATCTGCTTTCAAGGATTGTACATAGAAAGCATGCTATCCTGCCTGCAGATGCCCCAAATTCCACTTGATCGTCTAGTTAGTGGAATTATTTTATTTCTATTATCTGGAAAATTTAGTCTAAAATGTGTATCTATATGCTATGGTTCAGTTATGGTTCAGATGAATAAATTTCAAGGGATGTTTTGCCTATTAGATGGGTAGAATCAACAACTCTATAACTTGAGTGTGGAGAAGATAGACAGTGGGTAAAAATGTGTTTAGAATGGAGAAAATTGACTTGAAGAAAATATACTAAGAGCAAAATGTATCCTGTTTGCCTTTAGCTCAGGACGTTTAACTTTTAATAAGAAACACACTAAATTTTCTCTTAAAATAGTTTACTCTGAAGTGTTAGATAAAAGATATGATATAAAACACATATAAAAGACAAGAATCAACATAGGGACAAAACTTTTGGGAATTAGGGACAAATGGGCCTGATGTTCTTTTGAATATAATCTTAGGCAGGCCAATTCTCCACTAAGGACTTTTGTTTGCCTCCCTTGCAATCTCTAAAATTTCACAGGATCCTCCTCTGAGCTTGATTTGTGAGGTTACTGTAAATATGTTACATTTGCATAGCTCTGAACAGTATTCAAATGCTTTTTACACTCATTAGCTGAGGGAAACTTCCCATGAGCCAAAGAGCCCATGAAAGTAATGAGGGAAGAACAGAGGTTTCATCCACTGAATCACAGCGAATGGGAAACAGAAATGTAATTCCACAAAGGAGACCCAATAGTTCCTAGTAAGGAAGCCAAGGACTATTCTCTGATGACTGCTTTCTTGTGGGGTTCTAGTCCTTTGATCTACTTTTAAGTAATAGCAACATTCTAATTACCAATTCAATTTAAAATTCCTAAGCCTTGTAAAATAGGTAAGTATTAGCAAATGTTAAATTTTTATGAGCAATGGGCAAAGGGATTGTAGTTGTTGTTTCTTAATAGATATAAATTATGTCTTTTATGGTTAATAGCACTAACAATTTGCTGTAGCTTAGCATGTTAAAAATAAAACACTCTACCTGTGTATACCTCTTTGACCTACCATCTTCATAGAAACAAGATAAAAATTATCATTGTAAATTTTCCGCTATCAAAATGCATTTTTATTTACATAAGTAATACAGGAACACATGCAAATTGTATTAAAAATTAAAATATAATGGAGAAGGCTGATTCTTGAAAATGCTTGAATTTCACAAAAAGATGAAAAGCTTTAATCTATGACCCATGAGCTTGCCCTTAAATCTGGTTAAAAATTTTGGAAAGTTATAAGCAATCAAATGATGTATGAGGATTTACTGACGAGTCACTGGAAGCAGATGAGAATTTGTGAAAAATAGCTATTTAAAACCAGTATCCTGCCATTTTTAAAATGATATCACTAAGCTGGAAGATCGAAAAGATTTGGTAGGAATAAAAAAATAAATTTGTGCTATCCTTAAGGAAAATATTA
Source organism: Pan troglodytes (assembly GCF_028858775.2). Taxonomy (NCBI): domain Eukaryota; kingdom Metazoa; phylum Chordata; class Mammalia; order Primates; family Hominidae; genus Pan; species Pan troglodytes. The sequence goes on from NC_072415.2 coordinate 63,088,071, forward strand.
AGGACTGTAGGTTAACGGGGTAGATTTCTAGTGATGTAGGAGTATACCTAAAATGGAAGAGAGATGAATGGGTATCAGTTAACAGGATTGTTTGCCTTAGGGTTTGTACCTTGGCCCTTCCTTGTTCAACATATTTGTTAAAGGCTGATGTAATCTGACTTGAGGCGCAGCCCACTAGTAAACATAAGATTCAACTGTGATATGGAAGTCTAGCTCCCAACAGTAGTTTAATGCCAATCCTTATTATAGCATCACTATTCCAGAATAAGACTCTAATATCTGACTCTGATGCCTAATTTTGTGATGTTTTACCCAAAATTTATATTTATCATGCTTTGCCTAGCATGTTGGATGGAAATGAAAACCATACTACTTGAGGGACATTTAAAGTAACTGAAGATGTTTAGACTGGAGAATATAAGATTAAATGGGAAGAGAATGGCAGATTTAATGGGCAAAAACTATGATATATACACACACACACACACACACACACACGCACACATAAAACTTCCATATCTGAGGGTATTAAACTATAAAATAGGTCTTGGTGGAATAAATTAAGATGTGGTGTAAAATAAATATAATTTATTTTTTATTTAATCTAAGAAAAAATCTTTATACTGTTTATAGATTTTCATAATTAGAATAATTCCCTGTGAAGGAATAGCTTTCTCAACACAGAAAATGTTCCAATTCAGCTTGGAGGATGACTTTTCAGGGTGATTGGTCATGGGACTCATGTGAGTTAATAAAATAATATCCAAGAACAGTTAAAAACTGAAGTCCTCCCCTACTCCATAAGCCTATGGAGAATTTTTATTAGTGTAATTTTTTTGGAAGATATTGATATTTAATTCTTTATTTTAATGTGTACTTATTAAACTTAATTTAGAAAATTGGGTGAAAAAAGAAAATTAAATGCTCTGTCACATTGGTACAATGTTGTTTCTTTCTTTTGTAATATGTAATGATCTCTCTTTATTTGTCTTTTATGTCTTATCTGTTTCCTCCAAGTCTTTTTAGCCATCACTTAAAAGTTATGTTATAGAGCATTGTCAACTTTTCAACTTTTTACTGGGAAGCAGTGATTTTTTGATTCAACATTCTAATGGCTGGCTTTCCTTCATTGAATTTTCTGCTTTCCCTTTAGAAAATGTAGTCTGAATTAATAACTCACACCTAGGAAATCCTCATTACTTGCTACCACAACCTGTCTTTAAATTTTATTATTTTATTTTATAGACAGGGTATCTCTCTGTCACCTAGGTTGAAGTACAGTGGTGCAATCATAGCTCACTGCATCCTTGAACTTCTGGGCTCAAGCGAGCCACCTTCCTTTGCCTCCCAAGTAGCTGGAACTACAGGTGCGTGCTGCCATACCTGACTAAAATTTTTACTTTTATTTTTTTTTATAGAAACAGTCTTACTATGTTGTCCAGGCTGGTCTTGAACTCCTGACCTCAAGAGATCCTCCTACCTTGACCTCTCAAAATGCTGGGATTACAAGCATAGCCACTATGCCTGGCCTGACCCCCTCTTTCTTTAAAAACAAAATTTGAAGAAGTCTATGAAGATCTAGAAGGGTATTTCCAATTTCTGTCTAATGACATCCCATCTTTGAAAGAATTTGTCTCATCTTTCTCAGTCATCACAGATTATCCAAAAAATTATTTGTAATTATTGAATCCCTTTTATTATTCACTTAAAAATACAACATAAATGCTAACTTCGTGGGCATTCTTAAGCTGACAGAGTGCTGTATTTCTTTCTCATGTCTCTTATTCCTCACCATAACAGCCTGGAAAACCATACCCTCCTTAGGACAATTGGGTTCTTGACTTCTACTACACTGTAGTAGAATAGCAATGCTGCTACTTTCCTTGGAGGAGTAGAGATATCTGGTTCCTGTTTTATAGGGACACTGGAGTAAAATCCACTGTTTGTGATGAATGTGGAAAGGGTTGATACAGCTCAGCAATGAATAAGCCTCAGAGAATCCATCCTTATGAGAGATATTGTAGAGGCAAATCTAGTCAAATAACGTTAATATTAGCATCAATAAACATTAATATAGTTCATCACAGTTTATAAAGTTTATAAAGAGCTCTAAATGTCATTCGGAGAGCCAGTTTGAAATTGTGTATAACTATGAATAATTTTCAGGCAGGGAAGCTGATGTTCAGGAAATGTCAGTGCTCTGACAAAAGTAGAGCTTCAGGTCCTCTGTAGGAGAAAACCCAGGTAAATCAATGCTTTGTAAAACATTTAGGTATGTCCATACTTGGACACATCTGAGATGTCACTCATAGCAGCAGTCATTTCCATTTTCTTTTTTTCTCTCCTCTTTTTCTGTCAACTTTTCTTCTCACTCCTCCTTTCCTTTCTTTTACTTTCCCTCACTTCCAGCCTCCAACTTCTTTTACAGCTTCACTCTCCTACTGATGTTAGCAATAACTTGCGTATAGTTTTGACGCACGTCAAGGGCAGTTATTTTTTTTTCTGTTCTAATCTCTGAGAATCTGGCCAAGGGGAGACAGTGGCATTATAAAGGGAGGAAGTACTGGATTCATATGAGCGAGTAAGGTGGTCTTAGAGCAGAGAAGTGAAGGCAGATTAGCGTGAATAAAGATAACCATGGAGACCTGAACAGTGATATATTTAAGAATACTGACAAAGAAATATTAAGGAACATTTAGCAGTAATCGCATAATGACAGGCATATGGACATTTTTCTTAAAGCCCAGGTAGCCAGTCTAAAATACACTGTGTCCAAGTTAATAGCGTTGCAGAAAACACACTCTCATGTTGCCTACATGGGCACGTTCAACTCAGACAAATAATGCTATCAATGGTAATTGGAAGTGCTATTATCCATATCTGAATGTGCCTCAGGTACCACTAACGGCAGCACTCTTTTTGTTTTGTTTTGATTTTTGCTTTCTCAACTGTAGAATTCACATTATTTTTATTAAAATTATTCTTGCATTAAAAATTGTATTTAATAATCACATCTTTCTCTCAGTCAATTAATGAAGCCCCTGTCCCCCCCAGCTAAACAGACTTGCCTCTTTTCACCACTTAATTTCTAAAAGTGAAGAAAAATTATATAAATAGCTAACTGCGCAAAATTACATACGCATAATATTCAAAGTATTTTACCAGAAATTGTACAGTTATGCCATTATCAGTCATATTAGGTAGTTGTTAAAATCCTTAAATTATTATTCTAATTCAGGCTAGTTTAAATCTTTTATAACTTCTTAACCTAATAGTTCTTTTATTAATTATTTGCAAAATTGACTGTTTAGCCATTTCTCATTGCAGTTTAATATGAAAACTCTGAACAAGGACAATAGTCTCAATGTTAAACAGTAGCCTCTACAATACTTCCACTGGACTTTTTATGACATGCAAATATGCCAAATGTCTCACCCAACCAGTGTTACTACAGCTATGATTGCAATGTATGACCATGAAGGAAACAATTAGTATACCACAAATAAATTCAGAAATGTCTCTCATTATATTCAGCTTATATTCAGCTATGTGGCTGAGAATTCTTGGAATGAAGAAAATTACCTTCTTAGAAAGTTTCCCAGTTTTTTCTTTTTCCATTTGAGCTATAGTTTTAAGAGGGAGAAATGCATATGAGCCATATTTTGTCTTTACAACTAATTCACAAAGAAGTGAACTAAAAATTACCGAAATGTGGATTCATATGAGCCATATTTTGTCTTTATAATTAATTCACAAAGAAGCAAACTAAAAATTACCCAAATGTGGATTCATATGAGCCATATTTTGTCTTTACAATTAATTGACAAAGAAGTGAACTAAAAATTACCCAAATGTGGATTTTTAGCCAGTTATAACTCATTAGAAAATATTAGTAGTTGGTTGAACAAGGAAACACAGATATATGGGGGATTAATAATTTTGCTATGTGGGTTAAGAATAGCCTAAAATAAACTTCTATTGTTGCTTCATTAGAACAGTGTCACCTGTTCATGAGATCCTGAAATGTGCCTGAATGTAATGCAATGGCATACAATAAATGTTTATTATTTGCCTATCATATGTAAGTTATTCTGCTGGGACTTTTCCAAGGTACATTTAGGGTAGAAATAATCACTGGGCAGAGTCAATTATACCTTCTCCATGATCCCACAGCAAACTGGAAATGCCTGGGTTGTAGCCTTTACCATACTTCATGGAAATTATCTACTTCTATATTCCAATTGCTGTCACTAGGTTTTGAATAACTTGAAGGCAGATTCTATGTGTCTTTTTTTTTTATCTTTGTATAGCTACACAAACTCAGAGGTGCATCATATATCATATTGTTTTATTTGATTTTGATTGAAGTAACCACAAAACCCTATTCTATCATTTTGAGGGGCTATTCAGCCTATGCCCCTCCTCCACTTACTCAACAGTCCCATGTGGCTTGGTAAGGCTGTGTGTGGAGAGAGCCTATTTGTCTTAGATTAGTCCTCATCATCATTCGTCATCATCTAAGCTTGCCTGGTCTCTTAAAGATAGTTGACTCGATTGTTTTTGTGCTGAGTTTGAGTACTGGGGTATTTGTTGAAGTTGGGAGCCCTGGGCTCTAGAATCTAGCCTACCTAGATATTTTATGCAGCCATTCACTTCTCAGATTCTACCGTCTTCTCAGAGCAGAAGAGGGACTCTTTCTGGGTTAGATAAATGTTAAGTCTTTCCCCTAGTTTAACCTTTTAAGAACTTCCTTTTCTTCCTCAGCCCTCCTGGAATGTCTAGCACAATGCACTTTGTTTTAGATTATAAAACAAAAGACAAGAATGGAGATGGTCTCCAGGAAACTTAGGCTTTCAGCCAATTATTATCCCCCCATTCCACCCCAGTAAAGTAGGACCACTAACTTCTGGCTACCTTGCTAGAATAAGAGAGATAAAAGTACAGGAGATATATGCACACATTGACATCTCAGTACATTTTCTAACCATAATTATATATCGAGTGCAGGGAAGATTCTGCCACATAATAGATACTCAATAAAGTGTGTGGAATGACTGAATAAATGAGTGTGACTGTTCAACATAAAGAACAGGGTCTATTCCGTTTTCATTTCTATTTTAGTATTCTATCTAGTATTCAGGATTAGCATTGTACATGACAGGAAGCACTCTTCTTTAAGCTGGAAATAAGTTCCCTACTAATTTATGAAAATTTAGCTGTTCTAGGACCTATTGCTATAGGTCTCTGTGCTATCTTGAGTAATAATCAGAGATGTTATTGTAACATCTGTACAATATGTACAATATGCTGTAACAAGGCCCCCAAATTAGTATGTGCCTTTGCTTTCTAGATGAGGATTAGTGGATACCACATTCTAACTCAAAGGAAAGAGGTTTCTGATTGAAATTATGGGCATCATCCTGGTGGGAGAAATATTTTAGAACGGAGCACAGTGTTAGTTGCATTCCCTCACTTCACTGGGGCCTAGGCCTACTAACAGTAACTCTGTTGAAATGCATTCTTAGGAGAAGCAGTGAAATGAAATACATATACCTGCACACTAGGAGGCAGGTGACCTGGAATTTTATCTATCACCTTCTTGAGCAGTGATGTCCACATCCACAAGTGGGGCCACATTACCTATATATTAGACTATGAATCTCTCTTGAAATATTTTTCTGGTTGGGTGGGGTGGCTCACGCCTATAATCCCAGCGCTTTGAGAGGCCGAGGCAGATGGATCACGTGAGGTCAAGAGTTCGAGACCAGCCTGGCCGACATGGTGAAACCCTATCTCTACTAAAAATACAAAAATTAGCCAGGTTTTGTGGTGGGCATCTGTAATCCCAGCTACTTGGGAGGCTGAGGCAGGAGAATTGCATGAACCTGGGAGGCAGAGGTTGCAGTGAGCTGAGATTGTGCCACTGCACTCCAGCCTAGGCAACAGAGCAAAACTCTCTCTCAATAAAATAAAATAAAATAAAATATTCTTTTCTGTCTTGTGATCCCTTAGAATCTTGATAAAATTATTTCATAGACTAGATATATTGCAGTCTTGTTGCATTGTAAATTAGAGTTCCTCATCCTTTCTGATTAAAATCAACTTTTTTTCACTCTAAAATATTATGTGGGCAGTTGGAAGTTGCTAAAAGTACAGATCTTTAGAGTACTGGAGATGAGGGTCCAATTCTTTTCTGTTGTAAGAGTGATAACTGATTTGGATCAGACAGAAATGACTTTGCTGTATATCTGCAGGACTTAGTTATTTGGCTTATTCAAATTTTGAATACAAAATAAAATTTGAGTGGAAAAAAAGGAAAGATTAACAGAATTAAAAAATTTTTTCAAGGAAATATAAGACAAAAATAAATATAATATTAGGGTTCATCAAAATTATATACACTGGACATCAATCTAAAATTATGTTTAAATGATTTCTTCAGTTGGCTAAAGTATTTCAATGATACTTTCTTGGGAAGGACCCCTAAGGTTTTGTAACATACTCTTTGTAGCATATGTTTTTAATTATATTGAAAATTAAAAATCATTTTATAGATGTGGGAGTGTGTATGTGTGTGTGTGTGTGTGTGCATTGTATGTATGCAGGTTTAACTAATTTTAATTTTCTGTTAATGCATTTTTCAAAAAGGGGCATTTTGATGTTCTTGGTTGAACTGGTCCAGCAATATAAGAATGTGATATTTTAGCAAATATGCAAGCTGACTAGCAGATGGTGTGATTTTGTGAAATATGTATATTGTACTCAGGAGGTCAGCCACAGATTTTCCTGTTGTTTGGGTACAGAAGACAATGTCATCACCTAGAAATAATACAAAACATACTTTCATCTTTTTGAATCAGTTTATTTTTTCCTGCCATGAAGATTTAGAATCTCCTCAAATAAAAAAATACAAAACTTGTCTAGTAGAACGTGAGAAAGAGAATTGATTCTAATTTTCTCTATATTAAGTCTTATTTGGGAGGAAAAAGAAGAAAATATATTAAAAGCCCTTTTACCTGAAAGAAAGATAATTTTCTGGAAAATAGGTAGACCAAGTGTATGTATTTCTCATTTGATTTCTTTGTTGTCAGCTCTTTGCATGGAATACAGAAGCTTATTGAGTTAACCTTTTTCTTGTGATATATGAGGTTGCTTGTGTTTTGACAAACATATTTTGCATGCGTAGCATGAATTTTGAATAAAAGTCTAATTTTAGGTGCATTGTCTTTCATGTAAAAATTCTTTTAGGATTTAGGAATATTTGGTCCTATGCATTGTATCTGTGGATTCACTACCTATTGTCAGTTCCTGAAATAAGAAAATCTCAAGTTTCCACACTTAATAATTTTGCATTTATATAGAAAAAATGAATAAGAAAAATGCCCACGTGGTAACCCCTTGGAGATGAAGAGCTAGTGTATTCTGAGCTACTGTGAGAGCTTTAGGGTACAGAGTGCATGAGCACATAGGGATTCTTTTCTGAGCAGAGTTTGGAGCCCTGTAGCTGACTGCTGGGGAAATTAGTTTCTAATAAAAAGAAAAACCTGCAGTTCAAGTCAGACTAGCACTTGAGGTGGAAATGGTGACTCTCCCAGAAAACTCCCTTTGGCTCTAAGTCTAAGTTTTCTCAGCAACCCACATAAAATCTTTAAAAGCGTAATGGCATACCTAGTTGTTCACATAAAGACTCTTAATGAGTTGAGAATTCTCTGCTTTAGTATGCTTTACATTCAGGTTAAATAGAGTTAGTCTCCATGAAAGTTAGCGCTGGTTCTGTGACAAGTGACTGAAGACTCCTAAACAGGGTAAAGTCAAAAGGGAATACAATGAATTATAGAAATAAGAATGTTGTGGGTGAGGCAGACTTCAGCTGGAGTGTAATGAAGGAACTCAACTGGCAAAACCCCAACCATGCCATGGTTAGCTCTTATTTTTACTCAGTCTGCAACTAGACTCCTGAAGCCAAACATGGGTGGAAGACAACCCAAGACCTTGCTGGCTGGTCTCCCTAAATTATGTTGATTCCCAGCTTCAAGTGAGACTTAATGGTGTTTGGTGATCTAACACCACTTGATTTCCCAAGCACTGTGAGATGGGTGACTCTTTCGCAATGTTTCCTTTCTCCTCATTCCTTCACTGCGTCTTACATATGTTGCTCTCAATTGATGACTTTGCTTTCCATTTCACTGAGAAAATAGAAGTCATCAGAAGATAATGTCCATGTATTCTAAATATATCCAATCTATGTTTGCGTCCTGCATGCTGTCTCAGCCTCTCTATCAATGCACTGGTTCCCATTCCTCCTTGAGAAGCTAACAGCATTGTTGCAGCATCTGTCTTCTGTCTCTCCTGCATCATCTATTTTTCCCTCTGTGCTAGATCATTCTCAACCACATACAAATATGCCATAATACTCTCGTATCTTAAAAGAATACACTTTTTGAACTCCCTTTCCTTTTAGATATCACCTTATTCTTTTAGTTGCTTTTACTATAAAACTTCTCTACAATGTAGTCTTATACAGTCTGTCTTCACTTTCTTTTCTAACAATCCAACAAAACTTTGCTTATTAAGGTCTCCAATGACCTGTATGGTTATTTCTCAGGCCCTAACTTACTTAACTTATTAGCGATATTTGGCATGGTTGTCATACCCTCCTTCATGAAACCCAATCTTCATTTTTCTTTGGGACACCTCACTGGCCACTCCTTTCAGTCTCATTTGCTAGTTTCATCTCATCCTCCTGATGCCAAATGTTGGATTTTTCCCACCTCTTAGTTCTCACTTCTCTCTTTTTGAGAGAGAAGATGATATTCTTCAGTCTCTCAGCTTTAAATACTGTCTCTGTGTTGACAGCTTTCAAATTGTTTATTTATATCCCAAAATTCTGCCCCGAGCTTTAGAGTCATATACACTCTGCTTAGATATCTAATAGATATCTTATGTATAACATGATATCTATACATACATTCACGTATGTTCCATACACATTTGCCTAGTTGTTTCCAAATTTCTCATTTCCCTTCACAGCCTCCTTATGTCATCATACCTCTCCAGAAACATTTCCCATCTTAGTATTACATCAAATGCATTATTTCTTTGTTCAGGCCCAAACAAAATAATACAAAGTCACTTTCAACATCTTTCTTTCTCCTCCCTCACAATTTACCTCTAGTCCATCTACAAATCCCATTGACTCTAATTTCAAAACATAATCAAAATACAGAACCTTCACTATTACCATGCCATGCTGGCTCAAACTACCATTATGTCTCCCCTAGTCTGTGGCAGTAGCCTCTCAGCTGATCTCCTTATTTTTATCCCTGTTCTTCTACATTCTGTCCTTGACACAAGCAACCAGAGTGATCCTGATCAATCTGTCATATTAAGTCACTTATCTGCTCCAACTTTTTTTTATGGTTTTCTCTATCAGAATAGAGGCCAAAGCTCTGGAAATAGTCCATAGGGCCTGAAAGATCTGGCATTGGTGTGCTCATCTGCTCTTCTCCCTCTTGCTCTTGCTGCACCAGCCATGCTGGCCAACTTTTCTGTTGCCTGGACGTTTCAAACAAATTCCTGACTTGAGATTTGCTGTTCTCCCTGCCTCAGATGTTCTTACTCTCTAAATAGCCCATTCACACTACCCTAGCTAGTCCTTCCCACTTTCCTACACAATTCTTCACATCCTCTCTTCTCCTTTATGTACTTTTTGCATCACTTGTTATCACTTACTGTTTTAAAAATTTATTGATATATAATAGTTGTACATATTTTGAGGATACATGTGATATTTTGATACATGCATGTAATATGTAATGATCAAGTCAGGGTAATTGGGATATCCATCACCTCAAACATTTATCTGTGTGTGTGTGTGTGTGTGTGTGTGTGTGTGTGTGTGTGTGTGAATTTTGGGAACATTACAGATCTTCTGTTTAAGATACTTTGAAATATACAATAAAGTAGCCTATGGCCATACCACCCTAAATGCACATGATCTCATCTTACTATTTTCTATCTCACTAAAGTACAATATGTGCTCCCTGAGAATGGGAATTTCTTTTATTTTCTGTTGAATCCTCAGTGCCTAAAACAGTGCTGAAAGCAAAGTTTTAAGGTCAAGATTTTAGATATGGTCTAAAGATTCTGGATTTCACTATCTGCAGTATTACCTGGTCAAACTGATATAATTAGACTTTCCAGTGCTATGTGGAAAATGAAATCAAGTGTATTTTATAAAATTTCAATATAATTGTTATTTGAGAAGAATATAAAAGTTAATGTGAAAACTTAATAATATTTGTCTCTCAAATATTATGAGCATATTGCTCAAAGCTGCTTGCTTAAATAGGAACATTATAGCAGTGTAGGGAAAACTTGGAAGCAGCCTAAATGAACGCAGCACGGGCTGGCTCCATTCTTTGGTATGATCATGTAATGGGGTAGTTGGCAGCCTTTATAGACTGCACTATCATTTTTATTGGCTTCATATTAATCTATAATTAGTTTAAATAAACCAGTCATTGTAGTGTATATTTGATCCAGTTTTTCTCCTTTAGAAACAGTAATGGACATCCTTATACACACTTCCATACATATTTGCATACTTGTTGTCATATTATTCTTAGAGCATTTAGTATTTCACTATTACAAATAATACTTCAGTGAATATCCATGTTCATTCGTCATTGTCACCAACTCATTTTTATAGACTGTATTCCTAGATGTTGGACACTTGGTAAGAGGGAATACACATTTCGAGGGCTCTTTATACATCTTACAGAATTGCTTTAGAGAGTATCAATTTATCTTTCTTTCAGATTTATATTATAGTGCCTGATTCATTTCAAGCTTAAAAACACTTGGTATTAGGCTTACAAAAAATTTAAGAAGATATTAAAGATTCTAAAAATCTTTTCCCAAGTAGATTAGGATGTGTACCTACACAATTTATGGTATAGTCAGTTCTACTATAATGCTTGTTTTGAAAACTTGGACTTGTTCCAAGATTGATCTATTAGGGCACAATTTGAGTATCTTGCAAAATTTGCACTTTCTTATATGTGATTTTATCTGCAAGCAACACTAGGTGAATAGAGAAAACTGCACCCAGCTGAACCAACAAGTGAAGGAATACAAAATTCAAATACCTACCAGTTACATTAATTCACCTCTTGTTTATGAGCCACACCTATGTATATCTGCTTTTGCAACTTTCTGTCTGATTTCAGATAACGTTCCTTCTGCTACTTCACTGTAACATTGTGATGTTTTGGAACATGTGTGTCTCAATACAGTAAAACTGACTTCATGTGATTTCAACATATATCATAGGTTACGTCTACACTGGGTATTATTTGTGTGCATTTGTTAACAGCTTAGATAGGTAGCATAGGTAGCTGAATGCTATTCAATATGCACCCCTAATCCTATCTGCTTTTTAATTGTGCGTGGAGAAGGCAAATGAGAAAGCAGAAATTGAAATGGAAAAGGAAGTGTTCAGAGTAGTTGGTGTAAGCAATATTGGAACACATCTGTTTGCAAAATATTCTTTAGAGGCTTGGAGATGTGTTCTTTCAGGCATTGCTTTCCATCCTGGGTACAATTGAATCCTTCAGCCCCTTAGAAAGATAAAGATTAGTCTGAAGCTGATATACGTTTTCAAGGTAGCAGGGACATGAGTATTTTTCAAGCAGGTAGTAGAGCAGGATCCATATCAATCCTTAAAACTCTGCAAACATAGAATTATTTTCATCAGTTTCAGGCAAGAGAGCTGACTTCTCTTTACACAGAGTAAACCATTACGGGGACATCAGGAAAGACCCTTTCCTCAAAGAGGCATTGTCAACTCAATCAATGATGCCTAAAGAGTTCCATCCCACAGCTAGAGATTAAACTGCAAGTGAAGCCATCCTGGATTTCGTTTCTTTGTGTTCTAATTTAGATTCAGGTGCAAATGGCGTCAAGTCCACCTAGGAAAATTTGGAGGATAAATGAACTGGCAATGTGTAGTTGAAGAAGATAGCTTAAAGGGAAACAACTGGAAGTAAACATAGCCACAGAAAATGACACATATTGCCTACTTAACAGGAAGACAGTGGTCTGACCTCTTAATAAGGCACAATGTCTACAAGTGAGGGCAGACATTGAAAGAAACAGAACCTGAGATGATTTTATTGTTCATGGTCATTTGTACAGCCTCGCTCTGTTATCCATTTGCATCTTTGCCTCTTGGTCCTGCAAGAGCCTCTCTCATAAACTTTGAGTAGAAGATCATAAAAAATTGTTACTTAAAAAATTGAAGTCCTAAAATTTACCAGCTCTGTAGGAATATACCATGCTGATATAGAAAGTTCAATGAATAGGTAGCAACAGAAATAAGCTTTGATAAACAAAGAAAACCAAATGATGCTATCTGAGAGCCCGGTCTTTGAAATCAGGTGGACTTGGCCTCATTCTCACATTCCATTTATGGGTTCACAACGTGGAGGATGTCACTCAGCTGTCACGAGACTCACTTCTTCTGTAAAAGCACAACTGATGAAAACACTTGAAAGGATTTTTAAAAAAATATTGAATGAGATAAAATACTGTGAAAATGTTCTATAATGTTTGACATTGGAAAGGGTAGGAAATGAAGGTTAACAGAAGAGTAAAAATAAGCAAATGAAAAAACGTAAGAACATTATGTCAAAGCTCTACCTTTGGAAATAGATCTCACCCTAGAGATGGACAGATGATACAGTCTCAAACGCAAAACCAACAGGTACATTTGAGATTATTACCAATATTTAGCGCTGTTATCTTTTGATTTATTCATGTATTCATTTAGCCCTCAACAAATACTGAGTAGCTATTTATAAGACATTAAGCTAGGTTCCAGAGATAAAGCAACAGACCAGTCCCTAAACTTACTTGTACAGTAAATTAGAACCGGGAATTCTGTTTGATATTTGGTACCTTAGAATTCTGACTATTACTGGCAATAATAATACATACGTAATAATTACTATTGTGTTAGATTGGGCTGCTGTAATAAAATATCATAAACGGAGTGGCTTAAACAACAGACGTTTATTTCCCAGAGACAGCACTATTCTTATCATCGCCTACCCTCAGGACCTAATCTAAACCTACTTACCTCACAAAAGGCATACCTCCAAATACCATTACTTTGGAAGTTAGGGCTTCAACACGCAAAGTTTAGGAGTACATATTCAGCCCGTAACACCTATACACTATCATTAAGGTAGAAGCTCCACAGAACTTTCTCTCTCTTATCCTCAAAATCATCTCCTTTAGATAGCTATTAGTATCCTTACTTTACAGATGAAAGCTGAGACTCAGAATAGGTGAATTCATTGCCCCCAAATTCCACAACCACTAAGTGTTTATAAATCAGAATGAATTAATTGGCCAAAAATTCCATAGCCACTAAGTGGCAGGAGCAGATATTGAGACACAGGCTTGTCTGTGATTACTCAGCCTGGGCTCTTTTAACACTGTGCCTTTTAATACCATTAGAGTAGTATTAACAGAATATCATTCAGATAGGATGACAGAGGATGGTCAATTGGTGAAGCCAGGACTATTCCTTGGATTAGTAGAAATGCATTTAAAAAAAAAAAAAACCTCAAACATGTAAGGGAAGGACACTTGACATTAGAAAAGATGAAATTTCTGGAGACACAATTGTTTGTCACCTAATCAGCTGTCACATCAGGGAAAAAATATCTTGGAGAAATGTTGAGGTCACCAAACCCAGGGAGCTTTTTAACTGATTCATTTCATCTTGCATGCATCCCAATAGTTTTAGAAGCTGCTGGATAGATTTATTACAGAAAGTCTGTGTCTCTAGCTTTCAGCAATGTGGGATTTCTTTTTCTCAGAGCCCATTGATCAAACCCTGCATTCACACTTTTACTGATGTGTCATATTTTAACATCCAGGTCTCTGCACAATGCCAAGATTATGCAATTCTATGGAGTTAACTTAGAAATTTTGTCCTCACACAGTATTCTATAGTTGTTAATTTTCCATGCAAATGAAAACATTTATATAATTTCTGCTGTTTTTATGTGGTCTCATAAAATGTGAATTACAAAACTCCATCTTTGAATTTCCTGTGCTGCTCCACTTTCATTCTCTGTAAGAATATTTGCCAGAGGAAGGTCTATGTTGTACTTTCCTAGCCAACTAGAATGTTAAAAAGATTGGAGAGGAGATTTACTGCACATTTGTGATTATTGTTTTTTGGGAGTGAGCTGAGGTCCCAAACCACCTATTCCAAGCCCACGCTGTGGTAGAGGTTGGAAAGAGGCTTCTTGACTCTACTTGTCCTCTAGCCAAGAGGGAGGCTCTCCCTAGCATGACCCTTAGGCCTCACCTCCACATCTCTCTGTCTCTGGCATAGGTTATTGGTCATTATGTCACCTCTTTCTTGGTAGGACCCCAGAGAATTTCACATCCTAATCACAAGGGATATAAAAACTGTCAAGTTCTATGGATCCTTTTCACTTTTCCTTCATGTTTTAATGTACTTGTTCCTCTTCTGTAATAGCAATGATCACACCATATAGGTATTAAAAATATGTTCCTTTTTCCTACTGGAATGTCCATTCCTTGAGGGCATATCTATTGTCTGTGCAGCTGCAGTGCCCAACACAATGCCTAACATGTGGGTGCTCAGTGGGTGTTTGCTAAATTAATTTAAACTGTATTGCCCTTAGTAATGGCAGTCGGAGTAGAAACAGCAAAATAAATAGGTATTACAGAGGCTGAATGTCAAAGCTTGACACTGATTAAATGCAGGGTGTGAAAAAAAGAAAAAGTCAAGTGTGAAAAATATAGATAACAAACTGAGTGACATGGATAAAATGCAGAAATTCTTCTGATAAAATAAAAATAGTAGCTAAAATTTATTGAACAGTTACTATGTGCTAGGCACTGTGCTATGTGCTTCGCATGTATTCTCTCTTTAAATCCCAACCCAATAACCTGTTTTACTAATGAGAGACTAATCAAAATGCCAAGTAATTGATAATGCCAGGATTTGGAGTAAGCCTTATTTCTCTGTATTCTATAAAAATAGAATTTCTCAAAGTGTGATTTAGGAGCTACATAAACCGAAAAGCATATGGAAGTGGTGGTTAAAATGTGTATTCCTGAGTTTCATCTCAAACCTGTTACTGAATCAGAAGCTCTGGGTGTGAATCCAAGGATTCTGCATGTTTAAAGCACGCCAAGCAAGTCTGTTGTCAGCTAAATCTTTAGAAGTAGTGGATTTAATTAGATTTAGTACACTTTTATGAAGCTTCTACAAGATTGCAGAATTTGGCCCAGGCGTGGGAGTTATAGGAATACACATAATTCCTTTCCCCAAGAACTATTGAATTAATAGGAGGAAAAAACAAACCATCATAGCACACTGTAATAAGTACTTGAGTAGCTTTGGGATCTGGCAAACTAATCAAGGAACTAGTAACTCTGGACATGAGCAAATTTGAAGTGAGAAAGGAGACAGAGTCTGAAAAACCCACCAGGGAGCTGCAAATGTGGAACTACTGAGACAGGTCAGGATTGAATATAATGGTCATCCATGTAGAGATAAAAGTTGAAGGGTGCAGGCAGTAAGAATGCCAAGGATAAGATTTAAAAATAAGAGGATCAACAGATTGCAAAAAATTTCTTCCATTGTGTAGGTTGCCTGTTCACTCTGATTATAGCTTCTTTTGCTGTGCAGAAGCTCTTTAGTTTAATTAGATCCCATGTATTAATCTTGGCTTTTGTTGCAATTGCTTTTGGTGTTTTAGTCATAAAGTCTTTGCCCATGCCTGTGTCCTGAATGGTATTGCCTAGGTTTTCTTTTAGGGTTTTTATTGTTTTAGGTCCTACATTTAAGTCTTTAATCCAACTTGAATTAATTTTTGTATAAGATGTAAGGAAGGGGTCCAGTTTCAGTTTTCTGCATATGGCTAGCCAGTTTTCCCAAAACCACTTATTAAATAGGGAATCATTTCCCCATTGCTTGTTTTTGTCAGATTTGTCAAAGATCAGATGGTTGTAGATGTGGTGTTATTTCTGAAGCCTCTGTTTTAAAGTTCCATCCGTTTATATATCTGTTTTGGTACCAGTACCATGCTGTTTTGGTTACTGTAGCCTTGTAGTATAGTTTGAAGTCAGGTAGCATGATGCCTCCAGCTTTGTTCTTTTTTCTTAGTATTGTCTTGGCTATCCAGGTTTTTTTTGGTTCCATAAGAAATTAAAAGTAGTTTTTTCTAATTCTTTGAAGAAAGTCAATGGTAGCTTGATGGGAATAGTATTAAATCTGTAATTACTTTGGGCAGTATGGCCATTTTTATGATATTGAGTCTTTCTATCCATGAGCATGGACTATTTTTCCATTTGTTTGTATCCTGTCTGATTTCCTTCAGCAGTGGTTGGTAGTTCTCCTTGAAGAGGTCCTTCACATCCTTTGTAAGTTGTATTCCTAGTTGTATTTTATTCTCTTTGTAGCATTTGTGAATGGGAGTTTGTTCATGATTTGGCTGTCTACTATTTGTGTATAGGAATGCTTGTGATTTTTCCACATTGCTTTTGTATCCTGAGACTTTCCTGAAGTTGCTTATCAGCTTTAGGAGTTTTGGGGCTGAGATGAGATTTTCTAAATATATAATCATGTCATCTGCAAACAGAGATAATTTGACTCCTCTCTTCCTACTTGAATACCTTTTATTTCTTTTTCTTGCCAGATTGTCCTGGCCAGAACTTGCAATACTGTGTTGAATGGGAGTGGTGAGAGAGGGCCTCCTTGTCTTGTGCCGGTTTTCAAAGAGAATGCTTCCAGCTTTTCCCCATTCAGTATGATATTGGCTGTGGGTTTGTCATAAATAGATCTTATTATTTTGAGATATGTTCCATCAATACCTAGTTTATTGAGTGTTTTTAGCATGAAGGGGTGTTGAATTTTATCAAAGGCCTTTTCAGCATCTATTGAGATAATCATGTGGTTTTTGTTATTGGTTCTGTTTATGTGATGGATTACGTTTATTGATTTGCATATGTTGAACCAGCCTTGCATCCCAGGTATGAAGTCAACTTGATCATGGTGGATAAGCTTTTTGATGTGCTGCTGGATTCAGTTTGCCAGTATTTTATTGAGGATTTTCACATCGATGTTCGTCAGGCATATTGGCCTGAAATTTTCTCTTTTTGTTGTATCTCTGCCAGGTTTTGGTATCAGGATGATGCTGGCCTCATAAAATGAGTTAGGGAGGAGTCCCTCTTTTTCTGTTGTTTGGAATAGTTTCAGAGAGCTAATATCCAGAATGTACAAAGAACTTAAGCAAATTTACAAGAAAAAAAACCCTGTCAAAAAGTGGGCGAAGTCTATGAACAGACACTTTTCAAAAGAAGACATTTATGCAGCCAACAAACACATGAAAAAAAGCCCATCATCTCTGGTCATTACAGAAATGCAAATCAAAACTAAAATGAGATACTATCTCATGCCAGTTAGAATGGTGATCATTAAAAAGTCAGGAAACAACATATGCTGGAGAAGATGTGGAGAAATAGGGACAATTTTACACTGTTGGTGGTAGTGTAAATTAGTTCAACCATTGTTGAAGACAGTGTGGGGATTCTTCAAGGATCTAGAATTAGAAATACCATTTGACCCAGCAACCCAGCAATTCCATTACTGGGCATATACCCAAGGGATTATAAATCATTCTTCTATAAAGACATATGCACACGTATGTTTATTGCAGCAGTATTCACAATAGCAAAGACTTGGAACCAACCCAAATGTCCATCAATGTTAGACTGGATAAAAAAAATGTGGCACATATACACCATGGAATACTATGCCTCCGTAAAAAAGAATGAGTTCATGCCCTTTACAAGGAGATGGATGAAGCTGGAAACCATCATTCTCCCAAACTAACCCAAGAACAGAAAACAAAACAGCGAATGTTCTCCTAAGTGGGAGTTGAACAATGAGAACACATGAACACAGGGAGGGGAATATCACACAGTGTGGCCTGCTGGGGGTTGGGGGGCAAGGGGAGAGATAGCATTAGGAGAAATACCTAATGTAGATGACATGTTGATGGGTGCAGCAAACCACCATGGCACATGTATACCTATGTAACAAACCGCATTCTGCACATATATCCCAGAACTTAAAATATAATGAAAAATTAAATAATTAAAAACAAGAGGATCAAGAAGAAATCCTTGGAGATTCCTTCTCATCTGACATTTTATTCTCCAAAGCCTAGTTCCCTGAATAAGCAAACCACCATAAGCAATTAAATTGCCCTTTTAAACGGCCAAGAACTTCAGATCACTTTATGAGTTTTCTTTGCCAAAGGAGAGTTTCGGAAGTGATTTGGCTAACATGTTACATTTCAAAGATGACTTTAAGAGGGAAATGTGACATCACTGAATGGCAAAGTTGTGTTTTAGATAGTTTCTTCCTAAAGTGTATGCTTTAACAATCTCATTATTCTGAGTTAGATACTTTTGCACTATGAAATTCTAGTAAACTATTAATTCTGTGGATAAATAAAAACCTAGCCCTGCTATCCTCACACACCACACTCACTATTCTGTGATGCCATTTAACTCTTCCATTAAAGTACTGTTACTGTGCCTGTGAATGCCAAGAAAAAAGAAGGATCAATTTAAATTGCCTAAAAATGCTAGAATGTATTTCCCTAGATCGAATGGGTAATGGCATTGACAGCTTCAAATATGTTTCATAAAGAGTTTGATATTACTGTTCTTGCCTACTAATATCCGGATTATTGAAGAATTAATAAGGAGGTATTGCCTTTGAGAGCAAGAAACATATCTTCTCCTTTCAAAGAGACAATAACAAGATAGTCCGCTGGGAAGCATCTTCAAAATATGAAAGAAGAGAATTTGGAGTCGGTGCCATTTTGCCTTCCATGTTTGCTTGATGTATAAAGCAAAGGCAAGATAGTCTCTTTTTTGGTTGGGAAAAAAGAGAAAAATGAATATTTCCTTGTTCAGGAATCATGAAGTGACTGCACAGGCCATTGAAATGCTTTGATAACTTGCATAGTATGTATTTTTAAATGTAGTTTGGTAGAAGAGAGATGCCACTGATTGAAATTCAGGAAGCTTGAGTTCTAATATTGCTGGTGATATGTATGAACTGTGTGATGCCATAGAAATAAGCCATTTACCCTTAACTTTTTAGTACATAAAATGTAAGGCATGGACTAGATATCTAAGACTCTTTATAGCTCCCAGTTGATTAATCAAATTAGCATTTACTCAGGGCTCATTACTTTAGGATATAAAGTAATAAATACTTAAGTAGGGTTTTCTTCTCAAAGTACTTACAGCCTACATTTCTGCTCCACCTGAAATTCAGGCTTACTAAGAAAGAAAAAATAACCAAACAGAAAACAACTCCTTATGTAACTCATAACTTGACTTCTAACTTAATAAATTTATTTTTCTTTTCACAATGCAGAAAATTTGTACCAGCTTTAAAAATATGCATGCAATAGTAGAAAGAGTGTTCATATTTCAGGTTACATTTTTGTTAAAGGCATGTCAACGAGTGCAAAAGTATTCAAGGGCATAAGTATGGCTATAGAATATAGATGTTTATAGCTATATATATGTATGCATGATTCACAAAGTAAAGTCTTGTGTTGATTAATGTGACTGCTTATGTTTGACATATGAACAGATATAAAATGTATATACAGAAACAAACAAGGTAAATATGAACGATAAGTATGAAAATATACCAGGGATATTTTAGAAGCTTCTGAGAAGCACATGTTTTTTAATCAGAATCAATGGATGGATTATAAGCTTTCTAACAAGCTTTCCTTTAATTGATGAATAATATTGTAAGTACAATTATGCAAATACTTTAGAGAATGAGAAGGTATAGAAAGGATTCTGTAAAACTGGAAGAATTACATAAAACATTTCCTTGAGCTTTTCTTTCCAACCCTTTCCAATGAGATTTTAAGCATAAGAGGATTTCAGTCTGAAATGCAAGGACAAAAATGTAAGATTACAGCAATTCTTAGTTAGCCTTACTTTTGGCCCTTGTAGTTCATGGATATAGAGGAGAGGAAGAAGTGTTTCCATGAGGCTTGAAGAGTATTAGTCACAGGAGAAGATGTTTAAGGTTACAAATTATTTTGTGTCTGAGTTGACTGCCTTATCCCAAGTGACAAAGGTGGCCATCTATAGCTTAATGCACACATGTGCACATACATACAGGCACACACACACATACATATGCTGCATATGTTTATTTATAATATGCAGGGTCCTCTAAAGTGCAAGACCGATGGCGGGGATTTAAGAGTAGATATCTTAATAGTCAATGAAAATCCCTAGACTTCTTTTGATTTGCCCTGCTGTTAAACATGCACTAGATTCCGCTATTTTGTAAAAGCCTAATGTATGCCTTTGTCATTTCCCATTAATACATTCCATTTTAAAGTTCGATGAGAGTTCTTCCCAACTAAAATAAACTTTATGAAATAGAAATGTTTTATTCTGAATTACCACTATGAATTACACATGAATTTTATAATCATTCCTCCTTGGCTTTTAAATGTTCAGCAAATGGTCAAAGACTGTTTTCATCGACTGGGCAGGAAACCATTCCAGTTTGTAGATGGCTCATGTGGTGAGATTTTATAAATCTAACCTGTCCCTTTCACACATACAAATGCTTTTTCCATGATTTTTGAAATCCTCACTTATAAAGCAGTGAAATTACTATGAAGTCTCATGTTATCTTCAGGTAGATAACTAAACACTCTTTGGGCCAAAATATGGGAATGAAAAGGCAAATAGAGTCTCAAAGCTGGAATATAATCAATGCTGGAATTAGACTTTCACCAAGTAATCCTAAAAATACATCATAGTAAGTGTTGATTTGAAAGAAATACTGTCATTTCTCAATAAAGTGTTGAACTAATTACCCTTAAACTGCCTTTGAGTCACTTTCTGTGATTTTCATGAGATGGTAAAGTTTGTATATATTGTTTTAAGCAATGCATTAATGCTTGCCAAATATTAAGTGGAAAAATAAAAAGCAAAGTGAAAATTTTATCTATTCTTTCAAGATCAACCTTATGTAAATTGTTCAAGCTGAATAGCATTGAACTACCCATACATACTTCCATGTTAGACTCAGAATTTTAAAACTGGAAAAAAAAAGCCTGCAGATAATTTACTTTTTTTAGCAGCAGAAAATGTTCTGATAGAACTTTATATTAATGTGGAAGGTCAGTACATAGAAGAGATCAACATAACACTAATTTGCTGGAAGGTGTTAAAAAGTTGGGAAAGGCAATACAAGAACCACTCCACCCACAGGAACACTTGAAGGAATTCCACATAACTTGAAAACACAGATTACAGTTCAAACTTCTCAATTTACAAAGTAAGAAACTGAAGTCAAGAAAAGTTCAGTGACTTGACACAGTAATGTTTGAGTTTGCAAACATGAGAAGTTACAGAAGGTATTCTGGACCTTCTAGATCTTCAAAATAGGAAACCGAAATCCAGGACAGTTCAGTGACTTACTCTAAAGAGTCCGTGACTCTCTCTACAACACAGCCAGAGCTGGGAGTCAGAGCTCCTGTCTTTCATTTTTTTAATGCAGTGGCTTTTCCCAGGTCTTCCTGTGTTTATTCTCCTTTCACCGAATTTGAGGTAGAAAACATTTTGTTGTTCTTTTCTCCACATGATCTCCTTGAAGGGTTTATATGCTTGTCACCAGCAACTACAGTTTCTCTGAATTGTATTCAAGCCCCAGTGGACAAGTATGATAAAAGAAAAAGAAAAGGAAGGTAAATATGTTTATCAACTATTTATAACTCATGTGCTGTTTACACAAGCTCTTAAAATTTCCAATGAATTCTCCTACTCCTTAAGGCTATCCTGGTGAGCCATCCTTGCAGGTAGGTTATATATATATATAAAATATGAAATACATATATATAAAATATATTTTATATAATATATATATTAAATATATTAAATATATATAATATATTTAATATATATATTATATATATAATAATTATATATATATTATATATATAATATATATAAATATATTAATATATATAATAAAATATATATAAAATATATTTTATATATTATATATTATATAAAATATATTTTATATAATATATAATATATATTTTTTATATATTATATATATATAAAATATGTTTATATATATAAAATATATATTTTTTATATATTATATATTTTACACATATTTTACATATATATATATATATATATATATATACACACCATTTTTGCTATTAAGGAATCTTTTTTTATTAAACTGAGAAGTCATATATACTTGCGTGTCTGGAAATACATCTGTAATAACTGATCCTACCCTTCGTTGCCTTCAATTGTAAAATCATATTTGTTAATGGATTTCACTTTGCAAGTCTCAAGCTTTTACATAGACATATTGCTTTTTTCAGCTCATCACAAAGCCTATAGAGATAGGAACCTATTGCTTTAATTACAGCAGAGAGATAATCTTTACCTCTCTGAGGCATAGTCCAGGTAACAGACGCCTGGAGTCTGCTTACCACTAAAGACTTTGTGACCTTGGGCAAGGTACTTAACCTCTCTACGCCTTATTTTTCTCTTGTGAAAAATGAACATGGGACTTATACATAATTGAATACATGAATGGATAGATCTACTATTTTCTTTTGTGTTTTCCTTCGAGGTGTGTGTGTGTGTGTGTGTGTTTATGTATTTAAAATTGTTTTTAATGTTATAATAATATGCCACTCTTAGCTTGCTCATTTATAATTAGGAAAATGACATTTCCCTACACTATTGAAGGCATATTTTTAAAATCTTTGTTTAAATAGCCCTTTTCTTTTGAGTTATGTTTTGAGAATACTGAGTCTCTTTTTGTTAATGTTTTAAGCCTTTATTTTAGGTTCAGGGGTACATGTGCAGGTTTGTTATGTAGGTAAACTGCATCACAGGAGTTTGTTTTACAGGTTATTTCATCACCCAGGTTATAAGGACAGTACCCAATAGGTATTTTTTTTTCTGATCTTCTCCCTCCTCCCACCCTCCGCTCAGAAAAAGGCCCAAGCGTCTGTGGTTCCGTTTTTTCTGTCCATGTGTTCTTGTTGTTTAGCTCCCACTTATAAGTGAGAACATGTGGTATTTGGTTTTCTGTTTCTGCGTTAGTTTGCTAAGGATGATGGTCTTCGGCTCCATCCACGTTGCTTTAGAGGACATGATCTCATTATTTTCTGGCTGTGTAATACTCCATGGTTTGTGTGTGTGTGTGTGTGTGTGTGTATACATATATATACACACACACACACACATATATGTATATGTGTATATATGTGTATATATATACATATATACATACATGTATAAAGAAAATGTGATATATGATAAAGAAAATGTGATATATATACACATTCTTTTATATATGTATATATGATATATATATACATATTCTTTTGGATATATACTCAATAATGGGATTGCTAGGTCAAACGGCAATTCTCTTTTCAGCTCTTTGAGGAATCTTCATAATGGCTGAACTAATTTACATTTCCACCAGCAGGGTATAAGGATTTTCTTCTCTCCACAACCTCATCAGCACCTGTTATTTTTTGACTTTTTAATAATAGTCATTCTGATTAGTGTGAGATGGTATCTCATTGTGGTTTTGATTTGCATTTCTCTAATGATGAGTGATATTGAGCATTTTTTCATATTCTTGTTGACTGTATGTATGTCTTCTTTTGAACAGTGTCTGTTCAAGTCCTTTGCCTAGTTTTTAATGGGGTTGTTTAGTATTTTTTTTGTAAATTTAAGTTCATTATAGATCCTGGATATTATGCCTTTGTCAGATATTATGCCTTTGTCAAATATTTTATCCCATTCTCTAGGTTGTCTGTTTATTTTGTTGATAGTTTCTTTTCACTCAGAGGCTCTTTAGTTTAATTAGGTTCCCATTTCTCAATTTTTGTTTCTATTGCAATTGTTTTTGGCTTCTTCATCCTGAAATCTTTGCCAGGTCCTATGTTTAGAATGGTATTTCCTAGCCTATCTTCCAAGGTTTTTAAATAGTTTTAGGTTTAATATTTAAGTCTTTAATCCATCTTGAGTTGATTTTTGTATATGGCTTCAGGAAGGGGTCCAGTTTCAATCTTCTGCATATGGCTAGGCAGTTATTCCAGGACCATTTATTAAATAGGGAGTCTTTTCCCCTTTGCTTGTCATGTTGTTTTGCAGTAGTAGTAACTGGTGGTAAGTATGCAGCATTATTTCTGGGCTCTCTATTCTATTTTATTGGTCTAAGTGTCTGCTTTTGTACCAGTACCATGCTGCTGTGGTTACTGTAGCCTTGTAGTATAGTTAGAAATTGGGTAATGTGATGCCTCCAGCTTTGTTCTTTCTGCTTAGGATTGCCTTGGCTATTTAGGCTCTTTTTCTTTTTTGGTTCCATGTAAATTTTAAAATAGTTTTTTTTTTTCTAAGTCTGTGAAAAATATGATTAGTAGTTTGATAGAAATAGCATTGAGTCTATAAATTGCTTTGCACAATGTAGTAAGGGTTCTCTAGAGGGACGAAATGAATAGGTCAGATGTGTATATGAAAGGGAGTTTATTAAAAATAACTGACTCACATGATCACTAGGTGAAGTCCCACAATAGGCCATCTGCAAATTGAGGAGCAAGGAAACCAGCAGTGGCTCAGTCCGAGTCCAGAAACCTCAAAAGTAGGGAAACCAAATTTGTAGCCTTCAGTCTGTGGCCAAAGGCCTGAGAGCCCCTGACAAATTACTGGTGTAAGTCCAAGAGTAAAAAAGCTGAAAAACTTAGAGTCTGATGTTCAAGGGCAGGAAGCATCCAGCACAGGAGAAAGATGAAGGCCAGAAGACTCAGCAAGTCAGCTTCTTCCACCTTCTTCTGCCTGCTTTATCTAGCCACGCTGGCAGCAGTGTGGATGGTGCCCACCCACATTGTGGATGGGTCTTCCTGAGGGTGGGTCTTCCTCTCCCAGTACACTGACTCAAATGTTAATTTCTTCTGGTAACACCCAGAAACACCCAGATACACCCGGAAACAATATTTTTTGCATCCTTCAATCCAATCAAGTTGACACTTATCCATCGTGGGCAATATGGCCATTTTAATGATATTGATTCTTCCTATCCGTGACCATGGAATGTTTTCCATTTTTTGTGTCATATTTAATTTCTTTCAGCAGCGATTTGTAATTCTTGTTGTAGAGATCTTTCACCTTCCTGGTTAGGTGTATTCCTAGGAATTTTATTCTTTTTGTGGCAATTCTGAATGGGATTGTGTTCCTAATTTGACTCTCAGCCTGGATGTTGTTGGTATATAGGAATACTACTGATTTTTGTACATTGATTTTGTATCTTGAAATTTGCTGAAGTTGTTTATCAGATCAAGGAGCTTTTGGACAGAGACGTTGGGGTTCTCTAAATATAGAATCATGTTATCCGCAAATAGGGACAGCTTGAATTCTTCTCTTCCTTTTTGGATACATTTTATTTTATCCTTCTACCTGATTGCTCCAGCCAGGACCTCCAGAACTATGTTGAATAGCAATGGCTTGGAAATTTTTTAAATGCAAAAAGGAAAAGAGATACATCTATACTTGCATAACCATTGAACACTTTCACCTTGGCATGTTTACTTCCAGAGACAGTTTTCCAAAAAAACAAAAACTTTCAGACCAGGTATAGTGGCTTATACCTGTAATTTCAGCACTTTAGGAGGCTGAGGCAGGAGGATTGCTTGAGCCCAGAAGTTCAAGACAAGCTTGGGCAACATAGTAGACGCCATCTCTAAAACAAAATAAATAAATTTGCCAAGCATGGTGGCGTGCGCCTGTAATCTCAGCTACTCAGGAGAGTGACATGGGAGGATCACTTGAGCCTGGGAGGTCGAGGCTGCAGTGAGCCATGATTATACCATTGCACTCCAGCCTGGGCAACAGAGAGACATTGTGTCTAAATAAATAAATACATACAGGTTCATGTTTTTATTCAAGGGCATAATTGATGAAGTCCCTGCTGAAAAAGATAAGAATTATTAGAACATCTCTCATAGCAGATTTACCTTCTCATTCCTCCTCTCATTTGCCCACCTTTGGATCTTTAGTATCTAAAGTATTTGTTTCACCCTGTTCAGGTTTATAATGATGGAATTCTTTTCAGTAACCATTATTTCCATTGTGTTTACTTTTATTTCTATATATAACCATGTTCAAAACATACCACCAATTATTTTACTACAATGCCTAACTGGGTGGCTGATGTTCTTAATTGCTTAGATTTTGTTGTTAGGTTTATTCTAGAAAGTGCTATATTTCCTGAGCACTTTTCATAATTGACAAAGTGGATTTGTATATAAAAGATTCTGTATAATATTCTTGGGTAACATTGCTCCATTGTATTCTGATATTGGATATTATCATATGGAAATCTGATTCCCTTTCACTTCTTGTAGATGTGTTTTGATTTTGGTTTTTCTTTCTGGATGTTCAAATAATTTACTCTTCATCTTATGTCTTATATATCTTTACTCCTCATCTTGTATCTTAAATAAGATATATCTCTATCTTTTGAGATTTATGTACTCAGTTTCCCGGAAACACAGTCTTTCAATCTGAAAATTTATTTTCCCAGAAAAGTATCCTATTCTTTAACTTTGAATATATATTCTGTCCCATTTGTGGGCTTATGGCATCAGGAATGCCAGTTATTTTAATACTGCATCATCTTTCTTTGTACTCTTTTTTTTTGTACAAACTCAGCCCTAATTACTATAATTCCTTCACCCTTCTCATTTACATTCACTCTGATGATATCGAGTCTGATATATGTTGGTAATTTGATATTTGGTGGCATCTATTATGAGACTTGTACTTTCTAATCTATGTATTAGTTATATAATGATGTTGTTTTGGTCCTTGATTCATTTCCTTAGGTCCACTAACTCCCCTTTCATTTAATTCTGTTGTTTTATCCTCCAGTCTTTGACCTCTAGCTTTATTGAATTTATTTTCATTTTAAATGAATCCATTGTGTGAAGCAACTTGAAAAGTTTCTTTGTGTCTCTACCCTATATTTTCTTCTGGATTAAGTGCTTTGTTTCTTAAATTAAATCTCTCTCTTCTCTTCCTCCCTCCCCACCCCCCTTTTTCTTTCACTCTTTTGCATTATTGTTGGCTGTATTATGTTTCTATATTTACTATGCCTGTCTTTTATCTTGATCATGTGGGAGTGGCACTGTCCAGACATTCTACTCGCTCTAATGTAGTATAGGTTACTTCTAGACTTACTTGCCATCCTTCTTGGGATCCCTTAAGCTCCAGTTTGAAGTCTGGATGTTTCACGTTTTGTGTACTTTTAAATAACCAGGCATGGTAGGGGAATGAGTTTAGTTGAAGCAGCATTCATACTCATTTAGGATACCTACCTTTGCTGGCTAGTACTGTCTCCTACTCTTGTTTGTGGGAGAAGGGGCTGTTCTCAAGTTTCCAATTAGCTGTTCATTTCATTGATGGTCCACAAGCCTTACCTTACTCAAACCAACCTCCATCCCCTCAACAGTCTCCTCAACAGTAATTGCAACTTCTTCTCAATCAGAAAAGGAAACGCCAGGCACGATGGCTCATGCCTAATCCCAGCACTTTGGGAGGCTGAGGTGCGAAGATCACTTGAGGTCAGGAGTTTGAGACCAGCTTGGCCAATGTGGCAAAACCGTGTCTCCACTAAAAATACAAAAATTAGTAGAGCGTGATGGTGTGCACCTGTAATCCCAGCTACTCCGGAGGCTGAGGCAGGAGAAGCACTTGAACCTGGGAGGTGGAGGTTGTAGTGAGCCGAGTTCGAACCACTGCGCTCCAGCCTGGGCAACAGAGCAAGACTCCATCTCAAAAACAAAATCAAAAACAAACAAACAAAACAAAACAACAGAAAAGAAAAAGGAAAACTTGGGGCTATTCATAGTTTTGCATTCATTGATGTTTGGAGGTGTTAGTGAGAATTCTTAGACTTTCCCCCAAATTTCAGGACAATTTCTGGGGTTTAAGGGAAGATAAGAAAGTAAATCCTTTTTCTGTTTTACTCCAGAAACACTTGTTTTGATTTTGTTGTTGTTATTTGCTATTGCTATGCTTTCTTTTCATTCGTTGACTGCTGTGGGTGATTTTTATGTGTCGATGTATATACTAGGATTTACTTTTTATTTCATTAGGAATTAAGAGAGGGAAATTCAGTTATGTGTTATAATCTATCATTCCCTCATAGAAAATCTACTAATAGGAAATGTGAAAAACAAATTTTCTATTATGTTTTAGTGTACTTCTGTAATGCAGTTAAAAATACAGAGAAATAGTTCTCATGCATGACAGAAACATTTATTCTACACTTTTAGAATAGCCACATCTTTTCCTCTCAAATACCAACAGGGAATACTAGAAAATATTTGACTGAGGAAAAATAATAGCTCTCAAATTTCTGTCAGTATGCATTGTTGGGAACAGGATAATTTATTTTGGATATTTATTATTTGTGGCATCAAACAACACACGTGATTTAACACTTACATCTTGTTTCCTTAACATGGTCTCATTTAGTTCACAGCTAAAACAGAAAATTGGACAAAGAAAGATGTTTATCAATTGTATATGTATGGATATATATTTGTGTGAGTCTATGTGTGTGCAGGACACTTTATTCTGTGTGATCATATATTTTATATAGAAGAAGAGTGGTCCCTCAGTATTTGTGGGGGATAGGATCTAGGTCTAGGATCTCCTGCAGATATCATAATCTGTGAATGCTCAAATTCCTGATATATAATGTTGTAATATTTGCATATAACCTACGTAAATCCTCCCATATATTTTAAATCATCTCTAGATTACTCATACTTAATGCAGTGTAAATGCTGTGTAAATAGTTATTAAGCTGCATTTACATATTTTATTTTTTATAGTTGTTATTTTTTTATCTGCAGTCGGTTGAATCCTTGACTGTAGAACCCACAGATATATATGAAGGACCAGCTATATAAAATCTTAATTCTCATTAGAGAATGTATAAAATTATCTCATGTGAGAATATATAGAAATATAAATATGCGTGTATATGTATGCTCACACACACACGCAAGCTTAAGTGTTGGAGAGTTGCCAATAACTATCAAAATCCATCAATAGCACATTAATTATTTCCAGCCACTATATTAACAAAAGCATAGCAATAATGTCAGTAAGTATATAGAATTTGGACCCAGAGATAATCCTCCCATTATTATTATCACTGGCTTGAACCTCACAAAATTGTGCTCTCAGTTTGATCCTAGGCTCCACAATTAGAGAAATGGAAAGCTTAGTCTGGATTTAGAAAGAAGCAACTCTGATTACAGGAAGAGCTGGAACTAAGGAAGGGTAATGGGATTATTTGTCTGGCTAAAGAAAATTGTGTGGAGAGATCTAGAATCGTTTCCTAGCATATATGAAGGACACTAAATGTTCTTCATTCCCACAGCACATACAGCTGAATTTTTAGATAGAAGTGTTTCTCAGCAAATTGTGCTCACAAGAAGTATACTATTAGGGTGTGAAAATAAAATTCAAAGGTCTAACGTTTTATTTCTCTAGGATTATTAAAATACTGTCATTGCCAATGATAGCAGAATAGCTTACTATTTGTCCTAATATTCTATAGATGCAATTGGTATTAACTTTAGAATAAAAGAATCCCCTTATATCTTAAATGTTGTTCCCCGCTTAGATTTTCCAAAGTGATTACTCATCTGCAGCCAGAAGATGACTGATTGCCAAGGGATTTGCCTTTGAGGACTGAACTACACTTATGCCTGGTCATCTGTAAATATTTATTAAGCACCTATCCCATGCTTGGCCTTGGGGACACAAAGATAAATAAGACAAAGCATGTTCTTAAGGCGTTAGTAGCTTAGTGAATTCATATCCAGATTGATGCCACAATGGGATGAATTGCTGTAGAACCAACTGCTTTTCTGTCATGTAGTTTTCAGTAATAATATATTTACTTTCATTTGAGAAAACATGTATAAAAGTCAATATCCCACTTGGGCTTACACCTGTGTCAGGAAAAAAGTTAATACATATTCCAGAAATTGTCAGAGCACCCAAGCACATTCCCCTCATCATGGAAATAATCACTGTCAGATGAGATTGAAACATCTTTTGGAATAGAAAATGCTTAGAATGAAATCCATACCTTGAAATCCATTTTTCTATACAGTAGAAGTGCCATTCATTATTAATAGAATGTAACTTAAGTATGCTTTTATTTCCAACGTGTAATACATTCTACTCTCTTAAGGCTAGAAACCAACTTAACCTAAATGTTTAGACAGTATAGTCAGGTATGTGTGAGAGACACTCATATGGAGAATCAAATGCAAATCTCAACAACCAATCCTATGAGAGAGTACAGATATGTAGGTAGGAGAAAGTAAACTAGAGAGAAATATTAAGCAGACTTCAAGTCACTTGTCACGTAAGAAAAGGCCGGGAGAGAAGCTCTGAATAGGACAGAAGATGCATCATCACAGCATCTTCCTTAAAAAAGAGGGGAAGGAAGGAGTATGCATTTAAAGATCAAGTTAGCCGAATACAAGTTACTTTGGCAACAAAAGTTGGTGCAGGAAGAATAGAAACTATCGGGTTGCATTTCTCATCTCACACTTGAGAAGTCTCTTAGAAATACTATTACCTAGAATGAGGATTTTGTTAAGGTATGTTTAACATGGAAGCTTGTATTTATGAAGAATATTTTTCCTCTTAGGTGTATTAGTCCATTCTCACACTGCTATAAAGGTACTACCTGAGACTGAGTAATTTATAAAGAAAAGAATGTTTAATTGACTCAGTTCTGCATGGCTGGGGAAGCCTTTGGAAACTCACAATCACGGCGAAAGGCAAAGGGGAAGTTAGATACATGTCTTCACAAAGCGGCAGGAGACAGGAAGTGCCACACTTTAAAACCATCAGCTCTCCTGAGAACTCACTGTCATGAGAACAGCATGGGGGAACTGCCCCTATGATCCAGTCATCTCCCACCAGATCCCTCTCTCAACACACGGGGATTACAATTCCAGATGAGATTTGGGTGGGCACACAGAGCTAAACCATACCAATATGTTATCTCCAAACCTGCATTCAATGCCAGATGGCTTCCTTCATAGAAATCTGAATGTGGTTGCATGTGAAACAATGGCTCCTTAAAGTGAAATTATCTGTTTATACTATTTTGATACTGCACTTGAAATAACCCATTTGTTTTGGATATAGAGGTAGCCCAATTTGGCAGCAAACTCATCCTAGACATTTGGTGTGATTAGTCTTTTCAAATATATGCATTCCAGAGAAGATTAATGGGCTTATTATGTCCAGTATTTCAACAAAAATGAACAAATGAAGTCCAAAGGCACATGGCTCCAGGGAAACTAGCTGGCTTTCCACTGTTCTCAGGGCAGAATCACAGCCACTCAAAGATTATGCTTATTTTATTTTCTCCTAATAAAATCTGTTCATCAATCTGGTTTTTTACTCAGTTTGTGTCGTTCAGTCACCAGAGTGGTTTGTGCTGCCTATTGTTAATTTAAACCAACTGCATGGTTTTAAAAATGCATTCTTTGTCATTTCAAAGAGCTGTGGTAATTCTTTGCAATATAGTGTTTTCAAAGTTCAGATAATGCAGAGAATACTATATATATTACAGTGATATTTTAAAATTGATCCATATTTATTACATACCTACGTAACTGGAAAAGAATAGCTAAGTAACTTCTAAAAGTAAAACAAACAAACAAACAAACAAACAAAAAGCAAGTCTTCACCAATATGGGGTGTTGCTGAAAATACTTATGGGCATTTATTATGTGAAATAAAACCCATAATACTATTTAAGCTGTTGATGATGACTTTGTTTGGAGCTCAAATCACAGAAGAAATTTCACTGTACAGAATTCAAATGGGTAGTCATGGCATAGAAACATTTAAAAAGAAAAACAGATAAATTTAAAGAAAACTTTTACCCAAATTTAAGGTTTGCCTGTACAACTCTTAACAATTGCAGTCTGGAAGTCTCCCTTATGTATTATACCTTTCTAAATATGATAAACACTTTAAAAAAACAGAATTATATTTTTTTCTACATTTCTATCACTTATTAGTTTTGGTTGGGATTCCTTGTCTCAGCCCCCCATAAAAATGATTCTTTATGTATATACTAGAAGTACTTGCAAAGGTCCTAGGAAACCCAGATCTGATGGAAATGTGGACAATTTATTTCTGGCCATGGATTTTATTTTATTCCAGAGAAGGAAAGTACAACTGAAATCAATATCTTGCCTGAAATTCTTGAAACATTGTACATGTGTATTAAGCTTTTCTCTGAAATGGACTAATACTATGTAAATGGAAAAATTTGATAAACTTAAAAATTCATGGTACTTTTATTAGTCATTAGGAAATTGCTGCCAACCAAAAAGCCTAAAGTAGTGAAATGAGTCCTTCCACAGAAGTGGGAGAAAGCGTAATGTGCAAAGGGATTTAAAAAACAAACAAACATATGCTTCAGGCTCCATCTTTAAGAACCTTAATCTGGTTGGTAAATAGTGATATATGTGAAAGATAACTTACATAATAAGTAGTGTAAAAATTGACCACAGAGATAGACCACTGCAAGAAGCAGAAGAAAGCTACTCTCAGCTTCATGGAACGTTATGGAAAAGGGATATGTGAGCTGCTTCTTGGAGAATAAATAGAACATATAACATCTGAGGAATGCAATTCCAGACAGAAATCCATGGCCAGAAATATGCTGAAGAAATATATCCATGGCCATTGATGAATCATATTCACTCTTTAGTCAGTTTTTCTATCTGTAAAATAAAGCAATTATATTAAATCATCCTAAAGAGCCATTTAAACTATTATATCCTGTTTTAATAGCAAGTAGAATTAGTTTAAGTAGATTAAATGATTTCTACAGAAAAGGAATGAGAAAAAATAAGATTTGAGCAGGGAATTTTTTAACCTCTGAGTTATTAAATATAAAGTTACAAGCTTGGTCTTTATTCTGTGGACATTGAAAGCTCATTGACAACATTTTGAGAACAGAAGTGGTATAATGAAAGTTTTCTCATAATTTTTTAAAATGGTACTTCCCATTACCCTTTAATTAGAGATGACTTTATCAATTTGTGTTGAGAATATAGGACTCCAGAGCTGTGAATAGTATAACATGATTATACTTTGATCCTAAATTCTAGGAAGCAATCCCAAAATGGGACAAATAGATCCTAGATCCTAGTCTGATCATCACTGAGAAAAAAACAGAGATCAAAAAAGGGAAAATTGGGTAAACTTTGTCTGCTGCCTTGCAGAATAGTGTAATCATCAAAAATATATTCAGTTACATATTGATTTCATGTTAGCCTGATAGAGCCACTTCCACTGAGAAGTCACATACTAGTGTCAAGATAAAGCACATGCACAAATAAATACAGTGCAGAAGAAACCAAGTCTTAAAATAAATACCACAGGGTTTCCAAAAGGAAAGAAAATTTTTCAAGAAAAAATCAGGACATCCTTCTTGGAGAAGTAGCCTCATGAAGGATAGGTAGGGTGTCT
The DNA here is from genome assembly GCF_028858775.2 of Pan troglodytes. Classification (NCBI taxonomy): domain Eukaryota; kingdom Metazoa; phylum Chordata; class Mammalia; order Primates; family Hominidae; genus Pan; species Pan troglodytes. The sequence goes on from NC_072415.2 coordinate 63,121,827, forward strand.
GTATTAGTCCATTCTCATGCTGCTGATAAATACATACCTGAGACTGGGCAATTTATAAAGGAAAGAGGTTTAATTGACTCACAGTTCAGCATGGCTGGGGAGGCCTCAGGAAACTTACAGTCTTGGTGGAAGGGGAAGCAAACATGTCTTTCTTCACATGGTGGCAGCAAGGAGAAGTGTCGAGCCAAAGGGGGAAAAGCCTCTTATAAAACCATCAGATCTTGTGAGAACTCACTCACTATCATGAGAACAGCACGAGGGTAACCGTCTCCATGATTAAATTACCTCCTACTGGGTCCCTCCCATGACATGTGAAGATTATGGGAACTATAATACAAGATGAGATTTGGGTGGAGACGTAGCCAAACTGTATCAGTGCATATATTATAGAGTGAAACAGTAAACATTTCAGGATGAGAAAATAGAATTTACAAATACTTAGAATTAGAAAAGGGTCATTTGTTTCATTGAGCCATGGGGTATATGTAAGTCACGTGTGGATGATAAGTTTAACAAGTAAGCAGTAATTTGGTCATGTATTATTTAAAAGAAAGGCAGAAGAGCTTTAACCTAAATCCTAATCCAACCCAAGCCTGTATGTTTAGACCTTTTTAAGACCCTCTCCCATGTTATGTAAGTATTTTAATTCCTTTTGCTCAGCGAACTTGGAAGATACGCTTTAGTATTTCTGAAAAGTATTCTAAAATAATCAATACCCGTTATTTTCTCTAAATAGTCATGGTACCTCATTCTTCACTCTTTATTTTTTCTTATCATTAATTGACTTTTTTATGACAAGCAAATATTATTTTGTAGATATATCATTTCCATGGCATTATCCAAACTTCTTCTACTCATCTACCAATATTGCCACAGCAAAGGATGAAAATATGCATTTTGTTGCTTGAGTTTTTTATTGGCATCAGTAGCAAATCTTTGTTGAGCACGTACTAAGGATGAGGCATTGTACTAGGCATTGAGATATGGAGAAAAATCCTTAGCCCTTGTCTTTATGATATAGTCCACTGATGACTGATAACGCTGCCTAATAGACAGTATATTTCAGCAAACATGAGACTTAGACTCTTTTTTTTTTTTTTAAGACAGATCCTTGCTCTGTCACACAGGCTGGAGTGCAGTGGCACAATAGCGGCTCACTGCAAACTCTACCTCCCAGATTCAAGCGATTCTCATGCCTCAGCCTCCCAAATACCTGGGATTACAGGCATGTGCCACCACACCTGGCTTATTTTTGTTTGTTGCTGTTGTTGTTGTTGTTGCTGTTTAGTAGAGACGGGGTTTCACTATGTTGGCCAGGCTGGTCTCGAACTCCTGGCCTCTAGGGATCTGCCCACCTCTGCTTCCCAAAGTGTGGCTGAGCCACAGTACCTGGTTAGACTTAGACTCATTTCTGATTCACAATATTGCTGTTTGGTACTTCAACTCCCCATTTAAGTGAGAAAAGTTATTTTTTTCCCTTGCCTGCTGTCTGATATACTGTGGAAGTTAGAGAATCTGAATAGAAATAAAGATATCAAGATAGCCAGAGAAGACAAGGTGTCCAGTGTGATGACGGAAGCCTAAGAAATATAAGAAAATTACAAAATATAGATTAGAACTCACATATACATTTGTAATCAGGAAATAATTGTTGAGGCATCCCTGTGGTACTTAACAGTATTACAACTATAATAATACGGCTAAATCAGATTATTTTCCCCTTGGTTAATCAGAAATCACTCTATTTTATTGATCAATGTAAGAGAAGGTTTTAGGGATTCACTACGTGATCAGCTTTGCTTTATTTAGTTCCATTGAGAGATAATAAACAGGAAAATGAGTCCTACAACCCCAAGTTGGAAAAACAGTGAATCTGTGTGAAACTGTTAGAAAACAGCAATCACTTAAACTCAATCATTTGTTTTTTGAGAAATTCTATTATGTAAAGCACACTATTTTTGACATTGAGAATATAGAAAACTAATCTAATTGGAGAATAAGGAAATAACAAAATTGAAAAAAAGCAAGAGGCTACACACATACACATAAACAGACATACCACATTTATGTATTTTAGTATACTTACATACAATAATTATGTTTGCTACCAGTGATGTATTGTAATATATTTTTGCATTTATTTTATTTATCATGCAATTATGCACTGTTATTTGCAAACATTAACTGTCATTATTCTCAATTCTTATCTCAAGGTTATAGATGAGGATAGTAACAAAGGCACTCACAGTGAGAGAAGGACTTGAGATTTAAACCCAGCCCAATCTGGCTCTATTATTTGGGCTCTTGAAACTTCTCTTTTCTCTCCTTCAATATAAATTTGGTGTTCTCTTCTATCCCTTTCTCTTCTCCCTCTATATTCCTAATCCTTTCTATTCCTACTCTCTCTTTCTCTCTCTGTGTGTGTGTTCGTATACATACGTAAACGTATATATTTAAATTTTAGTCTCAACCCAGTCAATTGATTTCAAGTTCTAATGGATGTGACCCAAATTTTGAAAAACTCTAATGTAGACATAATGATTTCAGAAACAGTAAGGATGGATAGATTCAGGTAACTTTTATGGCACCAGGAAAGAAGAACTTAAATAATAAAGGGAAAGGAGGGTTAGAAAGGTGATTTTATTTAATGACTCTAATTGCTTATCACAATTATCTCTCAGGCTCTGGAAGTATTATTGCAGTATCTCTCTACCAGAAGTTTCAAGTGGCAAAAGAGACAGTTATAGCAAATCACTTTAGTACATAGGCAGGGAATCAGACTGTCTGGCTTCATAATTTACCAGCTGTGTAATTTGGGGAAAGTTATTTAAACACCTTGTACTTCAATCTCTCCATTTGTAAAGTGGGGATAATAGAACCTGCTTCAGGAAGTGGGAGAGATAATAATAAATATATAAGGGCTTAGGATAATAAACTCTGCATTGTCAGCTCTCAATAAATGTTCGGCATTGGGTAGTAAATGAACCCTTGAACAAAGTCTTTGGGAAAACAGACAGCAGAATGGAACTGTTTCCATATATTCAACTAATACATCTGCTCAGAGGTATTCAAGTAATATTTCTGATATCTTTTGGTTTATTGTCAGTGAATTTGACTAAGGAATCAAAAAAGCCTTATACTAATATCATCAATAATTAATAAATAATTTTAGCCAAGTTGTTTAGAGGTCCAAATATTATTTAGTTACTAATCAGGGAAATAATAAAGAAAGAGAGAGATCATTCAGTAGGAAAAATCAGGACTTAAATCCTGAGAGTTTATACCAGCTCTTTTATTTTTCTAGAAGGCAATGGCCATCAAAGATTGGACATTAGCTTTGGTGTCAGGAGAAGGTTTTTCTGATGGCTGTTAGAAAGAGCAAAATACAGCGCTACTTAGGCAAAAAATTAGCACTCATCACTCACTGAGCATGACAAAAATGACAAAAACACAGTCTACCTTTGGTAATGGCTACTAAAAATACCTATCCATTTTCTATGTGAAACAGATCATGGCTGCTACTTCACTGTGAATTTAATCTGGCTTCTCAGTCAATATAATATTTAAATCTGATGTCACTCTTAAGTTTCCCCACAGAAGAGAATAAACATTAATTTTTAGAATTTCTTTCTCCTAGGCAAGGTTTTGAGGGCTAAGCCTGAGCCGAGTCATTAGCAAAGATGTGTTATATTTGTAATTTTCATTCAATTGCAAATTTCCATCATAGAGTAACTAGTGTTATGATAATTAAGAAATGGAATTAAATTAGTATATCACATGCCATGCTGTGAAAATTATAATACAGTATAGTAATACACTACAGTAGATAATTGCTAAGACAATAAGAATGTGGCCACAGTAAAGATGATATAGGCATTGTGTAGTTCCCTATCACCATAGCCAGTTTCAACAGAAAATGAGTCCATCACATTAATCCTAATGAAACTCTAGAATTACAGGACAACTGAGCTTTCTTATCTTATCCTCTGGGTTGTCTCAGTTCCACCAGCTTCCCTTTCTTTACTTTATCCGAATAGTTTCCAAAGACTTATGTACTTTTCAGTGTGTAAGTCAATTGGATACATAACACATGGATATTCAGAATGTTTATTATGTATGTTTTTTTTTCCAAAAAGTGTTTCCTTTTTTCTTTCCTTGTGGCAGAACACCACTAACTGCAACTGTTTAACTGCATTTGGGGTAACAAAAGATTTGTTTTATAATAGTTCCTGTATAATAAGCTAAGAGCTTAGGGAATGATTTGAATTATAAATATTTTCTATCCCAGAGCAGTGTTTTAAACTCAGTGAAGACCTCAGCAGCATGCAAGTTCACATCCCCACCCACTCACTCACTTTTTTTTTTTCTGTCTTTGCAGTTCCGCCATGGTTTTTAAATCATCCTTCCAACCTCTATGCCTATGAAAGCATGGATATTGAGTTTGAATGTACAGTCTCTGGAAAGCCTGTGCCCACTGTGAATTGGATGAAGAATGGAGATGTGGTCATTCCTAGTGATTATTTTCAGATAGTGGTAATTATTTTGTTTCATATTTGTTTTATAATCCCATTCATTGTTTTCTATTTTTTTCACTTGTTTTTATTTCTTGAAAAAGAAAAGGTTCCTGTTGGAGATTTTTTGTGATGTGTTAAAAAAGTTATTCAAATAAAGCAAATGATTTTCTAGACATAAGAATATTTGAACTGAGAAAGAGTGATCAAAGAGTTCAGCCCCCTGGTTTTACAGACAAGACTTTAAAACATACAAACAAACAAAAATAAATGAAATACAGACAGCCTAAGTATTTCTGAGTAGTTTCACAGTTTCACTGCTGGTTTATCAAAGAGAGTTTAGAACCTAGTTCTAGACTTAAGCCAAGAATCCCTTACTTCTTTGACTTTTACCCATTTTAATACAGTTTTATAAGATGTGATACTTATGATGATGGAAGTCTTCACTTGGTAATACAGACAGCTTTTTTTTCCTACCCTGCCCTGTAGGACCAGCTTATCCTACATGAGCCATTGAGAAAGGCAGTGGTGATGTGGTGATGAGGACAGTGTGTGCTGGTGGCATTGGTGGCTGCAGTGATAGGCCATGAAGAACCAGAGTACACATTGCTTTGTAATTTCCAATACTGGAATGAATTGAAGCTAAGAGGAATAACTTTTATGGTTTACTATAAGTTTTAGTTCATTTTCTATCCCTATTGTGGGAGATAATAGGGATAATGGTACTCTATTCACTGAGTTGTTGCCCTGGTACACACGGAGTGCTCAATACCTTCCATTATTGTAGCTTTTGCTGTTACTGGCAGAATGCTTGTCTCATTTGCAAATGCTCTATGATCTCACTTATAGGTATAGGTTAGCATTGGAGGTTCTGATTTTAGGTATATGAATATATGAGAGCGATATAAAGTTCTTTTCAAATAGCAAAGAACTTGCAGCTAAAGAAGAGGGTTTTAGGCCTACTTATGTTTGAGATGCAGACATGACACTTTCAAAGAGCTGTAATCTAGCCAGGTCTCCTGGGCAGAATGAGACTAGAGCATAGTCATCCTATGAGTCCAGACACAAGCTCTCTCCATCGTATTACAATGGCCTTTGTTGCAAAGTGCCTCTTCCACAATCAGTCGACTTTCAGAAACTTTCATAATATCTGTGTGCATGCATGTTGGCCTACTATAAAGGTTCTTAAGGAATACATCCATAAAGGACATTTTATCACTTTTATTACCACTTATTATTTTTCACTTTTAGTTGCATTTGTTTAATTGGTTAGAAATAGAGTAAGAAAGATAAAATTTTAACTTTTAAATGCCACAGTGATCCATTATTTCCTTTAAAGGCGATGTTATTTCCACTACCACTGAATTAAAAATGATCTGCCAATGGGCACCTTAAAAAGTGTTGTATATGCCTAAAATATATGCTACTTACACTTAAAGGACATTTTTCAGTGCCCTTAAGGACATACTGTAAAAGGTAACATTTATTTTTTTCTACATTTTGAATATAATCTTTCTCCCAGCATGACTCATTACAGCCAACCTATTTAAATTCTTCTTTTATAGGTGAAAGAAAATGTAAGGTATTGCCCGATTTGCATTAAATTGTGCTTAAAAATATTTCCTCAGCAGCTCCAGAAATTTGAGAGCCATTTTCTGTCACACACTTAACATTGAGCACAAATAGTAAGTTATATGAAAATTCTTAATTAGAAGTTAGCCAGCTTTATCAAAGAATTTTACATCAGCTAGGAATTGATTACAAGACACTAAAAACAATTAAGAATTCCCCATGAGGTAATATTTATCTCTTAATGACTTCAGGGGAGGTGATTTAACACGTTTCACTTACTTAACTAATTCTTACACTAATATCAAAGATAAACTGAATTAGTATAATTAAATGCTATCTCTAGGTCATTTTATCATCCATCCTTGAAAAAGATGGTGGCTCAATTTCTAAATGAAAGGAGTTAATGTTGCTGTATTTAATCTATAAAGGTGAAACATTTCAGCCATACAATAAGAACCACATGGGTATAAAATATTCACCATACTCCCCTCTCCAAACCCCAAAAGCTTATATGTCAAAGCCATCACAATATTTAAAGAATTTTTAGATATTTTTCTGGGCAAACACTTCCAGAAAATATCCAACTTTGATTTCTTGTCTTTTAGAATTCACAAATACCAGTATTTATACTCTTTCTTTTTTTTCCTGAGCAGCTACTAAACCTGAACCTCCTTCAATAACAAGTAAAAGAATGAGATTTCTTTTCATGCTAATCTTTGTTGCTTCTATAATTAATAAAATACTTGTCTGTTGACTGCTCATTTAGGTATTGAGGATGGTGCATATTTTTGTCAGCATATTATTTAATGCAGATCTAGGTTAAACTGATGCCTGTGAATTCAGAAAAGAAAATTGGGAAGGTATGACATTTCCCAGGTGGCATAGGACACGTCTGCGAGGCTGAGACCCCTCATGGCCTCTCCTCTTGTTTCTTCTGTGCTGTTTTATCAAACTTTGGTCTCATCTAAGTTCATTTTGTCACCTTGCGTTTTTTGCTTTCTAAAATACTTTACCTGCTTTTTCTTTTCCCTAGGGAGGAAGCAACTTACGGATACTTGGGGTGGTGAAGTCAGATGAAGGCTTTTATCAATGTGTGGCTGAAAATGAGGCTGGAAATGCCCAGACCAGTGCACAGCTCATTGTCCCTAAGCCTGGTAAGACAATGGGAACCTTGCTTTGGTACCTGGAATGAAAATTATTCATAGTCTGTTGGTAAAATCCATATTGTTTTTCCTACCCCTCAAGGGCAATATGGCAATATGAAATCATTTAGTTAATTAAGGTGTATACTTGTGTATTGATGACATTTTCCTTCTAGAAAATTGTGTGTGTACATGTGTATATATATATATGTGCATGTGTGTATGTGTGTGTTTGTGTGTGTGTGTGTGTGTGTGTGTGTATATATATATATATATATATATATATATAAAATCTCCAATGAGATAAAGTCATCATGAATAATAGGGCCTCTGCTTTTCAAGGCAATATAACCACTAAATTATTACCTTCTCCCTCTTTTGTGGCCTGCCTTTCTTCACAGCATTTCATTTAAATATAAAATATATAATATATACCTTGCATATATGTTAGGTGTATATTTTAGTTATATATGTGCATATATACATACACACATATCTATAAATATATATACATAAGGACTATACATATTTTCTTATATGTAATCTTGAATCAATGGAAGTTAATTAGTGTATTAGTCTGTTCTCCACTGCTGTAGAGAAATATCTGAGACTGGGTAATTTATAAAGAAAAGAGGTTTAATTGGCTCATGGTTCCACAGGCTGTATAGGAAGCATGATGCTGGCCATCTGCTGGGCTTCTGGGGAGGCCTCAGGAAACTTGAGATTATGGCGGAAGGCGAAGGGGAAGCAAGTGCATCTTATGTGGCTGGTGCAGGAGAAACAGAGAAAGAGGGGGAAGTGCTACACACTTTTAAACAACCAGATCTCATGAGAACTCGGTCACTATCAGGAGAACAGTACCAGAGAGGGAAATCTGCCCCTGTGATCTAATCACCCCCGACCAGGCCCCACCTCCAACACTGGGGATTACAATTAGACATGAGAGTTTGGTGGGGACACAGATTCAGACCATATCAAAAGGATCTTGAAAAATTACTCTTTTTAATTATAATTGCAAAAAATGTCATTTTGTTGTATAGTCTTTTGGAAGTTTAATATATTGCTGAATTACAGAATTCTAGAATAAGTCCGGGCACAGTGGCTCATGCCTGTAATTCCAGCTTTTTGGGAGGCCAAGGGGTGAGGATGGCTTGAGACCAGGAATTTGAGACCAATCTGGACAACATGGCAAGACTTTGTCTCTACTGAAAATTAAAAAAATATATATATTTAAAAACAGGCACCCACCTGTAGTCCAGCTACTTGGGAGGCTGAAGCAGGACAATCGTTTGAGCCCAGGGTGTTGAGGCTGCAGTGAGCTATGATCACACTACTGCACTACAACCTGGGCAACAGAGCAAGACTCTGTCACAAAACAAAACAAAAACTAGAATAAATTGATATTAGACCTGTCATGTAACAGCTCTATAACAACACAATTTCTTGGGAGGAGAGACAAAAATAAAAACAAAAGAACCATCCTGCTGCTCTGAAATGATTAAAGAAGTTTAAAACAGGGACAAGACAGTTGTTAATACAGATCCAAATACTTCAAAATGTTAATATCTCCCATAAAGAGTTATCTATCATGTTACATACATTTCAACTCTTTTGGACCAGTTTTCTTCCTTTTGACATGGCTCGCTTTTGTGTTAATCTTTTCCTGAAGTAAGTTTAATAGAAAGTAGGAAAAACATATAAGACATGGTCTTTCTTTGGCTTTTATCATTTAAAATGTGCCTATTAAGTCCTTATATTTTATGCACCCCAGCCAGTTAGCTGAAGATTCATAGCGGTGCTCACAAAGATGACTTTCTCCTATTTCCTTGATTGAAATAAAAATAAAATAACTATAGAACAACAATACCAGATGAGTAAAGAAGCTAAAGGAACTATGTAGGAATTAAAAGGAGCAATTAACTCTGGCTCAAGATCACCAGTTTCTCTGACGGACTTCTTTTCCCTCCATTTGATGTGCTTAAGTGTCAGTGTAACTTCACTGGTGTGACTAAGTATATTATTTTCTGCTGAACTAGTAATGGATAAGTAGGAGAAAAGGAACCTTTAAAATCAGGGTCTCTAATGTGAGCCACACTTTTTTTCTTTTAATTTTATTATTATTATACTTTAAGTTTTAGGGTACATGTGCGCAATATGCAGGTTAGTTACATATGTATACATGTGCCATGCTGGTGTGCTGCACCCATTAACTCGTCATTTAGCATTAGATGTATCTCCTAATGCTATCCCTCTCCCTCCGCCCCACCCCCCCACAAACTGTACCATATCATTAGTAACAAAAGTACGGGTGCCTTTAAGCTGATATTGGCTGCTACGCCAGTCACAGAACAGGAGAATTGTAGGTGAGTTTGATTTTTCAGCTAAGGCCATAAAGCTGATGACAATGCAAGATAAGTGACTTTGTGTTTCTAAAGGAGGTGTAAGATGTATCCTCCTAGCACTTGGCACTGACCAAAGAAGTCCAGTGAGCATCCCTGTACCTGCTCACAGGGAGGGAGGATTCTTTGAAGTGCTAGAATTCATAGGATGAGAGGTTGTCATGGTATTTTCTCTCCTGTACCAGCCAAGTTATACAGACTCCAAGAAAACCTTTTAGACTGTGTGTGTGTGTGTGTGTGTGTGTGTGTGTGTGTATGTGTGTGTGTGTTGCTGGGGACTGATTGCAAAAATGGGAAATGGGCAACTTTATTCTGCTGTTTCATGGTCTATACAAACCTGCTCCCAGTGTCTGAGGAAGCTGAGAGACCAAAGAAAGAGGCTGACAAATCTAGTTTCTTAGAAATACTTAATAGGGACTTATGAACAGGAGCTATATCTGTGTCTCTGGCAGTGCTGAGACAACATGGTGGCATGGGGATGCCACTAGCCCCCAGACCCAGGGCTTATATACCATGGGGAGAAGTGGTTTCGAAGGGAAGTGTGAGATGATGGAAGTACAGTAACACCAAAGTTTTCTGACCTAATGGCAGGATTTATGGTAAGTACCTGCTGTTACACAAGGAAAATTGATAAACAGGAAATCTTAGAGGCCTTCCCAGAAGAGGGCTTAATCAGAAGCCAACAAACATGGTGGATTAGCTTCCAAGATGGAGTTGCTTTCGCCTCCACACTGGCTGGAAACCACCTGGAGCTGTCCACAATGCAGGGAAGAGAAAGGAGAGGACAACATTAAGAAGAAGCTCTATTTCGACCCTTGAGAAGAACAAGGGTGTCACTTCCACTTGAAGAAGGCAAGGCTGAAGGTTTCTTGAAAGGACTTTTCCCAAGAGGTCCTGTCTGCTGAGGCTGTGCCAACCAAGACATTAGAGTGATGCCGCCTGGATGGAGCTGAGCTAGGAGGGTGGCGCAGGTCAGCCAGAGAGTGCTTTGCCAACTCCAGCAGGGGTCCAGTGACTGCATTTCTAAGGTGGGGATTTTCTGAAGAACTCACAGAACTGCTCCACAAAAAAAAAAAAAAAAAAAAAAAAGAAGAAGAAGAAGCTTGCAGAAACTTTCCATGAGTGTGGACTTTTGAAAGGACAAGCTGAGAAAAACAGTCTTTGTCTCTTTATTCCAAATCCATCCTCCCCTCTCTGACCCTGAGGAAGCCCTAAATAGAAGGGAGAAGCGACCTGAGAGACTGAAACACAGATGATAGGCAGTCCTACTGCCCCCTTCCCTATTTACAATCTATGCTTGCTTTGAGAGATGGAAAGAAATTTTAAATTATTAGTTGAATATTTTAATTTAGATCTCATTGAGGTGTTTGTGTGTTGTGGCGTTGGGGGGGGTTGTTATTGTGTGGAGTTCTGTTTGTTTTTTTGTTTTTGGATACCTGAAGATAAAGCTTTTTTTTTTTTTTTTTTGAGACAGAATCTCACTCTGTCTCCCATGCTGGAGTGCAATGGCACAATCCTGGCTCACTGCAACCTCCGCCTCCCAGGTTCAAGTGATTCTCCTGTCTCAGCCTCCCGAGTAGCTGGGATTACAGGCGTCCACCACCAAGCCCAGCTAATTGTATTTTATTTTATTTTTTGGTATTTTTTAATAGAGACAGGGTTTCACCAGGTTAGCCAGGCTGGTCTCGAACTCCTGACCTCAGGTGATCCACCCGCCTCGGCCTCACAAAGTGCTGGGATTACAGGCCCGAGCCACTGCGCCCAGCCAATAAGGGTTTTTAAATACTTACCTCACCCCAGGGCCAGAGGATGGACCCAAGTTACAATCAGGGTTGGGAAGACAGAGCTGACAGTGTGTATTTGAAGACGGATGACAGCAGAAAAATAAAAAGCTATTTCCTTCTAATTTCCAATATTGAGCTTATTCAGTCAACCCATTATAGATGTTCAATTTCACTTCTCCCAGGAACTCTACAGGTAGCCTTTAATTCATGGTCTCTTGCATTCCACTTGGGCCCTGATTTATTTAGGTCTATGTGACCATAAAGTGTCAAGGCTCTCCTGAGCAGAAATGGCGTTTAACTCCTCACTAGAGCCCAGGAAAATCTTGAAAATTCATTTATTTTCCATCTAGATGGTAGAGTGTTGTCAGTGGCATCTACACTCTTGGTCATTGTTTATTGTATTTGGCATTGGATTCAAAAGAAAGTAAAAGAAAATGAAGATAAAAATCCGAAAGCGTGACAGGACACCGTTGTGACTGTCTTATATTTCCCCCTTACACATGATGGATTGCTTTTTCCTGGCTATTTAATCAGGTCTTCAAAGAATGCCACTCCAATTCCTCAGAGATGCAGCACAGGCCGCGTGCACAGATGGTAGAGAGGCCAGCTATAAATTAAGCAATGAGGCTGACCATGGTGGGAAGAACATAGCCCTCTCTGTTTAAGTTTTGACAATAAACGGTCACCATATATTTTGAAGTACATTGTGGGCGTGCATTACCCAGCTGTTCAGCTTTAGCCTGTCCACAGGGGCTTGTGGCTGAGAGTTACTCTTGGCAACCGTAATAATCTGCTTCTCGCTGAAGTACAGACAATGACCTATTTGAGCCAGTGTCTGTAGTTGTCGGATATTTACATAAGCCTAATGAAGTTTCAACATAGTCTTTTATATATAGTTACCTATTCCCTCTTTAGCAGTTAGTGACTTAGGAAATAAAATGAACATAATCTGCTGAATTAAATTGAGTGAATGACTTGTTTTTCTCTCCAGAAAATGCTAGGGAAAAATATTTGAAATGTATGCATTTTCAAATGTGAAATATATACACGGTTTCCTCTAGATAAAGATCAAGATTAAAATCAAGAAGATCAATGGTGTTTTTAAAAATCGTTATACTATAGGAGGTTCTATCAATAATGGTACATAAGTAACATAATGCCATACACGCAGTGCTATCTATGCAATTATTTATTTTCTGTCTCTCTCTATAGAACACATGCACAAATAGAGGATGGATTCCTGCACACATGACTTTGCATATATTACATTAAAAATATGGAGCCATATTATGTAAGCAGTGTGATGGCAAGTTAATTCAGTTTAGTTCATTTATATGATGTGTATTGTTTATTAATCTCTCCTTAGATCTGGGGACAGAGTTTTATTGTTGTTTGTCTTAATTAATTTTTGAAGGGGAGGGCAGGATGTTGGCTATGAAGTCTCATTTCTAAATAAGACATTATTACTGCAAGTATACTATTCAGTGAATAGTCTAGCAAAAAATGTGTTAAGAGTCAATGTGTTAGGACCGGGTGCAGTGGCTCACGCCTGTAATCCCAGCACCTTGGGAGGACGAGGTGGGCAGATCACCTGAGGTCAGGAGTTTGAGACCAAACTGGCCAACATGGCGAAACCACATCTCTACTAAAAATACAAAATTAGTTGGGCATGGTGACACATGCCTGTAATCCCAGCTACTTGGGAGGCTGAGGCAGGAGAATCAGTTGAACCCGGAGGGCAGAGATTACAGTGAGCCAAGATCAAGCTACTGAACTCCAGCCTGGGCAGCAGAGTGAGACTCCATCTCAAGAAGAAAAAAAAAGAGTCAATGTGTTGGGTGTTACAAGAATAAGAAGTTTCAGTAGCCAGAGTTGCAAACAGGTAAGCAATAAGTTAGGATCCCATTGGCATACTGGATGGTGATAAATTAATTACTCCCATGTTACCATCCAATAAATTGTAGTGCAGGTAGGCAGTAATTAAATTAAGGACACTATTTGGTAGCTGAGTGGAGAAGTTAGCAATTATCTGGAGCTGGGGAGCGGGAGATGGGGAGCAAGGCAGGAACAAATAATAAGATGAATTTAAGATATTAGTTATCTCTGAGTTTCTTATCCTGGTTCTAGCTGTTGCATGGCATTCCGTTTTCTGACAGTGTCTGCAGCGGAAGGTTGTTGGAAGTACCTGACTGCTGAGCAGGGAAGTGGAGGGCCGTGGAACTGGGAATGCACCTACGATAGGGGCATACATAGTCTGGGATGTGTTTAATATAGTGGCATAAATGCGTGAAGACAGAATAAAGTTGCCATGGGAAGAAATAATGTATTCATTATATTCTACCATGCACAAAATGGCTGTGGGAAAAATCCATATAATCATAACAAGAATAAATGCTATTATAGATATTTCCCAAAATGTTGGTTTGCTTGGGCAAGATATAGAGTCTATGTCTCATGTTAATATTGCATATTTGGCTGTGTGGTGGAGTAGACAGAGCACAGACTTTGGAGTCAATTGAAGTACAAATCACGGCTCTATCATATATTAGCTGTGTGACATTAGGCCAGACACTTAACTCTAAGCCTTAATATTATATCCTGCAAAATGTGGATAGTACTATCTATGCCATCAATTTGATGGGAGAATTAAATCAGAATAATGTAAGCAAGACACATATCACATCTACCACATAGTAACTGCTCAATAAATGTAATCTGCACATTTGATCTTCCTTCATCTAAGATATACACCTACTTTTAAGCAAGCATGGTTTCTTTTATTCATTTGTCAAATATTTTTGTAGGCCTACTATCTGCTATTGGGGAAAGTAAATTGGAAATAGAAAAAGAGATAAATTTCCCACTTTAAAAAATAATCACGTTTTTATTGGAAGAGGAAGACAAATAAAAAAAAATAAAAATAGGCCAGACGCAGTGGCTCAGGCCTGTAATCACAGCACTTTGGGAGGCCAAGGCAGGCAGATCACTAGGTCAGGAGATCGAGACCATCCTGGCTAACACGGTGAAACCTCATCTCTACTAAAAATACAAAAAGTTAGCCGGGCGTGGTGGCGGGTGCCTATAGTCCCAGCTACTTGGGAGGCTGAGGCAGGAGAATGGTATGAAACCCGGGATGCGGAGCTTGCAGTGAGCCGAGATAGCACCACTGCACTCCAGCCTGGGTGACAGAGCGAGACTCTGTCCCAAAAAAATAATAATAATAATAATAAAGAATAAAAAAATAAAAGCTGGTTTTATTTTTTTCCCCTCTAACATTGGTTAAAAAAAATAGTTCCACTGTAGTAGGGGAAATATATTGGTTAGACATTTAGAAAAATGAGAAGCATTATCAATTATCTGTCGTCCCCTGGAAAAGGTTACTGATTACAAATGATGTTGAATTTTAAACATTTTATTAAGTCAGTATATCATATAGCTTGGAATTCAGAAGAGTCAATCATGAACATCAAGACATAAAACCAGAAGTATTTTATATCTGTTTTCATGAGTTGTTCCTTATCAATATAAGAAGAATACCTAGAAATCCAAATGGACAAAAGGAATATACTAATAAAATTGTATATATACTATAATATAATTACATTATAATTATAGTGTTTCCTACTACATGTTGATTCTGACATACTAACTTCACTGAGATTCAGTGTGAAGCAATGAACATTGAATAATTAGTTCAATTATTAAGATCTATTAGAATTTACTTTTTCAGTGTAATAGCACCTAAGCAACTACGTATGAGAGATTGAATCTAAAGGGCTGTACTTCTTACTTTGATATTAACTACTGGTGGAGAATTCAGTTAAATTTTGTCTCTTGTATGAGAAAAGTTACTATGATTTAAATGTTTCATTGTGTTTAGTGTAGGATCAAATTGTCCCTGGAGTTCTGTAACTAATCTAGAAGAGCCAATTTCATGTGCCATACTACAATGTTAATGGACCTAAGCAGGTAAATGGGTCCTTATAGTTTCCTCACACAAACAGAGATGCTCGTTAACACTACAAAATTCCTCTTTAAAGTTCCATCATTGGTCCAAATGCATAAAAGTGCAACTTAATATTTTTGAAACATATTGCAGTGATATTATAGCTCATAAGCTTCCCTAGAACGTTTTCCTTTATAAGCCTTGGTAATTAATTGTAGCTAAGAAGATACAGAGCCAAGTTTTTTCAAAGTGGCTTTGTTAACTTCAGCATATCTGACCATACATTTATTCAATAAATTGTAAAATTATTTTTGCTTATGAAGTTAAAAATAAGATAATAGTAATGTATTTTTTTTTATTTTCTACTTCAAAGTCTCCCTCCCATTAGAGAAATGTTGGCACCCATGCTAACATTTTCCCTGAGTGATTCATTGATAATCTAAGTTTGGCATAAAGCAGTCATTTGATCTTTGACCATATAATACTCACCTAGTGTATGAGATGTGTCCACATCTCATTTCTACACTCTTATCCAGTTTACTTGTAGAGATTTAAAAATGTATTTGAATATAGTGTATATTTATGAAGAGATTCTTAGGCAATATTGCGTAACCTTTCCAAGTCTCTATTTCTTCAGCTGTAAAATTCAGTAGATAATTGTCTCAAAGATTTAGTGCAATAAATGTATGTAAAAGGGATTTGTGGGCTGTAAATTGCCACACAAATGTTAGCTATTATGAAGTCTTTTGTTGGTTTTGTTTAGTCTCAAGAAAAATAGCAGGCATTTATTGGGATGGATAAAATGATAGCTTTCTTCTAGCATATTTTTCTACCCTACAAGAAAATAATTAGTAAATACATATTTTAATGACAATGTCCATTCAAAATTTAGGTTTTTAGCCTAGTGGACAAGGTTAAGGGAAAAGTCCTTTTTCAAAATGACTGCTAGTTGAAAGATTTGCAGCACGGTTTGCAGTATCAGTTTAATAATGACTTGCTCATGCCAGTTTTATGTAGGCAGAGGTTTCTCAGCAAATAAAGGCTTGTCATTCACCTTGTCCTTCATTCAGCACGTGCTTCAGGTAGGAAGCCAGCTCAGTGCTAATCAAGAGGATATGGCTGTATGGCAGACTTTGAAATTAGAAATGAATTCTGCAGTAATATGAATGTACTGAGACCAGTGATAATAATAAATCCATACAATATGGAAAACTTGATAGATTCATAAATATTGATCACATCATACTTCAGTGGTAAATATACCAGAGTGTTATCCCATTTTTTTTTTTTTTTTAGCTCTCTAGAGTAGAAAAAGCGGAAGAGAAGAATGCTGGTTTTTATATTGAATCCAAATGATTTTGACTTTGAATTTGTTATATTTTTATCTTTCACCTGTATATCACCATTTGATGAAAGATGTGTGAGTGCACACAAAACATACATACATATAGATTATATAGTATGTAGATGCTGTGCTTATATGTATACACAGAAACAGATATATATTCCTTTTGATTAGAGAAGTCTTATTTCCTGGGGCAAAGAAGAAGGTTAATGAGATGAACTATAACCCCCACCAGTACAACTGCAACTGGTCTCAAGGCTGCAATTGGTACTATTTCCCTCCTGCTACCCGCTGTAAATTCCTCTTACTCTCAGCTAGCATCTCTGCTAGTTTCTGTGGCTTACCCAAATTCCTGTCCCTTTACTGGTCATATATGCTGTACTAGCCAATACATGATCAAAATTGGGGAAGGGAGTATCAAGAGATACTCCAGTAGATCATCAGAATGCCAATCATATTTTCCTTCTTTCCCAACTCCTCTTAATGACCTGGGTAATTATTTTGCCAGGATAGTATCCTGCCTTGCCTGCTGGTATTTTGGCACAAGACGTATGATACAACAAGGCAGCAGCAATAGCTCAAATTTCAATGATAGAAGCATTCCTCCTTTGTGAATTAGGACTTCTAAGTCTACAAGTCTAGAGTCATAGGGATGGTAAACAGAGATTCTCCAAATGGGTCACTGGGAGTCATGGTAAGCAGTTTCATACCTACTTTAATCTCTTGTGTTTGTTTAGTCTACCTATCGAGGACATGGTACCATATACTGGCCATTGATCTAGACATATACTAGACCCTAGACAAAGGTATCCCTTTTGCTTAGGGTATGGTCTCCAGCCTGGCTCCTTAATTCCACCTCTGAAGGCTTTACTTTGGCTGTATCAAGTCAGCAGCTGTTGTTGATATGTGATAGGATTAGTAGATCCCGTGGCAATGCATTTATGCCTATACCTCTTTTTCTGTAGAGTAAGTTATTTGATTCTTTTCAATATAATGAGGGATTCCATGTTGGTCTCAAATACTTTGTGAGCTCTGAGATGGTGGTGCAGGTAGAAGCCCTGAGAATAGGAAAAGCAACCCATTTCCAGAATATGTGTTTATTTCAGTCAAGATGAATTTCTAACCCTTCCAGAAGAGAAGTCATCCAAGTAAATATGTCACCCAGAGACTAGTTGGTTTTCTTAAGGAATAGTGATTTGTTGGGAGCTCAGCATGTGTCTCTGTTGCTAGGAGATTGGGCATACAACAGTGGTGGCAGCTTCTGGTGAGTAGCAGAAACCATGTAGGATTAGAGCCCATGCCAGTGAGCAATGCATAGGCTCCATTCTTGCCTCTGTAGCCTTATCATTTGTGCACCTTTATGCCGCCATTGGAGGCTGGCTGATGTCAACAGGCTGAATTGTTCCATCTACTTAATTGCTTAGTGACTCTTCCATAAATTATACAATCTGGTGTTTACAGGGGATTCAAAGATTTTTTTTAACTTGGTGTTCATTCCTGTGGGCCTATCCACATGTCTTTTCCCCAAACCTTTTTGCTCCTGATCTTTCCATCATTGGCCAATCAGCCAAGCTATTTGACCTTGTTCATATGTATATATATATAGTCCTACCTTGAGCCATTTATAATTTCATATAAAGTAGGTGGTGTGGTATACTCAACATTCTACCTTGGGAAAGGTTCTCTTTACCACTTTCTTTTGGGGCTATCCCTCACTGAGCTGCAGTGTAGCAGCCATCCAATTTGGGGTGTACCCACATACCCACAGACCAAGCTGACCACCTGGTCATAAGTGTGAGTTAAAGGGGAAGGTAGTTGTACAATAGTGATTGAAAACACGGAGGTCTGGGCCCCTCCTGTTATGTCCTCTGGTCCCGTTTTTCCCTGATGCCAAATGTAATTCACCCCATGAACTGATGATGGTCCTGTCTGACCTTATAACTTGGTGCATCTCAGAGAACCCAGCGCGTGATGAGCAGTTCTGGTCAGTGGACTCTCCCATGGTTATTTTTCTCTTACTTTGTGAGTAGGGAAACTGCTGCACAGAAAAGTTAACTAACTTGTCCAAGGTCACACAGCTAGCAAAACATCTGACTTTTCAGCCTACTTTCTCAGCCATTGTGTTATAATGGGTCTGTCTACACAGGCTTTGTCCACACATGGAGGCTTCTCAGATAAATGGGTGATATTTCAGATTTATTTGAGTCTAATCAGACTAGTTTTAGAATTACTAATAAAGGTTAAACACTGGAAATTAATTTTTAAAGTCTAGGATTCTGCCACTCAAATGATCTCTGTTCAACTTTCCAATATGATAGGGCCCATTGCTAAGTGTGGGTTAAATGTGTGAACCGTCTTGAGGTGAATATCACATAATTGTTGCTATCCAGACATCCATAGTTTAACAAAGAGTAAATTCGATATAACTAATCTTAATTATCAAATGCAATTAAAGCATAGTGATTTGCAATGCTATATTCATTATTCAATATTTATCGAGTACCCAGAAATATATAAAGAATCACAAATTAGAGTGTTGTGATATGCACTTGCAGTCCCAGCTACTTGGGAGATTGAGATGGGAGGAGCACTTGATCTCGGAAGTTTGAGACTGCAGTGAAATATGATGGGGCCACTGCACTCCAGCCTGGGCAACAGAGCAAGACCCTGTCTCATAAGCAAGTAAGTAAATACATAAATAAATTTTACCTAGATATTGATTTTTTAACAAAGAATCACAAATGAGAGATGTTAGATACAATTCAAAGAAACGTTAAGTCTTTAAAGTTAGTCTTAATACTCCTCAAACATAACACAGCCAGTGCCTGACATACTATTTTTTGGGTTTGACCCTATCTTACGAGGATGGTAGTGTCATTTGCCACACAGAATGACAAAGCTTCTATTGTATTGAAAAGCTCCTTCACTTATTGTTCTATTTTGTTTAAGTGAAAAGGTCTAGTTACAATCTAGGTTAAAAAAAAGAGAAATAATATTTTTTTATTTAAAGTATCTATTCAGAGTTCTTTAGCTTATAATGTAGTTCCATCAAACAATAATTAATCAGCCTAAATAGTATAGGCAATGCACAGCTGTCTTTGTTATTTCGTGTTGACAAATATATACCAAGAATCTATAGGTGACCCTAACTTTCCCTGAAACATTGACAAAATAAATTTTTTCATCTAGATGATCGTCTATGATGAATGTGAGAAAATTCACTTGAAATTAAAATGCCCCATCCTCAAATTAAAACACACGTCATTATAAAGCAAGAAAAGTCCAACAGAAAAGCCAGTTTCCCATATTTCTTGGTATTCTTCAGGTCCAGTTCCTATTTAAGTTGACCTACCTGCTAATCAGAACTGATGTCTTCAGTTCTGGCAGACATCGACTGAGTTGTATGAAAATGTACCAAAGCAGAACAAACTGTTTTGAACAAGGAAGACTGATTCTTTCTCTAAGTGATTTTCTCCTAACAGTATGGCACTTAGTTGTAAGGAAAAGGGAATAAAAGTACTATGTAGCTTATTTCATATTCCTCCCTTGCCTTGTCTTCTTGATTTCATAAATGGAAAAAAGAATGGAGAAGAGAATTGGTAGCCTATACATAAGTCTTTTGATCTCATGAATTCCATGTCCAATTTTTGACACGTAGACCACCTGCTTTCTTGTTATCCTTGAGCCTTACTTCTCATTATTTAATGTGAGGCTTTGAGCCCAATTTTGATAAAATATTTTAGATCTTCTTTAATACGCTTGCTTATATAGAAACAGATGACCCTTGGGGAAATTCAACTGATAAAAATGGTAAATATCTTTTTGCTTTTCTAGATCAAGAAAAATAACAACACTAAAACCTCATACTAATGATGTAGTTACTTTGCACATGAAACATCCTAGAAAAAGTTATTTCTACTTTCTGATTGCAGGTGTTAAGTTGATGCTTAAGCCCTTAGTCTAATAGGGAAGTTTGGCATAGAACAAATTTATTTTGAATCCCAGGAGTATTTAAGTGCAAGATATAGGGGTAAGAAAAAGGAGATAGCACAAAGGAGAACTTAAACAACTCTTTCAATGGGAAGAAGAATTCATTGCTGAAGATGTGACATCTGAGTTGAAATGGACTTTGAAGTAGGGATGTGGTTTGGCCAAGCTGCCAAGAAGGGCAAAGAAATTGCTGGTAGAAGAAACATTACACACAACACATGGGAGCATAGAGCAGAAGCAAAAGTATGTATTCAGTGAATTATGTGTGGTTCTGTAAGGCTGTAGAGATATGCAGGGGCTGGATCACAGAGTATCTTTTAGAATATACAAAGAAAATTGGACTTTTTGTCTAGACTATGTGGGATAGGGATGGCTAAATGTAAAAGATAGGCTTTCTTCTATTTCTGTTTTTTAAAGATAACTTTGGAAGCTGTGTGAGTTGGCAGTGGTAGAAAGAGGGACTAGAAATATTGAAACTAGTTGGAAAGCTGTATCATCAGTAGGCTAAGCAAGAGAGAATGAGGTCATTGACCGCAACTGTGCAAGAAGAGTGAGTTAATGTATTAGAAGTTCCTGACAGCTTGGAGATTGAGATGAATATGTGCAGATGGATTAGGAATCGGGGCTGATTCCTAAATTCTTGACTTAACTGAATGGATGGTAAAGCCATCACTTAAGAAAGAGGAAGAATGACTTAAGTCCATCTCCACAGAAAGAGCCTGGATTCTGAGTCCTTTGAAGGCCCATGTCTTGATCATCTTTGTATTTCCAGCATCAGTAAAGGGCCTGACAATGACAGACTCTCAATGACTCATTAGGAAGCCTAAAAGGCAAATACTTTGTTTTACTGATTAATTGATAATGCCAGGCATAAACTATGATATTGTAAAAGGTGAAGCAAAGGAAGTAAATATCCCAAAGACTCAAACATGCAATTGATAAATTTATAATCAAAATAGGCAAAACTAGTAGGCTTACTGAAAAGCATATTTTGCTTTGTGTGTTAGATCAGAGCAGGAGGACAGATGAATGCAGAATATTTTGTATTATCTCCAGAGGGAAATAATTATGGCCTGAACTGAGTGGCAACTCTGCTCATGGAGAGAATGATGAATTCAAAGAATTATATGGAAGAGGAAACGGTTAGCAGTTTGCATTTGAATTGAAAAGGAGCTTTTGATGCTGACTGGGAATTCTGTAAGTTATTGGCATTGCTGATGGTAATGAAAAGCTTAAGGGAGAGTGTGACAGGGCCTTATCATGCATCTTTAGTTCCTTGATAGGGTATAAGTGAGTCATTCTCCTACTGATGAGATGATTCCTCCTTGCTGGACATATTTTACCCAGCTTTGAGAAAGGAACTCATTGCACTGCCATCTTGGAATAATGAGTTAAAGGGTTATGCATTAACATAAGATAACCACTGAGCACTATCGCTGCCAGGACTGGAATATATTGATTTGATTAATCCTTAAATATCAGAAGGTAAAAACTATCACTTTCCCCCCCCCTCTTTATTTCCTCTGTCTGTGGCAGACACAGATTAGAACTGAGAAATAAATTAGAAGGACTAACTTTGGCTTTCTGCCACCTAGAAATAAAATCCATTTAATTTACCCTGACTATGCTTGTTATAGTGTTAAATATAGACTAAATAGTTTAATATGGATTTATGTAATGAGTTCACAAATTGATTTTGCAGAGTAAGCTTGCTTTAGGAAATAAACACCTGTGTACTGTGGTTTGAATGGCCTACTTCTATGTGCACTCATGTTGATAAAAATGAATTTTCTTAAAAAAATCTATCTTATGGTCACTTCATCATTCCAATATTTTTGAAATCCACAAATCAAAAACCAAACAATGATTTAGAAGCTCTAGATATCACCTAGGGAAAGCAGTCTCTATTGGGTATCAGTGATAATGTCTTATCTTTGAGTGACAGGATTAAAAAGAAAAAAAAAAAAGACCTCCTCCACTCTCTGTGAAACCTCCACTTCTCCTTTTCCCTTGTTTAAGAACATCACATGTGCCTCATTTAAACATTAATTATTTAGCTTGAACTGTACACAGCTAATGTGAAAAATAAAATTCCTTGCAAGTTTGAAGATGAATCCAGAGGTACCGCTTGTAAGCAGGCCCCCACTTTTTCTATCTCGGGTGGCCAAATTATGTGTAATTATAATTGGTGATGGATGGTGACTGTTGTGTCAGCCAATCATTCTAGGAATGGCTACTAAGATTTGTAATTATAATGTCCCTTATTCCTATTTAAATTAAACAGTCTTCACATAACTATTCTTTCCCTTGAAACATGGAAATTTGGGTGTGGGAATTGGGGACAGTTAAGGGTCAGGGTTTTACCTCTTAAAATCTACACTTTTTCACAGTCTGTCCCATTTCTGTAAGGCACCGTAGATGGGGGAGGCCAGCGATCAAGAATGGTAATTTACAATCTAAGAGTGCTTAATCTAAAATCTGTCCTTGTCAAAGGAGAATGCGTTGGTCCCCATGCAGCAGTAATGGAAATTTTATTTCAGCATAAGCTTCAATGGGGGCTTTCACTGTATTCTTTAAACTACCCTCGCCCTTATCAATTTATGCCATGTACAGGTCTTGTGGGTTTTTAACATCATTCTACTTTAAAAGAGAAAGCATCAAATATAATAAATAATCAAATCCACATTTGGAAACCTATAAACTCACCTTGCAAGCATAATAACAAAAATTGTTATGTGGTTATGGCTGAATCTAGCTTTATTATTAATCATTTTTCCTGGGGATTAAAACTTAATTTTTCAAAGAGATCCTTTTCTCTAACACACTAGTTTCTCTTTTAGGGTAACACTTTTATAATAAAAAATTATTTTCCTTAATTTTCACTGTCATATACAGAGAGCTTTTCCTGTTAAGAAAATAGATAGTTAAGAAATATAATACTCCAGGGCAAAAATTGGACCAGATTAATTAAAATAAATATATGAAGACTTTATAATTGTTTTTGTTCAGTAACAAATTAGTAAGTACCATGCTAAATGAAGACAATAGCAATGACATTTATACATTGTAAATTAGTAATTATGGGTATTTTGTTTTAAATCTATTTACTAGCTCTTGTTTACTAAAAACCTCTAGGTATGTCTCTTTCTTATAGTTTCCATGTGGTATGTATAAATCTGTTTTATTTTCCTTCAGAAAACACACATGCTAACTTTATTATATCTTCTTTTCTGGCCTGGGATTAGTTAACTAGGATTTATATTTATCTTCTATGTTCTACCTCATTAATATCTATCTCCTATGTTCTACCTCCACTCCCTCATTCCTAGACTCTTCAGTTTGTGCCTCCTTTTGTGGATCCTGAAATTCTACACCTCACTGAATTTGATATATGCCTACCACTGTAACACTGGCCCACTTTGTTCTTCATGCTAGATTCTACTAGAGAGCAATTCTAAGGTCATTTTTTTTTTTACCTTTGCTATTTCTCCCACAAATTTTCCCAAGTCATTATTGGCCAAAACAAACAAAAAAACAACATAATCATCAAAACATCTATTATTTTCTGCTATCTGTTTTAATCCATTTTCTGTTCCCAAAGCTCAGATTCTTTGTTTTTCGATTGTTCCAAATAGGAGTGACAATTGGTGTGCTAGAGATGGCATACTGATGACCATGAATGAGATATACATAGAAGATTCTATATATTATTGCCAAAAGAAATGTGAGGTATCCAGGTATCCTTGGGAAAGACTCAATTGGCTATATGTAAAATTTTTGATGTCTAAGGCATCAGGTATGGCTTGGATGATTAGCAACATGAAAGAACACTGGCAATATTAAAAGTGCACACTGTATGTTGTCAGTTTCCCCTACATTTTATACAGCTGTCAAGAATACTAAAAGAATTTGTGAGACCCCTTTTTGTTGACTATTTGTTAGATTCATCTAAGGAACAGTTAACATTCTGAAAAATATTACTGAGTCAAATGTCTTCCTGTAACTGCAAGATTACTTGCACATTAGTTTTTAGAAAGAGTACATTTTAACACTCTTGGCTATTCAAAATAAATTTCAAGACCTACAAATACAAAAAAAAAATATGATGGCATACTGCTCTTTAGGGAGCATCATGTGAAAATATCTAGCTCTTTGTTTACATGTGCATAGAGACCTGATTAAAATTTGGGGGTTGTCATATCAAATTTCCTCACTATGTTTCCAGATATTCAAAGTTTTGGGGATAAAATGAAGAGCTATAAGGAACAACAAAAATAATTGTTTACGGCCTTCTTTTGTAGCAGAGACATGTGACTATCAAAGGATAAACATGGATGTGGTGGATTTTTACTGTATCAACTTAGTCAAGCTGTAACAACCTTTCTCCGAATTTCCCTCTCTTTGTGTTTCTGAGTTAGTGTGGGCCAGAAAAGGCAAATAGATGTAAGGGAGTAGTGTCTTAGTCCACTTTCTGTTACTTGTAACTTGAAACTGGGTAATTTATTTTTAAAAAGGAATTCAATTCTTACATTTATTGAGGCTGAGAAGTGCAACGTTTAGGAGCTGGCTCTGGTAAAGGCTTTCTTTCTGGTGAAGGCTCTCTACAGAGTCCCGAGGTGGCTCAGGGCATCACATGGTAAGGAGGCTAAGTGTGCTAGCTCAGGTGTTTCTTCCTGTTCTTACAAAGCCACCAGCCTTACTCCTATAATAACCCATTAATCCATTAACCTATTATTCCATTAATCTATAAATGAGTTAATAAATTGATGATGGCTCTGTCCTCATGACCCAATCATCTCTCAAAGGACCCTCCCTTGCAAAACTGCCATATTGGAGATTAAACTTCAGCATGAGTTTTGGAAGAAATAAATATTAAATACACTGCAAGTACCTATACTTTTTTATTTTTTATTTTTGGGAGGTTTGTGCAGGATATGAGTTGCTGCTCTCTGGTGGCTCACTTGTTGGGAAAGGGCAATACCTCAGCCAGTTGCTCCTCCAGGCCCTGCCAGATCTTCTGTTTCAGCTTTTCTAACTGGTTCCCGGCTTTGAAGACAGAGCAAGGGCTCACAAGCCAAGCACTGTGGGTGGACAGCCTCTTTAAGTAGGAAAAGGCAAGGAGATGAATTCATCTTTAGAGCCTGCAAAAAGGAATACAGCTTTGCCTAGAGGATATGCGAGACCTCTAACCTAAAGACTATGCAATAACAAACATATGTAATTTGAAGACACTGAGTTTGCAGTGATTTGTTATAGCAGCTGTAGGAAACAAAATTTGAATTCAAGATTCTTCCACTGATTTTGCATCTACATTCTGATCATTTTGGAAAATTCTTACAGAAATTGGACAACGTTGAACAAATAGTGATTTTTAAAATTATATCTAGGACTATCATTGCCAAGGGACTTTGTCTTGATATTTCACAAGAAGAATTTTGGAACTATGAAAATAGGGGATCCCATAGTTCTTACTACAAGCATAGAATGCCCACCAAACAATTTAAAGCCAAGCCTATTATCCAGGTACCCAGAGAATCCAGCCTCCAGAACAGAAGGAAACAGTCCCCACTGAAAGAACACAAAAGCCAGGAAGCCACAAGGAATTGCCCTCAGGTTCTGAAGGACAAGAGATTGTGCATTCAATAGCTTTTGCAGAAATTAGTAAGTGAAGGCCAAGGGTTATAATAAACATCTAAAGGAAGAATTTAGCACAAACAAGACCACATAGAAGAAGAAAAATGTATGCAAGAAAACCAGTATGAACCACACCTAGAAACCTAGTCAGCGATTTTTTTTTCCATCTAAAATAATTAAGAATCTTTACCAGTTCCTTAGCACAGAGAAATGTCAGGACCCAGTGCCTTGTCCTCATTATTCTTTATGTGTAAGAAACTGGAGTAAACAATGCCAAATTATTATTCCAATCTGTAGGTTAAATAAGCTCCCCAAATCACCTAGTCACCGTCTTAAATTTTTACCTTAAAAATCCTACAGGTTATTATTATAATGGATTTCCTGAATTGCTGAAATACTACTTAATCAAAGGGAGAAGCCATTAAAACACAGAACATGCTATGTTACAGGGCTGACTTCTGTTTGCTTGTGCACATTTTTTTTAATAGGAATATAAAGCTAACTTCTCAGGTGGGAAGATGGTAGAATCATCACTGCTATCTCCAAAACTACACTTTTGTGATGCTGGCTTGAACTTAGACCATACAAAGTTACTCATTTTCAGATGTTTGTCAAAATGATCCTCCTTCAAAAAAAAATTCAGTTATTATGGTCTCAGTAATTATGAAATGCAAACAGAATCATTTAAGAAGGATAAAATTGAGTATTTTGTTTCTTACATAAAATCCAGAACTCTGTCATTTCAGCTTTGGTAGAGTATTTTCTTTTATTATTATTATTATTATTATTATTATTATACTTTAAGTTTTAGGGTACATGTGCATAATGTGCAGGTTATTTACATATGTATACATGTGCCATGCTAGTGCGTTGCCCCCACTAACTCGTCATCTAGCATTAGGTATATCTCCCAATGCTATCCCTCCCCCCAACCCCCACCCCACAACAGTCACCAGAGTGTGGTATTCCCCTTCCTGTGTCCATGTGTTCTTATTGTTCAGTTCCCACCTATGAGTGAGAATATGTGATGTTTGGTTTTTTGTTCTTGCAATAGTTTACTGACAATGATGATTTCCAGTTTCATCCATGTCCCTACAAAGGACATGAACTCATCATTTTTTATGGGGGCATAGTATTCCATGGTGTATATGTGCCACATTTTCTTAATCCAGTCTATCATTGTTGGACATTTGTGTTGGTTCCAAGTCTTTGCTGTTGTGAATAGTGCCGCAATAAACATACGTGTGCATGTGTCTTTATAGCAGCATGATTTATAGTCCTTTGGGTATATACCCAGTAATGGGACGGCTGGGTCAAATGGTATTTCTAGTCCTAGATCCATGAAGAATCGCCACACTGACTTCCACCGTGGTTGAACTAGTTTACAGTCCCACCAACAGTGTAAATTGTTCCTATTTCTCCACATCCTTTCCAGCACCTGTTGTTTCCTGACTTTTTAATGATTGCCATTCTAACTGCTGTGAGATGGTATCTCATTGTGGTTTTGATTTGCATTTCACTGATGGCCAGTGATGGTGAGCACGTTTTCATGTGTTTTTTGGCTGCATAAATGTCTTCTTTTGAGAAGTGTCTGTTCATGTCCTTCACCCACTTTTTGATGGGGTTGTTTGTTTTTTTCTTGTAAATTTGTTTGAGTTCATTGTAGATTCTGGATATTAGCCCTTTGTCAGATGAGTAGGTTGTGAAAATTTTCTCCCATTTTGTGGGTTGCCTGTTCACTCTGATGGTAGTTTCTTTTGCTGTGCAGAAGCTCTTGAGTTTAGTTAGATCCCATTTGTCAATTTTGGCTTTTGTTGCCATTGCTTTTGGTGTTTTAGACATGAAGTCCTTGCCCATGCCTATGTCCTGAATGGTAATGCCTAGGTTTTCTTCTAGGGTTTTTATGGTTTTAGGTCTAACATTTAAGTCTTTAATCCATCTTGAATTAATTTTTATATAAGATGTAAGGAAGGGGTTCAGTTTCAGCTTTCTACATATGGCTAGCCAGTTTTCCCAGCACCATTTATTAAATAGGGAATCCTTTCCCCATTGCTTATTTTTCTCAGGTTTGTCAAAGATCAGATAGTTGTAGATATGCGGCGTTATTTCTGAGGCCTCTGTTCTGTTCCATTGATCTATATCTCTGTTTTGGTACCAGTACCATGCTGTTTTGGTTACTGTAGCCTTGTAGTATAGTTTGTAGTCAGGTAGCGTGATGCCTCCAGCTTTGTTCTTTTGGCTTAGGATTGACTTAGCGATGCGGGCTCTTTTTTGGTTCCATATGAACTTTAAAGTAGTTTTTTCCAATTCTGTGAAGAAAGTCATTGGTAGCTTGATGGGGATGGCATTGAATCTATAAATTTCCTTGGACAGTATGGCCATTTTCACGATATTGATTCCTCCTACCCATGAGCATGGAATGTTCTTCCATTTGTTTGTATCCTCTTTGATTTCATTGAGCAGTGTTTTGTAGTTCTCCTTGAAGAGGTCCTTCACATCCCTTGTAAGTTGTATTCCTAGGTATTTTATTCTCTTTGAAGCAATTGTGAATGGGAGTTCACTCATGATTTGGCTCTCTGTTTGTCTATTATTGGTGTATAAGAATGCTTGAGATTTTTTCACATTGATTTTGTATCCTGAGACTTTGCTGAAGTTGCTTATCAGCTTAAGGAGATTTTGGGCTGAGACAATGGGGTTTTCTAGATATACAATCATGTCGTCTGCAAATAGAGACACTAAAATCAGAGCAGAACTGAAGGAAATAGAGACACAAAAAACCCTTCAAAAATTAATGAATCCAGTAGCTGGTTTTTTGAAAGGATCAACAAAATTGATAGACCGCTAGCAAGACTAATAAAGAAAAAAAGAGAGAAGAATCAAATAGACGCAATAAAAAATGGTAGAGTATTTTCTTAAACCATTGCTACCTGGAGTTTCTCCATAATGATGCCCTTTTTACTCCCAGCAATGATTTTCTATTATTTTGTGTTACATTTAAGTTAGCTTTCTTATTAACAAAGTTAATGATCATATAGTTCTCATTGTGAATATTAAAAAAGATTAGCCAGAAACGAGCATTAACCCAAAACACTTGATTGATAAGTTTGTGATACTTGATAATATGAATATGCTCTAATAAGTAACTCTATGCAGTTGTGTATTACTTAAAATAAATATGACCAGACATTCTTCATGGTAATGTCACTAGCTTAGTTATTAGTTTTATAAATCAATGCAATGCTTGTACTCACTTTTTTGTTGTTGTTGTTGTTGTTGTTTGTTTTGAGACAGAGTCTCACTCTGCCTCCCAGGCTGGAGTGCAGTGGTGTGATCTCTGCTCACTGCAACCTCTGCCTCCTGAGCTCAAGTGATTCTCCTGCCTCAGCCTACCAAGTAGCTGGGATTACAGGTGCCTGCCACCACACCTGGCTAATTTTTGTAATTTTAGTAGAGACAGGGTTTCACCTTGTTGGCCAGGTTGGCTTTGAATTCCTGACCTCAAATGATCTTCC
This sequence comes from Pan troglodytes, assembly GCF_028858775.2. Lineage (NCBI taxonomy): Eukaryota > Metazoa > Chordata > Mammalia > Primates > Hominidae > Pan > Pan troglodytes. The sequence continues at coordinate 63,151,662 of NC_072415.2, forward strand.
CACCTCGGCCTCCCAAAATGCTGGGATTACAGGTGTGAGCCACTGCGCCCGGCCGTACTCATGTATTTTTAAGTAATTTTTTCCTCTTTCATGCCTTGTGTCTACTTCTGCCTCATTGTCTATGGAAAAAGAAGGCATTTATGCTTTTGCAGGCCTCTTTCTTCATGAAAAATTTACTAATTTTATAACTGCTTTGGAATAAAGATGAATGTAATCCAGGATGGACTTATTTTTTCCTCCTAACTAAAAAAAAAACAAAAACAAAAAAACAAAAAACTTAAACCTTCTTTATGGGCACCTAAAAGTACTGTGGCCCTTGACACAGTGCCTACTGTGCTGATTGGACAAGTCATCCCTATTATATAGCCATATCGTGGTTATACTTTAAGAAAATTGGGCCTAACTTTCTAAGTGCTTTGAAGTCATGTGATGCATAAAGCAGTGAATTCTTTCATTATCTCAATTTTCTTATGATGTAATAAATTGTTTTTAGTTTAAAATCATTTTTATGTCACAGGTATATTGTATAAGGTGTCAATTAATTTTTTAATCAATAGAATTGTTATTTTTCATTAACTTGTGTTACTGCCACAAAGGAATTGAATATTTTATACCAATTTCCAGTACAAATAGCATCTAACATTTAAGCTTTGAGAATCTTTGGCTCTACTTTCTCCCTACTCCCCTCGCTAGTTGGCACACTATTTTGTCCTCAAGTTCATGTTCTGACACATACATGTGTGTCTACTAGTTGCTAAAATTTTAGGAAAGTTATTTTCTAATGAAAGTCATTATCCCTAACTTACTTGCATTGTCGCTTGGTATATTAAAATGTCTTTTGTTTCTTAAAGGAAGAAATACAAGAAAATGTTCTTAATAGCAACTGTATTTCTTTAAAGGCAAATAGTTATCTACATTAAGTAGCAAATACAACTCTAACAGTCCATGAGGCCAGTACATTCTCTCACTTTCTGATAGTGAAAAATATCTTTTCTGGGTGCTAGAGGTTGTCTCAGTACTATGGGCTATGCAGAAAAATGTGGAAGAAGTAGTATTTTGAGGGGTGACATAAAGAATGTATTGGTGGCTCACGCCTGTAATTCCAGCACTTTGGGAGGCCGAGGCGGGCGGATCACGAGGTCAGGAGATTGAGACCATCCTGGCTAACACGGTGAAATTCCGTCTCTACTAACGATACAAAAAAATTAGCCAGGTGTGGTGGCGGGCACCTGTGGTCCCAGCCACTCGGCAGGCTGAGGCAGGAGAATGGCATGAACCCGGGAGGCAGAGCTTGCAGTGAGCCGAGATCACACCACTGCACTCCAGCCTGGGTGACAGAGCGAAACTCCGTCCCCCAACCAAAAAAAAAAAAAAAAAAAAAAAGAATGTATCGTGTTTCTTGATGCTAAAACTATCCTAAACAGTTCAATTGAGTTACAAAGCTTAATAATTTTTCAAAGTTCAACTAGAATGTCTTAGGACGTAGGACAATTTGGGGGAAGTATTTCCACCTTAAAGAAGGAAATGGTGGTGGCATGGTCTACAGTTATTTTATACCCTTGTTCTATAGAAGCATGTGTCCTGGGGTTCCTGAGTGTCTCCATCCTGTTAACAGCTCCTCTGGCAACTACACTGTAACAGAGTGTCAGGAGTTGGTGCAGAATTCCACCATCAGTTCCAAATGCTGAACCAGTAATCGATTTCCCAAGGAAATCAATCCCAGCAAAAGTTGAGCCCCAACTCTCTATAGCATGTGAATAAAACAGAAAACGGCTATCTTAGAGAATACATGGTAAGCTGAAGAACGTAAATCAAAGCCTCCCAATAAATTTGATGCTTTGTGTACTTAGAACTCATATAGGCATTATAGATCCAAGCAGTTTCAGCTAGCTTTTCATCTCTCTCAAACCCTGGGCGAATGATAAACATCCAAGAGAATAACATGAAAAGAAATAATTACTTTGACCGTTCTACCAAATATATATATATATAAATATATGAAAAAATATATACAAATATATATAAATATATATGTAAATTATATATAAATATATATGTATATACACACACGCACACGCACAATTCAAGCATAATAATATGCTTTAGACTGAGTGGCTTATGCACAACATAAATTTATTTCTCATGGTTCTGGTGACCCGCTGAGCTTCCCTAGTCTGAGATTAGGGTGCCAGCATGATGGCTGGGTTTCTGGTGAGGACCCTTTTCTGGGCTGCAGACTGATGGCTTCTTGTATCCTCGTACGGTGCAAAGAGAGAGAGATAATTCCCTGGGGTCTCTTTTATGAGAGCACAAATTCTATTTATAAGGGCTCCATCTTCATGATCTAATAACCTCCCAAAAGCCTCACCTCCTAATATGATCACTTTGGAGGTTAGGATTTCAACATCTGAATTTTGGGGAATATGAATGTTACGTTCAGTCCATTGCATATACTGTATATATATATATATACACACACACACATAAATATATGTCTTTAAATTTGATATATTTATCTTTAAAATATTGAATTCTGAATACCATTGGCTAGCAAAACTATGGGACTGAAAATAATCTGCTGATTTCTCATCTTAGCCTTTGAGATCATTAAGAACCCTGTGAACTATCTTTATATGACAATTATTTTTAATTCTAGGAAATTCAATACAGTAGTAGAATGCTATAGAATAACATGTTCATTTTTTGTGTTCATTTTTGTCACATAAATTGACTTCTTAGGCTTCAAAATTTGGAGAGAGTTTTAATGTTAATCCTAACATCAAAGGTACCTTAAATTTTTTAAATATTATCCATTATTAGAGTAGCTGGTAGGTTTAGAAAGAATTTAGTGTGCTCTGAGATCTGTATTTTTAACAAGCAACTCAGGTGACTCTTTAAGCAGATTTGGGAACCAAAGTCGTAAGCAAGTGAACTATGTAAATATTGTACCCTCTTGTCTTTCTTTCTATTTTGCCTGTCACTCTCTCCTCCAGAGATAATAATGCATAATAAATTAATAGAGGAATCAATGACTAGTCTATGGTTAGACATGGACTTTATAAAGCAAGCACTCCATCATTTATTAAAGCATATAAAATATGTATCATAACATATGTTTTAACTTTATTGCAACAATCCATTTTATGAGTAAAAATCTCCTAGGTAGATATTTTGACACAGTCAAGAAGGAAACTGAATCTATGGCTGTTCTATGAGCCTGTTAGAATTGATGAAATTCAAGATCTAACATGCATGAAAGCATTTTAGATGTGGAGTTAGCTGATATTATTTGGGTGGCTTTTCTCTCACATGTTTATTTTGCTATTTTGCTTATAGTAATCAGTCTACTTGTCCATCTACCCTTGCTGTAAGAGGTCTTATTTTTCCTTCCATATACCAATCCAGTCCCCATCACAGACCCTGATGTATCATAGACCCCGAAACAACTTGTTAAGGAAATGAATTTCTATTCAAACATGTACACACACACACACAATCTAGGTGATTTTAATGCTAGCAACTGAATCACAAGAATGGAATAAAAGATACATTCTATCTCTGATATGAACAACTGCATTACTATTTTTAAAAAAGTGGGCCAGGTGTAATGGCTTATGCTTATAATCCCAGCACTTTGGGAGGCCAAGGCAGGCAGATCACAGGCAGATCACTTGAGACCAGGAGTTTGAGGCCAGCCTGGCCAACATGGTGAAACCCCATGTCTACTGAAAATATAAAAATTAGCTGGGCGTGGGGGTGCATGCCTGTAATCCCAGTGGGTGGCTGAGGCAGGAGAATCACTTGAACTCTGGAGGCGGAGGTTGCAGTGAGCTAAGATCACACCACTGCACTCCAGCCTGGGCGACAGAGCGAGACTGTCTCAAAAAACTAATATTAATATAAAATAAATAATAAAATGTGCTTACATAGACTTAATATTGATGATAAAAATTTTGAATAACACGTTACTATTGCATAGCACATCTTATTGCTCGAAATGAGACCTAGGTATATGACATTTGTCAACATATATCAAAAGATTGTTGATTTGGGAAAATGATCATAAGAAGGCTGATAAAAGTTTTCTCAGTTCAATACATTTGAGCTCATGACATGTTTTGAACTCTGACCCCCTAAAAAGGAAGCGTTAGGCATGCTAATGGGATAAATCAGCCAAATCCCATCTATCTGACCTTATTAGTGTAACTCTAGGATTTAGATTCTGACCTTCCATAATTATTGACACCTATTTAATTTATCTTCTCATCAATAGTGAAGTCTAGTAAAGCTGCTATGGCACATGTAAATACATCACTGTTGCCAGCACAGGCTGATTGGCATTCATGCTTGAGTGTCTTTTTTATTTTCTCCTTGGCCGCTGGGAGTAGCCTGAGCAGTGCAGACGCTAAAGAGCTTCATCTATTAGGCATGACAGATTTGTATTCAGCGATAAATGCCTGACCTTGCTCTACTCTCTCATCCATTCCCATCATCCCCTTGCCAGATGAAAGAGTCTGCTTAACTCCTGTTTCCTGGCTGTTTCCTTGGCAACAATAACTGAGTCAGTCTGACAGAATAACTAATAGAATACCTTGGTAGTGAGATTAAAGTGCTTTAAAAAAAGTCGTCACCCACAGAATTATAAATGATAAATGTTTAAAATCGGAATTTTAAGATGATACCAATCAGTGACATTATGATTTCCTTATTAACCGATTTCATTCTGTGGTAATATTTACAGACTTTTCCCAAGGTATTTTAGCCCGGGACCAGAGTATTTAAGCTTTTAGGATCCATTTGTGTTATATGATGAAAACAGATTGGTTTTGTAATAAAACTTGTATTGCTTTAGATGTTGAATTAGTGGGTAGAAGATATGTACAGACAGTGTCCCAACTGGGAAGAAGGACTTTGTAATGAAATATGTACTATCTATTTTTCTCATTCTTCTTCTGAAGGAGATGTACCTTTTTAAGGCATTATAACCAGAAGATCATAAAGCTACAAGTATCATTTCCCTTTAGGATTCTGTCACTTTTAGCCCACTTCTTACTATCTGAAAGATTCATCAGCATTCTTGTTTCATATTGTTTTTTGACAACACGTCACGAGGTTGTCAAAAGTCTCAGAATCCCTGTGGAATTCTTAAATTTGCAGTGCAAATTATAGCATAAGCTGAAAACTAAACTTCTGAATTTTTCAGTGAAACTTTGATGGAATTTTATAGAATAATTTTAGATTACTTTATATCTTCATAAGAATGCATGCAGCTAATAGATACAATATAGAGAGATGGAGCAGAGAGACCATTTGGGTAAAGTGTTTTCTACTCTGGATGTCTCCAGTGATTGCATCATGATTTATTAGTTTAGCCTTGGGCTCAAATAAATTTTAAATGATTTCTAAATATCTATTTTTTCTATTATTCTAATTATATTTTTCTAATCTCATTTAATATTTTCTGAGGCCATCTAATATTTGGATGTGCTTAACTGGGTCTAATAAATAATAGAGGACAGAAATAATGTAATAACATTAATTTAGATAATCTACTCTAGAACTCTATATTAAATGAAAGCTTATCATTTATGATTATGTCTTGCTATTACTACACATTTTGAGAGTGCAATTAACTTCTATTATCACAATGATAATTACAGTTGGCAACAGAAGTCAACAAAGCCTATTTATCTGTTTTGCAATTTTAAAAATTTAGACATTTCCACTCACATTTAGTACCTCTGATTAGAATGGACATTTTCTGCTTTGCAGTCTTTTTATAGAGGTTTAATATAAATTTATTCCAATTGTTATTGCCAGTGCTCATTTCAGGAAATCTGCTTAACCACAGAATGAAGTCTGAAGGAGGTGAGCACATCAAAATGTAGAGATGACTGTTCACCAGTCTTCAGATGACTGGATGGTCTGTTTCTGTCCCCATGGATATCAGAAGAAGCAGTTGTCTTTGCTAATAGACTTGACAGGGAAAAATCTTTCAAATAGTGTGTTTGACTTGCTCTAAGAACATGAAACAAAACTATATTAGCATCCAATTGCTGCTGTAACATATTACCAATAATCTAGTAGCTTAAACCAACATAAATGTATTATTTTAAATTCTAAAGGCTAGAAGTCTAAATTCAGTCTAACCGGCTAAAGTGAAAGCATCAATGAATTTCTTGGCTCATGGCCCCTTCCTTATATTCCTTCAAACTCCTGCTCCTCCTTCTATCCTGATTCAGACCCTCCTGAATCCACTCATAAGACCTTTGTTATTGCATTGAGCTTATTTAGATAAACCAGGATAATCTCCTCATTTTAAAAATCCTTAATTTATTTATATCCGTAATGTCTTTTTTTACCATGTAAATTAACAATTTCTAGGGATTGGGATATGGATATCTTCTTTTTTTTTTTTCGGAGGGTATGGGGGTTTCATTCATCCTACCACAAAAACACTTATTCTTCTAAAATGTGTGCATGCAGAGTAGGCAGTTGGTAACTATTCCTCAAATGTATAAATGAGCATGAATACACAGAAATGTGCAAGAAATAATATGGAAAAACACCAGTGGCCAGGCACAGTGGCTGAAGCCTGTAATCCCAGTGATTTCAGAGGTCAGGATGGGGGAGGATTGCTAGAGGCCAGGAGTTTGGAGACATGACAAGACCCTGAGATATACCTAATGCTAAATGACGAGTTAATGGGTGCAGCACACCAGCATGGCACATGTATACATATGTAACTAACCAGCACATTATGCACATGTACCCTAAAACTTAAAGTATAATAATAAATAAATAAATAAATAAATAAATAAATAAATAAATTTTAAAAAATAATTAGCCAGGTATGGTCCTGCAAGTCTATAGTCCTAGCTACTCAGGAGTCTGAGGCAGGAAGATCGCTTGAGCCTGAGGGCCCAAGGTTACAGCGAGCTATGATTGCACCCCTGCACTTTAGCCTAGATGACAGTGAGGCCTTGTAGCTAAAAAAGAAGAGAAAATTAACAAGAGCTTGTAAAAATAAGAAGTGTAACTTTCAATAAATCATTCAAGAGTAACCTAACAACTGCGTGGTCAGATCTAGTTGAGTAAAATAGAGAAAAGGGGATGAAAAGTAGAGTTTGAATTTGCAGTTGAATGGTTAGTTGTGTTGGCCTCTAGTTTTTGTTTGTGTGATTCCATGGGAGACTCAAAATTAAGGAGTGGAGAAGATATAAGCTAAGAAAAATAAGGCAATTAAAGACATCAAAATAAATATAATGAAGGGGCTATGCTTTAGATTGAAGTTTATAGCCTCATAGTGAATTCTAGATCTTCTTTAGCTTTATTCTACTAGATACCACTAGGGAGAGAGAAGCAAAATAGAAGGAAAAGAAGCATTAAGCAGAGAGCCCAAGCAATTGTTTAAAAATCAGCTTGCAGTTTGTGATATGATAATTATTATTATGATCCTCATCTGTGATAGCATTACCATAATTACTATGCTAAAAATATCATAACTACTTTATAATGAAGTAAAATGTATTAATATTTAGAGTGGTACATTTTACACAAAATATTCTCTAAGGGTTTACAAAGCTAGATAATGTAGTTAAAAATACACATCAAAAGAAAGAAGAAAGGAAGAAAAGATGAAACAAAAAGTGGAGGTGGACTTCACTGTACTTGAAGATAAGTCTTCAGGGTGTGATATTAAGAAGGTTGAAGGGACTAAAACCTAGTGAGACATAAAGTTGTATTACTGTGCCCATGCAATAATAAATTGTTTAATATATTTAATTTTCTATCCAACTGATTAATGAGCTAAAGTAGACAATCTTTTGTTCACATTCATATATCTTCTGTTTTTAGTTTTCTCCATCTTTAAAGCATTGAAAGGTGTAAATTGAGTCAGTTGTTGATTTATGAAGAAATGGGCTGATCACTTCCCTATTGCCCTTCTATGTCTGGGACACCTAGGCCATTATCCTGCTAACACTACATCCTGTTGCCACCTATATGGTTTTTCTCTACTAATCTTAAAATATCATAAAGGCATTTATTTATAAAATTATGTGCCTAACTTCTATATGCTGGACCTGATGTCATTTTAAAATAATATATGTCTTGAAGTAGCTTAAACTTGATTGGGGAAGATAGATGAGTATAGCAATAAATTAGACCAGATTGAAGCATACATATTTGATTTTCATACATCTTTTAAGGCTCAAAACGTATCTGGTCTTTATTATAATGCTGTACTAGTCAGCTAGGGCTTCCATCGAAAATAGCATGGACTGGGTAACTTTAACAACAGACACTTATTTGCTCACAGTTCTGGAGGTTAGAAGTCCATGTTTAATATGCAGGCAAATTCATTTACTGGTAAGGGCTCTCTTCCTCTTCTGCAGAAGGCCACCTTCTTACTGTGTCTTCGCATGACTTTCTTTTGTTTGCATACCGAAACAGAGAGAGAGAGATTTGATGTCTCTTCCTCATGTTATAAGGATACCAGTCTTATTGGATTAGAGTCTCACTGTTGTGCCCTCACTTAACCTTAATTACCTCCTTAAAAGCCCTGTCTCTAAATACAGTCACATTGGGGGTTAGAGCTTCAATGTATCAATTTTGAGGCTACACAACTCAGTCAGCTGAAGGCATCAGCTGATGCCTTCTCAGATTACATCAGTATCCTAAAATGCCCCTGTTCTCTGACTTCCTACAGAGTACATTGTCTAAATTTCACAACTAGAAATTGATTTTAGAATTGTTATTTGAATATTTTGACTTATATCATCTCAAAATTGTTAGCTCAGTGTAGAATGGTACTATGTTTCATTTTCAGAATAGAGTTTTTTTTTTTAATTCTGAAACAATTCCAAGCAATGAAAAGTTGCAAGAATACTACAATAGTTGTAAAAATAGTAGAAAGAATTCTTATGTTCTCTTTTTACAGAGACCTTACTAAGATTTTGCCGATTATCCCAATAATATCCTTTAAAGTAAAGGGTAAGATCCAGGATCATTCATTTTGTACATAGTTTTCCTATTTTCTAGTTTATTTCAATCTGTAACACTTTTTCCATTTTTCTTTGACCTTCATGACCTTGAGACTTTTGAAGATTACAAGCCAGTCACTTCATAGAATGTCCATCAACATGAATTTATCCAGTGTTTCGTGATGATTAGACCTAAGTTATGCATTTTGAGTTGGGCTAGCACAGAACTGATGCTGTTGTTCTCATTGCATCACATTGGGTGGCATATGACATCAATTTGTCCCATTATTGATGGTGATAACTTAGACATTTATTAATATGGTTACTGCCAGATTTCCCTACTTTAAAGTTACTTTGCCCCCCTTTATAATTTGTTTTCTGGCTGGGAACAGTGCTCACACATGTAATCCAAGCACTTTGGGAGGCTATGGCATGAGAATTGCTTGAGCCTAGTAGTTTGAGACCAGACTCAGTCACATATGGGAGATCCCATCCCTACAAAACGTTTTTAAAAATAAGCCCAGCTGTGGTGGTATGTGCCTGTGGTCCCAGCTAGCCTGGAGGCTGAGACAGAGAGGATTGCTTGAGCCCACGAATTCAAGGCTGCAGTTAGCTGTGATGGCGCCCTGCTCCAGCCTGTGTGACATAGCAAGACCTCTTCTCAATAATAATAATAGTAATAGTAATTTGTATTCTGTAGAGAGGTATTTTGATGCAGAATAACAGCCTATTCCTCATGTTCCTTTTCTCCATTAGTTTGAATAGCCACTTATGTTTCTTGCCTAAATCAGTTATTACTAGTAAGTTGCCAAATGGTAAGTTTCAAGTCCTATAGTTCCTTCCATTTGTATTGGTTTGTCTCCTGAAAGAAGAACATTTTCTTCCCCCTATGTATTTATTTATTCATTTGTATTCATGTGGACTCATGATCTTTATTTTATTCAATGGGTTATTACCTGTTATTATCATTCCTTATTTTGATATTCGAATTGTCCCAGATTCAAACAGTAGGAGTCCTTCTAGCTTCCTACTATGCCCTTTGACATGTTTTAATTACATTGTAATCTGAATCTTTCCTGAAATACTTTACTACAAAGCTCTAAATGATGCAAGCACATGGAGATCCACAGAATATAGTTTCAATTCTGCCGTTGCTAGTTTCTTCCTAGCTGTGCAGTTTCAACAAGTAAAACCTGAGCCTTAATTTCCTATTCTGTGAAATGGAATGGGAATTAACTTGCCCAGTTCTTTAATAATAATAATAGCTAATATTTGTTGAGCACTATATATTTGTCCTCTAATGATTGACAACAGGTAGGGATTAATCTGTTTTTAGCTGAATAACTAATAAGTTCCTAAAGGAGGTTTGAACCCCAAAAAAGGGGCTTTAGGGTCATAGCAAGAAGATAATAAACGTAAATTCTATTGCTATTACATGTTATTTATATTGTAATGAGAGTTGTTCTAAATAAGAGTTGTCAACATTGTTGCCTTGGAGTCTGAACTAGCAGAGGATTCACCTAATTTCAGCTAGAAGTTAGAGGTATATGAGTTTCACTCACTTAAGAGACTTTTCTTTTCTTTTCTTTTCTTTTTTTTTTTTTGAGACAGAGTCTTGCTTTGTTTCACAGGCTGGAGTGCAGTGGCACAATCTCAGCTCACTGCAACCTCCACCTCCCAGGTTCCAGCAATTCTCCTGCATCAGCCTCCCGAGTAGCTGGGATTATAGGCAGGCACCACCACGCCTGGTTAATTTTTGTATTATCAGTAGAGACAGGGGTTTTGCCATGTTGAGCAGGCTGGTCTCCAACTCCTGACCTCAAGTGATCCACCTACCTCAGCCTCCCAAAGTGCTGAGATTACAGTGTGAGCCACTGTGCCCAGCCACTTAGGAGACTTTCCATTTCCCTTATACCCTTAGCATGAAATGAGAAAAGAGTAAGGGGAGTTTTTGTTATTTACTCTGAGTATCAGGAGAGACATATATAAATTTACTTGTTCTAAGATACTAGTTCTAATTAAAGAAGAATTTTTAGCAACCTCTTAGTTTCAAACACTATAATGTTCACAGCAAATAAATAGAAAGGAGAAAGAAACTGTTTCAGTGTTGAAGTAAAGTCAGAGAAAAGAGAGAGACAGAAAAAGAACGAGGACAAAAGGTACAAGGGAGGGAGGGAAAGAAGAAAGGGAAGAAAGGGAGTAGAGTCAGAGAAAAGAAAGATAGAAGAAGCAGGACAAAAGGGACAAAGGAAGGGAGGTGGGGAAGAAAGGAGAAAGGGAAGAAAGAAAGGGAAAGCCGGAGGGAGGGAGAGAAAGAAACTCCGAGCTACCTGTGTAGCAGAGGTCTCGGGGATCAGATGTCTAGTTGTGCTGGTTCCATCTCTTGATAAGCCCTGAACACTCAGATACCTTGTGTAGTAAATAACCTAATTCTAATAGCTTCCAAGGAAAGCTTGCAAAAAAATGGCCAGAGCAATGGAGAGAGCCTGTTTTAAGATAGAGAGAGGGCTACCATCCTTGTATGTGGCATCTGAAAGATAACCACACAGAGCATGTTTTGGAGATTCAATTTTTATGTAACGGGTGTCGTTACTATCCAGACCATGGGGGTGGAAGACATGCACCCTTTAATCCTGTAGCACCTTCACCTTCATCTTGTTCCACACAATTAACATTTATTTGGATGGCTGTCTTTTTTGCTTTCCTAATAACAGTGCAATTTTACTTTACATGTGAGATATAGCATAACAAATCGAATAGGAAATAATTATAATCATGAAATACTCTCACAGAGGCATCTCCTTCCAGCTAGTTCCAGGTGGCCCAAGGTCGATTGTGAACACTCAGGATGGATGGCGTGTCTGTCCTTTCTCTGGAGGTGTCTTGGGCACACAGACCTATATGTGCACTTGGCAATGTGCTTGTTCACAATGTTAAAGTTGTGATGTTAGCAAGTCAGAGATGAGTAGGGGCCTGCAGAAAGAGCTAGTTAGATTAATCCTTAAGGAGTGAGCCATGAAATATTTCATGGGCTGAAATGAGAGGCATGACCAGTACTAAATCAGCAGACCTTGGGACCCTTTAACAGCGGTGCTAACCCAAAATACTTTTAGGCCTGAAAAAAATGGGCAAAGTGATCTTTACATAAATTATTCTCTGGGCTGCTAGTCACACACCAGCATGCTGGGAACAATAAGCTCACAGAGGTATTTGTTCAAAATATTTGATTTCCCATAAGGCTACTTAGCCAAGAAAACATAGAGGACAATTCACTTTTCACTGACATGTTTGTTGTCCTTTCTTCTACAGCCATTCTCCCAGGATGAGGATAAAAAATGGAGTCTTGATTCTGAGACACAGTTCGTCTTTACTAGAGATGCCATCAAGGTTCTGGTGATTCCCTAGGACAAGTGGCAGTGCTTCCTGACTACCACTGGGCTATGTGTGTGTGTGTGTGTATGTGTGTGTGTGTGCGTGTGAGTGTTGACATTGATTTCTCTCCTCTTGGCATGTAGAAGTCCCAAGTGCCCCACTGACCCATTACCTGAGCCTGTAATTACTTCAGGAGCAGGGAATGAAAAGGGCATATCTCCTCTGCTTTCAGGGAATGACAGACTCGGGAAAATAAGCAGGCCCTGCATTAAGGCAAATCTCTCAGGAGAGCTTAAAGACTCAAGTCTTGACTTGGATGCATTTTTGCATCAGTGGAGGCCATGCTCATTACCAGTGAAGACTGCTGAAGTTGTGGAGTTGGCATATGACCCTGAAACTGCTTCACCATAAAGACAGATTTTAATGCCCATATGTGACATGCAGGCACAAAAATGTAATCGCTATAATTAGCCAGCATCCCTTTTTCATAGTGCTACTATTTCGTGACTACTTGCCTACTTCATTTTGTTAAAGATAAAATGTTCGTCCTATTTTTAAAAAGTAAGTTGTTTCTTCGCAAGCCATTTTTAGGGATACATTCATTTTTAAAGGTATTTTATAGGGAGATAAGTGATCATTCCATGTGTTTTTATTCTTTTGATTGTCTAGGATCTAGATTTTGCAATTTTGTGAATCCGTTTCCAAACTCTGCAAGGGTGTCTATATTATAAGTTATATAAAAGCCCTCTGCCTAATTTTTTGATGTATATGTATTTCCAGCCTAATATCCAAGCTGTATTGCTGTGGGTGAGTGAGCATTGCTCCCTCAGACAGTCTGCTTAGCTGATTTTTGAAGTTAATTATGGTGCAGTGAAATCTAAAGGTCAGACCACATCTATTTTCCTGGCTTGTTCAATGCTATGGGCATACGGGCACCAGATAAATCCCTTAACTGCTGACCTAACTAATAACTTTCCTGTACACTTTAACCTATTTCCTGTTCCAGGATTTCAGACTCTTTATTGTGCTTTAGGGTCTTCTTCAGAATGGATTATTACAGAACACATCACCCAAAGGCTACCATGAAGACCCCCTTAGGAATTTCAAATCATAATGTGTAAGGTAGCCTTTCTGCAATACGCCCCCAAGTTATCAGTGTATTTTCACCGATTGCCTGGATTATTTCATTTTATCCTTGCTACTTAAGGAGAAAATTAAATTTCAGAGAGAATTTTGAAAAACATGTAATGCTTAGGGTTAGTTACTAAGGGATGGTTAGCTCACAGTTTTGCAAATTGTCTTGTTATTTATATATTCATACATTTACCCCATTCATTTATGAATTCATTCATTCAGTGATTTCTTATTGAGCACTACCCTAGGATATATCACCATGCAAAATTCCATGGTATACAAAAACTCAAGAATCATAGAACCTGACATAATTACATGATCATAACACGAACTACAAATCCAGGCCCAGCTTCTATCAGTGAGAGACAGAACCAGGGTACATACTCTGTGCAGTGCATGGTAGCAGAAACTTGAGGAGGTTCAAAAGAATAGGGGAACACAAAGCAATGGGAACCCAGGGTAGTAACTAAAGCAGCATGTTTTGTATTTGTTTAGGGTGTTTTTAATTTTAAGTTTTATTTTTTTCTTGAAGCCTATGCTGGAGTTCAGTGGCATGATCATGACTCAGTGCAGCCTTGACACTTGAGCCTGGGCTCAAGTGATCCCTTTTGCCTCAGCTTCCAAGTAGCTAGAACGTATGGTGCCTTCTTTAAAATAACTCAAAATGTTCATCCATGATTAAAATAATGTGCTATGACTCTCAATGAAAATTTAAAGCCAATAGTTGTCATTTGTATTTGCTTATCTAATCCTAAATCAGCTGTCCCCAGAACACTTCTGTTGTGCTTTCATGAAATGCTTGATCCTTTTAGGATTATTGTTCCTCTAATTTAAAGTTCTATTTCTTAATATTGTTAGAACAGTATTAAATTTATTAAGACATTAGGTTCTGAATGGACTCTTCTGCCACAGTTTGAATCTGAATATTCTCAGTAGGAAAAGGTTAAGCATGTGAGTGTCCTTATTCATTATTTGCCTTTATATTAACTGGACCAATACATGGGGGTTTAGAAGAAGAATCTAGAAACACAGCTGGACTAGGGAGAGGTGAGTGAGGCACTTGCTTGGGGTATACAATTTAAGGGGATTCCAAAGCACTCTGTAATCAAGATAATATTTTAACACAATAATTTTTAAAAATTAAAATTAATGCTAAAATGCCAAAATTCACAAACAACATACCAAAATCTTAAATTCAGACAGAATTGGTAATACTGATTTTCCTCTTGCTGCAGGCTTCAGTGTGGCGCAGCATGGCAGTGATCTAGAATAGGTGGCTCTTGCATTCTATAACAGTTATAGAGCTTTAACTCTGGGCTACATCATTTCTCAGAATCTTTTAAGACCTAGTGATGTGGTTTGGCTCTGCGTCCCCACCCAAATCTTATCCTGAATACTCACGTGTTGTGGGAGGGAGCCTGTAGGAGTGGAAGATAATTGAATCATGGGGCAGGTCTTTCCTGTGCTGTTCTCTTGAGAGTGAATAAGTCTCACGAGATCTGATGGTTTTAAAAATGGGAGTTTCCCTGCACAAGCTCTCTCTCTTTGCCTACTGCCATCCATGTAAGATGTGACTTGCTCCTCCTTGCCTTCCACCATGATTGGGAGGCCTCCCCAGCCATGTGGAACTGTAAGTCCATTAAAACTTCTTCTTCTTCTTCTGAGTCTCAGGTTGGTCTTTATCACAGTGTGAAAATGGACAAATACACCTAGCTATTTGATTTTCTGGTAATTGAAAAAAAATGCAATTGTTTATCACTGGTACAGTTTTACAAATAGGCAATGAGCTTGAGTATGTCTGGATTATCTTTAAAGGTCAAACTATAGCCAGGAAATTAATATGGATTAATTAACCAATGAGTAAGCTGCAGAGTTTGGCCTTGAACTTTCCCTTCTGACTTCTGGTTCAGTGATCTTGTTAAGTCATCATACTACTTGGGTCCCGAATGCTCAAGAGGTAGAAGTAGGTTATTTATCATTTAGATCTCCTGTCTGTGCAGTCTCCTAGAGAGGTTCTATGCAAATTCAATTTCACCCTTAACACAAAATGAATACACCACATGGGAGCAGACAGAGAAGGAAAGTAAGTTAATTCCCATCTGTGATTATGTAAATGCTTTCTAGTTTTCATGCATGCATTTAATGGGTTGGCAATCATAATTTTAATACTACTGGAAATGGTACTATTTGGAGATTTGTAAATTAAATGTGTTCATGTATTAATTGGCATCCTTAGATTTCCAGATCTTGGAAAAACAGGATGAGAAGATGCTGTGACTGAAAGGTTCTATGCATGGAAGAAATGTGTTCTTTCTGGTGCTATTTCTTGTCACAGAATTTCCTTAGCAGGCAGTTTAGATTTCCTTAATAAAGAAAGCCAAGCATCTTCTTGGGATACCTGAATAATATTCTGAAAGTGGCAGACTACTCTTGTTGGCAACTGAAAATGTACAAGGGCCACAAGGGCTGTTCGATTCAAGCCCATTTATTTCCCGAGCTTATCTGTCTCGGAAAGATCTTAGTCACAGAGTGTTTAGCCCCAAATTTACAAACATTGTTTTTCTCTCATGGCCCTTGCTTTATAATGGGCTCTAGTACAAGGAAATGATGTGTATTTTTATTTATTTGTATCTTGTTAAGTAATCAGATTTCAGACTACACAAGTAGGATCTAACACAAAAGAGTTAAATACATGTATTTGCAGAACACAAATTGTTTTTGAAAGGATTGTGATTTTATTCATACACTGGCTTCATTAACACTGTGACGAGCTGTTCACATTATAAGCTAAGTTACCTGATTTCATTTATGCTTTGCTGTCCCCTCCCATGTGCATATCCCATTTTTAGAAGGTACTTTCTGTGCCTCGGAAGTAGAATGCATTTTTTGCAGCTAATAGGTTATTTTCTTATCAGTCTCTGACAATTTGTAGTCTCATACCCTCACTTTCTGCCATCATGCCTGCCTGGAAGAATCATTCTAGTGTGACCAACTTTTGAATGTCCTCTTTAGTATATTTGTGAGTGATGCCTGAGGCATTTTGTCTGTTCACCTTCTTTCACACCTCCCTGTGACCCAAGATGAGAGAGTAATCTGACAAGCAGAGGCGGCAGGCTGTTTGAAACCCTAGCTTGGCTTTACTCGATCTCTGTCATTTTGCATTTTATTTGACTGTGGCAGTTTCATGGGTATATCAGAGCCCCCCAGATATCAGTTAGGGGAAGCTAATAAAATCCCTGACACATCAGATTGTTTTCTCTTTCTTTCTATTGAACTCTTTGGCAATTGGGCTTGATGGGTTAAGACTCAAAGGAGGCGTCTTATTTCCCATTGCTGCCTAACCTAGATTCTTAGCTAAGGACAGCTAGCTTCTTAGCACATTTTGCCATCTGCCAAATGCAGAGTGGAATGTCCTGTTTCCAGCTTTCTGCCATGTGCTTGGTTCTTCCTCGCATTTGGGACACATTTGCTTACTTGCCTGCCTGGTACTGGGAAGGTATATATGGTGCTTCCTTGCAAGCTGAAACTCTGGGCATGTTATTCTCTCCAGGTCCAGAATTCACGTTTCTTCAACTCAAGAACCTGTTCAGCGGGTGCTGACTTGGATGTGTGTATTATGGCTTGGCCACATGGTACTCAAGATGTAATAAGAGGAGATAATTCACTCTGAGACTTCTAATTAAGGTTCAACAATTGAAGATCTAACAACAGATTTTAAGTCCTCATTTTGTTACTGGAAAGGGATCCTGATCTAGACCCCAAGAGAGGGTTGTTGGATCTAGAACAATAAAGAACTCAGGAAAAGTCCACAGAGTAAAGTGAAAGCAAGTTTATTGAGAATGTAAAGGAATAAAAGAATGACTACGCCATAGACATAGCGGAGTGTTTCCAAAAGCATGAGAAAGAATGTGCCCACCTTAGGTACAATACTTGTTTCAATATAAGGTAACAAAAGCAAAAAATCATGGGGTAGATGTGCTCTACTACAAGAATGCCTGATAAAGGATTGTTAATCTTTGTGTAATTACTGTTTTCCACAAGAATCTGTATTATTATCTTTTTAAAGCGAAGCTTATTCTTAAAATAGGAATGCTTTTGTTCTTAAGACGTAGGGACATCAGGACATTTCATGAGTCTGTTAAGTCCTGGGTCTGGTAAATTCTGGATCTGTTTGGTAAACATTATTAACGTGTTTTCTTAACCATAAACATCCTCTAAGAATGCCTAACTTCCTGGGAATGCAGCCCAGTAGTTCTCAGCCTCATTTTACCCAGCCCCTATTCAAGATGGAGTCACTCTGGCTCCAATGCCTCTGACAATTTAAATGTAGAAGAAAAAGTCTAAGATTGAGTAGAGATCAAAGTTGTGTCAAGAACAGAAGGAAACAGTGAGACATGTTGCAGAATAACCACAGAGAGTCATTTTACCTACTGCATGTCTTATGTGATAGAAGTAGATCCTTCTATTACCCTTCTACTGTCTTTTATGTTCTTAAATTGGGCCTATTTTTCTGGCCTTTCAAAAGAGAATTTCTGTTTGACAGTGAACTCTAAATTGAAAAACTTTAAATGACTATCCTATAGAAGATAATTGTGTCTGATGCTCTCTTACGTTTATAATCTTTACTTCAAACTTTGATCAAAAAAAAAAAAAAGGAAGGAAAAAAAAAAGAGGAAGACGTGGTTCCTAACCTCAAACAGCTTATACTAAAGTTTGTTTTTCTCCCTCAATCAGAACTTAGACAGAGTCTCCAGGGAGATAACCTGATTAAGAAATTAAACTGTTCATAGGTGACCATGTGTTACTTACCACAGATAGCATATTCATATTTAAAGAGAGGCTTTCTGCCTCGTGATGCTGTAAAGTTTTAAATGGTGGCTTCTGTTTGCCATCGTATAATAGCTAGACTTAGAGGACAATAATCTAGGTGAGAATAAGGGCTATGATTTTCCTGTGCTTTATTTAAGCTCAAAATACATTTACTTATCCATTGTTTTCTATTACGTTTTATTTCTGGGTTTTACCTTTTTTCCTTGCTTGTTTATATTTATCTCACTGTTCTCTTTCACTTCTTATCTTTTTTCTCTTTACTACCCTCAAATAGATAATCACTGGAAGAGCAATGCATCCGAGAAAAATAAATTAACTTTAATCCAAGAGTAAAACTCAACGTATTTTTCAGAAATTTAGAAACTTCCAGTTTATATCAGTGGCTTTTTGTGTGTTTGCTTTCTTTTATATATTTTCTATTATGAAACATAAGACTTATATGGAAGAACGCACATAAACACATACACAGAAAAACACACACACACACAATGGAGGCAGCTCCATCAATTCTCACTTAATTCCTTTGAGTCAAGAAACGGAACATTGACAGCTCCCAAAGAAACTCCTTCAAGACCTTTCTAATTGCTTGCCTATGTTTCACACCAAAGGAAGACACTGTCTTGAATTGTATTGAAACTTCTTTCTAAGTGATATATGGTCTAGGAATAATGTATCCACACATTTCTACAGCTACTTAGTACCAATAGATTTTGTGAAAGGATTAGTTATAAATAATCAATGTTGATTTTGTTAGTATAATGTAATTTAATTATTTTCTAGTTTGAACTTTTAAAATCCTATTGGTTGTCATATATTACAAATTTTGCGTATGTACATAAAAATAAATTTCTTTGATAGATTGAAAAGAAAAACCAAAAAACTTGTTTCTAACTTTTATGAGAGTTGTACTTCCCAAGCACCCATCCAGAAACACTCTAATTCAGTAGTTGTTGAATTATATATGAATGGAATCCCACCATGTATATTATTTTGTGTCTAGCCTTTTCTTCTGGGCATTCTTTTGGGAGAGTCGTCCATGTTGCATAGCTATAGTTTGCTCAATGAATTGCTATTGAGTGTTTCATGGTATCAGTATACCATAATTTACTTATCCGTTCTACCAATGATGGGTGTTTGGATTGTATCTGATTTGTGGCTGTTTTGCTAGAATGAACATGCTTGGACATGGCTTTCCTATGCAGCAAGCACATGCCTTTCTGTTGGTGTACATCTAAGTGTGGAACTGCACATTTTCAAACTCATTAGATAATGTCCATCTAGTTGCCAAAGTGGTTATATCAATTTATATTTTCACCTAGTACTTATAAGAGTTGCAATTACTCTATATTCTCATAAACACTGTCATTTTAATTTTAGCCATTTTATGGGCAGGTATAGAATCTCATTGTAGCTTTAATATGTACTTCCCTGATGGCTAATGAGGGTAGTCAGCTTTTTGTATATTTATTGACCGTTTGGGTGTCTTTTGTGAAATGCCTACTCAGGTCTCTTGTCTATTTTTAGATTGATAGGTTTTCCTTGTGTATTGAATCTACTGATCAGTTTATAGAGACAGAGTACAATTTTAATAGTATTTTAATATTTTATAATATTTAATAATTCAATCTTCCAATACTGGATATCTGGTATGGTGATTCTTTGCAATTTTGACTAAGTGTTCTAAAACTTCAATATTTATTAAATCCTCTTTATTATTTTTTAAAAATATTTTATAGTTTTCTGTGTGCAAGCCTTGCCAATCTTGTATTAGATTTATGTTAGAATTTCTGGTCTCTGTCTCTGTGTGTGTGTGTCTGTCTGTCTCTGTCTTTCTCTTTCTTTCTCCTCTTCCTTCCTTCCTTCCTTCCTTCCTTCCCTCCCTCCCTCCCTCCCTCCCTCCCTCCCTCCCTCCCTCCTTCCTTCCTTCCTTCCTTCCTTCCTTCCTTCCTTCCTTCCTTCCTTCTTTCCTTCTTTCCTTAGCTGGTTCTTCCAGTAGAGTAGTGGTTCTTAACCCCAGGCAATTTTGGTCTGCTGGGAAGATTTGGTAATGAGAAGACATTTTTGACTGTCATTAACTGAGAAAACACTGCTGATATCTAGTAAGTAGAGGCCAGAGATGCCTTTAAAAACTTGTTTTTAAATGTTGTCCTTTTTTTTCCTTCCAGTAGTTCTCAATGGAAAGGTGGTTCTGAGTTTTCTGGTCTACCATTACAGGAAGCAGAATTCTTGTTTTATTTGTCTGTGCATTTGTTAATTTATTTCTAGGTAGGAATCTAAGAAAATCGCATTGAAAACTCTGAAAGTATTTTTTTTTCTGGGAAATAGTGCATATTCAACTGTAAACTATTGAAAATGATGACGTATTTAACAAGATATGCTCATTTCATAGAAGTCCTAATTTGAATGAAAACCATTTTTTCTTTAATTTCTATAATCATAGCTCAAAGAATGTCCAACTCATACTTATGCAGAAGAGATGTCCACTTGGTCTCAATATCCCTGAGTTAGAAACGAAATATTTAAATGATTAAAAAGTAATTCTGGAATAAAGTGAGATTGACTTGTTGCTCCTCAGTTTTTCAGCTGAATAAACACAGCTTCATTAATTGTGACATTAATATCATCAATAGTTAAATGTGTTGACAGATAGGCAAAGCCTTTAGTTGGCATTTCTCTCTTCTCAGTGTTATGTGGGTATATTAAACGACTGTTCCATATCATAGAAGTAGATTGGAGGTTAAGCAAAATAATTTAGCAGTCAGCAAGTTTTAAACTTTTAAGAACATCCAAACCCAACCAAGAAAACAAAAGAGGGTTTTTGCCACTTTGGTCTAAGTTTAAGAGTAAGATCTAAATCCAGCAGAGACGACTAAGTCTAAAGAGACCACCAACTTAAATTTACAAGAAAAAAACAAACAACCCCATCAAAAATTGGGCGAAGGACATGAACAGACACTTCTCAAAAGAACACATTTATGCAGCCAAAAAACACATGAAAAAATGCTCACCATCACTGGCCATCAGAGAAATGCAAATCAAAACCACAATGAGATACCATCTCACACCAGTTAGAATGGCGATCATTGAAAATCCAGGAAACAACAGGTGCTGGAGAGGATGTGGAGAAATAGGAACACTTTTACGCTGTTGGTGGGACTGTAAACTAGTTCAACCATTGTGGAAGTCAGTGTGGCGATTCCTCAGGGATCTAGAACTAGAAATACCATTTGACCCAGCCATCCCATTACTGGGTATATATACCCAAATGACTATAAATCATGCTGCTATAAAGACACATGCACACGTATGTTTATTGTGGCACTATTCACAATAGCAAAGACTTGGAACCAAGCCAAATGTCCAACAACGATAGACTGGAATAAGAAAATGTGGCACATATACACCATGGAATACTATGCAGCCATAAAAAATGATGAGTTCATGTCCTTTGTAGGGACATGGATGAAATTGGATATCATCATTCTCAGTAAACTATCGCAAGGACAAAAAACCAAACACCGCATGTTCTCATTCATCGGTAGGAATTGAACAATGAGAACACATGGACACAGGAAGGGGAACATCACACTCTGGGGCCTGTTGTGGGGTGGGGGGAGGGGGGAGGGATAGCATTAGGAGATATACCTAATGCTAAATGACAAGTTACTGGGTGTAGCACACCAACATGGCACATGTATACATATGTAACTAACCTGCACATTGTGCACCTGTACCCTAAAACTTAAAGTATAATAATAATAAAATAAAATAAGACCAAAAAAAAGAAAGAAAGAAAGATTAAAAAAAAAGAGAGACCACCAACTTTGGGTTTGAATTCTCTTTCCTGCTTGTTAGTTGCAGCAACTCAGAAAAATGTCCACTCTGATATCCCTGCTTCCCTCATAAACAAGGATTTTTACAATTTTAGGTTATCAGTCTGCCTTTCAACAATACAAAGACTTGTTTAAATTGCTTTAAAAGAGGAAGAAAAAAATTCTCTCATCATGTTTAGATCCTCAGTCTTGATTCTGAGCATTTATGCTAATGGGATACATATATGTCCATCTTGTACATTTTCCCTGGAAACCTCCAACCCTGTTGGAATTAATTGAATAACTGCATATGCAGTAGAACCTCTAAGTATAATGAATCTGAAAAGAAATGAGAACTTGGAGATTCAGCCAAGCACAAGTCATGTTAGATATTTTAGTTGTTTTGCAATTTGCAGTTTCAATTGCTGAAAATTCTCTTGAATGCTTCATTGTCTCACTGATCTACCAGGAAATGAGAGTTGTGTTAAGAGGGAAAAAAAGAGAAGATAACACCCATTTCATCGTGGCCTGAATGTTGATCTGAGTGGATACTGGAGACTGTTTTCACGATTGCTTTTGAGCTGCATTGAGTGACTCTAGGCATGCATTTAGAAGCCACTACAGGGGTAAAAAAAAAAATCAAAACCAAAAAGCCTTCTAAATAAGTAAAATCTTGTCTTATATTTAGGAGATGTTATACCAAAAATGAATTTAATGCATTTTGGGACATAAAAACACCGCTAACATTGAATGAAGAAAAATACTTAGCCTTTATATTAATAGCCCATTTTTCTATAGCAGTCTCTTCTTATAATACTAAAAAAAAGTCAATAACTATGAAAATTAAGTGAATATATACTCTGCTAAGTACTTTTTATTCACTTTATACCCCATAAAATCCTCACAACACTATCATGAGAAAGGTTCTATTGTACAGTTGACACAAATAAATAGAATTTAAAGTGGTGAAGAAACTTGCCACTCACTCATATAATGGCAGCTTCTGGATTTGAACCCAGATCTGCCTTTATTAAGTGCAGTGCTGCTGCTTTGAGTGTGGGTGACTTTACAGTGATCAAATTATGGGTGTATGAATAATGTAATGGATTTATGAGAGTAATCCATAAGCTATAACATTTCAGCTGCCCTCAGATAAGCTGTATGTAAGGAGCTTGAGACATGTTTTTTAGACTCTTAAAGGGCCTCCTTAAAAGGATGGGAAGGAAATCTATTTTACTTCCCACCATAGATTCCATATTGGCAGGATTCTTGGGGTAGAATTGGATATTATTCACACTCAAAAGATCACTGGGCAGTGAAACATAATAAGGCCACAGAATATGGTGAAGTACTCTGTACTACCTTGAAACATTTTTAGCTTTCAGCATCCAATTGTGTAACTGCAATGCGTGTTGTCATTAGTACTTATAAGCCTTGTTGCTTAATTTTAAAATTGGAATTAAAATACTGACTTACATTTTGAAAATTCCCTAAAAACGTCATCCTCTTTCCTTTGGATTCTTGCTCATGACTGATTCATAGAATCAATAATATGCAGGGCAAGTATTGTGAGAGATTTTCTTTTAAATGAGTTTCTAGGGCTCCAGTGATTCAAAAAATCCCATTAAAGTATATTTTAAAAATTAAACTGAATCCACCAAATAACACATCCATGAATGCTTATTTGAAAACAATGTAAAAGAGAAGGTTAAAGAAGTTGATGTATATTTTATTGTTTTTAAAATATTTATATGGGATGAAAATTCAGTGAATCAGAATTTTTATTCAGAAGCTGCTCGGTAAATAAACTATAGAACACGTAAGATTCATTTTTATGTAGTTGGATATAATTTATTAATTCGATTTCAATACAGTGAGAGACTTAGAGTGATTTAATGATTGACATGATAATTTATAAGACTTATATTTACCCTCATTCATGTCCCTTCTGGAAATCTCATAGTCTTACCTGTATATATTGATTTTCATTAGTTCAGATATTTTTCCTTTAAAAAAACAGATTCTACTTTTCTTTATTTGCTTTTATTTGTTTATTTTGGCTTTTTTGGTAACAGCTTTATTAAGATATAATTCATATAGTAAAAATCCTATTATTCTTTAGTCACATGGAAATAAAAGTTGACCTTATACCAGATCAACAGGTATTGTAATTAGAAAAGTTTAGAATGTAGATTACTTTCAGAATTATTAAAGCGAAATCTTTTATTTTTGTCAAAAACCTGCTTTTTTTTTTTTTTAAGAACTAGTATATGCATTTCTTGTATTAACAAACTAATGGTAAATCCCAGGTGTTAAACGGACTCAATCCCATTAAATAGCCATATTTTCTTTCATTTTTAACTGATAAATTTCAGAACCATACTGCTTCACTTTCTGTCATTTTATTATGTAATCTTAACTAAGCCTTGCCAATGATGTTTTAATTATACCTTTACTATACTAGAGTCATATTTGTTTTATTGCTCTAAATTTCTGAATTTTCTGAAGCTTTCATTCTCTCTAAATTTCAAGCAGAATTTTACAGTTCTGAAGATTTAAATTGTGAACATGAAGATAGACTATAAATTACTAATTGAAAAAAGACAAGTCAAATAGCCCTCTGGAAATTGGTATCCCATAGCCCTTTGCAATCATAACTTGTGCATAATGCACTCATGTTTATGTAAATGACATCCTACCAAACAGTCATTTATAATACCAGTTAGCATTTGTATTGAATCCTGGCAGTGCTTTATTTCTAAATTGTACCCATTTTTAATGAACACCCCCCCACCCCAAGTAATGTCTTAAAAAGTAATGTCAGGTGCAAATTATTTTTAAATAGTTGGGTTTTGTTTCTGTATAAGATATTTAACTTTGAAAAGAAAAGTGACAGCCTGCCAAGTGCATAATGCACTCTCCTGAGTATCAGTACTTGCATATTTTAAGAGAAATCACATAAAAAAGTAATAGAGTATCTCAGTATAATGCAAACTCAAAAAGTGTTTTTCTTTCACGTTAGCTTCAGCGTATTTTAAAATCCGGTGGGCCATTGAGAAAACAGTTGTGATGTTATTTTTAAAATGTGGAAGCCACAATTTTTTTTTAAATCAGGCATGTTGTGTAGTGTACATACCAAGCCCATGAGCCCACAAAAAGGAACAGAAAAATATATTCTCTTTGCAAAGTAGAGTGGTGGGTTATTGACATGCAGATCAGCCACGTTGGACTGAATTGCTCCTACACAGAATAACTGAGGACTTCAAATCACTTTGAAAAGACCAGGCCAGGGCTATAGATTTCTGTGGGCCCTGGCTCCTTGATTACATTTATGGTTGGATTCACAAATTTATAAAACTAAGCCAGTTCGTTTATTTGGGGACAAATGGAATACAGATGAAGAAATTTTTATACACTTGATGAAAGAAATGTGTCCAAGTGCAATTATTATTTTGAACGTTGAAAGCAAGGCCCACTGCCATCAATGCTAACACATGAACTGTTGCATTCTCTGCGTTGAAAGCTAAGCCCTTGTTTGAAATGAACTCTTAAGGTTTTTCCCTTTCTTCAAGAAGGCCTTCCAATTTTCAGGTTTTTCTCCTTAAAAAAATACCTAATATTTATTAGCTAACCAATGATTTGGAGAAAATAGACTTTTCAAGAGGAAAGGGAAAAAAATCACACTCATGGATTATTGGTGGTAATTTGTTGTATGGCATAGCAGTTCACTGGTTGTATGCCAATGATGGTTTTCTGAGGTATGGGAGATGAACTAAAATCTTTCTTAACAGAAAGAGAATTAGCATTACAAGAAATACACACAAAATAAAAGACATTTCCATGATGATATCTAATATATTTTCATGGAGACTTGAGTATCTATGTCATCTTTGAAAATTAGTTTTGCTAGTTTTACCTAGCATATTAAAGTTGGGGTGTGTGTGTGTGTGGTTAGTGGCAGATACAGGTGGGGGCAGGGTAGTATAGAAACTAATAGTGACTTAATTGAATGAAATGACTAGAAGATAGCTTTCTAAATTCTATTTCAAAACTGGACCATCCAATTTCACTCTTAGATTTGATTCCCCCATCCCAATGCTAGAATTCGGCCAGTAGTTGTAAAAAATACAAGCGCTGTGGTGGTTGCATTTTCTTAATGAAGGTAACATTTGAGTTACCAAACAGTTTACCTAACTGTTTTGTACATAAAAGTAAGAGATATTCTTTTATGATAAAAATCTATTTTAGGATTCTCATTCATTTAATGTGTACATTTAGTTATTTGGCATTAAAAGTAAACTCAACTTGAACAAACAAAAATTATTTTGTATTTGCTAAAAGATAATTATGAGATGTTTTAATGGGAAGATTAAAATTTTTCTTTAAGACGAATATTTTTCTTACTATACTGTATTCTGTGGCAACTTTATGATTTTTTACCAATAATCTCGAGAATATATGCAATGGACCAGGGACAAATCCTTACCCAGGATGTGGGAGTGGGGTTGACGGGGGTGCTGTGGGGAATGGTTCAAAGTAGATTAGATAAATTTATGGGTCTGCCAAATCCTCATAATGGGTTGAAGGATCCTGACACACAATGTTACATTTTGCTGACCTGTTACTTAGTAAAATTTCAAAATGGAGCCAGATGTGCAACACATGATGTTAATGGTGGAGAGTGTCCAGGTTCTTGGCCACTTGAACAAAGAATTGGACAAAACGCACAAATAAAGCAAGAAAGGCACAAAGGGATTTCTTGAAAATGAAGGTACACTCCACAGTGTGGGAGCTAGCCCGAGCATAGGAGCTCAAAAAGCTCCGTTACAGAATTTTTGGGAGTTTAAATACCCCCTAGAGGATTCCATTGTTTATTTGGGATACGCCTTATGTAAATGGAGAGGAAGAAGTAAAGTGACAAAGTCATCTAGTTGGCCTGCGCCCTATGGAGAGGATATTTCCTGTCATAGCTGAATCAGCCTTATGTTCCGTGTCTCCAGACCCTGTTTTCCTGCTTCAATGGAATGACTTCAACTTTAGTTACATGGTTTTGTTTTCCTGATGTTTGCAAAGTTACCTCTGTCTTAAGTAGGATAGGTTCATCTTTTTTTGATGTGTTACACAGTTGCAGCTATTCATTATTGCATCTTTCAAATAAACATGAAAGTACTCTTGGGTTTCAGATCAGGAATTATTAAAAATGATTTGTAGCAAAGGAGGTTGCTTTAAATCCAGTTCAATATCATACACTTCTTCTACTTCATTCTTTGTAAAAATTAATCTTTCTAAAGTTTTCCTTCGATTTCAATTGAATATTTCTCACCTTTTCTTGATATATAATATATATTGCTAACCTTTTAAAAAACAGTACACATTTATCTCACCCATTTCCCTAATTCCTATGTCTAGACTAAAGGGCAGATCCTCCATATTAAGTTAGTTTTGAAAAAGTAAAATAAATTTATTTTCTCTTGTGACCAAAATAGTTTAGATTTTCAACCAGCCCATCAAGTGAACTTTCAAATAACCAAATTCACATTGAACTATTTTTTAGATGGAAAGTTATAATCAATGAAAATCCAGTAAAATGCATATATAAGTCTTTCAAATGTCAAAAGAGAATACCTGAACTAAGCTTTGGAATACTAAGCATTTAAAACATTCTCCATTGAAGGCATCCAACCTTTATTAAAATTTGCTTATGTGAGATCATTTAATCCATTTCTACATTGGGAGTTATTTTGGCTGGATTGCATTGGTCAATATTACCTTTATAATACTGCACTGTAAGAAAGTTTACTTGCTCCGTATGAAATTTCCAATATTTGATGGTTTTTGACCTACAAAAGCAGCAAGTTTCACTTGCTTCAAACTAAAACTGCTTTTCTTAAGCTCCTTTGAGGATTAAAGCATAGGAGAATAGGACAGAAGGAAGCTTCAGAATCCAGACCAAATTTTACTACTCATCCTCCACCCTTTCTTTTGTCATCTTCTCCCAAACTTTTATTTGCTTCCAATCTTTGTGTTGCTGAATGTTTGGGGCTCTTTAGTTGTTGAATTTGTATTGCTGTTTCAAAATCAATGGTTTTCCATCTGCTGCTTATATGCAGACAACTATGAGAGAATCATGGAACCTTTGCACTAAACCTGAAGATTGAATTAAGGGCATTCAGATTTTACCGCTTTTTCAATTAAAGAATTCCTCTACAGCAAAGGTCAGCAAACTTATTTTGGAAAGACCAGGAAGTAAATATTTCAGGCTTTGCAGGCCACGTGATCTCTGTTGCAACTCCTGGACTCTACAGTTTTCAGGCAAATGCAGCCATAGAAATCATGTAAATATATAGACATGCCTGTGTTCCAATAAAACATTATTTATGGACACTGAAATTTGAATTTCACATTCTTGTCACGTCAGGAACTGTTCTTCTTCTTTTGATTTTTCCCCCATTCATTTAAAAATGTAAACATTCTTCTTGTCTCATGAGCCACACAAAACAGGCAGCCAGATGGATTTGGTCTTCAGGTCATCTTTACCAGCCTCTACGTCACAGCATCACTGACATGGGTCATCTGACGTCATCATAAACACCTCTGTTGATGGGGAGTTGATTACACACAAGTCAGCAAATTCCTAATGCTTCATTTGCATGTATCAGAAATGTAGTAGAACCATATTATATGTGTTATTTTTTATCAAACAAAAGAAAAAGAAGGCCCCCAATAATATTTTTGCAGTGACATGATTATTATTACTTTTTTCTAAACCAGCTCTTATAGGCAATATTATCTTCCAAACCACTATGTATAATTTTCGATTATCTGCACTGCAATTGTAATATATATTTTGACTACTACCTTTGTCAAATAATACTGCATCATAGTGTTTCGTATATAGCATGTAGTTTTATAACTAGAATTTTAGATGTCACGCATAAAGAAACCTCATTTGAGTGATTATTCCATGTCATTCTTGGCTTTTACGAAATTTTAGACATGTAGGTTGCTTTCACTTGTTTCACTGACGATTGCCCTTGTGCATATTGTTAAATTTCCAACACTTATATTCATTCCTTTGGGAAGAATTCCAGAAGTGGAATTACTAATTCTGAGTATATAATCATCATAATCTTTGTTGAATTTACTAAAATATTATGGTCCCTGTATAAGTGGGGACAATATACATTAAGTCCTTTATGTGGGACAGGCAATGCGCTAAACACTTTAAATACATTATTACATCGAAACCCCACAATAGTTATGTAAAAATATAGGTCATTATCCCTGCTTGTAGAGGTAGAAACATGACTGACATTAACAGTTCAAATTAGAACTTAGGTCTATCTGACTCCAAAGCCTGTCGGGAGGCATTTTATCACCTCTTACCATTTATAAATTTGCAATGCTAATACACCCGTAAGGTAGAATGCTACTTTAATTTTTTTTCCTTCTCTCTATCAGGTGAAATTCAACTTAAGTTTTAAGTCTTATTTTAACATTAAATCTGCCACAAATTATTCCTCAAACCCAACAAGGCAGAATCTACTGGTCATTCCTCTGTGCTCCCACCTATTAGAAGTAAAGGCTTATTCCGGTGTATTATTTTTAGCATCTTGAGGAAGGTACTGTGGTACATTTATGCTGTGTCCCCCTGAGGTATCACAAAGCTTTGTATAAAGTCAGAGACCAATGCATGTCCACCCAATATTAATACAGTGGGTCAAGATCTGCTTCTGGAAGCTTCGTTTCATTGGCGTACATTCTTTATCTCTGCTATAAGTCCAGTAAATCAAATACTTTGGTCTTGTCATTATTTTATCATCTTTGTTCTCTTTTCTGGTATTTATCTCACCTCTCACCACCCTACTGCCCTGAAAATATCATTTTTGTGTACTTAGCCTCCCTCAGAATGTGTTCCTGGTTCAACTCTCTCACCAGCAGATAGCATGAGGCTGACCAAGGCCTCCATCCTCACATATTAGACTCTGTCTACTTAGGAAAACTAGAGACTGAAAATGAGATCAGGGCCACTCTTGTAGAAATTAGAAACCTTAGCAAACCACAAATGGCACAGATTTTAACTGGCAGATTATTTCTTATTAAAACATTTTAAAATAGTTCTAGTTGTAAGTTGACTCAGATCTGGAAAGGTATGTGATAGAGCTGTTTTCATTGGGGGTTCTAAGTCTAAACATGTGGCTCTGTGGAGAATTAATCTGCTCTGCTGTCATTGTTTTAGCATCATTATCATCATGATCATCACATTGTTGTAGTTTCCAGTCACCTCTTAGGCACTAATTGAACAGTAAGGTTGCATCACCGTTGTTGGTGCTGCTTAGGTAGTATTTTCACCTCTTTACATATTGTGGATCATTTTCTTACTGACTCTCTCTGCCCTCTATATTCTACACATCTTGGATAGGATGTGATTTGTAAAAAGGAATATACAAATTATGCCCCCAAAATGTAGAAATTTAACAATCTGATGTTATATAAAAACTGTTGATAATTCAACTTTGTCCTAGAAAAATTATATTCAAGTTATAGTCTCACTACCCTGAAATTTTTTATTGAGTTTTGTCAGAAATATAAACAGTGTACAAGTCATGGTATATATCCAGCTATATTTCAACCATCACTATGTTCTTCAAATTCTAGAAATCTCTATGGGTAAATATCAATAATTTTTATATGAGGCGTTTATTACAATTCTGAAAATATATTGTGTCTGAAACTTCATGGTTTGTTAATCATGTATGTATTATGTGGGGAAGATATTTGTATAAAATACTATTCATTTGCTTCAATTAGTATAGAATAAAAACATTTATAGAATTGTGTTTTAAATTTAGAATATAATCTTAGAGAATGTTATTTTTATTTGACACAGGTTTTTTTCATATGTTAGACAATTTGTAATTGGATAAGACAATCTTCAGTTGAATAAAATACTATAGCTGCATTCCTTACCACATATAGGAATCAACTCTTACTTAATAACAAGAAGGTGTATGTTTGCTAATGAGAAGTTTACATAATGCAGTTTAACTTTATGTTCTGCTTACCTTTATGCTGAACAAAACTGTTTGAATTTACAAAAAAATCAGAGGAAAAAGTGCTCTGCTGATAAGCCCAGTAAAGATGATGAATAATGAATGTTGGAATGTTATTATAGAATAAAGCCACAAGCTATGATATATCTTGCTGCTAAATTATTTTAAATGCTGTCTGATAATTATATACTTGTTTTAAGTCTACATCTGTACATGTTAAAATTGAAATCAGAGTTTCTAATCAATACTAATTTTTCCTTCTTGGTTGGGTGGGAGGAGAATGTTCATGATAGAGAATATGTTTTACAGTTAGAATGTTAAAAGAAAATCATGTTTAAATTAATAGACGTTTGTTTAGGGCAAGTGGTACTCCAGGGCAGGGATTACTGAGGAAATTTTAGAAAAACATTGAAGTAAGACTATGATGATTAATGGAATTATTACCCTGATGTATTCTGTGGAAAGAATTAAGGGGGAAAATACATTTTATCATTAAGGAAACAAAATATGAATTGCATATTTAACACTTCATTAAATATGTAGATTGCTGTGAAATCTGGTGAGAAAGTTAAGGATAGTGAGATGCCATGAAGCCATCATCCAACACACGTTCATTTGTTCTATCCATGATAAAGTGAGAAAAATTAGAAAAGAGCCGGAGAGCCAGAGTTAGACAGACATGAAAAATGGGACATTGGAAACAAAAGCAAATCGCTGAGGATACGTATTTCCAAAGGTAAACTAGGGACCATTGTAACCACTCTGAAATACAAAATATCATTTCTGTAAACTGTGAAATACTGTAAGCTGCATTTAATAGTGAAAATTATGTTAAATGTTATAGCAATGCCAAATGAAGTGATTGGCCACTGCTTGTTTCTTGCATTTTTGATCCAAGTGCACATTTCTTATTGTTGTCTTCCCATTCAGATTCACAAGTGGTCAGACAACCTCTATCTCAGATATATTACGTAAACTTCCAATCATACGCATGTCTTTGGTGGTTTTGATTTGAATTCATGATTCTACAGTCTCTGTTCCCCAGGATTATTTAACTTATTAAGATGATACTTGTAAATCTATTTTTAATATTTGTGAAAGTCAAAACTCTCCTTTGTAATTTGCATATTTAACTCTTTTTTCAAATATAATACAATGTAATACTAATGGAGCAGCTATAGGTGCTTGACACTGTGGTTAATAGTTTTACATGTATTTTTTTAAATATTAATAATAAATCCGTTTGGGGTACATATTTTATGATTAAAAAATTAGAAACCAGAGAAGTTAAGTAACTTCCCTTGAGTTTTATACCTACTGCTCACAGTTCTATAAAGCTTACTCTGTACTTAATTCTACTATTAGTGAAAAGACATTCAATTTTTGTAAAATGATTTATTGGAGGGTTTGAGGATCCACTCAGTGATAAATACCCTGACGCTCTATGCAAACCCTATTTTGAGAAAGAACACAATTTAAAGATTCTCTTCTAAGTGCCTAACAGCAACGTTGTATTTTGGAAGTTCTAAGTTAATTTATTCAATTGTTTCTTCTCTAGTTGTTGTTATCCAATTGCTGCATGAGTTTTAACCAACTGAGTGACTGATTTTAAAATTTTCAGTTTTCAGGTTGGCTTGCATACAAACTAAATCTAAGAGATTGCTTGAGAAACTGAACGCCAATGGCCTAAATGCCCTTAGCTGGTACAGTTGTGATGCTCAGTGCTAATTTCACTGTAATAGATATAGAAATAGAAATAAAAATAGTTTTAACCATTATATTTTGGTTAACTCATTAACCAATTGGCTTTTCTTTTCTTACAGAATTGTGGTATCTGATAGCAATGTAAGCAAATATAATTTTTCAAAAGGGGAACCAGAATTTATGTAGATGCATAGATAACTCCATAATCACCACTTCTCACAATCACAATCTTCTTGCCTGAGAAAAACTGTTGTTTTAATGGAGAACATAAAGTTTCATTAAGATACAGATTTTTTTTCAGCTGATTCTTCTTTATTTCTGTAAAATTCAGTAGTCTAGAAAAACTTTATCTTGGAAAACATGTAGTAAACTTGATTGACCATATTAGCTTTGCTCCACCATTAGGCCATTATACCGAAACTCTTAGCTGTCAGATTCAATTCAGACTTTAATTAAATTGCCCTGTGGTCTGACCTGAAAGAGTGAATGTCTCAGGACTTCGCAGGAATTAACATGATGGTTATTGCTGAAGTAGATAGAAGGAATGGAAAATCATTTAAAACTAGTTAGTGTAAAAGCCCTATTTTGGGTATTTCCCATGTTTTGCAAGCATCAGCTCTTTCTGACCTTTAGCCTTCCAAAAATCACTCTAACCATTTTATCTCCCTTTTTCATGCACATCTTTGCCAAATGCCCCTCCTTCCATATTCAGTATTCAGTCATTTTCTTGTGAATTCTAGAACAACCAAAAATAGTTCTTGTATGTCTACTAGGTGCTTTAACACCTATGCTGGACACTGTACAGATCATCGTGAGCAAAACAGGCATTGCATCCACCCTCAAGAAGCTTATATTCCACCATGGGAGACAGATGTTCATCAACACAGTCTTTGCATATGTCATAACAAGTTACTATAAGTGCTACAAAAATGTATGTGCAATATGCAAATACATTGGAGGGTACTGGGAAAATATGTAACAGAGGATCTTATACAGGCTTTTCTAGGAAATTGACATTTGAGTTGAGATCTAAATGAGGCACAGGAATTCACTGGGCGAAGTGGGGGATGGTGGAGGATTGAGTGCTGGTGATCCCAAACTGGGGAACAATATAGACAAGACCTACAAAAGGAAGAGGCAAGGCTTTCAGAAACTGAAGAATGGGTTTTGGGGCTAGATCAGTGAAGCAGAGTGGGGGTGTGAAGGGAGCTAGAGAGATGAACAGCAGCAGTTCCCAGAGGCCCTGCAAGTCATTCTAAGGCCTCAAATCTGAGCTCATTAGAAAATTCTATGTGCAACCAGCCTTATTAGGGTCATTTAATGACTTCTTAGTTTATTCCTCTTGAAATAATTTAAGGATACCTAGTTGTAATGTGTTTTTAAGTAGGAATGCTCTTTCTTGTGAAGTCATTTTCTGTTTTAGAATTTCTGCCAGTTAGGTCATAGCTATTTTTCCTTTGGTTTTTCTTTGTTTCATTCTTTCTATTACTTTCTTCCACCTTTTCTGCTTTTGCAAATAATTTTCATGTGTATTCACAGTCCTCATCTCTCTGCTCTGTGATTATGGCACTTCAACGTGTCACGGTCCTTTTCTCCACGTTTTCTTGCTATACCCGTCTCATCTTCCAGTTCTTTCTTTTTGGCTGGAATTAAGTCCTGAGTAGTCATTTTTCTCATTGCTTTCTTTACTTTCTGGATGATGGAATCATCAGTGAGGCACATCAGGAACATATCAGATGATGGGCTCTCAGCTGAATCACACTTTGAGCAGATGCATGGGTAATTGAAGCTTCCCGTCCCTGAAGTGCCTTCCCTGTATGCCATTTTTAAATATTTCACAGAAAAGATTGACCCACAGTTTTCCTTCATGCGATTGGTTTGTATTCTATTCCTGTAATAACACTTTCATTTTTCTTTTGTTTTGTTCTTAACCAATTGCTTTCTGTTGTGTTTTCTTTTAAAACACTTTTAGGTTTAACTTTTTAATACATGTTCAATCTCTAGAACACTACAACTAATGATTCTAACTAATAGAACAATTAAGCACAGTGTAACAAAACCATAATTTGTAAATATTTAATATTTTTAAGAAGCATTTCCAAGTTGATGAAAAACTGTATACATAATAAACAGGCAAATACTAGTTAGTTTCAAGTTCTATCAAGTTTATAGTCAGCAATTTCAGTTTTGTGGGGTTCTTCAAAATGTTTTGTTAAATCTACAACATTGTTTACTATGGCAAGGAAAAGGACTGGAAAACTTGCCCCCTGCTTGTTGAACTCTCTACATTCTTATGATACCACTTGACATTACTTAGTTGTGGGTTATTTAAGATAATCAGTTATTTGTTCAGTGAGACAACATTGCTCTGTAAGAGGGTCCTACAAGACTGGGAGGGGAGCTCAGTGATCAGATATTCAATCAGATCTTCTTGCATTTCCCTTAGTAACATGATACTCTGGGCCAGGCTCATTCCTGTAATCCCAGCACTTTGGGAAGCTAAGGCAGGTGGATCACCTGAGGTCAGGAGTTTGAGACCAGCCTGGTCAACATAGTGAAACCCCATCTCTACAAAAAATACAAAAATTAGCCGGGCGTGTGTGGTGGCACATGCCTGTAGTCCCAGCTACTTTGGAGGCTGAGGCAGGAGAATAGCTTGAACCCAGGAGGCGGAGGTTGCAGTGAGCTAAGATCTTGCCACTGCACTCTAGCCTGGGCAGCAGAGCGAGACTCCATCTCAAAAAAAAAAAAAAATGATGCTATCATCATCATCATTTTCATTTTTAAATATTTCTCCAAACATAAAATATCCTGTTTTAACTACTTTTAATATATCTTGTAACTTTTTTAAACCTAGAAATTTAAAACTAATGGTAAGTCACTCTATTATCAAAGCAGTAATCTAAAATTATCCAGGAAAATAATCTTTTATCTGAGATCTGGCACATAGTAATTTGCTGATCTACCAAAGATGTATGGATTTTACCGAAATAATAGTTTTCATGAGGTTAGGAGTTTTATTTTGTTATCCTTTTTGCAAAATAGTACCTTTCTTTTTCACAGAGAATTTCTTCTCCCATTAACATCACGGTAGATAACTCAGTTGATGGTGACTGTCATATGCTGTTTAAGTTCTAAGGGCACTCTAAGTGTCATCTTGGCTCTGACATTGCCAAGTATGACTTGGGTTTTCTTTGCTTGGAAAGTTCTTGCATGGTGCTCTCTCACCACATATTCCCATCCCCTGAAATTGCATGTTTTCATTTCTTAGCAACTTTTTCTTTATTGGTACTCATCTTATAGGTCTTCCCATTTGTTGGGTTTGATGTTTGGCTCAATATTGTCACTAAAGCAACACCACCAGCGATTTTCCAGGCCAAAGTATTACATT
Source organism: Pan troglodytes (assembly GCF_028858775.2). Taxonomy (NCBI): domain Eukaryota; kingdom Metazoa; phylum Chordata; class Mammalia; order Primates; family Hominidae; genus Pan; species Pan troglodytes. The sequence goes on from NC_072415.2 coordinate 63,187,942, forward strand.
AAACAAAAGGTTCCATAGAATACACTCTCATGGTGCTGTAGTTGCTTTCATTGCTCAGTCTGGTTCCTGGAGCACCAAGCATTAGACCTTAACCACGCCATCTCAACACAGATTTGGACCACACGCAGCTCCAAAGTGTACACACAGACACAGTGCTTCTTTTATACTACCATTGACTAACTTGACACATGAGTTCCCAGAGATAAGCACATCATATACAAGAGATAAATGGAGTTTGTGGATAATCTTTTTTAGTTCACCACAGTGTATGAAACAAATACATTATACATCTGCCTGCAGGGAGCATGTGCTGATGTAGGAAGACACACATTGAACAAGTAACTGCAAGTTATTGAGCGTATACAAGGAGAGGTTGCGTGAGGATATGTGAATTCAGGAGGAAGGAACCTCACCTGTTAATGAACTTTTCTTCAGAGGAAGAGATATTTTAAAGAGACATGAAAGAAATTCCAGCTAACCAGATAAAAGGACTAGGGATTGAGAGGCAGAGACAATAGTATGGGTGAGTTCAAAAAACCAGAATGTGGTATTCTACACAAGCTGGAGATTTTAAATTCACAATTTTTGCATGTATTTTGCATACTAACATAAGACTTCTTGTTGTAAGGATTTCTTTGGCTTTCACCCCTGGGATACTATTTGTGCCTAGGATTTTTGAGAAGGTAGCAAAACATTTCTATAATGCCTCAACTCTCTATAGTGAGTACATTACCTAACTGGAGTGAGATAGTCCACAGATGATGCAACCTTTGCAAGCTGGAAAGCAGTTTCCTCTTATTTTATCATGGAAATTAGGTATTTCATTGTGACAGTTACATGAGGCATTATGTTGAGCTGTTGCTAGGAGCAGTTAGTATTATCTTTTTGGGCTTTAAAAGCACAGAAAACAGTTGGGGGAAAGTGGAGCTATTTTGGAATAGCACAAACAATCTGGGTTGGTCATTGATTTTCTTATGAATCTCATTTGACTGTTCCAGATAAATACAAAATATTTGGAGAATAAAAGAGTACAGATTCATACATATCACTGAAAACTGTTCATCTTAAAGTTCGTGTTCTTTGTTGTCATCATTTTCTTGTAATGCTGGCAGAATCCAGATGCTCAGGTCAAATAAGACCATAGTGAGAAATAAACTGTGGTGACATTTGAGTTGACAGACATAATTCTGACACGTAGAAATTATTGGGAAGAAAAACAAAAATCGAAACTCACAAATGAGAACTTAAAATGAGGTTATGCTGTCTACTTCAGAATTATTTTATCACACACCCAGTACTTTTATGCCAAATATGCCTGGGTTTATGCAATTTAAGGACACAAAAGAGAAAGATAAGTTCTTCGAGGCTTTCCAGGAGCCAAAGTCTGGCAACTGTAGGTGCATCTCTTTCAGACTGAACACATATTATAGATCAGTTTTAATGACACTTTTTGGAAGGATTTACTCAAATAAGTGATACTCCCTAAAATATGAGACTAGCTTTTGATCGTTGTTTTTTTTTTCATTTAAATTTTTTTTTCATTTTTATTTTATTTTTTGTAGAAATGGGGGTCTCGTTATGTTGCCTGGTCTGGTCTTGAACTCTTGGCCTCAAGTGATCCTCCCACCTGAGCCTCCCAAAGTGCTGGGGTTACAGGCAGAACAAACTGTGCCCTGCTTAGGTTTTAATTCTTAATGGTCGTCAGGATTATTCGGATAGAGCTTCCGATTCCCTCATACTTTCCTAGAAATCAACAAGGCACAGAAGCCCTAAAATTTGCCTTGCTGCTCTACATTAAACTAGCTTCAGATATTGCCAGTGTTCTCCCAGTCTGCAGGGTCCCTAGAAATCCACATTCAATGGTTTTAAATTCTGCAAATGTTGCCTATGGGAGGGTGGCTCTGATTCCCACTATCACCAGTCCCATTTAAGGATTTTTGGTTTTATAATTTGCATCATTTGGATCTGTTTATGTTTGGCAGAAATAAAATGTATGACTTTGAACAAATAATAGCCACTAGAATATTAACTTCAATATCTACATAAATATTTTTCTTTAAAGTAGTTACTTTGGAAAATTACTTTGAATGTTTCTGGAATTCTGCCTTTTAGAAGTGGTGCCAGAGTCAGCTCACAAGCTGCACAGTGAAAACACTGTCACTGCTTTATAGTCGAACCTTATTTTCCCTATAAATCCAAACAGTGTGCCATTCAACTGGAACACCAAACTATTCAGTACCTATGGCACCAAATTATTTTTGTTTCTATATGTTTCTTCTTAAAATCGATCATTCTGAAGTATCAAAATGTCTCATAGCTTAAGTATTTATAAACAACAGACTCTAAGAACAATTTCAAAAAAGTTCCCCAAATTGTTTTAATAACCTCATATTCTTTACTTGCATAAACATAGCTGGCAAAGAGACTCCTTGAAAAAGACAACACTCATTTAAGTGTTAAGCTATGTTACTTATGTTAAACTTATTAATGAATAAACCTAAGGTCACACAATCACGTGTCTTAAAGGCAATGGTTTCAACTTCTTTTCTCACTTACCTTAGTACGAAAATAGCATACATTTTTTAATGTCTGCCCTGTATCATGCACTTTGCTAAAGATTTTACATAACCATGTTTATTTGTCTCTAAGTTTTTATTGGTAGTCATTTTGCTAAAAATAATGTGGCTAGTCTTGAAGAGATGTTGCATAGAAAGATCAGTGTACAAACTCAGCTTAACTTGGCTTCAAAGCGTATTTTTCCTTCTAATATTTGATGGTAATGATGAGAGATTTTACTCCTCTCTCTTTCCTTCCTTGCATCCATCCTGTCCTGATGACAATAGTGACATCTGAGGATGGGCTATCAGCTTTCAGCATTTGCAAACCATTTCTTCTGAAACTCTTAGTACCCAGTGTTTTCAAAGCACCATAGTGTTAACTTTCTCTTTTAGCTTTTGTTTTGCTCTTTTGATTGCATTGACTTTAAAATTAGTTTTATTGTTATTAAATAAATTATTAAAGCATATTTTTAGAATCCTATTAAACTCAGAAAGTGGAAGGATAAGGCTAGGGAGGAAGGAGGCAAAGGAAAATTATACTGGTTTCAATTTTGAAGACTTGCCTTCCTGAAACAGTCACTGTTAAAATGTTAGTACTTACTTTTAATATTTGCCTCTCTATGTCTATGTGTATACACACACACACACACACACACACACACACATATATATATATATATATATATATATATATATATATATATATATATTATTTGGAGTCTTGCTTTGTCATCCAGGCTGGAGAGCAGTGGTGCGATGTCAGCACACTGCAACCTGCATCTCCCAGGTTCAAGCTATTCTCCTGCCTCAGTTTCCTGAGTAGCTGGGACTCCAGGCATATGCCACCATGCCTGGCTAATTTTTGTGTTTTTAGTGGAGATGACATTTCACCCTGTTGGCCAGGCTGGTCTCAAACTCCTGACCTCAAGTGATCTTCACACCTCAGCCTCCCAAAGTGCTAGGATTATAGGCATGAGACACTGTTCTCAGCCTCTATATTCTTAAATAATATTCATGAATAGGCATATCTTTTAGATGTTATCTATTGATTTCCATTATGGAAGGTGAATATTTTAAGTTTTCTACCCTCGCACTTTTCTTTCTTCATGTAACTTTTCATTTTCATTTGAGGCATAATTAATACACAAGAAAATGCACACATCTCAAGTGTTGAGTTCACTGAATTTTGACAATTTTATATACATCTGTAAATACCATCCAAAATAAGACATAGGGCATTTTTATTCCTCTAGAAAGTTCTCCCATGATCCTATACATAAGTTTATTATTCCCCTCTCCCTCATATACACATACACCATTGTCTGATTTCTAACACCATTGCATAGTTTTATCTGTATTTAGATTTTATATAAATGGGAATGAACATTATTTCCTCTTTTTTCTGGCTTTTTTCTTTACACTAAAATGTTTGAGGTTCATCCATGGTTGTGTGTGTACCAATACTTCATTCTTATTTTTTTGCTGAGTAGTATTCAATTACATAGGCAAGTCCTAATGTATTTATCTACTATCTACTATTTTGTTGATTAATATCTGAACACTTTCTAATTTTTGACTATTATTAATAAAAGCTGCTATGAACATTCACAGACAGATCTTTGTTAGCACTTAGGTTTTCATTTCTTTTGGGTAAAAATGTAGGAATAGAATTGCTAGGCCATATAAAAAACAGATGTATAACTTTATAAACATCTAAACCCTAAAGTAGTTCTACAACATAACGAAAATAAAATACCATTTTACAATTCTTCCAGAAATGGATGAGAAGCCTATTCATCTTCATCAATATTTAGTGTTGGATTTTAACCACTAGTCTTAAATTTCTTTACGTGTTTCTTGTGTTATCTGTTTCCCTAGGTTCCTTTTTACTTTTTTACTTTTTGTTTGTCTATTTTTCTTGTAGGAAGCGTTCCTCAGATTCTAGCAATTGCAGACTACCCATTCATATTTAAAAGTGAAGCACTAAAAATATAATTGAAAATTGTGTTAGTAGGCAACATTACTAAATGAGGTTTCACTTTAGAACAACCAGGTGACCATCTGGCTTTTGAGGATGGTCTCCTAAAGAGCAGCTTTTTAAAGTCTTTACTCTGGGGTGGCTCAGATTTCCCAGAGAAAAAAAAACATCCTCTTATCTTTCACTTTGGATCTATAAATGTGGTTCCCAGGTTATAGAGCCCGGTGGATAAAGAGGTATAGGATTTCTGTTCTGTATACAGATTTTATTTTTCTTTTTGTTTGCCGTCTCAAAACTCTGTCTTCCTTTTCTGTGGATTTGTTGTCTCCAAGTCTAGGGATTTTAAGGTTAAGTTCTCCCCATGTGATACCTATTCTCTCCTTTCCAGGTAGAGAAAACCCACTAAGTTGACGTATGTGGTGGAGATGGGAATAGAGAGAGCAGGGTGTGCCTAACACAAAATTCCAAACAATTGTCTTGTTTTCAACCCCTGACTTACTCTGGTCTTCTGTATTATCAGGCTGTCCTGGGATCTGTGGGGTGGGTCCTTTGCTTCCCAACCATGTCTTACCTTAGTGTCCTTAGGTTTGTGCTTTTTCAGCTCTGCTGAAAAACATTCTCTACCTGTCTTCTCTTCACATTCCATAATCCTTGATTATGTGTGTTTTCTACTTTCCTGAAATGTATTGTTTTTTTTCTCGATTTCTGTGTTTTGGGGGCTTAATGTGTTTTCAAGTTTTAATTGTACACGGGATGTTCAGATTACACTGTACTTGAGGCTTGAGGGCGATCGAATTAGAGAAAAACTGTATTTGCTGATGAACAGCAAATGTAGTGTTTCTGAAGAGTTAAGCCTAATGGGGCCATTTAGTTCATTTTCAAGAATGCTTAAAAGGCTGCTTTAGAAAATAACACAAAGGAACTTCAGAACCTCAGAATAGGGGTGGCACCCAGACTCTCTTCATCATGAGGGTTTTGAGGGTAAAAGTTCAAACAAAAGATACATTCACCTTTTAAAATGTAAATGAACTGCAACATCAGCATAATTTTCTTGTACTATCTTTGAAAAAAATACAAGCACATCCACAGTTTTTCTTTATTCTCTCAAGAAGGGCTTTGAAAACCCATAATTATAGAATTTATTAAGGAAAAATAACTAATAAATACTTCTGTAGAAGAATATTCAAAAGCCTAAGGATCGCTAGACAAAATATCTCATTTTTAGATCAAATCTTGGAAAGATGCAAAAGTTGTTACCGACAAAGATAAGTTATAAATTAAGCATATTGGAAACAAGAGGAAGGATAAAACCTGACAAATTATTGACGTTGCAGGAGGTAACCAAGGAAGGCTCTGCTCAAATGGCACTTTGATGACCTGGCTTTGTGTGTGATGGTTGATGTGCGTGATCACAGGAAAAATTTCCCACATATATCAGTAAACATATATAATCAAGAACCTATGACATGCCCATCACTGTGTAGGCTATAAAGAAATATGAGCACACTCATGATTTCAAACAAGGTTACTTTGGTGGAAAAGACAGTCAAATAAAGAGATGACATAAGGGAATAGATTCTGAGTGCCAACCAAGTGATACAGACAGTAAGTGTCACCTTAACTCAGAAGAGACAGAGAAAATCATAGGTAGGCAGAGAATTGAGTCAGCACAGCAAAGGCGGAATTTGTCTTGGTCTTAAAAATAAATCGGTGCAAATCAAAATGGATGATTTAAATTTTACAGCCTATAATGGCACTTGGCAAACATGGTATCATTGTCTCTAAGTGATTTTTTTTTCTTTTTTTTTTTTTTTTTTTTTTTTTTTTAGCTATATTACCCTTTGGCTAAGGCTAAGACAGATTCTTGCAGTTCATTATTGTTTAGCAGATAGCAAGCTTTTTAGACACTTTTATAGTGAAAGTATGTCTTCTCGCTTTATTTATATACTTATAGAATCATATTTGAAGGCATAATCACCAACTGCCAAATTTGAGGACCTTGGCAGATGGAGACAGATTTCCCAGGGAAAATTTGAAATGGCGGGGAGTCTAACCAGTGATGTGCTGATAAGAAAAACATCCCTGATTTGGAGAATTTGCCAGTTTCTGTGATACAAATAGTCTCACCCTTGCCAATTTCAATCTACTAACTTGGGGTTATTGAATCCTGACGTGGAAAGAGTTGAGCATGATGAGTCGACCTGAGCTGCTGTAGGCTTGCTCCAGCACACTGCGGAAGCTATCAGACATTCACATTTCACCTAGAAAGATGTGGGGAGGGATGCTGATCCACGCTTAAGTCCTTCCCCTTTGCATTCTGATCCTCACTTGGTCTTCCAACCATTGTTCTTTTTCAGATATATGGCTCTTGTGACAAGATTATAAAGGTCAAAGATGCTTTATCCCAATATGTATCTTATTCATTTAGGCTGTCAAATATAATTTAGTTTGTTATCCATAGCAGCAGTGCCTCATTGCTTGAGCAGGCATGCGGCAGTGATGTGAGGAGCAGGAGAGAGTGGTGTCAGGACCTGAAAGGGTGTGCACCTGTGGTGCAGCTGTTTATTATGACTTGTTCCTGACGCAAGCATGTCAGGCCGGGGTTCATCTTCCAAAAATAGGGGTAGCAATTCCAGAGTCCTCCACTGATTTATGGAGAAGGACCCATCATTCTGTAACTCCGAAAGCTATACCAAGAACATGTTATTCATGTGAGACTTCATTTCCTATAATGGATCTGGGACAAAACTTGTAGTCATATTTACAAGCCATGAGTGCCTGCACCACTGTGGTGGCATCCCATTACTAGGATATTTACCTAGAGCTATATGAAGCAGAATCATCAAACCATAAGTGAGAATCTTGTTAGAGTTTGTTTAGCCACAGGCCTACTATTAGGGAAGTACTAACTCCCTTCATCTAAATTTCTACATACTCTAATAGTCTTCTTAGTTATCACATGGCATTGACCATTTTCTTGTTGTCTGTATGAGCTCCTGCTGCAACGGCAGTTATGAAATCTGACTGAGTTTGTGCCAAGGCACAGCTGTTCTCACTGGTCTTGCAGATGCCCAGCAAGTTGCTGGGAATACCCAGATGAAGCCTAAAGCTGCTCCAGATATAAAACTGTCCACACTAGTACAACTTAAATGTAGTACAAATGCTGTAAGTTTGCAATATCCCTCAGAGATTTTAATGGAAAATCCAAGTACTGTTTTAGTTTTTTTCCTTTTCTTTTGCTGATAACCCCTTTTACAAGATTTAAAGATGAGTCCACAGGGTTGGACTGAGTTCAGTGGTAACACATTCTCTACCCCTTTGCCCTGAGATACTTTCCTAGAATCACACATGTGTGTTTTACTCCTTTCCTGGGAGTATTCTGGTTTTGATCCCTTAACCTATTCACCAAGGGAGCTCTAAGTAATATCATCCACCACTTTCATGGGCCACTAACATTTCATAAAGATTGCAAAAGAGATAAAACAGAAAACTATTAGTGGTACATTAGCTACAACTCCATTCTCTTCCTTTTCACTGAACACAGTGAACAGAAAGACTCATTGGCTTGAGAGCCATTGTGCTGAAAGGCTTGTTTATGAGTTCCCAACATCTTCAAACAGGAAACCACTCAAGAGAAGTCCAGATAAAAGTCAAGGGTTAATTAAAGCCAGGAGATACAACAATAATGCCAGCTATGAAAAGCTGAGCCAGGTCATACAAAGAAGAATAAAATTCAGAGTTTAGATGTTGGAATTAAGAAGGCATGTCAGTTAGGACGGAAAAATAGTTGAGAGTAGAGACCATGAATATTACTGGAGAGCAAGAGACTATTTTTATGGAGTACCAGCTAGGTTAATGGAGTCAGATGGGGTGGGATATGTGAACTGTCTAGAATTATTTATTTTCAGCCAGTCATACTCATAACTGCAAAAAGGACAAGTTGAGGCTGTGCCTCTCTTTAGAATGTCTGCATTTTAAATATGTATTTACAGCAAATGATATTTTGCTGTACTGCAGGTTTATTAGAACACTAGCATATGTGTTGACAAGGCAAAGGTATATTAAATATCTTTCTGGAGAGTCAATCCTGATAAAGCAGGACATGCACTTAATTATAGTCATTTAACAGTGGCTTTTCTAATTTAATTATAGTTTTATATAATCTATGCATGACAAGTCTGAATAATAATAAAGTAGGAATTATAGGCTGAATATGGAGAAGGTTTTGGACCCTGCCTGCTTCTAAACTACACTCTCAATCTGGATTATATATAAGCATATATAAATAACATACACTCCTCTCAAGAATGCTGCATTACTAGAGCCTTACACTGTTCTTAAATATGAAGGAGATTTGTTTTCAGGTTATTGGAGATACAGAGATTCACAGAACTGCCTTGAGGGACGCATTTTTTATGTACAAATATAGCTTTTACCTAGCCGGTTGGTAGGTCAAAACCCAATGGCCCAGGGAAATGGTTTATCTCTTAGCTCAGAATTTGACTCTGTGGTGGGTAGACTATAGTTAAAAGAAATTATTTTTTCAACATTGGTCAGAAAGTTATTTCCTTATAGTGACTTATTTTGTCCATTCACTTGTACCTAGAGGTTTCAAAAGACAGACACATTGAACCTGTGGCTGGAGGTGGGGCTTACAGAAGCAAGAGTGACAGTCTTCACCATCAAATGCAGTTGACGTTTGCAAACGACAGGAGACAAACCGGAAATTTTATTCCCTCAATTCCTAGCAGCTGATTCTGACTCATTCATGCCAATATTGTAACTGTTGTCACTCTTCAGAGTCCCTCTGGGACATTAGTACTAGGTTGTCAGTTGTCCTGTAGTTAGGCATCTATGACGTGAACACCAATAGGAACCTATAATTGCTAGAAACTCTTATTCATTTGTTTTAGTGTGTTGAAATCCATTATATTTGTAATGGATTTTCCAAGTCTCACTATTTGCCAGACACCCTCTCTGCACCCTTGCTTCTCAGCTTATTGGAACAGACTGACGGGAAAACTGTGCTGCTCTCTTGGTTTCTAGGGTGGAATTTCAGGGGAGAATGATGGGAGAGGCAGGTAATAAAAAAGCCTCCTTCCAGAGATGATATAACTTGGCAGCCTTAAGCTCAAGAGATGGAGGTGGGATCAGGATGAAATAAGAGCATGGGAAATCAGGATTCATCACACAAATAAATTTTCCATTAATGTTTGTGGATTAAGGATAATAAGGGAAAGAATGCCAGCAAAAAACATGTATATTTTATGCAGGAAAGGCAATAAAATTTGATATTTTGATTTTTACACTCTTTATCCCACATCTGAATATAATTGTCTAGGATTGCAGGAATTATTTTCTGCAAGTGTTGCTGGTAATTCTTCAGTTTTCTTCCAATATGGGTACAGTTACGAATATTGCCACCTAGGGCTGACAGCTGCTTTCAACTGGACAAGGTTTTATGGTTTCTTTGTCTTTTCCCCAACCCACAAATGTTCTCAAACCTCTTGCATTTATTTATGTTATTTTACTTTGCATGAATGGGGGAAGAAACAGTGTTCAGCAATTCAATGATGGCTGAATGGAATAACAGAATTTCATTTCCTAAGGGAACATTTGAGAGTGATTGAATCACCCTCAATCTACAAGCCACATTTTTGCACTATTTTTCTACTTGACTAATTGATTATGACAGGTGTCACCCAAGCTTTGCAGCTTAGGCTGTCCCCATGCTAAGACAGAGCCATAGCAAGCAACTTCTGTTGATGAAATATAAAAGCTATGTATGGTTATTTTTCCTTATTGATTTTCTAGTATATGACGTCAGTTAATTACTGAGAGCCATTCACTGTATACATGTAAGTAGTCATTATAACCATATTTTCAATTGATTTTTTCCCTACAAACATAATCAGTTATTTGTTTGAGCTGAACAGAAATGTAAATATCTGCGGTTATAAAAAAATTGGATGTGTATGTGTATGTGTGTATGTATTATATGGGTATATTCTTTATGGGCATGTGATTTTGTATATATATATATACACACACACACACACATGCATATATACACACACATACATACACACTAGATATAATCAATATTATATGCCCATCGGGAATATACTCCCTGTAACATATGTACAGGTGTGTTTGTGTGTTGTGAACAGAGAAAGAACAGCACATGTCATGGCCATGCTAACAATTCTGGTTATTATACCAAAAGGGAGATTTCTAAAGTATTGAGCTTTAAGTATATTGCATTTTTAGTTTCACAAGACAATGAAAAATTTAGCCTATCTACCTTATGTGGAGGGAAAGAAGCCAGATACACCAAAAATTTATTTGTATAAGTCTACTTATATAAAATTCTAGGAGATGACAACTGAATATATAGTAACAGAAAGAAGATCACAGGTTGCTAGGAACTGGAGGTGGCAGGAGGGATGGACTACAAAGAGTTATGAGGAAACTTTAGGGTTGATAAGGTATCTTGTGTCTCTTGCTTGTGGTGGTGATTTTTTGGTTGATGTACCTGTCAGGATTCATCAAATTGTATATGGGCACAGTTTGTTGAACAGAAATCATGTCTCAATAAAGTTGTTTTAAAAATGAGGAAATGTATGTCTCAGCATTTGAACACTATTTGGAGAATTACTACAAATTTTCCATGTTTCTAATAATATTAAATCATTTCTACATATGGCAGAAACTTCATATTTCTCAGAATATACTCTTGGAATGGAAGTGATTATATCCATGATATATATTGAATGTCCAGGCCCTAAAGGGCCATTTGGAAGACATTTGAGTTTTTTTCTAGTTGACTTGTTAATTTCTACTTACCTAGGAAGAGGAGAGCAATAACTAACCTTTGAAAATTTCTCATATTGACCTACATGATAGACTGATATATTCATTTTCAATTAGTGTATAACAAATTACTACAAACTTAGCAACTTAACATAACACACATTTATTATTTCAAAATTTCCATGTGTCAGGAGTCCAAGCACAGCTTTGCTGAATCTGAGGTCTCCCCAGGCTCCAATCCACGTATTGGCCAAGGTTGAGGTCTCATCAGAGGCTTGACTGGTGAATGATCCACTTCCAATCTCTCAGATTATTGGCAGAATTCTTCTGCATGTGGCCATAGGTCTGAGTTCCCCATGTCCTTGCTGACTGATACCTGATGACTATCCTCAGAACTTTGAGGCCACTCAGCGTTCCCGGCCATGTAGGCTCTCCATAGGAAGCTCACAACATGAAAGCTCACTACTTTGGGATCAGCAGAAGCTCTTCTTTCAGTCTGCTATGACATAGCTTTGTAAAATGTTACTTAACTATGAAGGTAACCACCTTTGCCATGGAATGTAATCTAACCAAGAGAGTAACTGTTTTATAAATTTTGCTATATTGTATTGACTAGAAATCCAACTGTACTCAGTGGAAGTACAGTCATCTTAGATGGCTTGGGCCACTTTAGTGCATATCTACCTCAGTTGTTTTATAGAGGACCCTTGAAATAAGTAACTGTCTAATAATATATTTAATAAAGAAATATTTGAATAAATTTATATACATATACTTAATAATTTTAGCAGAATGTCATTCAATTTTAAATAAGAATAATATTACTATTTTTTTTTCAAGACAAGGTCTCACTCTGTCACCTAGGATGGAGTGCAGTGGCATGATCATGGCTCACTGCAGTTGCTGCCTCCTGGGCTCAAGCGGTCTTCCCACCTCAGCTTCCCCAGTAGCTGGGACTACTGGTGCATGCCACCATGCCTGGCTAACTGTTTTTTTTTTTTTTTAATTTTTGTTTCGTAGAGACAGGATTTTGCAATGTTACCCAGGGTGGTCTTAAACTCCTGGGCTTAAGTGATCAGTCCACCTCAGCCTCCGAAAGTGCTGGGATTACAAGCATGAGCCATTGTGCCCAGGGAGTAGTACTTTTAAAATCTGGTCTAATTTATACGGGTTTAATTTTTATAAAAACTCTCAGGACCCTACCTATTGTGTCATCAGGCATGTCTCTACATGGTGCACCAGGCCATGAAGGAGTTAATGTGCCTCTCTAATGCTGTCAATTTCCATCTTCCTCATCAGTAAAATAAGACCTATAATTTGCAAAATGAATCCACATTCTTGAACAGTGACTGCATTAAAAAACCTGAGTATTTTAATAATTAGCTATTCAAATTATCTTATGGTTGCCTACTATTCATAAAGTCAAAAACATAATATAAAATAACATAGATCATAATATTAGTTACAGATGTCAGCTTACTTCTATTTTTCTGAAGAAAAGGTGTTAATGAATTTCTCTAGAATGATTTCTGACATAATTGCCAGGATTGTACAATATATCATTCTACATTTATGCCAGCAAATTAGCATCTGTGATTCATACAGTGGTAGCTTTCTTAATTTTATCATGTACAAAATACATGTTGTTTTGATTTTTCAAAATAACTCGTGGCTCTCTGCCTTGTAGACTGAAGAGAATTTACAGTTTTGTCATTGAATTGGTGAATATTTCAAACAATATGACAGACACTAACAATATACCCTTGGGTTTACAGCAGAATAAAGCTGCTACTCTGATAAGCTACCAAATACTGTAAATGCATCAATAATTTCAGCCTGAAAAATATTACTTTTTTAATTGATGCATTTTTCTCATGACAATTATACAATACTTAGCACGCAATATTCACTTTCTAATACCAGAAAGGCAGCTACAGATGGTGTCAATATAAATTGTTTGTAATATTCTCTGTGTTTGTACGTACTGTATACACTGTGATTACATCCAAGAGCTCAGGTTTGCAGACCTTCTCTGCCCTTGTATTTGTGACCTTGGGTGTACTTCTGCACTATCCAATGTCTCTCATAATGCAAAATTACAGTAATATCCACTTAATGTTCATAGGCTGCTTTGTACAATTACAGTTACACAGAGATCACTCAAAACACAGTGATAATACAATTCCTCATCAAAATAAACCATTACTGGCCAATGTTTGTGACTTTTTCCGGACTAAGCCACTCTCCTGGGGCTGGCAATTTATGGTGCAAAAACCAGCAGAATGTGCTATTTATAATTATGCAGCTTTCTTCTGGGATCAGAAAATCACTGGACCTCATTCCTACCTTACTGAAAGAGGAAATGGTAATTTATGTTGTGGTATTTGTCTTTAAAATGAGGAAATAGGGTCAAAGGAAGGATAAAGTGTCCAATGTCATGCACTGGTAAAACTGGAATTAGTAGTTACCATCTCATGATCTGATTTCTAGTTGTTTGTTTGGTTGGATTTTTTTCTTTGTTGTTGTTGTTTGTTTTATCTTGAATATCTTTTTTGTTTAACAAAAACTTATTGTGCACCTGCTATGAGTCAGGCATTCTGTATGTGTTTTATAAATTTTAACTCAGTTGACTCTCAAGCTTAGGAGTTAGCTCCTGCTATTGTCACCCACATTTTACAGGTGAGGAAACCGAGACACTTAGAGGTGAGGCAGTTTGTATGAGGACACATAACTGGTATGTGGCAGAGGCAGTTTGGCTCTGGAATCTACACTTGACCACTCTTCTTTGCCACCTCTCCTTCTCCTGTGTGACTTGTCTTTATCCTCCAGGTCAGAAACGCATCACATAAGGCCTATTTCCTCCCACCATGATCACTAGTGCTTATACTCTGTTTACCATATTGAATCAGTCACCAAGGAGGATACAAATAAAGAATGTGAGCTCCAAAAAGGCAGACAGTATTTATCTTGCTTACTGAATCCCCATTACCTGGAACAGTGCCTGATACATGAAAAATATTCAACAAAAATATTTTGCATGAATAAATGATCAGATGAATAGATAGATAAATGGACAGATGTATGAGATAGATATGTACCTTGTTTTAAGGGAGATTTTAGTTTAAGAAGACAAACCATAATTCAGCTGAATAAAACATTTTATGATTTTTTATTCTTTTCATATCCTTCAAAGAGTATTTCTATAAATAAAACTATTTCAGTCTTGGTGAAACAGATTTGCTCAGTTTTAAAATATATATTAGAAAAACATATGTTAAAACCCAAATTAAATAAGCTTTTATCTGCATGGCTCAGTGTCAACTCAGATTAATTTGGTAGAGGTGAAAATGAATTCTTTCACAGAAATTATCTTGCCATATTTTAGGATGATGTTTCCGTATGGGTGGCATTTTTATGAGAGGAAATTGAGAGCAGAATAAGGAATGGAGTTGGGAGAATATTGCAGGTGTCTTCATCTTAAATATGCCCCCAAATATAATAGAGTCTGCACAGAGATTACATGCTGGAGTTAGTAGAAAGGATTCGGTAGTTTGTTTTCATATCCTTATCATTTAAATAAAACATTGTCATGTTTATATTTTTTCACTGTAGGTCATTCAATTTCTCTCACACAGAGAAATATGCCGAAGTAGGGACACATTCAGGAAGGGAAACTAGTAATCAAGGGACAAAAAATTGATTTTTGTATAAAGACTAATATATGCTGCGGGAAAAAGAGAAGGAAAATGTCAGCGTGTGGTAATATAGGAGGTTTGAGTGATTGATTAAAGATTGGAAAGGGAAGCCCGACAAAGGGAATTTCATCAAAATATATAAAACCAAAAAAGACATGATAGGTGGCTATTGATTTATTCAACAAATTGTAGTATCCTTCACCCCAAGAATCTACTCAAACTTTAGAAGAGTTTGTTTTAGGATGAGTTATAAATAAATTCAGATAATAAACTCAGCGAGAAATTTAATGGCACAAGAAGTTCCTCAATAAGTCATTAAGATAAGTGATGAGAATTTCAGTACACATCCCTAAATTTTGCAGTTGGTGTCAGAGTCAGTCAAATGTTTATAAAGCATGAATCCTGGTTAAAAATATTATGTCAGAGAAAAATCTACCATACTCGTTGATTATTGAGTTTATAACTAGGGCTTTCTTGATGATTATTATTGAGACAAATGATGATGAAAGTCCCTAGCGACCTCTGTTTCCTGTTTGTTAAAGGGCTAAAAAATAGTGAAATGATTTGAATATAGGGAATGGGAAAGTAAGAGAACCACTGTGTATGAGTGGGTATCCTCCAAAATAAATTGGGCTATGTTTCTGAGCCAATACGTATGAAACAAAGGGTGGACCAGAATATATGTAAAGTGAAATTTAAAATTATTTATCATAATCGTTAATAGTCAAAGATGGGGAAAATCCAGGAATGCAAAAAAGTTGAAACTGCTAGCGAAATGGGTTTCCCGGATTAGCCAGAATCCTAAATTGCCGTAAAGGACACACTAAATTGTCTGGAAGTTCATCCTAGGTTTTAGTGATCTGTGATCATTTTACCCTGGACTAGCATGAGGAGCGAACTATGATGTGTAAGATTTTGGAAACACTATTTCAGCTGACTGGATTTTGTGGATTCTTTCAATGACACATTCCTTTCATCAGAGTCATTGGTATATACTCTTCAGTAATTTTTATGTTTTGTTTTGTAGCTTTCTGGTGGTACATTGTTCTACTGCTCACTTCTTGCCTCTCTCCTCTCCATGGTTGTGTATTTACAAAAAAATGAAACTTCCCACTCGCAATTTTGAATTGTATTGTCCTGGTTATGATTACTTTTCATTTTCTTGTCATCCTTGATACTGTGACCAGTCTTTCTCAGGGAAGCACGTTGAACACCAAGCTACCTGTGGTATGTCCATATGCTCATATGCTCTGAAACAAACCATGTCCAACATGTTGAATTCCTTTCCCTAGGCTCTGCCTAAGTGCAAGCCTTGTGATTCGCTTAGTCCATGCCCTCTGGGAATTTGCTATGCCCACTGGAGCACAACTGTCTTCCCACCCTGCCACCTTTAATTTTATTAGCTATTAGCTGTTACCTAAGTTGAAAAATGGAATGACACAGGAATGTAGTTGAAATCCAGTGCATTACTCCCTAGGATGAAAAACAAAGTAGACACACAGCCTGACTGGTGCCAGGTGATACAAAAGCGTCAGCATGAATCATAAATGCTCTGGTGGATGACACTTCTCAGATTGATGGCTGCAGTCTGAACGCTTTGTGTCTTGGGTCTGTGTTTGGAAGTCGGGTGGTGCACATCCTTTTCCACCCTTTAGAATTAATCTTTTCATACTGGCTGATAGATGTTAGCTACAAACACAGTAAGAATCCTAAAACTTAACACTGTTGTTGTTCCTTTTTTTAAATAAGTTCTTTACTCAGAAACAAATGATGCACTCTTAATAGATAAACATCCTTTTATTATATGTCTTCATGGAGTCTACTCTTTTTTAGACAAACACTAGTGCTAACCACGTTAGCGCTGATCTTTAACTATAATTTAAGCAACAGTCCCTACCCCTCATTAAAATAAACATTTTTATATATTGTAGAATAATTTTACATTTACATGAAAATTGCAAAAATATAGCAGAGCTCCTATATACCCTTTACCCAGTTTTCCACTGTTAACGTCTCACATGACTGTGTATTTCAAAACTAAGAAATCGACGTTGCTATATTACTGTGAACTACAGTCCAGTCTTTATTTGGATTTCATTAGGTTTTCCATTAATATCATTTTTCTGTCTCAGAATCCAATCAAGGGAACCTCTTTGCATTTATTTGTGATGTCTTCCCAGACTCCTTTTTCTGTAACAGCTTCTATCTTTCCCTTTTTTTCTTGACCTTGACTGTCTTGAAGAGGATTGGTCAGGTATCTCAATCTGGGTATATCCAAAGTTTTTTTCATCATTTAGACTGGTATTCTTTTTGGAAAGAATACCACAGAGGGGAAGTGTACTTCTTGCCACATAATATCAAGGATACCTGACAGCCACATGACATCACTGAGGATAATAACTTTTACCACTCACTAAGTGGTGGCTGAGTTGGCCAGGGTTTTACTCTGAAATTAATATTTTTTCATCTCCATACTCTTTTCTTTGGAAGCAAGCATATCAATCTAGCCCACTCCCCAGCCTCCTCACCTCTTTTTTTAATGGCTGCAATCAACTCTATGACTAAGATCTAACATGATTGTACCACATTCTGTGTTAATTATCTAATACAACTCTAGATAGTTAAGAAGGCAGTATAGCCAGTGTGCTGACAGCTGTATAGCAGTGACTCCTCCTTTTGAGAATACAGGTTGGTTGCCCAGAAAGAGTTTAAGAATAAAACTCTTACAATCTCCAGATTTCCTATCCCTTACCTCTACCCAAAAGAATTAGACACCAGAACAGATAGTTTACGTGTTTGGCTCATGACATAGCTGGATGGCAGAGAGGGGTGAAGTCACCTCTGGTTCATCTTGAGGATTTTTGTCTTATTTTCTAGTCATCCCTTAGTGAATTTCTTTAAATATCATGTTATGGTTTGTGTTCAGACCCTAGAGCAGCAGGAAACCAGAGACAAGAGTGAGTTAGGTTTTGTAACTCTATCTTCATGCTTATTGCAGAGTAGCTGCAGAATCGCAAACTACATGTTATAGTCAGTAATTTTAAAATGTTTCAGGAAGCGTGGCATGAAGTTGTGAACTTCACACAGGTAATTTTTTCCTTCTGTCAAAATATTTACTTATGAATGTGTTATATAATTTACTTTTTGCTTTAAGTAGCCACAGGTGCGAGAATGATTGTTTCCATCCCATTTGAAGCTTAACAAATTTTCACACTTTGAAGGTGAAGGCCACAGTGTTTTGTATTCTTATGTTGACATTCATTATACTGAAATAATTCTCTTTGGTGGAATTAATAATTACTTGGAGGATGAAGTTACAATAGAATATTCAAAGATATTGAAATGAAAGTTACATATACTGACCCTTTCTATTATCATCTTTTCTAACTGTAGCTTACTTACCACCTTCTTCTCTTTGAATAGTTTGATATGTAACAGCTCTGCATATTAGGGATGTTAATGCTTTTAATAATATGGAAAATGTCTCAGATTGTCATTCATATTTCCATCTCCCTATTATGTTTCCTCATGTAGAAGTTTTTGTTTCAATACAGTCATATTTATCAATATTTCTTTTAATGGGTTCTGGTTTTTACATTTTCTTAGAACTCCCTTCCCATTTCAATAGTGTATTAGTCTGTTCTCATGCTGCAAATAAAGACATACTTGAGACTGGGTAATTTATAAAGGAAAGAGGTTTAATTGACTCACAGTTCCACCTGGTTGGGGAGGCCTGGCAATCATGATGGAAGAGCACGGGACATCTTACATGGCGGCAGGCAAGAGAGAGCTTGTGCAAAGGAACTCCCCCTTATAAAACCATCAGATGTCATGAGACTTACTCAGTATCATGAAAACAGCATGGGAAAGACCCGCCCCCATGATTCAATTACCTCCCACCAGGTCCCTCCCACGACACATGGGAATTGTGGGAGCTACAATTCAAGATGAGATTTGGGTGGGGACACAGCCAAACCATGTCAAATAGCCAATATCTATTCACTTCTGAATTTCCAATATATAGTAAGGTGGTGAAATAGTCAAGTCAGGGGCTGGTGCCATTTGTTTTCCTTTATATTTTGAGACTGTACGTAACTGAACTCAAGGTACTTTATGGGCATTATCCACTGTATTTGTGTCTTGATGGTCATGTGGGAGAAGAGGGAAGTTTTTACAATGTTTTCAGTTTGGAAGAAATTCAGGAACAGGAGATAATATAATAAGGTCATATCATCAAATTTTATTGCTTTTGTCCCCTAATTCTCATCTTTTTCTGTATTATGCTATCTTTAGAACCAGTGTGCTATATGGTCTGAGTGTTTGTGTCCCTCTAAAATTCATGTTGAAACTTAATCCCCATTGTGGTGGTATTAAGTGGTGGGGCCTTTTGGGAGGTGATTAAGCTGTGAGGGCTCTGCTTTTTTTTTTTTTTTTTTTTTTTTTTTTTTTGAGACCGACTCTTGCTCTGTTGCCCAGGCTGGAGTGCAGTGGCGCGATCTCGGCTCACTGCAAGCTCCGCCTCCCGGGTTCTCGCCATTCTCCTGCCTCAGCCTCCCGAGTAGCTGGGACTACAGTCGCCCGCCACCACGCCCCGCTAATTGTTTGTATTTTTGGAAGAGACGGGGTTTCACAGTGTTAGCTAGGATGGTCTAGATCTCCTGGCCTCGTGATCCGCCCGCCTCGGCCTCCCGAAGTGCTGGGAGTACAGGCATGAGCCACCGCACCCAGCCCAGAGCTCTGCTTTTATGAGTGGGATTCATGTCCTAAAATGGGCTGAAGGGAGCTGTCTTGCCCTTTCTACCTTGTGAGGACACAGCAACGGGTGTCATCTATGAAGCCCTTACCAGACATCGACTCTGATGGTGCCTTAATCTTGGGCTTCCTAGCCTCCAGAATTGTGAGAAATATATTTCTGCTGTTGATAGATTACCCAGTCAAGGATATTATTATAGCAGCCCAGGTGGATTAAGATGCAGCTATTACTTTCAGAACTGGATAGTGAATCTGTCATTGAGTTCCAAATTCTGTCCCAAATTTGGATGAATTGTTTTCAACTAGAAAACAAGGGGGAAGAAGAGAGAAATAAATAAATAGAAAAAGAAGAAGTAAAATAGAGAGATGGAAGCTACTGTTGCTTCATAGCGTGATAAAGCCTTAGTAGTGATTTTAGGGACTGATGTACCTGCACCTGGAAGGTATTTAACCAGCTGATAACTGGAAGAGAATATAGTCCTTTGTACTTTTATAACAAAATACCACAGACTGGGCCAGGCACAGTGGCTCACAGCTGTAATCCTGGCACTTTGGGAGGCTGAGATGGGTGGGTCACTTGAGACCAGGAGTTTGACCAGCCTGGCCAACATGATGAAACCTTATCTCTACTAAAAATGCAAAAATTAGCTGGGCATGGTGGCACACACCTGTAATCCCAGCTCCTTGGGAGGCTGGGTCTTGAACCTGGGAGGCAGAGGTTGCAGTGAGCCAAGATCATGCCACTGTACTCTAGCCTGGGTGACAGAACAAGACTCTGTCTGCAAAAAATAAAAATAAAATAAAACACCACAGACTGGGTGATTTATGAAAAACAGAAATTTATTTCTTACAGTTCTGGAGGCTGGGAGCACAAGGTGAAAGCATCAGCAGATGTGGTTGTCTGGTGAGGGCTGCTGTCTGCTTCTGGGATGGCACCTTGTGGCTGCATCCTCCATGGAGCAGGAAGTTGGTGTCCTCACATGATAGAAGGAATGGAAGGGGCAAAAACTGGGGCAAACTCTTTGTCAAGTCCTTTTATAAGAGCAATGATTCCTATTTATGAGGGCAGAGCCCTGATGACTCAATCACCTTTGAAAGGCCATACATCCCAATACTGTTGCATTGGAGATTAAATTTCAACCTGAAAGGTAGAGGGACAAAAACACTCAATTCATAGAAAGCCTTGTCTACAAAGCCAATTCTATAATTCTTTTAACTTTATTCAAGAAAAAAAAGGTCACTGATCATACATACCACTTACATCTTGATGAGAATTAGTGAACATGGGAATACCTGCCAAGCGTAAGCTTTGCCTCAGCTACAATAGCAACAAGGAATTAAACTTAAAATAGATACATTTGTTATGGTGGATGAACATCTGTATCCTATGTTTTAGTATTCCACATGTGCTGTGTTATAGTTTGAATTAATAGATGTATTGATCAACCATAATTCAAATCAATATGGATCTTTAGGTAAATAATACATTTAATGATTTTTTTAAATTAAAAAAGACTTTTAAAAAGACCCATCTTTTCTAGAGGAATTAATATTGTTCTATTTAGAGTGACCAGGAGGAATACTGACTTTGATGCACAGCCACAATTTATGATTATATAATGTGTTTTATTAATCATCTCTGGTGGTTATTGTTTTTATTGTCCTACTTTATAGATTTAAGGTGTAAGTACTAGGTTCAGGTCAATATGCCTCTTCTATGGTTGATAGCTTAGATATCATTTTCTTCACTGCAATACATTAAGAAAGAAAAAGAATGAGCTACATGAGTGATGACTCAGCTGTGGTTGCAAGTACTACATGCTCACCATCCTCCTTCTCAGAAAGAGGACTAGAATAGAAGTAGTCGGGGCCTTTTTCTTTCTCTCTCTCTCAGAAATATAGAGGCCTGGATGGTCATACCTAAAAACAAAAAGGAATCTAAGGAAACATGCTTCGTATACATATTATGCCCCCTTTTGTTTTGCAGTGACTTCATAACAGTGGCATAATACTCTACGTCTATAAACTTAATTGGAATAACTAATAATTTATCTTAGTTTTATACCCTCTTTTATTTGCTTCATTTTTATTTCCCTTTAATTTGTTTTGGTGGCTATAAAATTTAGGGATGGGTAGCAAGGGGTTAGAGCCAAGTGCACTGCACACAAATGCTTAATAAACCTCCATGCCATACACAGCCAGTACATTCTTGGCCTGTGGTGCCACCTCACACACCTGTTATTATCCTGTCTATCTGAAACACAGTGTTCAGTGAACCTGTCATTCTGCAACTCTGATTCTCAGATAATTTTTTTTAGATTGAAATGAACATATCCTAGAAATGAGCATTTCCACAGCTATCCTGACACCATATCCTTGAGTAAATTATTTTAAAATGTATTGTAAGTCCTATAGGGAGAGTTGGAAGTTAGCCATCAAGTATGATTGGAGCCATTTTAATGAGTTGCCTAGTATCCTACAATGGTAAAAGGAGCTCTTCAAATGACTTACATTACTAAAGAGAGTAGCTTAAACCTTTAGTTCTTCTTACTTAAGTTGTATTATCTTCCATGTATATTTACTTGAGTTTCTCACTGGAAACATTTAGTTGTTTAACACACACATACAAAATTAAACTCCCTAGCATTGATAAAATTATTTTTTTCCCTAACAACACAACTTGTCAGCTATTTTACTTTAGTAGTGTCTCATAACCAAAGGAAATTGCAGGGAGAAAGCACTGCTTCTTAAAGCCTGACATACTGATCTATATCAGCAACGCATGTGTTCTTTAGACGTTCTTCACCGGCAGAGGACAGGATTGCCTGCCAGCCTGGGACAAAGCACCATATGGCTGGGATGAGGGGAAGGATGGTGATGCACATGAAGGGTGGGAGGGGAGCTGTCACAGCCTGTCAGTCTTTATTCCCAGAGGAAACTCTGGTGACAAGGGAGTGATTGAAATGGCACGTTTGGGGTCTCTGGGCATGGAGAATGGATAAACAATGACTGGGAATTCAATGACATAAACTCAAGGGAAAGGGTGGAAACAAAGCGAGCTGCAATTGGGTAGAAGCATAACTCTCCTGAAGTTGGGGAAAGATGCCAGGAAGAGACATTGATGAGAAAGATGATTAAAGGTGGCCTCACAAAGCCTTGGAATAGTGACAGATGGAAAGGGTGCAATGATTAGTAAGAAAATACAAAGAGAAAAAAGAGACCTGAAATGAAATAAAGTCTTATAGGAGCAGAAATATGGAGCAATACAATTTTTTAAAAAGAAAATGATGGATTTTTCTCTGCAACCTGAAAAGTTAAGTAGAGAAGGATGTTGAAGTGACGACATACTTTGCTTCCACAGAAGAAGCACGCTTGTCCTCAACTTACTTGATCTACCAGACTCAAAACTAGCTCAAAACTTCCCAATACCTTTTTTTTTTTCTTTAGACAAAGTCTCGCTCTGTTGCCCAGGCTGGAGTGCAGTGGCATGATCTCGGCTCACTGCAACCTCCACCTCCTGGGTTCAAGCAATTCTCTGCCTCAGCCTCTTGAATAGCTGGGATTACAGGCACCCCCCACCACGCCCAGCTAGTTTTTGTATTTTTAGTAGAGATGGGGTTTCACCATCTTGGCCAGGCTTGTCTTGAACTCCTGACCTCGTGATCCACCCACCTCGGTCTCCCAAACTGCTGGGATTACAGGCATGAGCCACCACGCCCCGCCTCCCAAAGCCTTTCTATGAGAGTTCCTACATCTCCAGACAGCCATTAAGAAACTGGATGAGCAGAAATAGGCTTTCTGCTCTCAAGATCTAAAGATAGACAAATAACAATAATAACAGCCATTTATTGAATGCAAATCATATGCTAGGTATGGTGAGCAGCCCTTAGACTCCACTTCTCATTATCACTTAACAACTCTGTACACTAAATATTTTGTATCCACTTTTAATGTGGAAATTAAGGCCCAGAGAGGCTAAATACCTTTCCAAATAACACAGTCACAGAGTTTGGGAGTAGGGAGCAAGGTTCATACCATTTAATTGCAGTTCGCTAGTCAAATCTATTTATTTACATACATGATGCCCTAGCCACCTCGCCAAGCTGCCTGTGGTACTTGCTGTATCTTCATAAACTCTTTAAAAGGCACTTTCCTAAATAAGCAACTTGGAAATAAAGAAATTATTAAAAGCATATGATATATGTTTTTACGTACCTACAATGTGCAGATTTGAGCATAAAACCTTTAGTTGCTCACATATTGGTTGGCCAGTTTATCAGATAATATTTTTCTCCTCCTTTTGTCTGAAAAGAGCTCAAACTCTGAGAGCTATAGTTATCGTTGCTGAGATGAAAATACTTCCCGGAATTTGTTTCTCAGTTTATCTCTTTGTGTGGCCATAGGAAATCCTTTTTAGCATACAACTTTTATTTGGCCATACTCTTTGCTGTATGATTCTGGGATAAGAATCACACTTTCTATAACAGACCCGTAGGTCCCCTTCTGGATACAAGGTCAGCCCAAACCAAATTTTCGAGCTTCCTTTTTGCTTCTTAATGAAAGAATTATTTCCCTTAGGAAGCATCGTTATGTGAACACACCTACTTTGTTTGGCACAATGTAGAAAGCTTGCCACCAGGGCTTCCTCTAGGGATCAAGGCTGACAAACTGTGACAGAGCAGGCTGTGATATATTTCCCCTTCTCCATTTGGTTCAAAATAAAATGTTCTCACCCCAAACCTGCATTTCCTTAGAACCTTCCTCTGAGCTTGGTTTTTCATTCTACTTTGTAATTTATCTGCAAATTAATAATAATGAACATAACTAGTTGGCAGTAATGCTCAGTCTTCTCCCAGTGCATATTCTCAAGCAACCACTGTACAGAGTTCTGAAAAGGAGTGTTCCAGCCAAAGTCTTAACATAATCTCACACATTTGCAAAGCCTTCCATTTAGCTGGACCCTGCAATAATTTAATGTATACCTGTGATATGGCTAACATACACTGTGATAATGATGGAGGATTAAAGTGATAAACAGTTTAGACTTGGTTCCTTCTTTCACAGAGCATACAATTTGTAATAGGATCACAACAGCAATAACAAAAATGACCGGATTGTTGGAGTCCAGGGAAGTGCTCTGACAGGAGAGTTTGTCTTGTCCAGATCCTGTGAACACCCAGGTAGAGGGGCCTAAGCCAGGCTGGAGATCAGTGAGGTGACACTCTAACTGAAACCTGAAGGAGGCCCCCATGTCAGGGCAGCAGAGCAATTGGAGGAAGGTATTCCAGCTGAGTTTGCAGCACACAGTAGTAGCAGAGGTGAAAGCATGAGGTCTTCCTGGAATTGAGCAAGTTCAGCATGGAGAACTGAGAGGTAGCAAGGAGGCTGTTCTGAAAGTAAAGCCTTTGCACACTCCTGAAACCTAGCTCCGCACTCTCAGAGACCCTCATCTGTATCTTTCAGGCTTAGATCCTTCAGGCCCTCTCATGCTGAAGACAACTGAGAAAGTATAGCTGGTATGGAAGGAGTAATGTTGGAGGTTGCAGCAAATGCATCCTGGAGGGTGAAGCCAAGCTGAGTAGGGGGTATGACCAAGCTGGTTTTCCCTCTGGGATTTGAAAATGGATTGAACAGCTTCTCACCCAGTGCCTTGTACAAAGTATGTCTTCAATTAACCTTGAATGGATTAATAATTGGATGCATAAATTCATTTTATCAAAGAGTACATACAAGGTATGATTCAATTCCATAGCACTATTACTATGATCGTTAATGTACAAATTAAATAGGTATCTGGAAACAGAATAGAAATCATTTAGTGAGGTGGTGTGTTCTAATGTCTAAATAACTTTTCTACCCAAACTCTAGAATGGAACTCATTTGTAAGTAAGTGACTGTCTCTAACTTTTCCATAGTCTTACACGGGTACATCTTGAGTCCTCAAATTAATTTCCTGTTCTCTAAGGTCAAAACTCAGGGCTTAAAAATAAATTATTATTAGCTTCATGCATAACAGTAGGAACATGATAGATATTCCATCAATACTCATTATTCATTTTTATCTAAAATGTACCTACCCAATACATTATTTTATGTGTGTGAGATAATGCATCGTCAATTAGATTTTACCATTTCACAATGTATATATGCCTCAAGGTATCATGTTATACAGGATAAAAGCATACAATGTTATCTGGCAATTAAAAACAAATAAATAAATGATTATTTAATGAGATTTTATGGAGTACATTAAGTTTCATCTCATATTAAGGTTAAAAACTGGTTTCAAATAACTATTTTATAAAATCTACATTTCTTACTTTTTCTAAAGTTCTTAATCTACTACCACAAAAGTCATGATTCTTTCCATTTTGAAAATAATGTGACATTTTAGAAAAAATATTATTTCATTTTAAGTTTTAATTATACACAACCACGCTTCTTTTTTTGATAATTTTGTGAAATAACTTTATGAACTGTAAAAACTTAACTATCATTTAGGTTTATCCACTTCTTCATTTAGGCAATAAAAAGCTGGAGTTTGGTGTCAAGGGAACAACAAGAAAAAAAATCAAAAGGAGGAATGATAGTTGTTTGCTCTTAGGAAAATTAAGTGTTTCTGTTATTTCACTGACAATATCTAGTTACATATTATTTTTATTAAATGGTGAAGATGCAGACTAATAAAGCAGATGCAGCTAATAAAGCAGCTAGTTGATTTGGTGGCAACATTTGTAATATTTTAGTGAGCAACATGGGGAATGAAACAAGGAAATAGGTCTGTTGGCTTGTTTGAGGTTTAATGTAAATTAAACATTTTTGTTGTTATGAGTACCCCTTATCTTTCGTATACATCATAGGGAATGAAGGTAGTGGACTATCAATAAGCTTAGAAAAAAATTCATGTTCATAAACACTGTATAATAACATGTGACAGAAAAAGTCTTTGGTATCTAGAAAAATTGAAGCTTTATTTAAAAAATTAATCCAATAGCATCATTCTGACCAAGGCTATTGCAGGGGACCTAAGCAAAATATTATTTTTTGGCTTCAAAACTATATATATTTGGCTTTTCATTATCTATAAAAAATATCACCCTTTCCTGGATTTGGCTATTATTAAAAAATTTTTAAAGATGTTCTTAAAAGAAAAAAAAGACTGTCATTATCGTGTGGCAAATTCACCTCCTCTTCTCCATGACAACAGATAAAGAAGCTGTAGCTATAGCAACAGTAATGGGCCAGAGAGATTAGGACCAGACTGGAGATTAGGCCTCCAAGAGCAAAGAAAAGAAGTCCTGATTGGTTCTTTATTGAGACCTTATTTGAAGGCAAGTTACTGTTGAGAGAAAGCATGGAGGATTAGTAAGAACAAAATTAATTCCCCTGTATAAGATAAGAAGCCATTCCTTTGTTAAAACTGTGTTCCTCCGTTTTAATATAACGCCTGTTTAAATTGAGGTAAAGAGTCCGTGATTAATTCTATGCTGAGCTTTGTGCCATCTGAGTCTAGACCAGCTCTGTGAGAAGACACTCCCTGAAGCCTAAGGAGAAAAGAGGGAGGAGCATCTGCCTGCTTGCCATTGCCCCTTGCCCTCCTCTCTGGCACTCCCTGGGTGGTTTGGAGATGCCAGTTAGTTTGTGATGTTGACATCATGTAGGAGTGAGGTGCTCTTGGAGGAAAAAGATTGGAAAACTTCCCTCTTGTTCGTATAAAACGTATTTGTCTAACTTCTTGAAAATTTCAAAAAGCTTTCACCAAGTTATAATTAATTATATGTTTAAAAATAGGTTTCTCAAAAATCTAGTAAGGATCCCATTTTTTAATAACTGGTAAGTTATAGAGGTATTACATTTTGAGTAAATGTGCTATCTATAATTTCAGATTGATATACCGATGAAGGAGGGATTTGTTATTTTTTACATAATAAATTTATAGGAATGAGAATGTTTGGCCTGATGCTATGAATTTTTTTAAAAGGATTTTGCCACATTTACTTCTGAACATGTAGTGCTCACACACACTTCAACTGAGAGCCTGTGAGAGCGCCACACCCTGGCCGACATGAGATATTCACCTTCTTTAAAGTGGCCTCTGATAGAATTTTTTCAGGCTCTATTTTAATGTGTATTTCTTGCATTATTTGTCAAGTTGAACCCCACTTTTCAATAAGACGATTTATTATTTTAAAGATTTAAAAACATGCTTTTTAAGATTTTGTTACTTGGTTTTTATATATTTTCCAAATACTTTCAGTCTTTCCACGGGAAACAACACCTCAACTAAACCAAGAGGGAAAGTAGGAGTTATGCAGATGAGTGCGAGGGGCTTGTTAAGGTTTGGGATCTGCTTCTGTGAAGGCCCTAGACAATCGCAGGGGGCTCAGCATGAGGAGAACATACTTAATGTAGAAGCATCAAGAAGCCAAGGGGCTTCCACGTAAGCACCATGAGAACAATGGCTTCGTCTATTGTTCCCCACTCTCTCTTCTGTGCTTAGACAAGGAGGACAGGCGATCTGAGCTGTTCGAATATTTGCTGAGTGAGTAGAGCTACTGAACGTTGCTAACTCTGCACCTCTGAAAGCCTCTGCCCGAAGGTATTTTCTGTCTTGCTGTAGGAACACACTAGGCCATTGTTTAGGAAAGGCAAATCCCCTGGAATCACCCTCAACAAATGATGGAGAAGGAGTAGGTAGATAAATACCCCTATCTGCTACCCTGAGGGATGAATAACTCTGAGGCATGTCCTGTACTGACTCCCAGAGTCCCGGATGGGATTTGCCCTTCCGTTTCCCACAGGTATAACCATATAGATAACGCACTCTTCAGATAGGTCCCTCCCTGCCCTGTCTCACTTCCTGACTCTCTGCAGTATTTCTGGGATCATCTCCCAAAGGTAGTACTTGCACAAAAGTCCTTTTCTGAAGCCTTGTTTATGGAGAAAGCCACCCAAGACCCATGGTCAGCAGGAGTCAGGCCAGCAAGCTAATTAAGAAGTTTGAAGCTTGCCCTGAAGAGGATTTGTGGAGGAAAATAAGTAGTAGAGTGACACGACCAGATTTATATGTTTATAAGCTCATTCTGGATGCTGCACAGAGAATATATTTGAGGAAGGTGAGTTTAAGGAAGGCAGAGGAGCTGAGGGACACTTGTGGTAATTCCAGTTAGACTGTGCAATGGTGTCAATGGAAGCGTGGCAGTGGAGATGCAATAGTGTGGGTGGATTAATGAGATGTTCAGGAGCGGGGAACCCTAGCATGCGGTGAGTGAAGGAGAGTCAGGAATCAAGGATGGGCTTCGGGTTTCCAGGCTGCACAGCTGAGAGGACAACTTGAATATCACCCAGGAGGAGAAGCAGGCTGAGGGGGAGGGAGAGAATAAATTCACTCCAGTGTGTTAGTCTTAGCTGCCTGTGATGTGTGGAAGTAAAAGTTTTTGTCAAGAAGCTTAATATCACCCATATTTTTGAGAGAGATACGCCATCCCCAGGCATCAATCTTTTCCTCTCCCTCACCACTCTGCTATAAAAGATTGACTAACTCACTGCCACTCTTCCATTTATTTCAAATACTGTACTGATCCAGAGAGCAAGGCGAAATTTTATCTACAAAGAAATAGTCAAAGAATCTATGGAGTCAGAAATAACTTTGAATACTTTTTTTTTTTGCCGTTCTTTAAAACCTCTATTTCTCTGTATAGCTAGTAAGAATTATATATCGATAATGTTTCTGGAACCATTAGAAAATGGGGTATTTCCACTACCCAGATGAATTTTTCTAGCTAGCAGAAGTTTAACTCATGGCAGTGATACCACTCAGCCAGTCACTATACAAAGTGAATGCAAGAGTGAAGACTGACTTTGATAAAGACTAGGGAAAATGGACTACAAAAGCTGGTTTGAAGATTTTACATCCGCAAATGGGTACCTGTGATTTGTGGCTAGAGATCACCTGTCGAGATGAAACACGTATTCCCTAGACTTGAGAACTTTAACAAACATGAAGAAAACAGAGTTATCACAGCAAAGCTGAATTATGAATTCACACACACCCAAGCAGACACACACTACAAAATATACATGCACATATGTAATAGAAAACCCCGTCTTACATATTATTAATTCCCCCAATTTGTGAAAAGACAGTTTTTTAATTGTGAATAATTCAGAGTTGTTCTTATGAACAAGTCCATGAAAATTGCTTCTACTTTTTGTTAACTTTCATCAGCTTTTCATTTCTGCTCTTAATTTTCTATGGTCTTAAAAAATACATAAATAAACTACTTCAAATTGTTTCCAAACAGACTGGGAGAGGTGGCTCACGCCAGTAATCCCAGTACTTTGGAAGGCCAAGACAGGTGGATCATCTGAGGTCAGGAGATCAAGACCAGCCTGGCCAACATAGTGAAACCCTGTCTCTACCAAAAATACACAAATTAGCCAGGTGTGGTGGTGTGTGCCTGTAATCCCAGCTACTCAGGAGGCTGAGGCAGAAATAAATTGTATCAGAGCAGTGTAAACATGTAGACAGATACTGACAGGAATAAGGTTTTGTGATAACTTTTTGGTTACCTGAAGCATTTATGAATACAGGTAAGTCTGTGGCTATGTTATAGAATATTGAGGTCTCCATTGGTTTGACTTCCAAATTAGCGCTTTATTAAACTCGGTGTCAGTGTATGTACACCTACTTGGGCTGTATCTTTTTTACTATGAAACATATTTTAACTGTGAAATGAATATTTTAAAGAATCACCTTGGGGCCAGGCATGGTGGCTCATGCCCGTAATCTCCAGGACTTTGAGAGGCCAAGGTGGGTGGATCACTTGAGGTCAGGAGTTCGACACAGCCTGGCCAACATGGCAAAACCCCATCTTTACTAAATATACAAAAATTAGCCAGGCATGGGGGCACGTGCCTGTAATCCCAGCTACTCGGGAGCCTGAGGCAGGAGAATCACTTGAACCTGGAGGCTGAGGTTTCAGTGAGCCAAGATCGTGCCAGTGCACTCCAGCTTGGGTTGCAGAGCAAGACCCCATCTCAACCAAAAAAAAAAAAAAAAGAATCAACTTGGTTACCATTTTTTAATACATAAGAAGAGTTTTATAGTATGTGATTTTTCTTTGTCAGAAATCATGTGGTCTTACTGTATGTTAAAACTATATGATTACATTTTTTTCTACAGTAATAACTGCCCCCAACCTTGTAAAATCCTGGAGATTATGGCCCTCTTAGCTCTTCTTAGAACTGTTAAAAATGCCAATAGGTTATCTTTGACAAATAGTCACTGTAAATTTAGATTTATATTTAGTATATCTTGAGTTTATCTTCTGAATTGTAATACCGTCTTTTACTTCTAATATAGATACGTGTGTTTATTCCTTTATTCATTTATCCATATTCTTACTTATTCAACCTCTGCTTCATTCCAGAAACAATTCAGGGAAATATTAATTACTTAAAATAATTTGTCTTTTACCAAAGACATTTTCTATTATCAGTTAAAGTCATGAGAGGTGTAATCCTTTTACAATATTGAATCATATTATCCACAGTTCTGAAGTAAGGTCTTTCTAGAACTCAAGTGCTTGTTAAAAATTCACATTGCCAAATTTCTCTCCCCTTTTCTTCCCTGAGCAGACATTTTTTTCCCTTATTGTCATAGATCCCATGGGTAATAGAAATTGGACATTTAAGCAGTGGAATTGTATACATGTCATTAGCCACACTTTAAAACCCAAGAAATACAAATATACCTTTTATTCCATTTACTGTGTGCATTCCCTTGGTTTTCTTCCTTGCTTTAGAATCAAGGTGACTATAACATGGAGATGCTTGCTAATAGCTTGGCTCTGCCTTCCTACCCAATTCTTACCTATGGCAGCGACACTTCTGATAGCCTCCTCTTCTTTCTCCTTAGCTATCCCAAGCTCCAGTGTCCTCCCTTCGGCTCCCAGAGATGTGGTCCCTGTCTTGGTTTCCAGCCGATTTGTCCGTCTCAGCTGGCGCCCACCTGCAGAAGCGAAAGGGAACATTCAAACTTTCACGGTCTTTTTCTCCAGAGAAGGTGACAACAGGTAGGTGATGCTACCAATAAAATTCAGCTTAATCTGTCATCTCTTTAAGTCAATACGGTTGGGTAATGGCAGGAGGAGATCTTGGGCAGGAACTTTGGAGAGGCTGTGAAATCTCTACTATGTCCTTCACTCATTCCCCAGTGGAGATGTGCACTTTTAAAAAGCAGTGTTGTTGACACAGTCTAATGAAATTATCTGTATAAAAATCCTTGAAAAAGGTAAGAATATATTATGTCAATTTTTTATTTCTTTGGTTTTCAGAGTCATAAACAGAGAACAGAATTAGGCTGTGTATTAGTAGAAAAGTGTATAAAAGCACTACTGTGGCTAGCTTGTAATCCCATTTCTGTCATTGACATCACATGAGCTCAAAAAAACCACATGACTTCTCTGAGCCTCATTTTCCTCTTTAATAAGGAGAAATTAATAATACCTACCTTAAAATATACAATAAAGTGTATAATTGGATTGTTTGTAACACAAAAGACAAATGCGTGAGGTGATGGATGCCCCATTTACCCTGATGTGATTATGACACATTGCATGCCTGTATCAAAATACATCATGTATCCCATAAACATGTACATCTATTATGTCCCCACAAAAATTAAAAGTTTTTTAAAAACTAGAAAAAAAAATCAAATTTAAAAAAATAGTACTTACCTTGCAAGGCTTTGGCTAGCATTAAATTAAGTTGCATATATAAACGTCATATCAGTGTCCAGTACTTGGTAGAAGTTGTTATTGTGGATATTACTATTGACTAAGCAAAAGTGAGCTGTACATATCTGGTTTCAAGATTACAATCCATTGCATTTTTTTCTCAACATTTTCCCCTTAAGATATTTCACCATCTTATGACTTTGAAATTTGATGTTTAAGTCTGAGGTAAATGCTGGATAAGTTCCACTTCAGGAGAAGCAGGGATTCATGTCCTAGGGTTCTAGTCCCTCAAATTTGTGAGTGCTGTAAACATATGGTGATCTTTAGAATTCAAAAGGGGACATATACATTGGATAAACCAAAGTGTTATTTAGTTCAAAATGGGACAGTCTGGTGCTCAGGTGGTGCAGTACAGCTCCTCACCTGCTGGGTCTCAAAATGCTCTCCTTTGTAGTTGGCAGCAAGTTCAAGTTTAGCCTTTTAAAGTTTCTGTTATCTTTTACAAATTGACCTTACTTTAAAATGAAAGGAAAGAGGCTGGGCAAGGTGACTCACGCCTGTAATCCCAGCACTTTGGCAGGCTAAGGCAGGTGGCTCACCTGAGGTCAGGAGTTCAAGACCAGCCTGACCAACATGGTGAAACCCTGTCTCTTCCAAAAATACAAAAAATTAGCTGGGCATGGTGGCGCGCACCTGTCATCCTAGCAACTCAGGAGGATGAGGCAGGAGAATTGCTTGATCACGGGAAGCAGAGGTTGAAATGAGCCAAGATTGTGCCACTGCACTCCAGCCTGGGCAACAGAGACGCCTTCTCAAAAAAAAAAAAAAAAAAGGAAGATGTAGGCATACCCATATTGCCTTATGCTCACTAAGATTATTCATTACTGTGAAGAAACAGGCGTTCGTTTTAGTGTTATCTCTGCAACTATTTGTGATCTTACGATGCCTCCTAAGTTCCTTGGACTTCAGTGTGTGCAGCTGTGAAAACTAGAAGCAATGATTCTTGCCCAGTCATCTTCATGTTTTTACATGGATTTCCTGGAGGCACCTTAAATTCAACCTGCCCAAAACATACTCACTTTCTCCTCCTTATGTATATTTTTCCTTTCTTTTCTTAGTTTATGTTAGTATCTTCCATCCCCGTTGACCAAGCAAAAAATTCATGCCATGTTTTACTGACTGCTGCCTCTCAACACTACCATTCCTCGTGAAGTCTTGTCAACTTTACCTTGGCCATAGCTCAGCCATGCTTCCTTTATTCTATTATTTTCAACATCTTTACCTGATCTCTGGGAATCGCTCCTCACCTGCCAATCCATCTTCCTCACTGTTTGTAGTTACCTTTTTGAAATACAGTTTTGATCACTCACTCCACTGCCCCAAAATGTGACTGGTTCTTAAATACAATAAAACTACTCTACAAATATATGCACATGGAACTTCAGACTTCTTTCAATGGAAGTCTAGCCCCAATCTATCTGTATCTATATCTGTCTATCTGTATGGGTATATGTAAAAGTGTGGTTTCTATAATCTGTAATGGTTAAAATTTTTCACTCAAGTCACAAGAGCTAGATTTGAAAATGGTCCTACTATTTATCAAATGTGTGGTGCTTCTATATTTAATAATGTATTAAATATGAATAATACTTTTTTGCTAAAAGGAATAAAAGGAAGATAAATTCTACATGTTAGCATTGCTATGAGGACTGAGGGAATTCAGGTAAAGAATTCAGGGCAGTCACTCCACACAGGAAGAATGGAAGGGCTCAGAATAGTGTGAGCTCAGAGACAATGCGGAAAAGAAGCTGAAATTTAGGCTCAACGTATAGGAAGAAGGAGGATGAGGAAGAGAAAGGGAAGGAGAAGGGGAAGGAGAAATTGTTGAAATTGCTATGTTTGGGTGAACCATTTATTTTCATAATTGTTCACAGACCTGCTTATCATACAATTTTGTCCTTTCCTCTTCTATCGAGCTTGTTCTTATCTTTCAGTCCTAAGCATCAATCCTCTATACCCCCTTGGCTGCTTGCTGCCATGGTTATACCATGAACCTTGACAACACCAATCATTGCAACCTCTCATTATCTGAGTTTCAAATCATATTCTTGCCTCACTCTCCAGACTCTTGTCTTACTATCCTTTATTTAGGACTCTGAACACAACGAAACTTTGATTTCATAGAGATCTGCAATCTGTTGATCCTATCCCTTATCGTTCCTGTTTTCCTTCACTTATTCCATAGCTACAGTTCCATGGCCAGTAAACACAGCAATTAAACATTTGCTGACTTGCATCAACGTTTTGCCTGCTACTCTCATTTCATATTACTCGCTTAGCAAAAACCAACTCAAGTAAATGTAACTTTCTACCTACTCTTTACTTGTGCTCTTGTAGCTGAATATAGCTAGAGGAAAAAGTGTAACTGGGCTGATTCGTCTCACTTTAAATTCATAGCTACTAATCTCATGTTGCCTATTAATGCTACTGGCAATTATACTACATTTATCAGGCAGTCTCTCTCACATACACTCCTAATGATATTTCATGTCTTTTTCTCTCTTCTCAAATCTCCAACACCTTCCGCCTTTCCCCCACTCTTAGCTGACCTTGATTTTAATTTCATGTAATATAAGAAGGGGAATTCTACATGCTTTCATATGTGACTTTTTTTTCACCCAAGTTTGTCTTAAAGCATATAATCTGTCTTTCCTCAAATTTCCATAAAACAACTGCCTGTACTCTTTAAAGCGAAACCTTCACTTGTGCACAAGATCCCATCTTTTCTTATAAAAGAGCAAATCTTCAGCCATTCTTTCTCTCTTCTGTGCCATCAGTTTCTCCCACTAAGGTGAATTACACCTATCAGCATGTCAGCATGTAGTTGAATCTTCCATTGCAACAAATTTTGCTTCAATTTCACTTTTCTCTCCTCTACCACTCCATGCTCTGTTCTCTTTCATAGGAATATTCCTTGAATTGTCTAACTTCACTCCAATGTCTTACATCATATTCCAATAATTATTTTGTTCCTAGAATGTAATAGCAACTGCTCTTATCAAGGTTCACCAATAACCTCCTGTTGCTAACCCAGTAGTCAATTCCTGGTCTTCACATTACTTGGACAATCAGCAAATTTTGTCACATTTGATCATTTCTCCTTTGGTGAAACTCATTCACTCAGTTTCCTATTGCACATGCTCTCCTCATTCTACTCTGGCTACTCATTTTCAGGCTCTTTTTACTTTTTACTCCCAATTTATCTGATCTGCACATATCAAATTGCTTCAGGACTCAAGCCTTTCATTCACTTCTTGACTTTATATTCTGTGAACATGCTGATGTGTTCCAAATTTGTATCTCTGGTCCTAACTTTTTTACCTGCAATCCATACTCATATACACTTCTTCCTACTTGATTTCTCAACATCGATATCCCACGAGCATCTAAAACTTATGAATAAAACCAAATACCTGTTATACTTCAACCCCAATTCCTCCCCACCAAATACTTCATCATTCCAGAGTTCCCCCCACCTTTGAAATCTTCATATTTCTCATTATCAGGCCAAAATCTTTGAAATAATTCTTAGCTCGTAGTTAATTCTTAATTCTTATTATGAAATCCGTCATCAACTCTTGGCAGTACCATCAAAATATATCCTGAATCCATGAAATAGTATACCAGGTTTTGTTATAAAATAATATTGGAAGGCTGGTTATGATTTTATATTCTGAGCTGAGTTATGGAAATAAAGTATTTCATCATATTATTCTGCCTAGTTTTATATTGTTTAAATTTTCATAATAAACAATTAAAATCAAATAAATAAAAACAAAACATGGCCAGGCATGGTGGCTCACGCCTGTAATCCCAGCACTTTGGGAGGCCAAGGTGAGTGGATCATTTGAGGTCAAGAGTTCGAGACCAGCCCGGCCAACATAATGAAACCCCATTTCCACTAAACATACAAAAATTAGCTGGACGTGGTGGCACGCACCTGTAATCCTGGCTACTTAGAATGGTGAGGCAGGGGAATTGCGTGAACCTGGGAGGTGGAGATGGCAGTGAGCCGAGATCGTGCTACTGCACTCCAGCTTGGGTGACAAAGCAAGACTCTGTCTCAAAAAAAAAAAAAAAAAAAAATTAAGACCAGAAACAAAATATATACTGAGCCCTACCACTTCTTACCCCCTTCTTAAGTACAACCAAGTCTCATTGGAACTACTGCAGTAATCTCCTAATTCTAGTCTTACCATAGCAGCTGGAGTAAACCTTTTAAAAGATAAGTTAGGGTATGTCATTCCTCTGCTTCAAAACCCTGTGATGACTGTTTTTCTCATTCACAGAATTAACAGAAGTCCTTGCCTTTTTCTCTTGTTACATCTCTAACCTCATCACGTAGCACTTTCCTTATGTTTCCTAAATATCCAAGAATCTTCCTCTTTTGAGATCTTTGCGCTTGCTCTTCAGTCTGCCTAGGGTGTTCTTCTCCTCAGAGATCCACATGGATCATTCCTTAATTTCTACAAAATCTTTGCTGCAATGTCACGTTCTCATGGAAGCCTTTCTTGATCCCTGGCACTCACTATGTACTTTTTATTTTTATTTTTCTCCATAGCCTTTATTACCTTGTACTTACAAATTTTGTTTCCCTAATCCCCTTTCTCCTCACCAGAATATAATATTCCTATGGGCAAGGCTGTTTTTATCTTCTTTATCCACTGAGCTATTCTCAGCACCTGGAACAGTGCTTAGCACATTATAGACACTCACTAAATATTTTTCGACTTGATGCCTTAGCTGAAATGTCAACTACTGTGTGGAACTCTCCATAGTCCTCCAACTCAGAATTCATCAATTTCACCTTTATCTCCCCCCTTCATTTTGATTACATTACTGTTATGGCCTTGGCCACCTTTTATCAAGTTTGATGTTTGGCTGAGTACGTGTGTATTTCTTTCCCTGATGATTAAGACTAGATCTTATTCATAATTTCATGCTCAAGTGTCCAGTATCATGCCTCATGTAAACATAAACTGATCAGAACTGATACGGTAGAGGTGGCAGAGAGATATGATATTCTCGATAGATTTTTTTCCTACCCAGTAAAATAAATTGTGTTACTGAGGAGGATGAATAAGCTGACTACAGTTCAATAAAAACTTTAATTCCAGAAAAAGTTGATATTAAAATTTTATTCCAATATTTCCATTTATTTTGATTTTTCTGGCTCTCAACTAGAGCCATAAAATATGCCACTGTCTCTGAGCAGTTAGCTGTGATGTTTGTTTCTTCATGTAGGTTTATTTAGCTGCTTGACACAATACCTTTCTAAAACATTGTGAATTTAACATTTATCTCAGATTAGCAATAACTTTGTCAGGAAAGTTATTCTAGCTCAGATCATCATGAATCTTTCTGACTTGTTAATGGTGTAGATAATGCAAGTGCCATAATTCAAATCTTTTTATCCAACCCCTTGGGGTGCTTTTATTTCATAAGTTAAAGAGCAGCATATATTCCAAAACATGAAAGCTAGAATTCACAGTGAAGTAATTGCTTCATAGATATCTAGCTATCCCCTCTTAGTACCCAAAAATCATTAGGAATGAAAAGTGGTCTTTGAGATCATAGTCTAACTTCCTGCTACCTAAACATTCAGAGACCAATGCTCAGAGGAAAGTCCGTGCCCAAGGCCACAGTTTTCTCATCAAC
The DNA here is from genome assembly GCF_028858775.2 of Pan troglodytes. NCBI lineage: Eukaryota > Metazoa > Chordata > Mammalia > Primates > Hominidae > Pan > Pan troglodytes. The sequence continues at coordinate 63,226,196 of NC_072415.2, forward strand.
AGTGACAGCAAGCATTTATTGGGCACTTACTCTGCCAGATACCAGGCTAAGCATCTTACATAAAGTATGTTTACCAAGATGAGACTTAAAGAAGAAGTTTATACCTCCATTATACAGCTAGTAAGTAGTAGAACTAGAATTTCGTGCAGACCATAGTCCAAAGCAGGCACTCTCAATCCCTTTTTCATCTTGCTTCCTTAGTGGATTAACCTGCAAGAGAACTAAATGTTCTTGATATTTATAGAATTATGACATGCAATTCTTTTATATGTTTCTTTCCAATAATTTTTTGACTTAATGGCTAAGTTGATTTGCATTATTTATTTACCACTAATAAAACACACTAGTGAATTTTTATTATTGTATTTATTTTGAGAGATGAGGTCTTGCTATGTTGCTCAGGATAGAGTGCAGTGGTGTGATCATAGTTCACTTGCAGCCTCAAACTCCTGGGTTCAATGGATCCTTCCACCTCAGCCTCCTGAGTAGCTAGGACTACAGGTGCATGTCGCAATGCCTGGCTAAGTTTTTGTATTTTATATATATAAAAAGAACATTATACCTCTCACTTGTAACTAAAATGACTTATGAAGTGTAACACAGTATAGCCAAAAGGTTAAGGCTATGTGGCTGTGGAATTGAACCACCTGGGTTCAAATCCTGGCTTGTTATTTTAACATCTGTGTGGCTTTGGGCCAATTACTAGTGACTTTGTTTTCTCACGTGGAATAATAATAGTATCTGATGTGTAAGGTTGTGATGAGTATTACATGAAGTTAAATAAAAGCACCTAAAACACTTGCTGTTTGTTTGGTGCACCCACAACATTCCATTCTTATTGGCTAATGCCATGTGCAAATCATCATGTGGGTTGAAAATTAAAATAACTGAAATACAAGGGTGTTTCTTAACTCTTATTTGGAGAGGACTTTATTACTTTCGTAAGCATTCACACATTTGATCCTCAGATAAGGTATTTATGATGATCTCCATTTCACAAATGAGTATGCCTTTCTCTGTTCAGAAAGGCTGAAAAATATTGCTAAGAAACCACACTAATAGTAAATATTAGAACTGGGATTTCAATGCCAGGTTTCTAGTCCAGTGATCTCTTCACACTGCCATACAAAGTGAAATATATTTTCTGAAAAAGCTCCATATAAAATACAGTGGGAGTGCAGAAGAGAGAATTAAAACACTTTTATGAGCATCATTCAATTTAATCCTCACAATAATACTGTGAGGTAGGCAGATAAGGGACCGGTATCTTCATTTTGCAAATGAAGCAGAGAAGGCTCCAAGATAGCCCCTGACTTGCTCAAGGTCACACACTGTTTTGTGGCAGAACAAAGGCTGAACTAGGTGTTCCAACTTGCAGCAATATATGCTTCGCATTGCTTTATGCTGCCTCAGAAAACCTCTGCTCACTGTTCAGGATTAGAAACCAGCTTTTTGTGATTGACATGGAGGATTCCTTTTAGAATTCATGGTATATTACATTTTTGATGTGGTGTTTACATATTCTTTCCCCGCTCTTCAGAGTTGAGGACTCTGCAGCCGATGGAGCTTGTTATCCATGAGGGAGCATATTGTGATGGAAAAAGAACAAGACTCAGAATCCTAAGCATGACATTCTGGCCCTGGCTTAAAGCTTGGCAAAGTTAGCCTTCTTCTTAGAGCCCCACTCTGCTTCTCTGTAAAATATAAAATCATGGCCCTGTACCTCAAAGTGTTTTTAATTCATTGAATGAGAGAATAATGATTTTATTTCTCCAGTGGACTTAATGCATATTGAAAAATGAAACATGCCATCCACAAATGTCATATATAAATGAGCAAATATTGAATGTGAGTTGACTGTATGTCCATGTCCAGCAGTGTATTGAAAATAGAAGAGAACCCAGCGGATTCCCTGGAAGGAGTTAATCTTGAAAGGTTCATCTTACTGATGAATGTATAACCACACACTTAGTTAAGAGCTTTAGTGGAAAGGAACATGCTTCTGTGAGAGCATTTATGAAATGTGTGCATGATGTCTATGTCATAATCAGATTTGCATTTTCAAAAGATGACTATGACTAGAAAGTGGAAACTAGAGCAGAGGTCAGCCAGGTGGGTGCCAGAGTCATTCAGCAGGCTATTGCAGAAGTCCAAACGAAAGATGGTAGCTTGGTCTAAGGGTATGTCAGTGGAGATGGAGCAGCGGAGAGAACTTTGTAGATATTTAGGGGGCAAAACTGACAGGACTGAATGATGCATTGCACATGAATGGTGAGGGAGAAGGGGTTGTCAAGGACAGTCACTTGGTTTCTGGCATATTCCAGTGTAGAGATGTTTGTGCAATTTGCTGAGATTAGGATGCTGGAAAGGTCCATATTTGAAATGAAGGTCATAAATTCAGTTTCAGACAAGTTGTGCTTGACATACCTTTACAACCTTCAAATGGGAATGTCCAGAAGGGCCTTGGAAATAGGAATCTGGAGCTCAAAGGAGAGGACTGGGACAGAGATATGTATCAGGAATGTGTCAGCATGTGGATGCTCGCTACAGCTAGGGAAGGGTAAGATGGCCCATCCCAAGAAAACAGAATGAGAAAAGAATCCAGAACTCAGTCACATTTATCATGTGGATAGAGGCTGAAACTAAACAAAATAAGAATTTGAAATCAAAATCTGTTTCACCCCAACTCCCAAGATATAGCTCATTATTTGCAGTTACAGTAGCTATGTGTTACATAACTAGTCTCAGGTGTGTATTAGATGTTGAAGCAGAGATTACAGGAAAGCACATTTTTAAAAAGCTCATTCCTAGATTTATCCTTTTTAACAATTCAATAAAAAACAATTTTTAACCAAAACTTAGTGGAAATACCTCTAACCAAGAGAGGTAAACAAAAAGAGACATTTCCAGTCTTCATTATGCTTTTATCTGGCAGTGAAACATCTCGAAACCTTTCTCTCTAAGACAGCATTGATTTCCAAACCTATGGTTTTCGGGTAATAAGGAATGTGACATTTGGGTGGTTATCACTCTGCTATCACTTTGAGTCCTATTTCATTAAACACCACATTTCAGTTTTGAAATCTTTTAATTGTTATAACATTCTGGCATTCACTAAAGAAATAATGAATGAAAGTACAAGAGATAAAAAGGAGATGCTAAAAATCTTTCCACTAAGAATAACATAACTCCTTCTCTACAAAGGAACGTTAATGTAACTCTTCCTCCCTGAAGCAACTAATTAGGTGTTTGACCCCTCAAGGCAACATTTGTTTCTCAACTCACAAGTTGTAACTAAATATTAACACTCTGAGGCACTTAGGCAAGATGATATGTATTTACTAAAAATGCATGTTAGAGACTTGCTACAAATAATCCACTAAGAAGCAGAATCATGTTTAATCTGTAAACTGTACTTCTGAAATGTAAAAATAGAAGTGCTGAATTCAGCTAACACAAACACTTGTAGATATAGGAGATTTTCTATTTTTTATTCCTAATGAAGAGTATTAGAGTAGTGAGGTTTCTTTAAGTAGATCCCACTCTCCATTACGGATAATGAAATCAAGACCCAGGAAGGTGAAGTGACATGCCAAAGATGACTGAAATAAATGGGGATGGAACATGGAATAGAATCCAATTTTCTAGGCATTTCTAAGGTCACATTATGTGGAGATTTTATGTAATTATTCTCTTTTAATTTCACATTTATTTATGCGTTTATTTAAAAAATTATGAGCCCCAGCAATATAGCCATTTTTTTATGCTCAGTGAATCTATATGCTAAGTGTGAATAAAATATAAATGGAATATGGCTTCTCTTTTTGAATAATTTACAATGAAGTCAAAGAAACATGCATGTCCATTAATACAAAGTGATACATAATACACTAGATGTATAAACCGAAAGCAATGAAAACACAAAAGAGAGCATTTAATGGTACTGGGTTTGAAGACATGAGGGTACGAAGTTTCAGCTAAACATTTCCTTTGAATTGGATTCCAATTGGGTTTCATTTGAAACAAGCTTTTGCCAAACAGAGTCAGAAGTGTGAGTCAGGAGAAGGTAATCACTGGTCATTGAGAAATGCAAATCAAATCAAAACCAAAATAAGATACCATCTCATGCCAGTTAGAATGGCGATTATTAAAAAGTCAGGAAACATCAGATATTGGAGAGGATATGGAGAAATAAGAATACTTTTACACTGTTGGTGGGAGTGTAAATTAGTTCAGCCATTGTGGAAGACGGTGTAGCGATTCCTCGAGGATCTACAACTAGAAATACCATTTGACCCAGCAATCCCATTACTGGGTATATACCCAAATGATTATAAATCATTCTACTATAAAGACACATGCACACGTGTGTTTATTGCAGCACTGTTCACAATAGCAAAGACTTGGAACCAACCCAAATGCCCATCAGTGATAGACTGGAAAAAGAAAATGTGGCACATATACACCATGGAATACCATACAGCCATAAAAAAGGGATGAGTTCATGTCCTTTGCAGGGACATGGATGAAGCTGGAAACCATCATTCTCAGCAAACTGATACAAGAACAGAAAACCAAACACCACATGTTCTTACTTATAACTGGGAGTTGAACAATGAGAGCACATGGACACAGGGAGGGGAACATCACACACTGGGGTCTGTCTGGGGGGCGGGCGGGGGGGCTAGGGGAGGGATAGTATTAGGAGAAATACCTAATGTAGATGACAGGTTGATGGGTGCAGCAAACCACCATGGCACGTGTATACCTACGTAACAAACCTACACGTTCTGCACATGTATCCCAGAACTTAAAGTGTAATAAAAAGAAATGAAAGGAAAAGGAAAAGCAAAATAAGAAAAGGCAGAGAAGCTGACATGGACATAGGGGTCCTGGGGCAGGACGGCTCATTGCAGATGACTGTGCAAAGCTTTAGGCCACATTGTGAAGGTCTTTGAACCTTGTTCCATGGAGGTGAGATCATATTAACCTAGAATGGCAGCTAGCACAAGGTTGTGGGCATGGAGTTGACAGGTTATGTTGTTAAAAGGGTATCTTTGTCAATAGATGATAGCAAAAATCGAGAAGACTAATGGCAAAATGCTAGAAAAAGCTATTATTATAATGCAATACATTTAAGTACCAACTAAATCAGGGACCAGTTTTAGGCACAGGAGAATATACTCTACCCAGAATTAGATCTCAATGTAAATTGCACAATGGTGCATCGCATGTTGCCATGCTTGACTTCATGCTTCAAAAGATGTCAGTGCTTAAGAGTTACAGGGACTGATCTCAGTAAAGCAGGAACATTATGGTTAGTGGGTCAAACTGCATGCTTTTAGAGTAGAAACAGTTATTTTCCAAGACACTTTAATCAAGTAACTCAAAGTTCTTAAAACTAGCATTCACAAAAAATTAACGCTTCTTATGAACTAACTCTTCTTATAGCCTCCTTGTAAAAGTCCAAGTGGACAAGCTGTCTACAGACTTTTTAGCATGAGGAATCAGACTTCGTATATTTGATGCTCTATGTGAATTATCATTGAGTAAATTTGCTGTGAATGGATTCAGGCAGGCACAAGTGACTTGATTCCTTTATTTCAATCGACTTATCCTGAATTTGGCTTAACTCCCCCACACTGCCAACTTAGAGGGAAAGGAATGAAGTGGAGAAGCTTTGTCTGACAATCCATCTGGTGTTACAGATCATGACTCTGAGTTCTGCATATTTGAAGGGTAATTGTATCTTCAGATTCATAGGAGAGAACATCACTGAGAGGTAGGAGGCTTGGGGTCCTTGCCGCTTTCACAGGAGTTGTTAACGCAGTGAGAGGCCGAACAATACAAGTTTACCCAAAAATTGGGTAAACTTCTCATATTCACTGTTCTCTTTTCTTCAGAACCCAGTGTGCTTATCTGCCCATTTACAGAGGAGTATGGACTACAGTGAGCAGAGAGGAAATCCTTAATTACTGCTTCATGGAAAATTTACTTTAGGTGGCTAGTGTTGGCCTATAGTGGAACCAGAGAAATCCCACATAATAAACTGCCCTTCCAAACTCAGATGTTACTTAGTTGTTGGGAAATGGTTTGCTATATTTTGTTTACAGCTATTAAAGCGTGGAAAGGGTGATTAAAAACTTCGTGGGAATCCTTGGGGCTAGAACTGAACAAATCTGTGAAGGATAACATGGCAGGAAATACCATTTTCTCAATATGCTTTTGTATAATGTTAGCAATTTGATGTCACCCCATTAAAACCCAGGGAAGCCACACAGCAGTTTGGCAGCAGACACTCATCCGCCAGTGGGGACATCAGATACCATAAGACTATCAAGCTGTACTGTGGAACTCAGGGAACTCCTATTTCTTCTTAGTGTCCCTCAGAGAGCAGTTTCCAGCCCTTTAAAAATGATTATTTTCATTATTGGAACTTGTTCAATGTCTGTAGTTATGCTCACTCTTTTTGTTTTGATTTATCTTTGCAAAGAAAATTAATATGATAGAAAATATCAATAAAGATTTTTTTTGGAGTGGGGGCAAGCCCCAAGTTCAGTGAAACCTATCTATGTAGCTTTTTTCTATATGATTATATCTCTCATTAATTTATGTCCTCAGATTCCTGGTTTTAAATACTTTGTGGAAAAGTCCCCTTCTTGGACGCAATAGATTTATTTCTTATGAAGTTGTGGTGGTATTTTGTTATTATAAAATAATAGCAGTGACTGCCATTATGGCAGAATCCATATTAAGTATCAGGTGCCATGTATTTTGCTTTAGATATTTGACCTACAGCATTTCATTTAATTCTTTCAGACTTTGTGATACAAATATTTTTATAGCACATATGTTGTACTTGAGAAATCTGGGGCTCAGAAAGTTTAATGTGAAAGCCAGAAACAGCCCCCCTGACTTACCTCAGTCCTGAACTACTTACTCCACAGTCTATATAGGCTTTTGAGGTTTGTTTTTTGTTGTTGTTGTTGTTTGTTTGTTTATTTAAAACAAGGTCTTACTCTGTCACCCAAGCTGGAGTGTAATGGCATGATCTCAGCTCATGGCAACTTCTGCCTCCAGGCTCAAGCGATTCTCGTGCCTCAGCCACTCGAGTAGCTAGAATTACAGGCTCATGCCACCATGCCCGGCTAATTTTTGTAATTTTACTAGAGAGAGGGTTTCACCACATTGGCCAGGCTGATCTCGAACTCCTGACCTCAAGTGATCTGCCTGCCTCGGCCTCCCAAAGTGCTGGGATTACAGGCGTGAGCCACTGTGCCTGGCCTACGTAGTGTTTAGATGCAAACTCCCTTTGGTATGACAAGCAGATTTCTGGAAAGTGGTACATAAAATTGAAATGGTTAGATTAAACCATGGTTTAAAACCACTAAGAGCCCACATTGTGGAAACCAGTGATCAACCCAGGGCAGAACCAGCAGGTGATCAGAGGTTGAACCATGGAGTTGTCTTGGAGGTGTATTTACATAGCAAGCACAATGCATTTGCCTGGGTTCTATTTTACAGATCAAAATCATGCAAACATTTTCAGAAGATGCTTTATTTATACTTTATGTAAGACTGAGAAAGTATGAATTGTCCATATCAATGAATATGTTTATATATAAATTTTTTATTAATTATTAATTTTGGATAATTTTTGGAGGCTAATGAAGATTATTAAATCTTCCCCATTATGAAATCCAACATTCTCTTTTATATGTAAGTGATATTTTCATCTCATGATCTTGGACATTTTTACCTGGACATGTCCAAATTTTCTTGCCTCTCTTTCCTTTAAAGTATACCTGTTCAGCAAAAGACATAAACAGATACTTCTCAAAAGAACACATACAAACAGCAAACCTATGAAAAAAGTGCTCAACATCACTAATCGTCAGAAATGCAAATCAAAACCAAAATGAAATACCATTCCACATCAGTCAGAATGGCTATTACTAAAAAAAAAATAAACAATAGATGCTGGTGAGGCTGCAGAGAAAAGGGAATGCTTATACATTGTTGGCAGAAATGTAAATTTATTATTTTAGGCACCATGGAAAGCAATTAGGAGATTCCTGAAATAACTTAAAACAGATCCACAATTTAGCCCAGCAATCCTATTAACTGGTATATATCCAAAATAAATTAAATAATTCTAACAAAAACATCCATGCACTCATATATTCTGGATAAAGAAAATATGGTGCATATACACCATGGATTACTATGCAGCCTTAACAAGGAATGAAATCACTCCCTTTGCAGCAACATGGATGTAGTTGGAGGCCATAATTCTAAATAAATTAATGCAGGAACAGAAAACCAAATACTACATGTTCTCACTTATAAGTAAGAGCTTAACACTGAGTACTCAGGGACATATAGATGGCAACAGTAGACATGGGACTGTCACATAGGAGGGAGGCAGGAGGGCAAGGGTTGAAAAACTGTTGCGTACTATACTTACTACCTGGTCATGACAAGATCAATCATACCTCAAACCACAGCATCACCCAATATACCCATGTAACACATTTTCACATGTACCCCAGTATCTAAAATAATGAAATTATTTAAAAAATAAAATACAGAATAATACCTGTTCAAAGGGTTATGGCCAGCGTGACTTGGAACACAGTTATTTCATCCAATTTATTTAGTATTTGTAAGAATAAAGTCAATTATGAAAGCTGTCCTTCCTTATAGATACCCAAGGTGTTTGATAGGCAAATCTGACCTTTGATAACAATGTTGCTTGAAGGTCTAGAAAAGATGCTATGAAATGATTCACAGCAGATGATAGACAAATTCATCCTCTCAGCAGTCTCTGAGTGCTCATTGTCCTCTTTTTCCCTATAGGACCTCATGTCTTTTACCCAAAGTTCCCATGATCCAAAGAAGTTCCTTATTTTTCCACTATTGTTGAATTATATCAATACTAGATTTAGAGGAGGAGGTTCCAGATTTCATTCTTAAGTGTGATACCCACTAACTGTGAAGCCTTTGAATAAATCATGTTGCTTTTCTAAATCTCACTTTCTATATGTAAAATAATGATAACAAAACCACCCTATCTATATCAGTAAGCTACCTGAGGCACTGGGTATAAAAATTCTTCTGCTAAAACAAAAATAAGCAAAACTCCCCATCTCCATGTGCTCAATCTCTTTGAGCTATATACAACAAGGCATACAATTCTATTATGAGGGTTTGCTTTTAAAAAGCAATTTGCTGACCTAAATGATCTTAGTTTGGTAGAATATAGCAGTGTGGTATGTGGCAAATGGGAGCATTGTTCCATATTTCTTAGCCTTACCTACTTTAGATTACTATTGAATCTCATCCAGACCCCTACTCTCCTAGAAGTCAGAATTCAGCCTTCCAGAAACTTCACACTGCACTTCTAAAAGAATGCCTAAACCTCAGGCTATATCCAGATTCATACAGGGTGCTTTTTCTCTATTGTGGTAAAACATATCTTTCATTTTACAATTTTAACTATTTTTGAGTGTACAGTTCTATGGTATTAGCGCATGTACCTTGTTGTGCTACCATCACCACCATCTGTCCACAGAATTTTTCATTGTCTCCAGTTAAAATTATTTACCTATTAAACACTAACGTCCTGTTCTCCCATCACTTAGCTCCTGGCAGCCACTCACGGTGCATATTTTAAATACTAGCAGTGCTAGATAAAATGATGCTAACCCCTATAACAAATAAGCCCTAAAATATATAATGGCTCAGAACTATTTCTGACTCTATAAGGTATGGAAGGGATGTTACTGATTGTCAGTTCTTTTCCCAGCTCTTCTCTAGAATTATTACAAATGTTGATTGTTCCATCATCACCCATGTGGCTTCTAAGGTCATCATGCTTCCCTACCTCAAGACAACAGGTGGAGGAAGAGAACATGGTGAATTACCCATGTGCAGTTTATTTTAGGCCAGGCCTGGAATCAGCACACATCACATCACATACACTCAACCTCTTGATGAGACTCAGTCGCATGGCCTCAACTAGACTTCAGGGAAGCGGGAAAATACAGTCTAGTACATGAAGCAGAAATTTCGGGTTTGAGGATCAGTGAGCCAGTCTCTGCCATCAGTCATATTAAGAGTGTAGATATGCCCAGGAATCATCATCATTCATGCACTTAGAACTTTTACTTTTTGAAAATCTAATTTTCCCTGGCAGAAAAAGATACTTCATTTTAAATATGTCCAAAACCAAAACATATCTGAATGGCAAAATTAAAGTGTACGTATAATTCCACTGAGAAGCAAGAGATATTATCTAGATATAGAAACCTTGAGAAACAATTGAGAATCTTAGAGGAAGTCCCTTCTTCACTCAGTTCAATCAGCTATATGTTAAGTTCCAATGAGGATATCTAGAATGTTCAGAAGGTGTAGAATTATGTGTGTCCTTAAAGAATATTTCGGCCGGGCGCGGTGGCTCACGCCTGTAATCCCAGCACTTTGGGAGGCCGAGGCGGGCGGATCACGAGGTCAGGAGATCGAGACCATCCTGGCTAACACGGTGAAACCCCGTCTCTACTAAAAATACAAAAAATTAGCCGGGCGTGGTAGCGGGCGCCTGTAGTCCCAGCTACTCGGGAGGCTGAGGCAGGAGAATGGCGTGAACCCGGGAGGCGGAGCTTGCAGTGAGCCGAGATCGCGCCACTGCACTCCAGCCTGGGCGACAGAGCGAGACTCCGTCTCAAAAAAAAAAAAAGAATATTTCAAGAGTTACCATTTCTAAAATGTCAGCATCCATATCCAAACGGTTTGTCATCTCTTAATACGCACTATAAATGCAACCATGATCAGTAGATTAATTCATTAGTTTGCAACACTGAGGAAGTTTTTAGTTTATAAATGTATTGATATTGAACACATAGAGATGTGGCTTGAAGAGCAAGACAAACAGGCTTATGTTACAGTTTCTCTTCACGCAGGAAGGAATCTACTTACTTTCACTAATTGCACTTAAAGTAACCACAGGGACTCAGGCTCCATACATAGAACACTTAGCATCTGCGTTTTCCTTTCATACAATGAGAGAAAATGCATAAATGCATTTGTTGGCAATACTGACAAAGACCGATTTGTGGAATAATTGAAACCTTGATTTCTGTCATTAGCCGGATGTTTACAAAACTCGTCTTCCTGTCTACATTCCAGATGTTTCTCCTTATTTTAATAGCTCCTTGTTTTTCATGGGTTTTGAATTCCAAATTGTAAAGTGTTGAGGAAAAAGACTTTCGTTTGCAAGTTTCATGGAGAATGACATAATCTTAAACTCCCCAGAATCCTTGCAACATTTATTTGTAGGTCCTTCCAATTAGTTTATTTTCTATAGAAAATCTGAGGTCTTGAATTATGTCCCAGAGTCAACATTAGATGAGTGAGCAACCTTTTGGTTCACCTCACTACTCTTGCACATCAAATACAGATTTTGGCTGAAGGTATTCTTTTTGGAATAATCTTTCTCTGCAACTTTGATTTCTCAGGGAACGAGCATTGAATACAACACAGCCTGGGTCCCTTCAGCTCACTGTGGGAAACCTGAAGCCAGAAGCCATGTACACCTTTCGAGTTGTGGCTTACAATGAATGGGGACCGGGAGAGAGTTCTCAACCCATCAAGGTGGCCACACAGCCTGAGTGTGAGTATGAAAAGGAACGGGCCACATTTAAAAAGTATTTATTTTCCTCTGCAATATCCTTGAATTCTTTCACAGAACCTTTGCGAAGTGACAAAAGCGAAGAACAGTTTTTTTTCTTCTAAGTAAACTTATATAACTCAAGGACTTTTAAAAGTAAGATAAGTTGTAAATAGAATGGCCTCTTCACTTAGGCCACATACCGTAATGGCAAATTAACCTCTATAAAGGCCTAATCTATCTATGCAGTCTACATATTCATTTCCTAAGAAAGTGATTTACTCTGCCTGACAGTATTTTATCATCATCATTGAGTTTCAGCCTCCTCTGTTGAATTTTCAGATTTTTTGAGTTTGTAAAGAGTGTAACATCAAAGGTAAAAGAACAATAACATACAATTTCTAAATCCAGGGACTAATTTAAAAGCTTGAACACGCACCGCATGCACTGAAAAACCTACCAAAAGCAAATTGAGATTTGAGGAATATGAGAGATAACCTCTATTGGATAATCTCACTCCCTCTACCTTGAATCACTAGATTCAGCTATGTTTTTTTTCACAAAGTAGAGCAGCTGAATGTTCTTTGACCAACGTATAATTCAATGATTTCAACTTTGATAAAGGAAGAGCTCCAAAATTACATATCGAAAACTATTTCTGTACTTGACAAAATTTTGTTTTTTCTTGTGCATTTCTAATGTTTTTTGAAAAGATTAGTTGCTGATGAGCCATTCGCCAAATTTGTTTGGTTTCACATTAAAAAAACAATTGGAATTTAAAATCAAAATGAAATGCCTGGCTACTTGTTAACAAGCTGCCTTATGTTAAACACCTAACTGTACCTATTTCCTTTTTATATAACAAAATTTATAATGATATTTTGATTTCCTGTTCATTTTACATGAAACTGTAAAGAGGTATATCAAAATCACCTCTTGTATTTTGGGAATAAAGTGAAGTAGAGATTGGAAATATTTTAACTGGTAATTGTGAGAGAGTAACCTTTGTATTCTATCACTTCTTGGGTGGTTTAAATCAGCAAGTCGAAGAAGAGAGAGCAGGAGATACAGTCTGAGTGCACTTTCAACAGAATCTCCATCCTTTCTTTCATTTGGCCAGGGCTACAGAGACAAGATGATAACAAATTGGAATAAAGTATTAATTGAAGGGACGGAAGAGGGCTAAGTTGTGCAAGTACTACAAATAGTTGCCTCACAGAAATAAAAACCTCAACAACTTCAAAAGCATAGTCATGTTGAGGTTCCAGACAATTATTTGGAAATGCAGGCCCCCAGGCATAATAATAATTTGTAGGACCCAAATAATTTCTGTTTGCAAAATAAAAACACAGGGGCACATTGTTAAAAATTATTAAGATTATGGGATGGCTACAGCAGAACATGAGTCCTTGCACAACTTCACCCTTTGCTGCCTATGAGCTGGTCCTGCTCCCAGGTTTCTGTTCTGGGCAATGTTTTGTTGCTGTACTGATTTAAATCACTAAACAATGCCAATTTCCTCTTCATAATGTCTATATTAACATAACATTTCAATCTTCTTTTTTTATTTTTGGGACGGAGTCTCACTCTCTTGCCCAGACTGGAGTGCAGTGGCACAATCTCGGCTCATTGCAACCTCCGCCTCCAAGGTTCAAGCGATTCCCAGCTAATTTTTGTATTTTTAGTAGAGATGATCTTTCACTATTTTGGCCAGGCTGGTCTCGAACTCCTGACCTCAAGTGATCCCCCTGCCTCGGCCTCCCAATGTGCTAGGATTACAGGCATGAGCCATCGCGGCCAGCCGAACATTTGAGTCTCAATTGCTTTATTGAATTTCTCTTCATAGATCATCTATGTAAAATCAATAACTTTTATGACTGTTTTATATTTTTGATTAAAAACAAATTAGGTTTTACATATATATAATACACACACACTATATATGGTATATGTCATGTGATAGATAGGTCAACAATTTAAAAACTCTTGAAAAATTCCTTAAAGAAATCCTTGATAAATTTTCCAGTATTGGAACTAACTTTAAAAGCATGCTCATTTTCAAAAGATCAAATCTCCATGGATTATCTGAATTTTTCATCTCCTAGTTCTAAAATTATCGTAAAATTGTTATACTGTACTTTTCAGAGCTGACTAGTCATGATTACATTGCATTTCTGATAAAAATCCTGGTTGGTTAGCCTTGCTTTGTAAGAATGAGCATTTTTTTTTTCCTTGATCAATACTATTGTTTCTAAGCATTCGACTTAAGAAAGCAATTTTCAGTGTTTTAAAATTTTACTTCTTTTTTTTTTTTTTTTTAACACCAACGTTCCCAAGCCAAGGGACAGTAAAGTATTTTCCTTTTTGACACTAAGAACACTCATTCCATAAAAATTAAAAAAAATTAAAACTATGATAAAATGATACAATATATTCTGCTATTTAATATAATCAAGTTAAAAAGAATAATGATTGTTTTTGTATCACACATATGGCCTTAACTTTGTAAAACACAAACAATGACATAACTCAATTCATAAGTATGTTTAATAAACATTTATTATGTTCCTAACACTGTTCCAGGCTGCATGAGGCATGTTAGAAAAGCATATGTGAGTAATAAAGCAGCAGTATTTATGGATCTCAGCAGATTTGGGGGGAAGCAAATATTTTAAATATGTAACAATAACAAAACAACTCGAGTAGGGGAACTTATAAGAAGTTGGTAAATGGAATACAAACAATCTGAGTCACAGATTTGCTCGTGGGCTCATGACTTGTTATGGCTGCAGCATATTACCTAGTTAATTTCTTATGCCCAGATCATACTGCATCCACCTCCTCAAATCAGTCTTGTAATCCAGTTACAATGACAGCCACGTCTATGCTTTATATATCACACATTCCTTCCCATTCAGAAAGCAGTGTGAAAAATTTGTGCAGAGCACCTCACTGGACCCAAGTCTCTATAAGCATTTACTTTGCTTAACAATTAGCGTAAATGATAAGGCATAAAATAACAAAAGCCTAACTGAATAAAACATGCTGATTGTTGGTATTGTTGTCACATATAAATTCTATTCTCTAAGAAATGAAAATGAAGAATCTTTCTGCTTTAGAAACATGATGCGGCCATGAATTTTTTTCATTAATGGCAGCAATAACAGCCTTAGAATGCTAACCATATTTTGGCCTTAAGTAACAGCATTGTTCTATTAAATTACCCATTTTCTTACCAATATATGGAATAAGGATACCTTTGCAGATCATTGTTTATTTGCACTGTGATTTGATTCTGTTTCACTGAACATTGCCACTGGATAATTCATCCCTTACTGAGTAGATAAGTAGTTAGGAATAAAGTAGCCTGCATAAACAAGACAATCAGAATATCCTTTACATGTGCAAAAGAGTTAGCCAATTGCTTCAATTCATGTATATTGAGTACTGCTAAACTCACTTGCCGTCTTTCTTACGGACATTAGAATAAATTAATTATATTATCATGAGTGATAGGCATTGCATGTGTATTTTATCTTCTGTTGGTAACATAAAATGCCATTCTGGCAATTTGAAAGTATTTCTAGGATAAGGAGCACTTACTTCATCTTCTCCAAGCCTGCTCAATAAGACACCCAATTACTGAAGAAGATGGAATATACCAGAGATCCTATGGTTCCTTTCCTTTCCTTTCCCATTCCTTCCTCCCTTCCTCCTTCCCGCCATCCTTCCCTCTTTGTTATAAGCCCATCTTTCTGTCCTTAAGAGAAAATGCGAGGGCTGGTTTTATGACTTCACTAGACTATCAGAATTTAGCGGCAAGATGAGGTTAAAGAAAACGTTTTCATCAATATTTCTTTTCTGACAAAATGATCTTATCTTTTGAAAATGGGTCTCAGCTGAGTATGCATTTGGATGCTGCTTTTATCAATGTTTTCCAAATGTGATGTAGTAATTGTACACTAAAATTACATAGCTTGTATACAAATTGAATTTCAAGTTTTTCATATTATTTGAAAATATCAACTCTATTATACAAACCGTATTTGCAAAGAATAAAACTGATGGAAAATATGTCTGAAATATAAATCAGCCGGCAACTGTTTCTAAAAGTGCATACATTTTGTAGTAATCGTTTAAAGAGATCGACAGCCCAAGATCCAGTTTATGAAATAATTGCTCGAAATAGAAAGGCTTGATTTCTATGAAGGTTTGTGTCCTCTGATGATATCTTCCTTTGCTAAACCCTTGCCCATTCTCCCCTGCCTTTATGGTATATAATTTCTCTACCGTATTATCAGCCAGGATTTAAGTCCCTGTCTGCTTAAGACTTGTCTAATCTTTTCATACCACATGTGGAGATTTTTTGAATTATTATTTGCAGTCCTTTAACATCCTGTTAAGGCGGTTTAATCATAAAGGATGTTAAAATGGACCACATACTGGCTTGAGGGCTTGAGTTAGAATGGGAAGCCTATTTGCAAGACCACAACTCAATTACCTACAAAACTCTTTTATATTTAAGAGTTGTAAGTAATATTCTTAGTCTATTATATTCTTTACACTAGAAAGATGAGTGAAAGCAACCCACCAAGTTGAGTGACTTTAGAATATATTATCTAGAGGAATAGCCATATTTGCTTCTTTCCTCCTTCATGAGATTTTAAAAATTCTAATATGGCTCTACTTGTATGGTTGTTAGGAAAAGAACAGAGAAGTTCAAATAATGTCTCTCAACACTACTACCTGTATCCTAGAGCAAGTTTGTCAATCATCGAGACCTCAGTTTCCTGAACTATAAATGGGAGTATCATTTATTCCTCTTCTTCCTAAGTTGCAAAAATGAAATATGATAACACGTGGGCAGCCGCTGGGTCTTGCCTGGCATCTCATTTAAAAAAAAAAAAAAAAAAAGCTCCCTGACCCAACAGGATCAAATAAGAACGTAATTTCAACTGCTCTACATTTACAAACAAAGTGGGATACTCATCAGGGTAATCACTTGGGTAAATAAGGCTAATATAATACCTCATTTATAGTTTAGAACTAGCTTGATCACTATACAGTCAGCGCATTTACATACTCTGTTACTTTCTCCCTAATTAACCTCTCCTTAGCATTTGGCAGGCTGTTATAGATTGGCTTGTCTAAATTTTGAAGTCTTACGAACAGAAAGTGCTACATTATCCCATAAGATGTATCACAGCATTGCCGTTTTATAAATAAAGCCATGTGTCACTTAAGGAAGGATATACATTCCAAGAAATGCATCATTAATTGTTTCATTTTTCTGAGAACATAGTAGTGTCTTACACACACCTAGAAGGTAGAGCCTACTACACACCTAGGCTATATGGTATAGTCTACTACACACCTAGGCTATATGGTATAGTCTACTATACACCGAGGCTATATGGTATAGCCTATTGCTCCTAGGCTGCAAACCTGTACAGCACGTGACAGTACTGAATACTGCAGGCAATTATAACACAGTGGTATATATTTGTACATCTGAGCATATCTAAACATAGAAAAGGTAATGCATTGCATTAGAATGATATGATGGCAAGATGTCACTAGGCGATAGAAATTTTTCAACTTCATTATATTCTTATGGGACCACCTTGGTATATGTGGGCTGTTGCTGATCAAAACATTGTTACGTGACACTTGGCTGTCATTGGTTGGTTGATGCTGGTAGAATATGGTTTGGGAAAGATATAAAATATCAGTTATATTTATTAAAGTATGGTTACATAAATTAAGCAAACTAAGTTGATCACAGCTCTGTCTAGCTCATTACTTTTGTCACTTGATTTACAACTATTAACTGCACTGCACTGAGATTTGAATAAATATTTGGGATGACCACTATGGCAAACCTGTCCACTCGACAACAATTCAGTTGTCTGATCCCGTACATGGCCAGACATAAATAATGGAAAGAAGTAAAGATAAGCACTGGCATTACATCTTTTTTGGTAGCATACAAATACATTATTTTAAAAGTCTCTGGATGTAAAAAAATGTTTTCGGGTGTTATAAATAAGAGATGGGGAACGTTAAAAACTTATGGTTTAGTATCCTCTGTGACCAAAGGCTTAAGGAATTCATTTGGATTTAATGGTCAATTAGGCTAGGTATGATGTCTTTGATAATGACATATATTAGTGGAAGGATTAGAGGTAGGCTTGAGATGATGGGTTGTTTAATCACCTCTAGAAGACTTCAAAGCAAATGTGAGTCACTGTGTTCTTTCTTCATTCATTTAAAAATATTTATTTTGTGCTAAGTTCTAGACCTACAGTTTCCAGTACAGTAACCACAAGCCACATTTGTCTATTTAAATTTAAAAGTATTGAAATAAAATAAAATTTAAAATTCAGTTTGTCAGTCACAATAGCCCTATTCCAACTTCTTAGTAGCACTTAAAATTTAAATAAAATTAAAAACCAAAAATTCAACTTATCTCTCTTGTGAGCCACCTCTCACGAATTCATATATGATTACTGGCTACTGTATTGGAGATCACAGAGAACATTTCCATTATTTCAGAAAGTTCTCTCAGACAGTGGCAGTCTAGGCACTATGCTGGTAAATGAGGATACAAATGCAAGTCAGAAATGGTCCTAACTTTCAAGGAACTGGTAGTCTAGTGGAAACAACTTTAAATAGAATTCACTAAAAACAGCTTTCACAGATTTCATCTCCCTGAACAAAATTGTTCAGTTTTGTTCAAAACAAAAAAGTTATGTGCTAAATTAATAGACATGATTTTTTAAAGGCCAGAGAATCTAGACCTGAAGATATGCTGTTTATTTACTTAAGTTAGTTAATCACATTAAAAATCCATTACCTGGAAAAATACATAAGCATCTTCCGAAGTTCAACTGAAAGCGAAGGACATAGCTTACTAGTTGCTTGGGTTGAACAGTGGTATATCATAAGTGTAATTTCCCTAAGAAGCTTCTGCTGGCTCTCTTATTTTCTCTCTTCTTTTGAGCACACAGTATGATTCAGGCTTCTTCAGTTGGTATAACCAAACATCTAGAAAATTTATCTGCTTCATGAGAAATTGCATAGAAAGAAAGCTAACTTCTCATAGATAGACATAAGGGAGTGTAGGAAAGGGGATAAGAAAGTGTCATAATAATTATTGGTTTTCAGGCAGCACGGTCAACTAGTCTAGGAGAAAGAGGTTCCCTAAGTAGATCTGATTTGGGTTTAATCGCCTAGTTTGGTTATATGCCCTACTAAACGTGAAAGCAGTTGGTTTGCTAAGCTGAATTAGAGCAAAAGCCAGCATGAACATCTTTGGGGATATTGTCGTCATGCTGGTGCAGCTGAATGAAACTCTACTCCAAGGACATGAGCTGAGCTGCTTTAGGCAACTGCTTTGATGGAGAGCTGATGAACACCACTGAGAAAGGGTAAAGATAGAAAGGAATAAGGCATTTTAATCACATGTGTATTGAAGCACTCCCTCATCTTTAGAGCATATTTTTCCATGCAGTTCATAAGTATTTATTGAGCACCAACTATGTATCCAGCCTTTTATAACATGCTTGGGATAGAAAATAAAATAAGGGCAGAAGTTTCTTTCTTTGTCTGTTTCTGCTGCTATAACAAAACACCTGACACTGTAATTTATAAAGGATAGAAATGTATTGCTCATGGCTCTGGAGACTGAGAAGTCTGAGATTAAGCAGGTTTGGTGTCTAGTGAGGGCTGGTCTCTGCTTCCAAGATGAGGCTTTGTTGCTGTATCTTCCAGAGGGTATGAACGGTGTGTCCTCACATGGTGGAAGAAGTGGTAGGACAAAAAAGAGGAGCTAGCTGTTCCCTCTAGCCCTCTTATAAGGACTAATCTCTTCATGAGGGTAGAGCCCTCATGGCCTAATCATCTTTTAAAAGATTATTATAATATTTGCATTGGGGTTTAAATTTCAACATGAAATTTGGGAGGGGACACAAACATTCAAAGAAGTGGAATCAAATTTACTTTCTCTCTCTTTTCTTTCTTTTTTTTTTTTTTTTTTTGAGATGGAATCTTGCACTCTTGCCCAGGCTGGAGTGCAGTGGTGTGATCTCAGCTCACTGCAACCTCCACGTCCCGAGTTCGTGTGATTCTCCTGCCTCAACCTCCCAAGTGGCTGGGATTACAGGCTCACACCACCACACCTGGCAAAGTTTTTGTATTTTTAGTAGAGACGGGGTTTCACTATGTTGGCCAGACTGGTCTTGAACTCCTGACCTCGTTATCTGTCTGCCTCGGCCTCCCAAAGTGCTG
This sequence comes from Pan troglodytes, assembly GCF_028858775.2. Classification (NCBI taxonomy): domain Eukaryota; kingdom Metazoa; phylum Chordata; class Mammalia; order Primates; family Hominidae; genus Pan; species Pan troglodytes. The sequence goes on from NC_072415.2 coordinate 63,246,153, forward strand.
GGATTACAGGTGTGAACCACCGTGCCTGGCTCTATTTCCTTTTTTTAACCTAAAGTTAGTGTTACAAAGTTTCAGTGTGTAATTAATGCATAATCTAACGCAGATATAATTTGATGCACAAACCATATTGCCTTTTAGTATAAAATATTTTAGTATATTTTAGAAATTATCTGATCTAACACTCCACCAAAATTAAGTAAAACTCCCTTTTAAATTACTGTACTATTTTATGGATTCTTTTAACTGCAGGTTATATTCTGCCTGCTGTAATATATGGTGAATTTTACATGTTACATAAAAAGTCAATAATATGACTTTAGCTATTTTTCTTTAACTCCAATGTTCTTACATTATGTTACTTTAATTGCCCAATCTTTTCTCCTTGGGGAACCCAAGATCCCATGCAATGAGGAGTTGAGTTGGGACAGAATTTCTGATTACAGGCTATTCTGCAGGGAGCGTAGATTACCATGAGTTAAAATAGAAAGATTTTAAGCCTATGACAAGCAATTACTGCTTCTAATTGTAGCTGTTAAAGTCAAAGCTGAGATGGTGTCACTCATTTCTGGAAGGAAATGACCACAGATTTGTATCAATTGAAAGTCAAGCAATGGAACTCTAAGCCCATGGTCAGTGCTAGTAACTTGTACATTGTCCTCTTATTTAAATCTATAATTGGTGTTATAAATTATAACTCTGGGTACCCAGAGTCTAACACATTTCCCGGTGCCCTGAAACATAATTTTAAATTCATAAACACTTTAAGATAGTAGATTCCAACCATTGAAATGTGCAACCAATAAACCTGGGGACCAGAGCTTTTAAGGCTAGCCATAGAATATGTCAGTGCATTAGTGAGAGCCCAAGGCCTATGTCTAGATTCCTAAGTACAGGCATGCTTATCCTAAACAATGGGCTTACAATAATGACAGTTTCTCTTCCTGAAATGGAAATATCACTTTAAAAAATAAGCAAAAGATCTGTGTTCTAGACTGAGATTTCTCTGTATTCTGCTGTTTGTTTTTGGCGAAGTCAGTTACCTGGTCTGATTCTCAAATTTTTATAAAATAAGGATCATACTGCTTGTATCGGGATAATATGAAGGGGCACTAGAAAAGCCTCATTAAGGAACACTGCTAACTGATCTTACACAATTTACGTCAATTTCATTGATTTTTCAAATGTCTCCCTTAGAAATAAGTAAGTGAACTTGTTAACCCATTTGGGTGTTGTATTATTTATCTAGGGCTACCTTAACAAAGTGCCACAAACTTGGTGTCTCCAAACAACAAAATGTATTTTCTGACCTTTCTGGAGCCTAGAAGTCCGAAATCGAGGTGTCAGTAGGGCTATATTTCCTCTGAAAATGCTTCAGAAAAATCCTTCCTTGCCTCTTCCTAGCTTCTGGTGGCTTCTGGCAATCCTTGGCATTCCTTGGCTGGTAGCTGCGTAATTTCAGTCTCTGCCTGCATCTCCACATGGCCTTCTCCTCTCTGTGTCTCTGTGAGTCCTCTTCTCTTCTTATAATGTACTTGGAATGCACCAAAATCCAGTATAACCTTGTCTTAACTAATTATATCTGCAAAGATATGTCATCAAATAAGGTCACATTCTGAGGTTCTGGGTGTACATGAATTTTTGGAGTACTATTCAACCCGATATACTGCCCTGTGAATCTTAGTAAGAATTCTTACAGATTCTTAGTACGATTCAGTGTTATCTGTTGGAGGACTGAGCAAACTATGAAGTATATATTGTGTTTGTATGTATTTATGTGCATGTATATATATGTGTGTGTGTATATATGTATATATGTGTAGATATGTGTATATGTATATATGTGTGTGTATATATATTCAGGTTATAGCTGTTAAAATCAGAGTCCAGATATTGGCATTAGTGTCTGGAAGAAAAACATTTTAGGGATTTTATCAGTTGAAGGTCAAACAGTAGAAATCCAAGCCTGTGGTCAATGTTAGTAAGTTTTCACAGGCAGCTTAAAACATAGCAATGCCAACATAATTTTATATATATATATAAACTTTTCATTGTTAGTAAGTTTTCACAGGCAGCTTTAAACATAGCAATGACAACACAATTTTATATATATATAAACTTTTCCATATATAGTGTGTATATATATATAATTGTATATGTACATATAGCATATATGTATACATATAGAAAATTAAAGTGTATGTCTATACAGGTATATACATACATTAATTAGCAAACTATATTTTTCATTTTAGAAACCATTTCAGTCACTGCCTCTCAAGCAAAGTAGAAATGTTGGTATTTACAGACATCCCTAGTGTCCTTAAAATCATATTTGATATGCTCTTACCTTCTTCCTTTCTTCAGAATTCTAACCCTGTCTTGTAAGTTGTAGGACATAGCACTTTCTGAATATTAAGGACTGCAAACTGCTTAGGTGGCCTAAAGGAAACTAATAAGTGAATGAAGTTAGCCAAATAACAGATTTTGCTGAAGGTGCCTGTGAGATCTGTTACAGACATTGACCACATGCTTGGATTTCTACTGTTTGACCTTAAGTTGATAAAAACCCCTGGTTTTCTTCCAGACACTGATGCCAACAACAGGACTCTGATTTTTATTTTATTTTATTTTGAGACGGAGTTTCACTCTTGTTGACCAGGCTGGAGTGCAATGGCACGATCCTGGCTCACTGTAACCTCCACCTCCCAGGTTTAAGTGATTCTCCTGCCTCAGCCTCCCGAGTAGCTGGGATTACAGGCATGCGCCACCACGCCCGGCTAATTTTGTATATTTAGCAGACACCAGGTTTCTCCATGTTGGTCAGGCAGGTCTTGAACTCCAGTCCTCAGGTGATCCACCCACCTCAGCCTCCCAAAGTGCTGGGATTACAGGCATGAGCCGACATGTCTGGCCAGGACTCTGATTTTTAACACCTGTGGCCTTGAAACAGTAATTGTGTGCCATCACCTTAAAATCTTTCAACTTCAGAAGAATAGCAATACTTTGACCTGTAAAATATCCTGTAAGCAAGAATTCTGGCCCAACCCAACTCCTACATTAGATATGACAAAATTAAATGCAAAAAAAACTAATAGTGTCAGAGCCAGAGTTTGAACCTAGCATAATATTCCTACTACACTGCTAACTCGTGTGTGTGTGTGTGTGTGTGTGTGTGTGTGTGTGTATACACAAACTAAGATTAGCCATGATCGTTTCAGGAAAAATGATCAAACATTAATTGCCTTTTGACAACAGTTCTTTAATGAGTTAAAATTCTTATTAATTCACCATTGATAAAAATTAGTTCAGAAAACATAGCAGTGACAACATAATATTTTTAAAATCTCAGCAGGGCGTAGTGGTTCACGCCTGTAATCCCAGCACTTTGGGAGGCTGAGGCGGGTGGATCACGAGGTCAGGAGATGGAGACTATCCTGGCTAACACAGTGAAACCCCTTCTCTACTAAAAATACAAAAAACTAGCCTAGCATGGTGGCGGGCGCCTGTAGTCCCAGCTACTGGGGAGGCCAAGGCAGGAGAATGGCGTGAACCCGGGAGGCGGAGCTTGCAGTGAGCCGAGATCGCGTCACTGCACTCTTGCCTGGGAGACAGAGCGGACTCCGTCTTAAGAAACACACAAACAAACAAACCAAAAATCTCAGCTTTGGTGAGATTAAGCCAGCCTGGATGAATTATACTAACCGTCATGCCAACGACCATGCTAGGCACATAATTTCTACCATCTGCTATAAATCACCTATTTGATTTTAACTCTCAGTTGAATTTCTTGATTCAAAGCCCTCTCCTATGGCCTTGCAGTGAAATAAAAAATAATGATTACTACTTCTGTTCTTCAGAGGGGTTAATTGGCTTGTAGTTCAGTATAAGCTCTTCACAAAAATGTTGAGGACTCCCAGAAATGAGTAGATGTTCATTCTGGTGGTATGGTTCATTATCTAACATATTATTTAAGAGCAAAAACAATATAATAATAAATTTAACATATCACATTTTTATTTATGCCACAGAGTGTTTAAACAGCTTGATTAATTTTTATCACTTTGGATATAATATGTTTTATATTTTCTTTATAACCTCATATTTTTATAGTATTTTTGCCAATCTTTTTAAAAATATTTAATTTTGTAGTATTACAACTAATTTCACTTATTTTTACTTTCGATGTGCCTACTAGAAAATTTAAATTACATGTATTTGTAGCTTATATTCATATTGGACAGTGATTGCTTATATGTATATTGCTTGTGTCTTATGTCCAGTCAAAAGGAAGTCAAGGCCGGGCGCGGTGGCTCACGCCTGTAATCCCAGCACTTTGGGAGGCCGAGGCGGGCGGATCACGAGGTCAGGAGATCGAGACCATCCTGGCTAACACGGTGAAACCCCGTCTCTACTAAAAATACAAAAAATTAGCCGGGCGTGATAGCGGGCGCCTGTAGTCCCAGCTACTCGGGAGGCTGAGGCAGGAGAATGGCGTGAACCCGGGAGGCGGAGCTTGCAGTGAGCCGAGATCGCGCCACTGCACTCCAGCCTGGGCGACAGAGCGAGACTCCGTCTCAAAAAAAAAAAAAGAAAAAAAAAAAAAAAAAGGAAGTCAAGAAGGTTGACAATCTGAAATTAAATTGAGTTTTCGAGTTACCAAAATACAGTGGTTAAATTTAACTCTTCTCAAATAACTGTTTCTAAAAGTTATCTAAATAACATTCATAGTTAACTGTTTTCCTTATTTTACTCAGTGTTTACTCAGCATGATAACAGCTCTTGAGCATGAGTCAGTCATTGTTTTTTTCCTGTTGATCTGGCACTTTGTGTCACCAATAGAAATAAAAGCAAAGGCAGTGGGGTTGGCTAGAGAAAGGGGAATTTTTGATCCAGAGCAGCACACCAGGGTTCCTGTATTCAGTTTTACCTAAAGTCATTCTCCAACTTCTGTGAGACGATTTACTGCTGAAGTCTATTTGTCTTCCTGCTGCTATCTCTGAACAAGCCCAAACCTTCCATGTGGTTAATAAACTTCTTATCTTTTGAATACTGAAAATAAAATAAACTTAATCCTCAGGGTGGTTCAGTCAGCCGACCAGAAACCTTTTAGATGCCTCTTAGAGATACGGGAAAACTAGGTTTTCTGCCCTGTGTGATTATCAATCTTTCCATTGCATGCATGTATGTGGAAGGGCGTTAAAGGTGCTTCTCAGTGATAAATGTCAGCGAAATCGCAAAGTGAATATTAATTTCAGTATTGTCAAGGTCAGATGTGTACCTGAGTTCATTGTTACTGGAATTTTTATTGTTGCTGCTATTGGGAAAGATATTTTATCTTGGGCTCATTTTTTCAAGTATGGAGAAAGAGTGAGAAAAATTCCTCAATGTACATATACATTGCTCAGAAATAAAGTACCGTAGCACAGTCTGGTCTGTTAATTAGGGAAATTATTTTGAGTCCCTAAAAAAAGATCAAGGTGTAAGTTTGGAGGAGTTAAGCTAGGTGGGAAACAGAGCAAACAGATGATCACGAGATCTGGAGACTAGCTGGTCTTCCTGAAAAGCAGCTGACTATCAATCAATAGAAAAAGCAGGAAATTGAAGAAGAAATAAAGAAGAAAATAGTTTGTGATGTGCCCATTAATAGAAGTAGGGTGTGAAATTATCTAACTGGGAGCTTATAAATTAAAAGAAGAGAAGATAGGGGAAGATGTTAGTTTATGAGTGTTCATACAGGAATGAATAACCAGCTGGACATCTCTGTATACAGTGAACTGCCTCAAAGCCAGTGTGGTGGCAAACCTGTGAACTCACTCACCCACACGTCTCCACCTACACACATGCCCAGTTTAATCTATTCCAGTGTTTCCTTTCTCAGTGAACAACACCAGAATCACCTAGCTATGCAAATCTGTATTGCAGGAGTCATTCCTGATGCTTCCATCAACTTCACTCTCTTACCACCAATCCAAGTCCTGTTGATTTTACCTTCCCTATAGCTCTTAAATCCCTGCCCTTCTCTTCATCTCCATGGCCAGCCGTTATTCTAATTCAAGCTGTTTTCCTCTCTCTTCTGGACTATGGAATATTCTACCAATTGGTATCTAAACACTCATCTGTGCCCCCTTCAATTCACTCTGTCTGTGTACAGTAGTCAAAGTGAAAAATGCCTAAAATGGGAATTTCTTTCTGATTTTTAGAATAAAAGATCCACATCCTCCCAAGGCTTTTAAGGCCTGGCATGGACCTGCCCCCGAGAATTTTTCTCACCTCATTTGGACTCTTCTCCTCCCTGCACCTAGGGTCCTGCCATATTAGACTGTGAGTTCTATGGAAGTGTTCACTCTTTCCCCTCAAATCCCCGCAGTGCCTGGAACACTGTAAAAATAGTTAACATTCATTGAGCATTTCCTTTGTGCCAGATATAATTCATATATTATTTATTATTAATCTTCACAACAAACTTATCTGGTAAGCACTGCCCATTTTTTTTTAAATAAGGAAATTTAAACACAAAGACATTAAATAGCTTGATCCTAGCCACATAGCTTGAGTGAGTCTTCTGGATTTGAACCCTAAATCTCTGATTCTGGAGGGTATACCCTTTACTGCTGGTCTCTGTTACCCAAGATGTAATAGATGGGATTTGCTGGCATCTTGTGCATCAGAGCATCCCGGAACTCTGACTTCCGTGAAACCTACGTGTTAGGAGAATAGAGTGCTAAATTTCTTCTTTAATTTATATTCCCTCCCAAAAGAGCCAGTTTACTCAAGGCAGTTCCTTATCTTTTAAAGCCTTGAAATAGATAAACAATAAATTGATTCCCCGAAGAGATGGTATCTTATAAGGTAGGATCTTTTTTTCATTATGTAGAAAAATCTGCTCACTTGACTGTCTGAAAAAAGATTACTTGCTTCCTTTTCCTCTAATAAATGACAGCAGGGCTTTTTTATAAAAGCAATCTATACCTGTCATTTATTGCTCTATTAAAACTACAAACATCAGATATTGATTGTTCCCATACTGACCATAATACAAGCCAATTTTGAGAAAGGTTGCTGGGTTTAGTCACATTATCACCATGGGAAACACTCTGAGTTGCGCATAAGCTGAAGACACCTGCCTCTGGTGCATATCTATTTATAGAGAACTGAGATTTTTGCATGCAGAAATACAATCTTGAGATATATACAGGCTCAAATCAATGTGGAGTAAGCAAGAAGCCAGTAAATGCCCTTTCTGAAGGTTTCTGCTTGGGAGTCTTCTAAAGAATTAAACATCAATTTGTGGTTTGTAGAGTATGGAGATATAACAACAAATGAAACTCTATGTGGATTATTTATGAGGAGGTTAAAAGGCTCCATTTATATCGGTGATGTCACACGTCTGGATCATCCTGGCTTTTCTATCAGGGACTCTGTTGGCCAGGTTTGGTGGTGGTGGTTTTTTGTTGTTGTTGTTTTTGTTGTTGTTTGTTTTTTTTTTTTTTAGATGGAGTCTTGTTCTGTTGCCCAGGCTGGAGTGTGCAATGGCACAATCTTGGCTCACTGCAACCTTCGCCTCCTGGGCTCAAGCGATTCTCCTGCCTCAGCCTCCCAAGTAGCTGAGATTATAGGCACGTGCCACTGCACCCAGCTAATTTTTGTATTTTTAGTAGAGACGGGGTTTCACCCTGTTGCCCAGGCTAGTCTTGAATTCCTGACCTCAGGTGATCCACTCACCTTGGCCTCCCAAAGTGCTGGGATTACAGGTGTGAGCCACCACGCCCGGCCCAGGTTTGGTTTTTAAGCATAATCTTGGTCAGAACTCGGGCCACATCCTTTTAGGCATCTATGGAATGCTATGTTTTCCATCTCCCCTTTGCATACATCATCTCTTCATGTTCTTCTAACAATACTGACAGTTAAGAAGATTAAATACTTCTTCCTCCAATTGTCTAATGAGTTAACCAATATTTAAAAAAGCTTCAGGGTCTTGATTTCAGGTAACAATATTAACTAACATATTATATTGAACACTTGCTTTTTCATATAATCTCATATAATCCTTATGCTAGCTCTGCGATACAGAAATAATGAATACCTGAGAAAATGATGCTCTGAGTATTTAATACTTGGCCCAAGGATACACTAATATCAAGTAGGAGAAGGGGTTTTTTGACTCAGGAATCAAAACTAAGATGTTTCAATCCTACCTGAAGTGTTTTTTAAAAAAGCACTAGTTATCTTAGAGATAGTTTCTGACTTTTCTATGTGATTTTGTCAAAAGGCCTTGACAATTCATTTGAAAATTAGAGTTCTGTGAATACTTGTACCTAAACTGAATTTTCTGAGACAAGCATCTTGAAAAAAATGGATGATTTTTAAACTTTCTTTGAGTCTCATGAAAGAGACTACATTTTTCTGAGATTGGCAAAACATTATTTGATTTGTTGATGGTGGTTATTAGGAAAACAACTTAATGGTAATTCCATGCTTTGGGGAAAAATGTGGTTTCCTCAATACGAGATGAAATGTGCGATCATTAATTTAGTTCATCTTGGAATTATTCTCATTGTTTTTACTTGAAAACCTCATATCTGAAGCCTTCCACGAGGTACAGGGTCGTTTTTGTCTCCATTTCCCAACTTGTAAGTTCTGTTCTGGAAAGGCTCATGTCAAGTATGTTACCCATTCAACCCATTCATCCTGATGTGTCCTGTCTCATCGGATTCATCCTTCATTCATCCATCTATGCAATTCTTAATTGTTCTTCAAGAAATGTTCTTAACTAAGCCCCCCGTTATCATCCCAGATTCCTATGTATCTCATCAATAGATCTATTTCTGGAATTCCTATATGTTTGGTTGTCCAGATAATTTTTAGCCTTGATTATATATGATATATTGTTCATTTCTAGGTGTTTTCTGTGCATTTTGTCCTTCCTAAGTTCCTTGAAAATTTCTAATAAAAGTTCATAGTTCTAGAGAAAGCACTGTATGCTGAACACATAGAAATTATTATTAGACTTTAAAATCACCTGGTACTTTTATCTAAACATTTCAATCACAATGGGGAGTAATGAGACCCAGGCTACTGTGGAATTATTTTTAAGTCAGTATGATTAGGCGTATATGACATCAAGCTGTCAGTAATGTGTACATGTAACATTTAATATGTAAACTTAAGCACATTTGGGTGAAACTTTAAGTTTTTATCTTCCGTTTGGTGTGTGTAGGTAGTTTTTGTAGATCACAAAAACAGTTGCATTTGACATTACTTAGAAATCAGCACTTGAAACAATTTGAGACTTCCACCATGCAGTCCAGAATCTTCGTTGTTCACTACACTTTGCATTACTAAGCATTGCTTATGTTTTCCAAAGTAAAATTCAAAAAGCCCTACATTAAAAACATATTCTACATACTTCACAAGGTTATTACTACTTGGTTGTGTTAGTGAAAAATCTGAGCTGTCTTCCTGAAAGACCTTATCTGGAGGTCAATTCTTGTAATCCCTTTATTATCCAACTGTTTCCAGTTCTAGGTTGAATCACAAGAAATCTGCTTTGAAGATTATTTTCTTCACAGGGAGTCACTGAAGTTTTTTTCTATTAAGCTGCCAAAAATATTCATTAATATCTAAGCATATACATATGTGTGTACAAAGGTAATATATAAATTACATCCATCATCTATATCACACATTATATATGTGTGTGCTTATCCATATCTGCATCCGTTCTATATATATTTATACACACATACGTAATGGCGCAGTTTAGAATATTGTGTGTTAGCAGATAGAAAATATTAAAACTAAAAGTAAAATGAACAGGTAATAACTGCTTCCTCCAACCAAATGTTGCCAGACTCCTGTGGTTTTGTAATAGAAATCTACCCTATAGTTTGTGCTTCTTCCTAGCCAAATTACTGTCGTATCTCCTAACTATGTACAGTTCAGTCAAGGAGAGGTTTCATTATGTTAATAATTACATTGCCTGCAGGCTTTTTGATGTTGCATTCCCCATACAGAATAGAAACAGATTTCATAGAAATATCATTAAAGCTGTTAACTACAGGAGAAAAAAAATCAAAGAGGCAATCAAAGCATACACTTTATTATCAATAAATGTAAGTAGTTTCAGAAATGGCTTGCATTTGAAACACATTCACTAAGCAGATCATCAGCAATGGAAGCTGCTGCTTAAAGGGAGAGAGCTTTGTGGTCTAATTCCATTTGGATCACTACAGATGATTACTTAGGTCCTTTGCTATTCATTTTTAAACATAGGCTCAAGAATCATTTTTAAATTAGCAAACTAATAAAGGATAGAATCAGCCACAGAATTCTGACCTGAATTGAGGCTATGTGAATTATAGGTCATTACTGCAATGACAACACGTGACAGTTTTTCTTCAAATCCACTTTTATTTTAGTTTTTTTTTTTTTTAACAGTGGCTGTTAAACTGATGATTTTGGAACAGTAGAACTCATTGTACTACACAGTCATTTAAAAAAGACTTTAAATATTCAAATGTTCAACTACATATTCCCTGACACTAACATTTATCTTCATTTTGGACTTCCAGCTGAGAAACATCAGTATAATGGCTCGGAGACATCAGCCTCGTTCAGTATTAGGAAGATAGTGGCATGCCTTGATCCTTCTAAAGCTTTTTCTTTGAAAACCTCATATTCAGATTCTTTTTTGAAAAGGATTAATTAAGTTCCCAAGATTTTTAAAGAAACATATATGAAAAATCATAATTTAGGTTTTAGTCTGATTATTGCAAATATCAAATTTCTTACAGTAAAGGGAAGACAGGAAGGCAGATGTTTAGATAGTTGAATGAAAACAGAGTAAGAGAAAGAAAAGATAAAAAGTGTATTAATTCATATATGCTATGTGTTATCAGGAGCCCCAACATCCTATACAACCTAAAATATTTGGTGAATTAAAGCAGATGAATTCAAATGTCTTTGAAATACCGATGATTTGGAAAATAAAATAGAAGTCTATTTCACAAACACATTTTAGCTTTGAAACAGTAGCATTTGATTAAAAGTTGAAGATAGCTCTTTAAAGTGAAATTATGTTTTCCCGTTATAAAGTAATTAACAATCACTACGAATGATTTGATGATAAAGAATCACTGATTTTCACAACCAAAAGAAACCAGAGATAGCTAATCCATTGGCAGCTAAAATTTGGGGGATAGAAATGGTAGAAGCTCAGATACAATGATAGAAGCTAAGAACCCTACTCCTCAAAAAATATACATATTACAACTTCTAATGTGCAGATAATTTCAGGGGCTTGTTCATGGAATCTTTGATGCTAATGACAGTTTCCTATCATAGGTAGAGTAGGGATAAAAAACCACACATCCTGTCATCTATAATTAATCAATTATAAATCATTAAACTGAGCAGCTCTCTCTCTCTCTCTCTCTCTCTCTCTCTCTCACACACACACACACACACACATACAGACACACACACGCACACCCTGTCTTCAATATGATTATATGTAATCAATCATGCTTTATTAAAGATTCGGCTAACTTTTATATGCCGTTTATTGGGGTTAATATCCAATAAGCTCTCATTATAAAGTGCTCTGTTATACTATAAATTTTTATATATAGTCAGAGATTACTGTTCCCAGTGCAAATAGTGACATGTAATACATCTCATTTACTCCAACATAAGTACTTAATTTGTTCTGAGATACAGGTGTTATAATGAATTTCCACTGTAATGAAATATTGAAATTTAAAAAAGGTAGTTGGATAGGCTGACATTGATTGATGAGTTACTTGCATAGATTATGCATCTATTCTGAAATCTTTCCATTCTTTGAAGAAATAGGTAACTTGAATGGAGATGGGGAGAAATTAGAAGCAGTTTGCCACAAAATTATTGTCCAACTGAGGGGATCAGTGAGGAATATTAAAGACATCTTCGAAATGATGAGCAGTTAAGCCCATTAAGTTCCTTGACTGACATACTAAAATGTAATGAAATGGAAGGCTGAAGCTGTTAACGGTATTGATTTCACATCTAATTCCCATTGTTAAAAATTTTTTTTCTTTTTCTTTTTTTTTTTTTTTGAGATGGAGTCTAGCTTTGTCACCCAGGCTGGAGTGCAGTGGCACAATCTTGCCTCAATATAACCTCTGCCTCTGGGGTTCAAGGGATCAGGGATCAAGGGATTATCCTGCCTTTGCCTCCTGAGTAGCTGGGATTACAGGTGCCCACCACCACGCCTGGCTAATTTTTGTATTCTTAGTAGAGATGGAGTATCGTCTTGTTGGCCAGGCTGGTCTTGAACTCCAGGCCTCAAATGATCCTCCCACCTCGGCCTCCCAAAGTGCTGGGATTACAGGCATAAGCCACTGCATCCAGCCTCATTGTTGAACATTTTTGAGTCTCCCTTTATTTCATTTTCTCTTGCAGCTCATGTGCATGTAATGTATCACATATGTAAAAGTATATAAATTATACTAAAATATACTTTATGGATATGGAGCTGAATAAATGTATAAGTATATATATGTACATGCATACCTATACATATCTTCATAATTAACATAAATAATATATTCTTCATATATATGTAAGACCATATATATATATATATATGACCTATAAATCAAAGGGAAAATATTAGGGAAATAATGAATTTGAATTTCTGGCATTTTTGTGAAGATGAGTAAGCATTTAATAGCTCAAGTGAAACACAGAGCCTCGACACTAGCCAGGAATGCAGTAAACACATATCTAACAAGCAAGCACTATTTTGGTCTATTTCAGAGCGCTGATATTTTATATATGAAATATATGTATATTTTGATATTCATATTTATTCAAATCATACAATTATGAAATTTTTATTTTAACATATGAGAATAATTTGAAAATCAGATCATAAAATAAATTTTAAAACAAAAGAGTTGAAGTAGAAAACAATTTAGTACCAAAGGGCAGTCATTTCTCAGGAAACAAAAAGGCAGTTGGAAACTTTACACCAACAAATCGAATGTTCTCATTTGGCTGGCAATTGATGAAAACGCATCCTGTTATTGTGAATACTTAAAGTAAATGATCCAGAAGAGTGCAGTTGATGCCCAGGGTATTGGGATTGGCAGTACCAGTGTAAACTGAGTGCAAATTATGGTACTTACTGCCTGATATTTCCCCGCCAATAATAATTAAGCTACGTAGATATAAAGAAATTATCAGATGGGGAAAAGTGCCCACAGGCTCACATGCACACCAAACACATAGACACATGTACTGATTTTAGTTCATACCAGATGTGTGAAGAAAACACTCTTTTCTGATCCCTTTTAGTAACAATGATGAATCAACAAAATCAAATGGGTTAGACTACATAATGTGCCTTAGGCCTGTGATTTATGGTAACATTTGTAACTGTATATAAAATCACTCATTTGACTGACATTTAATGAGTCCCTTCTATGTAGCAACATTGTGCATATCCTTGTGGAAAAGACAGTTGCTGCAGTTACTTGCACAACTCAATGGAATGTGTACTGGCCGTTCTCCTGGGACAAAGAACCAGGACACTGAGCAGCCCTGGCTAGGCTTAGCAGGAGAGGAGTGTGGCCTCATGTTTGTTCTTATGGGGATACTGCTTTGAGCTGCAGATATTCCTATAGTCTATTTTCCCCCATGATGCCTGACGGAAGTGTGTGTGTGGTTGTCATATCTGTTTCCCAGAAGTTTCCAAGCCTCAATGATTCTCAGAGTCATGGTCAGGTAAGGCTGTGCATGACCTCCCGCTCCAGACCATACACAGCCCCTGCATTGCTGAGTAGCTCTCTCAGATTGCTCTTCCATATTCTCATAGGTTTCACTCTGGATGAACAGTTCATTTGCAGCTTCTCTTCCATGCCACACTTGGAACCTCAGAAAACTCTGAGTGATATGGGCACACCTCACACTCCTTCCTTCTCAGCAAATTTGCCACCTACTGTGCATGTGGTGGATCAGATAAGGTGCATTTTCTTCTCCTTTGCCCCTTGAAACTTGGAGTCCATTTGAATTGTGTCACATCACCCCATTGTGCTCTAGTGGGAGAGATGAGCAGAAATTTCCCACACACTGCCTCCCTTTCCCTTCCCCCAGATACCCACTCATCTCCCAGTCCTCCTGGAGTGGTTCTGCTTGGGAAACTAGGGCTCAGCTCTCACCTGCTTTGAATGTATTACAAGTCACAGGACGAGTGATGCCCTTGTAGTTGGGTCATTTTAAAATCCAAATCTCTCCTCCCAGATTGAGCCATGTTCACAACAAAGAACACCCTTTCCATGTGGCCACAAGAGAGCAAGAAGGAACACATTCAATGAGTACTTTACGTATCAACTGGGCCACATGTTTATGCACTGTCTGCACCATATCACAATTCTGGATCCCTCACATACAGCATATATCTTAACAGGTCATTCAGTCTCAATGTTCTCGTTCCTTTCTCTGCCTTCTGTAGAGGAATAATAGGTTCAGAATCAGAAATGTCCCCTCTTGAAATATGTGTGTTGTCTTTGTGAATATATCAATAATAATACAAGCATACAAATTATTTATGTTTTTTTCTTTAAAATACAGTACTGTGACCATCCACTTGAACAATATTAGTGGACACATTTTTGGTTTGCTTTGTTTCATTTTTTTCCCATTAAGGAAATGTCTTCTTTGTTATAACACAATACTAATGCATCACTGTACACTTTAAGACTCCTCGTTGTTCAACTTTGTCTCTTAAAGTCTCCTTTTTGGAACATAGAGCTTTTTCATAGAAAAAGTATTTCTTCCTGGAAGAATATTGAAGTGGAGACACTCATAAAGTGTCTGTGAAAATACAACTCTCTAGGAGTAAGGGTTTTCTGTGAAATAACACATCAAAGAGGAATGAGGAGAGCAAGACAAAACCCAGTAGAGATGGATTGGAATGGGATGCATTACTTTGGAGTCATGAAACATATGTACTGTCTGTGTATATGTATATAAACATTTGTGTAAATATATGTGTGTGCGTATGTATGCGTGCACACATGTTTCTTAGCTCTGTTCACCTAAAAGACCTAGAAGCAAATGCACTCAAGTAGCAACTTATACACCTAGGATTCAAATATTTGTCTTTATACCATTCCCCACTAAAAGAACCAGAAAACCTTGAAGGAATGTCTTTTTCTAGAGCTGAGGCAAGATCAAGATGAGCCTGGAACATATTATGCCAAAAAGAAAAGAGGTACTCCAATAAATAATGGGGCGTGTCACAGGGACAGAGAAAAACGATTAAAAAGAGCTTCCCTAGTTGAATCTGGGTAAATTTGAACACCAGTATAATTAAGGACAATAATGAATTATAGATTATAAAAAGGAATCCATGTGCCCATTGAAATAAAAGATTCACAAAAGAGAAAAATATGGACTTTTGCTTACAGTCAAATGCTAAGTGTCAACAAGTAAATGTAGAGAAAGGAATGCTGGAATAGGAAAAAAAATCATTATTTCGTAACCACCATGCTAGAAATGGACTCCATCAAGAACCATTAGTAGATGCTAAATCTATGGGAAATGTTGATAACAAGCATATTTATATGGTCCTAACGTTATCTCCCCATGGGTTGCTTATTAGTTGTAAGTGGTAGAGTAGAGGGCTGGGAAAGCGTAGGGGACCTTCAAATTCTGCTTGGCCAAGTACTCAGTTCTGGAATCATAAATGAGGCCAGAGAGAGAGCTTGTGCCTCTGGATGTGATGCCCTGAGAACAGACCATTTACATTTCATTTGTCTGAATGCATAACCTAAGTCTAACATGAGACAGAGACACATTCAAAATGATGAACATTTTATTTATAAAAAGGGGCTAGATTCTTTAAAAATATCAGTTGCCTGAAAGTCAATGTATTTAGTACTATTCCAACTCACAGCAGCCTGGAAAGACATGGCAACAAAACCTGACCCTAAACTGGATCCTAAATTGGTGAGGGGAGTGCTACACAAATGACATTATTGGTCAGTTGCCAAAATGCAGGTGAAGATTAGATAAAAGTATTGTGTTAATATTAAATTCACTGAAGTTGAGAACTATACTATTCATATATACATTTATTTTTAAGAAATATGTACTAAAGTATTTAGGATTAAGGAGAAATGATTTGGATAGCTTATTCTGATGATATATAGATTCTCTTGTGTGTGTGTGTGTGTGTGTGTATGTAATTATATAGAAAGGAATATTTTGGTATATATATTTCAAAGTGTTGACAATAGGTAAGTCTGGATAAAGGAAACATGGCTGTTCTATGCACTATCCTCATTCTTAAAATTTCCTTTGGTTTTAAATTATTTAATACCTTTTTAATGGCAAGAAGGAAAAAAACACAGTAATTTGTTAAGATAAAAAAATACAATGTTAAGAACAAGGAATCTCAAGGTTCCAGGACTGATGGGAAATACGTGAAGGTGACATTAATACATGTTCTGCCATGAATAGAAATACTTTTCCAAATGAATGTATGAGCAGTGATACCATAAGGGGCCTGGGTTCCATGGAATAAATCTTGAAAAATGATGCAGAGTTATACTGTTAGGTTCCACGCTGATCTAAGAAGTGTATCAACAGATTCATGCCAGTCAGTTTTTCCTATGCTATTTTTGCTATGGAAGTTCAAACTCTCAGAACTGTATTACAGGCCTACAATGTATATCTGTCCAAAGCTAGGTGTTATCCAAGCCTGGGGAAAATACACAGACAACATTATTAAGTAAGGCTGTAGTTAAACCTGGAATGGTGGTATCATTTATTGATTTTAGGTAGCCATAGTGTGGCCATTGCATTTACCATTTACAAGCTATATACAGGTCCATATGCAGGAATACAAAATTATGAAAAAATACAAAATTTGCAAAGAATCAAAATGGAAGCTTTTTCTTAACACATTCTGTATCTGAACCTGACCTGACCTCATGCTAGGCTATTCATAGTCTCTAATGAGCCCATTTGGCATGAATATCATATGCTTTACTGCAAATATATAGTTACATTTGATTAACAATGTAAACAATTTGATATGAGTATCATATGCTTTACTGCAAATATATAGTTACATTTGATTAACAGGGTGCTACTACAGACCCCATTAGGGAAAAAAGAAAAAAAAAACCCTGCACAGATACTATGTTACTTTTCTAAAATCTAAAAGTTTCAAAATCTTAAGATACCTGGGCTGGGTGTGGTGTCTCACACCTGTAATCCCAGCACTTTGGGATACCAAGGCAGGAGGATCGCTTGCCAGGAGTTCAAGACTGTCCTGGGCAACATAGTGAGACCCAGTATCTACAAAAAATAAAAATAAAAAAATAGCTGGCCAGGATGGTGCATGCTTGTAGTCCTACCTATTCAGGAAGCTGAGACAGGAGGATTGCTTGACCCCAGGAGTTCAAGGTTGCAGTGAGATGTGATCATGCCACTGCACTCCAGCCTGAGAAACAGAGCAAGACTCTGTTTCTGGAAAAAAAAAAAAAAAAGTGTTTTAGGTAAACGCTTGTGGATCTGTGCTGTCTAATTTCATTAGCAGACAAGTTATTTATCCTTCTTAAGTAACAATAATAAGAGAAAATGTAATACTAAAAAGTGGGATTGAAAATGGAACACTAAAATTCATTTAATGAACCCAGAATCAGGCAAGATTTTAAAACTCTGACTTAAAGAAAGACAATGTGGTAAATTATCCATAGCTGTGCGACCTATTTTAATTATAAGTAGAACCATAATATACAAGTACTCCAAATGTACTTTCTCTTTTCCTTCTGCAGTTATTAGCCATGTGCAGGCAAAGACATAGTGGCATAGTGGCAAATTTTTCAGACTAAGAATTTAGATTCACAATCCCACTCTTTGCTGCCATTATCTTAGTCACTTGTACTCCTTTACCAGTTTCTCTAAATGTAAAATAAAATAGGCAGTTTTGGTTAATGTAAGCTTTCTTATGAATTTTAAAATGAAGCGATTCTAAAGTTTCCAGAGTTAATATTTTTATATTCTTATTCTATATTATTCTAAAATACATACTCCTAGAATTTTATTGAACTGTAAAAATGTAATTTTGTTTGTTTTGAGAAAGAAAACCCACTTATCCTAATCACTTTTCTTTCTTTATTTTTTTTTTTATACAGTGCAAGTTCCAGGGCCAGTAGAAAACCTGCAAGCTGTATCTACCTCACCTACCTCAATTCTTATTACCTGGGAACCCCCTGCCTATGCAAACGGTCCAGTCCAAGGTTACAGATTGTTCTGCACTGAGGTGTCCACAGGAAAAGAACAGGTAGGTGAAGGAATGGACCACACTGCTTCCATCTGTTGGATGTTTCCATCCATTGGATAGCTCTAGGGCTGGAGAAATAGGAAAAGACCCGCAAGCTCTTGATACAGCCCAGCGTTAACACATTCATTGAAAAGCTGATTAGTTTTAAAGCACTTGTTATTGGAAACTTTACACAATTTAATGAAATTCTGGTGGTAAGAGGTAAATGGGCAATAAAGTGAAGTCAATAGAAAGGATACCAATTTTTTGTTTGAGTCTGCAGTGGCCTGGCATGTGTGGGCAACCAGATTTGTATTAACTCACCTGGTCGTGGAAGGCATTTGAATTTTTATTCCTTAGACTAAGGGGTGATTGCCCTCCTAGTCAATGGCGTTTGCCAAACTGCTTTTTTCATTCTAATACATTTATATCTAACTCCCTTCCATCATCAGGATGTGTCCTATCATTTTTTAATGTTTTCAGAAGAACTTACTCTGAGAAGCCTAGTCTCCTTCTCCTTACATTTTGCTCCTACCCAATGGTTAGCATAGACACCTGAAAAGAAGCAAATTAATTGTTCAGGTAAACTAAAAGTAAAAAGGTCTTTAGGGAGACACATGAAACTGAAAAATTCTATTTGGTGATACATGCACACACATATGTTAAAATAGAATTTCTGAGTTTCATATATATGTGTATATATCATATGTATACCTATATAATACATGTATAATACATATATACGTATATATGTATTATACATGTATAATACATATATACGTATATGTATTATACATGTATAATACATATACGTATATATGTATTATACATGTATAATACATATATACGTATATATGTATTATACACGTATAATACATATATAAGCATAATACATATACATGTATACATATACATATAATACATATATACATATACATACATGATACATATATGTATCATATATGTATACATACATGATACATATGTGTGTATATATATGTGTGTTATACATATACATATATACCATATATGTATTATAGCACATATATACATATATGTATTGTAACACATATATGTATATATGTATATATACATATGTGTATATGTATGTGTAATATATAGTATATATAATATATAATGTATATGTATTACATATACGTGTTTGTATTATAATACATATCTATGTATATACATGTATTATATATAATACATATCTATGTATATATACATGTATGTATTATATATAATACATATCTATGTATATATACATGTATGTATTATATATAATACATATCTATACATCTATATGTATATAATACATATCTATGTATAATATATAATACATATATGTATTGTAATACATATATGTATACATATATAATACATGTATACATATATATAATGCATATATATGTATGACTGTTGAGGTATTTACTTCCAGATTCTCAACTTCATGTAGGAAAATATATACAGACATGTATATATTCAATAGTTAAATCAAAAATTGGCCTCAGGATATGGGAGTTCTTATTATTTGTTGTGAAGCTTGTCAAGCATAGAAAGGCCTTCCTGCTTTCACATAAACTGCATGATCAGAATTTCTACTTAAAAATAAGAAATATTTTATATCAAAAACAGCTCAAGCCCAGTCCCAAATTATATTATAAGATAAGCATTACAAGAGCTCCTCCTATGTAATCATGGATTGTATTTTTTTCTTGCTATCTTCAAGCTATTTTTTGCTCTTGTTTTTTCAACTTTCTGTTTTATCTGCCTTTCTATATATTTTAGCTCTTCAATGCATTTTGCCAACCAATTTAATAAATAAATTCAAAACCAGCATCATCCAACATAGATGTGAGTGTGAAGATCTGATTCCTCAGTGACCTTCACCTCCAGTATCTCATTTACTGCAGCCATGAGAGGTTCAAATAATTTCAACCAATCTAACAGCATTTTGGGAGATAAAAATTGTGGCAAAGTGTCTGACAGTTTCAAGAGCTGTGGGTATATTTCAGCAAGAGAAGCACAAAATCTATTATTTCTTGGTGAATTATTCCATTTTGGGTACAGGAGAAAATCTCTGTTCCCATGGTGTTATAAGCTGCCTTCTGCCTGTGAGGGTTTAGGTGTGGGTAGAATAACCCAAACCATTCAGTATATTGAGTAGTGTTAAACAAATTGGAACTTAATGACTGTAAAAATAGCATGTGCTGTTTTAACAAGGAGTCTACAGATTAGTTGGTTTTTAGTGGGGGAGTCTGTGTCACAAGGTAGGTTTTATAGCTCATTAGAAGGCTGGAGTGTAGTTTGTAAGAGTCAAATGTCCAATTCACTGATTGCACAGAATGAGTGCCATTTCTACTTTAATGTGCTTCCTTGATAACAGTTTTGGTGTTTTATGTCTCCAGAATATAGAGGTTGATGGACTATCTTATAAACTGGAAGGCCTGAAAAAATTCACCGAATATAGTCTTCGATTCTTAGCTTATAATCGCTATGGTCCGGGCGTCTCTACTGATGATATAACAGTGGTTACACTTTCTGACGGTAAGTTAAAAACAGTGAAACTCCTTTTACATATTTGACATAATATTGACAATAATGACATAATATTGCACATATATCATATATTCCATTTTCAAGGCTTCCTGACTAAAATTTTATGGACTATTACAGTTAAATGTAAACTTTCTATCAAGATATATACTCCCAGCTGGGTGTGGTAGTTCACACAGGTAATCCTAGCACTTTAAGAGACTGAGGCAGGAGGATGAGTTGAGCCTAGGAGTTCAAGACCCACCTGAACAACATAGTGAGACCCTATCTCTGTAAATGTTTTTTTTTTTTTTTTAATTAACTGGATATGGTGGCATGCACCTGCGATCCCAGCTACTTGGGAGGCTTAGTATGGAGGATCACTTGAGCCTGGGAGTTCAAGACTGCAGTAAGCCGTGATCGTTCTATTGCACTCCAGCCTGGGCAACAGAGTAAGACCCTTTCTCCAAATTAAATAAATATATATGTATATACATATATACATATATACACACATATATATGTATATACGTATATACATATATACACACATATATGTATATACGTATATACATATATACACACATATATGTATATACGTATATACATATATACACACATATATGTATATACGTATATACATATATACACACATATATGTATATACGTATATACATATATATACACATATATGTATATACGTATATACATATATATACACATATATGTATATACGTATATACATATATACACATATATATGTATATACGTATATACATATATGTGTGTATACATATATATACACATATATGTATATACGTATATATACATATATACGTATATACATATGTATACACATATATATGTATACACATATATGTGTATACATACGTATATACATATGTATACACATATATGTGTATACATATATATATACATATATATATATATACTCTTGAGTCAGTATATACTAATAGGTAAGCCTCAAAATGTGACTATTGTCTAAGAGCTAAAATTATTTTGTGTATTTTTTATTTCTTTACATTTTCTAATACACATTCGTGCATGTGTGGATTGATTTTGATTGGCATGTTTTATTCCCCCATCTAAAAGTGTGCAGATGATTAAAGGTGTAAATGATAGACAATCCCCCTATATTTACCTCTTAATTAGAAAATATATCAAAAGGAATTAGGCCAAATAAGCTGATATTAAAATTTAAAGTATTAAAATTGAGCATGAGAAATGTGTATGTTGCCTACTAAATGGAAGAATAGACACAAACACAAACATTTGAGACAAGAAGTGCAGTGACTCAATTGGGCTTCACTACCCCTTTGTTCCTGGGCTCAAGGGCTTTTCTTTTCTTTTCCTTTTTTGGAAACGGAGTCTCGCTCTGTCACCCAGGTTGGCATGCAGTGGTGCAGTCTCAGCTCACTGCAACCTCCACCTCTCGGGTTTAAGCGATTCTCCTGCCCCCAGCCTCCTGAGTACCTGGGATTACAGGTGCATGCCACCACCCCTGGCTAGTTTTTGTATTTTTAGTAGAGACAGAGTTTCACCATGCTGAGCAGGCTGGTCTGGAACTCCTGACCTCAAGTGATCCAACCGCCTTGGCCTCACATAGTGCTGGGATTACAAGCGTGAGCCACTGCACCCAGCCTCAAGGGATTTTCCTGCCAAAGCCTCCCGAGTAGCTGGAACTACAGGCATAGGCCACAGCACCCAGCTAATATTTTTATTTTTTGCAGAGGCAGGGTCTCACTTTGTTGCCCAGGCTAGACCTGTTTTTGAATGCCATAAAAGAGAGGAACAAATCTTAATAAAGAGAATAAATTTGACAAAATAATGGCCAGGGGAAACTAGAAAGCTAACTGCTAGATGATCATGAAAGGTTGGGACATTGTATAAAAAGTGAAAATAAAATACATCAAAGTATATGATGTGGGGCCAATGAAAACTCAGGCAGGTGCAGAAATGTAGCGATAGGCCCTTGTGAATATTAAAAAAGGCCGCAAGCTAGCTCTTTTCAGTAACAGTTTCCATTTGGTGTGTTTAATTCTATAAATTATTTATCTTTTTAATTAAAAAATGACTTTAGCTTGTGATTTCTTGACATCTATCATTGTTTATTCTGGGAAAGTACCTGGGTGTACATTTCACACAATATCAGTGAAATGAGGAAGGGCATGCATATTATTAAGGACAGTACAAAGAGAACACAGGAATAATGCTCATTTGCAAATTCAACTTTAAAATGTATTTTATATGTAATACCACTTTGGTATCATTTTTAATGTAATTCTTATGCCCATCCATCCAATTCTGTTATTGAAGACAGAACAGAATATTTATTGGTAGAATAAATTACTTCACAACTTATAATTATAAAAATAAAAGAAAAACAAATGAAAGTGAATGTTTTACATAATTTATGTAGATTTCATTCACTCTGAACTGTAATACTGTGGCCTGATTCTCCACTTTGGTTTTAAATGTCATAAATGAGAAAGATAGATTATTATTCATTAGTCCAAGAATTATCTTCTGGAAGTGTTACAATGTTTAGGACTTAGAAAGTGTCTGTCAGTATAAAAAAAGAATTTCGTGACCCTAACCCCAATAAACGTCACTGTGCAAAGGACACCAAATTCTCTCTCTCAAATGCACTGAAAGGAGATAGCAAGGACTTTATAAGCTTCTTAGAGTGGACACCGTGACCTCATTTGCATTCATTTTTACAATCAACTCATCTCTTTTAATGTCCAACACAAATCTGTGGCTCTTGGCTTTCATTTCCTTATTATCCAGTTCCTTTCTGTGTACTTCAATCTTATGTCTCCTCCTCTGTCCTGAAGCTGTTCATGCTGAGGTCATATATCACATTGAGTTGTATTTAATCACATTTAATAGTCACCTGCTTCCCAGTCTTCAGTCATGGAGCACTCTTCTTTGTTAACTTTGTGTATGTTGTAACAGGTGGATGTTGTGAAAATTAAATGGGCTGATCTGTGTAAACATCTAACAAAGTGTATGACATTTAAGTGTTTAATAAACATTATCTCTACCAATGTGTACTTCACTTTTTCTCGTTATATTAATATTACATGCCCCTAAATATGAGGTATGCTGTTATATTCATCTCTGTTTTCTTCCTGAGTAAATATTTATTGAATTAATTAGACAGCTCAGTCAAAACTGTGCAAATTTCTGTATGCAAAGGCTTATCTTTAGGATTTCCCATTTGTGGAACTAATTTGATATATTAATTTAATATATGACTGTGTCTAAATGCATCTGTATTATAGTGAACATAATAATTATTTTCATATCAGGAGTCTTACCATAAAAAATATATTGAGGCATAGAAAATTTTTTTAAAAAGCAAAAGTTAAGTGTAAATACATTTCTTCCAATTTCATTACTTTATGTTTTTTTTCCCTGTTCTACTGGGATGCTTGTAAAGATCTTTGTCCAGATGAGCTGTCATCTCTAATTTAGCTCGGCTTTATTTTCTGAGTAGAAACCTTATTTTTTATTCAAATTCCTCCACCCAGAAAACCATTGGTTTACAATGAGCCATTTTTTTCACACACTGAGATTATACAGCATATGGTCATTAAATAATTTTGCCAATTTGTTCCAAAATACTGTCTTTTGTACTAGTTGGCATAGGTAAGTCACTAAGAGCTGTTATGAATGAATGAGCCATTGAAAGTTTCCATGCCAGCTTGTCCTGTGTCCAAATGCAGAAGGACCTGATTTCATAGGCAACATAAGAATGTGCTTATTATTTTTATGAATGTTATTAATATTTCTTGAATACTTACTAATGGAAGGCCCTGATCCAAGTACTTTGCCTTTACCTTTCATCCTCACAATACTACTATAATTTTCCCTACTTTACAGATGACAAAACTAAGTCAGAAAGAGTTCACAACAGGTGGTAAGCAGCAGAGCCAGACCACATAAGCTGGTAAATTCAGAGGCAAGATTCATTGTGGAAACATGTTTCTTTTATTCTATGATAAGTGCCTTTAAAGGAAAATGCTTATAATTAAATATGAATTACTGGCCAGGCATGGTGGCTCACTCTTGTAATCCCAGCACTGTGGGAGGCCCAGGCGGGCAGATCACAAGGTCAGGAGATCTAAAGCATCCTGGCTAACATGGTGAAACCCACTCTCTACTAAAAATACCAAAGAATTAGCCGGGCGTGGTGGCGGGCGCCTGTAGTCCCAGCTACTCGGGAGGCTGAGGCAGGAGAATGGCGTGAACCCAGGAGGTGGAGCTTGCAGTGAGCCGAGATCGTGCCTCTGCACTCCAGCCTGGGTGACAGAGCGAGACTCTGTCTCAAAAATAAAATAAAATAAAATAAATATAAAATAAATATGAATTACTGCTGGGCAGTAATTACACTTGTAATCCCAGAACTTTGGGAAGCTGAGGTGGGTAGATCACTTGAGGCCAGAAGTTCGAGAACAGTCTGGCCAACATAGTGAAATTCTGTCTCCAATAAAAATGTAAAAGTTAGCCAGGTATGGTGGTGCACACCTGTTACCCCAGCTACTCGGAAGGCTGAGGCAGGAGAATCACTTGTACCTGGGAGGCGGAGGTTGCAGTGAGCCTAGATCACACCACTGCATTCCAGCCTGGGCAACAGAGAGAGATTCTGTCTCAAAATAAATTAGAATTATTTTGGTCTATAAATTCTGTGTACATGGCAGCATACATTTGCTGAGGGGAGGAATTGAAGTGCCTGTGCCTTGGGAGACTCATTTACAATTATGGGGACTTGATCTGTCCTACAAAATACCTCATCTCCATGAGTTTCAAGCCAACATCCTTCTCCATATTGAGGGAAGTTTCCAGCCCCACCTCTGATTGGCTTGAATGGACCTATTTATTATAAATAATAAATTATTTGACATTTTGAAGAGAAAAGTGTTCTTTCACTTCTGCCTCATGAAACAAGAAGCGTCTTGGGAAGACAAATATAGAAAAGAACAATCGATATGGATTCTCTTCACTTTCACCTAGCCCTAGCATCTATTGTAGCTATCTATCTCCAAATAATATGGAAATTGATAGTGAGAAGGAGGGAGTAGGAACTGATAACTAAAAATACTGTAGAAAAAATTCTCTACTCTCCTCCCTGACATGACAACAATAGCCAGTGTGCTATCAGTGGAAAGTTAGAGAAGAAATGTGCACTGTAAAAAAATACAGAAAAACTACCTCCATACCATTACAAAAGGACTTTTAGCAGAATTGTATTGTATCGCCTTTCAATTCTTGTTTTGTTTTGTTTTTTTTTTGAGACAGAGTCTCACTCTCTTGCCCAGGGTGGAGTGCAGTGGCACAACCTCAGCTCACTGCAGCCTCCGCCTCCCAGGTTCAAGTGATTCTCCTGCCTCAACCTCTGGAGTAGCTGGGACTGCATGAGTGTACCCACACGCCGGCTAATTTTTGTATTTTTAATAGAGATAGAGTTTCACCATATTTGCCAACCTGGTCTCGAACTCCTGACCTCAAGTGAGCCACCTCCCTCAGGCTCCCAAAGTGCTGGGATTACAGGTGTGAGCCACCATGCCCAGCCTGCCTTTCAATTCTTAATACAGAAAACAGCCCTGATGCTTATAAAATTGTGGTAGCTACAGAAAAAAGAACACATATATATCTATCCTCTTAAAGTTTTCTTGGCTTTCTAGAAATAAGGAGTTAAATGCCACTTGTAAACTCAAATGAAAGTGACATTTAAGGGTTGCATATCAGCTAGAACAGTACCTACAACAGAACACATGATAAATGTTACCTTCTCTTTCTTCCAAAATTCAATTATCTATCAAAAATTCAGTTAGTAATTGATATTATGTTTGGATACTAATTGATCAAAAAGTGAGTGTAATATTATTAGAAACATATAGCATGACATGTCAGTATTACAACATTAAATATAAACTAGAAATATTCTTTCATGTTTAAGAAGTGACTCGGCCGGGTGTAGTGGCTCACTCCTGTAATCCCAGCACTGTGGGAGGCCGAGGCGGGTGGATCACGAGGTCAGGAGTTTGAGACCAGCCTGACCAACATGGTGAAACCCCGTCTCTACTAAAAATGCAAAAGTTAACTGGGCGTGGTGGTGGGCGCCTGTAGTCCCAGCTACTTGGGAGGCTGAGGCAGGAGAATGGTGTGAACCCAGGAGACGAAGATTGCAGTGAGCTGAGATCGTGCCACTGCCCTCCAGCCTGGGTGACAGAGCGAGACTCCATCTCAAAAAAAAAAAAAAAAAAAAAAGAAGTGACTGAATATCACTTAATATTAAGACATTATTTCCAAACTTTGCTTTTAAAGGATAACATTTTTGGAAGTTTGTGAAATTATATGATATAGAGCATGTTATTTTATTCTACAAATGGTACTTCAATTTAAAAAACTAAATTGTAATTTTTATGTCAATAATTATAACATTTAGAATAGAATAAATAATAATACAAGTACAATTTATACTTTAACTTAAAAATAAATTTACAAAACAAAACTTGGGACCAAACCCTGAATATGGAACCATTTTTATTATAATTTATAAACTTTCTATTAATATATTTATTCAGCAACTATTTACTGAGTGTACACCATGTGCCTTCAACTCTTCCTGATACTGGTGATACAACATCAAAATGAATAAATATCTTTTTCCTTATTGGGATTACATTCTGTATTTAATTTTAAAATCAGAATAAGAACCTCAAAAAATTAAATAACATTTTATAAATTGTGGAATATTTTTGAAAGAATACTTGCTGAGTTAATTCATGAAAAACAAGCAGATGAGCATTTTGTCAGAAACTACACTGGCTGCAACCTTCATCAGGCACTAAGATCAGAAGTTCAAAATCAAAATAAAAAAAAAAAGATTTCATTTTCTGTTATTCCCAGAAAGGTCTAGAACTATATAAGTAAGTACTCATTTGCTCATTCAATCATTAATTCAGTAAATATTAATTGAATGTCAGTTTGGAAGATAAAAGATTAATCAGTGACACATCATGTCTTCATGATAATTACTATTTAGAAGATAAATTCAGAGTATGGCATAAATAAATTCATGGTCAGATGTAAGTACTCTATAGAAAAACATAGATTTTTTTCCAAATTCTAGTAAAAGAAGGGGAAAGATGTCAAAAATGGCCCTTAGATTCTTGAAAATGCCTGAGAACTTTTCTGTTAAACTCATCTATTTGTGAGGAACAAGGATAGGGACTACTCACTTTATAGATTTATGTGTGTTAACAATTTATTGAATGCTACTTCTATTCCTATTATGGGGCAAAAAGCTTTATTTCATTTATTTTTCATCCCAGACATCTAGAGTAGTTCCTGACACATAAAAGCCATTCAATAAGTGGTTGTTTTTAAATTACTCACATGATAGAATATTCACTTTTTTGGTAGAGTAAATATTTATTATAAGTATTAAAAGAGAGTTGTATATGTTCTTCCTTCTATAAAGGAGTAGTTAAATAAAAATGTAGGCAAGAAAAACAAAATACTGTACCTAGAAACTCTACAAAGAAAAATATACTGCTGCTTTGCTAATAGAATTGACTCATCAAGTGCCATTTGCAACCTGCTTGTATTTATCACATAAGGTTTAATTTTACACAGCTAAAAGAACTGAGAAGTATTTCTTCTTTTCACTTTTTAAGAGCTAATAAAGTTTGCATTACAGGGATTAAGAAACCTGGGTGACCATTAGAATGACATATTTTATCATAAAATTATGCAGATTCTGAAATGTGCAATATCTTAAGCCTTTAAAACTACTCTAAGAAATCTCCTGTGTGTTTTTATTGGTTTCTCTGGGAAAGTTATCACAAGAGGGCTGTAATTAAATGGTGGTGTTTGGTATCACTGCCCGTGTTCTCTTGCATAACAGTTTTGGGGGCTCCCTACATTGGTAAGTTAACTGGCTAGCGAAATGAGAAAAAAAACATAGACAAATACAGTTATTTTTCATCTCTCCAAAAATTTTTGAAGTACTACCTCGGTTAACCTACCTAATTATCATTATAAACTATATAAACAAAACCACACTCTCTTTTTACTAGACAGGTGGTATTTTTCTTTCAAGATTTTGGCAGTAACTGTGACAATTTGTTTGATTCCTTTTAGTGCCAAGTGCCCCGCCTCAGAACGTCTCCCTGGAAGTGGTCAATTCAAGAGTAAGTTGGCTAAATGTTCACTACTCCATTACCTATCAAGATTACCTATCATGTATAACCTTCACTCACCCAACTGCTGTCTTGAGTACAGGATAGTGGCTTCCATGTGCAGAAATGTTCTGGAACAACACAGCAAGTGACATTGATCCCACATCCTCTTCCGTCAGACTTAAGTAAATTAAATGAAATATTTGTCTACTTCTAAACAAATATTTTGATTTACAAATATTAAACAAACATTGATTTTGTGAATGTTTTAGTGGCCAAAGGCTATTCCATAAGGAAACAAAGACATCTGCTTCGTCTATATTCACCAGTCTATCATATAGCAATGATGATGCGCTAGATGAGGAAATTTAAATAATTAGGAGAAAGAAAGACTGTTTCCTAACACATTACTTAGAATTGAATATTTCATCATCATCCCCATTCTTCCTTTATAAATGTAGTCATTGAAGGCCATTCTTGAACTTCAATACAGTTATATTTATGTAGCGATGTTACCTAGTTGTTAGAACTTTCCTGGCCTGGAATGTTGCTATGACTTCCAAAAGAGCTCAACTTAGGCTAGTATTGCTGAAGTAGCCTAATGCCAGAGGTCAGTTTTCTAGAAACATGTCATTATTTCAAGTGACTCAGGGTTGGAAATAAGCCAAGGCCACCTAGTAGAGTATAACAAATGAGGATTCACCTGGTTTGACCCTGTCACCACCTGGCCACTATGCTTGGACCCCCAGTTAGGTACTTCTCATGTGAGGAAATTGGCCTAAATGATTTCTAAGCTCTGGGAGACAGCAGAGAAATGATACAGGTCTTAGACAAAGTCATACTCTGGGTTTTAAATCTAGCTTTCTCTTTCCATAACTATTTGGTCTTAGCAAAGTTTTCAACCTTAGCAAACCTCTTTCTGTGTTTAAGTATCCTAAGAATTACTATCTTCCTTATTGACTTATCATGAGAAAGTAATAGTAAAATGTATGCGATGAATCTGACTTGATAGTGATTCCTTCATTCCATGTGCAAATGCCTTGTCATATTTTGTAAAAAATCTATGAGGAAGCCA
This sequence comes from Pan troglodytes, assembly GCF_028858775.2. Classification (NCBI taxonomy): domain Eukaryota; kingdom Metazoa; phylum Chordata; class Mammalia; order Primates; family Hominidae; genus Pan; species Pan troglodytes. The sequence continues at coordinate 63,276,295 of NC_072415.2, forward strand.
TATCTTGTGATGTTAATTGGATTTGTCTCAGTCAAATGAATTTATCTTTTGAAGCAAGTGAATGCATTATTCTCTTATACTTTTAGGCAATATGTTGGATAAGAACTATTAAAGCAAACATAAAATTAGAAGAAAATAACTAAACTTAGTGGAAAAAATGAGCTAAAGCAAAATAATCAAAAATTAACATAACCCTACAAATGACATTTTTATCTGCAACAACACTGCTTTAGAGATGCGCCACTTAAATTAAGAGATTGCCAAGTCAAAGTCAAGTAGATTTTTACAATTATTGTATGTTGTTAATGAATGAAACTTGGGAAACATATTGTAGTGTCTCTTGTTTAACAATTCATCATTGTTAGAATCCTCACTCACTTTATATTTTTCCTCCAGGACAGAATATAGAAATTGATATACAAGCTATTTTGTGTTTGTGTGTTCATACCCTTTAAGAGTGTACTCCAGGAAAAGATGAATGTTTTCATCTGAAATGTGTATAAGGCATTACTGAATGACCCTCGATGCTAACTGTATTTGAATATGGATGTACTTTACTGAAGAGGGAATTCCTGGATTGCAAAATTGACTATATATATTATACACACACACACACATATATACACACACACACACACACAAATATCACAGCTTCTACTCTTCTCTAATTTGCTTGCTTGCAGCAAGCAAATACAAACACTTCTACTTCTATCCTCTTGTAGTTGATATCTGGAACATTGCACTGCTAGAAAGTTTAAATTATTCATTCACTTTTCAGAATGAAAATAGTATGCCCAGGCACTGGAAAGTCACACTCCCTCTCTCCTTTTCCTCTCTCTGATCTTATTTCATAGCTTCTAAGAAACTATGAATTATAAATTTTTATCTCAGACTGTTTTCAACAGAAAAGAAACTGGATGATCAAAACACCACTTTTTGCATTCTCAGTGTATTGATTCAGACAAAGGCAAATGTAATACTCTATTTTGATATTTGTCTTTTCTTTGAAATAGATGAAAAGTTTTAAAATATATTAATGTTTACCCCTGACTGTTACCATTTCGAGGAACAAACTGTATTTAAAAAGAAACATTATAGTTGAATAAATAATGTGTTCTTTTTTAATACTAACAGAATTCCAGGGTGTTTTTATTTTTTTTTATTTTTTAGAGACAAGGTCTTTCTTTGTTGCCCAGGTTGGAGTGCAGTGACACAACCATGACTTACTGCAATCTTGAACTCTTAGGCTCAAGTGATCCTCTTGACTCAGACTCTAGCATAGCTGGTACTACAGGCACGCAACCACCATGACTGGCTAATTCATTTTTGTGTTTTTTGAAAGACAGGGTCTCATTATGTTCCCTAGGCTGGTATCAAAGTCCTGACCTCAAGCTATCCTCCCACCTTGGCCTCACAAAGTGCTGAGATTACAGGCATGAGTGACCATGCTCAATTCATGAATTTTTTACGTAATTTATTTTACTTGGGATTTTAAGATGGAAGAGAACACACTTTGAAAACTTATTCTATGTCATATTTGTAAATATAGAACACAATTGATTTTTTTATTGATAGTAAATGAAATAACTTGGTGCAACTAACATTTTTGCAGAAAGATTATTAGGATCTCTGTACATAAAACTGAGGGGTTGTTATAAGACATATGATCACAATCTAGGTACTCGTTAAGGTTTTGGTCACCCATAAGCCAACTGGACCCAGAAATCATGTTCCATAATAATTAAGCAGAGAAGTCTTTACACATCTAGATAATGGAACCAAGAACAAAATTCTCTTACTGTATCATTCTTGAAAACCCAGTATGGTAGAATATTTTTACAAAGTTGTAATAGCAGAACAGATTAGATTCCTTTTCTACAAGCTAACTATGAACACAATTTTTTTGTTGTACTAATGGCTTGACTTACACATGTTACATGTCAGGTGAAACTGGGTCATAATGAGATGGTTATTTCTCATACAAAATTTTGTTACAAGAAATAGTATCTTTTCCAGAAAAAGATAATGGTTTATGAAATGGACTTTAAAATGTTACGTTTTATTAGGAAGACTTTTTATAAGAATAATTTCCTTAAGAATTTAATTTGAAATTTGATGATTATTCAATTATTATTGATTCAATTATTATATATTTCAAATACATGCTACAACTTAATTAGTTGGCTGGAACATAAAGGATACATTTACAGAATGCAGAGAGCTAATGTTGGGACACAAATATTAATACTTCCCTATGTTTCAATCTAAAAGTTCTGATGAGTAATAATGTTTAGAGGATGATAGAATTTAAGTTGCTTGGGTCCTTTTATTAACTCTTTGAACCTGTGAAAAGTCACGTGTCTCAGTTTTATTTATTCAACACTTACTCTGTACCTGTTTTAATGTCATACATAATAAGGAATGTGATCTAGAATTTGCCTTCATGCAGCTCACAGTTGGGTAGGAAAACGTGAAAGAACATTCACTGTTCCTCTAGCCACTTTAATCTGTTGAACCTTTCAAAGTTGACATTATTTTCTCATTTTAAAATGAGAGAGCTGGATAGAGAATCTCTAAAATCTCCTGTGGCTTCAAACATCTGTGCCTGTGTTTCTAACCATTATACCTTTTCTCAACCATTTTACCATTAAAGAATTAGCGAAAACACAAATCAATTTCAGTATACCAGTCAACTCACTAGTTCAGATATATATTGACTGAGCACTACAGAGTGATTGCAAGGAATGAAGTATTAACTCCCCTTTCCCCCCAAAACCCCAGTATATTATGAGGCATAGATCATTGTTCAGATTTAGATTTTTAAATGCAAATTGATGGATTCCTCTCATTATATCACCTCACACCTCTCTGCTGTTGAAATCCTTATTCTTGAACACCAGATGCATCTATGTGAATGTCTTTTTGTTGCATTCCTAAAAGCTGGTACTCAGTCACTCACAATCTGATATTGTACATGGTGCCTTCAAAGCAACCGAAGAAAAAGTTTCTAGTGCCTTCCTACGTCTTAAAGTGTCTCACTCTCCCTTGTTTCAGCACAACTTGGCATGCTTAAATAACTCAAGCCTGAGTTCAGCAATCATATGATTTCCTTTATGCAAAAACTATACAGTAGGAGAACAGCAAGTTTCTACTCTGCAAAGCAAACTGATCATTTTTAACAGATATTTTAACATTCTTTGTTTGTGTTTGTGTGTAACAAGACAGAGGAAATCTAAGTGTATTATGGGATAACTGCAGAAGGACATGCTTTTGAGGATGTGGTGCAACTTGTTGGATTTTGATGGAAGTCTCTATACCCTGTCATTGGGCTAGTGATGCTTCTCTTATTAGCCAAGTCCATAGCCAAGTGGGTGGCTGAGTGAGTCATTTGCATATGACTCCTAGTGGGAAGGGAGGAGATGGGGAAAAGCTGGAGGCATGGAAAAAATGTGAGTTATGATATTAAATTGCAGATCCTCTGTGTCTGGGGTATGTGTATGTGTGTATTCAGTTTTGTATTTTTTTTCTGAAATTGGGGTTATCTTCTCTTGGTTATTCAGAAGGGGTTTCAGTTCACACACCTCCCTGCTGCGTGACAATCTCTCTGAAAACATACTTTTAGAAAAGGGGTCTGGACCCACTTCTCTGCTTTCACCATTCTTCTAGTCAATGTTCATTTCTCTCCTGTGTGTTGTATGGAGTCATAGGCCTCAGGCAGCCCATGGAAAAACATGCTTCTTCATGTTTCCCTAAGTCCTTTATAAAATACACTTTGGCTGCTGAGTTCCTGGACCCAGAGCTCTGAGCCCTCTCCTCACAAATGTAGTAGGTTTAAAAAATGGATTTGGTGAAGAGAAAGAGGATATATATGAGACTGCAGATGATTGTATTTATTTAAAGATAAACTAGAACCAGCATTTGCTTATTAATGAACAATTTAAATACAACAATGTTGACTCTCACAAGCTTAACAGTGACACTTGTCCTCAATCATAACACAGAGCATTTCTGCCTGAGCATAGTATTTGCCCTAGTTATCCATCCATTTATTTCAAGTAGGTGTAGATCTCTTATATTTATTTTAGTTATTGATTCCTTCATCTGTTCATTACATGGTGATTTTTCAGCATAGATAATGTCCAGGGAACTATGATTGAAAGTTTTAGGAAGGGTGGGGAGTAGGAGCATAATTGTAAGGAAGGCAATATTTCCTGGGGGCTCTTACAGTCTAGTCTTTCTGTTTGGAATTTGTAGGAAAGACTAGACTGGATATAAATGATTATATTACATAAGAATCAGATAATTTGTAAGAATCTGTGAGACTCCCTTAAGGATGAGACTGTGTTTGGTCTATAATTTGGGTAGAACTCATCTTCAGATCTCTTCCATCCTGTCTTTTTACTTAATAGATCCTTTTTTATTGTGGTAAAACAACTTTATATAAAATTTACCATTTTTTAATTTAATTTTTAAATTAAATACAAATTTAAGCATTTGTAAATGTGCAGTTTAAATGTGGTAAGTACATTCACATTGTTGTACATCTATCACCAGCTTCCATCTCTAGAATATTTTCCATCTTCCCAAACTAAAACTTAGTATCTATTCACCAGTAAGTCCCCATTTCCCCACACAGTCATAGATGTTTGAAGCCACGAGATTTTAGACATTCTCTATCCAGCCGTCTCATTTTATCAATGAGAAAATAATGTCAACTTTGAAAGGCTGCAACAGATTAAGTGTGGCTAGATGAAAAGTGAACGTTCTTTCACATGTTTTCTTACCCAACTGTGAGCTCCATGAAGGCAAATTCTGGATCACATTCCTTATGTGGGAATGTGAGAGGAAATGGGGAGTTATTGGTGAATAGATACTAAGTTTTAGTTTGGGAAGATGAGTTCTACCCAATTACAGAATCCCTGGCAACCACTATTTTACTTTTCGTATCCCACCTTACTTTATAAATGAGCAAAGAAACCAATTCATCAAAAAATTAATTTCCCTTTTGCTTCATTTAATTGAGAAATAAAACAGTTTTCCAATTTTAGATCCCCTTTCTTATAGAGAAATGAAAAATTTAATGAATCAGTGGTCAAGAATACAGACAGATGCTTTAATTGGCTAGGAAGAGATGCCTCACTTCCCATTATTGCCAGTGCTTTCAGAATACTTCCGTTCCAAAATTCCACATTTATAAATTGTTTTTAGAAAATCTGCTGAAAAAGCCAACTGTCATATTTAATAAGAGGAAACCAGAAACATAAACATAGGATTGTTCCAAAGAAACTGTAAAAGACATAATTTTGTCTCATATTCCATCAGAATTTAGACCAGAGCTCCTGACCAGTTGCTAAATTGATTCTTAGACTTTTTTTGAAGTTCCAAAAACTCAACAGTTTACGCCTTTTTTCAGTGAAATTACAGTCAATGAATAAAGATCAACCATGAATTAGAGGAATAATAAAATAGTCAATTAATGGATAACTAGTTTTTAAACAACATAAATGCATCATTCCAACTTAAATGCTTTCTGTAATTAAGTTGAATAAGAGAATACTCTGCAAATTTGCAAATTCAAAGCATATCTTTGTATTACACTATCACTCATTTTCTCAGAGCAGCCCTTCCTAAAGTCTATTTGAGAGAATACTTACCTTTTTCTTTTTTCTTTTTCTTTTTTTTTTTTTTTTTGAAATGGAGTCTTGCTCTGTCACCCAGGCTGCAGTGCAGTGGTGTGATCTCAGCTCACTGCAACCTCTGCCTTCTGGGTTCAAGCAATTCTTCTGTCTCAGCCTCCTGAGTAGCTGGGACTACAGGCGTGTGCCACCATGCCTGGCTAATTTTTTATTTTTTTTTAGTAGAGACAGGGTTTCACCATATTGTCCAGGCTGGTCTTGAATTCCTGACCTCGTGATCCGCCCGCCTCGGCCTCCCAAAATGCTAAGATTACAGGCGTGACCCACCATGCCCGGCCTTTGGTACTTTCCCAAGAAACAAGGTTTCTATGGCTTAAAAAATTGTGAGAAATATGTGAGGTTTCCTACTGGAGATATTAAAGGCTATGAGAAGTATTTGTTTAACTCAGCTTTTTTGCCAATTGTTTTTTCTACAAAAACATTTTAGATGAAATACAAACTTTAAAACTCTGTCAAAGTTACTTAACGTCATTATAACGTTACAAATGAGAACAATGTACTCCATAAATTGAAGAACCTCATCTTCCTCCAAAAATACCTTCTTATCTCAATTAATTTAAAATAATAATATATATTAAGTGAAAAAATTAATTTATGGAAAGCAGAAGTGAATCAAGGAATAGTTATAAAGGACATTTATGCATAACTAGAATAGGATATTGAGAACCTTCTGTGACATCTGTTAGAAGATTTGAATAAGTTAGAGACATGATTAAATCTCCATGTCAATATGAATTTTTATTAATGTAAATAGGACTTAGGAAAACATTTTCTAGACTTTTCTCATCTTTCATATTTCATATACATAAAATACATCATTTTTCTGTTGTGTTTTGAGAATGTTATATTTTTGTCTTTTCCAATTTATTGCAGTCACTGCCATTGAGTATACTTGCACAAAGGATTTTGACAAAAAGAGATTAAAATATATGATAGAATACCATTCTCTTTTGAGTTCTAGCCTCACTTTAATATGACCTTATAATTTATACTTCATCACACACATTTCTAATGGCTCCATTTCTGCTTGGCTCTGAAGGCAAAGCTCACTTTAGCCTTTCCATGAAGTTTAATGAGATTTCCCTCAAGTCATGCATTTTTGAAAAGTGGGAGGTTTAATAATGGGCTTAAATTAAATGAACTTAGGTCTAGTGATAAGGTCTCTGATTTTAATTTAGTTCATGGAAGTTGCCCTTATAGTTGGAATGGTTGATTAGTTAGAAGACATGAATAAGTTCAGCCCTACCAGTAGGTAAAAGCAGTTGCTAACTATGTGATTTGATTTTAAAGATGTTGAACCATTCACCCATGTGCAAAAACTTTATTCAGTAGTATAGTTTTGAATGTTATTTATATTATAAAACAACTTTTAAAATGCAAGCACTTTATTGAAAGATTTAACACATTAACATGAGCTATTGTAGTCAATATTCTAGACACACATTCAATGAATACCTAATTATAACTGTAATAATGGCAGTAACCTTTCCCAAAGGTATTTTGTGCCTGGCAATGTGCTAAGCAATGAAAGCGGAATTTCATTTATTGCTTTTAATAATCCTATAAGATATTATAAAACTAATTCTGAAATACCAATTTTGAACTGTGCTTGTTGCTAGAAAAGCTATAACAAAAGCAATCAAATGCCTTCTTTTCTAGAGCTTACTTATATTCTAATACATGGAAATAGACTTATAAACAAATTAATTAACAATTGACACAAGGGAGTGGTAAGTTCTGTGAAGAAAATCAAGAACAGTCATGCGATAGAATTTGAGGACCTCATTTAAATCAGATTGTCAGGGAAGGAACTCTTAAGGAGATGAGCTGAGGCGTGAATAGAAAAGGATCAGCTTTGTGCACACTCAGAGTAACATATTTCAAGTGATGCCAACAACTCGGGCAAAAGCAGTAAGGAGGGAACTATCTTTGCATGACTGTGAAGCTGAAATGAGAATAGAATAGAAGATGGATTGCTGGGTTGCGGCCAGATCTGGCGGGGCTTTGTAGGGTGTGGTAAAAGTTGGGATTTCATTCTATGGACAATGAAAAGCATTTTGAAAGGAGAGTAATCAGATTCACCTTTTTTAAGAATTACACTGACTTCTGTGGGAAAATTATCAGGGGGTGGAACGTAGAGGAAGCAGGAAGACCAGTTAAGAGACAACCAAGTGCTCCATGTGAGATCATGTAGCAGGAACCTAGGAGTCATAGGAGGTGATGGAGAGGGAAGTAGAAACAATCAGGGTCTGTGCTGGATCTAGAGCCAACAAAATTGGTTATTGGATTATAGGGCAGAAGGCAGAGCAAGATCAAGGATATAGAGTAGATTTTTGGCTATAAAATGTAAGCAGATTGTGGAGCTACTTAATGAGATAAGATTTGGTTTAGGGAACAATCACTTTTGGACATTTTGAATTCGAGATAGCTATTAAATATACAATTAGGAATGTCAATCATGTAGACAATTTGGTATATGATAATAGTTCTGATGACAGGTCATGCCAGGAGATATAAATTTAGGAGTCACTGTCATATTGATAACACTTAGGGAGAGACTACAGTTAGAAAAAATATGGCAGAAACTTGGAATACTTAACATTTAGAGATTGGGCAGATGAGGAGGAATATGACAGGGATAAAAAGAGGAAGGGTGATTTCACAGATGTCATTGTGGGGAAGAATGTTTCCAAAAGGTGGGAGCTGTTAACTATGTCACATACTAATGAGAGATACAGTAAATCATGTCAGTAAGGTGACCACTGTGGGAGGGAGATATGACATTCGAGAGAGAGTATGAAGGGATTAAGTAGAGTGACTATAGATTATATTTGTGAGGAGTTTTGCTCTGAAGTGGAGTGAAGAGATGGATAGTGTCTTTAGGAGGTGGTAGGCTTGAGGGAGGTGTTATTGTTTGTTTCATTTATTTTTGTTGTTTCATTTTTGAACATGAGAGATAACCACAACTTTTAGAAATAAAGCAGTAAAAGAGACACAGCAATGATGCAGAAGAGAGAATAGAAAATTGCAGGAATGCAATCCTTTGAGGAGGCAAGAACACACAGGATCCAGTATACAAATGAATGGGCACAGACAATTGAATCTTGGTAAGTTGAGCAAAGGCAGAGAGAACAGGTCTGGATGCTGATATATTAGTCAATTTGAGCTGCAGAGACGATAAGTGTAAGTAAAGGTCATCAGAGTATGAAGGCTTGGAGGAACAAGTATTGAGGATTTCAAAACAGGGAAAAAGGTGGGAAATGGTTATCTCAGATTGTAGAAAAGAAGTCATAATATACATGACATTATGATTGCTGAGTACTGTGGACTGACCATTTGAGACTGGTTGTCATGAATTTAAAGTGAAACTAACCAACACAATCATGTTTGTTTTTCTCCCCATGGTTGATTGCTCAGTTGCTGGCTTGGGGTAGGCAGATAGCTGGGTTTTATTCAGTTTGATGTTTTTCCAGGGAAGAACGGGTCAGGGGGATTAATCGTTTTTGCAAAGGAGTGATTTAAAAGAAAACCCATGGATCTAAGCTACCTATGGAAGAAAAAAATGGGCATGGGGCAGAGTGGTGATGGATAACAGAAAAGTAGTAAGGTCAGTGGGCTGCATTATTATCCCAATTTTACAGAGAGAACACTGAGGCTTAGAGAGATGAGATAATATGCCCCAGTGTCACACAGAGAAGGGCTGAGTAGCAGCACAGGGACTTGAGCCCCAGCCAGGGCTGTTGGTCATTTGGACACAATGTTTCGGATAGGGCCCAATGCTAAGGGAAGGGATGCAAATCAGAATACAAAAATAAGCCTTGCATTCAAGTGGCTTAAGTTCTCAGTGGGAATTTTTCCCAGACAAAGGTAAGGTCTAGATCAGCAGCTAGGAGACATCAGAACTGTTGGTGGAAACTGAAAGTTTTGGTTCTAAAATGTGCTGAGAAAGGAGAGCTAGAAGAGGAATCAAAATAACACATTTCCCTGACTTTTCGGTTTTTTTCCTGTAGTGAACCTACATGGAAGATTCTGTACCTCAAGCTATGTATTTCTCCCCATGGGACCTAAAAAGCACATCAGCGGGACAGCAGGTTTTTAAGAGAGCACAACTGATACCTCAATAAACTTCAGTAGACAAGCTTAAAAACTTAGGGTATTTTTGAATGTAATTCTGACTTTTCTTCAATTCCAAGTTATATAATATATTTGTTATTAAAAGTTTTAAATGGGAAAATTGAGATCACTGAAAAGGGCCTTACCTCATCCCTCAAGGGTTGTTGACCAAAAAAACAAACCAACAAAACAAAAAACAAACAAAAAAACCCACCTCTAATTATTTAGCAACAGAGTTCTGCAACCATTAGGAAATTTGTATTAAATTCAGAGAAAATGCAAGTCATAAAACTGGGCATACATTTTATAATCAGTCATTATTAACTTAAATAGTAAATAAAACTAAACCAAATATATATTAGTTAAGTATAGAATAGATGTTGTCAGATAATAGTGTAACTGTGTGTGTGTGTGTGTGTGTGTGTATATATATATATATATTTTTTTTTTTTTTTTTTTTTTTGAGGCAGAGTCTCGCTCTGTCACCCAGGGTGGAGTGCAGTGGTGTGATCTTGACTCAGTGCAACCTCTGCCTCCTGGGTTCAAGTGATTCTCCTGCCTTAGCCTCCCGAGTAGCTGGAATACAGGTGCGTGCCACCACCCCGGCTAATTTTTTGTATTTTTAATAGAGATGGAGTTTCACCATGTTAGCTGGGAAGGTCTCAATCTCCTGACCTCGTGATCTGCCCACCTCAGCCTCCCATAGTGCTGGGATTACAGGTGTGAGCCACCGTGTCTGGCCAGTCTGAGTATATTTTAAGATATAACTTCTTTAGATACTAAACTGAATCTGATATGTTTTTATCTTGAAGTTATTTTAGTTTAATCTCATCAAATGTCCACCAGCATCATGCAATCTTAATATATATACTCAATAACACTCAACAATGAAACCCACTTATTTCATTTATTATGTTGTTCTTTCACATAGAAAATGATAGCCTCCATTAGTTTTCCAAAGCTGTTCAAAACATTACTCAGTCTACTGGAAAACTCTATGTAAAACTGACAGAATCTAAGAGCATCATCTTCACGTTTCCCTAGCATTTTGTATAAAGTGTATGTTGCATACAAATGGATTTGTCAGATACATTGAGAAGTTTGTTAATAGTAGGAAAAAGAAAGTATTAAGGAACAATTCTGTATCTTCAGAAAATTAACTTAAGAACATATTATGTATCTAATCTTAATGCAACTGGTGGAAATTACCGTGTCTTCTACAAATAACTTTGTCCCAGGGTTAACAGTAAGAAATTCCATTTTCTTTTTTTGTAGTAACGCAAGGTCCTCTTATCTAAACATTTCTCATCTTTCAGAGGAGTCTACTTGACAGACCATTTTGTGTTTTAGCTGAGAGGCAGTAGCTATTAACTAGATTGCTGTCTATTTTATTTTTATGTGGATAAAGTTGAAGAGACTCACACAAAAGGGATTTATATGTCAAGAAATGCCTTATACTAACTTTAAACAAAATTGATATCTTTTTAAAATATGAAGCTGACTGTAGATTTTTATCTTTTATGCATAGATAAATCTAAATGTTGCAAAGAATATATATTTCCATGTCCATGACTACAGTATCAACATGTATTTTTCTAGAGATGCCTATATTTCAGTATTTCCAAGTTGGGTTTTGTTTTCTTATACTTCAAAGAAAGGAAAATACATTTGTGTTTCTTTTTAATGCCAACACAGATAATTCCCTTGATGAAATCAAATATAATGGCATTTAAAGAAAACGTTGTTAGTAAATAAATAAATAAATAAATAAATAAAAAATCCAGATGCTCTCTTAATTTGGAAGGTTTATCAGAGAAAAGACAATGAAGAATTTAAAGGTTATTTCTGTTACAATCTTGGATTATTTCTTTCATGTGTTTATTCATTAATTAATTTGTTTGTTTAATGATAAATATTCATGGAATATATGCTGTGTAGGAGTCACTTTCTAAACACTTCAGCTCCGTAAGAGTCCTCCAAATTATTTGTCAGCCAAAAAACCTCAGCACTTCCATGAATGTCAGCAATCAGTGAGCAACTGGCATATGATAACACCTGGGCTTGAGTAGAGTTTCTGCTCTTCCATGGGGAATTAACTTCTCTACCTATGATAAAGGTAGCAGACACTTTCCCCTTGTCTGTCATTTAGAGAAGGTTGGGCATTTTCTGACTATACTTAACTTTGATAATAGTCAAGGATTTTGGGGTTTATGAGATAAGAGGTCTATGAAGCTGAACCTTGGAGAAAGGAAAAGTTGAGGGGCCCCAATTAAAGTTCTCAAACTTTAAGGAACATAACAATACCTTAAACCAGTTACTTGTTTAAAATGCCAAAGATTTTTCCCTATTCCCCTAACACACACTCTTCTAGTGCATTATTAGTTGTAGTGTTATCTGACCTTTCTTCTATACTTAACTAATTTATGTTCAATTGTTTTATTTTTCTTTATTATTTAAATTAATAATGCTTGGTTGAAAATGTATGTCCAGCATTATGACTTGCATTTTCTCTGAGTATAATATACATTTCCTAATGGTTCCAGACCATTGTTGCTACTTCTGATTCAGTAGGTCTTTAAGCCAGAAACTTTGTGTTTTCAAATTGCAGTCCAAATAGTATAAAGGGAGATGATCTACAGATCCCACTATAATAAAGTCTAATTAAATAAAAGGTTTCCACACTTTTGTAATGGAATAAAATCTTTTAAAAACAAAGATTTATGTGACATCCTGGTATAATATGCAAAGGCAAAGCTATGCAAAAACACAGATTGGTCTCCTTGGGATGAGGGTAATGGGGTACTGGAGCCAGGTTGTACTGTCTTGCAGGAATCAATTGTTAATGTTTTAAGAATTTTGTGAGCCCTATGTTAAACACAGCAATTATTAAAAATTCAATTACATAGCCTTATAATTAAACAAATTATATTAAAGGCAAATGTATCACATATGTTACACGTAACAGTTCCTCATTCTTTTACTACATTTTACTATTATCTATGCCCTTTAGGTTATTCATATTGTATCTGTGGGGTGAAAATACACAACTCCTCCCAGCTCTGTTTTCAGTGACATTATGCTGGCAGATTGAAATTGGCCTTCTTCGGTGTATTTGCACCACAGAACTCAGCAAATGCTACAAATTAAAGATTTTTTCACCTACAGAGCCAGATTTTGAACATTTAATAGCTTACTTCTAGAGAAGGGCAGATGCTAGGATTGCCAGTTTCTAAGCATCTCTCTCAATTCCCTCTGTAGGCTCTAGGACACCACAGGAAAAAAAAAATGTAGTTTAAAGAAAGGAAAAAAGCTGACTTAATTATATTGTGGCTGTGAACATACAAAGGTAAAAAGAAGAAATCAAAAGAAAGGTCAAATTCTTTAGCATGAACACATATATCTTACAAATTTGGTTATGAGACTATGAGCCTTTACTTTCTTCCAATTCCTTGGAAAAGTAGCAATAGACTAGATCCAAATAATTATTCTACCTGGCTATCTTGTTTTGCAAGCTCCTTTACATGAAGATGATTACAAAGATGAGGCTGTATAATCTGTGTATAAGTATCTCCAGATTACATCTTTATTGTTTAGCTCAGAAAATGGTTCCTCCATCTTCATTGTTGTTGATGAATGAGAGACACCTCTGCACCTTCTGTGAAATGCAAGTGATCATCTTGCACAACAGTACCACATTTAGCATTTACTTTGGCAACTTTAATTATAGACATTTATCCTGCTTATTGTCTATAAGCTATGCTTTTATTTGTAACACTAACATATAATTTGATATGCCCCCAAAGTAGAAGAATTGCACAGTGCCTTTAATAATATCTTTGCAATGAATATAAATAATTTCATTAGTGATGGATTATTTCAGCCTTTCAAAAATGAAATGATCAGAATTTTTTAATGTTTGTTAGAAAACAAAGTTCTCTTTCCTTAAGCGACTCCAGCGTATCATTTTAAATAATAATGTTTATAGTCTTGTGTCTATCATTCAGCTATTTATTCATGAATTTAATTTTCTTGATTCATTTAGTCAACAGCTATTATGTACCTATTGTTTAAAAATTAGATACTGATATTCCTTAAGAGGCCTTATTTTTAAATAATCTGAAATTTAAATCATCAAAGTAAGGTGTCTAAATTGTAGTATAATAAGCTAATTAGACCAGTTAGTAATTTTTTCCCTTACTTTGAATTATATGTAAAGGGAGCAAATGCTGGCCTTAAGAATTTTCACTTAAAAGTTATAAAGTATTTACAAATTCCATATATGGAGATTCAGTTTAGAATACTAGACGAAAAGTGTGTTTCAATCATTCACCTGTATGATTGATTTTTCTCTATAGTTGATAGTAAATTCAGTGATTTTTTGGAAGTATGTATGTGAAGGAAGGATGTAAGTCTGTGACATCATGCACTTTGAAGTCTACTTTTCCTTGGGGTATTATGCAGATATGTAGATTTGCCTATTATTTTCTTTAATAAAATTGGTGTATCTTTTTTCTGAGAGTATTTTCCAGGAATGTAGTTTTGATCTTAGAATTGATTTTTTCCTCCAGACTGAGGAGGACACAGATGTCAAGAAGTTTCCTATGGGATACGGCTTGACAGAGGGACACACAACAGGAGTCGGAGGTTACAATAAGAAAATATACTTACTCTGTGACATGTGGGTCTTGTAAGGAACTGACATTGATGGGAAGTGATGCTTTTTAGCCAAAGGAAGAAGTATCTATCATGCTGTCACATCAGATTCGGTTCAAACTAAGCAAACATTTGTGTTATGGTACTATTCTTGGGAAATATATTTCTGAATGTGCTCTTGGCTCTTTAGATGAAAAGCCATAAATGATCGTAAAATACATAAAATGGTACCTGTCATAATAAGCAAATGATAAAATAAATTTATGCTTATTATAACTATCAACATCTGTATGTGTAAAATAGATAATAAAGCAAGTGTCTGAACAATGCAACACATACTAGCTTCACCTAATGCAAGCAATCAGCTATCCTTTGCCTGTCTTTGCAGAAGATTGTGACCAATGATATAATGAGTTTGAGGAGGCTGTTTTTATGATTAATTCATAAATAAGTTAATGTAGACTTATTTCAGGTCTGGGTTTTACATTTGATGACTCATTTTCAGAGCCCAGAAAATAATATTTAAGGGAGTATTAATTGGATTGAAACTTTTAACTGTGTGGGTGTTACACAAATTCTATTTAATCTTCAGTGTGTTAAATTAATTTTCCAGTATTAACAATTTTAATTCATTCTACCTTTATCAGTCTTCAGCCTCTTCTTATCGCATGCACAACAGAAAAACAGAATCACCAAAAATGTATCTTTAGACTGTAATTCTTATTTTGCTGACTCAAAATATGTGCCAAAAGACTGATAAAAGTCTGATTTTCCAATAGTTCATTTGACGTTTGAGTCCTTTTACATCATCTTCAAGCTCATGCTTGAACTTTTCTAATGACAGGGATATTTTTGTCTTTAAGCAACCATTTTTGTCATATGTAGGTCTAACTTTCAGAAATGTATATTCAAAGTTCTGTCCCTCTATAACGTCTGCTCATTTGTCATAATTGTTTCCCCTGGGACTATAAATACATCTCATGAGTTTAGTGACTTTCTCTTGCGGCATGACTTTTAATATTTGGGGATGTCTGTCAAGGGCCCTCCTCCCCCTTCTCTCCACCAATGCTTCTCTTCTCCAAGTAAAATATTCTTAGTTTCTACAAATATTTCTCTTTGCTTGTCAGCTCCCTACTTGACTTGTCATCCTCCTCTGCATAGTTGCAAATGTCATGTGACTATTAGACATCCCTTAAGAGTACCTTTCTCATCTTAAACACAGCATTATTATTCAGATGTGCTACAATCACATTGATATTGTGGGTGGTCACATTATCTTATGGACTTATTATGGATCTGATTTTCCATGAAAACCTATAAGTATTTCATGAATGATGCTGACAAACTGCATGTCTTTCATTCTCTCCATGCCAGGCTCTGTCTGACTCACATGCAAGACCTCTTCATGTATCTTTGTTACATTTTATCTTACATTAACCCCACTGCTACAACCTCTCAGGGTACCTTGTGTCTTCATGCACTTATTCAATATCAATAAATGAAGGTTAGTTGTACACCTGGAATGTGTCCGGCTAAATCAAAAATGCTAATTCTGTGGCTCAATTATTTGACACACCATTCCAGCCATCTTCTCTACCACTTTATTTCATCCACCATACCCGGGCCATATTTTAATCTTGTTTTCTTCTCCTCGAAGCGACTTTCACTAAAAACCTTAAACTTCAAAACCATCCTATATGACAGCCCCTGTGTTCATCTGAATCTCTAATGTCTCCGCTCTCAATAAACTGATTAGCTGATAAGCCTCATAAACACTTTCAACTTGCTCCTTTCTTTTATTTTTTTTCCAGGTATTATTATTCTTATTTTCTCACTCTCCTTTTAAAACTGGACCTTGTGGTTGATCAAGTGACTAACCATATTCTGCACCCTCAAGATTTATTTTATTTTTGCTTTTATACTATCATCATTTATCTCATATAGTCCTGATGAACTACCTTGCCTGTTCTTAAGGTCAAGCTAATCAGTGCTATGGGAGAAAATCCTATAATGGCTGAAAAGCATAGATATGAATGACCCTAAAAAAGCCACTAAACCTTTCTACGTGTTGACGTTCTCCCGTTCTTTACATGTGTCATCATACCAGTTATTAATCCAATTCACCTGTAGTGTCCTCCCTATTTCTTCATGTAATTCACAAAAATAATTCAAATATTCTGCTTCACACCAAAATACACATTTTTTTGCCTATATCCAAAAGGTCAAGTAATATGCAGGGATAGATCTAGCTCATTTTCATTCAAACTAAAATCATATCAAGAAACAGTTTTCAGCCTTTCTATACACTTTTTCCCTAGAATATTTGAAGCCGATTTATTTAGGTAATTATTCCAGGTTTCCTTTTCATCTTATTTCCTGCGGTTTCAAGGTCAATATATGTATCATATTTTCATTCAAAGCCATAACAAAAATGAGTGATAAACAGAAAAATGATTTTCCTGCTTGGCTTCCTGTTTATTCTGCTAAACTATAATCTGATTTTACTTAAAACTCTTCCGAGTTACCTTTGTGAATAATTCACCAAGCATGTGAACCACTGCTTATATAACTTCATGATTGTTATAAACACCTTTTTTATGTGGCATAGTTCAAGGCTCAAACCAAAAGTGAGATACAGGAATGAAGCAAATATGTTTGTCACTCTTTCTCATCTCAAAATGTATTGGCCAGGCCAGGTACAGTGGCTCAAGCCTGTAATCCCAGCACTTTGGGAGGCCGAGTTGGGTGTATCACCTGCGGTCAGGAGTTTTATATCAGCCTGGCCAACATGGTGAAACCTTGTCACTACTAAAAATACAAAAATTAGGACCAGGCGCAGTGGCTCATGCCTGTAGTCCCAGCACTTTGGGAGGCCGAGGCGGGCAGATCACCTGAGGTCGGGAGTTCGAGACCAGCCTGACCAACATGGAGAAACACCATCTCTACTAAAAATACAAAATTATCTGGGCATGGTGAGGCATGCCTGTAATTCCAGCTACTCTGGAGGCTGAGGCAGGAGAATCGCTTGAACCCGGGAGGCGGAGGTTGCAGTGAACTGAAATCGCACCATCGCACTCCAGCCTAGGCAACAAGAGTGAAACTCCATCTCAAAATAAAATGAAATAAAAAATACAAAAATTAGCCGGGCGTGGTGTTGGTCACCTGTAGTTCCAGCTACTCGGGAGGCTGAGCCAGGAGAATCGCTTGAACCCAGGAGGCAGAGGTTGCAGTGCCTAAGATCACATCACTGCACTCCAGCCTGGGCGATAGAGTAAGACCCTGTCTCAAATTAAAAAAAAAAAAAAAAAGTATTGGCCAGTCAGGTTTTTTTCTGCTTCAAGACCCCCGATATCACTCAACCCCTGGCCCAGTGTCTCACACAAGTCATAAGTATGCCCTGTGAAAACCCTCACTCTCTTAAACAGTGACTTAGGGTCACGCGTTTAAAAGAAAATTAGTTATAAAATCACCCAAGCCCCTCATTTTCAAGACTATGTAAAATATAGGCACATCCAAATCCCTTGGCAATTTAGGACAAACCTGAAATCTGACTCCAGTTTTTTTACCTAAACCAGTGCTTACTCTGGATTATATCAAAAGAAAACACTGAGGAACACACATGTGGATTCTCAGTGAAGTAATAATGCCTTTTAATAGCTAGATCTCTTGAAGAAGTAACAATTTGTTCTGTAATTATTGATTTAAAGCTGAAGCTTTTGATGACTGGATGGTTTGTTCCTTTCTTCTTCTCTTCCTCCTTGTAAATATATTCATTTTATCACTTACACAAGACAAATATGTGTCACAAAGGGACAGTCATATAATTTTTGTTTGAAAAACCTCATGAGGATGGGTGCCCTCTAGATAGCCAATTTCCATTCTTTTCATTCTAATGTTAATGATGTTATTTAAAGTTATTGGATGCACAGCATCAAATGTCATCATTTCAAATGACTTCATGACACAGGGTTCATTGTGTAAGGAATATCAAGTAGAGGTTCTCAGGTGTTGTCCCTTTAAAATGCAAGGGGAGAAATGCAATTGCTATTTTTTATTCAGTTACCTAATGCCTGCCCATCATGTCTTTTTGAATTTGGCCCAATAACTTATAATTAAAAGATTCATTATCCCTGCTGGATATGGGCACAAATTCACATTATTTCCATGGAAGCCTGTCTGCTGTCTCACTTTAATGAAAATTTAAACCCTTTAGAATGACATGTGATGCTTGGAATTATTTATCTTTTGTCTGAGTAGAGTTACAAGAAGAAAGAACTCCTAGAAAAATAAGTCACTATTTCTTTCTGCAGATTCTTGTCTTCCAAGTAAGCATTCTTTTTTGTTTGTTTCTGGAAAGATTGACGGAGAAAACTACGAAAGTATCAATTAGAGCAGAAAAAAATTATGGACTCTCCCCCCTGTGCGCTTTCAACCTGGTATTTGGCTATCTTTTGTGCATGTAGTAAAATATACATAACACAACATTTACCATTTCAACTGTTTTTAAGTGTACAATTCATTGACATTAAATCTATTCATATTGTTTTGTAACCATCAACATCATCCATCTCCAGAAATTTTTCATCATCTCAAACAGGAACTCTACACCTCTTTAACAATACATCGCCGTTCCCCTCTTCCCTAAGAACCTGGTAACCACTATTCTACTTTCTGTCTCTGAATTTGCCTATTCCAAGTACTTCAAACAAATGGAATTACACAATATTTGTCCTTTGGTGTCTGGCTTATTTTGACATGTTTCTGAGATCCATGCATGGCATTTAATATTATGGTAAATTTTTTGCTAAGTATAATTCCATTGAATGGATACACCAAAGCATCTTTGATGAATATTGGATTGTTTCCATTTCAAGGATATTACAGATAAAACTGCTGCCACACTGTTGGAAAAGGCTTTACTGGACATAAACTTTGTCTCGTGTAGATATTTAGAAGTAAAACTACTGAATCAGAATTTAGATATATGTCTTACTTAATTAGAAATAATTTTCCTAAATGATTATAACATTTTGTATTCGCAACAGAGGTATATGGAAATTCCAGTTGTCCAATCCCAACCAACACATGGAATTTGTTGACATCTTAATTTTAGCAAATCTAATAGGTATACAGTTACATCACCTTGTGGCTTTAATTTGTATTTCTCTAATAACTAAAAGTGTTGAATATTTTTTCATATATTTGACCATTTGAAGATTTTATTTCACACATTATTTTAGGTTGAATTGTTAATCTTCTAAATTATCAATGTGTATAAATTCTTTACACATTTTAGGAAAACATTTTTATCATATTTTGGTATTGTTAACATTTTCTACAAATTGGAGGCTTACCTCTATAAGTTGGAGGCTTTGGTATTGTTAGTATTTTATACAAATTGGCGGCTTACCTTTTTACTTTTTTAATGATGTCTTTTGATGAGCAGATGCTGTTTTTATTTTGTTAAAGTCTGAGTTACTGGTTTTGACCTTTTATGATTTACTTAAGAAAGTTTTGTTTACCCCAAGGTATAAAGATATTCTTCTATGTTTTACTAGCTTTTACATTTAGGTCTGTAATACACCTTGAATTAATTTTCGTGTATAGATTAAGGAAGGGGCCAAGGTTATTTATATAGGTATCCAGTTTTGTTGGCACCATTTATTAAAAAAGTTCTCTTTCCTCTTTGAATTATTTAGTGCCTTCCTTGAAAACAGTTGACCATATATGTATGCACATTTGTGTCTATTTCTGGATCTTATTCTGTTCCACTGATCTATTTGTTTATCCCTATGGTAGTACCATGTGGTCTTATTTGCTATATCTTTATAGCTCATCTTGAAATCAAGCAGTATTAAGTACTCTAATATGGTTCTTTTTTTCCAAAATGGAATGTAACTATATATGTTTAAAACCATTACTCTCCACAAATATATATATATATATATTATATTCTACTGAGAGTACAGATCTTTATATATATGATCATTATATGTATGATGAGATCATTATATGTATGATCTGGACACCCAGTAGAATCTAGCTCATTAGATTGTCTTTCACAGTTAAACAATGCAAAGCCTATAGAAGAACATTATGCTAAATATGTGGGTGTGTGGGTGACTGAGATAAAATAGAAAAAAAGGCTAAATGTTTTTGGGGTACCTGCTATCTGCCAATATTCTGCAAAGTGTTTTATATATCTTGGCATATTTGAATTTAATTTTCACAAAAATTCTGTGAAGTAGTTATTGTCTCCATTAGTGGATGAACAAAGTAAGGGTTAGAGAAGTAATTTGTTCAAAATATTTAACTCGAATTCCTTTCATCTTTGATGGTCACAGCCAATCAGTAGTCATATTGAGTGCTCATGCAGGGTGCCTGCTTTGTGGTTGACAGCTGGATTTTCAGCTAGTGACAGGTTTGCTATATTAACCTAGTCAGTTGTCACACTGACTAAACATACAATTTAGAGCATAGTTTTAATAATTCTGTGACAACTCAGTATACCTTCCATAAAAAAATGCATCTAAAAGTACATTATTTATAAGTGAGTTCTTGTGAAAGAAATCAAATTATAATTCCCATTGTTTTACAAAATCATTATTGAGTATACAAAGTTAAATAAAAATAACATTTATTTCATCAAAAAATGTCTGACAAACCGAGCTGCTGGCATTAAGCATTACTAGTTGTGAAATTATGTATTAGTCACAAAATCAATTTAAATAAACAACTAGATTATCATCTTGCCACCCCTGAAAACAAAGACCTTAGCACAGAATCAGATTTAATCTTCAAATCTATTACTTACCAAGAAGACCTAAGAACACAATTTGTTTGAAACCTTTAAACCTATTACTTTCTAAAAGAATCTCATGGAGCACTGTGCTTGACCTTCACAGGATAAACTTTGTAGATGTCAGGGATTCAAAGCAATTTGTTTCTTATATTCCTTGAATTTATCTACTATATGTTGCTGATTATTTCCTTCATGACAGCTGTTTTTACTTATGACACACAGAAATGCATTACATTTTGGAGAATTGCACTTGATTCTACTCTTCCAATAGATATTCTAATTTATTATCTGATACGTAGTGTTGAGTTCTAGGTGAATCATGGCTCCTAGAATTATTCAATGTGAACACTTTATTGATGATAGATGTTACAATAACATATGGTAGTTGTGTTCCATAAGACTGTAACTATTTTAGAAATATGTTCACAATGAGACATTAATCTTTTAGTTATGCATATTAATCCTTATGAAGTTTTATGATATACACAGAATTGAAATATTTCCATTTTCATTTAAGATGAAGAAACAAAGAATCAGAGATATTGATATTTGTCCAAGCTCTCACACATTTCAGGGGTCCCTTTTTCTTATAAGCTTTTTGTGTCCAAGCTCTTATAAGCCTTATGTGTCCAAGCTCTCACACATTTCAGGGGTCCCTTTACTTAGAAGCCTTATAATACTAGTAAACACTGAAAATGTAAAGACATATGAGAAGTATGAGAAGTATCATTGCAACTAAGGAACTCAGAGCCTAGAGGAATGAGACAAGCAGCCAAACATGTAAAAGTGAAATTGAAAAATGCTGTCATACAGGTATACTAAGAGGAGAGGAGAACCTCATTGTATGGGTAAATTTTCCTACATAAAGTGAACCCAGAGCAATCAGACAGCTAATATTTATTGAAAGGAACAATGTCTGTTATGTGTCATGTACATTAGCCATACCTAGTATTATTTAACCTTCACAAAACTCCAGCAAACTATCGCAAGGACAAAAAACCAAACATTGCATGTTCTCACTCATAGGTGGGAATTGAGCAATGAGAACACCTGGACACAGGAAGGGGGACATCACACACCGGGGCCTGTTGTGGAGTGGGGGGAGGGGGGAGGGATAGCATTAGGAGATATACCTAATGTAAATGACGAATTAATGGGTGCAGCACACCAACATGGCACGTGTATACATATGTAACTAACCTGCACGTTGTGCACATGTACCCTAGAACTTAAAATATAATAATAATAAAAATAAATAAATAAAAAATAAAAATGAAAAAAAAATCTCCAGCAAAGTCCATTACTGTTCTCCATTTTATAGTTACAGAAACTGGAGGGAAGAAAAACCTAAAGAATAGAAAAGATGAAATAACCCTTTATGGTTCCTCCCAGGTAGATCATTTTGGGGTTTTTCAAACCACAGAGTCACTGCACCATGAGTTACTTCAGTTTTCTTCCTTGTTTCCAGTTAATCATATTCTCTGCTCTAAGCTCTTTAGTGATAGCTCATGTTGCAAAAGGCCAGGATGAGAGATGATGGTTGTGCTGATAGGTGAGTGAATTCACGGAGCAGAGACAGAAATGAGGGAGAACACACCCAGAGAAAGGTGCACAGGGGCTTACATCATTGGGCCCTTTGATTGGTGTTTTTGACATGAACACAAAGAAAAATATTTGAAAATGTCAAACAAAACCTCACTGATTTTCTACCTTGAGTAGAAGAATTCAAATGTTTTGAATGCTTAATATTTGATCCCAGGAATCAGAGAATTGTGGGAAAAGACCTCCAATTTTTCTTGGTTTCAATTCAAGGGTGTTCAAAATGATATACAGTATTTTACATGGCCTATTAAAAAATTATTTTATTTTGAATAACCAAGGGCTGATAATATAATTCATGCCTTTTATCTTAGCATGTAAAAGTGCTACATAAGTAGAATGGTAGCATAATACACATTTTAATCAGAACAAGGGCAGAGCAACGAAGGCAATGCTTTTTATTTTTGTTAGAGGAGAATGGTGAGAAAATATAAAAAAACATTTAGACATTCAAAATTCTAGTTCTAGAGTAAAAAAAAAACAACAACAACAACAACAAAACACTTTTTCCCCAATGTGTAATATGCAATCAAAAGCACTCATGCCTCTACTGTTTTCCAGAAGAATAAATATGAAAGTTATAATTACTATGAAAGTTATAATTACTTTTATATTAGACTAGATTTTTTTCTGGAGATGTTTTTAAAAGGGGAAGAAAAATCAGATAAACTTATAGACATGCTCATATTTAAAAATAAATGAAAAAGCCACAAAAACGGTCAGTAGCAAGCTTCCATCTTTACTCCTTACACTGAATATTTTCCCATTTCTGAGGCTGCCTCAATTCATCTTATGTCTTATCAAGAATTGTGGGATCAACAATCATCTCTGTGATTGTCATAGTTACAATAAATTTTATATATGAAAAGCAGAGGAATAAAAGCTACCAATCCTGGGTTTACCACTGGAAGGATCAGAAGGAGCTGTCCCATGTTATCCAGGTAGGAATATTTGTAGACATTGTATTAAAAAGTGATCTTCAAGGCATAAAAGGTCTTGGTGTCAGACTCAATATTAAGTCCCTCTTTTCATTTGCTTGACTTTTTATAGCTAATTAACAATCTAGCCATTGTTTCCCTTATCTGTAAAATGAGACTAATACTAGGTTCCAACTCTCATGAGATTGTCGTTGGGACTAAATAAGATAATGCCTCTAAATGCACAGCACCTAGAAGAGGTTGTCATTATCATTTTTATCATTTAATATTTCCATTTTTCTCTGAGGCTATGGCTACACTCACAAACTGGCTTGTCAGATTCTATTTTTAAAAAGATTGCATTTAGTTGATCCATTTTTCAGGTATTTGTAATAGTTACAGATAACATTTTTACTTTTAGAGAGTCTTGTTGTACTGTTTGCATATTGTTTAAATGCATAGAAGTATTGTTAGGGCACTAGCCTATGCTCTTGGTGCAGAAGAGCCACTGAAATGTGCTGGGGAGTTGGAAAGTCCTCAGCAATATTACTTACCTTCTTGGTAACCGAGATCTTTGAGCTTCTGAAAGGACCTTAGTTCCCATAAACAATTTGACCCTGAGGCTGGGAAGTAATGTTATTCCAGGAGAATGGATGAGAGTGATCAAAGGCAGAGAGATGAGGAGGTGTAAGGTGAAGTCTAAAGGTGGGGCTTGAGAAGGTGGCTTGGTATCTTAAATTTGTGACTGTCAAGGGCTAGGCTAAGCTGGAGAAATCTGATCTGCTTCAGGTCAGAGTAGCCATTAGCTGATCAAGAAAACAAGCCGAGATGAAAGTGACAGTCAAGCCTTTAATCACTGAACTGCAATTGTACAAGGAAGAGGTTAACCAGAGAACACACCCATTCTCCCCAGTCCTGCTTTCCCCCACGGAGCAGCACCTGTGGAGGGTCAGGTGGACCAACATAGACAAGGGGTTGTCTCCCTGATGAGGGAGCTCTGAACCAAAGCTTCCTGTAGTTTCATGGTCCGTGGGGCTGGAGAGGTGGAGAGGAAAGAGCTAAGAATGGGAAATTACTGCACACTGAGAGTGGAGAAAAGTGTCTCCAAGGTTTTCTTCTGCTTCCGCCATAAAGAGAACCAGGCAGAGGTACCTCTGCTTGAAGGCCCAGACAGAGAACCTCTGAATGATGGTGCCTGGGCTGGAAATACAGATGTTCATAAGAGCATGGCCAGCCAGGGCGAATGAGTCCTTGCCTGCAACTTCCTTTGGAGGTTGCAGTGGCTGCGCACTAAGTCTGGTGTGGGGAAGGCAGGTTCCCTCCATGTGATCTGCCAGGCAAAGCCTTTTTGACTGACCATGGCCAGGTCTGGAAAATCACACATGGAGTTTTAGCTAGAAACCAGACTCCTCAATAGAAGGTAGTCCTATAGATCTCCAGTAATAGTATTCAATCAGTCAAAGAGGAAGTCAAATTGTCCCTGTTTGCAGATGACATGATTGTATATTTAGAAAACCCCATAGTCTCAGCTCAAAATCTCCTTAAGAAGGGGACTTCTTAAAGCATGCTCAGTCTTTTTAAAAAGTTTTCCTGCTTCTCTTTAGTTGCAACAAAATTTTTCAAACAGGGAAGAAATGGTGGGCTTGTAGTAAAGAACAAACAGGAAGACTGAGTCTTAATCAATCACTGGTAACAAGGGAAAACTACAGCAGCTGCAAATTTCAAGGGAAGACAAGTGTGTTAAAACATTTGATTTAGAAAGTAAAGGAGAGCTAATTGGCTAGTGTAGACCTGTAAACAACCTACAAAAAGACCTGTATGCTTAATGATATAAGTTTCCAATGGGATAGCCAGGAAGATATTACTTTGTTGTTCTAATTTGCATTTAGGACTAAATGAATTGGCATACATAAAACACCTAACACATTATCTGAAACATAGTATTTGTTCAATCGATATCTGCTCCATTTTCCCAAGTAAGTTGAAGACGGGGTAAATATACAAAATGACTTACTCAGTGAATATATATTAGATACCTACTACTGTAAGCTTTCTTCATGATAAGGTAAGGCCATTGCCTGTAAAGAGTATTTATTCTTATTGGGGACATAGAAAATGAAATTTAACCCTATCATGATAGTATCTAAGAACCAAATAAATGCAAGAAAGTAATAGGATACCACTGTCAATGACAACCTGTTGTTGGCATTAAGAGTTTACACATCTCTACACAATATGCTGCACAGGCCTGATACACACCATGGGTCAGTTTTCCAAAAAAAAAGTGCCAGTATCACATTATCCAATCTTTGACATACTTTTTATAGGCACTGAATAAAAGTATCCTTATCCTCCCTAGGGGATAAAGGTGTCCAGACCTATGATGACAAGTAGGTGTGTGTGTGTGTGTGTGTTTGTGCATCTGGCCAGTGAACTTGCAGGGTGCAAGCTCTCACTTGTCAGTGCTCATTTTGAGATATGGCAGTACCGTAAGTGGTAGGTGAGAGGACCCCAAAGCTATAAAAGTTGTCTGATTATGATTCAAGAAGAAACATTTTTAACATGTTGAACTGATGTGACTCAAAGCTGTGAGCATTTCTGGATTGAAAAGAAAAGCAGAATGATGAGAAAACAGTCCTATTTTGGTTTATGTGGCATAGATGCTGGCAAGGAAGTAAATGTCACTTGAACTGTCAAGGAGTCGGGTCCTCATTAGGAGTGTGAAGACAACATCTGACTGTATTGTGGATTTTCTGGGGGAAGAAAGTAAACACCTCTTTCTTAAAGAAGAAGAATCACGTAGCACAGCTGGGAAGACACTTCAAAAGTGACCATGGAGAAGCATATCAATCCAAACCCTGAGAGTTCAGGAAGGAATTGGTGCTTGGCTGCTGTCTTTAGCAATCACGTTTTAAGGATCTCCTTGTGCCAGACATTGAAAATCATTTCAAAGGCTTACCAAGGAGACAGGTATTATTCTCTAACCCACCAGAGGCTAACAAATGAGATGAGGCAGGGACTAGTTGCCCCTTTGTTTCTGAACTGTTCACAGTAGCTTCCATATTAGTTTAATCAAAGGATGTAAACTCGGCAAACTCAGAGTGCTCTCTGGGAAGAAGAAGAATTTGCTGGCAGATTATGTGGTTTAAGAAGCTGCAAGGAAACTTAATGCTGCTGAACGCTTGGAAACTATCATCAGGATTCGGGCTCTACCTCTGAGATTATCATGGAGTATTAACGACATAATGTTTGTATACAAAACAGGGTCACTCAACTGAAGTGAAGGGTTAAGAACAACAGATCTGACTCCCAGATTCAGCTGATTCCTCTGAAGAAATGGAAACATAAAAGTCTTCTCTTTCTTTTTATTAAATCTTTTATAAACTCAACACACAAATCTTCTCGTTAGCCAAAAAAGCAAGCTTATGAACTGTCCTCAGAATTTAACTTGACAAATGCAATGCCCTAAAATTCTAAGCAATCATCACAAGCAGCAGATAGGTTCCCAGATGATTATGAAAAATATGAGTTTGCTTCTGCATAATATACACAGTTTTGTATCATTAGATATCAGGCTATTATACTGCAGCAGATGTAACCAGATGTGACCGATTTTTCAATTCACTTTCTCTTGTCACACTGAGTTTTTTTCTTTCCACCATGGAAAACTGAATGTTCTTCACTGGAAGTTTGATACTTTATTATCTTAATTTCATTTTATAAATCTGAAAAATATTTCCCTTTAAAATAGGGATCACCTACAGAAGGGATGATGCTCCACTTCCAGTATGTTATTGCATGGACTTACAGTTAAAAACCAGTGATGGGGTTCCTTTTACCAAGTAGCTCCATGTAATCCTCAGGATAATTTTATAGGATTTGAACCAAGTGTCCTAGTACAGATATGTTTTGGTGATCTATTGTTATGGAACATACCACCTTAAAACTTAGTGGCTTAAAACAATAACTTATTATCACTTGTGATTTTGTGTGTTGACTGGGTTCAGCTGTGTGGTTCTTCTGCTTTATGTGACGTAAGCAAAGCCTATATCTAGGGATTTGACTTGACTGAAGAATACAAGATGACTTACTTGCATTGTTGGCAGCTGATGTTGGCTTTGGCGGGAACTCATTTGGGACTGTTCACTTATGTGCCTCTTATCTCCACGTGGCCTCTCCTTGAGGCTTGGACTTCTCACAATATGGCAGCTGGATTTCAAGAGGGAGTGCACCAAGTGGAATGGGATTACACAAAGCTATGGTTCATTGGGGTCCCTTTGTAGAGGCTAGAAGTCACAATTTGGAATCTGGTTTACATATTCCTAATTTATCTTTACCCCAGAATCACAGTGTGTGATACTGTCTATGAGATACCCAAATTTAGATTGCCTATACTATATTAAGTCATTCATCCTGCCTTTAGGGGATAAAAGCAATATATCCTATCATTTTAAATGATTAAACATTTTAATATTCTCAATCTAAATGTGAATTAGCATCAATGGTGGCTTAGTTACTTGTGATCTTTAAATTTTCTCACTTCTGTCTGAACCTCAGTTTCATGAGAAAATGTAATTAGAGTCATATATTTGGATGCCAGAAATACCATCTTACTATAGCCCATGCTAGAAGAAATCTAAGAATTCACCTAATTCACCCCCTATATTTTTGCAGAAAAGAAGCTGAAACCTGTGAAGTTATGATTTGTTCAAATCTTCCTTCCCCATTTCAATCAGAGCTGCTTCTCTGTCATCTGCTTTATATATTGTGACTCGGGTATAATTTTATTTGGAATCTAAGTCGGATAAAATAAAGTTTGAGAAAGAAGCAGCATAGTTAGTGGTTAAAAGCACGGACTATGAAGACAGACTACCTTAGGCTGTGTTCTGTACGCTCTGTGCCTCAGTTTACTCATTTGTTATGTTTGGAAAAGTAACATCACCTGCCCTACAGAGTTTTTATGGGTATCCATGAGCTTATATTGGTAATGTACTTGGAACTGTTTCTAGCATATGAATAGAATTATGTAAGCACTGGTGAAATAAATACATTTCCTTGAAGTAATGAGAGATGCAGAAAAACATCAGATATGTCAGTTTACAGTTCAAATTCAGGCCCTAGGAGTATAATGTTTCTCCTTTCGATGGTATATTTTTAGGCATGGAGTCAGTCTCCTTAAGCAAGTCTAATACAGATATCTAATATAGATTTAATAGTAAAAGATTTAACAGTAATCCTTGTGTATCAGTTAGAATACCTTAGACTGGAAAGAACAAAAATCTCAACAGTCTTAAGCAATAAGGAGTATCTTATTTTCTATCTCTATGCAAACGTCAAGGTCACCGTCATACCTTGAGTTTTACTTGTCAGGCTTTCGTAGTTTAGTTTATATTTTCTTCATCCTGACTCCCTGGCTACCTCAGGTTGTAAGCCTCTCAGAGTGACTCCAGGAGTTGGCTGAGCATTTTGGATACCTTCACAGGTCTGCCTGGGTGTCAGCTGTCATGCTTTCTCAGGTTCCTACCTAACACCATGTCTGCTACTCAGAGCACACTTACGGTATTGAATAGTTCTCCCTGAGGCTTGCAATCATCATGACGTTTACCCAGGGATGAAAGCATAGGTCCCCTCATTTCTCAGATTTCTCCTTAACCTTTTGGATTTGTGTTACTTGCCACTACTGTTCTTAGAATCAGTCAGGAGGCCAGGCTTTAGCACCCTTCTTTGAGATTCATTAAAATCTAATCTATTTCTATTTCAGCTGAGGCAAATTTTATTCTCAAGCAGGGGTTTCCTGGCTATTTACTCACTTTCTTTCAAATGTAATATTTATAGCCCTAACTATTAACTGGCTTCCTAGGATTTCATCTATTACATATTAAAATATTCAGCTATCTTGTGTGTATGTGGGAGGAGGTTGTCAGAACATCGCTACTTGGATGTGAGAAAGGGTCAGGCAACAAGGAAATGCAATGATAAATATCTCAGCTCATATTTCTTTATTTTATCTGGACTAATGCAGTCATTTAGTGAAGAAAAAAAAACAGGTGAATTAAAAGTAAAAATATAAATATTTAAATAAACCAGGACAAGACCATAGACAATGTTGCCTCATGGGCATTTGTTATTAACTCAAATATTTATGCAGAACTGCTATGAGAATTCAGAATGTATTTCAAGGCTGAGTTGGTCAAGAACAGTTTCCCAAAGCAGGATTTTTATATAGGTCATGAATAATGACTATAAGTTGCATGGGAATGGAGAGTAGAATTGCATGGTATGTTTTTAGTAGTAGAATGGCAGAATTAGTTACATAAAGCCTGGGTATTATAAAGTGTGTTTGAACAGTAGCAGATGGAACAGTTGCCTGGAGTTGGGAATTCATGGAAATAAGTCCAAGCTAGGGCTCTAAATGCAGTTAGAAAAGAAGATGAACTTTAGTGTAGCCTATAAATGATGGTTGGGTTTCATATAAGGTGGTGGGAGCCAAGGAACTTGAGTGTTCTAAGTAAAGGAAACATTGGAGATCTAGTCAAAGAAATGGGAGCATCTGGGAAGACTCAGAGAATAGAGCATTCTACTTCTACTGAAGTAAAGGCTACATGGCAGAGTATCATGAGCCATGAAACTATACACACAGTTTGGACTTGGAAGAGGACAACCTTAGATTACTTAAAAATTGGACATTGTCATATGTTATTTTTAAGAATGAAACCTAGAAGTGGCTTTTTCTTCTGCCCACATTCAATTGGCCAAAATACAGTGAGATTCTTCTTGATCCTAAGTCTAAGGAAGCTGAGAAATATGACCCCCTTGAGTGTCCAGAAAGAAGACACCGTGTGGTGAGTAATATTGTTTAGACATCCCATAAAATGTTGTATTTAAAATTTGGTGCAAAGGTGGCTATTTCCAGGAAAATTATATGTGCTTATAAATAGTGAAGATTATTTTTACAAACCGACATTAAACTCCTCTACTTTCATAGCTTACTCTTACGAATAGGAAAGAGCATAGGAGAGTCTCTAGCACAATACAGGCTTTGACAATTAAAGAGAAAAATAATGTCATGGTTGCTAATACTTTGTTTATTTGTTTAGAGTGTAGCAGGAGTCACATAAAGATGTAGATTGATTTAATGTAGCTATTAAACATATTAAATACATTTTTATAGATGTTAATTTTTAAAATTCTTACTGTTTGAAGTTAACCATTTGCCAAATGATTTAATGCACACTCTTGAGTGTGGGCTTTTGAGACCACTCTTGCTTGGAAACTAGTCTATTTGGTTTGGTTACCCTTAGAAGTTGAAGCTTCCTTTAAAGTCTATTGAACTTCAGAAAATTCTTTTTATTTTCAACAGAGCCACAGAATTCTTTTCCTGTCTTTAGCCCTAAGTCTAAGTGCTTTAATATCCATGTGGACATCCCATCCAATACTCTAGTTGCATAATTTCTTGACTTTCTCAAGTCCCATGACCTTTCAGCCATACATGTCAACCCATTAACTGCTCCATGTCTGATCTCTTTGAATTCCTTGGTTTAGCAGAAATGTCAGGAATGTTCAGGAATAGATGCTCAATAAATGTTTACTGGATTAATAAAGGGGTTAATGTTGGGTGTTCCATAAATACAGAATAAATATATATGAACTGTTTGTTGACTAACAGCCATCCTGCTCTTGTCTTTCCTAATAGCAGCTCTATTTTGATCATTTATCTATCTCTTTCCCCCATCTCTTTATGTATATGTTGGAAGATGGTGACCCAACCTGAACATTCAGAGATGGGCCCAGATTAATTTATGACAATTCTGGAAATCCTAAACCTTTGTCAGTGATTACCCCCAGAATGGTCCTGTGGGCATACTGTGGCCAATGAGACTTAAGGAAAGGATTACTAGAGGGTCCTAGGAAAGTTCTTCCCCGTTTTTAGAGGGTAGCAATGGAAAACCACTTTCACTCTCTCCCA
Source organism: Pan troglodytes (assembly GCF_028858775.2). Taxonomy (NCBI): domain Eukaryota; kingdom Metazoa; phylum Chordata; class Mammalia; order Primates; family Hominidae; genus Pan; species Pan troglodytes. The sequence goes on from NC_072415.2 coordinate 63,308,041, forward strand.
CTGGAAGTGATCAAGAACACATCTTGTCCTTCTTCCCAACTGGTAGTAGCTAATTTGTGATCATGAAGAAGGCCAGATTGAGGAGAATCCTTCTCCATAGGAGATAACCAAGCCTGGAAAATAGCGAAGAACGAAAGCCAGAGCTGGCTCCTGTCATGTGACATTCCCCTGCCACACCTCTGCAATTCCAGTTCATTCAGCCAATTAAACACTTTGTTTTTTAATGCCAGTTTCAATAAAGTTGCTAATATGTAATATCAAAAGCACCATCCTGATACAAAATCTCTAGCCAGAGAAATTGGATGATGGCTTTGAAATAAGAAAGTAAAATCATCTATTCCCTTATTATCCCCCAAGTATTGACAATATTCTTTCTCGTCAGTACATAAACACAAAAATTGTTTTAAATGCAAATATCTAAATAATTCAATTAAATTGGCAACTATGTATTTTAGGGGGAATTTTTTTTTTGGCATATAAGAACAAATAATATATTTGCCTGAAAGTTCCAATTTTACCTTATGTGGATGGAAAATCAGGATGACTGCTCTGGTTCTGTTTGGCACCTTCTAGAGTTAGTCTGTATTCCTTTCACATGGAAAATGTCAGCATAGAAATTTTACTGCTTTCCTGCTGAGTTTAACTTGCTTTAGGACAGCTGGATCAGGCTAGGCATGAAAGTGTAATGTGGATTCCCATAGTTTTTAATGAGCTTTAGGAGTTTACACAGTTTGCAGAGTTGGTTCACTACATTGTCAATTTTGTTATATCATTTAGTAAAAGTATGTGTTTTTTTTATTTGAACAACAAATGTTATAGCTATCTTCTAGCAAACAAAAATAAATTGCCAATATATGTGTTGTACCCCAAAGTGACCTAGGCGGGTACCATTCTAAGAGAAGTCTCAGGCTAAATATTGATGGAAGAGGTTCCATCTAGTCACTTGTTTTTGACATTTTTACAATTAGGGTTTTATGACAGATCAAGGGCTATGTCTACGACCTCGGGGTAGTAGAAGTCTATTTCATGAAAAAAATAAGGATTAAAACATATGTGTAAAATTGATGAAGATAAAGTAGATATTATTGCCCTGGAAATGTGGGGTAGAATTAATTACTCATTTGTTGTACCAAATTTGATTCTGAACAGCCTACCATCTAAGACAAAAATAAACAGTGAATTACATACTTTTCCTTGTCTATGGAATAATAGGAGGCGTAACAGTAGAAAGAAATGTGTTCCCTAAGAACCACATTTTAAAAAACAATATTATATTGTTAGATTTTTTTCTTGGAAAATTTTAGCCAAAATGCAACCATGTGGTTGTATATAGTCAGCACTTATTTCAACCTTCAATAGAAGTTAATGGCATCATGATTAATTGTAAATCTCTGAAGACATTTATAAGGAAGCTAATGTAATGCCTTCCAGGTATGTTGCTCTCTTATAATCAGATTTTTACAGGCATAAAATCAAATTGGATTTTTAATCACAGAATACTCTGCTCAAATTTAATTGGATTTTGGATAGGAGTGAAGACAGAATTTGAAAATAAGGCTCTTCGTGAAGATCTGAAGTTCAGATACTCTATGATGTTGAAAAGACATTAATACATCTTAAAAATCAGACTCTTGATGCAATTCTGCCCTTAAGAGAGAACTGTTCCGTTTTTTTAAAATGGGGTGGAGTTGAATTTCCCTCAAGCAGTAGCTTTAAGACATACTGATAATCAGGTTAAGTGGCTTCTATTACTATAATTTCTTAAAGGTGAAATATTCACTATATAGATTCTGTACTCCACATGGGAAATTATAAAGTTTTACCACGAAAGCTTCCATTTCAGATTAAAAACTATTTAAGAAAATGAGAGATTTTAGTTTAGTTCAGTTTTCTTTTTTAATCGAGATAAATGACTGCACCCTGAATTGTTGTGCTTGGGGTTGCAGCTCTACTGTAGTTTCACTCTAGGATAAGTGACTTGGCAATCAGCTGTCTCTAAGGGATCTGACTTTCTTTACTATACCTAAGGTCCCTCTGCCTTGTTTCACTCTGATCTGGTGTCTGCCCAGCTCCCAGACCTACAGGCAATATCTGTCCCTAGTCTCCTCCCCTTTCTTCCACAGGCTTCTGGAAGATACATCCTTCCTAGTGTCCTTCCTCTCCTGTGTTCCATCTCCTACAGATTTCTCAGGGGTCTCACTCTGATTGTCTTTCCTCTCTTATATCTTTAACTGCCCACTCAGTGGCTTTTTTCTCATTTTCATTGGACTGTAATCAACTGGCTACCGTATTAACAAAAAGTTGCTTGAACTGCTTACTCTCTATTCTTTCCTTCATAGCAATATTTTTGAAAATGTTACCCATGTTCAGGATCTCCACTTCCTTTATCTCCCTTGATTCCTGAAACCCTACTATCTGGCTTCTGCTGCATCATTTTCCTAAACCTGTTCTCATCGAGGTCATCCGTGACCTCTATGCTGTTCTTTCCGAACAGATGAGCCTTGTTGTGCATGGTTTACCATTCCCTTTTCCTGGAATGAGTTTCTATATTTGGCTTCTTGTCCTTCTCTCCATCTGTCTTGCATCACCTTTGTGGCCTCCCTTTCCCTTATAGTTCCCTTAAATGGAGACTCCTTCGTCTCTTACACCATCATCTCTAGTCTTATTCCCTGATCTGATTATTAGAATCTATCATCGGCTCCCCTCAACCCCTGCTTTCTGACAGATGTTGTTAAAGCACCTCTGTGATTCTGTCTGTTCACCGCTTAAAAATTCACCATGATTTCCTAATGCTTACAAACAGCCTCATCTTATCCTGGCAAAGTAACATTTTCCATAATCTGGTTTTCCTACTGTACAATATCTGTCTTTTGTTTTGAACGTACCTTCTTACCTATTCCACGTTGGACTTCATTCACTTTTGTATTTCTTTATCTTTAAATTAGAATTAAGCCATTTAAATGGAAATGAGCATTGTGTTATGTCCTATGGATATAACTAACAATAACACAAATATGATTTGTGCATTTATATACTAAATAATCAAGAACTTGTCAAATCATACCTGTAACTCAAACCTCAGCTCAAATGGAGTCTTCTTACATTTACCTAATTCTAATCTTTTCATTTAGAATAAATATGGATTCTCTTTGAAATCACATACTCTTTTTTGGGTTTTTTAAAAAGTTACATTCAGCACTATCAAATTGCGTGTGTGTGTGTGTGTGTGTGCATGCAAGTAGACACTGTACCACATAGGTATAGGAATGGCCAATAATAAGAAGAATAGATGCTGAATATTGTTAGTGGTTAGAGAAATGTGCTCATTGATGAAGCACCATATCCCACCATCATTCATGACTTGTCATCTTCAGTATATTGAATTAGGTGAATAAATGCATCCTCCCATGTTTTCACTTCTGTGTATTGTCTTTACCCCTGGATATCACAAAACACTGACTATTTCCAGGGTGTTGCCACTACCTTTTTCTGCTGAGGTCTCTTCATTTCACCCCACTGGGCTGGATCTAGAATAATCCCAGGAAGATGTTCTCTGGCATGGTCTGATCCTCCACAATATGTATGTATCCATGTATGTTTCCTATATTTTTAACATAAAATCAATCAAAATAGGATCTAAGAAAATTTTGTCAGATTTAAGTCAAATGATTTTGTCTAATAAAAACATCAATTACGCTGCTTCACACTCTTATACCCTGTATTTGACCTTCATTTTTTGCAAGAAACCCCTTGAAATACTATGTCATTTAGGTGTTTATGTATTTTGCATGTGCTCATTTACATACTGCATAGGATTTTAGATGATCTACAATACAGAGACAGAATAAAATAGAAATAAAGTATTACACCACAATAAAAATAGAGTTAAGAAAAAGAATGACCCCAAAGAAAGACTGAGACTTAATCACTCTTGGGGTTTAGGTGGTTCATGTGACAGTATGTTGACAGAAAAATAGTTGTCAAATTGGGTTTCATAAAAATATCTTAAATTTAATACTTATTACCAAAACAACACATTTATTTTCAAACCCCAAAAGGCAATTTAAGAATTTCTAGTTAGTGCAATCTAAAGAAGATTCAAACATTCCATGAGAAATAATGAAATTGTGCTAGACCAAGCAATAGCAACAATGAGGTGTGAACCATCACCAAGCATCTTTCTTGTTACTACTCTATGCTCAGAACTAGGAGAAGGGCTGTTCAAGATTAAGGGAGAAGTGGAAGGCACTGAGTTGAAGATGTTGACTTGTCTTTCTGGAGAGCGGAGCACATAAAAGACCCAATTATTGATCAAAACAGAACAGACTAAAGCCCTAAGTTGGGTTAAATGAGCAATTTGGAAAAAAATGTTTATTTTCAAAACAATTTATGGAGATAGTTTGCATTTGTATAATATATTTTGACTGCATCCAATGCTGTAATTTTGCTTTAACAAAATAAGTTCAGAAAACTAAAGGATAGAATTATAACATGCTTCTCCAAAGTCACATAGCTAATGATATAATAGGATTAGCACTTATATTTCCTGACTCCTGATCAATTACTCATTTTATTCATGTACCATTTTTGTATTAATCAAAAATATCATTGTATGTCAGAATATAACATATAGATACATAAATAAATATGAAAAAAATGAGCTTAATTCAACCACAGATGTAAATGATCCAAACCGAGACAGTCAGTAGGATCCGGAATATTTTGAAAATCTAACAACACAGCACTGTTTCTTTTATATGTTTCTTTGTGTTATTGAAGTTTCCGTCCACCCCCTCTTCCTATACTAACGGTGAATATTTATTAAAAGCTTATTTTATGCCAACCATGATTTTAAGCATTTCATAGGTATTATTTTACTTAATACTGAAAAATCCCTATGGGGAAGAAATTGTTATTATCTCCATTTTGCAGATGAGGAACAGGATAGGACATGATTAAAGAACTTGTCCAAGGCCACTCAAGTATTAAATATTAGAATCACAGCTTCAATTAAAGGTGATTCTGAATGTCCTCTTAGGTTGAAAATGTCTAACTCTAAAACAAGTGGCTTACCGCCTCAAATAATGTATAGACCAGTTTGGTCTCATTATAACAATACTCTTTATTAATATTGCCCTTCTCTAAGGAGTTGAAAATGCTCTGAAAAAAATCACTAATTAACTATTCTGTCAATTATGTCATATTGTTTCTATTTTTAAATGGAAAACAACATGAGCTTTATCAAAGCCAGCTTGGTAGCAGTTTCAGGAAGAAAATGTGGATCAAATTTCTTAGACTAAGACACCTCTCATACAGACTTAAGGAGTTAGATTGAAACTAATTATAAATCCATGACATTTTTATTTACCTTAGTATAAGAAATCATCCCTTCCTCCACTCCCAGCCATGTGTGCTATTCTACATGACTAATGAGTTAATTTGAGAACTGATGCTTCATCTGGAACAGGTGATGAAGGGTATATAGGAATCAGTGTTAGATGGCAGGTGTCTAAACAATGCCGGATTAGATGAAGTGTGTTTTCCCTCCAATGTATTAGCATAAAGTGTCATATAGCCTCAGAAGTCAAAAACATCAGGAGAGTTGTAAAAGCTAATGAGCCGAGGGATGTTTCCAGGGTTCCGCCATTGTAAAAAAGAAAGATTATTTAATGTGTGTGGGGACAACCATATTTATTTTTGTATCAAGCAAATATCCTCACTCTTAGCGTAAATAAAAAGTCATCTGAGCAACAGGGCTCCAAGCTGCCATGGTTCTTTGCTCTGAAATGATAGCTTTTTCCTGGAAAGGTAGGGAATCCACTCAGCACACTTGAAAGAAGATAATGGGTTTCAGATTCGCCTATTACTAAAGTGGTCATGAATACCTGGGTGGGGTCTGCCTCTGGGATGGTATCAACCCCAATTTGTACTGGACTTCTTTAGCTAGTTTTCTTCAGAAAGGTAGATCCCAGAGCTATCAGCACCTGAATCACCATTAAAATGCAAATTCAGGGCCCACTTCAGTCCCATTGAATCTGTCTTTCAAGGTATAAAGATGAAATCTACATTCCTGGGAATCCTTGTCCTTCTTCCCTATCCCTAACTGGTTCTTAATCAGGGGTGTGACACTCTATAAAAATATACATGCCAAGCCCATCACACCCAGTTCTATTCCCATGCAGGATCCTAGGGAAAGTTTATTAGCAGGTGCATTTAAAATAATTCTCTAGTGATTATTCTGAATGTCCCCTTTCGTTCAGAATTGTCCTGGATCTTATTAAACAAGTGGTCTTAAACCTCACTCAGGGTGAGATGGAATCATGCGTAGGTATAAGCATTATTTGTGAGATTATTAATGCGGTGCATCCATCAGCAATATTTCTATGAAACATAGTAATATTGTTGCAATAAGAGAAAGCATATAGCATATCCTAATTTAACACACCCTAGGGACTACATATAGGACAGGCATTTCCCCCTAAATTGGAAGCCTTTAGAGCCCTGCCCTATTCTAGTCTAGCCCAGTTGTTCAGGTAACTGCAGGTTGACCCACTTCTCTATTGGAAACAATGAGTCAGCTATTATGTCCACGTCTGAAAGTGCTTTCCTGTTGACACCCAAGATATTCCCAGGGATCAGCTGGGAAGCATTCACTTCCAGCTTCCTGGGTATTCCTATCAGAATCCCAGGCCTTTTGGGCCCTTCTGTCCACTTGTCTTGGATATGTGGGGAGGTTTTTTGTTTTTTTTTTCTATTATTATTATACTTTAAGTTTTAGGGTACATGTGCACAACAAGCAGGTTTGTTACATATGTATACATGTACCGTGTTGGTGTGCTGCACCCATTAACTCGTCATTTAACATTAGGTATATCTCCTAATGCTATCCTTCCCCCCTCCCCCCACCCCAAAACAGGCCATGGTGTGTGATGTTCCCCTTCCTGTGTCCATGTGTTCTCATTGTTCAATTCCCACCTATGAGTGAGAACATGTGGTGTTTGGTTTTTTGTCTTGCGATAGTTTGCTTAGAATGATGGTTTCCAGCTTCATCCATGTCCCTACAAAGGATATGAACTCATCCTTTTTTATGGCTACATAGTATTCCATGGTGTATATGTGCCACATTTTCTTAATCCAGTCTATCATTGTTGGACATTTGGCTTGGTTCCAAGTCTTTGCTATTGTGAATAGTGCCGCAATAAACGTACGTGTGCATGTCTTTATAGCGCATGTTTTATATTCCTTTGGGTATATACCCAGTAACAGGATGGCTGGGTCAAATGGTATTTCTAGTTCTAGATCCCTGAGGAATCGCCACACCAACTTCCAAAATGATTGAACTAGTTTACAGTTCCACCAACAGTGTAAAAGTGTTCCTATTTCTCCACATCCTCTCCAGCACCTGTTGTTTCCTGACTTTTTAATGATCGCCATTCTAACTGGTGTGAGATGGTATCTCATTGTGGTTTTGATTTGCATTTGTCTGATAGCCAGTGATGATGAGCATTTTTTCATGTGTCTTTTGGCTGCATAAATGTCTTCTTTTGAGAAGTGTCTGTTCATGTCCTTCGCCCACTTTTTGATGGGGTTGTTTGTTTTTTTCTTGTAAATTTGTTTGAGTTCATTGTAGATTTTGGATATTAGCCCTTTGTCAGATGAGTAGATTGCAAAAATTTTCTTCCATTCTGTAGGTTGCCTGTTCACTCTGATGGTAGTTTCTTTTGCCGTGCAGAAGCTCTTTAGTTTAATTAGGTCCCATTTGTCAATTTTGGCTTTTGTTGCCATTGCTTTTGGTGTTTTGGACATGAAGTCCTTGCCTGTGCCTATGTCCCGAATGGTATTGCCTAGGTTTTCTTCAGGGTTTTTGTGGTTTTAGGTCTAACATGTAGGTCTTTAATCCATCTTGAATTAATTTTTGTATAAGGTGTAAGGAAGGGATCCAGTTTCAGCTTTCTACATATGGCCAGCCAGTTTTCCCAGCACCATTTATTAAATAGGGAATCCTTTCCTGATTTCTTGTTTTTGTCAGGTTTGTCAAAGATCAGATGGTTGTAATATGCGGCATTATTTCTGAGGGCTCTGTTCTGTTCCATTGGTCTATATCTCTGTTTTGGTACCAGTACCATGCTGTTTTGGTTACTGTAGCCTTGTAGTATATTTTGAAGTCAGGTAGCATGATGCTTCCAGCTTTGTTCTTTTGGCTTAGGATTGACTTGGCAATGTGGGCTCTTTTTTGGTTCCATATTAACTTTAAAGTACGTTTTCCCAATTCTGTGAAGAAAGTCATTGGTAGCTTGATGGGGATGGCATTGAATCTATAAATTACCTTGGGCAGTATGGCCATTTTTACAATATTGATTCTTCCTAACCATGAGCATGGAATGTTCTTCCATTTGTTTGTATCCTCTTTGATTTCCTTGAGCAGTGGTTTGTAGTTCTCCTTGAAGAGGTCCTTCACATCCCTTGTAAGTTGGATTCCTAGGTATTTTATTCTCTTTGAAGCAATTGTGAATGGGAATTCACTCATGATTTGGCTCTCTGTTTGTCTGTTATTGGTGTATAAGAATGCTTGTGATTTTTTCACATTGATTTTGCATCCTGAGACTTTGCTGAGGTTGCCTATCAGCTTAAGGAGATTTTGGGCTGAGACAATGGGGTTTTCTAGATATACAATCATGTCATCTGCAAACAGGGACAATTGGACTTCCTCTTTTCCTAACTGAATACCCTTTATTTCTTTCTCCTGCCTGATTGCCCTGGCCAGAACTTCCAACACTATGTTGAATAGGAGTGGTGAGAGAGGGCATCCCTGTCTTGTGCCAGTTTTCAAAGGGAATGCTTCCAGTTTTTGCCCATTCAGTATGATATTGGCTGTGGGTTTGTCATAGATAGCTCTGATTATTTTGAGATACATCCCATCAATACCTAATTTATTGAGAATTTTTAGCATGAAAGTTGTTGAATTTTGTCAAAGGCCTTTTCTGCATCAGTTGAGATAATCATATGGTTTTTGTCGTTGGTTCTGTTTATATGCTGGATTATGTTTATTGATTTGCGTGTGTTGAACCAGCCTTGCATGCACATCAAGTGCATGAAGCCCACTTGATCATAGTGGATAAGCTTTTTGATGTGCTGCTGGATTCGGTTTGCCAGTATTTTATTGAGGATTTTTGCATTGATGTTCATCAGGGATATTGGTCTAGAATTCTCTTTTTTTGTTGTGTCTCTGCCAGGCTTTGGTATCAGGATGATGCTGGCCTCATAAAATGAGTTAGGGAGGATTCCCTCTTTTTCTATTGATTGGAATAATTTCAGAAGGAATGGTACCAGCTCCTCCTTGTACCTCTGGTAGAATTTGGCTGTGAATCCATCTGGTCCTGGACTTTTTTTGGTTGGTAGGCTATTAATTGTTGCCTCAATTTCAGAGCCTGTTATTGGTCTATTCAGAGATTCAACTTCTTCCTGGTTTAGTCTTGGGAAGGCATATGTGTGGAGGCATTTATCCATTTCTTCTAGATTTTCTAGTTTATTTGTGTAGAGGTGTTTATAGTATTCTCTGATGGTAGCTTGTATTTCTGTGGGATCGGTGGTGATATCCCTTTTATCATTTTTTCTTGCATGTATTTGATTCTTCTCTGTTTTCTTCTTTATTAGTCTTGCTAGCAGTCTATCAATTTTGTAGATCTTTTCAAAAAACCAGCTCCTGGAATCATTGATTTTTTGAAGGGTTTTTTGTGTCTCTATTTCCTTCAGTTCTGCTCTGATCTTAGTTATTTCTTGCCTTCTGCTAGCTTTTGAATGTATTTGCTCTTGCTTCTCTAGTTCTTTTAATTGTGATGTTAGGGTGTCAATTTTAGATCTTTTCTGCTTTCTCTGGTGGGCATTTAGTGCTATAAATTTCCCTCTACACACTGCTTTTAATGTGTCCCTGAGATTCTGGTATGTTGTATCTTTGTTCTCGTTGGTTTCAAAGAACATCTTTATTTCTGCCTTCATTTCGTTATGTACCCAGTAGTCATTCAGGAGCAGATTGTTCAGTTTCCATGTAGTTGAGTGGTTTTGAGTGAGTTTCTTAATCCTGAGTTCTAGTTTGATTGCACTGTGGTCTGAGAGACAGTTTGTTATAATTTCTGTTCTTTTACATTTGCTGAGGAGTGCTTTACTTCCAACTATGTGGTCACTTTTGGAATAGGTGTGGTGTGGTGCTGAAAAGAATGTATATTCTGTTGATTTGGGGTGTGGAGTTCTGTAGATGTCTATTAGGTCCACTTGGTGCAGAGCTGAGTTTAGTTCCTGGATATCCTTTTTAACTTTCTGTCTCTTTGATCTTTCTAATGTTGACAGTGGGGTGTTAAAGTCACCCATTATTATTGTATGGGAGTCTAAGTCTCTTTGTAGGTCACTGAGGACTTGCTTTATGAATCTGGGTGCTCCTGTATTGGGTGCATATATGTTTAGGTTAGTTAGCTCTTCTTGTTGAATTGATCCCTTTACCATTTTGTAATGGCCTTCTTTGTCTCTTTTGATCTTTGTTGGTTTAAAGTCTGTTTTATCAGAGACTAGGATTGCAACCCCTGCCTTTTTTTTGTTTTCCGCTTGCTTGGTAGATCTTCCTCCATCCCTTTATTTTGAGCCTGTGTGTGTCTCTGCACATGAGATGGGTTTCCTGAATACAGCACACTGATGGGTCTTGACTCTTTATCCAATTTGCCAGTCTGTGTCTTTTAATTGGAGCATTTAGCCCATTTACATTTAAGGTTAATATTGTTATGTGTGAATTTGATCCTGTCATGATGATGTTAGCTGGTTATTTTGCTCATTAGTTGATGCAGTTTCTTCCTAACCTCGATGGTCTTTACAATTTGGGATGTTTTTGCAGTGTCTGGTACCGGTTGTTCCTTTCCATGTTTAGTGCTTCCTTCAGGAGCTCTTTTAGGGCAGGCCTGGTAGTGACAAAATCTGTCAGCATTTGCTTGTCTGTAAAGTATTTTATTTCTCCTTCACTTATGAAGCTTAGTTTGGCTGGATATGAAATTCTGGGCTGAAAATTCTTTTCTTTAAGAATGTTGAATATTGGCCCCCACTCTCTTCTGGCTTGTAGAGTTTCTGCCGAGAGATCTGCTGTTAGTCTGATGGGCTTCCCTTTGTGGGTAACCTGACCTTTCTCTGTGGCTGCCCTTAACATTTTTTCCTTCATTTCAACTTTGGTGAATCTGACAATTAAGTGTCTTGGAGTTGCTCCTCTGGAGGAGTATCTTTGTGGTGTTCTCTGTATTTCATGAATTTGAATATTGGCCTGCCTTGGTAGATTGGGGAAGTTCTCCTGGATAATATCCTGCAGTATGTTTTCCAACTTGGTTCCATTCTCCCTGTCACTTTCAGGTACACCAATCAGAAGTAGATTTGGTCTTTTCACATAGTCCCATATTTCTTGGAGGCTTTGTTCATTTCTTTTTCTTTTTTCTCTAAACTTCTCTTCTCACTTCATTTCATTCGTTTGATCTTCCATCACTGATACCCTTTCTTCCAGTTGATCAAATTGGCTACTGAGGCTTTTGCATTCGTCATGTAGTTCTCGTGCCATGGTTTTCAGCTCCATGAGGTCCTTTAAGGACTTCCCTGCATTGGTTATTCTAGTTAGCCATTCGTCTAATTTTTTTTCAAGGTTTTTAACTTCTTTGCCATGGGTTCGAACTTCCTCCTTTAGCTTGGAGTAGTTTGATCGTCTGAAGCCTTCTTCTCTCAACTCATCAAAGTCATTCTCCGTCCAGCTTTGTTTGGTTGCTGGTGAGGAGCTGCGTTCCTTTAGGGGAGGAGAGGCATTCTGATTTTTAGAGTTTCCAGTTTTTCTGCTCTGTTTTTTCCCCATCTTCGTGGTTTTATCTACCTTTGGTCTTTGATGATGGTGACGTACAGATGGGGTTTTGGTGTGGATGTCCTTTCTGTTTGCTAATTTTCCTTCTAATAGTCAGGACCCTCAGCTGCAGGTCTTTTGGAGTTTGGTGGAGGTCCACTCCAGACATTGTTTGCCTGGGTATCAGCAGGAGAGGCTGCAAAATAGCGAATATTGGTGAACAGCAAATGTTGCTGCCTGATCGTTCCTCTGGAAGTTTTGTCTCGGAGGAGTACCCGGCTGTGTGAGGTGTCAGTCTGCCCCGACTGGGGGGTGCCTCCCAGTTAGGCTACTCGGGGGTCAGGGACCCACTTGAGGAGGCAGCCTGTCCATTGTCAGATCTCCAGTCACGTGCTGGGAGAACCACTACTCTCTTCAAAGCTGTCAGACAGGGACGTTTAAGTCTGCAGAGTTTTCTACTGCCTTTTGTTTGTCTATGCCCTGCCCTCAGAGGTGGAGTCTACAGAGGCAGGCAGGCCTCCTTGAACTGCGGTGGGCTCCACCCAGTTCGAGCTTCAGGGCTGCTTTGTTTACCTACTCAAGCCTCAGCAATCGTGGGCACCCCTCCCCCAGCCTCGCTGCCACCTTGCAGTTTGATATCAGACTGCTGTGCTAGCAATGAGCAAGGCTCTGTGGGCCTTGGACCCTCCAAGCCAGGCACTGGATATAATCTCCTGGTGTGCCATTTGCTAAGACCATTGGAAAAGTGCAGTATTAGGGTGGGAGTGACCCGATTTTCCAGGTGCCATCTCTCACCCCTTTCTTTGACTAGGAAAGGGAATTGCCTGACCCCTTGAGCTTCCCGGGTGAGCTGATGCCTCGCCCTGCTTTGGCTCACATTCAGTGCGCTGCACCCACTGTCCTGCACCCACTGTCTGACACTCCCCAGTGAGATGAACCCAGTACCTCAGTTGGAAATGCAGAAATCACCCATCTCCTGCATTGCTCACACTGGGAGCTGTAGACTGGAGCTGTTCCTATTCAGCCATCTTGGCTCCACACCCTCGTGAGGACGTTTTGTGTCCTCTTCTCCTGCACTAGCATCAGGGGAGAGAAATGCTGTCAGTGACTCAGCTATTTGGCCAGGGCTCAGTTTCAATAAGGAGCTGGGTCATACTTATCTCTTTCCTCTCCTCTGTCAGTCAGATCACCACAACTTAATCTGATAGGCTCACTGTTCCTGCTTGTTTTGAGGTGGGCAGGCCTATGCATACCTGTCTCCAAAGTCTGTGAAAGCTGAGAAGCCAAAGAGAGTGGCTATCATGCCATTCTCCTGCCTCAGCCTCTCTGAGTAGCTGGGACTACAGGTGCCTGCCGTCATACCCGGCTAATGTTTTGTATTTTTAGTAGAGATGGGGTTTCACCATGGTCTCGATCTCCTGACCTCGTGATCCGCCTGCCTCGGCCTCCTAAAGTGCTGGGATTACAAGCGTGAGCCACTGCGACTGGCCATTTATGAATACCTGCATGGGGTCTGCCTCTGGGAAGGTATCAACCCCAATTAGTACTGGACTTCTTTAGCTAGTCTTCTTCAGAAAGGTAGATCCCAGAGCTATCAGCACCTGGGAACGTTTCTCAGAAGAAATGTTTAATAGGGACTTACCAACAAAAGCCATGTCTGTGTCTCAGGCTGTGTGAGAGAAGATGGTGGATTTCCATCAGAAAAGAGGGGAACAATTGAAGCACCATAACAGAAAAGTTGTTTTATCTAAGAGCAAGTTTTATAGTAAGTTTCTTTTCTTACACAAAGAATAGCAGATAAACTGGAAACCTTAGAGGCTTTCCTGGAGCAGAGGGTAATCAGAAGCCAACATGGCAGATTAGCTTCCAAGACAGAGTTGCTTTAGCCTCCACACTACTCTATCCTTCTGAGGCTATATCCCCACCCCATTCTAAACTTATGTGAATGTATTATGCCCATTTTCCCTCATAGCCTAAAATCAACTCTATATACAGACCAAATCCTATTTTCTGCAAATTCTAATATTTGAGAGTCCATTCTGTGGTGGTCTAACTCATGACATTCTGGCATAACTTTTTTCTTTCAACATTTGGTGTAGATAAAATGAGTTTTATATAATTCATTGTCCCTGGATCCTCCTGGCCAGACATTTCAAGCTAAACTCCGATCTGATTCTGAAGAGCTTATAATACTTTCAGAAGAGATAATGTTTGCTAAATTTTCATGCACACATTTAAAACATGCAGTGAGCATAGTTCCTCAGAAAGGTGATCCAACTCAAAGGTTATATAATTTAATATGTGTTCTCCTTCTCTTTATATAATGAAAAACACTGTTAAATTCTGAAGGATAAGTAGAAACCCTTTTCTGCATAGGCATTCTCCCTTAGTCTTTGATTAGAGGTTATTTAGTGTTTCTGAATTTTGAAGGAAGATTAAGGAATTTTAATGGAGGGTTGAAAATGGCAAATAATCACAAGCATCTTCAAAAGGCCAATAAATTCATTTATCTGCCATCTAATAAAATATTTAACTCCATTTATGGCTAGAATTAATTTCATGATATTTTCAGAAAATGAGAAGCGTTGTTCATTTGGAATGAAACATTAAAAATATTAGTGATTTTGTAAACAACTTTAAGAATACAATAAGCATATCTGTAGATTTCTTGGTCTTTCATTGGTAAGCATTGGCAATGAAAGTTCCAGTAAGAACTGGATTTGGGGGCATGGGGAACAAATATGGCCATCTAGCAAAAGCAACATGAACATATGTAAATGTTAAAAAATCATCTCTTTTATTCTGAATGAATTCAACATTATGCAGAGTGAATAATTTTGTTTTGTTTTATTTTATTTTTTGAGACAGAGTCTTCCCCTGTCATCTGAGCTGGAGTGCAGTGGTGTGATCTCAGCTCACTGCAGCCTCCGCCTCTGGGGTTCAAGCGATTCTCCTGCCTCAGCCTCCGTAGTAGCCGGGATTACAGGTGCCTGCCACCATGTCTGGCTAATTTTTATATTTTTAGTAGAGACAGGGTTTTGCTACATTGGCCAGGCTGGTCTCAAACTCCTGACCTCAAGTAATCCTCCTGCCTCAGCCTCCCAAAGTGCTGGGATTACAGGCATGAGCCACCACACCCAGCCTGAAGTGCGTAATTTTAAAATGTATTTCTATATCTTAATAATTTAATGTTTTATGCATTATTTTTAGAAAAATAAAATTTTATTATGTTGATTTTATGAACAGAAGTAGTTATTAGAATGGAAAGACTGGGAACCATTATTAATGGTGCATCTAAAATAAGGATGCTTGAAAACACACAATGTTTTCTCCAAACTTTTTTAGACATAAATATTATGGAAGTTCTGTACTAAAGTTGTGCAATATAGTTTTGGTTTTGCACTATAATATTGAAAATACATGTCAATCAAATACTTACTGGAATTAGATACCCTGTTAGTAGCTCTAAATATTACTTTTATATTTTTAAATGATTTTATGATTTTATAATATTAATATCATTTTGTAACAAACTCTGACCCTACTGATATTATATCCTTCTCAGTTTGCAGTTGTTTCATCTTGGAACCTTTTTATTTTTTAAAGGAATAATTACAATCAATAATGTTTTAAAATTCCTATAAGGCATAGTTTCTGATTTATGTGTAATATAATGATTCACAAAGCATATTTTCAAAGAAGGGTTAAATATATTAGGAAAACTCTTTGTTCTATATTTTGCTCTTACAACCCACAAATCCCATCAGCATAAGAAACATTCTGAGTCTAATGGTAATACAGCCTCTTACATTGTTGGTCCTTACATTTCATAAAGTCCTGTCAACATGAAATTATTTTACAGGGAATTTTGGGAAGCAGTATTTAAAAGAAACACAGGGCTAGGCGCGGTGGCTCATGCCTGTAATCCCAGCACTTTGGGAGGCCGAGGCAGGCAGATCATGAGGTCAGGAGTTCAAGACCAGCCTGGCTAACATGGTGAAACCCCATTTCCATTAAAAATGCAAAAATTAGCCAGACGTGGTGGCGGCTGCATGTAATTCCAGCTACTCTGGAGGCTGAGGCTTGAAACCAGAAGGTGGAGGTTGCAGTGAGCTGAGATTGCGCCACTGCACTCCAGCCTGGGCGAAACGAGCAAAACTCCGTCTCAAAAAAAAAAAAAAAGAAGAAGAAGAAGAAGAAAGAAACACAGTGGTACCTCCTAGGCAATCCCCATGCAATGCTCTTGGCTTAGAGTTTAACTGTGATTAACGGTCCTCTTCCACAAGCTCAGAGATGGAGTCAGTGGCCCCTCTGGTTCCTTTCTAAATTTGGAAAAGGTGGTATCAGTCTTTCAGTTTCAGCGGAAGACAGACCTGCTGCTCAGCGTTTAGATCATTGAAAAGTAGTTGTTAGGTGATTCTCCCTTTAACTCAATAATTATCATCATTTTTTTGCTGAAAAGAATAAGGATGGAAAAAATCAGCATGGACAGAACAATATGCCATAAAGTCAAGCAGTGCGGTAGAAGCATCTTCACATCCTGAAAACAAATGTAGCTACTTTCAAAAAAGATTCTTGAGAAACACTGTGTAATATTTGAAGAAAAAAGAATCTTGCTCACAATTTTTGCTTTTGGACTTCTTGTTGAAACAGACTATATTTTTATTCAGTGTTTGCTGAGTGTTTTCCTGTTCACATAATGCCCAGTATGTGCCCAGAAGTGAGCTGTGAAAGCAACCCTACACTTTTGCTAGTAGGAAAGTAGCTCCATCTCAGCTAAGCATACTCCATGTCAGAAGCAACCGGATGACATTAAGGATGCAGTCTATGGGAAATAATGTGTTCTTTTCTTCCCAAATGCTAGCTAATGAGAACCAGGTCCTTGGCCTCGTCAGCACTAAGCTTTCTTAGCTGTAACCTGGCTCAGTATTACAGCACTAAGCTTTCTTAGCTATAACCTGGCTCAATATTACTAATAGAGGTGACAGCCTGTAAGACATTAGAGGAGAAAAGGTAAACTTTTTTGCATGTCATAAATAATTTCTAGGTGATGAGTTTCTATCATAAAAGTGTACTGTGCATTGGAGAAACACTCCATGTATAAAGAAAACCTACAAAATGTGGACTGATCATTATCAAGCCCTAAACAAATGTGATGATTGACAGCAAAAGAGGTTTTCTCTCCTATAGAGAGAATAATGTCTTGAGAATTTGGAGACCATTTTTATTTTCCCTTTCCCTGTTAGTTTTCTGAATCTTACCCTAATCAAGTTTGACCTATTTCCTTGACCTTTCAATATTATTGGGGAATGAAAAATGTAAAGATGCTTACATGGCATATAGTTCCAGAAATCAACTTATCATGGAAAAATGCCAGTGCAGGATAGGATATGCAGATGATGCAACAGACAATCTCAGCTCTGATCTGTTATCTAGGGCTTTCAGAAGTTTACAGGGGTTCCTTGCTATCTTATCAAAACCAGAATTTCAAACTTGGAACTCATGATCTTTCCCATAAAATTAGCTACTATCCCCTAAAGTTTACTTTCTGATGGTAATACCTCTGTTCTTCAAGGTTCCCGTTTTAAATGGATTGATGCATCTTCCAAGGATCTGTTTGGTTTACCCCCAGCTTTTCAATCCTTGTTTCCTGGCATTCTCTCTTGAGCTCTACTTTAAGCCACCCTGCCTGTGGACATATCATGAAAGTTTCTCCCTCTGGGCCTCGCTTATGCCCTTTCCTGCTCTGGGGTCTTCCTCACTTCTTCCAAGCCATCCAAATCCTAACCAAGCACCAGGTCAGTGACCTCATGAATCCAGAATTCCTATTATGTTTTACTCCTTTTGTCAACATCACTATACATTTCATACCTGATTTCTCATTATCTTGTTTCTTTTCTGTGTACCTCTACAGCTCAACACTGTTATCTTGCTGTGCTGTCCTAGGGACACTGCTATTTCAATCCTCATACATTGTATGGGCCATGTAATAGATGCTCTATAAATATTTGAAAAGACAGCAGTTGGAACAACTTAGAGATCATCTCACTTAATACATTTTTTTATTATTGTTGTTTTATGATTTTTGTTATTTGATTTTGCTTTTTTCAATGCCTGGGGTAAAATGAGAGTCTGAGGTGAAGTAATTTATTTACAAACACTCAAAGTTGAGACTCAACCCAATGCCCTTGATCCCTTCCCTGTGCTCTTTCTTTCTTTTTTAAAACAGCGTTGTTGAAGTATAATTCACATGCCATAAAATTCACTCTTTTAATGTGTGCAGTTCAATGGCTTTTAGTATACTCATAGAATTGTGCAACCATCACCACAATCTGATTGTAGATTTTTATTATGAATCTATTAGCAGTGCCCTCCTCACACTTCAGCCATAGGTAACCACTAGTCTGTTTTCTGTCTCTATGTATTTGTGTATTCTGAACATTTCATATAAATGAAATCATACTAGATGTGGTCTGTTGTGATTGGCTTCTTTCATTTACTGAAATGTTTTAAGGTTCATCCATTTGGAGCACGTGTCAATATTTTATTCCTTTTGATTGCTGCATAATATTCTATTGTATAGACATATAACATTTCATTTTTCCATCCTTCAGATCACAGATGTTTGGGCTGTTTTTACATTTTTACTATTATGAAGAATGCTGCTGTGAATATTTATGTACAAGTTTTTGTGTAAATGCGTGTTTTTGTTTCTTTTTGGTAGACAACTAGATTAATTGCTGAGTCATGCAATAACACTATGTTTAACCTTTATATACACACACACACACACTCTCACACACACAAACACACACACACACACATATATATATATATAGAGAGAGAGAGAGAGAGAGAGAGAGAGGGAGAGACAGAGACAGAGAGACAGAGACAGACATAGACACAGACACAGTCTTGCTCTGTCGCCCAGGCTGGAGTGCAGTGGTACAATCTCAGCTTACCGCAACCTCTACCTCCTAGGTTCAAGCAATTCTCCTGCCTCAGCCACTTGAGTAACTGGGATTATAGGTATCTGCCACCATGCCTAACTAACTTTTGTATTTTTAGCAGAGACGAGGTTTCATCATGTTGGCCAGCCTGCTCTTGAACTCCTGACCTCAGGTGACCCTCCTGCCTCATCCTCCCAAAGTGCTGAGATTACAGGCATGAGCCACTGTGCCCGGCCAATATTCTTTTGAGACAGGGTCTTTCTCTGTCATCCAGGGTAGAATGCAGTGGTGCAAACACTGCTTACTGCAGCCTCAACCTCCTGGGCTCAATTGATCCTCCTAGGACCACAGGCATGAATAATCATGCCCAACTAATTTTTTTTAGTTTTATTTTTTGTACAGACGGGGTCACACCATCATGCCCAGGCTAGTCTCGAACTTCTGGGCTCAAGCAATCCTCCTGACTTGGTCTCCCCAAATGCTAGGATTAAAGGTGTAAGCCAATGTGCCCGGCCACATATTCGTTATTATTAATGAGAAATGGGCAGTACTTTATGTTTGGGACTTGTCAAGTTGAGTAGACATAAATACTTTTAGGTTTGTGAATAGCAGGTTTCCAAGGTTTAATATGTAATAAAATTCAAGCCTGGTACAGATTGATTACTTCTAAAGGAGATCCTTTTATATTATAACTACAGGTATAATTATTTTGCAGTCATAAAAAGTAAGCACTTCAAAGCACTAAAAAATTCCCCCGTGTGAGCACCTTATTGCAAACTTATTACTTTGGGGGGTAGCTGAGAGCTTCCATTGTATCTAAAATATTTGATTTCCACTTGAACACAGGCAGCAAAAATGAGTTTATAGAATGTCTCTGAGGTAAATTTAGCCAAAAACAAGATTAATATTAAGTGTTGTCTCTGGCTTTCTTTCAAAGGCATTTTTTCTCAGTGGGAGGTCATTTCTTCTGTAACCTAAAGCATCATGATTTTTACAGATTTGTCAAAAAATGTTAGCAATTCAAACTAGACAATCTGATTTACACATACTTATGTAAATAGAACATGAAACAGATATGTTGAGTTTAAACTAGCCTCACATAGATTTGGGGAGGAAGGAAATTATGCTTTTTCACAATTAATAAAATTTAAAATCACAAGAATTATCACTTTATTTGGCTTATAGAATTAAAATTAAGAAATATTTTTTCTTCCTTTCACCCAGAGAAATGTTAAGATGAAATGCCTTCTTACATATTCAATAAGCTTCTCTCAAGAATGTGTCTAATCAGGACTTCTCAGCCTTCAATTTTCTCATTTGCAATGCTATTCTCATTCCCCTTTATTCCCTTTGTTATTTGGCCTTAAAAAAAAATGGCGAGATTCATATCTCTGTCCAACTGCTGAAATCTCACAAGTTTAAAATGGCAATGTTTTTATAGAGGAATCGTGGTGCTGTCACGGTGATTTCAGAAAGCCTTACTTCTGTTTTGCTCTCTCTCAGTCTTTATTATGACCACCTGAACAGGATGAGGGGCCAAAGACACTGCCACTGTGTGTCAGCTAAAGAGCAGAGGACTATGCTTGGCCTGCAGTGAGGAACTGTAGGGAATGAGGATGGATGAGTGGACAAGGAACTAGGGCTGCAAAGACCACCTTTGGGATAGAAGGCAATTGCTTTTTATAGAGTGTAGTCTCCAGGTCATTTACACTAGAAATGTGTTTTTAGAGGAAAGAATATTGTCCATTAGTGAACAGATGGTCTCAGCAGGAAAGGCATCTCAGGGGCAAGTTTTACTCAAGTTTAGAGTTCACAACAATTATCCTGATAGATGTGTGTGCGTGTGTGTGTGTGTGTGCATGCACGTGCATGCCTGTGGGTATATGTGCACTTGTGCCTGTGCATATGGGATTTTTCTTTTAGCTTGCTTGACTGGAATGATAAAATAACTAGCGTATTCTTTATTTATTTGCTATAAAATGATAAAATGTGGTTTTAACAAAAAATGTTTTAAAATATTGTTGATTGAACTTTAACAACACACATACACAAATTTTTCTTGCATTTGCCAAATCAAAACAGGTTTCATCCTGGTGTTCTTAGTTTAACAACAATGGTCTATTTTACATTAAAGCCTATTAGTCAACCCTAAGCACAAAACTCCATCCAAGGTGGTGACTCCAACTATGACACCCCCTCTCCACCATATCAACCTAGATCTTAAGTGAAAAAGTACAGGGGAAAATTATTCTCCCGCATGCAAAGAATAGGAAAAGAGAAAGGCATAGAATGTTAAGAATAATAGTCATAATATTAATGGCAATTACATTAATCATTGTCTTTCAAGTACCTGTTTTGCACCAGGCACAATGCTAAGTCGTCTATGTATATTGTATTGTTGTTTCTCCTGATAGCTCCATGTGGTCAAGACTATTATTGAACCCTTTTGGTAGACAAGGAAACTGAGGCAAAGAAGTGTTAAGGAACAGTCCCAAAGTGCACAGCTAGATGAAAATCTAGAAATTGCACTCTAGAGTCTGGTTGCTCTAGAGTCAGTTTACTCAAGTATAATTTCTGGATTATATGATATCTCTCCGATAAGATGAGTGTTTCCTAGAGGTGAGCCCCCTAGAGTTTGGGCTGGAGAATGGATGGCAATAGGATAGATTAAGGCTTGGAATGTTGATGGAGAAAGAGCCTTCTAGAAGAGAAAAATACTATACTTTAAGGCAGGGTTTAGAAAATGCATGTGGTGCATTCATGGGATAATGAAGAATCCAGGCTGCTCCATTGGGCTGTTTATGCTGGAAACACTAGTTGGAGGGACAGGTAGTTCTGCAATTTGTAGTAGACAACCTCTCCCTAGCAAGGTAGAAAAGCAAGAGAGGTAGGAACAAAATTCTGAGTTTTTATTTTTCCTTCCATATTTTAAGACAGATGCACGATATCTGCAGTTTGACCACTTACCTCAAAAGAGTGCTACCCATAAGCTCCTGGCTCCAAGAATGCTTTTGTTCAAGCATAGGAGGGGATTTGAAAGATGCTTTGAAGATGGTGGTCTGAATATTTTTAGTAAGGAATTCCTAGTCAATTTTTGTTATTCTTTGTTTTTGGGGGAGGGGGAAAAGTGCCAAATATTTTCATATAGGAAGAATAGAGTATTCAAAATCTTTCTAAAAACCTAATTATATATGATTAGTTGTAAGATTTTAATCCTAGAGTTTGGACAGATCTCAACATTAAAATGGCTGTTTTGGAAAATTGTTTAAAGATACAAATGTCAATTTGCTTCCTGGGATTCATATACTGGGAGGTTTTACCCTAATATGTTTAGAAGGCAGAATTTGGAAACAAAGGGCTCCCTACTTCTTACAGTTTTACTTTGTACTTCATGATGCTGAAAATGTAATTAGCCCCTCGATACCATATGGCACATTGGTACCCATTGTTACCTTTTTAAAATTATGTTTTAGGGCCCTAACCTATGTAGATTTTAACTCTGCAGATTTATCCAAAGTACTTCATCTTATGGCATGATTTTAAGGCTTTGTTCATAATTTTTACTTATTATTAAGAGAAAACTCTCTAGGATCTTTTTTCTAATATAAGCAGATTATATTTATAGAGTCTTTACTATGTGCCAGGTACTACTTATTAAAAGTACATTCAACTGGCTTAATTCTCACAATACTTTGTGAGGTAAGTAATATTACCCATTTTATTGTTAAGGCATAAAATTTTCAATAACTACCACAATGGAGCATAGCTATTACATAGTGGAGCTCAGTGTGAAATCAAACATTTTGGCTCTAGAGACTTTGCTACTCACCACTGTGCTATGCTACAAGGGTAAGGTTAAACCCACATGTCAGCCTATATAATACTAGAGTGTTTTGGTTAATAAGTAGGAGCACTTGCTTTTCTACAATCTAGAAAAGTGCTATTGAAGGGAGGTTTCCTAAGTGGTCTCTGACCATAGATACAGATGAGATATTTAAAGGAGGTTTTTAACTACATCACTATGTAATGAGTGGAGGAAGCAATATGTAATACTTATCTATTATTGCATAAAAAATTACCCCAAAACTTACTGGCTTAAAGCAACAAATATACATCATCTGCCAGTTCCTGTGAGTCTGGAATCCAGGTATGATTCAGCTGGGTGCCTGTGGCTCAGAATCTCCCACAGTGCTGTCTCAAGTTATGAATAGGAGCTGTGTTTTCATCTGCAAGTTTGACTGGGGAAGGTCTGCTTCAAAGCTCATACATTTGGCTGTTGGCAGGCCCCAGGTACTCTGGCTGTTGGACAGAGACATCTGTTCCTTGCTCCATGGACCTCTCCATAGGGCAGCTCATAGCAAGGCATCTGAATTCCCTCAGAGCAAGCCAGCAAGACAGGGAAACTCAAGCCAGAAGCTATCTTTTGTGACCTTTTTGTAACCACCACTTTTTCTGCATTTTGATGATTAGGAGCAAGTCAGTAGGTCCAGCCCTGGGGAGGGGATTACACAAGAGTAAGGGGTTTACACAAAAGGGATCACTGGGCACCATTTTTGAGGCTGCCTACCAGCGTCTCCCCTTGTCAGCCTAAGATAAGTTAGTATTGCTATGAAGTAATAACAGATCACTGAATGTATTGTCACCTGCCTATTTTTATAGTTAATAGATACAGCAACGTATTTTGTATTTAAAGCTTCTTTTTAGGAAAAGGCCATTTGTGTGCCCTCCATTAACTTCACACCAATTTCAGTCAGTTTGCTGTGTTGTGATAAGATGTTTCAATTACACCCTCTGTGCTTCAGAGTGACTGGTCCTTCATTAGAGGGTTAAGAAACTTAGTATTTTGGCAGAACTGAGTAATCTGTTTCACCCAGTGGTTAATTTAGGCAAGCAACTGACTTGACTGATCTGAGTCCTTTTAGTACATGTCTGTTTAGCTGAGTTAATCAGATGGAGTATTGGTTTAGCGTTAGGTCAGGGAATTCTGAAAGTAGAATATGTATTACCTAGCCTATTTTCTACATCTAAAATAAGGAAATATATAGGATTTATTAATAAAATATTTGAGAAAACAACAGAATATACATTGTATTTTTCTATGTAATTTTGTTTTTGATGAGTAATCATTCTCGTTAGAGAATGATACCAGTTTTGAGTTTTGAAAGACATCTTTTCTCACAGAACTATCAATTGCCACTCTCTGCCAGAAGAGTTTTTCAAAGAGGTATGCATATTTCTGCTAGCTATCATTACAAAATGATTCTGAGTTATAGTATGAATTGGTAATGGATCTACTTATGACACACTGGTTCACATCTCAGATTGTTTTTATCTTCTAATGGAAGTCATTCATTCCTTCACATAGTCACTTATATATTCAGTAATTATTTGTTGAGTGTCTACTCTGGACCACACAGAGTTGTAAGCACTGCAATGTAATTTCGTATATTTTTCAAAATCTCATTGTAAGGAAAAGAGTGTTTAGTACCTCTCACTGGATTGAGGTAGCAATGTTTACTTCTTAATATTTTTCCTTAGAAAACAAGCTTCAAAAAATTGTGTTATCCTTTGATTGTTTCGGAAAAAGCTGTTCTCTTTAAATAGCATTTAAATATCACCACAAATTGATATATGATTCTCGAAGAATGAAGCTTCATATGAAAATAAATAAAAAGCTCAACACAGATAAAGAAATATAAATTAACCTAGTGAGAAAAGAACACAATTATTGGCTGGATCTGAACCTTGAATATGAGTCAGTAGCAAACACTAAAAGAGGGAAAATGATCCATTATTCAATGGAAATAATTTAGCTTGATTATTCCTGCATTTTCAAGAGCAATAAGATCAGCCACATGCAGACAAGTGGGACAGAGTTGTTGTGAATTAAATGCAGTTGTATTGCTATTATATTTAAGACATCACAATCTCATTTACTCCCATGGAGCCTGAAGTATGTGCTCTTATGAATAATAATCTTATGATTTTTTTCATAATATGAAATTATACATGAGCCTCTGAATTTTATTTCAGTCAATGAGGTTTGTCCTCTTTTTGTTCTTGCCATTGGTGATTGATATAATCATTCATATGTGTGTGCAAAATGACCTGATTCATCATGATTATATTTATTAATAATGGCTATATTGAATAACTTTAGCCAAA
Source organism: Pan troglodytes (assembly GCF_028858775.2). Classification (NCBI taxonomy): domain Eukaryota; kingdom Metazoa; phylum Chordata; class Mammalia; order Primates; family Hominidae; genus Pan; species Pan troglodytes. The sequence continues at coordinate 63,333,010 of NC_072415.2, forward strand.
GGAAATTTGATTGGTAGGATTCACAAATTGTGAAATGTCTAGGATTTAAAGAACATATATCATTAAAATCCTTTGAAAAAACAAATTATCCAATTCATAGTCCTTCAGTCAAGAAAATTATCTGATACTCAGTTCCACTTTAAAAATTAAATATTAAATTTCATGAGTGTTGCCTGAAAGCTATTTGCAAATAAGTTCTGAGTTTGTGTTATTACAGTGGGTTTCCATGCCATTGAAAATATTGTTCTTCTACACATGACATCTTTTTTTCTCATAATTTATCTCCTTAGGTCCTATCTCTTTCTGCTGCTTTTTTTTTTTTTTTTACCCCAGTTATTTCAATATGAATCTTCTTCTCAACTCAGCAACACTTCAGGGCTCACTGCTCTTGTCCCAGTGAGTTATCTCAATTGAGCCCGCGCATCACACATGTGACCCTGGCACATCTGTGAGGCACCAGCACATGTACTCCACAGCCATGTAGAAGCAGCTCATGTTCCCTGATAATATTGTGTAGGGAGAGAAATCAATAGGGCCTTAGGCGAGCCTGAGGAAAAGAGTTAATTAAGCAGTGTGGAAAAGAGAAGCATCATTGACAAGCAGCAAGATACATTTAAAAGGAATTTTTCAAATGTATTGAAAACAAAAAATGTGAAGGAGGGGGCAAAACAGGAGGAAACTATGCTACCTTTTCTCAGTGACACTATCACAAATTTATTTACTTTTTCAATAAATTGCATATATATATTCACACACAAGTACATTCGTAACTTAAACCCTCTTTATATTTCAGTGTAGACAACGTGTGAGAGGGCTGTTATCGATTCTACAGAAGAATCATGGCATGTTATATCAATCATGTTTCATGTGCAGGAGCTACTCGTAGGGATTGTGATTGTTGCTACATCATCCAGAATCTCATAGTCAAGTTGCACTTTTGCCCCATCAAATTCCACTTTTCATCCTATTAGGAACAACTTTGCTATGTAAGCAGGGTTTTTATGTAAATATTTTAAATTGAATCAATTGCAATATGCTGTCATGACATCTGATTTCCAGGTATGAAGTAAGTGTGCAGTATATTGTGGACATCACACGATTTGCCTCTCTGTTCTTTACCATGTGTCTCATGATGCCACTGCAAGTTGCATAGGAGAAAACTGAACATATCTACTCCTAGAATTAGATTGGTTTTTTAGAAGCAAGATTTTCAGGGAAATAAGGAGGAATTCGTTTGAAAATCCCAGTTGAACACCTATTCGTATTACAGATGGGTTTATTTCTTGGTTTTATTCAGAAACTAGGGTCCTGGATTGCCACTTCCTTTTAAAGCAAGCTGTGTAGGCCCTTATTGATCGAAGTGTGGTCTCTTGGCCAGAAGCATCAGGATTACCTAGGATCCTTTAGAAATACAGTCTCAATCTTCAGATTAGTCAAACTGAATCCAAATCTGCATTTAGCAAGGTTCCCTAGGTGATTCTTCTGCATATTACAGTACAGGGAAGCACTGAGCCTCAGACAGTTGCATTTTGGGTAGGGCATATGTATTTGTTTCAACTATAACTCTCAAATCTTGTCCTCTAGCTGTAAATCCCAACTACACTGAAAATTTTAAATTGCCAATCAATGCAAATAAAGATAATTAATATTTGGTGCCTCTGGTGCATGCTTAGGATAGTGAGGAATGCACAGAGATTAAAAGAATGATGTCAGCTATGCAGAAGAGTGGAATTCATTAAGAATGTGATTGCCTCCCATCTTAAGAGATAAAACATGCATTGAAAAAACTATTAGAGAACAACATATACCCATATTTAGCCAACTGCTAGATTGAGCTTAAGGCTATTACTGCTTTGCAAGTACTAAGAAGATAAAAATCATTGTACAAAAATTCTCTGAGAATTTTTGCCTTTTCTTCTTCTCTCAGTCATCACTGCAATTATGATAAAATTATACTGACCTTTGGAAAACTCAGTCAAATATATGATCTCCACTGGCCCTGAATTCTACAGTCTAACTAAACATGTCACAGAGAGAGAATTAGATAGTTCTCTTTAATTGGTTTTAAATTGGTAGTCCTTTCACTCAACATTTTTTGCTGGCTTCCTTTAGTTCACTGTATTACAGTATAACACAGAAAAATTGGAACAAAGACTTTTTGCCAAAAACTAAGCATTCATAGTCAAGTAAACAAACATGGCTACTCTGAGAAATTGGTTATAACAATATAGCAAGCAACAACCCACTAAAAAAATCAAGCAGCACTAGGAAATATCTCTTGTGTTTAATTTCCTGTTGGTTTTGCTATTCAGGTAGTTCTGGTTTTTTGAGAGCTAATGTGGTAGTCTATACAAAAGGGTCATCGCTGATAATGTGTATAACCAAATGTTATTGACTATAATTTTTTTAAAATAATTTTGTTACAATTTTTCTGCCTTTATATTATATCAGCAATACAAATAAAAACACTCCTTTAGAGCTAAAGCAGGATTTTTTTAACAAACAGTTATTTTCAGGCCATTAGTAAAATATAATTTTCAAAAATTAAAAATATGACTCTCATAAATATAAAATGAACATATCAAAGATTTTATTCATTTCATTAATTAATGACAGAATGAGGAAAATGGCAAGCCTGGCATTTATTGGCACTTTAATAAAAAAATTAGAATATGTTTGCTAGGATAGTTATGAAATAGGCTAATATCCATTAACAGTAATAAACTATCAACTTTGACATCTTCTCAGCTGGACAGGAATTATTTGCATTTCTAATAGAAAATCTATAACATATAGCTTCACTCAACTGGGGTTCTTTAATCAACTGTAAACAGGCAGCTTAACAAAATATATTCCCTAGATAATTAAATCATCTTTGTATGGACCTGATAAATCCCCATGGACAAATAGGTCACATTTCTTTTTTCCTTATTTTCACATTTTACATCACTACCTGTATTTAGAAAGATCACATATTAATTCTAGTTCTCATTCCATTGTTCTTGCTTTCTTTTGATTGGAGTCAATAAACAATAATCTGTTTCTAAATTCTCTGGAAAATAAGCACAAAACCACCTTACTCTAAATGTCCTTCTTTCCTTACTGACCTTTCCAGGTAGGGCATTCCTAATGCCATGTGACCTCATAAAATCATGGGCTAGCTGGAATTTATTAATGTGACTTGAGAGATGTTTAAAGCTGAACCAGTATGATTAATAATCATGCAGATGGAAATGAAGGGAAGGGTCTGAGATATATCTAGAAAGTAAAATCCAAGGGACCTCATGCCTTCTTGAGTAGAAAGGAAATTGGGAGAAGAAAGAGCCAAAATTGACAGTGGGATTACATGAGAAATAAATAAGATCTTTGACATTTGGGTTTAAGGTAGTAAAGAAACATTGAACTTAAGATATTGATGAAGCAATGAGAAATTTTACTATGGAACTTGGGTCAGTGTAGGAACCAGGACCATAGAGTCACAGGGTACCCATTGATGGTGGTACTTGAAGCCATGGGAAATAATTTAAAAATAGTCACCAAGAGAGGGCATCCTAAAACAAAACCAACAAAATCAGTATTAGGTACCAGAGAAAGAAGAGGCAATGAAGAAAAGATAGTCAGATAAGAGAATTGAAATGTGGCAGTGTAAGTGCATACAAGTTTTTTGAAATGTAAACAAATAAATATAGTACTCTCAACACATATACAGGAATACATTTTAATTTCTCTAAGATTAATATTGTGTGCCTCTTTCCAAATTACTACAAACAGGGCCAGGCACGGTAGCTCACGCCTATAATCTCAGCACTTTGGGAGGCCAAGGCGGGAGGATCACCTGAGGTCAGGAGTTCAAGACCAACCTGGCCAACATGGTGAAACCTCATCTCTACTAAAAATACAAAAATTAGTCAGGCATGGTGGCACACGCCTGTGGTCCCAGCTGGAGAAGGAGGATCCTTATTACTCTGCACACTCACCACATTTGCTTGCCAAATGCAAGCACAACCTGAGGATTCCTCCAGCACTTTCAATGTTACTACTGCTTCAACATTCCAATAGTTGACAGTAGATATAATTTTGGCAAAATTAGAAGATCTTATGGAATGCTTTGTCTCATTCAATTTCTGACAGATATGTTAAAGAATTGTTTTCCTGTCCTTTCGTCTCCTCCCTTTTGCAGTTTTGATAACACAGTTAAGCAGAAAATCAGTGAGCTAGTCTCCCAGTGAAATCTCCTCTCTTCCAAGGGACTGTGCCCAAGTGATCCTTTGATCATTTGGAGAAATAAAGCCCTCGCTGTACAGAAAAGCTCAGCTCCACAGTGCCTCAGCCACAGAGCAGATCAGCAGCCATGCTGTCATATTTACAGCCAGGTGAAACTCTGGGTTCTTTGCTCTGCATATTTGTAAAATCACCAACTATGATGAGAGTCCACGGGATAGCAATTTGCTGCCGCCGAAACATTTCCATGCAAGATTCCAGGGAAAAAGAAAATGGCATATTCCTGGGTCTTGGCTGAAATGATTTTGCTGTTATTTGATAAATAATAGTGACTGTGGGCTTCTTTTATGTTAGGTATTCTGTTCACACACAGATAATTGGGATTGCAACAGATATTTTGTTTTTCTTTAAAGGGAGTTGATCTTAATAACAAAAAAATTAAATATATTCACAGGCATATGACTAGACAAGTAGTGTATATATGACACAATACCTAAACTAAAATGGAACAGTATAAATTTGGCACAGTGTACATTAAAAAATCTGAATAATTAACCTCATGGTGCTTTCATTCACATATTGGGAATTATATGAGCCTAGAATGTGAGAACATGTGCTGTTCTCATTTTCTAGAAAAGACTAGAATTTTCCTTTATATGGAAAGAAATATTTTCTTTCAGATTGGAAAAATATATTCACTTTGTAGGGTAACATCGACACAGCAAGGTTTTTGTATGTGGTTTCTAGATGTGGGAAATGTGAACTTGGCCCACCATACCTCCTATATCTATTGTATGCATTATCAAGAATTATTATGAAGGGATCTGTTATAATTAGTTGACACAGGATTATTATTGTCTCTGCATTAATGAGGTAGAGGTAAAACAGGATCTCTGTCTTGTAGGTCCTCTTTTCCCTCTGCTCCCTCTCCTTCCTGCTGTTAATTTTCAAAAGCCCTTCAGGATTTTTTAAAAAGGAAAGCCTATTGATGTGACTTGATAATTTTTCCTTAAAACAATTCATTTTCATTTCTTTCAGTTGAGAATTCAATTTTTGACTCAGCATTTAGCCCTAAAAGCATTTGAAACAGGGTTGATCATGTGCCAGATGTGCATAAATGCTTTACATCCATTGTCTCATTTGATCCTCACAACACCACAAAGTTGGTGTTGTTACTCCCATTGTGTGGCAAGAGAAGGTGAGGCACAGAGAGGTAAATGGCATGCACCAAAGAACTGACAGCTGTTAAGTGTTGGAATTGTGACTTATAATCCTTTGGGTATATACCCAGTAATGGGATGGCTGGGTCAAATGGTATTTCTAGTTCTAGATCCCTGAGGAATCGCCACACTGACTTCCACAATGGTTGAACTAGTTTACAGTCCCACCAACAGCGTAAAAGTCTTCCTATTTCTCCACATCCTCTCCAGCACCTGTTGTTTCCTGGATTTTCAATGATCGCCATTCTAACTGGTGTGAGATGGTATCTCATTGTGGTTTTGATTTGCATTTCTCTGATGGCCAGTGATGATGAACATTTTTTCATGTGCACATGCACACGTATGTTTATTGTGGCACTATTCACAATAGCAAAGACTTGGAACCAACCCAAATGTCCATCGATGATAGACTGGATTAAGAAAATGTGGCACATATACACCATGGAATACTATGCAGCCATAAAAAATGATGAGTTCATGTCCTTTGTAGGGACATGGATGAAGCTGGAAACCATCATTCTCAGCAAACTATCGCAAGGACAAAAAACCAAATACCGCATGTTCTCACTCATAGGTGGAAATTGAACAATGAGAACACATGGACACAGGAAGGGGAACATCACACACTGTGGCCTGTTGTGGGGTGGGGGGAGGGGGGAGAGATAGCATTAGCAGATATACCTAATGCTAAATGACGAGTTAATGGGTGCAGCACACCAACATGGCACATGTATACATATGTAATTAACCTGCACATTGTGCACCTATACCCTAAAACTTAAAGTATAATAAAAAAAAAAAAAACCTGTGACTTAAACTAGGCTAAATGCCCAACATTGGTAAACTGGACAAAGAAAACATGATACATATACACCATGGAATACTACACAATCATAAAAAAGAATGAGATCATATTCTTGGCAGCAACATGGATGGAGCTGGAAGCCAAAATCCTAGGTGAACTAACGCAGGAACAGAAAACCAAATACTGAATATCCTCACTTTGAAAGGTGAGAGGTAAACATTGAGTGCACATGGACACAAAGACTAGAACAACGGACACTGGGGTATACTTAAGGGTGGAAGGTAGGAGGAGGGAGATAATAAAAAAAAAACTACCGTTGAGCACTATGCTTATTACCTGGGTGACAAAATAATCTATACCAAGCCCCTATCACACAAAATTTACCTATATAACAAAACTGCAAATGTACCCATGAACCTAAAACAAAAGTTTTTTTTTAAAAATCCTAGGCTTCTGTTGAAGCCTATGGGCTAATTTTTTCATGATACTGCCTGTGCTTGTTAAATGAATAGATGTAAAGCACAAGGTCTAGCACAAGTAATAAAATCTAGTTATAAGCAAACTGTTATTTTTATTTTCTACTGATGTTTAGATTCAGTATTGTTTTCTTTCCCTGTGTTGGAGATTTATTTTAGAGTAACCTAGTCTCATTTCTGTTTACATTTCAGAGACATTTGTAGGTTTTATTGTTGATGTTGGTTTTTTTGGAACAATATATTGAAAAACCAAAATGTCATGAAGTTACTGAAAATAGTTATTCCACATTTCAATCTCCAATCTTGTTCCTAATCTCAAAATTTTGAACATCTACCTGATTTAAATTTCTTTGAGAAGTTTTTTGGGTAGGATGAAGGAGCATGCTCTGGAGTTACTGGGTGTTTTCTTTCTTCCTATGGAGCCACCCTGTTTTATTCATACTCTTGCCAAGCTTCCAGCACAGAAGCTTTCTCTGTGATAGATTTTCTCTGGTATGAAATATTTTTTTTTCTCTTTCTCAAAATCACTATTAATGAACATACTGGAAAATGGAGCAACCTGACAATTTTGGTTCTGAATGTAACCATTATGAAAATTTTCTAAAATATCTAAAATATCCTTGAAGTTTCTGTTTCCTCACTTAAAACCCGAAAAGGTTGGACTAGATGAGGAATAAAAAATATTCTAGTAGACTGAACTATATGAAATTACCATTTTTGTAGGTAAAAAAAGTTGATTATTGGTCATTTCATATGACCTAACCTAAGAGATTAACTATCTTGTAATTTCAGGTTAAATATTAATATGTATTTATATAGAGAAAAAGTATCAGTGTGCAGTCTTCTCTATGAATAACTTCTCCTCAGAAGAGACTGAGATACCAGCAAAATGTTATGAATTCTTTTGGAATAAGTAGGGGTTATTTTGGAAGATGCTCAGAGTCTTGAAATTGTGATTTAATAAAAGATCTGTTTTTTAAATGTTTATAGCACAATGTAGTATGTGAGCATTACTGGGTAATTGAAAACAATATATGTGAGTATTAAATATAGCTACAAAACCGTATTATTTACCATCAACTTTCCATTTTTTAAATATATTTTCATGATCCTAATGGTTTTGCAAGTACTAGTAAACTAGAGCTAGGTTTAAGATATTATCCAACGTTTTCTCTCTAACTAAATTTGATATGTCATGTAAATCTTTTCTGATTTTAACAGAAATTCTGACTATATAAGGTCAACACACACACACACACACACACAATATATTGCATGGCTGAGTTTTAGTCTTTAATCCATAAATATTTCTTTTGCTGAGAACTACAGAAGATAAAAATGCTGAATCAGACGTAGGCCTTGTCCCCAAGGACCTTGCAGTCAATTTTTAGGTACTGTTCAATCTAAACCTGTCCCATTCTAACTTCTGGACTTGTGTCCTTTTGCTAGCAAACTGACTTCATATTCCTTTTTAATAAGTGCTGGAGCTGGCTGGGACTGGCTCATATGAGCCCATTGTTAAATACGCAGGAATTTTGCAAGGCAGTTGCTAAACTGTTATTAGTTTGCAGTTGGCCATGGTGGAAGTATTTACCCCACAGAAATTGGCAGATGCTATTAATGGGGGATTTTTTTTTTTTTTTTTTTTTTGCCTGAGAGGCACTTTGCCAGTATACCACCAGAATTCACCAGGCTGGCAGTTGCAATAGAATTCTCCAAAAGATATACATCTGATTATTACACAAAGACAGAATTATAAAATCTTATACACAGCTACGCTGGGGTAGGATAAAGTGAGAGATCTTGGAGAATTGTGGTTTAAGAAAAATAACTTGAAAACTAAGACAAGCACCCTTAGTTTAGATAGTAAGTTCAATTTCTCCTTATAGCCTTTTCAGGAATACTGATAACTTCCCAGGGAGAAACAAATGGCTTTTTTTCACTACCTACAACGTACTTCACATTGATAAATATCATATGTAATTCACATGAGGATCCTGCGAGGTTATTATTTACTGATAGATTTTTCTTTTGTTGTTTTTGCTTTCTTTATTTTTTATTCCCACTTTAAAAGCAAGACTAAAAGCACAGGTGTGTCCCGTGGTTAGTAAATAGCTGAGTTGGGATTTAAACACAGGCCATGCTGACTGCAAGACTGTCCTGCTTCTACCACACTGTTTTCCAGGCAAGAGCATCTGATAAGTAGGGCCAGTGATTTTGAGTGTCATCTCCTTTTTTATCCCTTAACATCTTCCTTCCCCAAGACTAGCTAACTCATACAGAAGAGGCAAGAAGGCTTCTTGGAGAGTTTCTGAAGTCAAGATTTAGAAAATTAATGATTTGTATAATTCATACCCAAAGAACCAATCACAACTTTGCCTTAATGTCCTCATTTGCAAAATAACTATTGTAAGGAAATGGAATTGAAAATATTTAATATCTGGAGTTTATTATACTGAAGCATTATAGGAGCATAGAACCTTAGGATTTTGTCATTTCTGTAGGCTAATGTCTCTCCATACCCTTCCTATTATCTCTCACTTTGAAGGACAATTTTTAAAAAGATTCATGTTTTTTCAAGTGGGGAATGAGCTAAAATAAGGAATCTGTTTTTATCTCTCAGTTATAAGATAGGCAGATGACAGTACTCAGCCTCATGTTATTGAATATGTGCAGGGAGTGAAAAAGACTTCTAATTAAACGAATGCCTTTGGGTACCAAATTTAAAGGCCTGCACTAAATGGCCCTAGTCATTAATCCTAGAAAAAAGAAAATCGATGTGTGCAGAATGTTCTCTGGTGAATTTTGGTCATTTGCTTTTCCCGGGAATATTCACTGACTGTATCACATAGTCTTTATATAGCTCAATAATGAGCAAAAGAATAAAAGGAGACATAAAAGAAGGAATCAGTAAGTCAGCACTGACCTAATTATTACAAAGTGAATGTTTTTACAAGTAACCTGCAGGCAACTCAGGAGTGAGAAAATATTTTTGTTCAAGCGTTTCAGTATTTCTTATGCATCATAAAGCTTAAAGCAAAAAGAATAGCATTCAGCCATAATAGATGAATAAGCTGAACCCTGAATTTTAGAATAAAAATGTTTACCTGTAAGTTGGCTTTAACATGATAAAATAGGGATAGTCAAGACAAAGGTTGCCTTCTGTTTGGCTATAAACAAGTGTATTCTGTTCTATTCCAGGAAGGAAAGAAGGACTCATTTTCTTCATTTTTTCTTCCTTCCCCTATTTCTCTCTCTCTCTGTTAGAATTTTCAGGCTCAGAGTCTTTAATTATAACATTAATATAGGAAGGACACGTTTACTGATTTGATGTATATTATTTTAAATGTGTTTTCATAATATTTCAATGTAATTTGGAAAGCAAAGATAATAGATAATACATAGAAATAAAAACCTGAAGTGGAATATCAAAAGATAGCCTTTATTTTATGCTTATTCCATTGCTCACCGAGGCTTTCTTCGGAACACAACAAAGGTATCCAGGTCTGTCTAACTTCTACGATTCTATAAAAAGGAAAATTAAAACATAGGCCAGGATTACAATTGTATATAATCAATGCATGTAAGAACATGTATATATTTCAAATCTGCAATTTTCCAAAAACAAAGAACATGTGTCATGATTATCACTTGTTTGTCATTTACTCAAATTTTCTCATGAACTCTGGTATGACTTTGTCAATGCTAATTATAAACTTACCTTGCTTCATAAAAGACAGCAGCAAAGTTCATGAGTTTAAGTTCTAGGGAGCTAAAAAACAAACAGATCAATGGAAACTTTGAACTGTGATAAGCACTATGATGAAAAGTACATAGGCTATGAATACATTCCATATATTCTCATTTTATTTTCTTGTGCTTGAGCAAATAAGCATATAAATTATTATTTTTCAAGAACTTTCATAAACTTTATGCTAAGATTAACCATTCATTTGCACGGGGCATTTTACTAACTCCTACCTGCATCTCCTCAAACCCTCCGAAAGAATACCCTATACAGGCTAGACCCATGTTTTGCCCTGTAGTCCTGTTATGTAAGATCACTAAAAGGATTGAGATTGAAATCTCCAGGAATTTCCCCATGGGCTGTATTTGTTCTTTTAAATAACTTGAGGATAGATATGGCTTTGCTGTGTCCCCATCCAAATCTCATCTTGAATTGTAATTCCCACAATCCCACATGTTGTGGGAGGAACCTGGTGGGAGGTGAATGAATCATGGGGGTGGTCTTTCCCGTGCAGTTTTTGTGATACTGAGTACGTCTCATGAGATCTTATGGTTTTAAAAATGGGGGTTTCCCTGCACAAGTTCTCTTCTCTTGTCTGCCACCATGTGAGACGTGCCTTTCACCTTCTGCCATGACTGTGAGGTCTCCCAGACACATGAAACTGTAAGTCCAATAAACCTCTTTCTTTTGTAAATTGCCCAGTCTCAAGTATGTCTTTATCAGCAGCATGAAAATGGAGTAATACAGTAAATTGGTAGTGGGAGTAGGGCACTGCTGAAAAGATACCCAAAAATGTGGAAGCATCTTTGGAACTGGGTAACAGGCAGAGATTGGAACAGCTTGGAAAGCTCAGAAGAAGACAGGAAAATGTGGGAAAGTTTGGAACTCCCTAGAAATTTGTTGAGTGGCTTTGACCAAAATGCCGATAATGACATGGACAATGAAATCAGGCTGAGGTGGTCTCTGATGGAGATTAGGAACTTCTTGGGAACTGGATCAAAGGTGACTCTTGTTATGTTTTAGCAAAGAGACTGGCAGCATTTTGCCCCTTCCCTAGAGATTTGTAGAACTTTGAACTTGAGAGAGATGATTTAGGGTATCTGGTGGAAGAAATTTCTAAGCAGCAAAGCATTCAAGAGGTAACTTGGCTGCTCTCAAAGGCATTCAATTTTACATGGGAAACAGAGCATAAAAGTCTGGAAAATTTGCAGCCTGACAATTTGATGGAAAAAAAAATCCGATTTTCTGAGGAGAAATTCAAGCCAGCTGCAGAAATTTGCAGAAGTAACAAGGAGCTGAATGTTAATCCCCAAAGCAATTGGGAAAATGTCTCCAACGCATGCCAGATACCTTTGTGGCAGACCCTCCCATTATAGGCCCAGGGGTTTAGGAGGAAAAAGTGGTTTTGTGGGCTGGGCTCAGGGTCCCTCTATTGTGTGCAGTCTAGGGACTTGGTGCCCTGCATCCCAGCCACTCCAGCCATGACTAAAAGAGGCCAAGGTACAGCTCTAGCTGTTGCTCCAGAGGGCAGAAGCCCCAAACCTTGGCAGCTTCTACGTTTTTAAGCCTGCAGGTACACAGAAGTCAAGAATTAAGGTTTGGGAACCTTTACTTAGATTTCAGAAAATGTATGGAAATGCCTGGATGCCCTGGCAGAAGTTTGCTGCAGGGCACGACCCTCATGGAGAACCTCTGCTAGGGCAGTGCAGAAAGGAAATGTGGGGTCTGAGTCTCCACACAGAGTCCCTGCTGGGGCACTGCCTAGTGGAGCTATGAGAAGAGCACCACCATCCTCCAGACCCCAGAATGGTATAACCACTGACAGCTTGCGCCATGCACCTGGAGGAGCCACAAACGCTCAATGCTGCCACTGAAAGCAGCCAGGGAGGAGACTGTACCCTTCAAAGCCACAGGGGTGGAGCTGCCAAATACCATGGGAGCCCACCTCTTGCATCAGCATGACCTGTATGTGATACATGGAGTCAAAGGAGATCATTTTGGAGCTTTAAGATTTGACTGCACTCTGGATTTCGAACTTGCATGGGGCCTGTAGCCCCTTTGTTTTGGCCAATTGCTCCCATAAGGAATGGCTGCATTTACCTAATGCCTGTATCCCTCTTGTATCTAGGAAGTAACTAACTTGCTTTTGATTTTACAGGCTTACAGGTGGAAGGGACTTGCCTTGTCTCAGATGAGACTTTGGACTGTGGACTTTTGAGTTAATGCTGACATGAGTTAAGACTTTGGAGGGCTGTTGGGAAGGCATAATTGGTTTTGAAATGTGAGAACTTGAGATTTTTGAGGGTCCAGGGGTGAAATGGTGTGGTTTGGCTATGTCACCACCCAAATCTCATCTTGAATTTTAACTCCCACAATTCCCACATGTTATGGGAGGAACCTGGTGGGAGGTGACTGAATCATGGGGGCAGGTCTTTCCTGTGCTGTACTCGTGATAGTGAGTGGGTCTCAAGTGATCTGATGGTTTTAAAAATGGGAGTTTACCTGCACAAGCTCTCTTCTCTTGTTGACCATCATGAGATATGTGCCTTTCACCTTCCACCATGATTGTGAGGCCTCCTAGTGACTTGGAACTGTAAGTCCAATAAACCTCTTTCTTTTGTAAATTGCCCAGTCTCAAGTATATCTTTACCAGCAGCATGAAAACAGACTAATACACAATTGCATTAGCCTCTAATTGTGCCTGGCTTTCTAGATGTCCTCAGAGGCAGCACTTGATGCAATGGAGTGGGACTCATTGCTCTGTATATACTGCCTTCTTCTGGAGGCCCTATTTAGTCCAGTGCATCGCCATTGCTGTCTTCAAATATTTGTGAGTACCATGCGTACAGGGCATCATATCCATGATGAAGGAAAACAACAGACTGGATTTAGGTTCCCTCTGGAAAGTACCTCCCATTTATGGCAAGACTCACAAATGTAGGGGTGTTTCCAACTCTACAAAAATATTTAGAATTTCCTTAAATAAAGTGTCTATCTGGAGTCTTTGGCATATATATATAGCAAGACTGGCAATGTACTGAGAATTTGAAATTAAGTGATAGGCATATTGGGACTCATTATATTATTCTTTTTTTTTTTGGTGGTGAAATTTTCCAGTTTTAACATCTTCACATGTGGTATTTAATTTACACACCATACCATTTTCCCATTTAAAGTTATGCAACCATCACCACATTAATTTTCTAACATTTTGTCACCCCTAAAAGAAATTCTCTATTCTTTAGCATTCACCTCTCATCTTCCAATCCCTCCCTCAACCCATCAGAGGCAATCTCTCATCTACTTTCTGTCTTTGTATATTTTCCTATTATGTACATTTTACGTAAATGGAATTATACACTATGTGGTCTCTCATGAGTGGCTTTCAGTTGAGATAATTTTTCAAGGTTCATCCATATTGTAGAATGTATCAGTACTTCATTCCTTTTGATGGCTAAATTAATATTCCATTGTATGGATATACTACATTTTGTTTACCCACTCATCAGATAGTGGGCATTTGGACTGTTTTCACTTTTCCTGGCTATTGTGTGAATAATGCTGCTATGAACATTTGTAAATAAGTTTATATGTAGATATATGTTTTCAATTATCTTAGGTACATACTTTGGGAAGGAACTGCTGGGTCATACTTAATTCTATTTTTAACCTTTTGAGGAACTGCTAAACTATTTCTCAAAGAGGCAACATCAATTTACATTCCCACAAGCCACTTTTACGTTCCCACCAGCCAGTTGTGTGAAGATTCCATTTTTTTCACATCCTTGCCAATACTGTTATTATGTGTTTTTAATCACAATCATCATAGTGGTTGTACAGTGGTATTTCTTGCTATCCTAATTTGGTATCTGCTTAAAACTTTTCTAACAAAGAAGTTTTAAAAATTATAAATATTAAATTATCTGAGTTTGTTAAAACAGTCATTTGCAGAAACATTTTATTGATAACTAAAGAGACTATTAAAAAAGTAGCCACTGCCTCAATCCATATTTTGAGGTCACTGATTCTTAAAACATTATATTGGTATGGGATAGAACTGGAGAGGATTTTTTTTAAGTTTAGAAGATTTATTGGTTCTTTGAGCATGTACGCAATCCTAATATGCTACAAGCCCTCTCTTGCAATACCGTCATGAAAACACGCATCATCTGCATACAGGATGTTTTGTCACTATTGCCTGATTTTAAAGTATATTAGTTAAAAATTGACTTTCTCTTTTAGAAAAACTATGTTTGGAGCAATTTAGATTCTTATTGTGCATAAAAAAGTAATTCAAGCTCTCTTTTTGACAATGACTATTGACTAGTCTGACATATTCTTGATTAAAGGATCAACAAACCTTTTCATTTCTAGAACATGAATATTTATTAAAGCAGATTAGAAATTTTATCTATTGTTACCTAGGAACTTTTTCCTAATACCTATTGTTCTGATGGACAATGGCATATTCTGAACTACTTCCTGGTCTCCCAGGAAAATTGCAAGTTAGTTACATTAGAATGATCATTGGGCGGTTTCTTTCCATGTTGCGTAATTGAGGGAAAATCTATTAACATTGCTTGAAATAAAAATCTTTTAAAATATTTTATTAATTGGCTTTAATCTCAATTTTAATAGAGTAATTATTTTGGAATAGTTTTATTCTTTTCTTTATAATCTAATGGCGTTTGTGCAGATATAATTTTAAGTAATCAGTCCTAATGCAATCAGTAATTAAAATTATAGCCAACTACAGGTGCTGCTAATTGTTAATCAATTAGATGCAGAACGATTGCATATCTAATTGAAATACTGATTGAAGTATTGATAGTTACCCATACTTTTTTCAAAAGTAAACTACTTCTAACTGTTCTTAAGTTGGAATAAGTTGGGAATATTTTCTCAACTACTCTCTCACTCATTAACTCATCTGAACTTTAGTGGAGAATAGACTTGCTCTTTCTGCACGTATAAATAAAATTGGTACAGTAGATCAGAATTGACCTGACTGGCTGTTGAATGAGTCTGTGATTTTTAATTGGTTTATGTGCATATTAACAGGCAACATTCTGCAGATGGTTGTGTGGGTTCTGAGTATCTGGATTTGGCAAATACTAGGACCATTATATAGGAATGTTACAGTCATTAAACACTGATAGAATCCTTGATTTGCCAGGAGGCTGCAGTGGGTATCACTGTCAACCTGCTGATCAGCCTTTACAGACATTAATTAGTTCACATATTTATAACAATTTAGTGGTAAGAATATCTGCATGACAAAAAAAGATTTGATATTTATTCCTTTTGAAAAATAATTGTTGAAATTCGCAATATAGGCTCAAGTTTAGAAAGGAACATTTTACCTATACCATCGTAACTGAAAACTATTTTGCAGTTTCTAACCATGGAATCACAGGAATAGGAGACAGCAATAGTAAGCAAAGACTGGGTAATATTATTTGTGTTTCATGATTGATCAAATCATAATCATTCTAATTTAGAGGCATAAATTCTCTACGAAGCCAGAATTTATTTTCTCAAAAGGGGACTGTAGTATGGTGTGTCTATTTATCTTAGTAGATTTAAGTAAACCTGATTTACCAAGAGCATTATATAATCTTTCACTGGAAAGAATCAATCATGTTCTTCAAGGAAAGGGTTTGAGTTGAATATGCCTGTTTCAGCACCATGCCTGGAGTGTAGCAAGCATTTGGGATGTTTATTGAACAAATTAATAAAGTGACTAATGTAAATTATAGTGAGATTTTCTGCAGACATTAATAAAAAAAGATCATTAACAATCCAAAAAGAGTGTTTTTTTTATTTTTTAAAACCAGCCATGTAATTTTGAGACTACTGAGATCTCTTGATTGTGCATCTGACGTGATGCTTCAGATGTAACATCTCTTCTGTCAGCTGCCAAAAGTCACCTATTAAGCCAAGTAAAAACTTCCAAGTATAGACTGGGATAAAGGAAAGAAATTTAGGAGAAAACTACTTCAAAAATTTTCCTAAAAATTTTCTCTTTTTCAGAAAATGAGAATGGATTTAGATTTGTGTGCTTGAGGAGAGGGAATGAAAATCTGAGCAAATACCATTTTGATTCAAAGCAGTAGAAATGAAAAACACAAGGACAGGTGTTTTATCATTCTGTTTGGTTGCATGGTATGCTATTTGTGAAAGCATTGTATATGACACTATTTTAAATCCAGCAATTCTGTTGTCACCTGAACATTTATGGTTTGGATGTAAAGTATAAGTAGTAAATCATACTATTGGTCTATCATCTGGCATTACCTGAAGATCGAAGAGAGAGAACAATTCCATTTACCTCATCCCTGGTAGGAATATTTGTCAGGATGCCTGAAATCTTCATTTCCAACAGGAGAAAGCCACAAAACACTTGTGGTTCTGAAAGCAGCCTGCTGTTAACATGAGTTATGTGAATCTGATCTATAATCTTACCTGACATTTGGAACTCAAATATTTTCCTTATTTCTCCAAAACAATTAAAATATTTAGTCTCACTTCATTTTATGAGACATAAATAGCTATATAAGTACTCTGTAATTACTGTACATTGTAACAAATGACCTCATAAATACATTGTAATGTCCCATGTAATTACATGGTACATCGTGTCTTTGAGATGGCTGCTCTGAGATTGAAAGCCTGCTGGTTTCAGAGATTAATTACTTAGGGCCTAATTTGACAGTTTGCTTGAAGATAGGCCTCTGTTAATAGCCACTTCTGTGGTTTCATAAAAGAAAACTGTTTCTTCACAAGATCTTATTTCCTTATTCACTATAGACCCAGCTGTACATGTTTATGCCTGAATATTGGCCATACCTAAATTTTTCTGTATATAAAAGCAAAAAAGTGAAAAGGGCATGGTTCTGTACAGGAAGAAGTTGATTTGCAATTATATTTCTCCCATCAAACACTATGGCTTATTAATTTAAAAAAATGTTGGGGCCAGGCACAATGGCTCACACCTGTAATCCCAGCACTTTGGGAGGCCGAGGCTAGCGGATCACGAGGTCAGGAGTTCAAGAATAGCCTGGCCAACATGGTGAAACCCCTGTCTCTACTAAAAATACAAAAATTAGCCAGGTGTAGTGGCAGGCTCCTGTAATCCCAGCCACTCAGAAGGTTGAGGCAGGAGAATTGCTTGAACCCAGGAGGCGGACGTTGCAGTGAGCTGAGATGGTGCCACTGCATTCCAGGCTGGGTGACAGAGCAAGACTACATCTCGAAAAAAAAAAAAGAAAAAAGATATTGGAGTATAAGATACTGTAAAAATTATGTCATTTTTTCTCTGATTAAGCATTATACAGCCTATAAACTAATATTTCATTTTGTAAGAGCCCAAATTTGTTTGTCACAATTATTTTATCATGAGTGCATTATTATAATATCCTGAGATCTCAGTGGTTATTCTTGATAAATGCATCTTATCCTATAGTTGCCGTTTTTATATGGCATGAATCGTATTTAAACCTTCTTTCTCTTTGACTCAGGTTGCTTAAATATCTGGTGAAATAAACTTTTCTCAAGTTGTACTACTCACCTTACTGCTCAAATTCTATCTAGTTTCCATGTTCCAAAACACAAAGGAAATAAGAAATAAGTGAACACTGTATTTTCTGCCTTAAATTATATACTGGCCTATTTTCTTGTGCCTTTCTAGGGTGTAATTTTACATATAACTCCCCTGATGTATTTCTATTCCAGCTTTCTTAGGTCTAGTTCCTACATCAAATATATTATATTGCTTTTAGTAGTTTTATTTAGTACAAACGAATAGTCTGAGAAAGGACCTAGTGATCTGAAAGAGTTAATAAGCCCTTCTAAACATCCAGCTTACTTCCAAGGAATGATTTAGGCACTGGACAATTAAGTCTATTGATACTGACAAATTCCAAAATGTATTACTCGTAAAATCACTTTATCATGAACTCTAGGGAACAACCAAATTGCTTTATTGTAATGGAATTTTGTCAAAACGTGAATACCTCCTAGAAATTACATTTCCAGTTTCTAGGACCTAGAAGAAACAAGCCTGGCTACTAGGCTATGCATAGAAAATTATCAGATGAAAAAAATGCTATTTTAAATCCAGGAGCTTGAAAAAAGAAGATGCTAGGTACACACCAAACTCACTGCTTTCTTTTCATGTGTTTTTATTCTTTGAGCTCCACCCCCCTTTTTTTCCTGTAAGCTGGGCTATACTCTGACATTTGGGGATCATTTTCTTAGTCAGTTTAGGAATATTGGGTTGGTTTTGCTTAGTTAGCCAAGAAAGCCCAGCTGGCAGGAAGGATTAATTGATTTTTCTTTATTTTTCTTCCCATAATAGAAACTATATATGGTTACATATCTGAGAACCAACTCGAATAGAGCTGTGGTAATCAGTGGAAAAAGTGATGTTTCTGTGGGTCATTCATCTGAATATGGCAAAATTTACTATTTGAAAAAAACCACCTCAGCCAGCCACGGTGGCTTACACCTGTAATCCCAGCACTTTGGGAGGCCAAGGCGGGCAGATCACCTGAGGTCAGAAGTTCAAGACCAGCCTGCCCAAAATGGCAAAACCCTGTCTCTACTAAACATACAAAAAATTATCCAGGCATGGTGGTGGGCATCTGTAATCCCAGCTACTAAAGAGGCTGAGGCAGGAGAATCACTTGAACCCGGGAGGTGGAGCTTGCAGTGAGCCGAGATCGTGCCACTGCACTCCAGCCTGGGTGAAAAAAGCGAAACTCCGTCTCAAAACAAAAACAAAAACAAAACAAAACAAAAAAACAAATCTTTGCACAATGCTGAATTGTCTTTGAGAAGCAAAAGAACATTTCTCAGAGATTTGTAATCTAATTGTTGCAATCAGATTAAGTATTTATGAAGGTAATTCAGTCACAACCAGAATCACTCCATTTATTTATTTTTATGTCTGTGAAACCCAATCATGTGAGGCCAAAGTGACTTGATTACTTAATTCTTTGAAAACTTACTTCAGTTTTTAATGTCATTTTGTGTTTCAAAACAGTTATCCATACTACTCCTACTGCTAATCATGACAATTGTGACATGGGAAAACTAAAATAAGAGCAAAACTTTGTATTTTGTAGTGTTTTCAATTTTCTAAGCCCTTTCTCATCGATCACCTCTCAATAACTAGGGAGAGATAATGTTGTAATACATACAATTGATGCTGCTATGTAAATAATTTCTACTGTCACTTAGCAAATTAATGAAAAGCTGAGAGTAGAACAATATGCATCCATGTTCATATAGTCCTTGAATATCTTTTATGTGCAGAACACTATTCTGCCTTTCTCTAAATGATTCAGAAATGCACACTACACTTGATCTTAGCCAAAAAGTCAAGAAGCAATAGGAATGCAGCTAGATAGAACATCTAATAAGATTTTCTAAGCACCGCACCTGGTATAAAAATTAAGAAGACCTCCAATATGTTTCTGTACATCTGTGCCTAGGATCTGAGATTCATTTAACATTTGGAGTTAAATTTTTAAATAGATTACTAGTGTTTTTTAAATTTTTATTTTAGTTTCAGGAGTACATGTACAGGTTTGTTATATAGGTAAACTTGTGTCATAGGGACTTGTTGTACAGATTATTTCGTCACCCAGGTACTAAGCCTAGTACTCAATAGTTAATTTTTCTGTTCCTCTCCCTCCTCACACCCTATACCTTCAAGTAGGCCCTGGTGTCTTTTGCCTCCCTTTTTGTGTCCAGGGATCACTAGTGTTTATGGTCCAGAATTAGCATGCAAGTTTGGGGCTACAGTTGAATTAACCTCATCACTAGAGAGATGTCTGCAGGCTACTCTCAGCTGTTGTCCACTTTTCTCCTGATAGAGCTCCGAGCTTCATATTTAAATAACTCAAGAAGTAGTTTTTTATATATTACTTTGAAAGTGTGCAAAATACTAGCCTACCAGACTCTCAAATTATTAGTCTCCACTGGGCTTCCTGTGTCTCTGTGAACAGTCATAGATTGGGGACCTCACAATGAAGGTTTGGAAACCTATTTGACCCTAATTTACTGGTTCAAGTCTCCTGTGCTCCTACAATGAAGCGGGTTGGGTAAGTTATTAGTTTCTCCTTTTTTTTCCTTAGAATTGTGAAGTTTGAGTTGTAAGAATTAGATTAAAGCAGAGAAAAGTGGTGGCATGTCAATTTCCCAAAATCAATTTAAATTTAGCTCAGTTTGGCTAAAAAATATAAAAATGGAACATATAAGAAGTGGAGCATAATTCAGATAACATTTCTTACTGGTGTAAATGATTTTTTTTTAAAAAAACCCTAACTGTGTTGATTGTATACACTTGAAAAAGATCTTGGGGATGAACAGGCATGGAGTTCAGAGCCAGTGGCAGGAGGGTTGTGCCCTAAACCAGAAGAAATGAGGTGATGAATGCTGTCATTCAAAAAGACAGTATCCAGAGAAGTAGAGTGGTAGAAAGCAGTTATGCCTGATAGGGGAGTCAAAAAGACTGAAGAGACATTTCTGGTTGTGAATCAGAAGGCTAGTAGGTTTTGCTGGTTCAGAGTGCTAAAGCAGATAACATGTCTAAGTTCAGAAAGGGTGGTGTATGTTGGAAGGGAAGTCTGCCAGCCTCTGATAGAGTCTCAGAGAAGACAGTCATCGCTGGAGGACTCAGCCTTGCATGTCTTGGAGGGACCTGGCAGATTAACAAAATGAAGGGGGACTCACCCGGAAACAAGGCAGTGTCCCCACCAGAGAAATCCTGTTACAAGAGCTGGGACCCAAATCAAAGTAGATGATTTGATTTGAAGTTGAACAATCTGAGACATTGTCCCAGGTTGGCTTACATTTTTACATAACCAGGGAAAGGATTCTCCCAGAGTAGGTAAAGGAGAGCTTAATCTCTAGGTAAGAGTTCCACCGGCACTTTTACGAGAACCAGGGGCCAGCAGGGCAAAGATAAAGATAAGATTGTTTTACAACTATATAAATGTATTGATGAAGAAATGTTTGTATCATTTTCAAGCTGTTAAATAAAATCACAACAGCTTAGCCTTTATTTTTTTAACAAAGCAACGTTTCTTGCTTCAATTTAAGACATCTTCATAAAATTGTATTTAAAATCAAATATTACCCAACGTGTACTTAAACATACTTTATTATTGCACAAATATTTACTTCAAACTTTGCATAGTAATGTCAGAGTTTTCCCTCTGGAAATGTATCACACTGATACATTTTGTCTAACAGTTGTCTACATGAAATTACGGATCTCAGCTTTAGTATTCTACCCAAATTTCTAACTTCCCTTAATACAAGAAATTATATATTTATAATGCTAAACTTAAAAATATGTCAAATCAACAAAAATAGAATATAAGAGTAGGAAAAAATATGGGCCTTTATTATATCATATTGATATTTTATCAAATCCATGCTCGGTTAGTAAAATAAGTTTATAGGTTTACATAGTTTATAAAAAGACAAAATTGTTAATGAAAATTGTTTACAAATACACATAATAGAATTTTTTCATAGATATTTATGTTCTAGCTTGAAATTCAGTTAGATGTTTTCAGGATCTATAGAAATATTTACCAAGTATTTAGATAGATACTGTAAGTTAAACATTAAATGTTGCTATTTTGTAATTTTGAGATTATGAGTTAACATTTGTTCTGAATGATGAAATTTGAAAACTGCCCTTTCCAACATTAAACAGAATGATTCCATATGGGTAATCTTTGTTTCTATATCCTCTGAGTGTTTCCATTTGTTGAATATCTGGTAGGTAAGTCCAGTGGTTTTTTTTTTTCTTTTGGAAAGTGGATTATTTTTCAGAAAACCTTATCTATGTAAATGCATTATTATCTACCGTGTTGCCTATGTCAGAAACCTGTCATTCCTGATGACTTGTCCTCCTTTGCATTTGACATTCAATAATTCACCAAATCCTGTCAAGTCTACCTCCAAAAATATATATGGGATTTTTTATTTTGCTGTATCCCAAGGTTTCTTCACTACCCACGCCCGGAGGTTCTATTTGGTACAGTAAGAAATGTGAATGGTACCCTGCACAGAGGAAGTTGCTCAATAAATATTCATAGAATAGAAGTTACAAAAGTGTTGCTAGACAATTTCTCTCTCTCAGTGCTCCTTTCTGTTCACAGTGGAAACAAATGTTCAATTGTTGGGTCAGTGCACAAATAAGTAGGTCCATATTCTTGGCATTGCTACTGTACATGGTCTTGCTTCCTTCCTTCCTTCCTTCCTGCTGTTTTCCACTTCTGCTTTTCTTTATTCTTCCTACCTGGCACCCTCACAATCTTTCAATCTCTCAATCTCTGGATCTCTGGACCTCACTGTCACTCTCTCTTTTTCTCTTTCCCTTTTCCTCCCAGTTTCCCTTAAAGTAGTTCTGATTTACTACATAAATATTATGTGCCGGCACTCTGATGAAACTTTCACAGGTTCTCATTGTTTCCTTTCATTTGTACCATAACCCTATGAGGGAGGGACTGCTATTAGCTCATACTGCTGATGAGAAAACTCAGTCTCTGAAGGCTTATGTTGCAAATTCAGGGTCACACACAGACCAGAAAGGTAACTGAGATGGGTGTGAGCAGTGTGAGAGTAGAGGCTGGGGCGCCAGTTAGCTATGGCAATATTCTGGGCAATAGACAAATCAAGGTCGGAATTAGGGTAGTGTCAGAGGAAATATACATAACTGGGCAGAAAAGGGATTCAGTGAAAATAACTTCTTTCAAAGTACTGATGGGCACACTTTAATGAAAACCCTCAGGGCCTCATGCATACTGGGAACATATTTTACTCTGAAAGCAACTTCCTGTGAGATTCAAGTCACCAGAAGTCCAAAACTGATTTTAAATTAGTTTTCAAGATTCGTAGATTCCTGCTATGTTCCAGCCAAGGCATTCTTATTTGCTGCAAGGACTTTCAGAGTGCCCTTCATAGCTTTCTATGGGAATTCCATCTAGATAAAACCATCTTTTTTAAAAAAGGCTTTTTGCTAGAGTAACTGACTGTGTTTGACGAGGATCAAAATGGGTTTGTCTTCACCTGAAGGTCACTCTGGAGAGAGTAAGGCAGAATGTCAGTGTGCAGTGGGAGATGTGGAGTTAAAAATATGATAAGTTTATGAAATGTGGCTTCTGAGAAAAATTGGAGTGGTGGGCTTATCAACCTCTTTTCCTGTTTCCTCACTTACTACTCTTATACGTCTACAGTGGAGAAAACAGAAAGCAATGTTTTAATGGATCCCAGGAAAAGGCTAACACCACATCATTGAATTGGACATGACTATCCCAGGCAGTGTGGAGATTGGCCAGTGACACCCTTTGTTTTAAATCAATTAACTCTTTTCCATCAGGTTTACTTGGCAAATAATGTTTATGGTGATCAAAGAGGGGGTGGAGGAATTAGAGGAAGCTAAATTTTGTAGTTCTTATTTTTTCCCAAATATGAAGAAAACTGAAATTATTCCTTGATTCGGATAGAACACTGCAAGTGATAAGGATTAATTTCTCCCTCTCAAGTAATAAAAGGACCAAAAGTCAAGTCACAGCTACTAGAACTGATTTTTCAAAAGTCAAAGGTCATGTGTTAAGTACTTTTAATAAAAATCATTGCCAGGGTTGCCTATGAAAGCTAGGTTGTTTTACAAAAATGTTCCCGTAACAGCGACAGCTTTTGGTGGCTTGCTGAGGGAATGGGAAATGAAGTCTGAACTACTGGGCAGTGGCAAAATAGGTCTCATATAGAAAATAAGGTGCCTTATACCATTAAATAAGAAAAGAATGCCTGAATGCTTTCATTTAACTTCCTAAAACACAATATAATTTGGAGCCTCCAGCTGTATCATCTACTAAAGAACCTAAGAAGAAAGAATTTAACTACCAGAGTCTTTGTAATCTGCTGACGCTTGAAGTCAATGAGAAAGCACAAAAGATGCTAATAAACTTAGCTGCTACCTACAGATGAGGATGAATAAAACTGATAATAATCACTTCCAAAGATAAATAATAACCATTCAGGGGGTTTCACTCCTGGTGTGTTGAGAGTATAACTGATTATATTAATTAATTACTGCTTGGCATCGATATTAAGGTATTGGCTATGTGGGAATAATTTAAGCGATCACTGGAAATCCTCAAATGTGATAAAGAAAAATTGTCAAAAACTATTACTTATGTAATCATTAGTATAATTAAGTTCTCCAGGCTTATCAAGTGATTTACACTTGGTAGACATACTAAGCACAATTGTTCTCTCTTTTACAGTATGTACATGGAGATTCAGATCACTTATTAGACTCATAGGTGGGGATGGTGGCTCACTCCTGTAATCCTAGAACTTTGGGAGGGTGAGCGGGTGGATCCTTTGAGCCTAGGAGTTCAAGACCAACCTGGACAACATGACAAGACCCTGTCTCTACAAAAAATACAAAAAGTATTTAGCCGGACTATGTGGCTCCTGCCTGTAGTCCCACAGGAGGTGGAAGGATCACTTGAGTCTGAGAGGTGTAGGCTGCAGTGAGCCCTGATTGCACCACTGCACTCCAGCCTGGATGACACAGAGAGACCCTGACTCAAAAAAAAAAAAAAAAAAAAAAGAGTCTTGCAGAAGGTCACTCAGCAAAGTCACAGCAAAACAATAATTGGAAATTAAAAGGTTCTAATTCTTGTTCTAAGGTTTAATATTTACATTTGTATTTTCCTTTTCAACTTGAATTTATTTTTGACTTTAAAAACAGCTGTAGTCTTCAGAAGGTGGCCCTCCTTGACTTTCCAAGGGCTTTGTATGGGAAAGCTTCTTGGATGTATTTTAAAAGAATAATTTAAATTCAAGTTTTTAAAGAGAATAGTTAATAGGAGAAATTAGATGAGTATAATTGCCAAGTAGAGTCCCTGTGATTACTTATTTTAGTGTGAAATAATGAAAGGAACATTAGACCCCACAGTTGGGAAGTCTTCCATTGATAGTGCCAGGTGACCTTGGGCCTATCCTTCTTTTAACTGTGTCCCAATTTCCTTCTTTGTAAAATCATCAATGGTGATAATATCTGCCATTTCACCACTCACCACTAAGATGAGTAGTGAAACATAAACCATGACTATTCTTTTAATTCTGGTTTTCTTTCCTAGTTTCTAAAACACTGGGGAGTAAAGAATATGTCCACACATGTGCACCTACATGTATGAATGGTGGGGAAGAAGGGCATAGATGGACTTGTGTGTATTTAAGGCTATGAGTTCTTTGCAGCCAGGGATTCTACACTATTATTTTATGCATTATTTTATCTCCCAAATAACTTAGCCAAATGCCTTAAATGAACACATTAATCCAGCCTTCTCTCTCTTTTGCATGGTCTGAAAAATTTTGTAATGTTTTTCCCAATCTACCTTTCCTTTTCCTTATTCTATATATCCTTTGCTTTAGCCACTAAGAGACTACATGAGCTTTCCCTGAAGATGCTTGACATTGTCCTTACACCTTGAGCTTGTTCTTGATATTTCCTGTTTTAAATACCATTCCCAACCCCTCCATGAACTCCAAATCACACTTGAAGGATGAGTTCCTTGTAAAGTCCTTTTGGTCATATGACATAGAATTAATCACTCTTGGACATTCTACTATAAACCTTAGCATCTTGTTTTTTCATTATTAGTTTATATGTCTCTTTCCTCAGCCAGAATGGGTAAACCATGACTTATTTACATGTTTACCACATCAAGAATGTAGTTGATACATGTTGAATGAGTAACAACTAAATGAATTAGACTCTCAGCCTCTTGAACTTCTCATAGGAGGCAATATTAAGCAGAAAAGAATGTCCTCCTTTTGACTCATGTCATCTCAGTTAAAATTCTGCCTATTGTTGGATACATGTCTATGTTATTTAACCATTCTTGTCCCAGTTTACCTGATTTTACAAAGGTCATAGCAATAGACCTTAACTCACAGAGTCATAATGAGCATAAAAATATAAATAATGCAGAGTGCTTAGACCATTGCCAGGTCTAAAGTAAGTGCAAAACATATGTTAACAAATAGTAGTTAAGAGTGGTGCTTAATTTATCACACTTAAAGAATAGTGGAAACAAAGTAAAGGATCTCAGTGTGATAGTATTTTGAATATATTCTACCAACTTAATCAGATCAATTGTATGTAACTAGATTCCTCTGAAATTAGTAAAAGATTTTTCTTATATAAGTACAGTTGATCCTCATTATTTACAGATTCTGTAGTTGTAAAGTTGCCTGCCTGCTTGCTAAAATTTATTTGCAACTCAAATCAATATCCTTGGTGCTTTGTGGTTATGCTTAGAGCAGGGTAAAATTTGAGTTGCCAAATGTCCACGTTCCCAGCTGAGGTTGAACAAAGAGATGCTCTGTCTTCTTGTTTTAGCCCTCATACTGTAAACAAGCACCCTTTCTGAGGTCCATTTGGTGCCATGTTTTTTGTATTTCTGTGCTTTTGGTTGGTGATTTTTCTGTTTAAAATGATCCCAGAGTGGAGTGCTGAAGCACTGTCCAGTGTTCCTAAGAGCAAGAAGGCTGTGATCTGCCTTATTTCTGGCATTAAAGTTCAAAGTTAAAGAGTTGACAATACTGTCATATTAAATAAGGTATCATTAAATAGAAACACACATAAAACAAGGTTGTGTGCCCATCAGTTGACAAAAATATTGTAACCAGAGGCTTGAAGGAACCTAAACCTGTATTTCCCCTAGGAGCAATATTTCAGTATTCTCAAATTCAGTGCTGGGGTGAGGGCAGCTATACAGAAAATAACAAAGTAAGTTACTCAGCAAGTAAGTGCAAATTTAGATTATATTTTTTTCTTCTCTCAGAGAAACTTATTTGCAGAGCACCAGCTAATTTGTAGTAGATCTGGAAGAAGGAGCTTGGATTTCTATCTCCCTGGAGAGCCTAGCTCTGCCTCTGCTCCATGACTGAAGCGGGGACAGGGAGGTCCTGGACAAATCCATTATTTGACGTTGGTTCTGGATTCTTTCTCTTTCTTTCTTTCTTTCTTTCTTTCTTTCTTTCTTTCTTTCTTTCTTTCTTTCTTTTCACTCTTTCTTTTCTTTTTCTTTTTCTTCCTTTCCTGTCCTTTCCTTCTTTCTTTCTTTCCTTCCTTCCTTCCTTCCTTCCTACCTACCTACTTTCTTTCTTTCTTTCTTTCTTTCTTTCTTTCTTTCTTTCTTTCTTTCTTTCTTTCTGTCTCTCTCTCTCTCTCTCTCTGTCTCTCTCTCTCTCTCTCTCTGTCTCTCTCTCTTTCTTTCTTTCTTTCATTCTTTCTTTCTCTCTTTCTTTTTCCGAGATGGAGTTTTGCTCTTGTTGCCCAGGCTGGAGTGCAATGGTGTGATCTCGGCCCATTGCAACCTCCACCTTCCGGGTTCAAGCGATTCTCCTGTCTCAGCCTCCCAAGTAGGTGGGATTACAGGCATGCGCTACCACGCCTGACTAATTTTGTATTTTTAGTAGAGATGGGGTTTCTCCATGCTGGTCAGGCTGGTCTCGAACTCCTGACCACAGGTGATCCATCTGCCTCGGCCTCCCAAAGTGCTGGGATTACAGGTGTGAGCCACTGCACCCGGCTGTGTCTGGATTCTTTCTAACAGCCTGTAATTTGTTTCTACCACCTCAAAACAACAACAAAAAAACAAACAAAAAACCTCTGTGTGCTTATTTTAAAACTTAATTTAAATATTTTCAGAGTATTACATGCACATTATTTTTTAAGTTAAATAATACTAACAAGCCTATAACAAAAACAAATAGGCTCTTTCTTTCCCCTCCCCAAACCCTGCCTCCATTCCCTAAAGACTGCCTTTTTTTTTTTTCTGACATTTACCTTTATGTTTCTCAGTAATCTACTTATTTAGATGTCTCTTAGTTTACCAGTTTTAATTCATAATTTGTAGATATCATCTACTGGTTTATTTTTATGTCAGGATTTGGTGCTGACACACTTCCATCCTCATTTTCTTCTCCAATCTTTTCTCTTTTTTCTACTGCTGCTTCTCCTCCTCTTCCTTCTTTTGTTGAGGTGTAATTAAAATAAATGAAATTATACATCTTAAGTGTTCAGTCTCATGAATATACTAGTATTCTAGGGCTGCCATAATAAATACTGCAGACTGGGTGGCTTAAAAAACAGGCATTTATTTTCTCACAGTTAGTGAAGCTAGAAGTCCAAGATCAATGTGTTGGCAGATTTGGTTTCTTCTGAGGCCTCGCTCACTTGGCTTATAGATGGCTACCTTCTTCTTGTGTCTTCACGTGGTTTTTCTCTGTGCATATCTGTGTCCTTATTTTCTTTTAGAGACACCAATCATGTCATATTTAAGACCTACCCTCGTGAACTAATTTAAACTTCATTACCTCCTTCAAGGACTTATCTCCAAATTCAGTCAGATTCTTCTAAGATACAGGAGTAATAACTTCAATATATGACTCTTGGTGGGCAAAATTCAGCCCATAAATATGTATTTTGACAATTGTATCCATCTGAGTAACAAACATGACATCAATACGCAGATTTCCATCACCCCAAAAAGTCTCCTGGTACCCATTTCCAATCAAAACCCAGAACAACTATTTAGACTATTCTGACTTCGAATACTGTAGATTAGTTTTGCCTATTCTTTAACTTCACATAAATGGAATTAAACAGTATGTACTCTTTCGAGTCTGGTTTTTCATCATATTATATCTTTTATCACATTACAATTTTCTTCATTGTCTTCAATGCTGTTTGTTGTGTTTTAAATATTTTTTTTTCAGACTGCACTCTTTTCCTGGAACACATCTTTCATTAGCTTCCTGTTAAGGAAAACACAAATAGATATCTTAGAAACCATGTATATCTGAAATATCCCTATACTGTCCTTAGCATATATTCTTATACTTGTGTTATATTATCCTTATGCTTGCTTATTAGACTAGACATTAAATTCTAGACTTAAAATCCTAGATTAGAATTGTATGAGTCATGTTCTATTGTTTTCTAATATCGAGTGTTGTTGAGAAATCTGATGCCATTCTTACTGTTGATCATGTTTTATGTGACCTGCTTTTTTCCCCTTCGTTCTGGAAACTTGTGGATCCCCTCCCCACTCTCCATGAGGCTCTAGTATTTTACAGCAATGTGCCTTGAAATGGATCTGTTTTGCATTTATTTTGTTTAATATTCCACAATCTTTTTCAGACTAGAGTCTCAAGTATTCCAGTTTTGTAAAGTTTTATTGGGAAAGGGGTCGTTTTATCATTTTTGCTAATTTTCTACCTTTTATTTTTCCTGCTTTTTTATTCTCTCCTCAGGGATGTTGGAAATTGAGAACCAAATCTCTAATTTGTTACCTTTTCTCTCCCATTTCATGTGATAATTTATTCCCACTGAATTTTGAGAGATTTCTTTTAATTCATCTTCCAACTTATTTATTGAATATTTAATTTGTGCAATCAAATTATATTTGTAGTAAGTTTCTAAAAATCTTTCAGTATTCTTGTGTTTTTATCCTGTTGATGGATGGATTATCATTTCTTAGATTACCAGGGTATTAATGACATCTTTTTGGATTTCATTCTTTGCATTACTGATGTTTCCTTCAGGTGCTGTTATCTTCTTATGTATTATTTTTTCCACTTTCCTTTATGCAAAGGGCCTTCTTTGATGTCTGGTAATCTTAAATTGTCAGTTTACATTAAAATGAAGTATGAAAAAGCTGATTTTAAACTACAAATTTTAGCACTTGAGTTGGACTTATTAAGTAGTGAAATGGGAGAATTACTTGACCCCCCTTGCAGGATATGTGACACCGGTGTGGCCTGTCTGTTTGGCTGCTGCACCCTCAAACCCCTTATGGGACAGGGAGCATGCAGACAGGCAGGAGCTAGGGTGAGCACTTTTGGTCTCTGAGCCCACAGTAGCATCTAGGGGTGGCTGTCTGTGACTCCCAAAGCCCCAGTGAGTGTGCTACAGTGCTCTTTCAGCTTTGCCATCTGCAGACAGCTTAAGTGTTAACCAGCTCAGTTCCTTCTTGGTACCTGGGTTCTTGTCCAGCATCCAGGAAGAATCAGGTCACATGAAAAAATTGAAGGATGGTAAATGTGGGGGATTTTATTGCCAGATGGAGGTGGCTCTCAGCAGGATGGATGGGGAGCTAGAAAGGGGGTAGAGTGGGAAGATGATCTTCCCCTGGAGTTTGGTGGTCCCATGGCTGATCTCCTATCTGACTATCCCCAGCTGAACTCCTCTCAATGTTCAGATGCTCCTTCTCTTCTCTTCTTTTCTGCCACACTGCTCTTCTGTTCCTCTCCTCTTCTGCTAGTCTGCTCATTTGCTTGTGGAGCCTGGGGTTTGGGGTTAATATAGGTACAGGATAGGGGGACACGGCAGGCCAAAAGGCAACATTTGGGTGTGAAAACAGGAATGACTGTTCCCATTTAGGGCTGTGGGTTTCCAGGCTTGAGGGTGGGGCCTTTTGCCAGAGAACCACCTTCTTTTACCCAGTATTTCCATGTCTCCTGTCCATATCAGTAGGAGCCTCATTGTTGGGGAATTGATCAGGGATATGACTGTTTTTTTTTTTCTCTAGGGCAAAGATAATAATTTTCTCTAGAGAAGGATTATATGATATTCTACCCAAGAAGCATATACCTGGTTGCCATTGCTCTAGGTATCATATGAAGGAAGAAGACATGGGTAGCTCATATCTTTGATTTACTTACTCTTGCCTACATCCCTGTTCTCTCCTGTGTTTAATATCTCTGAATCTTTGGCCTCTGAGTTGAATATCCCCAGAGGATAAAGCTACCAACACCTCCAAGGTCAGGGAGGGTTAGTAGCCTGGTTTTACTGGGTATAGGTAGAAACCTGATCTGAATGACTTTCAGTCCTTCCCCTCTTTCAGGACTATGCTTGGAAGTCCTACCTTCCAAGTTACATAAGCAGGAACAATGTCTAGGAATCCCTGACTTTTGTCGTGCTTTTCATTGCCTTGTTTTTTGTTACTGTCTGTTAAGAAGGTATTTAGTTTTCCGGCTCTCTTCTTTGGCTCAGTCACCCTATGATATGGTTTGGCTGTGTCCCCACCTAAATCTCATCGTGAATTGTAGCTCCCATAATTCCTACCTGTCATGGGAGGGACCCGTTGGGAGGTAATTGAATCATGGGGGCAGGTCTTTCCTGTGCTGTTCTCATGACAGTAAATAAGTCTCATGAGATCTGAGAGTTTTATAAAGGGGAGTTCCCCTACACATGTTCCCTTGCCTGCTGCCATGTAAGACATGTCTTTGCTTCTCCTTTGCCCTCTGCCATGATTGTGAGGCTTCTCAGCTATGTGGAACTGTGAGTCCATTAAACCTCTTTTTCTTTATAAATTACCCAGTCTCAAGTATGTCTTTAATTAGCAGTGTGAGAACAGACTAATCCACCATAGCTCCCTCCGATTTGCACCTTCCAAATATTAGTTGACATCTCTCATGCAATATAGCCTTATTCTCTATTGTTTTATGGCTTTATACCATTTAGAATATTTTACTGTCATTTTAGCAGCGTATGCAAAGGAGAGGTGATAATGCATTCAATCAATCAAAGGAAATGTGTATTTTTGTTAAAACCAGACAAATAAGAATGCTGTCAGATTATAAGAACAAATTTAATTTGTCTCTAAGTGGCAATCGCTAACACTTCTTGCTTCTCTGCTTTCTTCACACTTATGTTTGGGTTACTTCTTTGACCCTGTCCCATTGTCCTTTCTTTCTTCAATGTTTTAATTTACATCTATTATTTTACAGAGTATCAAAGTTAGCTGGCTGCCTCCTCCATCAGGAACACAAAATGGATTTATTACCGGCTATAAAATTCGACACAGAAAGACGACCCGCAGGGGTGAGATGGAAACACTGGAGCCAAACAACCTCTGGTACCTATTCACAGGTCAGTGTTCACATGGTGTAGTCTTGCAAGGTTTTGATGAATTAAATGCTTTAGGAGTAAAATATAGTCTCACTCCAAAGGAACGTTGATTTTCTTCCTGGCATCCTGGCAGGTGACATCTATTGGCTGGAACAAGAACAACCTTTATATTTTTAACTTTATATTCTCTATAATGTTTTCACTATATATTTCTCTCTGGATCATCGTCTTAATACATGTATCATAAAATTTTTATTCATACTAGTTTCTCAGCATTGCTGATTCAACAAAAGCATCTGTTATCTAAAAACTTAACATTTTAACCAGTAACTTGTAAAAGTCATCTAATGAAATTGTTCCAATTTCAATCACTTTGATTCCCCTCTACCAATATTCAGGGGTGAGAATGGGTTGAAAACTGAAGAAAAGGGTAGATTGTAAAATAAAGAGAGAGATTATTCTACCTTCTGCCAATATAAAGTAAATTCACTTATGCAGCAATATTGATAGAATTCAGAGTAGATCAAACTTCTCTATGAAAACTGGACCCAGTTTGCATGTAAAGAATATATTTTTTTTAATTTTATAAAATAATCATGTATTTAATAACTACAACCTTTAATTCACAACAGCTCAGGTTCCTAGAAAACAGAAAGAGGCAAGGCTTTCAACGTAATACCTTTAAAGTTATAAGTTCAGGAAAACAAGAAGGTGAGAATGAGGAAAGCAATCCAGGGAAGAAGAGAAAACAGATAATGGTGGTACATTATCCATCTGTGGTGGCCACAACTTCGGGGCAAACACAGCACTTGCTAGGTCTCCTGGGTGTCTCTTGAGAAGCCGCATGAACTGTCTCTCAGTCCATGGATAGAAGGTGTGAGCAGTTGCTCTCTTGTTTCTCACTGGTTGAGTTCACCAACAGCTTACTGATTACTCTCCACCTCCCAGGCAGTCCCCAGTGAAGCCAGAGCTTCTGATGACTCTGCAGACACATAGGTGTCTTTTTGTCAATCAGCATTTTATGTGATGGTGGCTTGGGCTAGGGTATGATCAGAGCTCAGAGCTTTTCAAACCTAGGAATATCTTGAGCTACTGCCAGAAACTTGGCAAGCAAAGCATATAGAATGGCTTATGACACAGCTGGGTAGATGAAGTTGAGCGACTCTGAAGTGGCACATAAACTGGGTCAGGACAGCATACAAACCATAAAGCACATGACTTACAATTTATAGATGAGGTAAACTACCATTGCAAGTGAGAAAAAAGAAAGTAATCCCTTATGTATTCCTTTTCTCTACGCCAGATACTCAGCGAATTTCTATTTGAAATCATGGCTCACACATTATAAGCTTCTTGTTCAGCCTACACTCAGAGACTTGAAAGTAACTTGTTTATTTATTTTTTCTTCTTTTCTCTCAGGTTGTCTTTTATGCCTATATAATTTTAGCATAATGGCCAGAGCACTTCCGAAGTAGATTGCCAAAAATCATGTTTTAAATATGGACAAAATCTCTGAGGCAGGGAATGGTTGAATCTAACAGAAAGTTTAACATTTACCATACCATTTTAAAAGATTTTGAAAAGCCAATATCCTATGTTTTTCTTTTTCCCCTGACAAAATAATGGGGAAGATGGTAAAAATAATCAAAGTGAGGAACATGTGTTCATTAGGATATTTGGTACAATATGACTTTTACTTTGAAAGAAATCACCAAAATTGAAAAATCTTGCTAAAAATATTTTAGTATGGATTCTAAGATTTAATATTAGAGTAGAAGAGACACTAAGGATAATTTAATCCAAGCTCTTCCAGACATAGAGATTTGAAGCCTCAAAACTTTATCATCATTGCTTTTGCTTCTCAAATGATAAACATTGAGAATATAAAATTAATTTCTTACTATAAAATAATTAACTAAAGGATTAATATTCCAATAAAAAGCTAATGATTGGATGTTCAATTCACAGAACTATACACAGCCAATAAAGATGATAAAATGTTCAATCTCATTAGCAAATAGAGAAATGCAAATTAAAATAAAAATGAGTTAGCATTTTTCTTTGATTAAAGTAATAAAGATAAAAATAAATGAGGGCATCCCATTCTGGAAAGCATATGAGAAATGTAAACTCTCATATACTGCTTGTGGGACAGAAAATGTCTATAACCCTTCTGGAAAGCAATGTGTATATATATATATATATATATATATATATATATATATGTATTTTATACAGAGGTATATACATGTGTATGTGGATGTATGTCTGTACATATAATTTTCTTTTCATAAAGATATGACCCAGGTTTCCAAATTCTAAGAGTTTATCCTAGGAAGCAATCATATTTTTGCAAAGTTTTTAGCTAGATGCATATTGTCATATTATTTTAATAGCTAATAATGTTTTTGAAAACCTAAATATCCAACTATAGGAAGTTACCTAGAAAATTCAGACACAGTTGTATCTTGGAATACTATATGTCTAATTTAAATGAAATAGTGTAAAAATGTTAAACCATATGTAAATTATGATTATTTAAAACATAGTAAGCAAATACCCCAGTTTTAAGTCAGTATTAGTACAAGAGCTCGTATTTATTAAAAAAAGCATTCACATAAAAATATTTAGAATAATATATATCCCAAATTGTTGATCGTGAATATTGCTTACTTTGTAACAACAATATGATATGTATTTTTAATTGCATATGCAAAATGAAAAACAATAAGTTAAAAATATTACAATTTTTGCTTTCAAAAATTGAAGATTTCTTCCCACTAATGCTAACTCAATATCATCTGAATGGCTTAGAAAGCAGTGGTCCAGAAAACAAATGAAGAATAGTAGCCTCATGGCCAGTAGAATTTGCTAGCGTTAATTGCTTAGTCCTTATGAGTTATTTTGGCAAATGGAAGTTAACACATTCAGTTTAGTATTTTCAAACCAAGATTCTGACTCCCTAAATAACACATTTAGGACTTTCCCTCTGTTTAAGGTAAAATCATTGAAAAAACGCAGTGCAGCAACTATTAGCTTTCTCACCAGCAGAGACCCAAAACAAAATACCACGAATTTCGTAACTTGAAAGAATAGACATTTATTCTCATAGTTCAGGAGGCCAGAAGTCTGACATTAAGGTGTTGGTAGGTTCAGCTCCCTCTGTAGGCTCTGAGGGAGAACCCATCCCACAAGTCTTTCCTAACTGCTGGGGTTAACGGCAGTGCCTGGTCTTCCTTGGCTTGTAGGTGCATTGCTCTAATCTCTGCCTCCATCTTTTTATACTTTCCTCTCTGTGTTCTCTCCTCTTCCTTTTTTATTTGTTTTGTTTTTTTGAGACAGGGTTTTTCTCTCTTACCCAGGCTGGAGTACCGTGGCATGATCATAGTTTACTGCAGACTTGACCTTCTGGACTCAAGTGATCCTCCTGCCTCGGCCTACGGAGCAGCTGGGACTATAGGTGTGTTTCACCACACCCAGCTAATTTTTTAAATTTTTCGTAGAGACAAGGTCTTGCTTTGTTGCCCAGGCTGGTCTCAAACTCCTGGCCTCAAGTCATTCTCCCTCCACAGCCTCCCAAAGTGCTAGGATTATAGGCATAAGACACTGTGCCTGGCCTCTCTCCTCTTCCAATTAGGACATTAGAGATAGAGCCCACTTGAAATCCAGGATGACTTCATCTTGAGATCATCAACTAATTATAACTGTAAAGACCCTATTTCCAAATAAGGTCACATGCTGATCCTTCAGACATGCATGAATTCTAGGGGGATACCATTCAAACTACTATAGACTCCTTTTTTAATTTTTCCTCTCAAGGACAATCATTTTGAATTGTATCTTCTAATAAACTTTACTTACTCAAAAATAAATAATTCAGTTCTACATTTTCATTCATCTAAAATATGTGTGACAATTAGAACTTCTAATCAGCATGAGGTAACCCATCACCACTCTGGTTTATTATCATTCCAGCCAAAAGCAAAGTGAGATGAATTAATTAGTTATTAGGAACAGCTCACAAATGCCCATTTGCATCTTTATAGAGCTGTAAGAATTTGGATCCAAAATGTGTAGGCTTTATTCATATTGTTACATCTTGATTTCATGAGTTATAATAAAGCATTTAGGAATGCAAACAAAATATGAGCAGTTATATGTGCGACTATGCCTGAGATTTACTGCAAACGTGTGTGTGTATATATATATATATATGTGTGTGTATATATATATATATACGTGTATATGTACGTGTGTGTGTATATATATATATATATATATACTCTTTCTAAATTTGAACTAAAGCAATAAAAAGAGTTAATGAACAGCATCATATACTTAAAATTTTTTTGAATAGCTTTGGAAAATCCTTCCCTCCTCTCCCCTGCTCTGTGACTGGGCTACAGAAACACCTGTTGCATTGCTAGACATTATGGGAATATATGTCTTCAGTGCTACAAAACATTAAGGAACCAGGGAGCGCTACACACTTGTAGATTGGCTTTGGTTTAGACATGTCCCCAGGATATATCTAGCACTTACACACTTTGTTGCAAGCAGAAGTAATTGATTTTCCATATAAATCTACAGCACTGTAAAATGTAAAGGATTTGATCCTATGATTTTAATGCCTATAAGATACATGGATTAATTGATTTGGCTGTTTAAAAAATTGGAAATTTCAGAATGCTCCATTTGTATGTTATAAATATTCAGGTGTAGATATTCAAATTTTTTTTTACAATCTTCTATTTGTTAGGTGTTTTTTGTGTGTATGTGTTTTTTTAATGAGAATAATGAGACATCTGCAATAACAAAGTAATTCAGAGTTACAACAAGAATTGAAATCACTGCTATCAGGTTTATTGTGAGAACCCACGTCAACTAAATTTTAAAACATTTTTAATTTTTGACTGTTGTTCAGGGAAGGTTGTTTGAATTGAATTTAAGAGTTTTCTTGTGTTCCACTGTCAACATATAATAAACATCTTTATTATATAATAAACATCTTTATTATATAATAAACATCTTTATTATTATAAATAATAATAATAATAAAGATGCATTGATAGTTTATGGACTGAAAAATTGAAACAATAGCATAGCAATTTTATAACAGGGCTAACATTGGGGAAATTGTGTTGTTTGAATAATATGCCATCTCTTACTAGAAGGTCTAAAAATTAGAAATAGAACATAAGAATTACAAAGCTTGAGGACACTTAGCATTCAGGATAGAAACCTGCAGAGATAATCAACTTTCAACAACTGAATTTTTTACAGCTACGAAAAGCATTGCTACTTACACCGTACTACCTTTACAATAAAGGTATACTTAGAAGCATCTAGGACACACACACACACACACATTGAGATTGAAGTTTATGATCCTGACAAACATAGCAGGAAACACAGAATTCGTCTCATCCAAACTGGTTTGGTTTTATTTTATTTATTTATTTATTTATTTATTTATTTATTTATTTATTTATTTTTTGAGATGGAGTTTCACTCTTATTGCCCAGGCTGGAGTGCAATGGTGCAGTCTCGGCTCACTGCAACCTCCGCCTCCCAGGTTCAAGTGATTCTCCTGCCTCAGCCTCACCAGTAGCTGGGATTACAGGCATGCACCACCACACCCGGCTAATTTTTTGTATTTTTAGTAGAGACGAGGTTTCGCCATGTTGGCCGGGCTGGTCTCGAACTCCTGACCTCAGGTGATCCACTCTCCTTGGCCTCCCAAAGTGCTGAGATTGCAGGCGTGAGCCACCGCGCCCGGCCATACTGCTTATTTTACAGAAGAAATAACTGAGGTCTGGAGGGTGATATGGCTAAGGTCCTCCACTAGTTAAGGAGATGATCCCAGGTGAATTGTGTGTTGTCTAACTCCTCATTATGTGCTCCTTTCACTATGCATGTTGTCATCTTTAGTTCACTTTATTGTGAGTGACTAAGGCTGTTATATAACTTTGTAAAAGATAACTAACATTAAAAACAATGTTTAACATTTACAACAATAATAGCCATATTATTACTTACTGAACTCAAATCATTCACTATGCTAAAAGCTATATGTGTGTTTTCCATTTTAATCTTTATGACAGTTTTTATTTATGTATCCCCATTTTATGGATGAGGGCATGGAAGTAAACAAAGAGGCCTGGTTTTTCATGGTCAACCAGCTAATAAGTAACAGAATGAAAATTCAAACCTAATACTGCCTGAATAGAAAACCTATATTCTTACCTCTTAAACTGTAAATAATGTGTTTCTCACCGTAGGCAATGCATTCGTGATTGTATCAGTATTAAAAGGGATAGGAGAAAAACACAAGGATGGAAAAAGATGTCTATTGGACAATAAAACTTAAAGATTACCATACAGTGGGTAAGGCGCGGTGGCTCATGCCTGTAATCCCAGCACTTTGGGAGGCCGAGGCAGGCGGATCAGGAGGTCAAGAGATCGAGACCATCCTGTCTAACACGGTGAAACGCTGTCTCTGCTAAAAATACAAAAAGAAAAAAAAAAAAGAAAAAAGAAAAAAAAAATTAGCCTGGTGTGGTGGCGGGCGTCTGTAGTCCCGGCTACTCAGGAGGCTGAGGCAGGAGAATGGCATGAATCCGGGAGATGGAGCTTGCAGTGAGCCAAGATTGCACCACTGCACTCCAGCCTGGGCGACAGAGCCAAACTCTGTCTCAAAAAAAAAAAAAAAGAAAAGAAAAGAAAAAGAAAAAGATTACCATACAGCTACAGGAGCTGACTAACTCTAGAACAGATTAAATAAAAGCTTTCCTGGCCAAATTATTTAAATTTTTAAAAATATTCCTATTATCCCAGTTCAGGAACTAGATCTAAGATAACAGCTTTTCAAAATATACATACAAAAAAAAGCTTTTAATTGGCCGGGCGCGGTAACTTAAGCCTGAATCCCAGCATTTTGGGAGACCGAGGTGGGCAGATCAGGAGGTCAGGAGATCGAGAAACCCCATCTTTACTAAAAATACAAAAAATTAGCCGGGCGTCGTGGCAGGCGCCTGTAATCCCAGCTACTCGGGAGGCTGAGGCGGGAGAATGGCTTGAACCGGGGAGGCGGAGCTTGCAGTGAGCCGAGATTGTGCCACTGCACTCCAGCCTGGGCGACAGAGCAAGACTCTGTCTCAAAAAAAAAAAAAAAAAAGCTTTTAATTACAGACTGCCTTCTCTTTACTCCACCTCCAATGAAAGAGACAGAGGAAGGGAAAGGGAGGGGAGAGGAGGGAAGGGAAAGGGAGGGGAGGGGAGGGAAGGGAAAGGGAGGGGAGGGAAGGGAAGGGAAAGGGAGGGGAGGGAAGGGAGGAGGGAGGGAGGAGGGAGGGAGGAGGGAGGAAGGAAGGGAGGAAGAAAGGAAGGGAAGAAGGAGGAAAG
Organism: Pan troglodytes; assembly: GCF_028858775.2. NCBI lineage: Eukaryota > Metazoa > Chordata > Mammalia > Primates > Hominidae > Pan > Pan troglodytes. The sequence continues at coordinate 63,372,845 of NC_072415.2, forward strand.
GGAAGAAGGGAGGGAAGGGAAGAAGGAAGGGAGGGAAGGGAAGAGGAGGGAAGGAAAGAAGGAAGGGAAGGGAAGAAGGAGGGAAGGGAAGGGAGGAAAGGAAGGAAGGAAAAAGGAAGGAAGGGAGGGAAGGAAAGAAAGCAACATTGAAAGATCTTCTGATATCAGCTATCAGAGTTGGGGCCCCCAAAAGTTGCTTGGTGGTGGTTATTGTTGGTATAACTCTGGAAGATAACTCTTTTTTCTAATAGGGTATATTTATTTATTTATTATTGTTATTATTATTATTTTGAAGACAGAGTCTGTGGCCCAGGGTTGAGTGCAGTGGCACGATCTCGTCTCACTGCAACCTCCGCGTCTCGGGTACAAGTGATTCTCCCACCTCAGCCTCCTGAATAGCTGAAATTACAGACGTGCGTCACCACGTCAGGCTAATTTTTGTATTTTTAGTAGAAACGGAGTTTCACCATGTTGGCCAAGCTGGTCTGGAACTCCCGACCTCAAGTGATTCGCCTGCCTCGGCCTCCCAAAGTGCTGGGATTACAGGCTTGAGCCACCGCTCCCGGCCGCATTTCTAAGCAAGAGAACAAATTAACTCTTCTTGAGACTGAATTTTGGATATTATTGATTTCTTAGCTTGATCCACTGTCAAAAATAATAGAATCATCAATTTTAACCTCCCTACCTGCCTATTATTCAAGTCTGATGTAGTGATCATAGATAGATATTTCTTCCATGCCTGCATAGTGCTTTACATTTGTTGCTAATGTCTCTCTTGGGTTCTAGCATAGGGCATGTGGGCCTTTGAAGGTGCCCAGCAAGAGATAGAACAGAGTCAAGATTCTTTACCCAAGGATAGTCCAAGCTTTAACTAAAACACCATAATACATTAACTTAATTTCTCTGAGCCTTATTCATGTCTCTAAAATGGGACCAATCATGTATTCTGTGCCAAAATCGCAGGGTATTTGAAAAATCAAGAAAGTAACCTGGACATCACTGTACTAATGTCAGTTATCACTACATCTATGAAACGCTTGATTTTATAAATCACTTTTACAAGCAATTTTTCATTTGACCCTCACAAGAAACACTATAAAGTGGAAGCATGTATTATTACTTAATCATGTTAGATAGGAAATAGCTATTAAAAGAGCCTCCAGTACATCTAAAATTTTCCCAAACAAATCACAGGATAGAAGCAGGGCCACCTGAAACCTGGAATTCTAAAGGTAATGTCCAGACTGCTTCTCTGAAAAGCCAAAATTTCTGCTTCTGCTTCATGTCATGCACTTACTTGGGTATAAAAAAAGGATCACAAGTTAAATTTTCTTGATAAAGGTTTGATAAAAAAAGTTACTGAATTTAGAATCCAAAGTCTTGGATAAACATGTTTTATAGGAGAAACTTAATTTGTTTTTATCCCACTAGGATAAAACTAGTGCAGTCTATCTGTAAGTGATACTATGGTAAATCAGATTCAGTGCAACCTAAGGAAGAACTTTTCTAAAAAGCAAAACTTGAAAGTGAGTTATCTCCATTGGTGAATTTCTCATCCAACAAAAGTATTCCTGCTTTATTTACAGGGACACTTTGTTAGATATTCAGCATTATATGAGCCATTTGACTAGATATTACTTAAGATTTTCTTTAATAATGGGATTCTATACATATTTAAATTTTTTTTATACTTAACCTAGTTTTTTAGGTGTTTGTAGTTAGATTCCACAACCCAGCAAAGTTGAAGGTGTTTTAAAGATATAATATAATACTTCAAAGACATTTGGCAGGATTTTCAGAGTGACCTGAGGCACTAATCTCTACAGGATGCTAAAACTTCCCTGCAGATGTAATAGAAAGGAAGATATGAAGAGCTCCCCTACTGTATATGGTTGGAAGGGATACTCTGATAAATAGTATGGCCTGGCCAGGTGAGATCCCTTTGGGGAAATACTTACAATACACTAGATGGCCTCTAAACTGCTTTCTTTTTATTATTATTATAATTTAAGTTCTGGAATACATGTGCAGAAAGTACAGATTTGTTGCATAGGTATACACGTGCCATGGTGGTTTGCTGCACCCATTAACCCGTCATCTACATTAGGTATTTCTCCTAAAGCTATCCCTCCCCTAGCCCCACACTCCCTGACAGGACCTGGTGTATGATGTTCCCCTCTCTGTGACAATGTGTTCTCATTGTTCAACTCCCACTTATGAGTGAGAACATGTGGTGTTTGGTTTTCTCTTCTTGTGTTAGTTTGCTGAAAATGATGGTTTCCAGCTTCATCCATATCCCTGCAAAGGACATGAACCCATCCTTTTTACGGCTGCATAGTATTCCATGGTGTATATGTGCCACATTTTCTTTATGCAGTCTATCATTGATGGGCATTTGCATTGGTTCCAAGTCTTGGCTATTGTGAATAGTGCTGCAATAAACATACATGTGCATATGTCTTTATAGTAGAATGATTTATAATCCTTTGGGTATGTACCCAGTAATGGGATCGCTGGGTCAAATGGTATTTCTGATCCTAGATCCTTGAGGAATCGCCACACTGTCTTCCACAATGGTTGAACTAATTTACACTCCCACCAACAGTGTAAAAGCATTCCTATTTTTCCACATCCTCTCCAGCATCTGTTGTTTCCTGACTTTTTAATGATCACCATTCTAACTGACATGAGATGGTATCTCACTGTGGTTTTGATTAGCATTTCTCTAATGACCAGTGATGATGAGCTTTTTTTTCATATATTTTTTGGCCACATGAATGTCTTCTTTTGTAGTAGTATTGTCTGTTCATATCCATTGCCCACTTTTTGATGGGATTGTTTGTTTTTTTCTTGTAAATTTGTTTAAGTTCCTTGTAGATTCTGGATATTAGCCCTTTGTCAGATGGATAGATTAAAAAAATTTTTCTCCCATTCTGTAGGTTACCTGTTCACTCTGATAATACTTTCTTTTGCTGTGCAGAAGCTCTTTAGTTTAATTAGATCCCATTTGTCAATTTTGGCTTTTGTTGCCATTGCTTTTGGTGTTTTAGTCATGAAGTCTTTGGCCATGCCTATGTCCTAGGTTTTCTTCTAGGGTTTTTATGGTTTTAGGTCTTACATTTAAGTCTTTAATCCATCTTGAGTTAATTTTCATATAAGGTGTAAGGAAGGGGTCTAGTTTCAGTTTTTTGCATATGGCTAGCCAGTTTTCTCAACATCATTTATTAAATAGAGAATCCTTTCCCCATTGCTTGTTTTTCTCTAGTTTGTCAAAGATCAGATGATTGTAGATGTGTGGTGTTATTTTTGAGGCCTCTGTTCTGTTCCTTTGCTCTATATATCTGTTTTGGTACCAGTACCATGCTGTTTTGTTTACTGTAGCTTATAGTATAGATTGAAGTCAGGTAGGCTGATGCCTCCAGCTTCGTTGTTTCTGCTTAGGATTATCTTGGCTATGCAGGCTCTTTTTTGAATCCATATGAAATTTAAAGTAGTTTTTTTTTTCTAATTCTGTGAAGAAAGTCGATGGTAGCTTAACAGGAATAACATTGAATCTATAAATTACTTTTGGCAGTATGGTTATTTTCATGATATTGATTCTTCCTATCCATGAGCATGGAATGTTTTTCCATTTGTTTGTGTCCTTTCTTATTTCCTTGAGCAATGGTTTGTAGTTCTCCTTGAAGACGCCCTTCACAACCCTTGTAAGTTGTATTCCTAGGTATTTTATTCTCTTTGTAGCAATTGTGAATGGGAGTTCACTTATGGTTAGGCTATTATCGGTGTATAGGAATGCTTGTGATTTTTGCACATTGATTTTGTATCCTGAGACTTTGCTGACATTGCTTAACAGCTTAAGGAAATTTGGGGCTGAGATGATGGGGTTTTCTAAATATACAATTAGGTCATCTGCAAACAGAGACCATTTGACTTCCTTTCTTCCTATTTGAATACCCTTTATTTCTTTCTCTTGCCTGATTGCCCTGGCCAGAATTTCCAATACTATTTTGAATAGGGATTGTGAGAGAGGGCATCCTTGTCTTGTGCCGGCTTTCAAAGGGAATGCTTCCAGCTTTTGCCCATGCAGTATATTGGCTGTGTGTCTGTCATAAGTAGCTCATATTATTTTGAGATACGTTCCATCAATACCTAGTTTATTGAAAGTTTTTAGCATGAAGAGGTGTTGGATTTTATCAAAGGCCTTTTCTGCATCTATGGAGGTAATCATGTAGGTTTTGTCTTTGGGACAAAATATCTCAAAATATTGAGATAATCATGTGGTTCTGTTTATGTGATGGATTATGTTTATTGATTTGCATATGTTGTACCAGCCTTGCATCTCAGGGATGAAGACAACTTGATTATGGTGGATAAGCTTTTTGATATACTGCTGGATTCGGTTTGTCAGTATTTTATTGAGGATTTTCACATTGATGTTCATCAGGGATATTGGCTTGAAATTTACTTTTTTTGTTGTGTCTCTGTCAGGTTTCGGTATCAGGATGATGCTGGCCTCATAAAATGAGTTAGAGAGGAGTCCCTCTTTTTCTGTTGTTTGGAATGGTTTCAGAAGGAATGGTGCCAGCTCATCGTTTTACCTGTGGTAGAATTCGGCTATAAATCCATCTGGTCCCAGGCTTTTTTTGGTTGGTAGGCTATTTCTGCATCAATTTCAGAACTTGCTATTGGTCTATTCAGGGATTCGACTTCTTCCTGGTTTAGTCATGCAGCAGGCGGGGGGCATACGTGTCCAGGAACTTATCCATTTCTTCTAGATTTTCTAGTTTATTTGCGTAGAGGTGTTTATAGTATTCTCTGATGGTAGTTTGTATTTCTGTGGGATCAGTGGTGATCTCCCGTGTATCATCTTTTATTGTGTCTATTTGATTATTCTCTCTTTTCTTCATTTGTCTGGCTAGTGGTCTATTTTGTTAATCTTTTCAAACAACCACCTCCTGGATTCATTGATTTTTTTGAAGGGTTGTTCGTGTCTCTATCTCCTTCATTTCTGCTCTGATCTTAGTTATTTCTTGTCTTCTGCTAGCTTTTGAATTTGTTTACTCTTGCTTCTCTAGTTCTTTTCATTGTGATATTAGGGTGTCGATTTGAGATCTTTCCTGCTTTCTCCTGTGGGTATTTAGTGCTATAAATTTCCCTCCAAACACTGCTTTAGCTGGGTCCCAGAGATTGTAGTATGTTGTGTCTTTGTTCTCATGGGTTTCAAAGAACTTATTAATATCTGCCTTAATTTCTTTATTTACCCAGTAGGGATTCAGGAGCAGGTTGTTCAGTTTCCATGTAGTTGTGTGGTTTTGAGTGAGTTTCTTAATCCTCAGTTCTAATTTGATTGCACTGTGGTCTAAGAGACTATTTGTTATGATTTTCATTCTTTTGCATTTCCTGAGGAGTTTTTTACCTCCAATTATGTGGTCAATTTTAGAATAAGTGCGATGTGGTGCTAAGAAGAATGTATATTCTGTTGATTTGGGGTGGAGAGTTCTGTAGATGTCTGTTAGGTCCTCTTGGTCCAGAGCCGAGTTCAAGTCCTGAATAGCCTTCTTACTTTTCTGTCTCATTGATCTGTCTAATATTGACAGTGGGGTGTTAAAGTCTCCCACTATTATTGAGTGGGAGTCGAAGTCTCTTTGTAGGTCCCTAAGAACTTGCTTTATGAATCTGGGTGCTCCTGTATTGGGTGCATATACATTTAGGATAGTTAGCTCTTCTTGTTTCATTGATCACTCTACCATTATATAATGCCCTTCTTCGTTGGGTTTTTTGTGTGTGTGTGTGATCTTTGAGAAAAGCAACCCCAAGATACATAATGGTCAGATTCACCAAGGTTGAAATGAAAGAAAAGATGTTAAGGGCAGCCAGAGAGAAAGGTCAAGTTATCCACAAAGGGAAGCCCATCAGACTAATAGCAGATCTCTCTGCAGAAACACTGCAAGTGCGATAATAGTGGGGGCCAATATTCAGCATTCTTAAGGAAAAGAATTGGCAACCCAGAATTTCATATCCGGCCAAACTAAGTTTCATAAGTAAAGAAGAAATAAAAGCCTTTACAAACAAGCAAATGCTGAGAGATTTTGTCACCACCAGGCCTGCCTTACAAGAGCTCCTGAAGGAAGCACTAAATATGGAAAGGAAAAACTGGTACTAGCCACTGCAAAAACATACCGAATTGTAAAGACCATTGACACCATGAAGAAACTGCATCAACTAATGGGCAAAATAACCAGCTAGCATCATAATGACAGGATCAAATTCACACATAATAATATTAACCTTTAATGTAAATAGGCTAAATTCCCCAATTAAAATATACAGACTGGCAAATTGGATAAAGAGTCAAGACCCATTGATGTGCTATATTCAGGAGACCCATCTCACTTGCAGAGACACACATAGGCTCAAAATAAAGGGCTGGAGGAATATTTACCAAGAAAATGGAAGGAAAGAAGAAAAAAAAGCAGGGGTTGCAATCCTAATCTCTGATAAAACAGAATTTAAAGCCACAAAGATCTAAATTGCTTTCTAATGATAACTTCAAGTTGTTAGCAGACTTTGTTTTACTTAAAACAGGTATATCAGTCAGATTTCCACCAGAGAAAGAAAGAGCCAGCAGGAAATACATACTAAGAAAAGTATTGCAAGGAATTGGTTTAAGTGGTTATGATGGCTGGCCAGGCAATTCAAAAATCACTGGGCAGGCCATTAAGAGGGGCAGGCTGGAGCTCTCAAGCTAAGTCCACAGCCATGGCAGGGCAGAAGTTCTGCCTCAGGGCAGCCTTAGTTCTGCACTTAAGGTCTTTTATCTGACTGAATCTGGGCCATCCAAATAGACTACGGCAATGTCTCTTAGTTAAAGTCAACTACATATGGACTTTAGTCCCATCGACAAAATACCTTCACAGTAATACCTCAGTTAGTGTTGGATTGAATAACTGGGTGCTGTAGCCTACCTAAGTTGATACATATAACTGACCATCACAGAGGATATTTCAAATCAATCACTGGAGACAGTATTGACATGATTGTTTATTCATTTTAAAGAAAAATGAAGTTAAACTTCTACATAACACAAGAGTACTTTTTTTTTTTTTTTTTGAGATGGAGTCTCGCTCTGTCGCCCAGGCTGGAGTGCAGTGGCATGGTCTCTGCTCACTGCAAGCTCTGCCTCCCGGGTCCATGCCATTCTCCTGCCTCAGCCTCCCGAGTAGCTGGGACCACAGGCGGCCACCACCACTCCCAGCTAATTTTTTGTATCTTTAGTAGAGACGGGGTTTCACCGTGTTAGCCAGGATGGTCTCGATCTCCTGACCTTGTGATCCGCCCGCCTCGGCCTCCCAAAGTGCTGGGATTACAGGCATGAGCCACCGCGCCTGGCCAAGAGTACATTTTTGATGGATTAGAACTTTATTTTAAATAAGAGCATTATGAAAGTCATAAGCTGTTATGAGTAGGTAACCATTTCTTCTCAGATTTCTCTCCCTATTAATTTTTTAATTTCCCAGAAAATCTCTGTAACCCCTCTGCCTCTGTAATCAACAACAGTGCCTATGAAATGGTGAAAAAGATGAACAAAGTTAGATCAATACCATGTTAACAAATCAAAGTGAGCATGAGCCTACTTAAGGAATGACAAAGGCCTTATGTTGGAAGCATCTCTTTGCCATCTTGTTGATGTGGTTGAATGCTGTATATTAACCTAATGTTTTCTTTATGTTAAGTTTTAGTTTTAGTGGATTTTTCAAGTATTGTTTTGTGTGTGCATCTTCCCTGCTTCAGGTACTATTGTGGGCCCTATGAATATGCAATTAAAACCTGAATAATATTAATAACAAAGAGCACCAATGACAGTCTCAATATATGTCTTCATGGAGCTTCTAGTCTATTTTATAAAATTAGAAGCTTCTTTAGAGGACAGAAATTTGTGTTACAGATATCATTATGTAGGTGAATTTATCAAATGGTCTAATAGTACCGTCTATTGAAGGCAACTGCTTGTTCCTTGACAATAACTAATCCTTTCTAACCATTATTTAAAATACCATCTCCTATTAGTAGTAAGTTTGAATTCCCCTTACTACTAAGTATTCATCTTACTATGCAAAAAATCTTCAAATATGTAATTTTGTACATGAGCGTAATTTCTTTTATTATGCATTTTTTCTTGACACCAAATATTTGCACTATTTCAGATGAATGGGGGATAACAGTTACATTTTTATCTTTATCAGCGTTGTTTAATTCCTTGAGGTTTAAGGACTTGATCATTTAGTCTGAGTCTCAAAAATGTCCTATGGTCTTTTCACAAATATCATTTGTTTTACAACAATTTATTATGTTAATGAGCTACTTTCAGCTTTTTGTAAGAGGAAAGTCACTTACATCAAAAATTTTCATGTATCAGATAAATGATCCATGTGGTCTCTCTAGTTTACCTATGTTCTCTGTGTGTTTTGAAATAAGCCCTAATGTGATCATTGTGCACAATATTATGCCAAAATCATCATAGGGATTGATTTTCTATATCTCTTGTGTGGAAGCTAATGCAAAACAAAATATTCTTGAAAGATGGTTTTAAGAGACAAAAGCCCTAATATTTTCTTCTGAAGTGCATTGTCTTTGGATTCTTGATTTTTGGCCTAAAGAAAACATAATCACAGACCTTGAATGAATGATGGAGACATAAATTTTTAGATTGACTGTTCTTGATTTATAGACATGGATCTTCTGAACAGTAAGGAAAAATGATCCATGTAATTTTTGATTATTTCTTCATCATTTATATTTTATATTCTGCATCTGCCCTGAGGCTATTTACATGGACACATTTTTATAAACTGGAAAAAAGCTCATAAGAATGTATAAAAATTAATCTGATTTCTTGCTGTGATACTTCTACCCTTTTAGTCAAAATAATCATTACCACAACAGTCAAAAACAATGTAAAGCATGTCCACTATTGTTACAATTTTGCTGAAGCTTTTGGAAACCCAGGTAGGAATACTTGGTGCATAGTAACTTTCTTCCCCACTGTGGAAAATTCTTTCATAGGACTGGAGAAAGGAAGTCAGTACAGTTTCCAGGTGTCAGCCATGACAGTCAATGGTACTGGACCACCTTCCAACTGGTATACTGCAGAGACTCCAGAGAATGATCTAGATGGTAAGACTTTTTCCCAGTTACTATCACTCTAATTATCTTCTTGTTATCTCAGCTTCAAAAGGTCCCTTAAAAAAGGAATGAACTCCAACTTTGGGGACGTTGATTCTTACTATACGTTCACATGCAAAACACAACAGGGAAACATTAGTGAATACATAGTCTTCAACAATGCCATGTAAATAATGCTAGACCATGAATGACATAGCATTGATTATGCAATAATCATGGTCCTCAAAACAAGTTACTTGTTTTCAAGATCATCTGAAATAAGATATTTTCTATTTATTTTATTTTGAATAATTGACCTTAACCATTTCGTTCACAAGAATTAGTGTAATTTATAATAGTAATCATGAACTATAACTATATAATATAGCTTCTCTTGCTTTTTTATGAGGCTTTTGAAAAACATCTATATGTATTTTTTTACTTGCTTATATTATCATTACCTTTTCTTGATATAAAAGACAACTTACTTTATTTGCTTAGCTGATAGTTGTCCTGAAACATTTATCAGTAGGATATTAGGATTCATATAAGATTTATATATTAATAAATTAAATATAAGCATAATCTTCAAAATTAGCAAATGAGAAATTGCTCTGGAAATAAAAACATAATGACTAAATTTTTAAAATAAAATTTAAAATGAATGGGTAATGAAGTGACAGAATAAAACATTAAATAATAAAGCAGAAATATATAGAATTAGAGTTAGAAATTTAAAAGGTAAGAATTGATAAAAATGAGAGGTCCTTGGAAAAGAAGTAAGATATGATAAGTATTCTTAAATCTAGGTAATCAAAACTAGTGTCAATTAAAGGTAGATGTAAAGATAAACTTGTATGTATTGAAAATGTGACAGCACAAGATAATTGCCTATTATATCTAACAATGAAATTCTCTTACTCCTTAACTGATACATCTGAAATTATTCCAGTAAAAATTGAGAGTAAAAACTCTGTATTCCTTTCTTTTCCCTTCCATTTTTTAATCTCTTTCCATGTCTTCCTCACTTTAACTCTTTCCCTAGTTATTTTATTACTCTTTCTCATGTCATCCTTCCTCTTTCTTGAACTCCTCCATCTCATTCTCTTTCTCCTTTGTCTTCCTCTTTTTCTCTTTTTGAATACCTCACTATCATTCATGATTTTTCTATAGCCACAAATTTGGTTTTACTAAAATAATTAAGGTAGCATTAAGCAATCAACAGTTGATATTTCCATAATAATCTTAATCTCTGCCATGTGACTGCATATTAATTCAAAGAATGTTTATAGAAATCTTGCTAAGCATCAGGCACCATGCTGAGCTTTGGTACAATAATAACTAAGAAGCACTTGGTTCTTTTCTCATGGAGCTTGGAGAATAGCAAAGAAAGACAGACATTTTAGGTGAAGTATAGGAAGTTGCTGTTATAGATAAAACCTGATTGGGTACTTGAAAACTACAGTTCAACTTAGAATGGGTGGATGGATGGATGGATGGATGGTGGTTGGTTGGTTGGATGGTTGGATGGTTGGAAGGTTGGAAGGTTGGATAGATGGATGGATGGATAAACCAGCAGGCAAACAGACAGACTTGCATTTAAATTGAGACCTGAAGGATGAATAAGAATTAGGTATGCAAAAATACATTGGCGATTGAGGGGAAGGAATAGTGAGTAAGGTAAATGTGGTTTTTAAAGTCAAGACAATGATGCTGTTTGGGGACTGAAAAAGGCCATCAAGAATGAAACACAGAGTTGGCATATGATGAGGTTTGTAAGATAAGCAGGTTCCAAATCTGATAAGACAAAGTTAAGAATTTTAAACGTTGTCTAAGGATGTCTAAGTCAATAACTTACTTTGTTTTAAGCAAGTCATCAAAGGTTGATTTAAAAAATAGTGAATTAATTAGAATTGCATTTTGTAGAGATTACTCTGGCTGAAACCTGCACACACAAAAAAGTATTCTAAGTAGGCAAACCCAGGCAATGACTTTAAGACAACCCTAGAGGTGATATAGGAGTTTAAAAAAAGTAACTTGAGGCTTAGAGATATTATTTAACTTGTCTTAGGTTATATAATTGAAAAGTTGTGGAGCTAGAAAAAGTCACATTTCACAGAGTTCATACCCATCACTAATAGCTTAGAAAACTTTCATTCATGTGTTTATTCGACTTACATTTCTTCTTAAAGGTCTATATATGCAAGATATTACCTTAGGTACTAGAGATAAAACAATAAATAAAGTCTATACACCCAAGGAGTATAAGTTGTATTCAGATGGAGGTAGATAGTGATAGGTGCTCTGAAGAAAAAGAAGCATGGTAGAGGGGATAGCAAAGATTAGAAACTACTGCTTTATATAAGGAACTGAGAAAATCTTTCTGTTTAGATGAAACATGAACCCAGACTTTAAGGAAGTGAAGGGGAAGCCATGCGAATAGGTCAGACTAGAGCCCTTCAAGTAGAAGAAAAAGCAAGAACAGTCATCCTGAATAGAGCCTAATTGGTGATTGCCATATATATATGGCAAGAAGGATGCCAAAGTCATGAGGTTATAATTTGTCTTATGTAAAAAAATAAAAGAGTGGTCACAATAAACTATATAAATAGTTATTTTTTTCTATTTTAACTTATTTACCTAAGAATTAAGCTTCAAATTTTATAGATTTATGTTTTATCCTTTCATCTACCCTCATGAAGTATACATTATTAGCCTTATTTTATGGGAGACTAAGTTAAGCTATGAAAATTTAACTAACTTAATCAAGTAGTCAGCTAGCAACTGTGGAGCTCAAAATTAGGTTTTGAGGCCAAGGCAGGTGGATCACTTGAGGTCAGGAGTTCAAGACCAGCCTGGCCAACATGGTGAAACCCCGTCTCTACTAAAAATACAAGAATTAGCTGGGTGTGGTGGTGCATACCTGTAATCCCTGCTACTCAGGAGGCTGAGGCAGAAGAATTGCTTGAACCCGGGAGGCAGAGGTAGCAGTGAGCCGTTTGAGCCGAGATTGTGCCACTGCACTCCAGCCTGGGAGACAGAGCAAGCAAGACTCCATCTCAAAAAAAAAAAAAAAAAGGTTTTATGCATTGAGGTCCAGTGTAGGTGATCAGAGAAAAGCCTCCACTAATCCTGTAGAAATGACTTGATGACCATAAACACAGTGATTCAAGGCAAACAAACGATTCTAAGAAGTGAGATCACATTATTTACCCAAACCTAAGGGGTTATATCTCTTACTGGAAGGAGAGAAAATAAATGAAGCAGAGGTGCTGAAGGTCTTACAAAATATCCAGAATGAAACAGACGCTCTACTTGACTTATGTGCTCTTTTTCCTGACTCTGAATGAGTCACAACTTAAGTAGAACCAAAATATAAAGTCACCACTTATTAGAAGACACAAAAGTTTTCATTGAACTCCATGTTTTTCATATCAATGCAGTCTAACTGTAATCCAATTTATGCATCTATTTCAATCAAGAATCTCTATGCCATGCTCATGAGAGTCTTAATAAATGCTTTTAATTGGATTTGTTTGAACTTTTCTATGCTCTTGGCTTAATAATGGCCCTCTTGTACATGCAACATTCCTTCTTTTTCTTTGGGTATGGTTGTAGTTATTATGAAATATGGTTTAAGAATTTACAGTGTGCTGAATCATGGGGAGTACAAACATGAAAACAGCAAGAACAGCTCTATTGAGAACCAGACAGATAATGGCTGCAATGATTAGAAAAGATTTCATAAAAACACGTAGAACTTGAACTACAAACTTCAGAGAAAGGGGCTTCTGACAGCTAGGATTGTAGGGAAGTGTGTGTAGGACAGCATAGAAGACATTTTTCAAGGAAATATTGCCTTGAGAAAATGATTTCTGCCACTATTAATTCAAAATGCATCCTCACTCATCCAACTGTTACTCCCTTTCCAGTCAATTGTCAAAACATATTTCCACACAAATATCAACTTTTTTCTCATTCTCTTATGTTTTCTTATGGATGAGAATTGCAAAGACAGTCTTATCCTTTCCTGTAATATACACATTAGCAATCTGAAAAAGATAAATAAAAAATTAATAGAAGAAAGACAGTAGAATTGATACTTCTTGCACAAAATGCTGTTACACGTTATGATTTGAGATTGTTCACATTTAGACATAATGAAAACTAAAAGCCATTTCAGAGCATTTAACTGCATAAATATGTGGGATGTGTATGTTTTACTTGCTGTAAAAAATTGATAATACCAAAGGCCTTCTCAATTTATTGATCCATGATCACTTTCAACTGTGACACTTCCTCAAAGTGATTTTGGTTTCCTTTCTTTCCTTCTGGTTTTCTTCTTTTGATTGCACCATTCATATATTAAAAAGTGTAACCCTTGATGGAAATTAATATTTGAAGGAATGAACAAGATCAATAGTGGTCACTGGTAGGTACAAAAGAACATTCAACCTGCTAGTTTGCTCTGTTTTTAAAAAGATTTCCTTAAATATTCATCTCATTTTAATGTATTTGTGTAAATGTTTAAATCATAAAATAAGGTATAAATGACTTGCACCAAAAGTTTCTTGGCTAATGTTGGAAAGCTTTGGGTCCTAAATTTTGAGTCCTAACACTCTGAAGTGAGAAATTTCCATATAGAATTGCTTTGATCTCCCAAAAATTAAGGATAAGGAGAAAAAGCAATCATTTTAAACCACATGAAATGGGAGGCATTCTTTGCTGTAGCTGAAGATATCTGTGTTAGAAGGTAACTGCATCATTAGGCCTCTCTGGATGCATTATGTTGTATAACTTACCCCCCTGCTTCAGAGCCTGATGGTGATCGCCAAGAGAATGATCTACTCATTACTGCATAACTCTGAGCCCTGCAAGTCAGCTAAACAGAAACAGTGCTATTTGCAGATTGTTAAAGGAAACCCCTGCCTCCTGTGACTTCTGTAGTTCCTCTTGCCTTCTCAACTTGGCTTAAGCATTGTGAAGATAACTGTAGCTTGGAGAAATACCCCAAGTCCTCTTGGATTGCCCTTTTAATTAGATGTTTTGTTAAAGTAATTATAAAACCAAACCACATTGTTTGTTCAGCGTTCCCTGGAAAGCACGTTGCTATTACTGACAGCTGGGAAGTTTTAAAATATTTATTTTGTGCCTCAAAATTTCAGCTTAAAAAAAAAGCAAACCAAGATCACTAGAATTCCCCAGGGTTTTCATGTAAATGTCTTGCATAAAGAAATGAGAGAATTTGTGATAGAGTTCAACAAAGTATCCTTCAAGAAACTGAGCTTGGAAATTTGTTTATGATACTTTTGTTTTTGGAGTGAAGAGGTGAAAATTGCTATACACTATCAATAATCATGTGATTTAAAATCGACTCTCTACCCTGTAGTGGAGGAGTTTAGCTATCAAAAGTCGGCAGTGCAGACTTAAGAAAGTGCAACAGTGATGCAGCAAGAAAATGGGAACCTAGGAGCTGGCCCTAATTTCTTGCCCCCAGGAAATAGGTAATTAGCCTTATTAACCCAAACTGGTAATAAATGGGTTCGCTGCAAATTCATTTCATTTAAGAATTGGGCTAAGGAGTGCGATTTACACCAGTGAGCAAAAGAATGTGTTCTTCTGGTGATTTCACTTGATGCTAGTATGGGATTTGGTGTGCACAGAGGAGTGAAGGTGGCGTGTCATAGAATAGATTTTCTTTCTTGTACTTTTGATAGGGACCATTTATGATATTCGGCGATTTATGATACGCTATGATTTATGATAATTGACAGATAGGCTTGGGGAATTTGATGGACCAGTGGTACAGTAGCTATTCCACTGTGAAATTTAAGACTCAGCCCCTTATTACCATTCAAGTGGATTTCATCTTACACATAAGGAGCATAGCAGGCAAAGCAAAAACTGATTTTTAAAAGCAATGTAGTATCTGTTTCAGTTCCGGTGCAAGTGATTGTTCAGAATCTCAAAGTTCCACTGTACAAAGGATGGCACGGGTTGCTTTGACTTAGATAAATGTTCAGTGAAGTTGCAAGTATTTTACTTGGTTATAACAAACTTTAATGTGCCCATGGAATGTCTGATCCTTCTATGAGTTGCTTGACTTTTTTCTAAGTACCATGTAAAGGATCAGGTGGGTTTTGCAGTCTTAATGACTTGGTTTGGATCCAGCTCCATTTACCCTACATTCTTGGGCAAATAACTTTCCCATGCCTGGGTTTTTCTCATGTGTAAAGAGGGCATAACAACAGTATCCATCACAGTGGGTTTTTGTGAGAATTAACTATGATAATGGCAACAAAGTGCTCAACAGTGTGTTGTTCTTTCTGATTTTTCTGGTTTTGATACATAAGTAGATCTCAGACTTTGACTGTTGTGTTGTTGTTGTTGTTGTTGCTGCTGCTGTTTTAGACAGAATCTGGCTCTGTCACCAAGGCTGGAGTGCAATGGTGTGATCTCGGCTCACTGCAACTTTCACCTCTCGGGTTCAAGTGATTCTCCTGCCTCAGCCTCCCGAGTAGCTGTGATTACAGGCATCCAACACCATGCTTGGCTAATTTTTGTATTTTTAGTAGAGACAGGGTTTCACCATGTTGGCCAGGCTGGTCTTGAACTCCTGACCTCAGGTGATCTGCCTGCCTCTTGAACTCCTGACCTCAGGTGATCTGCCTGCCTCGGCCTCCCAGAGTGCTGAGATTACAGGCATGAGCCACTGCACCTGGCCATGACTGCAGTTCTTTCTGACAGTAATATGAAATACTCAGACCATTGGTTTTATGAAACTTCTCCTTGTTCATGATGGTAAAGCTTTGTTGTCTACATTTAGGGAACAGATGTATCCATTTCTGTTACAAAAGGAGAGTGAATATTCAGTCCATCTTAAAAGCCCATCGTCTAATTAAGGTATAATTTAATGGGGCATCATATAATTATAGCAATAGATTGAAGAGGGCATTTTGTGGAATTAGGCAGTTTTAAAAAAAATTATTATAGGAATATAAGCAAGCTTTCAAAATTGTATTGTTTTTGCAAAAAACTAAAACATTATGCCAAATGGTAAAATACTAAACACATTTGTTTTAAGATCCAAACAAGCTTAAAAACTTCCTACAATTTCTGTTATTAAAGAAGATAGAGTTTTTGGCAAGAAAAACATACTTTAAAAATTCATAACATTTTATTACAAAAGGAAAGAAATCTTATTATTATAAATGGTGTTATTGTATATTTGAATATTGCAAGAAACTGCACTAAAAACCTATTAGAGCTAATAAGAGAATTTAATAAGGTTGTATGTTTCAAAAACATAGCTTTTCTTTATAGTAGCAATAATTAGTTTAAATATTGAAAAGAAAGGCATTTATAAAGCAACCTAAAATATAATATTTAGGACTAAATTTAACAAGATGTAAACAAATGTATATCATAAAAAATACAACATTTTACTAAAATCTATAAAAGACATGAGTAAATAGCAAGTTACATATGTTCCTGGATGAAAAAACTGATCATTATTACATTAGTTATTTCCAAATCAATGAATAATTTTAGACAATTCTAATCAGAGTAAATTTTAAATGATTAAGGATTTTCTGGGGTGGAAAAAGAAATTTATATGGAAGAATAAATGTAAAAGAATCCCAAGAAATTTTGGAAAAGGATAATAAAAACGTTTACTATAAAGCCTGATTTAAAATCAGCATAGTACTATCTGGCATTGGAATGGACAGATAAATGTAACAGAACATAGAAACAGCCCCTATCTAGGTATATTTGAGAAATAAATATAAAAATAAAGCTGGCTTCTCAAGCTGCAGATTAGTTACTAAATAGTGTGAAACTATTGCCAGTACTTTTAGCAGAACAGAAAATGTTTTTCTTCTCTTACATCAAACTAGTTGACAGTGGTTGATTCTGGTGATGGAACTGAAGGCAAAGGAGGGTAAAGTCATCACATCTTACATAATTCAAAACTGGAAAGGCCCCAGGTGGCTGTAAGGATTTTGTCATCATTTTTTCTTCATGTATTTTTAAATATAACAAAGATGGGTGACTCAACCACAAGTCTTTTATACAATTGGAGGTTTTGAGCTGATCTTTCAAAGTATCATTTCCCTTAAGACTGATTGTATTCTTCACTTTGTGACTAGTACCAATAATCACTTGTTATCCAAGCCAAAAGCCTCCCTATCACCCTCAACTCCATTTCACTCCCTGTCAATATCCATTCAATCACCAAGATCTGTAATTTCTACCTTCAGAATAGATTTGGAATCCATCCTCCCTTCTCCACACCCACCACCACACTTTATGTCAGGCTCACATCATTTGTCACCTGAAAGTAGCCTCAGGTTTGCCATTTTTCTGGATACCTGTTTGCTCTCCCTCCTCTCTAGACCCCATAGTGTTGTCAGAGTGATTTTTTCAGAACCAGATCTGACGATGTCAATTCGCTGCTCAGATTCTTCTCCATGTGGTCCTTCCCTCAGCCTCAAGTGTGACATCCCATCCTGCCTGCCTACCTGCACTGCCCTCCAGGTGCACTTCCTCAGCTGCATCCTGGATCAAGCCTTTGGACTTAGCAAGCTCTTTACCCAAGTGTATTTTCACATATATTTCACACCTGCTTGTCCTTTAAAACTCACTAGATATTTTACTTCTAGGAAGCTTTCTCTTATCTGAGTTTCACTCAGATGTCTTTTCTCTAAACACATTTTGACACTCTTCTCAATAGACTTGAAACAAAGACCATGCTTTGTCTTGAACTTCTCAATATTTCACACAGTGCCTGCTACATAGTACTCAATAATAAGTGGATGGGTGAATGTAAAATATTCATAGCTGGGTATTTGTGTGAAATGTGTAACACTTACATAGTTTGATTCTTCACTGATTTTCATCCTTACATACGAACTCTAATTTCAGATAAATGAGCTAGAAACATCCATTGCTCTCTGCTGTATTTTTTCATAAATGTAGAATGCATCCCATTTTGCTTATGTACAATATGAAAATGAAAACCCTAGCTTTCTAGAAGACAGCTTGGCATAAGATTTTAAAGTTACAATGGTGTTTTTGTTTGTTTGTTCTGAGACAAACCAATAGGTCTGTAGTTTTGAGAGCATACGGTTTGAATCCACTTCAAGGAAAATGAGCCTAAAGAATTCATTTAGCATACCACTTGGCAAGGATTAAGATCTCTGCCTCCCCATACAGAATAAGGTTTACGGTTTGAATGGCCATGGAGATTATTCAGTGTAAGGTAGCTGATCAAATGCTTCATGGTAGAATGATACAAAGTTCTAGTGAGGTTTTGCAATAGTTGAAGCTGGTATCCTTAAACTCTAAAGTGAGAGAACAATCCCCAGATATTGAAGGGCTGGTGTCTGCAGCTGCTCCTTGAAAGCCACGTCAAGAGTATTTGCTCTAACAGTCAGGATTAGGTTATCTCAGTATTTCAAGAAGTTGGCAGTTTTTAAATAAAACCAAACTTCATTGTATTTTCTCTGTATTGTGTTGGACATGCCAACCTGCTACCCTAAATATGTATCTTAACTCCCTGGTGATTCTTGCCAAATCAAGAACTTGATAGACAGAGACCACGCTTGTCTAATTTTTGGGCCAAAAAAGGGCTGACTCCTATCTGTAATCTGGAATTGGGATTCTGCAGCTTTGCTGAGCAAGAGAAAATCAAGGAAGGGAAGAATCTTGATGGTTTTGTTAGGATAAACCTTGGGCATGGCATTGAGGGTCTCTTCCCTAAAAAATACTTTACATTTTTCCCTCTTTTCCTTTTGAGTTATAATCAATGTGAGGCAAAGGCAAGTGTACAAAGGTGCAGAGAGGATGTGGATTCTGGTGAATTATTTTAGCATCTACGTTTGTTTTCACTAGGAGTAAGCGTGTTGATATTGGGAACTGGAGGACATGGGAGAAGATTCTCCATCCTTAGATCTACCAGTTTAATTGGCTTAGATTTAGGAGACACATATTTTCAGAATTACAATTCATTGTTGTGGTTTTCAAGAAGTAAAGCTGTCAAAACTCCCTTTTAAGAGTGTTGGCTAGGTATTCATCGACTCCTGTTAGACTTCTACATTCTTTTTCTATCTAGGCAAAAAAAACAAGCTAAAAATAAAGTAAAATATGAAATAATAAGATTAGGTTGACACAAAACTATTAAGATGAATAGAAAACACATATTAAAAGTAAACAAAAAGACAAAATGCAGTTAAAAATTACAAAACAATGTTGAACTGTAAAAACTTGTGGTAGTAACAAAATTTGTAGAATAGCTAAGAGTACAAACTATATGTGAAATGCTACATGAGCAAAAATTTGTTAAATTGATGAGTATGACACATGCATAATAGGTCTCCATAAAGTTTAGTCATTATTAGGAACAAGAATAAAACCTATATGGTTTAAAAATTTTTAATGATACAAATCAATAAGTAAATATTAGTAGGAATAACTGATTTTCCATTCATGGAGGGGAAAATGTTAATGTTCATTATTAAAATTAATAATGAGAGATTGGGGGAGGGCTTGACTATAAAGGGGCAGCCTAAGGAAATTTTGGCGGTGATGGGATTTTTCTGTATTATGGCAGGAGTGGTAGATACCAAAATTTTACCCATTTATCAAAACCCATAGAGCTATGTACCACTAAGTAAATGTTGCTGCATATATATTTTTAAAATAAATTAAAAATGAATATTCCCAGCCTGGGCAACACAGGGAGACCCCATTTCTACAAAAATTTTCTTTTAAAAATTAGCCAAGTGTGGTGGTGCATGCCTGTGGTCCTAGCTACTCAGGAGGCTGAGGTGGGAAGATCACTTGAGTCCTAGAGGTCAGGGCTGTAGTGAGCCAGCATTGCGCTACTGTGCTCCAGCCTGGGTGACAGAGTGAGAACCTGTCTCAAAAAAAAAAAAAAAAAAAAAAAAAAAAGGAGAATATTGACAAAATATTAGAAATAGGATGGTAAAAGAATACAAAGTAGAGTTCAGTGGTGAATAGAAGTGGTTGTCCACTATGATAAATACACAAACAGCCTTTAAAGTTTATAGAGGTGAGCGGCCTAAGGGAAGTGATGTCCTTTGGTGAGAACAGGCCCTGTCTATAGAAATGAACACATTTGTAAGTATCAGACATGCCTGGAAAGGCAGAGTGTGGGTATATCAATTGCCTTATGTAGTTTGCTGTAAAGAAATATAGGCTATTGAGGACTAGAACAAAACTCTAACAAAATGATCCATAAAATGCAGCACCCTAAATGGAGGACAAATATGTGAATATTTGTCAAAAGTTCCAACTGCCTGACACAACTTGACAGTGCCATCTATAGCAGACAGTATATGGTGGCGACTGCTTGCATTACCAAGATCTGGCACAGACAAATCTTGCTGTCCCCTAAGAGGAAAACAAAGTATCCAGTGTAGAGTAGATGGCTGGAGTGAGGTGAACGAAGGCAAAATCACAGGTGAAGAAGGTAGAGAGATAAGCGGAGAGAGAGAGAGATCATTTATGGCCTTTTAGGCCATTGTAAAGAACATGGCCTACAATGTGGTTTGAGAAAACCTTGGGGGGTTTTGAGCAGAGCAATAACATGATCTTAATTGTAGTTTTCTATATACATGCTCACACTATATCTGTATTCATACACATTTATTTTAAATACCACCTATATGCTGATGGCTTCCACATCTGTGTATATCTAGCCGTAACCTTTCACCAAAATCCCATACTTACATACTCAACTGCTTCCTTGAGATAGCCACAGGTTTGACTAATAGGCATCTCACATTGAACATGACCCAAGGAAATCTCACCTGTTTTTCCTCATTTCAGTTCATCAACCAACAGTTGCCAAGTCAAAGACCTATGGGTTATGATTAAATCTCCCTTTTCCTGCACCACTCACATCTACTCTATAGCTCTGTTAACTACACATTACAAATGTCCTAAATCTATCCACTTTATATCATCTTCACAACAGCCATCTAGACAAGAGCAAAAGCAATTTTATGGTCTCCATGTTTCATTCTATGCTTCCTCTCCAAACTTCTTTTTCACCCAGAAAAATAGAGTGATCTTTCAATAATATCAGTGAGACCACACTTCACACCTCCGTTCCTGCCAGTCAAGACCATTTAAGATCTTCTTCTTCTTAGAATAAAACCTAACTTTCTTACTTATCTTGGCTTGCCTTGCCTACAGTAACCTGGTCTGTAAGTGACTCACTCTCTTTTTTCTCTTTTTGTAATTGTTTATAATTATGGAAAAATAGACATAACCTTAAATTTACCATCCTAACAATCTTTAAGTATACAGTTCAGTGGCATTAAGCACTTTCATGTTGTCATGCAGCCATCACCACCACCCATCTCCAGAACTCTTTTCATCTTGCAAAAGTGAAGTGCTGTACCCATTAAATAATAACTGCCAACCTCCCCAACCCCCAGCCTCTGGCAACCACCATTCTCTTTTCTGTCTCCATGAATTTAACTTCCCTGGGTACCTCATAAAAGGAGATTTACACAATTTTTGTCATTTTGTGATTGGCCTATTTCATTTACCATATCATTGCCAAGGCTCCTGCATCTTGTAGCGTGTCTCAAAAATTCAATTGTTTCCTTTTTAGAGGCCAAATAGTATTCCATTATGTGCATATACCACATTTTAAAAATGCATTTATACATTGGTGGAAACTTTGATTTCTCCCACCTTTTGGCTATTGTAAATGATGCTGCTATCAACATGGATGTACAAATATTTGTTTGAGTCCCTGCTTTCAACTCTTTTTGCATTTATACTTAGATGAGGAATTGCAGGATCATATGTTAATTCTATTTTAAATTTCTTGAGGGACCCTTATATGGTTTCTTTATAGCAGCTATACTATTGTACATTCCTACTGGCTTACTCTCTTTTTATCTTTTTCATTCTCTCCCTTACCCTTGATGTTCTAGATGTGATGATCCTCTTTGGTTTCTCTGAATACCAAACTCATCCCTGCAGTACAGCATTTGCAGTAGTTGTTTCCTCTCCCTACAGAGCTCACCACTCTGATGTTTGCTTGGCTGGCCCTTTCAGATCATCCACCTTAGACTCAAATGGGGAGAATTTCCTGGATGGGTCAGTTATTGTCCCATCAGCATAGCACTTATCAAGATCTCACGATTGTCTTATTTGTTTATTAGGACTTATTTTTTGTCTTTCCTCTCCCAACACTATATTTTTAGTACCTAGAACTACAACTAGTATATAGGAGATGCATAGTAGTTGTTGAAATGTCACAAGGATCAATATAATACATGACTGAGTATGCTGCCTCTGAACATTACACATTAGTGGAAACCTGTGTAACATGTCTGCATTCATGTTACAAAGAACAACATGTCTACATATCTGTTACAAAGAATAACATGTCTACGTATATTACATATGTTACAAAGAATAACATGCCTACATACATGTTACAGAAAATAACATGTTCTTTAGAACTAAACTATACCAAGAGAGAATCCATAATTCAATAATATAATCAAGAGTGGCAGTTGACCTAGTTATTTGATCATTCAGACTCTAGTAAAAATTTGGGGCCTCGTATTAGTCTGTTTTCATGCTGCTGATAAAGACATACCCGAGAGAGGGCAATTTACAGAAGCAAGAGGTTTAATGGACTCACAGCTCCACATAGCTGGGGAGGTCTCACAATCACGGCAGAAGGTGAAAGGCACATCTCACATTGCGGCAGACAAGAGAAGAGAACTTGTGCAGGGAAAGTCCCCTTTATAAAACCATCAGATCTCAAGAGACTTACTCATTATCATGATAATAGCATGGGAAAGACCGCCCCTGTGAGTTAATTACCTCCCAATGGGTACCTCCCACAACACGTAGGAATTGTGACACCTACAATTCAAGATGAGATTTGGGTGGGAACACAACCAAACCATATCAGGCTTCATTAATTTAAATATTTCAGGCAAAATGTGTTCTTTGGTTTCAAATTAACTCTGTAACTACTCTACTATTCCTCTGTGCTTCATATGTGCAAGCAGCATCTTAGAGATACTTGTAAAATGTTTCATGTACTTCTGAGCAGCAAATTTCAGTTGCAGACTCCAAACAAGTAATAGTCATATTATATATCTTCCACAGCAAATTTTCTAAATTGATGTTTTATAGTTCATTCCAGCAGTAACCACTTTCCTAATCCATAAGGTCATCTATGTTAGAGAAAAATCACTCAGGTAGCATAAAAGGAAAATTGTTATTTCTGCCTTTGTATTAAGAAGTGAGTGGGCATAAATTGGCTATCATGGATTATGAACAATCTCCTGGCATAGTTATCATGATGATGAGGCCATATATTATGAATGGCTTAGGTCTAATACTACCTTGAAGGAACTGTCCTTTTGGTCCTGTGAGCTTAATTTTGTGATAAATGGTCATTAAGGCTGGGCATGTAGACTCACATCGATAATTCCAACACTTTAGGAGGCCAACGCGGGTGGACTGCTTGAGTCCAGGAGTTCAAGACCAGCCTGAACAACGTAGCAAAACTCCGTCTCTACAAAAACATAAAAATAAAATAAGTAGATAGATAAATACATTAGCTGGGTGTGGTGGCACATGCCTGTAGTCCCAGCTACTAGGGAGGTTGAGGGTGGGAGGTTGGCTTGAGTCAGAGGGTTAGAGGCTGCAATGAGCTTTGATCTCACCACTGCAATCCAGCCTGGGAGACGGAACAAGATCTTGTCTCTCTCTCTCAAACACACAAACCTAATTAGGATTTAGATGAAGAGGCAACATATCTTCTTACGTACTAACATTTTTTTCTAATGTTAAAAATTATTTTGAGGCTTGCCTCTAGGATTGAAACATTTTCATGCAGTGAAGGATAAAGTGGAGTCTTACGTTCTTCAAGAGCCAGTTGGTGTACACATTACAATGATATGTTTAAAGCTCCGATGAATAAAATTCTGTAGTTGCTAACTTAACCAATTTGCAAGAGAACTATTCTATGGTTTGCAGAAATATTAAGAAATAGTTACTGTTCTGAAAACATTTTTAACAGTTGAATAGTTTTTCCTTTTATTCTAAAAGATGTTAAATATTGTCATTCAAATCATTATGATTTCATATTGCTTTTAAAAAGTCATAAATGCAGAAGATCTAGTTTATTTTCTTAGTGTACGATTAGGCAGATTATCTTGTTGTTTTAATAGTTAGTGCAAAAACTTCAAATATGCTAAACAGAACTGACTGAGAGTCCATTACATTTCAAGGGCACTGGTGAGACTGTGGCCATAGGGTTGAAAAGTATTAATCCATCCTTTTCATCTCTTTTATTACTTTTACTTAGAGTTTATATTAGGAAATACTTCACAAACATTGTGTTTCTGCCGTTAAGGCTTATATCCACATTTTGAGACATAATTTTTTTATGATGTCTTTGTGTATTATATCATAGGCTTTTTTAGGGCAGACTAATAATAGCTTTCCCTTTTTGCCCACAAAGGGCCATCTTAGGGGAAAAAAAGCATCTTCAGAAAATTCTGTCGATGTGGCAACTTTAGAATCTTTTGAAAAGCTTTAGAATCTTTTGAAAATGGTACCTATTTTGAAAACTTTAATAAGAACATGCTTCTACCTATCACTTAAGCTAGAAGTGGGAATGCTGCATATGGATAAAAGTGGAGGGGGCTGTGCCAGTTTTTGGTACTACATTAAGGAGAAAAATGTAATATTACCTCTAGTCATCAGATTTCCTTGCATAATTTGGCATATGTTACCTTCAGAGATTTTCTAAATCACTGGACACAGACATTTCTGGAACATAAATAATGAACAGAATCACTTTAATAAAATTCAAATCACTAATATTTTTGAGTACTTATTAATTGCCAAGAACTGTGTTAAGCACTTATTGAAGTTTGGATGGGCACATTCTTTCTTACATATATTTGCATAATACTTCCCTGATTTTCAAAGAATAGGCTACATGTGCTTGTATTTAGCCAATCAAAATATTTATCATAATCTATCATAGCTGCCTTTTTACTTGCCTGTTTCTCATTAGACTATAAACTCCAATAGTGCAGGTTTAATGTCTGCCATATTGTTCTTCCTGTATCCTGAACATTATAGGTACCTAGGCTCACACCTCAAACATAATAGGTGTTGTATAAATATTTATTAATTGGCTGGGCACAATGGCTCAAGCCTGTAATCCCAGAACTTTGGGAGGCCAAGGCAGGTGGATCACGAGGTCAGAAGTTCAAGATAATCCTGGCCAAGATGGTGAAACCCCGTCTCTACTAAAAATACAAAAATTAGCCAAGTGTGGTGGCAGGCACCTGTAATCTCAGCCACTCGGGAGGCTGAGGCAGAGAGTTGCTTGAACCCAGGAGGCGGAGGTTGCAGTGAGCCGAGATCGTGCCACTGCACTCTAGCCTGGGTGACAGAGTGAGACTCCGTCTCAACAAATAAATAAACAAATATTAATTGAATAATGATCAGTGTCCAGAAAAAAATATTCTTTTAAGACTAGGAAACAGGGAAGAATGACAACATAAAAATCAGAACAATGTATTATTAAAACATACTAATTTTCAACACACAATCCCTTTAAAAGAAAATATATGTCAGGGTGGCATGCACATTCTCTTTCTAATATCTAGCAATATTTGAGAATTTATTTGCTACTCATAATGGGTAAGTTTGCATGAATTATCTCATTAAATCTTTTCAACACCATACCTTCATTCTACAGGTAGGGAACTGAGGCTTAGAGAGGATAAATGATATCTCAAAATCTCACAGACAGTGAGTATACAATACAAGTTTGAACTCTGCTGTTTCTTACTTCCAGAGCTCAAGCTTTGAGTCAATCAATATTTGGAATGCCAACTTAATCAGAAGGGAAACTCAGAGAAGTGAAATAATTTCATGAGGACACAGCTGGTAAATGACAGAATGTGGCATTAAACCAAATTTGCACAGGTCCAAAGTTTGTGAGGCTTTAATCCAGGCCACTGTCTTCTTTCTTTTAATAATAAATGCATTTTTCACTGATTTAATAAACCATGAATCAAGTACCATCCTAATCATGCTGGACAGATCATGGCCCTTAACTGTTTCTCCTGACAATTACATAAGAAAGGACTGGTTAGTTTGTTATTGTTTTTAGCTAAATCAGAGTAAATAATTATTGGATAAGACAACATTGACATTTTATTTTCCATTCTATTATTCTTACATCTGCC
This sequence comes from Pan troglodytes, assembly GCF_028858775.2. Classification (NCBI taxonomy): domain Eukaryota; kingdom Metazoa; phylum Chordata; class Mammalia; order Primates; family Hominidae; genus Pan; species Pan troglodytes. The sequence goes on from NC_072415.2 coordinate 63,399,286, forward strand.
TTGGTTTTCACCCTTCATTAATGATACCTAAGAAGAAATATGTAAAAAGAAAAAAAGCCCAAGTAAGACGCTATTGGAATAAAGATGCATTGATGCTACCTACCATGCCCATGGAAAGAATTCGGTATTCTTGTATGCTTAAGAAATTTTGTGAAAGTCAAATCAAACTTAGAAAATATATCACATGCTAAAATAAAGAGCGACTTGGGCAATAGGTGATGCATTATTTATGCATCTATGAAATATGATTTCTCTTGCTTAAATGGTGTTCTGCCATGCTACATTTTCTGTTATGAGACATGCTGATGATGCCTCTTTTTGAATGCTAGAATCTCAAGTTCCTGATCAACCAAGCTCTCTTCATGTGAGGCCCCAGACTAACTGCATCATCATGAGTTGGACTCCTCCCTTGAACCCAAACATCGTGGTGCGAGGTTATATTATCGGTTATGGCGTTGGGAGCCCTTACGCTGAGACAGTGCGTGTGGACAGCAAGCAGCGATATTATTCCATTGAGAGGTTAGGTGAGTATCTGTGATTTTTTTTATTCTATTAAGGGGAATTAATGATTTATTTTAAATTATTTTATTTCTTGGAAAACTGTTCCCTGGGATGATGGTTTCAACTTACAGCATGTATTAGCTCTGAAAGCAACTGTCTGTCTACACACACACACACACACATACACACACACACACACAGGCACACATACACATTTCTTTGAATTTGGGATTTCAGGAATTTGATCTAGAGAGATCTGTAATGGCAGTTGCTCTGGTGTGTGCCCTTGCTTATGGGTTATCGGATACAAAAAGTGCATTGGGCCATTTTTGTTTTTCCAGTGGTCAATGGAAACTTCCAATCCTAATAATTTCTATAAAAAGAAAGTCAACACATTTTTCATCTTTGTTGTTGTCACTGGGAAAATGTTCTGTTAATTTTTCTTTAACCTTGAAATATCTAGTCATAGTGCCTTCTTTCCCGTTAACATTCCAAATGTGAATGTTAAAGGCTATGTCATTATGACTGCAAAAGAAGATGAAAGAAGGAATTTTCAGTCAAGACAATACGTTAGAATGATCAAACTCCATCCTGCATGTTTCCCTGCCCCTACCAATCTAGGTTCTCTTATTGTACTCAACTCAACCTCATTTTTCACTGAATACAATACTTCAGTTGTGATATTCTGAATTCATTGAAAACGTGTTCATTCAGAGAGGTCTAATATGTATAAAAGTGTTCATATTCATTTTAGATCTGATTTCCCATAGTGCTGTAGGAGGTTATATTATTAACACAGAGAAATAAAGTAAATATATCAGGATGCCAGTAAGTTAAACAATTTTCATAAAGCAAAATGTAAGTTGATTCTACCTGTTGATTTAATACCGTATTACATGACCCCACTGGAAATGCAGCTTGATTGGGCAGGCAGGGTGTAGGGGGTGGGGGGATCTGCTACTTATTTGCAATGTCTCTCACAAACAGAACATTTGTGTTGAGAAGCCTGATTTGAATTTGAATAGCTAAAATGCAGTAGCAAGAAAAGATTTTCTCGGTAAAGGAAGAAAATTGCACTGACCCATTCTCTCTATAATTGCTTCAAACACTAATAAGAGAAACACCTACTGGAAATCTCCACAATTTTAGTTAGCTTGGCGTTTAGAAATAATATTCTTTCCATCAGTTCCTGAGTTTGAATGTAAAGGCAATCACAAAACTCATATTTTATGGCTATCAAGCCTATGTCAGGGGACTCTCACTTATCCATTATTCAGCATCCACCATCTTTGACAGTTCATCTTGATGCCACTCAACAGACAGAGGGAGGGAGGTGCCCATGGCAGTAAATAGGCTCCCAGGCAATGAGAATGTGCTGCAAACTCAGAAGGAAGTCAGGAGGGAAACTGCATTGTTGACCCTATCCTTTTTCTAATGATTCTCTTCGTTACCAAAAAAAACTTTGCAGAGGTCTCCAAATTTAGTCAAGTTGAGGCATTTGGGAGATTAACGTTGGCAAATCTCCCCAAATGCTTAACAAGAAAAACAGAAAACTCTGGAAAATATATTCTAAAGAGCTAGGAATATTTTTAAAGGTAAAATGGGATATGAACCTGTCTCAGTAATAATTATGAGTTTGCACTCTACAACTTACCTGGAAAGAGTAATTACATACACACATGGATAGGTATGTAAGTTCTACCAGTTGATACTCTTTTAACATAGTCTCATGTGTTAATATGAAATACAATAATTAGCATGTTGTTGTTCATTAAATATCCTCATGGTTATGCAAATGAACTGCTATTTTTCCAACATGTGTTTTCACTATTTAGCCAAAGTGTGTGTGAGAGACATACCCTAAGCTCTAATCTTTATAAAGATAAGGATTTATTCAAGTCCACGTTCATGCTGCAAATAAATCACCAATTGTTTTATTTATTCTATTGAGCATTAAAATCGACACATCAGTTTCCATAGTAACATTTTTTTTTTTATTATACTTTAAGTTTTAGGGTACATGTGCACATTGTGCAGGTTAGTTACATATGTATACATGTGCCATGCTGGTGCGCTGCACCCACCAACTCGTCATCCAGCATTAGGTATATCTCCCAATGCTATCCCTCCCCCCTCCCCCCTCCCCACCACAGTCCCCAGAGTATGATATTCCCCTTCCTGTGTCCATGTGATCTCATTGTTCAATTCCCACCTATGAGTGAGAATATGCGGTGTTTGGTTTTTGAGAAGGTATTTATAACTTTTTTTAATTTTTAAAGTTTTTGGAAGGCAAAGCTCTCTAGTCATTACATATACATAATAAAGAAAATGAAATTTTATGTTTTAAGGACTGTATGACAGTTATACAACTAAAAGTGAATTAAAGTAAGTTTAATTCATTTAAGCATAGGGTCAGCCATAACTTCAAGTATCATGGTTGTATATTAAACTATAAAAAAGCTATTTGTTTTATAATTGACTAATAAACCCCTTCATCTATTTCATGAGAGAGCAAGACTTCTAAACGGCATTTTATTTGCAGTTTAGACACCAGACACTGTGATCAGCTTCAGGACTGGAAATACAAGAACATTTTGAGTAATATCTAATATTACCTAATTAAAAGCAAACAAACAACTTGCCTACTATAGGCATACAGCTTCATTAATCAATGACTATTAAATATTTATAATTAATCTATTGACATTTTACTCCTTTTAGTTCAAGAGCCCTAGTGCCAGACTTGAAGTATGATATAGACCCACAAGATCTGAATTTAGTACTTTTTAGCAAAATTAATTTGAACCCAAACCACTTTTAAAACTCACTATCTACCTACCAATTGATCTATTTATCTATCAATTTATCTATCTTTATATCTTTATTCAGATATTATTTATATACAGTACATTGTGTACATTAAAACTACACTTTTTAGCATTTTTAAAAGAGCATTATTGAGGTATAATATTTGTTTAATAAAGTATATCTTTATAATTTCTCTAATTTATCTCAGTAATATTTTATAGTTTCAAATGTAAAGGTCTTCAATGTTTATGTTAAACTTATTCCTAAATACATATGTATATGTAAGAATATACATATATTAGAAATACCCAAATATATATATATATTTATATCCAAATATATATTTGGATATATATATTTGAATATATGAACATATATTTAGGACTGTTTGAATTATACATATATATTTGAATATTCCTAAATATATGTACATATGTATATTATATATATTTGAATTATTTTAAATATAACTGTTTTTAAAATTTATTTTAAATAAATTTTTACTATAGTGGATTTATAGATGTATTAAATAATGTATATATAGATGTATTTTTGTATTTATAAATGTGTAGAATACAAGAGATTTTTTAATGCTAACCTTGTATCCTAATATCTGCTAAATTTACCTATATATTCCATTAGTTTTTTAGATTATCTAAGATTTTCTGTTTAATCAAACATATCTATGTGAACAGAAAGTTTTATATTTAGTTTCTGATCTCTGTCCCTTTCATTTCTTTCTGTTGCCTTATTTCAGTGATTAGGATCTGTAGTAAAATACTGGATAAAAGTGCTGAAAGCAGGTATCTTTCCCTTGTGTCTGATCTTAGGAGAAAAAAATTTAGTCTTTACCATGAAATAGGTTATTACCTCTGGTCTCTTTAAGCCTTTTGTGAGATTGAAGAAACGTTATACTCTTTCTAGTTTTCTAGAAATTCTGGTCATGAATATTTGTTGAATTTTATTAGATAACTTTCTATCTTTTGAAATGAGCTTTTTTTTTTCTTTTTTTAAAATACGGTGAATTACATTGATTGATTTTTGAAGGGTAACCAACCTTGAATTTCCTATATAAATCCTGTGTGGCCATCATGTATTATCCTTTTCTTATGTTGTTTAATTTGATTTGTTAATGCTTATTAAGGATTTTTTGTGCCTATATTCAGTAGGTTATATATTTGTCTACAATTTTCTTTTCCCATAGTGTCTATATACTGTTTCTCTTTTACTCCAGTTAGATTGGCTCATAAAATGAGCTGGATAGTATTTACTCCCCTTCTATTACAGAAAATTTGTGTAAAATGGATTTTATTTATTTCTTAAGTATTTTATAGATTTCACTAATGAAATCATCTGGACCTGAGATTTTTTTTATAGGAAGGCTTTGATAATAGATTTAATTTTTTATACAGATATAGGTCCGATTTGCATACTTTCTTGTATTGATTTTGCTAAGTTAAATTTTTAATAAAATCCATCCATTTCATTTTGTCTCTTGTTGGCACAGTTATTCATAATGTTTTCTTTATCTGTTATCTATGGTTATTAACTGATTTTTCATTTCTGATATTGGTCTTTTCTTGTTCCTGTCTTTTTTTTTTGTGATATCTAGACAGAGATTTACTAATTTTGTTGATCTTGTCAAAGAAAGAGCCTTTGACATTACTAACTTTTCTATTATCTATCTCTATTTTATTTCTTTAATTTCTACTGTTATCTTGACTACTTGCCTCCTGATACTTATTTTAGTTCTGGTCTTCTCTTCTATTTCTAATTTATTGACATATGAACTTTATAATGTATCCATCCATTGTTGTTCCTCTAGGTATCATTTTACTTGCATTCCACAAATTTTGATATGTTGTATTTTTATTACCATTTAGTTCAAAGCATTTCCTAATTTTCCTGTGATGTGTTATTCTCCCTAAGTTATTTAGCAAGGTGTTACTTAATTTTCAAATTTTGGGATTTTCCTAGTTATCTTGTTATTATTGGTTTTCTTTTCTTTTTCTTTTTCTTTTTTTTGAGCCACTGTCTCACTTTGTTGCCCAGGCTGGAGTGCAGGAGTGCAGTGGTGTGATCTTGGCTCACTTCTACCTCTGCCTCCCAGGTTCAAGCAATTCTCCTGCCTCAGCTTCCCAAGTAGCTGGGATTACAAGCGTGAGCCATCATGCCTGGCTAATTTTTGTATTTTTAGTGGAGACGGGGTTGCACAATCTTGTCCATGCTGGTCTTGAACTCCTGATCTCATGATCCATCCACCTCAGCCTCTCAAGTGCTGGGATTGCAGATGTGAACCACCACACCCAGCCTAAATTTGAGTTATTAATAGCACTTTAGCAATATGTCTGATATTACATATTGCAGTAAGATTATATTGCATATTGCAGTGAGGTTGCAGTGAGCCAAGATCGTGCCTTTGCACTCCAGCCTGGGCGACAGAGCAAGACTCTGTCTTGGAAAAAAAAAAAAAAAGGAAAGAAAAGAAAAGAAATGTGTCTTATAAGAGATCAGCTGACTTTTTCTATAATGGACCAGAGACTAAATACTTAAGGCTTCACAGACCATATAATAGTCTCTGTCATCACTCCTCAGCTCTGCTATTAGAGCATGAAAGCAGCCAAAGACAATACATACATAAATAAACATAGCTGTGTCCTAATAAAACTTTATTTGTGGACCCAGGAATACATAATTTTATATAATTTTTATATATTATAAACTTTTATATGTTATAAAATTCTATCTTTTTTAATTTTAGCAACTATTTAAATATATAAAAACCATTCTTAACTCATGGTCTATACAAAAACAGTGGCCCCTCAACTGTAATTTACTGATTCCTGCTCTTAGTGATTTCTCTAGGAGATACCATATATGTATTCAATCTTTCCCACTTTATTTAGGCTAACATTGTAGCGCATCATATAAAATATAGAAACCTGCAACTGCACAGGTCTCTTTATCATATGGACTATTCCTTATGTTGTAATAGTCATATGTATTACATGTGCATGCATTGAAAATCCCATTAGACAGTCTTATGTATTTATTGTATTATGCAGTCATAAATTTTTTAAAGACATATGGGGAAACTATGATGTTTTCTATTTACCCAGATATATGATATTTCCTATGCTTTTCATTTGTACCTGAAGATGAAGTTCTTATCCAATGTTATTTCCCTTTAGATTGAAAATCTTCCTTTACCATTTCTGTGTAGTTCAGTCAGGTGGCAACAGCTTTTCTTCGTTTTGCTTTATCTGAAAATATCTTAATTCTACTTTTTTTTTTCTGAAGGATATTTTCACTGGATATAGAATTCCGCACTGACAGATTTTTTTTCTTTTCTCCACTTCTTTAAAGTTGTTGTCTCTCTGTATTCTTGACTCTATGGTTTTTGATGAAAAACCATTAGAGTTTTAGACCATTGCAATTTAATGTAATTATACATATGGTTGAATTTTATTTTTGTTTACTGTTTGTCAGGTTGCTTTTTTGTGTCCCTGTTTTCCCTTTCCTGACTTCTTTTGGATTATTTGAATTTTTTTGTTTTAAGTTTTATTATTATTATTATTTTTTCCTGAGATGACATGTTTTCTGTTGGCCAGGTTGGAGTACAGTGGAGCTCTCATGGCTCACTGCAGCCTTGACCTCCCAGGCTCAAGTAATCCTGCTGCCTCAGCCTCCTGAGTAGCTAGGAAAACAGGCATGTGTCGACATGACATTCAAAATGTTGTTAACCTGTAGTAATATACACTTTTTTATTTTTTTGCTGGGTGCTTTTAAGACTTCTTTAAAATATTTGATTTCCAGCAGCTAGATTATATTATATAGAGGCATAGTCATTTTTTGCTATATCTTGCCTGTGTGTTTTATGCTTATTAAATCTATAAATTTATGATTTCACCAATTTTGGTCATTTTGTCTTCAAATATTTTTCCCCACTATTCACCACATTCCCTCTGAGACTATAATTATATGTATTTTAGACATTTGAATTTTATCTTACACATTCTCACAACTGTGATGTTTTCTTTCGTTTTTTAACTTTTTTACTCTTTTCTTGATATTGAATGATTTATCCTGTTCTATTATAATGCTTACTGATAAATTCCTTCATTACCTCCATCTCATTGTTAGGCTCATATGGTAAAGGTCATTATATTTTAAAACATTGTCCTCTTTTTAATATTACAATCTTCATTTATTTCTACATTTTCTACTACTCTGTTGAGATTTTCTATATTCCTTGCAAGTATACCTTACCTCTGAGAGCGTAGTTATAAAAGTTACTTTAGCATGTTTCTCTGATAATTTCAACATCTGCACCATTTGGGTTGGGCATCTATTTGCTTTTTCACTTGAGAATGGACTACATTTACCATTTTTTTTGGTATGTTGTATAATTTTAGACTATATGTTAGGCATTGTCAATGTTAAGTTGTAGAATCTGAGTTTTATTACAATCCTTGAAAATTTTTTGATATATTGGTTTTAGAAGGCAATCAACAGTTAGATTCAGATTGTGAGATCTATCTTGCTTTCTCTTCACAGCAATTAAAATCTTGGTTAAGTTTCCCAAGCCTTTGCTCTGCTGTTAGTGTTTAGGCTGAGACTTAGGCAAGTTTTAACTCAGAATCAGAACATCTCTGTCTCCAGAACTCCTTTCTGTATACTTTTTGTAAACTGTTTCCCTCATCCCCTGAAACTACTTTCAGTGATTCTTCTGGCACAAAGTGGCAAGGGTTTCCACTGGAGTGACAGCTGACAGTACTGGGGTACTTTCCATACTGCAAAATTTTCTTGGAGCAAAACAGAAAACTAATTCCAATGTTGGTCGCTTCATCAAGATCTTACTTAATTCCAAAATCTGCCTAGTTTTGTAAAATACTCAGACCTCATATAGTTGGGATTTTGGTTTTTGGGGGGATTGTTTTGTATCTTGTTTAGAACTAGTGGCTGTTAACAGTGAGATGGATGAGCTAAAAGGAGCTTACACCATCAGAGAATAATTGGAAACTCACAGTCCCATTTTAAATATTTTTGGGCAGCTGTTATTGTGAACATTCTTGATAAAAATAAGATGACTTCCTGGGCAGTGTATTTAACATCTGAATTACATTTGGCACTATCGCACTTATTTACTAACAGCATGTATTAGAGGAACTAAAAATGACTCTGAAATATATAATTTAGTTGCTATATTAGTCTGTTTTCATGCTGCTAATAAAGACATACTTGAGACTGTGCAATTTACAAAAGAAAGAGGTTTAATTGGACTTACAGTTCCATGTGGCTGGGGAAGCATCACAATTATGGCAGAAGGCAAGGAGAAGCAAGTCACATCTTACATAGAGGGCAACAGGCAAAAAGAGAGCTTGTGCAGAGAAACGCCCCTTTAAAAAACCATGAGATCTCATGAGACTCATTCACTATCATAAGAACAGTGCAGGAAAGACCTGTTCCTATAATTCAGCCACCTCCCACTAGATTCCTCCTACAACATGTGAGAATTGTTGGAGTTACAATTCAAGATGAGATTTGGGTGGGGACACAGCGAAACCATATCATTCTGCCCCTGGCCCCTCCCAAATCATATGTCCTCACATTTCAAAACCAAACATGCCTTCCCAGCAGTCCCCCAGTCTTATTTCAGCATTAACTCAAAAGTCCACAGTCCAGTGTCTCATCTGACACCAAGCAAGTCCCTTTCGCCTATGATCCTGTAAAATCAAAACCAAGTTAATTATTTCCTAGATACAATGCAGGGACAGACATCGGGTAAATACAGCCATTCCAAATGGGAGAAATTGGCCAAAACAAAGGGCTATAGGCCCCATGAAAGTCCGAAGTCCAGAGGGACAGTCAAATCTTAAAGCTCTAAAATGATCTCCTTTGACTCCATGTCTCATATCCAGGTCACACTAATGCAAGAGGTGGGTTCCCATCTTCTTGGGAAGCTCCACTCCTGTGGTTTTGCAGGGTACAGCCTCCCTCCTGGCTGCTTTTATAGGCTGGCATTGAGTGTCTGTGGCTTTTCCAAATGTACACTACAAGCTCTCAGTGGATCTAGCATTCTGGGGTCTGGAGGACAGTGGCCCTCTTCTGATAGCTCCACTAGGCAGTGCCCCAGTAGGGACTCTGTATGGGGGCTCCTATCCCACATTTTCCTTCCGCACTGCCCTAGCAGAGGTTCTCCACTGCAAGAAACTTCTGCCTGGACATCCAGGCATTTTTATACATCCTCTGAAATCTAGGTGGAGGTTCCCAAACCCCAATTCTTGACTTCTGTGCACTGGCAGGCTCAACACTACATGGAAGCTGCCAAGACTTGAGGCTTACACCCACCGAAACTATGGCCCTATCTCTACATTGGCACCTTTCAGTCATGGATGGAGTGGCTGGAACACAAGGCACCAAGTCCCTAGGCTGTACACAGCACAGGGACCCTGGGCCTGGCCCACAAAACCACTTTTTCCTCTGAGGCATCCAGGCCTGTCATGGGAGGGGCTGCACTGAAGACCTCTGAGCTGCCCTGGAGACATTTTCTCCATTGTGTTGGTGATTAACATTTGGCTCCTTGTTACTTACGCAACTTTCTGCAGCTGGTTTGAATTTCTCCTCAGAAAAATCGGATTTTCTTTGCTATCACATTGTCTAGCTGCAAATTTTGCAAACTTTTATGCTTTGGTTCCCTTATAAAACTGAATGCCTTTCATAGCACCAAAGTCACCTCTTGAATGCTTTGCTGCTGAGAAATTTATTCCGCTAGATACCCCAAATCATCTCCCTCAAGTTCAAAGTTCCACAAATCTCTAGGGCAGGGGCAGAATGCCACCAGTCTCTTTGCCAAAATATAACAAGAGTCACCTTTGCTCCAGTTCCCAACAAGTTCCTCATTTCCATCTGAGACCACCTCAGCCTGGACTTTATTGTTCATATCGCTATCAGCCTTTTGGGCAAAGCCATTCAACAAGTCTCTAGGAAGTTCCAAACGTTTCCAGATTTTCCTATCTTCTTCTGAGCCCTCCACACTGTTTCAACCTCTGCCTGTTACCCAGTTCCGAAGTCACTTCCACATTTTCAGGTATCTTTTCAGCAACCCCCAACTCCTGGTACCAATTTACTGTGTTAGTCTATTTTCACACTGCTTATAAGACATACCCAAGACTGGGCAATTTACAAAAGAAAGGGGTTTAATTGGACTTACAGTTCCATGTGGCTGGGGAAAGCTCACAATCATAGCTGAAGGCAAGGAAGAGCAAATCACAACCTACATGACTGGCAGCAGGCCAAAAGAGAGCTTGTGCATAGAAACTCCCTTTTTTAAAACCATCAAATCTCATGAGACTCATTCACTATCATGAGAACAATGCAGGAAAGTCCTGCCCCCATAATTCAATCACCACAAACCAGGTTCCTCCCATGACATGGGAATTGTGGGAGTTACAAGTCAAGATGAGATTTGGGTGGGGACACAGGCAAACCATGTCAGTTGCAAAAATAGAATTTTAAAGCAATCTTCTCACTAAAGTTGAACTTCTGACTAGTAATTTTAAAAAACTGAATTTGGCTTAGGCAGTTAAATAATCATTTTATAAAGTATAGTGTTCAACTTCTTAAACAATGGAAAAGATAAAAAGTAACATAAAATACATTTACAATTCATGAGAATCAGAAAAAAAACCTGATTATATATAAATATACAGACACAGCCATTGTTTTTCCAACTGATATTAAACAAACATGGCAAATATTCCTGTGAGGATTTATGTTCTTCCAATTCTAATTAGTCCATGTAAAACTATCACGTCTTAATGAAAATGAATAGAACTCGTTCACCGCCATTGATGTGGATTAACAAAGATGTATTGGGAATTAAGTTCTTAGAATTTAGCATTGCCATAGAAAGGAAGACTATACAATTAAAACTTTTAGGGTTTTACATCTATTACTCCTGAAATATTTTAACCATAGTACATAAATAACATAGGTTATTTCCATGAATACTCAATTGTAATTTCCTTTTATTCTTATCCTTTCAGTGATGCTTACTAGAAGACATTGTCTTAGTAGACTAGCAATTTAAAAACATAAACTAAGCATACAAAAAAGTAAATAAATATGGAATTAAATGGAACTCTTAATCTGAGTGTAGATCCATATTTTTTGCCTCTCCATAACGTTTAATACTGGAAAAGTGATTTGAGCTCTGGCTTTGTAATAGCTCAGTAAAAATAGGAAACAAAAGATGCTTTTAGTCCCTGTATCATGGTATCAGAGGGTTAACAGATTTTGAAAAAAGTCACTAGAAGTTGGAAAGTTGGTAATTCAAGAGCTGTAAATGTCAAACTTTATATTGTGGTCATTGCAATAATATGAAAATTTAATTAGTATTAATTTAAAAATCTAAACCACACAGTGATGCTCAGTTTGATGTGAAAGGCAAAAACAGAAATTCCTAGTTTTAACCATAATATTCTGATTAGAAAATCTTGACTGACAGAATTACATTCATTCAACATGAGTACTACTTGCTCAGAGAGAAGTGAGAGGGGATAAGAAAAGATCACTCCATGAGATCACTACTCAGAGTATATCAGGAAGAATGGATTTTCTCTTTTATGATTTTTTTTTGAGGTGAGTGTCTTCTAAACCTATAGCTATTTTCAAGAAGTCTTTAAGGATAGTCACAGGGTGATTCATTAATAATACATACTATTCTATTTGTAACTGTTTTCTTACTTTCTACTCCCTGAGGTCCAAAGCACAGGAATTGTCTTATACCTGGTGAATTTTCTAAGGCTATTTGGAAAAACTCCATTACAAAAGATACTAGTATTGTATATTAGCATTGAACAGGAGAAGAAAAGATCTTCTCATTGAGTACAGTGTATATATATATATATCATTGGAATATATATATCATTGGAAATCTCCAAATAGAGCTGTCTTCATCATTTTCCTTTTGTTAAAATAACACTTTCACATTTTATTTTGTATTTTATAATCTGAGTTGTTATTTGTAAAACAAACAGGTGAAGTATTATGTAGGTCATTCATTCTACCAACATTAAATTCAAGCATTCAAAGAATAAAAATAATTTTCTTCATCGTCTCTATTTTTCAAGAAAATGTTTTATCTGAGTCAGAATAGCTTAGATCTCATTCTTAATTCCTCATGTCCGTGTTTACAGACAGCAACTTGGTGTGTTTCTTCTAAGCACTTCAGAAATAACAAATCTATTTCTTCATCCTCCCCACTATGTCAGGTATTATCCCAATTTTAAAAATTAGGTAAGACAGAGAAATAACTAAGTAAATAGGAAAAGCCAGAGCTATTTTGTTAAATTTTTTCAAAGTTAAATGTTACTTTAACAGCATCAGATAAATATTGTAATAAACAGTAAAGACTTGGCTCATTAGTATAAAGAAAGGAGCCTGGTATCAAATCAAAATCTGATCAGAACTTGCAGATAGAGCACTCTATTGCAGGAAAATCCCTCTTTCTATATGGAAAAACAAGGTATTCTAGCAAAACTAAATATCTTCATTTCACCAACAAAATAATATAATCCAGCTACATAGGACACAGCCTAAAGTTTCTGATTAAATACAAGTGATAGATTCAGTACAAGTGCCAGAGTTTAATCATAGAGGTATTTATTATTTGTTCTGTGAGCTGGATTCATAGCCAACTTGGAGGAAAGAGACAGAAAAGCAAATGCTGTATCTGAGCATTTTCCTTTATTAAACAATTGATTTGTGTGTTTTTCCTTTTAATTCTATCAGATGCATACTTATTTAGGATTGTTATGTCTTGTTGATGAATACTTTATCATTTATGAACTATCCCTTTTCACTAGTGATACTATTGGTTACTCTGAAATCTATTTTGATGTTAGTGCATCCACTCCAGGCTATACATTTTTGGCTTTTGTTAGCATTATATATATTATGCTATAATGGGTACATATATTCGTTATTTTACATTAAAACTATGTGTGTTTTTATAATTACAGTGGGTTTTTGGTTGGCAGCACACACTTGGAGTTTTCTTCATATCCAATCTGTCAATCTCTGACTTTTAATCAAAGTGTTCAGACCATTTACATTTAATGTGAATATAGATCTGGTTTAGTTTATAACTGCTATCCTGCTATTCATGTTTTATGTATTGCATCTGTTGTCCCACCTTTGTATATGTGTATGTGTGTGTGAATTTTTTCTAAGTTTCTGCATTTTTATTTAATATTTTTAATCATTCATCTTACACTGTTTCTGGACTCATTAGCTATAACTGTTTTGCTTCTTCAGTGGTTGCTTTAAAATTTATATTATATATCTTGACCTTACCATTATTGACCTTAAGTAAATACTTTGCCACTTAATAATACGTGGTTGTTATTACATTTAAAGTGGGGTGGTTTGAAAGAATTTTATTAGAGTGGAGAAAATAATATGTGAGTTCGAGACTGCCCTGACCAACATGGAGAAATCTCGTCTCTACTAAAAATACAAAATTAACCAGGCGTGGTGACACATGCCTGTAATCTCAGCTACTCAGGAGGCTGAGGCAGGAGAATCACTTGAACCCAGAGGCAGAGGTTGCAGTAAGCCGAGATCACACCATTGCACTCCAGCATGGGCAACAAGAGCAAAACTCCACTTGAGAGGAAAAAAAAAAAAGGTATTTGATAAAATATAGGAGCCAATTCTAGTTTTTTAAAAAAACTATAAAACCCACCAACGTTATATTCAACAAGAAAATGCTAAAGGTATTTCATTAAAACCTGAGCTAAGACAAAAATAGATAAATAAACAAATATCCTTTAAAGGTTAAAAAAATAACGTGTTGTCTAACTACACAGTTAGCAATTTTGGTGTTCTTCAGTCCTTCTTGTTATTTTAGATATTTAACTGGTGTCATTTTTCTTACATCTTGAAGGACTTCTTTAATGTTAAATATTTCTTGTAACGTCGTTGTGCTGGTGATTTATTTTCCATCTTTGTTATCTGTGAAAAAGTTTTCATTTTGCTATTAAAACTTATTTTCGCTGGTCATAGAATTCTAGGTTGATAAATTATTTTCTTTCCGTATTTTTAAGGATGTTCCACCATTATTTCATATATTACCTTGTTTCCAACAAAACTATTGCACTTGTTCTTTTTTTTATTTTTATTATACTTTAAGTTCTAGGGTACATGTGCACAACGTGCAGGTTTGTTACATATGTATACATGTGCCATGTTGGTGTGCTGCACCCATTAACTCGTCATTTACATTACGTTTCTCTCCTAATGCTATCCCTCCCCCAACCTCACGACAGTTCCCGGTGTGTGATGTTCCCCTTCCTGTGTCCAAGTGTTCTCATTGTTCAATTCCCACCTATGAGTGAGAACATGCAGTGTTTGGTTTTCTGTCCTTGTGATAGTTTGCTGAGAATGATGGTTTCCAGTTTCATCCATGTCCCTACAAAGGACATGAACTCATCCTTTTTTATGGCTGCATAGTATTCCACGATGTATATGTGCCACATTTTCTTAATCCATTCTATCATTGATGGACATTTGGGTTGGTTCCAAGTCTTTGCTATGGTGAATAGTGCCATAATAAACGTACGTGTGCATGTGTCTTTATAGCAGCATGCTTTATAATCCTTTGGGTATATACCCAGTAATGGGATGGCTGAGTCAAATGGTATTTCTAGTTCTAGATCCCTGAGGAATCACCACACTGTCTTCCACAATGGTTGAACTCATTTACAGTCCCACCAACAGTGTAAAAGTGTTCCTATTTCTCCACATCCTCTCCAGCATCTGTTGTTTCCTGACTTTTTAATGCTCGCCATTCCAGCTGGTGTGAGATGGTATCTCATTGTGGTTTTGATTTGCATTTCTCTGATGGCCAGTGATGATGAGCATTTCTTCACGTGTCTGTTGGCTGCATAAATGTCTTCTTTTGAGAAGTGTCTGTTCATATCCTTTGCCCACTTTTTGATGGGGTTGTTTGTTTTTTTCTTGTAAATTTAAGTTCTTTGTACGTTCTGGATATTAACCCTTTTCAGATGAGTAGATTGCAAAAATTTTCTCCCATTCTGTAGGTTGCCTGTTCACTCTGATGGTAGTTTCTTTTGCTGTGCAGAAGCTCTTTATTTTACTTAGATTCCATTTGTCAATTTTGGCTTTTGTTGCCATCGCTTTTGGTGTTTTAGACATGAAGTCCTTGCCCATGCCTATGTCCTGAACGGTATTGCCTAGGTTTTCTTCTAGGGTTTTATGGTTTTAGGTCTAACATTTAAGTCTTTAATCCATCTTGAATTAATTTTTGTATAAGGTGTAAGGAAGGGATCCAGTTGCAGCTTTCTACCTATGGCTAGCCATTTTTCCCAGCACCATTTATTAAATAGGGAATCCTTTCCCCATTTCTTGTTTTTGTCAGGTTTGTCAAAGATCAGATGTTTGTAGATGCGTGGTATTATTTCTGTGGGCTCTGTTCTGTTCCATTGGTCTATATCTCTGTTTTGGTACCAGTACCATGCTGTTTTGGTTACTGTAGCCTTGCAGTATAGTTTGAAGTCAGGTAGCATGATGCCTCCAGCTTTGTTCTTTTGGCTTAGGATTGACTTGGCAATGCGGGCTCTTTTTTGGTTCCATATGAACTTTAAAGTAGGTTTTTCCAATTCTGTGAAGAAAGTCATTGGTAGCTTGATGGAGATGGCATTGAATCTATAAATTACCTTGGGCACTATGACCATTTTCATGATATTGATTCTTCCTATCCATGAGCATGGAACGTTCTTCCATTTGTTTGTGTCCTCTTTTATTTCGTTGAGCAGTGGTTTGTAGTTCTCCTTGAAGAGGTCCTTCACATCCCTTGTAAGTTGTATTCCTAGGTATTTTATTCTCTTTGAAGCAATTGTGAATGGGAGTTCACTCATGATTTGGTTCTCTGTCTGTTATTAGTGTATAAGAATGCTTGCGATTTTTGCACGTTGATTTTGTATCCTGAGACTTTGCTGAAGTTGCTTATCAGCTTAAGGAGATTTGGGGCTGAGACAATGGGGTTTTCTAACTATACAATCATGTCATCTGCGAACAGGGACAATTTGACTTCCTCTTTTCCTAATTGAATACCCTTTATTTCTTTCTCCTGCCTGGCACTCGTTCTTATTTTTGTACCACTGCCTCTGCACATAATATGATTTTTATTTCTCACTGCTTTGAAGAATTATGTCTTTGTCATGGATTTTATACAATTTTATTTTTATATACTGGTATAATTTTCATTATGCTTCTTCTGATTGGGAATTGTTGAGATACTTCATCAAATTTAGGAGTTTTCAGTTATTATTTCTTCACATAGTTTTTCTTTCTCCCAATATCACTGTTCTCAACTCAGAACTCCAGATTAAACAGATACCTTATTTTATTTTATTCACTTATTTATTTTTTGAGACAGGGTCTCACTCTGTCACCCAGGCTGGAGTGCAGTGGTGTGATCATGGCTCACTGCAGCCTCAAATTCCTGGGCTCAAGCAATTCTTCTGCCTTAGCTTCCCAAAGTGCTAGGATTTCCAGTGTGAGCTACTGCACATGCTGTACCACTCAGTCTCTCCTCTACCTTCTTGAATATATAGAATACAGTCATAATAACACTTTCATTGTTCATGTCTACAAATTATTTTATCTGTCTCATTTCCAGGTCTGTTTCTATTTATTATGTTTTTTCTTCATTATGAGTTGTGTTTCCTGGTTTTTATGTTTTTATTTTGTTGGGTGCTAGAGATGTTTGTGTTTTTAAAATATTCTTGCATTTTGTTCTAACATGCAGTTATGTTACTTTGAAATACATCAACACCTTTTAGGTTTGCTTTTAGTCTATTAGATGTTACTAGAGTACTGGGCATAGTTTGTGCCACTACTGAGACAATACCACCTGAGTACCCAAATTTCTATGAGTTACATGGTTGTCCATCTGGCCGGATGTAGTCCTGACTGAGCACCAAAGATGTTTAACTTTGTTACTGTTGAATGGTTTTGTCCTCAGCCTTGGGAGGTGTCCTTATACACATGCACTGATAAGTACTCAGATGATGACTTAAGAGGGACATAGTATCTGTAGACCTCCAGAGCTCTCCTGAGAATTTCTGTTCTCTGTGGTATTCTTCCCCATCAAACTCTTGCTGCTTTAAGTCACATCAGACTTTCAACTTTGTGTCTTCAATTTAGGGAGACTGCTAGGCTGGGCTCCTTCTGAGTTGCTCTTTTCTCTTTTGCAGCCTGGAAACTTTCCATATAATCAGATAAAGAAATCAAAGTGCTCACTTTATTTTTCTTCTCTTAGAAGTCGCTGAAGTGATCTTCTTCATATCCAAAGTCTGAAAATTACTGTTTTACATATTTTGTCTGTTTGCTTTTTAAGTTGATCCAGGCAAGCGGGATACATCCACTCCCTATTAATCCATTTTGACCAGAAGTTGGAGTTCTTTAATAAGTGATTAAACAATCATTTTATGATTTCAGTATGCCAAAACTTTAAGCTTTTTAAAGGTACCAGAAATGCCAAACTGCATTATATCTATTTCCTGATTTCTGCCACAAATCTCATCAAGAATGAATCCTAACTGTCATATTGTATTTTTAGAGAGTAAATTTAACTTGAGTGCTTTTAGAAATAGGTCTTTTATCCTGTGGAGAAATGAACCTTTATAACTCCCAGAGTGCATTCTAAGTTCAGTGAATTCAATGTAAATTACAATGTTAACTTCAGCATCCCCCCCCATCAAAAAATCCCTTCATGCATGGAATACAGAAGTTTTAAGTTTATGAAATGCAAACATTTAAAATTGGAAAAATCCATGCACTTTAGCCGACTCAAGAATAGCTGACATACATGAATAAAAAATGAATAAGCACCATGTAGAGAACATTTATTATTTTGAAACAAAGTGCATCATAAGTATTGGTTAACAAAATTCTGCTTTGTATTTTTTGAAGCAGAGTTTAAGAAGAATTATGTAGAATGATGTTTGACCTAAAATTTAGAAAGCCTGATCACAAAGACCTCACTGAAAGAAGTCATTTAATGGTAAATGAAATTAGAAAGGAGGGTAGATTTATTCCCTGCTTTTTCCCAAAATATCTTACTCAGAGCATTTATGTACAGTGCAGCAATAGTGAACACGGACTTCAGCTGCATTTCAGACTGTGGGATCAGAATAGTTCATTGAAAATTCATATTGTATGCTGTATAAGCCATTCTAGAAGGAAATTCATTTACCTTGATATTATTTTATAATTTCACGATTCACACAGAGAATCCCTGCTTATTCTTAAGCTAACATCAGTAATTTCTGAGAATATAATTATATTCCTAGAGTTTTAATGTGTGGGCTCTAAAATGGAGTTTTATCTCAAATTTGATTGTAAATGCTTCTTATTTATGTTGCTTATTATTTCTCTGTGCCAATAGTTTGTCCAATTACTATATTCTAAATGTGAGTAGAATATGGAATCTAATGAATCCAAAGAAAAATATATCTTGTTTTTTTAGCTTTCGTAAATGCTTTGAAGTTCAGTTTAGTGTGTTTCGGTGCTTTTATTTTATAAATGTAGATGAATTCAGTATAATATAATGCATTATTATCTGAGTTACAGTTTTCTTTTCAAATGTTCTTGATCATTTAGTTGACATTAATCAAAACACTAAATGGGTAAGTTTTCCATATGGCAGGCAGTTGTTTACTTACAAAAAAAATTTCTTGTGATAGATAGTAGGCTTAAAGACCAAATGATTTATTATTTCTTACCAAAATTATTTTATAAAATGGCTTATTGAGTCACTTTAAGCATAAGAAACCATATTTAGGAAAGTGGGGGATACTAAGAAATGTAAGACATATTCTCTCTCTCTTTCTTTTTTTTTTTTTTTTTTTTGCGACAGAGTCTTGCTTTGTTGCCCAGGCATGGTCTCGGCTCACTGCAACCTCTGCCTCCCAGGTTCAACCGATTCTCCTGCCTCAGCCTCCCAAGTAGCTGGGATTACAGGTGCCTGCCACCACACCAGGCTAAATTTTTGTATTTTTAGTAAAGATGAGGTTTCACCATGTTGGCCAGGCTGGTCTCAAACCCCTGACCTCGTGATCTGGCCGTCTCAGCCTCTCAAAGTCATGGGATTACAGGCGTGAGCCACCGCGCCCAGCCATAAGACATATTATCTAACATATTCTAGGCTACCAAAGACCTATATAATAAATATAAGATTATTTCATGAAAAGAATAAGTGTGGTCACATAGTTTCTATAAGACCAGTGATTGCATTAGTAGTTTGAAAGTTTACTTTGGTATGAGGTTGTTAGAAGATTTTTCGTAGAAATGTTGGGTGGAGAATTTTGACTTAAAGATAAGGTAAGATTCATCCTCATGGGACGATATGTTATGTACTGTGTATAAGACTGCAGAGTCAAGGAAAAGCAAAGGAGGCTCAAGGTTCAGTGAACAAACTAATTGAACCATGAATGCAAGTTCATATAAGGGAGTTGCAGGAGTTATAAATAGAGAGATAACTTGAGTGCAGGTTTTGGAGGTTCAAAAATTGTGACCCATGATATTCTTGGATTTTTCTCTTACCAAATTATTCCAAGAGTCCATGCTGTATATTTAACAGCCATTTTGCTGCAGTACTAACTGAATCACAAATACTGGGGACTTGCGTGCAAGTCATTAAGCTAGTTAGACTTACCTGTCACCTAGCCTTTATTATCTTTCTTACGCTTTTTTGTTTGTTTGTTTTAGCCTTCTCGTCTCATTTTTCACATATCTATTTTTATGAGGAAAAAAATATTCTCCACTGTTAAAACTCCTGGTAAAACAAGAATCCAGAGTTAAAAGAGAAGCTGCAGCTACATTGTAGTTGTATTTGAATAGACTAAGCCTTTCTAAGATGCAGTTTATTAATAGGAGATATTAGTTACTCATTATTTTCTGAAAAAATGTGAATAATTATTGTTAAATGCCTCTTCCCCTCTTCACAATGTCTGCTCTAAAGAATGAGCCATGAAAAGGAAAGATGATTAATCTGTTATTATTTAATTAATCCTAGTTAGCCCTAGGAAGTTCTGCCCTACCTCTTGGTCTCTTTCTTTAAATCCAGAATTCCTCAAGGAGAAGCCCCTTCTATTTTTATAATGACATCCAGAGCCTAATTTCTGATGCTCTTGCTTTGGAGAGCCCTGACTCAGTACCCATTTCAGTGACCCCTGACTTACCCATCTTCGAGACTTGTATCCCATCTTCTTCTGCATAACATCATTTCCTGTATCTGTGTGGCTCAGAATGATATGAATCCTGTTCCCTTCTTAGGACTAGTCATGTCCGGGCATTTAATTGTTTTGAGGGTGCTGAGAGAAGAGCAAGATTTGGGCCAGATAGTTAAGATTTATATATAACTGGTCATGTGACTGGTACAGTCATGTGACTGGTACAGATATATTTGGCAAGTTAAAGACAGCAATAGAATAGAGTTGATTGCTTCTAGCAATGTCTATTCTGAAACATTATCAGTTAATCAGATAGATTATTCATTATGTGAGTTATTTACATATTTTATTTAGTTAGCATAATCATTTGAGAGAGGTCAGTGGGTATATACAGCCCAATTCTTAGAAAAGTCTTTTAATCATACTTAGAAATATTATATGTTGTCTCAAATTTTGTTCATTCAATAGGAATGACATTTCCCTAAACTAGGCATTTACTGTCTCACTGAAATGAGAAAAAAAAGTGGCCATACAGTTCATAAATAGCATGTTATAAATCATTTAAAAAAAGAAGCTTGTATGTCTAATGCTCTGTTGTATATTAACTTGTATAAATAAGAAGTGCAAACAGAACTACAATAAAGCAGGCCTTTACACCCTTACACGTCATTATGTCATTTGTCATGTCTTTCATTAGGACAGGTTAAATCTTTGTGCCAATAGCATAGAATATTACTGAAAAGTCATAGTGTTATGGCATAAGGGATCAGTTTCTTCTACAAGCATTTAGGGGAAAGTCAACATAGCTTCCTTCATAATTAGCAGAGAAGTGACATTTTAGAAATTTTTTATTTCTGAGATGCTTCTTTAAAAGGTGTACTGGTTTGAAGGGGAGCCTCTAAGATGGTATGTGCATGTTCTAACCTCCAGAACCTGTGACTGTGACCTTAGATGGAAAAGGGGTCTTAGCAGATGTCAGTAAGTTAAGGAACTCTAGATGAGATCATCCTTATTAATCAGGTGGGCCCTAAATCCCATGATGTGTCCATATAAGAGGCACATGGTGGAGAGATACAAGAGGAGAAGGTCATGTGAACACAGACACAGAGATGGGAATGATACAGTGACAAGGAATTAGGATCCAGAAAAGGCAAAAAAGGATCCTCTCATAGGCCTTCAGGGACCGTGCGACCCTGCTAACACCTCAGTTTTGGACGTTTGGACTTCAAAACTGTGAAGAAACGATTTTTGTTGTTTAAGTTTGTGTATTTGTTATCGCAGCTCTAGTAAATCAATACAAAACCGTAGTTGTTGGACTTCCCCCCCAATCTCCTAAACATTGTTTTTTAATTTCTGAACCAGCATTTCCTACTTAATAAAGCAGCATAACTAACAAATATATTTTTAATGAAAACTTGAGAAATAATTTAACACAACACTATTGGAGAAAGAAAGCATTAGAGTGACAGGGAATGATCACATTAGAAGACTCTTGGCATTGAAGTTGGATGAATAAGATGGTTTTACCTTTTTAGTGAAAGGGAATATTACCTCAGCTATCCGAAAGAACTGTGTCAGTCAATTCTTGGCCAGTCAACTACATCTCTTCTGTTAGTGTACAGCAGATACAAATTAGAAACAATACCAATTTCAAATTCATCCTATCTACCTTTTTTGTAATGTGGCAAGGTTTTTGCTTTCCAGAAAGAAGCAGAAAATAAATGTGAATGGAATACAATGAATACTGCATAATTTTTTCTTGTTAAGAGAAAAGCATATTTACAGCAAAGAAATTATGTATTATTTTAAATGTAGAGCCTGGAGTTTTAAACACAAGAGTAAAAGTAGATGATTTTTCTTTATGGTAATCTAGTTTGCAAGGCTTGCACAACAATTAATCATTTCTGAGCAGACATTAGGGAATTCTATAAAAGTATTGGACAAAACAGTACTTATGGAAAGCTTGTAGAAATGGGGCAGAAAGGTGATTATTTTCTTTTATATTTGGCCCTCTTCTTATCATTATCTTTTTCTAATATGTTACTTCATGATAGTAATGATACAATAATAATTAAATTCTCAACTCTTACTTTCTATTTTCTCAAGTCTCTTACATTATTGCCATACCATCTTTTATTATTTGAACTTGCAGTAAAACTTTGGGGATGATTATTTTGATCACAACTGTAGGACTTGTGCCTCTGTTGAATCACATACAGAAATCAAAAGCATGGATAAATATTTTGTCAAATAAAATTTATTTAAAGAATATTTGGTAATGAGTGACAAATGTTTGCAACTCTGGGTAATAATAGAGTTATGTGTCCATTTTTTTTCTTTTGGTACTTTTTTTACTTATCTGAATGGGAGCCGGAAGTGCTTTAAAGTTTCAGAATGCAAGTGCATGCATTGCAGTGATTTTGCTGTTGTTGGTCAAGTTACTTAAACACTGTGTCCTGCTTTCCTCCATCTGTCGAAGGAACATAATGGCCACTCATGGCCTTCACAAGAAAAAGTGTAGGAAGAGAAAACAGATCTTGTCAGTGTGGGGTGGAGGATGAAGTTATTTTTAAAGCAAGTATCTTGTACCTTCAGGAAGCAAAATCTGGCTTAAAGTATTTTTTTTTCTCCTTTTCTGAATAGGCTATCATCATCAACATTTTAAACTGCTTTTTAATGTGAAGACTATACTTTTGTTTTCTGTGAGTTATATTTTATTATTAGACATTGAGGAGAAAACAAGAAGGGACCCTTCCACTGCCTTACAAATAGTGTTCACTAAAAGAAGTAGATATTATTACTTATGCTGCTGTATTGTCTACACCTAGGAAACACACTTAATACATGCATTATGAACAATGGAAGGCTTGCATGGCCCATAATAATGGTAATGAATAACACTTATTGAACATTTACTCTGTGCCACCTCTATGTATTGTCTATGCTCTGTCTCCTTTGCTCCTCACAATGTACCTAAAAGGAGGGTGTTCTGATTGACGCCATCTTACAATGCATTAACACCAATTACTTCAAGTTAAACTGAGGCTAAGAAGGTTTAAGGGACTTGTACCAAATCCCTTAGCTAGTTAAGTGATAGAACCAGGACTCAAACAGCCTGACTCAAAAGCATTCCTTACCCACTGTGCTGTGTTACATTAGGTGACGTACCTTTCACATGCTCTCTCTTGAAAGGCAAATACAGCTTTGAAAAATATCTAGCAAGTGGAGCCAATTCTGCTGAAATTCTATAGCAATTTTCTCCTGTCTGTCATTTCTGCACTGGCATTTAGCATCTGAAAAATTCTTCAGAGATTTTCTTTTCTCTAAAATTACAGAAGTTTAAAATTAAAGCAAGCACAATATTAACTAGTTTCCAAAAATGAAAGTTCTAACCAGCTTTTTGAAAGTTTGTGATAAAAGATAATATATTCTTACAGCCATACTCAGAAGAATAAAGGTATGCAAGGGACAGAGTGGTCAGTGAATGTGCTTGTGTGGGAGCTGTGTTCTTTTATAACTCTCCATTCTCTCCTGTGGCCCTCTCTCTTCCTCACTGGCATAAACATTTACACACACATATGGTCGCTTTGAACTTCTCCCACAGGCTTCTTTGTCCACCGTCATTTCTATATGTTTTCTTCCCAGATAAATTCCCTACCTCAGCTCTCCAGAGTCTCCCATAGTATTGACAGAATGTGAACGATTTGTTTTAGGTTTTTCAAATATATTGAATTGAGTACTAGTGACTCGTACCATAACTTTTAAGTAGAATGATTTAGTCTCTCTAAAAACAAGTTGCCTCCTTTCCAAGTATGAGTCTTCCGTGTTTTGCCTGGCTTCACTGAGAGTCAGTGAGCAGACTAAGGTTTGAATATTACTATCCATGAGATACATACCAGAGGTGCAAAAATCATAATAAATGTTCAAGATCATTAACGTTATACTAACAACAAAATAGATTTACTTGGATAAGTCTGTTAAGTTAATTAGATAGAGTTATTGGAGCATTAATGTGTTTGGAGTTTAATGCCATAAATCAGCAATTCAATCAATATGTATCAAGTGCCAAAGAGGAAATCACTATTGCCAATTATGGTTGAATAGAAAGAGCCGTACACTTGGAATAAAAATTGTAACCTAGTATCTGGTCCTTCTTTTTATTATCTGGGAGATCACTGACACATAATAGACTCTCTCCAGTCCTCAATTTCCACACCGTCAAATTAGGGATGGAAATAAGATTTCTTGAGGTTGTTACAAAGATTAAATAGGTAAAGTATATAAAAGAACTTAATATTTCTATTATTTTTTTCTTTTTTCATAATTAGCAGGAAATTGCCCCTGTTTTTTTCAGGGAAACATAGCTGCAAAGTCAACTGGGAAATGTAGTCTAATTCTACCATAACATTGGCCCAGCAAATTTTTATGGATTTTCTCATGAGAAAGAAATGAAGTATGATCAGAGAGAGAACACTGTGAGTTTCTGGCACTATATTCACCATAGTACAAAATGCAAAGTGACTCACAGAATTCAAAAATTACAACCTTCATCGACCATTAAGTGGAAACTTAATGAAAATAAAAATAAATGGGTAAATGGGGATGGTGACTTGGGGGAAAAATAATTTTATATCTGTTCCAATTGACTCCTACCTTCTCTTTTTCATACATGTATAAATGAAGTCATAACATCTCTATTTTCCAGATTCTTATTTATCCCCTGGCTTTCCACATACATTATTTCATAAACTTGAAATTTATGAACATTAGACATCATCTTGGGGCTTGTAAAGGTGTCCTAACCATCCCACAAATGTACATGTGCACATGTGCACACATGCACACATACATACACAGATACATAACATGGAAAGCAAAATGGCTTTCTATAGATCCTTACTATGATGTTTTCCACATTGATGGAAATTTTGTCCCATGTTAAATATTCAGCAAACCATCTTTGAATTCTATCTTTAAGGATTTGAAAAAAGCAGCAAACTGCGCCCATTAACTTGTTATTTACATTAGGCATATCTCCTAATACTATCCCTCCCCACTCCTCCCACCCCACAACAGGCCCTGGTGTGCGATGTCCCCCTTCCTGTGTCTAAGTGTTCTCATTGTTCAATTCCCACCTATGAGTGAGAACGTGAGATGTTTGGTTTTTTGTCCTTGCGATAGTTTACTGAGAATGATGGTTTCCAGCCTCATCCATGTCCCTACAAAGGACATGAACTCATCCTTTTTTATGGCTGCATAGTATTCCATGGTGCATATGTGCCACATTTTCTTAATCCAGTCGATCATTGTCGGACATTTGGGTTGGTTCCAAGTCTTTGCTATTGTGCACAGGTACCCTAGAACTTAAAGTACAGTTTTATATATATATATATGAAAAGTAAAAGCATTTTATGATTTCATCCCACTAAAAAAAAAAAAAAAAAAAAGAAAAAAGCAGCAAACTTTTTATTTTCTGAGTGAGCATAAATACTTAAACCCATAGATGGGAGCCCAGTTAGTTCATTACCAAATTTAATGGTTTTGAAGATATCTATCCAAAAATTGTTACAGCTGTTGGGTAAAGGAAGAGACGAGGAATGTGTGAGTGTCTAGTATTGAGCACTGTTAAAACATCCATTAATCACATTTTAATCCTCCAATTTCTAGTCATAAGCAAAAATGCAGCACACTAGAAATGAGCCTTCTTAGTAGAATTATTAATTTGAGAATCAGTCAACTACATACTTCTGTGACATCAAAAAGGCTGAGAGAACAGTGGGTGATTGCTCAGGAAATTTATGAGACCAACATGAATATCTTTCACATTCCACAAAAGAAATACAACAAATCCTTTGCTGACAAAGCTCTAGTCATTACAGATTTTATGTTCTCGTTTACAGAGGAAGAGCTTCTCTGAAGCAGGTGGTTTGTTTTATCACAGGAATGTTCTTGCAGGAGATTCACTTAGAACAAAAACTTCAAGTAGATTTGGGTTGAATCCTTATTCTACCAGCTATAAGCTGTTTGCTCTTTGACAAAAATACTTAATTGTTTTTTTTGAGACAGGGTTTCACTCTTATTGCCCAGGCTGGAGTGCAGTGGCGTGATCTCGGCTCACTGCAACCTCCGCCTCCTGGGTTCAAGTGATTCTCCTGCCTCAACCTCCTGAGTAGCTGGGATTGGAGGCACTCGTCACCATGACCAGCTAATTTTTGTGTTTTTAGTAGAGACGGGGTTTCACCAGGTTGGTCTAGAACCCCTGACCTCAGGTGATCTGCCCAACTCAGCCTCCCAAAGTGGTGGGATTACAGGTGTGAGCCACCGCACCCAGCCCTTAATATGTTAATATCATTTTTTTTACCTTTAAATTTCATCATTTAGCTAGTCATTTTTTCATTCAGTGAATAAATCATTTTAAGTTCTTACTATATGCCAGAAAGAATGGTAGGCACTAAGAATATTATAAAATAAAATAAAGAAATGGCCCATGACTTCATTGTGAATAAGGACACTCATTTCTCCCTGGTGGGATGTTCATTAAAGGAGATAGCATGTCTAAACAGTTATCAGATTCTGAAACATCCTGGAAATTATCTCCTCTTCTGGAAGAAATTTTCCATGGATTGTCTCTTTTGATTTCCTCCAAAAGCAATTACTTTAATAATAGACTCACCTATCTGAGTTTTAACAAGACATGTAACCACCCAGCTAAAAATGGGTTTCATGGCCTTCTTTATGGTTGTGCATGGCTGTATGACTGAGTTCTGGCCAGTGAAAGTGAGCAAAGGTGACAATGCCATCCCCCGGCCTTGCCCACTCACAGAATGCAATAGAATGTGTGAGCACTCAGGGTCCTTCCCTCTTATTGCAAGCTGGGAGATGACAAGGACTTATACCCAGAGATGGAAGCCACAGGGGATAACAGTGTCACATGACCAACAATGGAATGCTCATTTCTGTTTTATTTAAGCTGCTGCATTTTGGTGTTTCTTTATTGTCACAGCTTTGTCTGTACCCTAACTAATAAAATATGTTTTTGACACAGTTTATGCCATTATTTATTGTATTGCACACAAGAATGGACAAGTATGTGAAGATTCATCATTGAAAAATATGTTTTAACTCATTTTTGAAATTATTACAATATTGTTCAAATATATTTCTCTAATTATGTATCTTCTCCACTTTATTATTTTTATTTTGAGCCACATTATCTTATAATAATTACAGTGTAAGATGAACAGCTTATGCTTCAAAGAAAAAAATGAGTATAGCCCTCTTATTTCAAGTGATATTCAATAAAATAAAATTCTTGAAAAACAACAAAACAATAAGAGTGCTCTCCTTAGGATTTGAGTTCTTCAATATATTTTTAAAATATTTTTGAAATTTCCTTAGTCTTAAGAGCACCCAGGAAGTTTTGAAATATAACAAAGTATAGAAGTGGTATTTACATAAGTCCTACATAGATATCATGTTTTTCCATTTTTAATTATGGTATAATTCACATGACATAAAATTTATCATCTTAATCATTTTAAGGTATACAACTCAATGTCATTAAACACACTTGTAATGTTGCGCAGCCATCGAACCGTACATCTCTAGAACTCTTTTAATCTTGTAAAGCTGAAATTCTATACCCATTAAATGACATCTGCCCATTCTCCTCCCTCCCTGTCCCTGGTAGCCACCACACTAATTTCCATCTCTATGATTTTGACTACTCTATACATCACATATTAGTGAAATAATATAGCATTTACCTTTTTGTAACTGGCTTATTTCAGTTAGCATAAGGGCCTGAAGATTAATCTGTGTTAAAGCATGCAACAATGCCCTCAGAATTTCCTTCTTTTTAAAGGCTGAATAGTATTCCATTATATATTGTACCTCATACCTGCTTTTAAGATTTGAGAGTGTAATACTCAGAAATGGAATTGCTAGATCATATGGTAATTCTATTTTTAATTGCTTGAGGCTCTACCATACTGTTTTTCATAGCAGTTGTACTATTTTACATTCCCACAAGTAGTGCACAAGGGTTCCTATTTCTCTGCAACCCTGCCAACACTTGTTGTTTTGTTTTTAGTGTTCCTCTTTTCAATAGCAGCCATCCTAATAAGTATGAGGTGGTAGCTCATTGTAGTTTTGATTTTCATTTTTCTAATAATTAGGGATGTTGAACTCTTTTCTTGTACTTATTGGCCATTGTATATCCTCTTTGGAGAAGTGTCTATTCATGCCCTTTTTCTGCTTTTGAATTAGGCTGTTTGTATTTGATGTTGAGTTTAGGAGTTCACTATGTATTGTGGATATTAATATTTTATCAGCTATATAATTTACAAACACTTTATTCTATAGTATGGGTTATCTTTTTACTTTGTTGATACTTTATTTTGATGTACAATGTTTTTAAATTTTATGAAGTCAGAGGCAAATTGCTTATTTTTCGTTTTGTTACCTCTTCTGTTGGTGTCATATCCAAGAAAACATTGCCAAATCTAACATCGTGAATTTTTGCCCAATGTTTTCTTCTAAGAGTTTTATAGTCTTAAATCTGACAGTTAAATCTTTTACCATTTTGAGTCGATTTTTTGTAGTGGTATTAAAAAGGGTCTAACTTCAACCATTTGCATGTGAATATCCAGGTTTCCCAGCACCATTTGTTGAAAAGACTGTCCTTTCTCCATTAAATTGTCTTGAAATCTTGTCAACATTATTTGACTGTATATCGCAAGGGTTTATTTCTGGGTTCCCTATTCTATTCTGTTGATTTATATCACTGTATATATGCTAGTACCACACTATTTTGACTACTGTAGCCTTATAGTAAGTTTTGAAATCAAAAAGTATGCGTCTTCCCCTTTATTCTCCTTTTTCAAGATTGTTTTGGCTATTTGAACTCCTTTAAGATTACATATGAGTTTTAGATGAGTTTTCTGTTCTAAAAATAATCACTAGAATTTTTAATAGAGATTGCATTGAATCTGTAGAACACACTGGGTTGTACTGACTTCTTAACAATGTTATAGTTCTTCTAGTACGTGAACACGGGCTGCGTTTCTATTTATTTAAAGTCTTTAATTTCTTTTGCAATGCTTAATTGTTTTTACTATAGAAGTCTTTTATCTCCTTGGCTCAGTTAATTTTGAAGGATTTTATTTTTTGTACTATTATAAATTGAATGCTTTTTGTAATTTCTTTTTCAGATTGTTCATTGTTATTGTATGGAAACACAACTGATTTTTTGTGTTGACTTTATATCTTACTATTTTGCTAAATTCGTGTATTTGCTCTAAAAGGTGTTTTGGTTTTTTGTATGTGTTTCTGTAGAATCTTTACACTTGATTTTAGCTAAAAACTGAAAAGTTATTTTTGCGAAACCTTAGGGTTTTTTATGCATAAAACTTTATCATCTGCAAACAATAAAATTTTACTTCTTTTTTTTCCAGTTCAGAATCCTTTTATTTCTTTTTCTTGCTTAATTGCTCTGACTAAAACTTTCAAGTACTATTAGAGTAGAAGTGTTGAAAGTGGGCATCCTTGTCTTTTTCCTGATCTTAGAGGAAAAGTCTCACCATTGGGCATTGTGTTTGCTGTGGCTTTTTCATATATGACTTTTATTATGTTGAGATAATTTCCTTTGATTCCTAGTTTGTTGAGTATTTCTACTGAAAGGGTGTTGAATTTTGTCAAATGCTTTTTCTGCATCAATTGATGATGTGGTGGTTTTTCTTCATTTTATTAGTCTGGTGGATTACATTGATTAATTTTTGGACATCAAATCATTTTTACCTTCCAGGAATAAATCTCACTTGGCCTTAATATAATATATGCTGCTGAATTTGGTTTGCTAGTATTTTATTGTGGATTTTAGCATAAATATTTATAGGAGATATTGATCTGTAGCTCTCTTTTTTTATAGTGTCTATGTCTGACTTTGGTAATAGGAAAATGCTGGCCTCATAGAATGAGTTAGGAAGTGTTCCCTCCTCTTCAGTTTTTTGAAAAATTTTAAAAAGAACTGGTACTAATTTTTTTAATGTTTGGTAGAATTCACCTATAAAGCCATGAGGTCCTGGACTTTTACTTGTTGGGGAATTTTTGGTTAGTGATTAAATCTCCTAAATAGTTGCAGTTCTATTCAGATTTTCTATTGTGATTTAGTCTTGGTTGGTAGTATGTTTATAGGAATGTGTCCATTTTATCTGTGTTATCCGATTTGTTGATGTACAGTTGTTTCTAGTACTCTGTTGTAATCCTTCTTATTTCTTTAAATCAGGAATGGTATCCCCATTTTAATTTCTCACTTCAGTAATTTGAGTCTTCTATTTTTCTTAGTTCATCAAGCCAAAGGTTTGCCAATTTTGTTTATCTTTTCAAAGAACTAGCTTTGGGTTTCATTGACATTCTCCATTTTCCTATTCTCTATTTATCTCTGCTCTAGTCTTTGTTATTTCCTTCCTTCTAGCTTTGGATTTAGTTTATTATTTTTTAATTTAAGCATTTACAGCTGTAAATTTTACCCCAGCACTACTTCTGCTGCAACTCATGTGTTTTGGTACACTATCTTTTTATTTTCACTTGGTTCCATGTATTTTCTAATTTCCTTTGTTGTTTAAGAGTGTATTGTGTTATTTAATTTCCATACATTTGTGATTTTCCAGTTTTACTTCTGTTATTGATTTATAACTTCATCCCATTACGGCCAGAGAAGATACTTTATATGATCTTTATCTCTCACTATGTATTGAAACTTACTTAATAGGATATGGCCTATCCTGGAAAATGGGAAGAATGTGTATGCTGTTGTTGTTAGAGTGTTCTACATATGCCTGTTAAATCTAGTTGGTTTGTTTTGTTAAGTCCTCTATTTTCTTATTTATCTTATGATTCATGCTTAACCAACAAAAAAAAATTTTACCGAAACAAGTGATGTTCTCTCATCTGAGATATTTTCTTAGAATACTAAACACTTCTACCAGTGATACTGCTGTTAACAATATTTTTTGGAAATTATTGTTGGCAAAGTCTTTTAGAAATTATAGCATGACCTTTTGAATTTCTTTATTGATAGAAATATTTTATCAGTGGATTTGGTTTAATACAACCAACAGTGATTCAAGGCCAAATCTTATAAATAAGATGAGCAACAAGTTATAAAGTAACATTTCAGGGTATTTTTTAAAGAAAAGTCTAAAAATGACAAGATCATCTGTCTACAGCTTATTTTAAACTGTGTTTCTCCCTTAAATTATATACTCAAAATAGTTGGGAGTAAACAGCAGAGACATCTCTTACCTAAAGTTATTCTAGGGCTAGTTCATCTTGTCAGAAGTATAATCCCAGTCCACAGTTTTCAAAGAAGTGGGACTGGTGAGTGTCAGAAAAATATTATCACTAGTCAAAAGCATGATTGCATTTCCTCTTGTAATTTGCAAAGTGTCAGAGGAACAGTTATTCTCAGTGTTATTGCATAGGCATGGAAGTGGTAAAGAAAAAATGTTTTTGGTCACAGCTACCCTAGGATGATGGTTCTTGCAGGTTTTTAAAAGACAGAATAGGCATCAGAGATAAATTAGGGCCCTAAAATAAAAAGAAAATGAACAAAACTTTAATTAAATTTATAATGAATTGTTATGAGAAGTGTCAACCAGTGCAGATCATAATAATAAAACAAATACCTTCTATTGAATGTTAACCCAATATCTAGTTGTTTTAAAATATTATATCAACTATTTTATAATTATAATGTCCAGAATTTACAAGACAAAAAGCCCATTAAAAAGTGGGCAAATAATACGAACAACACTTTTCAAAGAAGACATACATGCAGCCAACAAGCATATGAAACAATCCTAAGCATCACTAATCATTAGAAATATGCAAATCAAAACCACAATGAGATACTGTCACACACCAGTCAGAATGGCCATCATTAAGAAGTCAAAAAATAACAGATGCTGATGAGGTTGTGGAGAGAAAGAAACAGTTATACACTGTTAGTGAAAGTGTAAATTAGTTCAGTTATTGTGGAAAGCAATGTGACAATTCCTCAAAGGACTTAAAAGAGAATTACCATTTGACTGAGCAATCCTATTACTGGGTATATACACAAAGAAATATAAATTGTTCTACCATAAAGACACATGTGTGTGTATGTTCATTGTTGTACTTACTATTCAAATAAGCAAAGACATAGAATCAACCTAAGTGCCCATCCATGGTAGACTGGATAAAGAAAATGTGGTACATATACATCATGGAATACTATGCAGCCATAAAAAAGAATGATATGGCCTTTGCAGCATGGATGGACCTGGAAGCCATTATCCTAAGCAACTAACAGGAATAGAAAACCAAATACTACATGTTCTCACTTATAAGTGTTTGCTAAACAATAAGAACATATGAACACAAAGAGGGCAACAGCAGACACTGAGGCCTACTTGAGGGTAAAGGGTAGGGGGAGGGAGAAGATTAGAAAAAATACCCATTGAGTACTATGCTTATTACCTGGAATAATAATCTGTACACCAAACCCCCGTGAATGCTGTTTACCTATATAACAAACTTGCACACGTACCCATGAACCTAAAAGTTAAAAAAAATCAACTATATATGTATTAAATAAAAGTGATATAATTTACATTTGCAAATTACAGAAGATAAGCATATATGAAACCTAGAGAAGTTAAAAAATTGTTCAAGAATAGTAGTTGAAAATTCACTTCTAATGCTGGTGTGTCTAATCCCAATTCCACGGCCTTCCCACTCTCTTGTGCCTCCTTAGGGAGAAATCTGTCCTGAAATAATTCTGTACTTCTGGGCCTTGATCCTCAGAACTCTGTAATTCCCACTGAAAGTCAGAGACCATGTGATATCATTAGAGTCATAACCCCTTCTAGGTTTGTAGCCCCTTTTAAGTTTGCATCTCTGTATTTTTCTCTGGCTTCATATCTTCTTCCCACTTCTCACTAAACAAAAGGCTAAAGAAAGCTGAGCCTAACCACATGTTTGCCTCTCCACAAATGAATAAGTTGCTATTCATCATTTTCTTTTGTTTGCTTTCCTTTATCAGAATTTTCCAAACATGCAGCTATATTAAAAACTAGGTCAATTTAAAGCAATCATGCACAAAATTGTTTATTAAAATACAAATATACACCAGTAATGTTATAATTGAATGTATTTTTCTGGGACCCATAAGTCTTTTGTGCATTTGATTTCTCTGGTTTCCTCATGTGGATAGTAATTTTTACCAAGAATTTTACTATGAATAGATCTACTGAATATTCCTGCGGATGCTGACATTTGGTAGCTTCGTGACTCATTTATGTTAAGTCCATTTAATTTTTTCTGTTTTTATCCCCTCTCTCTCCTCTACTCCCCCGAAATAATCCAAGTGAGCAACTAAAATGCTACTTGATTTTCTTGAGAACTTTGGCCAGAAGCTATATTTATTTATAATCACATGTCCTAATGCTATATTGTTTGTACGACTCATTATTGTAGTTATTATTCTTTACCAGTTGTTTATTTTTACATAATTATTCTAACTTCATTTCATCATGTTTTATTAAAGCACAAGGTTAAAAATGAGTTCAGTTTTACTGTCATCTTAGAATTATCATTAATTTAATGTCCCTTTTTGTTAGTTACAATTTTTTCCACCTACTCAGGTGTTCATGAGTTGAGTATATACTCAAATGCACAACAAACCCAAATTTTAGAGCACAGAATTGAAAATCATGAGTTTTTGAAAGTTTCATCAACTGAGGCAATCTTATTGCCATTGCCACGAGGAGAGAAATTGATTAGGTCATATAGAAGGAATTGAATGAGATAAGGCAAATGCTTTATTTTTGTTATCTTCAAGTGTGATATATGTATGCAAACTATTAAACTCCTACCCATGCTATAAAGTCATAGTATGTGTATGTACTGACTTACTTTACATTTGAATATAAAACAGAGAAATAGTAACAGGAATCCTTTACACTGAATCTGCTTCATCTGCCCTTGGCATTGTCCACAGGCTGTAGCAACTCCAGCAACGCCATGGGAGGCAAAGGTAAACAGAGCTTTTATGTAGGTGTGCTGTCCAGTGTGGAAGCTGCTGTCCATATATGGCTATTTAAATTTGAATGAATTAAATAAAATGAAAAAAAAATAGATCCACATTTCTTCTACTCACATTGTAAGTACTCAACAGCCACATGTGGCCAGTGACTACCACATTGGACAGCAATGATACAGAAAACTTCATCATCACAGAAAGTACCATGGGGCAATGCTGTTTTATAGTATTTAGTAGATTGCCTTAATTGGGACTTAGCCTCTGAATAATGAAAAAAGCAGAAGCAACAGTGCACAAATAGATGACATCCAAGATTTTAAATAAATACACACATATATGCATGAAACTATGTGTTATTTGTGTGAGCATCATCTAACTGGCATGCTGGGTGATTAGGTTAGCATTTAGGTAACAAAAGATGTCACCCATTGAAGACAAGAACCTGAGCAGGCTAGTTCAATGCACACATTCATACACACACGTACACACTCACATACACACAAAGTCTTAATGCTTGTTGAGTGAAAAGGCAAAATAAAAATA
This sequence comes from Pan troglodytes, assembly GCF_028858775.2. Taxonomy (NCBI): domain Eukaryota; kingdom Metazoa; phylum Chordata; class Mammalia; order Primates; family Hominidae; genus Pan; species Pan troglodytes. The sequence goes on from NC_072415.2 coordinate 63,434,485, forward strand.
TAAAAGATAGTCAACCATGACATATGCTAACATACTATGATGTTAGGAGAAAATTAAATGGTATTCATACACATACCCACACACATACACACAAAGTCTCAGACACTTGTTGAGTGAAATGGCAAAATAAAAGTATAAAAGATAGTCACCATGACATATATTAACATACTGTGATGTTAGGAGAAAATTAAATGTTGGTTAATATTTATTACTAAAGAGTTAAAAATGCAATCTGCACTCTTCTTAAAGTGAGGTATAGTAAAGCCTCCAGATTATTTCTGTCTTGTCATTATTTCCACTTTTGCATTTCAAAGAGAGTGTAAACCATTTGGGCCTACTTGCTGTCTTACTCAGTGTTTATCCTGCAGTGACCCATGGGTGGATTGCAAAGTAGGACAGACCTGGCTTGGAATCTGAGCACTGCTACTTAATGAGCTCTGTTTTCTCATCTCCTGAATGGGGACAATCACTGTGCCTACCTTTTAGGGTTCCTACGAAGATAAGTGCATCAGAGCACTTCAGGGTTGACATCTGGTGCAGGAAGTGCTCATAAACAGGGACTCAGGTTCATATACTAACCTCTGATCTTCCTTCCTAGCCTCTCTGTATCTTTATCTTTATGATTCTTTCTGTTCATGTCTTCTGTTTTAATGCTCTGCTATGTCTTTGATCCCTTGCCCTCACTCAGAAACCCAAAGGAATGAATATGGAGATTAAGAAAGAGAAGGCTACCAGAAAGTAAAGTAAAAGGAGAAAGGAAATGGGAAGAGGAAGGAATTACAAACATCTATAAAAAGATATGCTTCCTCTTTTTGTTCCTGACTAAAACTCATTTTGTTTTATTTTGTTCTCTTTATGCTAAAGAGTCAGTTTGACTGACTTTTTAAAATAATGATTTGTTTGCTTGAATTAACTAAATGAACAATATTTATATTTCTTAATAATTGAGTCCTTAGGTGATCATACAATGTTACCACCTTATATTTAATTCTTTTTTTTTTTTTTGAGAAATGTGAACAAAAAGAGGAAAACCTGTGTGTTTGGTTATAAGGTCTCTGGTTAATTTTCTGATGTAAAGCTTTACTGAAAAATCATTTCATTAAGTGCTCCGTTTGTGAGCTGCTTGTAGTGCTTTGTAATCTAAGCATTTATTCAGTCATTTCTCTGACTCTGAGGGCTCTCTGCCAAAGCACGGCTTACCAACTGGAGCAGGTAAGGAATGTTTATTTTGCTGTAATTGGTGACCAAAGGCTGCTCTGCATAATGGCTCAGAGGAAAACTCAGACCTTCTATTCCTGACACTATGGAGGAGAAAACCTGAACTTAAAAAGGCACTCGGGTCTTACCTATATCTTTTTTGATGAGATGATTGCAACTGGACCTCAGCCTTGCCATTTCTAAAATAGGGATGATCATTCCTACTCTATCTATTTTCTAACGTTGTTGAGATAATTGATACAAATATTATTTTAAAAATCAAGCCAGACGCGGTGACGTGTGGCTGTAATCCCAGCACTCTGAGAGGCTGAGGCAGGCGGATCACTTGAGGTCAGGAGTTCGAGAACAACCTGGCCAACATGGTGAAACACTGTCTCTACTAAAAATCAGCCGGGCGTGTTGGTGGGTGCCTGTACTCCCAGCTACTCAGGAGACTGAGGCAGGAAAATTGCTTGAACCTAGGAGGCGGAGGTTGCAGTGAGCCAAGATAGCGCCACTGAACTCTAGCCCCGGCGAGTGAGCAAAACTCTGTCTCAAAAATAAATAAATAAATATTTAAAAATAAACAAACAAAAAGCAAAGCACAGTATGCATGAGTTTGCTTTTTCTAAATGTGATGATGAAAGCTATCATATAAATTTGGTAGTACTCACCAACGTAGAGCCAACAATTCTAAGCAGCTTATCTCCAGTCTGAGTCTAAAGAACCCTAAGACATCTAGTTAATTCAGTGGTAACAATAGGGAAGCAATTATTTGGAAGAGTGTCTGGAGTACACGTGCTGCTTTCCTGAGCTCCAAAGAAAGAGGCCACCATACCACAGGTTTTTTTATACAATTCTTACACCATGACCGGAGCCCAAGGCAGACAGTCATCTTTAGCTATGCTGCCCTTTCTTCCCTATATCAAATATGACAGCAGAAATATCTTTTCTCCCCTCTTGACTTCCTAATACTAGCAATAACTTTATCTCATTATCAAACTCAAAATTTAAGAGTCACTCTTGATTTTTCCCTTTCTTCATTGAGTAACAAATTATGTTACTCACATCCATTGTTTGCTCTTAATTTATACTATACCACCTCAGTTCAGGCCCCTATGGTCTTTGCCCAGACAATTGCAATAGCTTCTGTAGTATTCCTACTTTCAATATCTTTTCCACTTTCCCTGGACTGCCTAGTTCTGAGGAATCAATTTCCCTAAAAGTGCAGTTTGAAACTTGTTGAAAATCTTCTTCAACTCACATCTCTTATTCTATAAAAGGTAGATAACACAGAGGATACAAGGCTGAGCTTTAAGAATTAGACATGATACCACTGTCTTAGTCTATTTTGTGATGTTATAACAGAATATCTGAGACTGGGTAATTTACAAAGAAAAGGAATTTATTTCTCACAATTCTAGAGGCTGAGAAGTCCAAGGACAAGGAGCTGCTGCATCTGGTGAGGGACTTCTTGCTACATTATCCCATGGTGGAAGGCAGAAGGACAAGAAAAGATGCATTTGAGAGAGAGAGAGAGAGAGAGAGAGAGGAAGAAGGCCAAACTCATCCTTTTCAACAGGAACCCACTCCTGCAATAACTATTCCACTCATACAATAGCAGCATTAATCCATTCATGAGGCCAGAGCCCTTGTGACCAATAACCTCTTACATGTCCCACCTCACAACACTCTTGCACTGGTGATTAAATTTCCAACACATGAACCTTGAGGGACACATTCAAATAAACCATAGCAATCACCTACCTATAAAAAGAGGACACTCATCTATTCAATAAATATTTATGGAGTCCTTACTGTATGTCACACTGGATTAAGGTGAGAAATAAATGAAGTAAGGGATGGGAGGTAGTTAAAAGGCCTAATTAGGCATCCAACAAATGTTACTATTAGGAAAAAGAGAATGAGGAGGAGTTGCTGTTATTATTGTCTTCAAGTTTGATTCTAATATGCATGACGCATCCACAATGAACTGTGCCCTTGCATTTGCTTGTTTCACTCTTTTCCCTCAGCCATTGTTCATCAAAAGATTCAGCAAAACTGCCACCTTCACAGAGAATGCTCTCTGATTCCAGAAGGCTTTGCTCTGGTTTATTTATTTATTTTAATTAATTAATTTATTTTTTTAAGATGGGGTCTGGCTCTGTTGCTGGAGTGCAGTGGCGCAATCTCAGCTCACTGCAACCTCTGCGTCCTGGGTTCAAGTGATTCTTGTGCCTCAGCCTTCACAGTAGCTGGGATTACAGGCACGTGCCTCCTTACCCAGCTAATTTTTCTATTTTTATTAGAAGCAGGGTTTATGCCTGTTGGTCGGGCTGGTCTCGAACTCCTGGCCTCAGGTTATCCACCTGCCTCAGCCTCCCAAAGTGTTGGAATTACAGGTGTGAGCCCGACCCTGATTTTCTTTTAAACCTCCAACACAATTTTTTTATTAAAAGGTTCATTAGGGAAAATAATGGTTTTTGTTTTTTAATCTTTATGTACTCTAGAGAGCTTATAAAATACATAATATATCTTACAGAAGATGTTCAATGGCAATTGTTGAGTGTCCCTTTGAATGAACAAATGGAAGGATGAAGATTGAATGTGAATATGCAAGTGAGAGAGGAAAATATTATAAAATATCTTTGGATTCATTTTTTCACACACCTACTGGTATCAGTATGTGCAGTTTAGGATCAGGAAATCTGAGTTCCATGATCAAATTGATTAGGGACTTGCTATTCAACCTTCAGTAAATAATTTAGCCTTTCTGTGTCTCATACATTCAGCAATTCAACAAATATTTGTTAAGCACCTTCTATCTGCCCAGCACTGAAACATTTCTCACTAAGCATGTTTTTACCTGATTTTCTTCCCGGTAATACACTTTAGTAGAAGATTGAAAATGTACCCTAATTTTTCTTCCTTGGAGTCAAATACTTTCTCACACTGAGTAGGTGAGTAGCTGGTATCTGCAAGACTGATAAATGAGAAAACATGTTATAAACTGACCATTCTTTGGACAGTATTTCTAGAAAAGAAAAAAAGAAAAATCTTTATCAGGATGCCATTAGATTAGCTATTAATTACGTTTATAAAGGAGTATATGTAATGAAGTAGAATTGAATGCATTATACAAATTGCATCTTTCTCAAATATGTGTTGCTCATCCTTTTAAGAGACCAATGCAATCATCCATATTGTCTCTCCACCCACTACATTTAATTAAACAGTTTGGGTACAGTGGGATCAAAGGTGTTCAGTAACATTTACCATCTGACAGCAATCCCATGGCCTATATTCTGTGAATGTGGAAGCCCTGGTTCATTGCAATGAGCAGGTATCTGCGTTAGCAAAGCAGCTACCACTCTACTTTTCTCTAAATTGACTTGTTGGCAGTGCTAACAGAGAGGGCAAAAGATGCAGGAACATGCAGAGTGGGCCCCGACAAGAACTTGGCATGGATGAGGCCAGTGAGTGAAGTATATAATCTGTAATGAATAAAGGACTCTGGGCTGTCAATCTAGCACATGCCACTGGCATTTAATTCACACAAAATATTAATTAAAAATAATGATGTTCTCCCCAGCTTTTGTCGCCAAGTACAGCGTCTTGGTCTAGCCCTGAAGAGCTGTCTACAGGTTTCTTGATTCATTCCCCCAGCCCCAGAGAAAGACATTCATCTCTTACCTTCAGGGAAGCCTCAAAAAAAGCTCTTAGAATAATGGGTCTCTCACCTACCAAGTCTCAGGGGAAGGAGAACCCAGGCTTTTCCTGATTACCCATTTCTTGTCTTTTTCAATCTCTGTGATCAACAAATGTGCATTTATTTTCTCCTTTCCTGGCCACAGAGAATATACTGGCCAGGAGCCATCTATTTTGGATGCTCAACGAGTTACTAAATATTTCTTCAGTTTCCTTTATCCCAAACTGAGGTGTTCTACAAGAAAGGTTGGCCAAACAATAATGAAAATCTGATCAATAATTTCACATCTGCTAAATAACCCAGAATATTCTTGATTTAAAAGAATTCCCGTGGACTTCCAAATTATTATTTGGAAATTTATTTTCCAATTATTTCAGTATGATTAAATCACAGTAAATTCAAAGAAGAAAATACTGCTGAGCTTTATTTTGCAGAGGCAACTGATAAATTTTTAAGTCTATATATTTGCAACATTTTAGCAAGTACAAAAAAATACACTTACTGTCATGATTGTCACTAAGTGTATTCCTGCACAATGGGGTCTGGCCATAATTAATGATTAATTCATTTGGAATCATCATGATAATATTAAATGTGTTTAACTCATTTGATGCTTCTGTAGAGGGAGCAATTCTAGGCAATTCTTTTGTGATTTACTGGTTTTAAAGTTTAAGAGCTCTGAGCATGTGCAGGAAAATAGTTCCACATTGCTCTCTAGTGGTACAGTGGTAAATTACACCCTTCTTACATACTGGGAGAAAACCCTCATTCTCTCTTGCTCCCAATTCACACTTAAAGCATCTTTCCTCTTCCATATACATTCAAACAAAATACCTCCATCACAATATAAAAGGATATCAAAGCACTATAGCCCACTTGTTAACTAATAAATGTACAATATTTTATTGTTTTTTGTTCTGGAAGATCAATTATTGGATCAAACTTTGTCAGGGCCGGAACAAAATCCTATTGTTTCCTCAGTAGGTCCAGAATGCAGTTTGGCAAGAGCACAATACAGAGGCTAGACTCCCCAAAAGATGTTTATGAGCAGTTAAAGTGTGAAAAGCATAAAAGAAAGCTCCTGGAAAAGGCAGTCAAAGGGGTTGTGGAGTCTTCCCAAGCCTTTATTACTTAGGTAGTTCTGCATTACTTTAGAAAAGTCATTGACCTTACCTGAGCCTCAAGTTACTAACTGACAATAGGAAAACATTGAGCCAAAACATCTTCAGGACTCCTAGCTCTATGGGATATTCTTATACCAGTTACAAGTCCATTGCAAGTGTGTTTACTTTTTACGGGGCTAAGCTATTACCACTTTTTGTTTAAGTGTAAGTTTGATCTTCTCTAAGATGTGCACGGCATAGTAGGGATTGGTGAAATACAGTGATTAGTATAATTCATTAATCCAACAGATAGTAAATTATAAAGCTCTCGACTCAGCATACTCTATACCATGGCTAAAGATCAAGTGAAAGAAGCTGTCATTACTCAGATAACTCGAGATTTGGTAGGTATCAATATTAGCAAGAGTCTGTTTTGGAATGACAGTTACCTTAAATTTATGGGGGTTAGGGGATGAAGAAATGATGACTGCTACTCAAGAGGATCCATGTAACAGCTAGATGACATGTTGTCTTTCAGATTAAGTTAAAAATTCAAACCAATACAATGAGAATCTTGTATTCTCAGTACCAAGTAAGGTATTTTTAATTTTTTTCTTTTTTAAAAGAGAAATAATATGCACCCTGAAAGACTGAAAGGTAATAATCCAGTAATGTTACAGAAGCTTTTACAGAGTGCATTTTCTATGGAGCTATAAATTAAGCATCTGGGTGGTGGGAACAGAAAAATGAAGACATGGATTTAGTGTCTCATGGACTATGCTGACTATCCATAAGCTACAGCTGTTAACCCTGATTAGGAAGTCAAAGGCTTCCTATTAAGTAGAACATTCTTTGAATCCTAATCCAAATTGGACCTGTGAATATAAAACAATCACTTCAAATCTCCTAGCATAAACACCTGTTTCATTCTTTTATATTTACCCCCCACCACCACCACCACCTTACCACATCATATAAAGTTTCTAGTTTGTTGTTGCTCTAAAGGTTGACGGCTTGACTATGGAAGACCAGACTTCAGTATCTATTTTTCCAGGATTATATGTATATTGGCATGTAGTTGGGTACGTAGGAATCTGTCCAAGGTTATAGACTAATGACCACAGGCTTGGAATCAGTCCAGAGAGAGAGTTTTTCCAGGACAGGAAATTTATTGTATTTATTGTATTTTCCAGGAGAGGAATTTCTTGTATTTATTTAAATTATCTGCCAACACTGAAAAATTTGATAGTTTCTCATAAAAATCTGGATTTCCAGATAATCTGACAAAACTGGGACTACCTTCCATACACTAATATTATCTTGGACCTGAATAGTGGCTCCACTCTTTAGATCAATCATATACTTTCCAAGATCCTCTCTGACCTAGTGGCTCTCATACACTGTAGCCAAATCTAACCGTTTTTCTTTTCTCTCTCTCTCTGATTAAAAACAACACACACACACACACACACACACACACATACACATGCACACACACACCTACCTCCTAAGCACTTGAGTTTGGAATTTCTGATCACTTTTTCACTCTTTTGATAAATACTTAGATAGATGCAAATACGGAGATGTATTCAAATTCCAAATGGAATTTGAACTGCAAAAAGGCAATTTTAAATGGCTCAAGCCTAATAAAAATGTTTACATTTTTGGTGCATAGATGATTCATATATTTGAAATCAGACGTAGTCCATCCTGCAATAACTCAAAAGAATATATTTCCCAGTGGAAAAAAAAAGTGTACTTTTTGATCTACCTAATTGTATTTTCACCATTTTTTCACTGAAATGTTTTCTTCCTCCTATAGTGCTTGTTAGTCCTACCCTTATTCACAAGCCCTAGTTCAAAGTTGATATATTCCAAAAGTCTTCTTTGATGACCTAAATCCTCACTAATTTTTCAGACCTCTAAATGTATAGCATTCATAAGCTATATCACATACTTTATTGTTTAATTTTACATAGTCTTTCATTGTTTTCTCTGCCCAGAATTATATTAGTAACCTGACAGAAATTCATCTTCTCCAAGTACTTGGATCTCAAAGCGCATTTAACACTTGTTGATTGATTACTTTCTTATTAGGAAAATAGCTTGACAACATATATTTTCAAAAAAGAAATATTCCCTTTTGGAGGGAAAGCAATTCACTGAATAGAAGCCCTTTGACTACATTAGATATAATCTTATTTTATTCTTCTTGCTGTATTATAGCTCTTGAATCCATGTGGTTTAGAGTGTCAATATCTTTAACATTAATACTTAGGTCACATACAAATTTTATGAAGAAAACTCAATCAGATCAATTTTTATAGATGTCTATCAGAGATAAACACACTCATTTTTAAGGCTTTTTTATTTTGATATAAAACCCAGATACAGAAAACCACATGCAACGAATGTGTAATTTAATGAAGTATTATAAATTGAAGTTCACCATGTTTCCTTGCTCTGTTTTCTGCAATCTGTCATTTAGGTCCAGAGGCTAGATCAGACTAAGTAGGTTTGATCCCTTTGGCAAAACTCTGGAGAGTAGTCTGTTCTTTCATCAGGAAGCACATACTGTCTCGTCTCTATTTTATCTTAGCAATTATTAATGCTTAATGCTTAGATCCATTCATTAATGGGGGCTGTAAAACAGCAATATTTTAATTTTACTGTTTGGTTTTTATTTGTTAGCTAGAATTATGTTCTGATTTCACAACCTCAGAAATGACCAACTGTTATTCTTTAAAATACCTTTATCAAATTATGCATTTATGTATATTTGATGAGTTTCCATACATCACAGCATTTATGCTTTTCTGTTTGCAGATTATCCTTATCTCTGGTCTGAGGGAGTCTCTTCAAATTGACTACTGAACCCATTTGACATGATTTTATTAGTTGCTTCCGTTCTATCTAGTATGTCAAAATATTTCAGGTTCATTTGGCATGTTTTCTACTTTAAGAATCAACCAGTTCTGCGAGAAGCTGCTTCTTTTTAATAGGAATTAATTTTCCCCCAAACTGCAGTCTGTGTATTAGGGATGGTTATTGCTACCGAGTCCAGTTTTCCAGACATTTTTTAGCAGACAGAGCTGGAAGAGAGAAAAAGTACAATTCTGAGTTCAAACTTATTTTTCCAATTCAATTTTAGGAACACAGACTTTATTTAACCTTTTCTGTATTACATCTCTAGGTCTTTTCATCTACACCAAGAATCTGGTTCTCAGGGACAGAGGGGATGATAGAATATCTCATGTTTACGCATTTGCTTTATTCCATATTACATTAGTCTCAAAATAATAAAAGTGTCAACATCAATAATAATTATTGAAATATTTATCTTTGCATATACTGTCATTAGTCTTTAATTTTGTTTTATGATTGTACCATATCTATAATATCAAAACATTTAGCCATTACAAAATAAAATATCTTTCCTTTAACTTAGTCTTAGTTTATTAAATTTTTATTCACCAGTTAGCTATTAAATCAGTATCTCTTCTGGTCATTGTATATGCCTAAAGCTCATTTACTAGTAGTTCTGGGGATCAGGGAACAATATTCCTGAATACTTGCAAGTGGATAAGTTTGTACCCTTTATGTTTAATTTTTGTTGACTATAAAACTTTGAATTACATTTTCTTATGTTGAGTATCTAAAGTTACTCTAATTTCTTCTGCCGTAAAATGTTATATAAAGCCTGATAATCTAATTTTTTTTTCTAAGTCATATATTATTTTTGTCTGGATGCCTAAAACATTATTTTAAATCAGCAGATTTTTTATTTAGTGATTCTGTTTTTATTCTCCTTTGGATTTTCCTCATCAAGGACTCCTATTATCTGTACGTTAGATCTTCCTTCTCTAACTTCAATATTTATCACTTTCTCCTGAATCCTTTTTCAGTCTTCTTAATTTCTTTTGTTATGTTTTTGCTTTTGACTTGTATTCATCTAGTTACCGTTCATGTCTAAAATTTTTTAATTTACATATATCTATTTCTTGAGTTATGCCACCTCATTTCTGAGTTTTCTGATTTATGTTACTTTTTCATATCTGGCATTTTCTTAATGTAGTTTAGTTCATTTTGAAATCATAAATTGCAGTTTTGATCTATTTTTCTTGGGTGTTTTCTTCTACTTTTTATCCATTTTCTGTACTTTTCTATAGGAATGATATTCTCCTATTTTATTTTTTCTTGTGCTAATTTTGTAAAGAAGTTTACCTCGATATTTTTTTTTTCTTTTTTTTGAGGCAGAGTCTCGCTGTGTCGCGCAGGATGGAGTGCAATGGCGCTATCTCGGCTCACTGCAAGCTCCGCCTCCTGGGTTCACGCCATTCTCCTGCCTCAGCTTCCCGAGTAGCTGGGACTCAGGCACCCGCCACAGTGCCCGGCTAATTTTTTTCTTTCTTTTTTTTTTTTTTTTTTTTTTTTTTTTTGTATTTTTAGTAGAGACGGGGTTTCACCGTGTTAGCCAGGATGCTCAATACATTTTTATTGCTTACATTTATGTAATTTGTTTTTTCTGTTCTTTCAGAAATTCAGAGAGCTCTTCTCAATACATAGAGCTCCCTGTCCTGTTCTTTTCAATAGACACGGTTCAGCAAACTACAGGTTACAAGTAGAATCTGGAGCAGGTCTTGTTCTTGTATGGACCCCTGAATTATAAGTGGTTCTTACATTTTTGAAGTGTTGTAAGCAAATAAACAGAGATAAAAATTGACAGAAACAATGTGACATTCAAAGCTAAAGTATTTACTCTCCGGGCCTACGAAAGCTTGCCAGCTCCGGATACAGACTAAAAACTATGGCAGCTTGCTTTCTGAATTTTCATGGTTCTTCTTCTCCCCTACTTTTAACTGGACTTTCTCTCCCCTTCATCAATATTGTTTCAATCTTGGTTATATCTTACATCAGTTCACAGGAGGTTGTCCCCAGTTTGGGCCCAGTGCTAGAGAGGAGACTTTGCAGGTCAGTTTTGAGTGTTTAAGTTTGTTGTTCTGGAACTGATCTGCTGTGCTTTCCAGCATTAGCTGATACCTATTTTAGAATTATCCTGTTTTTAGGTTTGATGCTTCCCTTTCATGTTTCTTAGACAGATGCAGACAACAAACAGATGATGAGGCTGTCGGTTGTTTATTCACACCCACTTGTATATTAGGGTTCGAGGGCACACATCATCACATAGGTTTGCAGCAAGCGGATAAATGCTTTCGGTTTTCTACCTAGTAGTTCAGTATGTTTTCATATGGGGATTGAGGAAGATCAAAAAACCCTACTGCTACCACCCACTGCCACTTTCCTTTCTGAATCCAACTCACTCATTCTTAAACAATTTACCAAGTAGATTATATGAAATTTGTTTGGAGGAAAATGTTTGCCCTGAGTATTTTGATACATTAAATATATCAACACGTTCATATTGTTTCTGTTTTTTCTCCAGAGTCAAGTTCCCATTACGTAATCTCCCTAAAAGCTTTTAACAATGCCGGAGAAGGAGTTCCTCTTTATGAAAGTGCCACCACCAGGTCTATAACAGGTAAGTGAAATTGTTAATCTTCCTCTGACAAAGTAGTATTTGATTTATGGTGAAAAAAGAAAAACTAAAATAAAATACAAAGAAACAAAAATGAATATATCCTATCATTATCCTCGGATAATCCTCAGAGAATAATTATCCTCTGAGTCTGATAAGTACATATGTATACTTGCACACATATGCATGCATTTTTTTTATTTCTTTGGTTGTCGAAATTAGGAGGAATTCAGTTTATAAATTTGCACATGGACTTAGAGAATATAGATCTCTCAATCTGTTCCTTCCCAATAGCATCATGATTTTGGTGCCCTGATACCATGCTTCCATCTCCTGAGCAGTTTGTCTCAAATCAATGCCATCTTTGTCCCTGCATAAAGGTTGCCAAATGCCTAAATAGACACTTGCTTCTCCACACAGGGTCTTTCAAACTAAGATGACAAGGAAGAGCTGGCCTTCTGGGGTGGTTTGCATTAGGCTGAGTGACATATGTGGTATCTTCCTGAGCTGGGCCTCCAGGTCACCCCAGCAGTACCCAGGGCCTCAGGACCTTAAAGGGATAGCTGATTTAAGGCCTTGTCACCCTTAGGAATTTTTCTGTTAGTTGGACTGTAAAGGCAGTACATAAGGGTGAAAGGCTCAAGATACTGAGAAAGAAATGGGTAAGATGGTGAGATCCAAACTATTTATGGAGGTTATTTGTTAGCATGTGTAGGCTTAGTCCAAAATACAATAAGCAACACATTTGTACGGCTATTCAGAGTCCCTGGAAAGTCACTTGACTACTTCCCCAAACCCCTGCCACAGACTTATGTCTGAAATCTCCAAGTAAAACCCAAGTTCCCTCTCTAATTAATACATTGAATCTGCCCCCTCACACCCTTCGGACGTCGTTTAACTTGTCAGATATTGTCCCCTTAACGAAAACAGAGGATCTGAGATAGCAAGCGTCGGAGAACGTGAGATGTTACTGATGTTTGAAATTTGGATGAGTTGGAAGAAATGGTTATAAAATAAATAGTGGAATCCCGTGGCTTCTACTCCTGCCCAAATTTATGTGAACTTAGTGCAGTTTGTTTGCCAAATGTACAAGCTTCATTCATAGACTATCTTAAGAATACAGTTGTTCTTTGAATTCATAATTGTTATGTCATGGTCTTTAGAAAATACTGTCACTATATTGATTTTAGTAGTATTATTTAAGGCAAAGTTGCTATTGTAGTCTCTTTGAATCTTTGACCATTGTTTCCAGGTCTACAATCTGTCTAAAGTAGAATGCAAAATTTTGGGCAGATGTCAATATGTTTATTTATCTGTGGAGACAGTATATATCATTCATTGTATAATCAAAGGGGTTCATGACTTCTCTAAAAGAGTAAATAATTACCCCAGAGAATATTTACTATCAAACGTGTTATCTCCAAATATAGAAAGATGAGAAAACTTGAGGTTCGGGTTACAAACTAAGAGCTAACAGATGGGTGTCTGGGATTTTAACTTTATTCTCTTGCTCTGCTAGCAACAAGATTCTTTGTGAGCAAACAGGCCACTTTGGCTGCACCATTGTGTCTCATAATTTTCCTTTAGTGACCATCTCTGTCCTGCCTATGGTAAAAGATCCCCAGTAGCCGCTCATTGCCATGGTGACTTGGCACTTGTGATCAGGCCATGCAAAATGATACTACAGTCAGTCTTTTCAAGCTCTTATTCTCTTACCAAAGCTAATGGCCCCAAGGAAGGACCACTGAGGTGGCAAATAAAAATCACTTTTCAATCAGAAACTGGAAAAGGTGAAAGAATTCAAATAAGCTGAAAGTAAGTTGTTCAGAAAGAACCATTGGAGTCATTATCAGCTTCATTCTTCTTAGCATTTGTTGCATTAATTCTAGCATATGACATTCCCAAAGTGGTTTCAAAAACACCAGTGATCCAGGCAATTTTTATTTTCTGATGACTCAGATCCTAAAGGAACTGAGAATTGAAATAATACTAAAAGTTGGAATTTGTATGAGGAATTTTCTTATTGGAGAAAAGCCAGTTAAGGGGTTCGAGAAGAATGAGTGATTCCAGCCCTTTTCAAAAAGGAAAGAAAACACTTTTTCTGGAAGTGGCAGAATTATTTTATTTTGCTTCCACATGTCATGGAGAACAAAGAACAAATAAATGAAATCAAAGGTTAAGGAAACTCCATTAATAAAAGTGTCAGTGCCACGTAGAAGGCATCCTCTATCTCTAAGCTTCTGCAAAGGCATACCACGGACAGTCTCGAACAACGGCCCGTGTAAAGTAACTACAAAATATATCACAGGTAATAAAACCTCAATTTAGAATAAGCATCAGGCTATAGAGTTTTCTGCACACATGTGCTCACAGATGTTGGTGAGCTCTGGAGCCTCATCCCATACTGGGAATATCAGCATTAGAGCTGCTGAAAGTCTCACGTGGCCACATGCATTAAGAGTCTCATTTTTGCTGTAAAGCCCTTTATTTCTTGTTGTCTTAAGGACAAGATATCTTGAGCCTGGAGAAGGAAAGAAGATGAAAATAAGAAGACTAATAAAACACGCTGTTTAATTGATTTATTCTCAACTGCTTTATCAATGTTAAAATGAAGTACAATCCACATGTAAAATTGCGTCATTATTTTTAAAGTTCATTTTTTTTGAGATAGGGTCTCATTCTGTTGCCCAAGCTGGAGTGCAGTGGTGCAGTCATGGCTCACTGTAGACTTGACCTCTTAGGCTCAAGTGATCCTCCCACCTAAGTCTCTTGGGTAGCTGGGACTACAGGTGTGCCCCACTATACCTGGTATTTTTTGTTTGTTTGTTTGAGATGGAGTCTTGCTATGTTGCCCAGGCTGGTCTTGAACTCTTAGCCTCAAACAATCCTTCTGCCTCAGCCTTCCAAAATGCTGGGTTTACAGGTGTGAGTCACCACACCCATCTAAAGTTCATTTTGAATGTTAGTGTAATGACTCAACATTCATGGGCACTTACAAAAACACCTGTTAGGAATTGAACGGATTTCTTTCTCAGCAAAAGTTTGGAGGCTATATTTTGTCTTTTACTAAACTTTTTTTTCAATTCTCTTGAATGTAACCACTCAGAGTCAGCGTATAAATCACCCAGTGGTAGGAAGAGAAAAAAAAAAAAGTTCTGTAGCAACAAAAGAATGTGTTAAATTCAATTATTCAAATATTAATAGTTTCTGACCTGAGAGAAAAAGACAATTAATATATGCAATATGTATTAATAGCTGTGCTTGCTGTGCACGATAACGCTCTGCTTTGCTGGAAATACTCTATATCTGCATCAGACACTAGGTTTTTATAGCAATTTAACACTTGAAATTGCCTAGTGCTACACAGGAAGTGAATTTTTTGTTATTCTAATTTATTTAAACTTAACTAGTTCATATAACTAGTGGTCATTGTACTAGCACAGCTCTGGAGGAAGTGTCAAGAAGGATGACAAGCCACACCTGAAAAAATATTATTCCATAAAATGGGAAAGAAAAAACTTGGCCAAGGATAGAAATTTCTGGACTGTGTAAGTCCATCAAGAAATACCACCCAACACCCTTGCTTGAAATTTCAGAGACGCATTCTGGAACTGACTCCAAGAAACTCAGTAAGAATGGTCATGAATAGTATACCCATTTAAGATCAGAAATAGCAGGATTGACTATTTCCATTTCTTGAAGAAGAATCACCCTATTTCAAAACGTTATGTATGGCACCTGTGAAAAAACTATACAGTTAATGTATGTTTACCAATAAAACTGGATCAAGAAAACAGTAAAATAGGTCAAAAGAGGAGTTTGTAAATTAGAAAACTTCCCATATGTGTATCACGTTCTTCTTGTAAAGCCAGCTAAAAATAGAAACAAGTAGAACAAAGTAGCACCTGCTTTAATTTGGCAAAAATGTCTTCCACTGCTACACAAACTGATGAATGATTGGAATCCTTGTGGAGACTGCAACGTCTTCTCTTTCCCCTTCATCGTTTTATAAATCTATTTGAGTTTAAAGAATCCCTTAATAAAAAGAGACATCAAAGAAAATACAGAAAGCCTGGGCTCTGTCATTAAATTTTAAACACAACTCTCTTTCTCTTTCTCTCTCTCTCTCCTTTTTTTTTGTTTTTGTTTTCAGTTTTATATTTTGCTCCAAAGACCACAAACTAGTAAACTACTAAATAATTCATTGTAAAACAGAGTGATGAATAGGGCATAGGCATTTGAAATGCAGTGGACAAAGTGAAGTAATCATCAAAACCAGCCAGCAGTCACTCCACTTTAAACTAGGCTGTTGAAAAAAATAAACCCTGTATTATGCTGCTGTAGACACCCAACATATTAGTAGGTCTCATCTCCCCAAATGTTATCATATGCCCAGCCTGAGAGTCATATTATCACATATTATTTTTCTTAGAATATGCACTACATAATATAAAGATTTTTTAAGTGTAAATGTCTTAAGTACAAAGTCAAATGCTCAAAGTTAGGCTGTTACTGTGGCCACAAAATCAGCTTCTCTTATTCTGATATCACAGCATAAACATGATTACAAGGTGTTTTGGAGAATTTTGTAAAAACACACACATCATTTTGCAGATTCCCATTATATTATGGATCAAAGCATGTATATACCTCAGTGCAAATCTCATAAGTCTGTAGGTAGTTAATCCTGTCTTGCCATCCAATAATATAAAATTGTAGGAATGTGTAATATGGGAACTCCTACCAAGACTAAAAACTTAGCTAATTACTCTGTGAGAATGTGGGTAAAATCACACTTCTACATTTTCGAGGGTTTCAGTCTAAGAAAGCCTGACAAACCAGGTGCTGTCTGAAACTTAATTATCAAATATATAATTGATCCATGGGATCATGTGTACCTGGTCACTCTGGTTTTGTGCAATCACAGCCACACACAGGTTGCTGTGGATGTCAGGGTACTTTGTTCTTTATTATTTGTTTGTTTCTTGCCCAGGAAATGTGTTTGCATATGTAAGCTAAGCAACAATGAAAACAGAGAAACCCTATTAAGTTAGAGAAGGAGGAGGAAATAAACAAAAAATTAGGTATTAGATAAGCAATTAGCTTTTTGTAGGCAGAAATAAACTGGAACCCCCATTTTTATCTTATTATTTTAAATTATATAGTAATAAAACTGATCGATCCTGTAACTAGATCTTTTAAGAAGCAATGTGCAACATTTAAAAAATGGTCTTTAAAATATATAAGCTGAAGTGATAGTCAAATTGATAAAACCACTCTAAGAGAATGAGTAAATTATAGAAAATATTCAATTACTTTTTTGCAATATAGCAATACTGTTTCTAATGTGTTTTCCGATTGAATTAATTACATTTTTTTTCTGTTCTTCTCATGTTCCCTTTCATCATTATTGCCATGCATTTAACTCATTGTGATGTGTTACCACTGATATTTATTTTTTAACGCTTTTATTTACGTATTTATTTGTTTGTTTCATTTGGTGGGTTTTTAAACCCAGATCCCACTGACCCAGTTGATTATTATCCTTTGCTTGATGATTTCCCCACCTCGGTCCCAGATCTCTCCACCCCCATGCTCCCACCAGTAGGTGTACAGGCTGTGGCTCTTACCCATGATGCTGTGAGGGTCAGCTGGGCAGACAACTCTGTCCCTAAGAACCAAAAGACGTCTGAGGTGCGACTTTACACCGTCCGGTGGAGAACCAGCTTTTCTGCAAGTGCAAAATACAAGGTGAAGTTCTAATTGATAGCATGAAATTTAAAATGAACTGACATTTGTTTAACGCATTGTTTTAAACCTCTCCTGGACTGTCATGAGTCGTTTTGCTGCTGTGTATCTATGTAGAAAAACAAAGCATTTTAATAACTCAATATCTAAGATTAACATGAGAATAATTGTATTTTAGGAAACAATTCTAAGGCAAGGTAGGAAAACATCAAGTGCTGTAAAACGTTATTTGCTTTTCACCAGATGCTGAGTTTGTATAAATGATTTGATTCTGTGCAAGAGAATGCCATTGTCCCTTTAAAATAGCAGAGATCTATGTTAATTTTCTGGATTTTGGTATCTTTTTTTTTTTCCATTTGGAATCTAGATTGATTTCCAAAGCGACCCTATTAATGTCACAGAGACTCATCTTTCAGTGAATATAACTGGGAATAGATAAGTTGAAGATATTTTTTGTAACCTCGGCACTCTAAGCCATTAACATCTACTTCATTTAGCCTTGAAAACACACTATTATGGTAAAGAAAACTCACAATCCACACTCCCCTTTAGCTAATATGAATTCACCAGCTCTCTGTTCTTGTCCTTATCACAGAGTTATCTGACAACCTCTTTAAGAGCTCCTCAGAGATACATATTTGAGACAGTCATTACCAGTTTCAAATCTCTATCAACCAGCCTCAGGGATCATAACAACAAGTTATATACTAAGATAATTTTGTTACCTCCTAAAACTGCTATGATGTTAGTATATATAGACAATATACAAATGTAGACAAAAATGAGAAGATCAACAAGTAGTTGTCAAGAACCTACTATGTACCTAGAAATGTACTACATCATAGAGATGGTTTATTTTGAAAGAAAACATGGTGTAGTCATTGTTACTTACTACATATAATTTTAGGATGAATTATACACTCAGCTCTATGGATAAATTTAAAAGAATTCATAAGTTATTTGAGAGATATAATGTATAAAAACACATTTAGAACTTAAAACTTCACAAGATACTGATTGGGAGTGAAGAAGTCAGTTTTGAAAATAAGAGCATAAATGCCACCCAACAACTAAGAAATCAAATAGTTCAACCCTGGCTGTCTTCTTCCTACTCCTTTTGTGTTCTCTTAACCACTTGATTGGGGTAGCTCTTGAGGAGATTTTAGGTCTCCTTATACTTTAGCCAATGTTCTTTTCACTGAACTACCATCCTCCTGAATCCAGCCTCATGCTAGTAGTGATTTTGGGGGGATGAAAATATTTCAAGGATGTTTTTAACCCCAATCCTGGAGCTATAGCTAAATCCCACCACCAATCCTGTAAGCTTGCCTCTCTCTCCCCGTAGCCATGCTGGATCTTCCTGTGATGTCTTTCAGCTTTTAAATGGCATAAAATTCACATTTCATCATAAATCAGATTTTAGTTGAAACCATTTAAAGACAGTTTTCTTTGGTACTGCTGCCCTGTTAGGTGAGGTATTTGGAAGAACTCTCCAGGCAAGTCTAAATAGTATCATTGTTATAAGGTATGTGGTAAGTACCCTATCCATCTCCTTACAGTAGTAGATTTAAGATTCAGCAGAACTATAAATAAAGATAACATTATCAGAAAAGACAACCAATGAAACATATGAGACCATTAAAGAATGTCTCTTCTTATATAGATTACCCAATTCTCTAAGTTTACTTTTAGGAGGCTACTTTCTCCACTTTAAAAATTTTATGTCATAATTGCTGTACTTTGTAGATACATTCATTTCACAGAATGGCCATGGCGACTTTGCCAGAATGTGAAATATTCTAAGGAAAAATGATTGTTTTCTTCAGAATGGTTTGAGTTCCAAAATTTCCTGAAGCAAATTATTTCAGTTGAATAGTTACTACAGCAGACATGGAATTACTGAATCTCACAAAGAGTGCCTGTGAGGTGAGACTCAGCCCCAAAAGATTTTAACTGTTCCTCTTCCCTTCATCTTCCCTGACAGAAGGCTTTCAATTACTAACGTACTATTCCCTCTCTCTCTCTCCCTCTCTCTCTCTCTCTCTCTCTCTCTCTCTCTCCCTCCCCCTATATATCCATACCCTGATATGAGGAGGGTTAGAGAAAACTAGAAAGATATAAAACAAATTTAAATTTTACAAATAATGGTGATAGACTCTTTGAGTTTTCACTTTGTACTTTTCAAGCCAATGTCATATCTTTACTTCATCTCATTTCCACTACAGCTTTAAAAGGTAGGTAGGACATACACACAATAGGAAACAAACAAAATGTACATGGAGCCACATGACCTGGGCTCAAGGGTTGGCTTTTCAACCTCCTGTCATGAAACTTAACCTGCTCAGTCTCATTTTTCTCATCTATATGATGGAAATATCCATACTTACTGTAAAAACAATGAGATTCTTTGTAGTTAAGTATGAAGAGAGAGATAGGTGATATACTTGACAGAAATTCCTCATTAAACTAGAGCAGGATCTCAGGTGACCCAATGGCATCATCCAGGGATTTCCCCACAAGAGTGTCCTTCTAGTTCCATTTAGTCCCAAATCTATAATACAGATGCTCATGTTTTGATTGTCTAAAACCCTGTATTAACTTTCCTGATCAAATGGAGACATTTTCTATATGTTTTTCTATTAAAGTATTTAATCATATGATGTTTTATACAAATTTCTATTCAAAATATATCCATCAAGTGTTGACTAGTGCTTACTAGATATAATATGGATGTTACAGAGGATATGAAGTTGTGCAGGACTCAGTCTCAGCTCTCAAACTGCATGCAACTCAATGGGAGGAGCATATAACACATGCTTAAAATTACATACAACAAGACACAATGCATGAAATAATGTAGCTAAGATTTATTTAATACTTTCTGTGGGCCAAACACTATGCTTTACTTGTCTTAGTTTGCAATTTAAATAATGCTATGAAGTCAGTGCTATGGTCGTCTCCATTTTACACACAAGAAAACTAAGGCTCAGGCTGGGCTCAGTGGTTCACATCTGTAATCCCAGCACTTTGGGAGGCCGAGGCGGGTGGATCGCCTGAGGTCAGGAGTTCGAGACCAGCCTGGCCAACATGGTGAAACTTTGTCTCCACTAAAAAAATACAAAAATTAGCTGGGCGTGGTGGGGGGGCGGGGCGCCTGTAATCCCAGCTACTTGGGAGGCTGAGGCATGAGAATCACTTGAACCCGAGAGGCTGAGGTTGCAGCGAGCCAAGATCACGCCATTGCACTCCAGCCTGGGTGACAAGCACGAAACTCCATCTCAAAAAAAAAAAAAAAAAAAAAAAAGTAAGGCTCAGAGAGGTACCATCTGGTTATTCTATGCTCACAAACATAACTGGCCATGTTGCTCCAAAGTATTTCTAGGCTTTTTTAAGATAAGCTGTAGCTTTCTATAAGGTTTTAGAGGAAACTCAGTAATTCATGGTATTTATAGAATGCAAAGGTGTCAATCTAGAACACAAAGACGATCTTACTTGTTGGCCTCTCAAATGCCAGTGGTGTCTGTGCTCAGAAACTGTTTTTATTGAGATATGATCTTTCCCTCTTACCTAAAATACTTCTTATTGCCTCATTTCTCCCTTTTATTTCCATTTCTAAGACTTAGAGGTGTTCATGATCATGAAGGAAAGCAAAAATGGAAGTAATATATCTGCATGTCAGATACTAGCTGACCACTTTGTGTTTTAGTTGATGGAATTTCATCTTCCTGATTATACCAAAAATATTTACATTTATTTAGGGCATATATTTTTACAGGTTTTTCTTATTTTTTATTTTTAAGATGGAGTCTCGCTCTGTGGTCCAGGCTGGAGTGCAATGGCCTGATCTTGGCTCACTGCAACCTTCATCTCCCAGGTTCAAGCAATTCTCCTGTCTCAGCCTCCCAAGTAGCTTGGACTACAGGTGCATGCTACCATGCCCAGTTAATTTTTGTATTTTTAATAGAGATGGGGTTTCACCATATTGGTCAGGCTAGTCTTGAACTCCTGACCTCGAGTGATCCATCCGCCTCGGCCTCCCAAAGTGCTGGGATTACAGGCGTGAGCCACAGCGCCAACCTACAATTATTTTTAAGAAGACTTCTGATAAATATTTGAGGTCATCACTTTAATAGGCTGGATAGGCAAATCACCGAAATGTTATTAGTACAGTTACGTATTTATTTGGTGGTGTAATGAAATATACAATTTTCATAACTATAACCTAAGAAGGATTCGTAGTAGAATTAAAAAAAAAAGATATCCCTTCCTTCAGTAGTAAGGGTAAGATACATATGATATGAGTGGGGGAAAAGAGCTTTTCTTAATTATTTTAGACATAAATAGATAATAAATGTAATGTTTTAAAATAAAAGTATTTAACTTCGAAGAACGATACCTCATACCAAGTACAAAATCATATTTATAAGAGGAACAGTCCCATTTTTTTTGCTTATATGGAAAACATACTTTAATGGATTAAACCTTGCATCATGTTTTTTCTTTATTACCCGTTTTGGTATTTTGAGTAAGCAATAAAGAACTATAATTTACTTTCTACTAAAATATCTCTAACTTGTCATTTAAAAGACAAAGAATGAATTCAGAAGACTTCAATAATACCAACACCACTTTAAACACCAATGTAATCCTTTAGTATTTATCCAAATTGCTGTTCCTTCCTTGATCGATTGCTCCAGTTACCATCGTTAAATGTTTGTTTAATGTGAAGTCTACACAAAGAATGAAAACCATGTGACTCAGCATTGCTTTTGTCTCATGTTCTCTATAAGATGTAAATGGATTCTGGAAGCACTAAAAGTTTAAACCTTAAAGGCTTTTTGAGATACATGATGAGCAGTAGAACTCTAATCAATTAACTTTGTTACAAGTGGAAAATAATAACAATGGTCTATTTAAAATATACAACATTAAAACTTATGCCAAAAAACCCACAGATTTTGATTATAAATGAATTAAGTTCAATGCAGAAAATTTCAAAAATTGAGTTGACAGAAGGAAGTGGAATTTGTCCTGTTGTTCTGGTTCTGTAATAAAGGTAAGTATTTAACTTTGAAAAAAGATATGTGAATACCAAGCACAAAGTGATATTTATAAGAGGCATAGTCTCATATGCCTGATCATATGGAAAATATGCTTTAACCTATTAGACCTTTCAACATATCTTACCTCGGAAAATTTTCTATCTAGTAGCCCCTTTGGACAACCATAATACCTAATTTTATTGGTTATATTGTAAATGTATAATCAGCCAGCGTGAACTGGTTAATAGATGGGAATTCGAGTCAGTGCTATGCTCTACTCCCCTGCTGTTTGGGAGTAGATTACTTTCGTGTTAGCTTATTTAATAGTCTTTTTATATGTCTTGATTTACCAAGTTGATAGAGTTTATTTTTTATCTCTTTGCTATTTCCTACTTGTATAGTCAGAAGACACAACATCTCTAAGTTACACAGCAACAGGCCTCAAACCAAACACAATGTATGAATTCTCGGTCATGGTAACAAAAAACAGAAGGTCCAGTACTTGGAGCATGACTGCACATGCCACCACGTATGAAGCAGGTATGTGAGGAAATGTCTACTTTGGACCCTTGATAATGGTGTTTCCCAGGTTCTGTGGAAATTAGAACATGTGTTCCCTATGGTGTCTCAATTATACCTTATCCTATATAAAATATTTCATCCTCTATAGTTCATAGCACTTTTATATCTAAGAGTATTCTCCTCACACTAGAAAAAACATGAATCTCCAATGGCTTAAGTAATCTGCTTTCATGATTAATACACGGTTTCTTCAGGGTGTTAACTCAGGGGATCTGACTATAAATCTTCTTTTCACTACATTTAAGTAAAGAACAGAAATCCGTCCAATGAACTCGGTCCAAAACAGTTGTGTCTTTGAACAATTGTCATGGTAGGTATTTCTCATTTTGAAAAAAAGAAAAATAGATGCAAAAGAAAGCATTGCATTACAACCGAAGTTTCATGGATATTTACTGTGAATAACCTTGGCTGGATATGGGAAGGAGTTTCCAGGTGGTTTTGTTCACTCCTGGGAAATGGGGTAACATAATGGAAGACCTTTATGCAATTTTAAATAGTTCAAATCTAGGGTAATGCAATTCACTGTAATTTTTACTGGTCACATTTACTATGGATCGTAAATGTAGAGTTTATAACTTTAGCAAGGATGCAGTGTACTTGACATTTATAGTTCACAGAAATCCAACTTCTGAAGAATCCAGGGCTTAACATGTTTTTTTGATGGGTTTCATAATATATCATATTTGTGGGTAAACTGCACCAATTTTCAAATTTTAAAAAAATGCTAATAAAGCTGTTTCCTGGGTAAGTTGAATTTATCTTTCCATTAGAATTTGTCCCATGGGATTGCAGTTCTAATTTTTAACTCCAACTATTATTTTAACTATTACAGTTCTAGTGAGAATATTTTTACATATCTGTGGATACTTCTTTCAACAAGAAGATTTCTAGTTGACCTAATTTAATTTTAACATCCTATTTTTCTATTTTACCTGTTATTATCTCTTCTTCTCAGAATTCCACCCTGAATGCAGAATGTTCACAGCTTCTTAGGGTTAATAAGACCAGCCGGATGAGATACATACTATTGGATAGAGTAAACAAGTGAACAGTCTACTCTTCCTTTTTACTTGAAAGGAGATGAATGTAGATAAATGTGAAATAGTAAGAAATTTGGCCTTCCCTGTGTGAAAGAGAAGTAGTAGTATTTTCATCTTAATACAAGCAAATTCATTCATTTTTTTCCTCTCATAAACATAAAATGCACACCAACATCTGACTTGATATATGCACCCTATTGATTTCTCATCAACCGCCTAGCCTTGTAGGGACACCAGTGGTGAGACCCATTGCTAACAAAAAGATATTAACTTTTAGAAATGTGGTTAGTAGAAAAGGTAATAATCTGGACAAAGGTGTAAATAGCACATGGATAGGATCCCTGAGTGATGATGAGAAGTGAGAAGTAAGAAATAATTCACAAGTGTCTGCAGGTTTATAAGTGTGAGAAGGAAATTCGGTGAATAAAATAACTCTAAAGTTTGCTTCTAGTTCTGCAGTAAGATAAAGACCATATGGGGCTACACCATTATGTGTTGAAATGGCTTGTGATAAAAGATACGAGTGACTGGAAATTTTTTGAAATCAAGCATTTCATTCTGTCCAGATAATGAATCCTTCATTTGGTTTTGGTTAACTGAAGTAAAATAAACGTGACAGGAAGGACACTTTAAATAATTAGGCCTTGGAAAGAGACAGGCATCAGCCTTATTATTCCTAGGCTATAGAAATGAGGAACTGTTGGTTTATCCCTTCAAGGTGCTACCATAGTAATTATTTGACTCCACCTTTTTTATTTCCTTGTATGTAGATTCAGTGTCACAAAAGAGAGAATATTATTGGCATCTTTTGAGACAGGTGATCACACAGCTAAGGAGAAGATGGGATAAGACCATGGAATTCCCAACTGATATTGCTACCAAGCTTTCATGATATAGAGGAGAGCTTGTTTTGCAAAGAGAAAAAACAAGTCCTTCTTTAAAAGGAAGAGGAGAGGATGGGTTGCTGGACAGTGCAAGTAACAAATGCCCAATACAATTCCTATGGCTGAAATCTTCTGAAACTTAAATGTTACCTTACATTAATGTACTTAATAAAGAAATGGAAGTATAGGAAAAAATGAGAGCCAAAGAAATCAGAGGGCAGTGCTTGTCTAGTGGACCAAGATATTAATTAAGGGTTTTTAATAATGTTAATTTATAATTGTCATGCCTTGAGATAGGAACTTGGTAAGGAGAATATAGTCTATGTCTTTGAGCGAATTGTGGTCCAATAAAAAAGAAAAAGCATTTTTTTAAATTCCTGAAGTAATATCAGAAATATAATCATAAAATTGTGGACAAGTTAAAATCAGAGCAAACAAAGTACAGATTCTGTCTGGAAAAATAAGAGGAAGTTTCACAAAATAAATGAGGTTTGAGCTATGGCTTAGTTGAATTATCACATACTCATTCCAGGGACTTCCAAAGGATGGAAAACTCATGTGCAAAAATACCCAAGCAGGTGTCAGAAAGATGATGTGTTAAAGAGACGCTTATGATTGGCTCAAAGTGAGTTGAGCACAGTGTTCATGGGACAACAAGGGGAATGAAGTACATAAAATAAAACAGAATATAAATCCTAGAGGTCCTGGTGTTTATTTTTATTTATTTATATTTAATCCGAAGAGAATGGGTAGACAATGAAGAATTTCTAGAAATCATTCCAGGCAGAACTCAAGAACTCAGGAGAAGAGCAAGGCAGAGGAATTCTGCTTGACTTAGTAGGGATTATTGAAATTGTGAGGGCCATATTATTTTTCAAATATTAAGGAACAGTGTGCAGTTCATATAATAATGCTAGACATTTAGGTCATTAATTCCAATACCAAATTTTTATTCACCAATATTCACATGACTTGAGGAAAAATAAGAGCTTGCACAGCACCTGAATTAGATTGGTTGTTAGATTTTTTTTAAATTAAATAACTAATTCTTCATTGTATTATATTGATAGCTAAAGTTGAAGAATCACTTTATCCTTTTTGAATGCATAACAGATTCAGTGAAGCAATCTAATCATCCTCATTTGACTATTTTCTAAACAAACATCAATTTGAATTTTAACATAGTTAAGACAAAACAGGCTATTTTCACTAGTAAAAAAGATAAAGATTTTAATTACTTCCAGAAGTGGAAAATTCCTTATTACGTTTGATGAATACTAATCTAAGTTATTTTGTGACTATATCTTACCTTCCTATTCATAGCCGGGAAAATATCCTGAATGATCTCTCTGTGAGAATAATCCTTCTTTAAGACAGCATTGTCTTTTTAGTATTTTGCCATAATGAATCTGCATTTCTTGCAAGAATGTCCTGATATGGTTTCATTAAGCCATTTATATCATATTATATTAGACTGCATATGTTATTTTATACTGTATTAGTATCTATGCAGTCTTTTTACTAAGGGATCAACTATACTCCACCTATGTTTTCTTCTCCTTCATTCCCCCCTCCTCTTCTAATTCTCTTTCTCCATCCATCCCTTCTTCTTTTTTGAAAATGTGAATATATTAAGTACATTGTCAATGATTAAAATTAAGTGCACGTTTGGTTAACCTGGAATCCTAGTGACTTTGAAGATCAGGGTGTTGGAAAGAAAATAGTATGGTAGATGGGAATGATTGATGTCTCCTCTATTTGGCTCATATTTGGAACACTATTCAGGAAGAGATACTAGAAATACAGTGTTAATAATGTCCAGATTCTGCAATATATGACCAACAGAAGTACCAAAGAGAATAGGGTGAAGATGAGTTCAGAATTAGAGACTGATTTCTAACTATCTTGTCCTACACAGAATTTTTATGTGGAGACCAGGAAATTACTCCAGATCCCAAACACGGAACCCAATACGTTCTGAATCTGCCTTTGTTAGACTAAGGGTAGCAAAGTTGCCGTGGATAACAGACTTGTGGCATTGTGAGCTACCCAGAAGGAAAACTTGTCTTCCAAAACGTAGAAAGTGAGAGAGCAGATTGGAAGAAGCCTGGAAGATCCTTGGCTAGCTTAGCCAGTTTGCTGCCACCTTTAAATATTTAAAATTGTTTTGAGTACAACATGTGGGAGAAGTAGTCTTAGGAGCAGGACTTCGTGCCATCTTACTTCATGCTGGATTGATACTAAGACACTCATAGTTATTTTTTACCTCTTCTATTTTAATTTCTCATGTGTGCCTTCCTGTTGGTTTAGAAGATGCCTAATATGTCACCTAGCTAAGATATTTTGACCCCAGTTTTATCTCATTTTAAAAACTTTTTGGCTTTTAAGGAAGTATAGACTTAGATGACATTTTTATTTATAAATGCCTGCAGTTGTAACAGAA
This sequence comes from Pan troglodytes, assembly GCF_028858775.2. Classification (NCBI taxonomy): domain Eukaryota; kingdom Metazoa; phylum Chordata; class Mammalia; order Primates; family Hominidae; genus Pan; species Pan troglodytes. Next base: position 63,461,769 of record NC_072415.2, read on the forward strand.
TTCTTCTGAAGACATGTAATCATCCAGCGTGGCAACATAGACCCATCTCTACAAAAATCAAAATTAAAATTAAAAATTAGAGTAGTGGTGTGCAACAGTGGATCCGGCTACTCAGGAGGCTGAGATGGGAGGATCACTTGAGCCCAGGAGGTTGAGTCTGAAGTGAGCTATGATTGCACCACTGCACTCTAGCCTGGGTAACAGAGCAAGACCCTGTCTCAAAAAAAATTAAATAAATAAATAAATAATAAACTAGAAAAAGATATGTAATCATCAATCTCACTAAGTATACATTTCTTCATTCTTATAATGATTCTTTTATTTTTAGTGTGAGCCCACTTGAAATACCAGTTGTACTTTTCTCCTTTATATTCACACATACTCTCTTCTGTTCTCTATAGTCACACCTTGGGAATCATTTGATTTCCATAAAAATTATTAATTTTTGTATCCTTGTTTGCTTATTCAAATCCTTGAAATAAACTAAATGGCAAAATAGACATGATATACTTCTTGATAGATTCTGAATGTCAACATCATGATGAAATTTCCAACAATGTTTATTTTCTTTCACATCCAATGACAAGGCCTTATCTCTGTCTCACCTCACAGCCCCCACCTCTGCTCCCAAGGACTTGACAGTCATTACTAGGGAAGGGAAGCCTCGTGCCGTCATTGTGAGTTGGCAGCCTCCCTTGGAAGCCAATGGGAAAATTACTGGTAAGCATCTCCACTTTCTCTCCCAGCATAGCTCTCCTTGTCCTATAGTTGCTTACCCCCTACATGAGCTGCTCCTGCCTTTCGTGTGGCATTATTCTGTCTCTACATCTCAGCTGACTCCATGACCCTTTTTGATTGTTTCTTCTTTCCCCTTTTGACCATGGAATTCTTCTAATGGTGCACACACACACACACACGTCATTTGATTTGCTTCACGAAAGATGTGTATTTCAATTAGAATAGACCTTTCTGTTTTTCATTCTCTGAAGCATTAAGACAACCTTCTAATGGAGTGCCCTGAGTATAAATGTCTATAAAGAAGCTGGTTGTTTGGCAATTATGAAACACAAAAGATGCTTAATGACTGTGTTTGTGTGTGTTTGTGTGTATGGCACATATGGAGGTTTGGGGATTTTTAGTTTCTCACTTAGGTTTTAGCTTCTTACTTAAATCATAAAGTTCACAAAACACTTAATATTGACTGACAGAAATTGAACATAATGAATATTTCACAGTGACAGATTTTATTTTGCCAAATATTGCTGATAACATCAATGCCTAATTAAAGCATCCGTTAGAAGCCTGTAATGTTAATTTAGTATGAAAAATATAATGGAGTTCTATCAGAGATTTTGCACTTAAATGATCACTTTAGGCTTTTAATAGATGTCTCCATAGCATATAATTATTATGAAAAATATTGTATAACTCAAAATGTGAACATTATAGTCTAATTAACTTGAACCATTGGGTTAGGAACATGGAAGAGTCACTCCTTTTTTCCTTCTTTTTTTGCATACAAGAGCTGGATAGCACTATTATAAATTAACAAAGTAATTCAGCCATCCCGTGATACAGAGAGATAAGCATGGAAATTATACTTTCAGAAGGCACACTTACTTTATGTAATTTACTTTCTGAATGTTGCAAAATGAAAAGATAACGTGAAAATTCCAAATAGGATTGAAATTTAAGTTGAAAATTTGTTTTCTCTAGGAAATTGCTCTTAGCACAATAGCAAACAGAATTTTTATTTGAGCTGACAAATATGGAAAAAGAAGTGAGGCACAAAATTTCCCCAAGATCTTATATGTTCACTTGTCAGTGTGCCAGGCCTTTTAAAACTGAGACTGGCTCATTCCAATATTCTTTTTTTCCCCCTCATTGTTATAATCTCTTTTCATTGGTTCTATGTCAGTAGTTGTGTAGCTTTTGATTTGTTTATATTTTATTTTGTTATAATCAATTATTTATAAGCTTATGGGAAATCAACAGTAATAAGTTTGAGGAGAAAAAAACAGAAAGCTGTCTAAATAAAAACAGGTTCTGATAGAAAAAGGTATGTTTTTGGCGAAGGAAGAAATAAGTCATATTCTCCACTCAGTTGAATTCTCCATTCTTATTTAAGTAAACCTTATCAGTCAGTGTAAACAATAGAATAAGTTTTTAACTCTGGAAGAAAGCTTAATTTTGCTTCTTCAGGAAAAAAAAAAAAAAAATAGAAGTCTAGCCCATATTAAGAAATGCAAATTTGACTGGGCGCGGTGGCTCACACCTGTAATCCCAGAACTTTGGGAGGCCGAGGCAGGCAAATCACGAGGTCAGGAGATCGAGACCATCCTGGCTAACACGGTGAAACCCCGTCTCTACTAAAAATACAAAAAATTAGCCGGGCGTGGTGGTGGGCACCTGTAGTCCCAGCTACTCTGGAGGCTGAGGCAGGAGAATAGCATGAACCCACGAGGCGGAGCTTGCAGTGAGCCCCGTTCGCGCTACTGCACTCCAGCCTGGGCGACAGAGTAAGACTCCGTCTCAAAAATAAAAAATAAAATAAAAAATTAAAAAAAAAATGCAAATGAATCTAAGCAATAAAATTGTATATGCCAAAATCACAGTGCATATAAAAGAAACTTTGTCCACACTCTTTACTTAGATTTATACGTTCAATGGATCTTACTATTAAAAATCCATTCTCTCACAATGGAAAAATAAAAGTATGGGAGACAATACTTTTGCCTTTAAAAGCCTGGCTTATTTATGAAAACAAAATTGTATTATCAAGTTGAGATATTCCTACTCAATTTAACAGGGAGCAAACAATAAGAACCCTTAAGAGAATTTCTGTGTCATGTGTATTTTGATTTATTTATTCAAATTACTTCCAGAAAATAGAATGATAAAATATTCAAAATACTACACCACTAAGCAGAGAGCACAAATTTGCTATTCTCAGCTTCCTGTGGAAGTGCAACAATTAATAATAAAAAGTAAAAAAAAAGAAAAGAAATGAGCTCTTTCTCAGTGCGGCCAGGTAGATGTGTGCCAAGGAGGGATGTGCTCTCATGTAACCTCTGTATTGTTTTGTTTTCCTAAATCTTTCATGTGTATGGCAGGCAGTAGAGCAGGATAGTTAAGAACTCAGGCTTCTAAGGGAGACACATGAGGAAGTCATTTAACATCCTTGAGTCCCACTTTCTCGGTTTCTCACCTATAAAATAAAGATAGTAATAGAACCGCACTAGAATAATTGTTGTAATACAGTGCTGAGAAAAGCCCCTGATACCCAGTGGGCACTGACACGAATCGGCTATTATTATTCCAGTTTGAAATCCATTCTAGGGTGAGGCTTTACTAATGTGCTTTATACAGAATCCAGATCATCAGTTTTTAAATATAAGTACTCAAAAAGATTAAACAAAAAAGGAGGAAATTCAGATAATCACAGTGCCTAAATTCTCTGATCATAAACTGGAAACTTAGGAATTTGGACTGACATTTTCAGAAGAAAATGATTCAAAATACATTAAGCATTTATTATATGCTTGGCATTCTTCTGAGATCTTTAGTATGATATAAATGATTACATATTCCTATTATTCCATTTTAAAATGAAAAGCTTAGGCCTTTCCTGAGTAAATAACTTACCCAAAATCAAATAAGCAAGAAGTGGCAGAGCTAGGATTTAAAACTCAGGTTTATACTCTTAATTATTACACTATGTTTTGCTCCAATTTATTAGTATTCTACTGGTCTAAATCAGTGATTTGCAGCTGAGATTTTAATTTAATTCATATGAGAAGGGACTGAGCATGGTAATTTTTAAAAGCTTCCCAAGTGACTTATTGTATAGCCAGAGATATGAAACATAGGCCTAAATAAATGCAGTGCCCAACACTATTTAAGATCTGAGACTAACACAAATAGAAGAGTTAGGTCTTTCAGAGATTGTTTCCTTATTAATACAGTCTAATATGTAAGGTTATATTCTCTTTTTCTGTGTCATTTGATAGCCTAGTTTAATTTGTCTCCCTTTTGTAAAATCATCAAACCACTTTTCTTCCCACCACCAGGATATAGCTTCTCAGTCTGATTTGCAGAAATTTCTTCCACTTGATATTGCTTTCCAGAAGGCAGATCTTTTTATTCCCTTTGTTACTTTCTCTGGAAAAGTGTCTATAGTAGAGTTAGGGATTCTGAGGTTTAAAAAAAAAAAGAAAAAGAGAAAGAGGCCAGGCGCAGTAGCTCACGCCTGTAGTCCCAGCACTTTGAGAGACCAAGGTGGGAGGATCACCTGAGGTCATGAGTTCAAAACCAGCCTGGCCAACAAGGTGAAACCCCGACTCTACTAAAATACAGAAATTAGCCAGACATGATAGCAGATGCCTGTAATCCCAGCTACTGGGGAGGCTGAGGCAGGATAATTGCTTGAACCCGGGAGGCGGGTGTTGCAGCGAGCCGAGATCCAGCTATTGCATTCCAGCCCAGGTGACAGAGCAAGACTCTGTCTCAAAAAAAAAAAAAAAAAAGAAAAAAGAAAAAAAGTACAGGTACAGAAAGGTAGTGAGAAACCGTTACATTTGTTCAACCTGTGTGGTTATATAGAAATGTATAAGGTAAGGCTTCAATAATGAATTTATTATCTCTCAAATATACCAAACATACACATCCCAGTGAAGTTGCTTGTTTTCTCTGAGGCCATTTTTTAGACTTTTGAATGATGAGGTCTGTTTCTATTCTCCATCTCAGTTCTTAAATTTTAAGACAAGGGTAGGCTTCACCACATATATAAGGAATTTGCTCAGATACAATTTGGAATTGTCAGAAACTAATGTCTGCACCTTCAACTTTAGTTTGATCCCAGAGCTGTCATTTTTAAATGCTTAAGTGAATAATTTTACATAGATTAAAAACATAGTGAAGACAAATATTTTATCATCATCATCTGATAAATGAGGAGAATCGGGAATCAGTGCAGTTGACCTGGGATGGGGGCAAAATTCTCCAATTTTCCAGTTTCATCATGCACTTAAAACAGCCCATGAAAATTTTTAACGATTTCATTAAATATCTAAATGTAAAACTTATGTACTTACAGGCTAAAGGATTTCATTCAATAAGTGACTTTCGATACCTCTTATGTGAATATGATTTTATTAGATTTTTGGGGGGAATAAAAAAGTAAGATATGGCTCCTGAACTAAAGAAATGTTTTTATCCTTTTGAAGAGGTAGGACATGCACATTATAGAATATATACATATATATATACAAATTTTATATATATCTTTTATATTTAGCTGCATATATATATCTCCAGTGATTTTTATTCTGGATATATATATATATATATTCACTATTACTCTCTCTATATATATATATATGTTCAGTAACTTTTACATAGATAAAAACATAGTGAAGGCAAATATTTCATATATATCTATAACATATTTATCTTAGATATATTACATAGTAATATATGGATATTTATAGAAATGTATACTCAGAAATGTGTGTATGTACACACACATATATCTCCAGTAGCAGGGTCTTCTTTTTAATAGATGTGGAGATGTGGATCTTCATGGACAAGATTGGAGACTGCTCTGGTTCAAAGAATATGAGGCAATTTTATTGATGTTTATCATGGGGGCTGAATTACAAAGGGATGGACACACATGAGACAGAAAACAACTCCTTTATCAAACGATATTCATAATCCCTTTTGAATTTTAGAACTCCAAGTTTAATATTTAACAGACAGAAAGGTCATACAACTTTTTAAGGTTTGTGGAATTCTTTATGTTGGTAAGGCTTTTAGTTTCGAAGCTCTCAACATCTCAAGATATTCATATTTTCATCATTGACATCACAACAAATGCCAAAAATGTACAGATCCCACATATCCATTATGTCCCTGACCTTGTTGATCACAGTAATCATTTGGGGTGTAGATTACTGAGGTTACCCTTGACCTGTAGTATTAGAAGCCTATTGTTGTATAGCAATATTATCACAAATGTAGCAGGGTAAAACTGCACATATTTGTTATCTTATGATTTTTGTGAGTCTGGAATCTGAGCACAGTTTAGCTTTGGGGTCTCTTACAAGGCTGCAAATTCAAATGTTCACCTGGCTGAGGTCTCATCTTTGGTTTCACAGGGGAAATAGTTGCTTTTAAGCTTATGTAATTGTTGCCATGGCTGTTGGCCAGAAACCACCCTCAGTTCCTGCCACAAAGTATTCTCCATTGGGCAGACGTCTTCATCAAAGGCGAAAGAAGAGAGTCGGGTATCTGCTAGCAAGGCAGATGTCATGATCTTATGTAACACAATTGTGAAATTGATATTCCATTGCATTTCCTGTCTTCTATCGGTTAGAAACAAGACTTAGGGCCCATCTACATACCGACAGAAAGGAATACACAAGGGCATGATATTACTAGAGGATGAGGATAATTGGTGGCCATCAAAGATTGTTTACCACATGTATTAAATCAACATATCCTGTCTTGGGGTCTGTATTTTATGATCTGTACCTATCCTTCAGGTAACTATTATGATTATGCAGATTTGGGAAATACTAAACCTAGGGGAAAGGTGAAAGTCAATACAAAATAGATGTAAGTTTTCAGCATTGTTCAAAATTTAAGAGAAATGAGCTTCCAGATGTTGGAGATTGTAAACATTGCTTAATCCTACATAATCAGAAGGACAAAATATCCAGTGACGCATCCCCCAAGCCCAGGCATAATTCTATAAGGCCCTATGGGATTAAGTGATGAGTGATATAAAATGGCACATGTGTTTTTACTTTATTGAAGTGTATTACCATGTTTATGGAGAGGAGAGCTTGTGATTGAGGAAGGTTTCATAGGCCAGATATACCTTAAAGTAGACCTTAATGGATGAGTAGGATTTGGATGGAGTGAAGAAAGGTGGAATGGTGTGGGAATAAGCGGGAAGGAAGAATCATCATGGAATGGAGAATAGTCTTCCTGTAGCGAAGGTTTGTGCTGAGATGTACATAGTGTGCATGGCTATTTTCTGAGTCTGAGAACCCTCTGACATAACCCTTAACCACTGCGAAGACCTGTGGGTGAAGGTCCCCAGTCCAGCTGGGACAAGAGGGACTCAAAAGGAAAGAATAGGTAAATCAAAGGAAGACACTTGTTCTTAAGAAAACGACTTACAAAGAATGTATTTGATGCATAAATAGAATGAGGGACACTTATAGCCTATGTTATATAGATAGCATTGAAGAATTGTGGCAGAAATGGAGATCAGCACGACATTTGTTTATCAATGACACCTATCATGAGCGCCTTTACAGTGTTATCTGACAATATAATATAAAAGTTGTTGATTAATGTTTTTAAATTAGAGCTAGGTCACAAATTGGTTAAGTATAATGTTAGAGTATAAATATGTGACAGGAATCCATGAATTTGTTCGGGTGCATATTAGACTATCATGACTGAGTACACACAACTAGCACTCAAGTAACATATCCCCTAACACAGAAAATCAATAATACTATATAAACATAGGTTATTAATATCTGAGATAATAAGTAGATCATGTACAGTTATTCAGCAATACTTATTTCTTTGACAAGCTAGACTGGACTGGGAGAAATAGTATACTGGTAAAGAATCCCATACATAGTCTGGTGGTAAAGAATATTGCCCAGACCTTTTACCAATCAGTTTGGGTCACCTGCAGCTTCACCGTCTGTGAAAGGAAAGCAACACCGCCCCTGGCAACCTCACTAAGTTGTTACAGTGGTCAAATATCATTTATTTATATTACACTTTAAACATGTATAGCATTTTATACCTTCCAATACATTTTTATTAAGCACAAGCCAAAATAAATATTGTTTATTTTCATCATTGGACTACAGGGAAAATTATACAGACTTGTTATCTCTGTTTTACATTTTTCATCATGCTTTCATATTAGAACAAACTAATAATCAGGATTTATAGGTAGCAGAAAGCACACATTTTTAAATGTGGCAGATATTTTTATTTCTAACAGCTTATTCTATTTTCTGATTCTGTACATTGCAGCAATTATTTATCTAATCCTTGCATTATGAGAAAAAGACATTACTTACAGAACTGCTGTAGTTTACAGATTGTGGACATATAATAATTATTGTAAATTACATTTGAGAAACCTGGGTGTTTGGAAGCAGAACTGCAGCATGTAGGACACCAAATTAAGTCACATTTGTCTATTTATGCAGCTTACATCTTATTTTATACCTTGGACAAGAACATCCCAATTGATGACTGGATTATGGAAACAATCAGTGGTGATAGGCTTACTCATCAAATCATGGATCTCAACCTTGATACTATGTATTACTTTCGAATTCAAGCACGAAATTCAAAAGGAGTGGGGCCACTCTCTGATCCCATCCTCTTCAGGACTCTGAAAGGTTTGAGTAATTTCCTATTATGCTTTTCTTTTCCTGTGGGATTGTTATAAAATAGCTTTGCACTCTGTGTTAGAAATGGCCCTGCACCATCTCTATTAGCAACATGGCTGCAGTGGACATTCAAAATAAATTAAAATGTAGCTTTTTATGCTAAAAGCCGACATATCAAAGAAAGATCTGCCATCAGCACATGGCAAACATATTTAACATGACTTTTTTCATTTACAGTCCTGCTAGAAGTTTGTATTGATGTCATGTATATTGGTTCTATTCAAAATATAATGAAATGCTTCAGCCATTTTATGTAAGGGGATAAAAATTAAAATGTATTGAATTATGTGAATAGCATACTATTGCCAACTTTAGGTATTTTCTTTCAGGTACTATTATCCCTTATATATTAAAGAAAATTTTGATATGACAAGACAGAAAGTTCCAAACCAAAAAAAAAGTCTATTTATTGTAAAGAACCAAGGTAGAAACTATAAAAAAAAATTGCAATATGATATCTAGAAGAAAAAATGTTCATACAGAGAAACACTAAAGCTGAATAGTAGTGATTACATCAAAATATTTTCATATAAGTACTTACTATTTTAGAGCACAGTATTATTTTTCTGGGGGACAAATGGTTTGAAGAGTCATTTAACAATTGAAAATAATTTGAAACATTCAAATGATTACAATAATTTGAATGTTTAATTCATTTAACAATTGAATAATTTGTAATAAGTTTCACAACTAATATTTAAAGTTGTATATTTAAGGCATGATATGTGTTGTTCTAAAGAAGGATAACTTAGCTCTTAAATCTGTGACCACATCATACCTCTATATCTGGCAGAAATCTTAATACATGATAGTAAAGTAAAAAATTAGAAACACACGTATGATTGGCTTCTTCTGTTTGACATACTAAAAGAAGAGTCTTAGTGTAACTGTATAGCCTATTCCTCAAATCTTCTAGGAAAGGTACCCTAGTAAATAAGGGACTTTTGAATTCTGATGAGTGAGCTATTCAAAAGCTGGGTTTTGGTAGCAGCTAATCTGAAAATTTGCCAACAACACACAAGCAAGCATTCAGCCAAAGCTTGCATGACAGTTCTTAATGGCGGAGTAGAAGTTGGGAGGAAAGTAGGATAGAAATGAGTTCATCTTTGTCATCTAAATTTTGAGGACTTCATGTCTAAATCAGGTTTCACTCCAAATGAGCAATCAAAAGGCAACTGGTTATTCATTTTGTGGCAGCATGAAATGTAACTAGATAGTGTTTTGCAAATGCTTCATTTTTATCTATAGATGAGTGCCAAATTAATTTCATACTCATAATGTTTGCCAACTGAGAGATCTGAGGAAAGGTTGAAGATGACTTAAGGCATCCAAATGTGTTAAACAGCAGAGTGATGAGTTATCATAAGATTTGCAGGCCCACATTGATAGCCATCCCAGGAATTGTTTAATGAGCTCAGTATTTCACTTGGTACTGTTTACCCTAAGTGCCCTAAACACATCTAGAAAACTAAGAACAAGTTCAGGAATTTGTTCTATGACATAATAGTTCAAAGAGTTATTTCTAATACCCTGATTTGAAGTTTAATATTGTCTACCCTAAATGTCATGCTCAATAATAGTCAATTCTGTTTTAAACACATGTTGTTTATATGCTAAAATAAGTTTTTGATCATTTAAAATTACTCAGAAATATTGATATTGGTCACTTTTATTAATAATTTTGTACACGTATGCATCTTACAAGACACCTACAATGGCAAATGTTCTAAGACAAATAAATTACTCATCATAAGAGATTTAAAGCTACAACATAAGCATTTTAAAGATTTGGTGTAGAGCCAAATCTACACCAAAGATAAAATCATGCTATTGCTCTCTGATTTAAGATTTTCACTTCCCAAAGCTGCAGCAGAGCATACTGTGCTCATCAGAATGTAACTTTGTTTGCCTGAGACAAAGGCTTAGATGTCCCGAAGCTGAGAAAACTCCCAGTACTCTACTGGGTAATGGGCAAGTATTTCATAGTAATGCTTGTGCCAGGCAGGTGTCCACGAACGTCATTCCTTCGTATTTAGCCTTTGCAAGGATCGCAGCATTTTATTCTAGAGGCTAGCATTTGGTCTTTTTGATATTAACAACCAGTCAGAGAAGTACAGGAAACTCAGTCAATAATCACTGTTTAATTAAAAGGACATTTGTAATTAGAAAGGGATTATCTTACTGTAAACTTATGTAGGTACACATATATGATGTATCTAATTCTTTCTTTGGAATGTTAATTAAAAGAATCTTGACCTTGATTACTTGACCACATAGGAACCTGCACATACCCACCTTTCCACTAATCCTCCCCAGGGTCCCACTGGGATACATACACACTGTCAAACTATTGGAAGACTTATGTCTATCTCTGCCCTATCCTGTGGGTTTTTCCTGCTGATAAAGCATGCTTCCCCATGCTGGCCTATCGGGTAATAGAGAGGAAGGATGCTCCCAATGGAGTAGACCACAGAGGATTCTGGTGGAGGGAGGGAGTCACTTCCTACACACAAAAGAGCGGTATTCAGAGTGAAAGCCCAATAGAGTACAGTAAATTCTCTGGGCATCCTTAGTCATCATTCTGAAATGTGCCTCTCCCCTATCCAAGAATATAGCACTGAAAGCTTTGGACCAGAATAGAAAAAAGTTCTAGTCGTCAAATTCTTTTATGACAAAAATACATGATTTTTCTTGACAAATGATAGAAACATATGACAGAAAAAAATCAAGGCACAAATGTAAGCCATTTTTGTCTCTAATAAAAGGTAGTTATGAGAATCCATATGGTCCCTGTTGGAAAATACTCTTCAGTAGATAACATTTTGAGACATTCAAAATTTCTCAAGTTCTATTCAGTGCAGCTTTGCTAGTAGAAAAATAAATTCAAAAGATAAAAATGAGAATGGGTTTGTCTATCATTACATGTAGTTATTTATCCCTTGCTAAAAATATCTTAGACTGCAGACAGTGCATGTATATGATTAAAGATAAAGGGCAGACAAAGAATGGAGATGAGATAAGGGTGGTAGTCTCGTCTTTTTTGACATAATTCTAAAGAATTCTCACCTAAATATGAGATGCTGATGAGGACAGTTTCTTAAATGTGTCCCAGTCTGGCTGCCAAACCTACATACTTCCTGGATTGGGTGGGCACTTATGACCTTGACATATCTTGTCAAGGATCAAGTCATTCTTGCTGGAGACCTGTAGCACTTCCAACAACATACTGTCCTTTCTCAACAGCTGTGTTAGGATCTCAGTTCAAAATCGTATTCCTGTCCATAAGCTACATATAATGCAATTGCCTGTCAAAAGCATCTTTATCAATACTATAATAAAACACTATAATAAAATGTATTTGAGAAGCCATTAATTTTCAATGGGAAACAGAAGAGAAACTCTAGATAAAATTAAACTGTGGTGATTAAATTAAATGGCTGGTAAACCTTTAAAAATGTTTGTTAAATCTTGACAAGGTACAAGATTTCGTAAAACTTATTTAAAGCTTTCAGAGAGCACCAAATTCTAACCACTAGCCCATCAGAGAGTGTCAAGATAAATAAATTCTGCAGCTCTACTATGCAGCATAGTTCCTATAAATAATATAACTGTATTATGTACTTAAAATTTAGTAAGGTGGTAGATCATATACTGTGTTTTTACCACAATAAATAATAATAATAATAAAATGGGTGGGAGGAAACTTTGGGAGTTTGGGGCAAGTCTGTGGCTTTGAAGGTGGTGATGGTTTCATAAGTATATCCTTACTCTCAAATTCATTGAATTGCATACATTAAATATGGGCAGCTTTTTACTTTTCAATTATATCTCAATAACTTTTTAAAATAACGCTTATAGAATTGTAAAATTATAAACATTGGCCGGGCGTGGTGGCTCACACCTGTAATCCCAGCACTTTAGGAGGCCGAGGCGGGTGGATCACGAGGTCAGGAGATCGAGACCATCCTGACTAACATGGTGAAACCACATCTCTACTAAAAGTACAAAAAATTAGCCATGTGTGGGGGCACATGCCTGTAGTCCCAGCTACTTGAGAGGCTGAGGCAGGAGAATTGCTTGAACCCACGAGGCAGAGGTTGCAGTGAGCTGAGATTGCACCACGGCACTCCAGCCTGGGTGACAGAGCAAGACTCCATCTTAAATAAATAAATAATAAAAATCCTTGTATATGTAGTGTTTCCCAAAGAGTAATTCACAATTCAAAATCTACTACTTATCAAGATATCTTTTCATAGAATATGTCTATATGTTATGTTTAAATGAAAGAAATTGTAATTGATTTCTGATTTAGAAATCACTCTTAGGATGTAATAGACATAAACCCTGTTCATCTGAAAGGGGCTTTCGTTAACAGAATCAATATCTACGTATTTCAATTCTAAACATTCTTATTAGGCAATGATTTGTGCTGCTTTATTTAGAAAAAGAAGGACCACCACCTGTAGGGCGTTTAAGCTATTTTTCAAATGATGATTGATTTGCTATAATAGCGCCACATCTGATGAGAGACTATATTATCAGTTGCTGCCTATTATATTTTCTCTATGTGAATTTTACTGAGACATATACAGGAAGCAATCGGCAAGTGTTGTATCCTACCTATCAAGTTTGAAGGGAATTAAGTGAGTTAAATACGCCCAAAAGACTCAAAGCTCAAAGACGGTCAAGTCTAGGTAAAAATAATTCTACTAGTAATTGAGGGAGGGAAGCTTATGAAGATCTGCCTTGGTCAAAATGCCATGTAATTTTCAGAAATGTGATAATACTAGAGATTTACCTCTTATTTAGTTTCATCTGGTTAGCAGAAAAAAAAAAGTCATCTTTAATACAAAATTTAGCAATTTAATTTTTATATTTTTAAATTTAAATTTCAAAAAGTCATTTTTGAGAGTATTACTTGTAAGTCATCTGAAGTTGTCAACAACAATTCAGGAGCTATCTTCACAAGGGCTAAAGTTTATCAAGATATTTAGATTATATTGTACCATATTTATGGTTGCCAATTATTTTACCCAGTCTATGTGAGAATTGGTGAAGTTGTTTAAAAAATAGTCACATACAAGAAAATAGCTTCCTGAATTTTCTTAAATATATATATGGGTGATAATTACTTGGTAATTGCATGCAGTTTTTTTTACTGTTAATTCTAGTTTTAATTAAATTTATATAATTGTTCTCAGTTTATGTTTAGAGGGATATGAAAAGTAAGACAATTTTAGGATGAATTTGTACAGCAAAAACATTATTTTCAATTTTTTTTCTCTGAATACTTATTTAATAGAAATAAACATGTAAGTTTGGGTCCTTATCAATTTTATTTCAAGAGGGCACTAGCCTTGAAATAAAAACTTACTAAAAAGAACTGTTGGTTTGATATGTCAGCTTTCTTGCTAGGAACTGTCAAAGTCTAATAATGTTATTTCTTTTTCCCCCACAGTGGAACACCCTGACAAAATGGCTAATGACCAAGGTATGGTGGCTCAATCTGTCATTTTGTGTTCCTTGAATCAATCCTGTCTGTTAGACATGTCAGTCATTACTTTATATTCCTCTTTTCACCTGGACCATACACCTGATGAAGCAGACACTGGCGTGATGATTAATCTTGTTAATGAAGTTCTGCTTGGCTGAGGCTGCGGCTCTGATAAAGAAGATGTAAATTTTCTTGAGAGGAAATTGTTTTGTCTCCATTCTGAAGGACCAATTAAAATGTCAAGCTCCTTTGTATGAAATAAATTTTTAGTCTCTGTCTGCACTTCTGAATAATTCACATTAAGTATAATTAAGCTTAGCATAATTTTCAAGCTGCTCTTGCACCCTTTCATGAGCTATGGATTAAAGTTCTGTAGCTCTACAGAGAAAAACCGTAAATTATGTGTGATTTTCCTCTGCAATGAGCTTCTTTTAATATATAAAATCAAAGTTGGGTCAACTTTTTTAGGGCGTTATCATTGTTCATTTTGAAGCCAGAAAGCTATTATTCAGTGAATCAGATGCTCATTTGACTCACAGCACAGTATTTTCTCCCTTTTCCTTATTTATTTACTAAAAGCTGATTTGTATAGAGAAACAGGTAAAGTTTTACACAAAGGCAAAATGGAGATAAATAAGAGTTATCCATCAACTTATAAGTAGATATGAACTTACTATTACCGTGATTTGTAGACTGATTGATAAATTAGGATTCCATTATCTTTACACAAAGGACAATTAGCAGAAAGCAGAGGGAGACAATGAATAGTTTATGAGTTTTATTTTTTTGAGGATGTTACTTTCTTTCCAGAAGAGTTAGGAAAAACTATAAACTGGTTGTAGTCAGTGCTGTCAGTATTTGTAGATTGAGAGTCTGCAGTTCATATAGTTTGTTTCCTTCCTGCTTTGGACACCTACTGTGGGCAGTGCTTACTTGCAAACATCGTGTCTCATAAGGCACCATGTCGTGAGATTAGGGGAATGCTTTCTTTCAACAGGAATACTTTTTAACTTTTGACAAATACTAAGCCTCTGGATGCTGGCTCTCCCTGACAGCAGAATGCTTCCTGCATGAGTAGCATTTTCTTCAGTGGTCCTGTGTTTACATTCTTCTCTGGCGATGTATACTATGCAACTGCTTAACAGAACACAGCTAGGGGTTTACGTGGAATAATTGAAATGGGACTGTGCACAGCAATGCCTACTCAGGGTTAAGGTTTTCATTAATCTAGCTGCTCCTACTTGCTTCCACTGAAAATATTTTCATACAATTAATATCTACTAAATGATATTTGTAAAAAATATTAATGATGAGTAATTATCACTTGGCATGTATTTACATAGGTAACTTAAATATTAGTCTTGGTCAAATCCAAATCTGGAATAGTTAATAGCACCAGCTTTATTATTGCAGTTATAAAACAATTGAAACAACCTCTCATAATCTTCTTTACTTAAATAAATTTGAAGCTTCCGTAGACAGATAACTCCTAAGTTTTGAAATTATATTTAAAAATAATAGAGAAAAAGATTAAAATAACTGAACTAGTTGAAATGTCATTATTAGTCACTTAGTTGACAACAAACATGTCCAGGCTTCTCAATAAATGGCTTTCCACTTCTCTCTGGATACTATTATATCGTTTTTTCTTTTGTTAATTGCTTTTAGTTTTTTAAGGTAACTGTTTTGCATAATATTATTTTAAACCACCACACATATATTCTGTAAATTGATTATTTTATGAAAGGCAAATGAGTAAATTATTTCCCAGTCCCTATGATCACACATCCTCCATGGATTTTACTTTGAGTCTCACATCTACAATAAATCAGGCTAGTTCTCGGGAACAAAAGGACCCCCTCAAGAATTACTGCCAGTGGCTGAGTCCATTAATATATTTAGTCAGTTGTTCTTTTTCTTCATCTAATATTACTCAGAAGGATTCTGTCACATATGTAACTTGGAGCCATATTCAGTCATGGTTGGCATGTAGTTAGTTGATCAAGTTGATAGGTTCTAAATTTTACATCAAACTCAATTCACTTATAAAATTGAGAGGGACTGATGACATATAATTTAGTGGTTATAAATAATATCTTCAAATTCTTACAAAGAAAGCATATAAAATTTGCTGCACCCTCAAAGCATGTTTTATAAACAAAATCAGTCTTCTGAGTTGATGACCACATGCATGAGAAATAACCCAGATTAAAGATCCCTCTAAGATTGATGAAAATAATAGGAAGAGGCTGATCTTAATACTCCCATTCCCAGAACACAGCAAATTAGTTGAATATGTTTTACCATTCCCACTGTTAGACCTATTTGCCCCCTTCTCATGGAGAAATGATCCCACTATTACATTTATGACAGGAGCTGAGTTTCTGCTGAGAGAAAATTCCCTCAGAGAAAAAAATGTGGCATCTGGGGTCAGAATTAACCTTGCAAAGATGAATCCTAAATAAAGAAGCAAGAGGTTGAATTTGACTTACATGAGAGAAAGTGAGACCAGTTTTGATTGTCCTAAAAAAAGTATCTGTTCAGATTCTTGTCACAATTATTATTATTTTAGGGATTGAAGATCTGCCATGAAGAACATAAATGTGAAAACAATAGTCATTTGAAATGGTTTTGATTTGGAGAAAATATTTTCTTCTGAGCAATGGTATAGTAGTTGTTTGACAATGAGAGGCAATTAACATAGAACCCCTGATTTCTTTATGTAATTGTAAATTGATGAAATATAGCATTTTTTAAACTTTCTAATCTTGACCACCTCTATAATTCTCCTTTTTTGCATCACCCTATCTCTTGCTCCATATCCTAATTATTTCTGTAGATTCTTCCAGGCACAGGTGGCAAATAAGTTGGGAAGTAAAAGAAATTTTAGAGATAAACCAGAGCTTCATTTTTTGTAGGCTTGGGTAAGGAAATTGCACAGGCTCTATGAAGCGGGTGCAGAGGTTAGATAGAAAATCTATGCTTTAAAAATTATTTTTAATTTTTTTGTGTACATAGTAGGTGTATATATTTGTAGGGTACATGAGATGTTTTGATACAAGCATACAGTGTGAAATAAGCACATCACGGAGAATGGGGTATCCATCCCTTGAAGCATTTATCTGTTGACTTACAAACAATTCCATTACACTGTTCATTTAAAAATGTACAATTATATTATTGACTATAGTTACCTTGTTGTGCTATCAAATAGTAGGTCTTACTCATTATTTCTAACTATATTTTTATACCCATTAATCATCTTCACCTCCCCTCTCCCCAGCCCCCCACTACCATTCCCAGCCTCTGGTAACCATCCTTCTACTCTCTACATCTATGAATTCAATAATTGTTTTGATTTTTGTCTTGACTTTTGATTTTTTTCCTTTTTTTTCTATATTCTGATTAAAACTCCTTCAATTTGTCTGTGCTGTTGTGGGCCTATGTAATGGTAAAATGAACCGCTATGCAGCTCTTGCCAGTAGTCACTGTTTTAAAAGCTTTACAGGAGTGACTCACTTAATTCTCATAACAATACCGTGAGAAAGGTATTGTCTCCATTTCAGCAAGGAAGAAACTGAAGCTCAGAGAGTTGTTATTTGTCTATCGAAACACAGCTAGTAAGTAGAAAGGCCATAAATCCAACCCCAGAAACCACATTCCAAAAGCCTGTTTTTTTAATTATTTTATTTTTATTTATGTTTTTTAATTTTTTGAGACAGAATCTCACTCTGTTACCCAGGCTGGAGTGCAATGGCACAATCTTGGCTCACTGCCACCTCTGCCTCCCAGGTTCAAGCGATTCTCCTGCCTCAGCCTCCTGAGTAACTGGGATTACAAGTGCGTGCCACCACACCTGGCTAATTTTTTTTGTCTTTTTAGTAGAGACAGGATTTCACCATGTTGGCCAGGATGGTCTCGATCCTCCTGACCTTGTGATCTGCCCGTCTTGGCCTCTTAAAGTGCTGGGATTCCAGGCGTGAGCCACCATGCCCCACCCAAAAGCCCTGATTTTAACCATCAACTGCATGACAACAGATATGTTACATATATATAGCCACACATTCACATGCGACATATAGCTATAAAGTTGCTTTAACTGAAGTTTTGTTTACTGTTATTTGTCCTATATAGATCTTCCTTTTCACATCTCTGAATATTCTAAAGAACAAGGGAAATAACTCTCAATCTGAGGTCATCTTGTTAGTGGGGTGGCAACAGCACTGATTACATGATCCTGATACTTCTTTATTTCAGGAAACAGGGATGGTGATAATTCACTGTCTAAGCCAGCTTGGGTTGTCAATACAAAACGCTATATACTGGGTGGGTTAAACAACAGGAAGTTATATTCTCAGAGCTCTGGAAGCTGGAAGTCCCAGATCAAGGTTCAGTGTGGTCAGTTTCTGGTGAGGGTCCTCTTCCTGGCTTGCAGATGGCCTTCTCGCTGTGTCTTCCCGTGGTGGAGAGTGACCTCTCTGGTGTCTCCTCTTCAGAGGACACTAATCCTATTGGATTGGGGCCCTACCCTATGATTTCATTTAACCTTATTAT
Organism: Pan troglodytes; assembly: GCF_028858775.2. Lineage (NCBI taxonomy): Eukaryota > Metazoa > Chordata > Mammalia > Primates > Hominidae > Pan > Pan troglodytes. The sequence continues at coordinate 63,480,312 of NC_072415.2, forward strand.
TTAATTACTTCCATAAAGACCCTATATTCAAATATAATCATATTGGGGGTTAGAGATTCAAAATACACATTTCTGGGGAAGCAATTCAGTCCATAGCATCCACATTTAAAAAGAAAGCTGTTATTTCACTCCTTCACTAATTTTTTCCCAGTTTTTCAGATAAAGAAGCAGAAGGTAAACATTTTGCCCAGGATCACAGAATTAGCTGTTGGCAGAGTTAGAACTCAAAACTTTTCTTTCTGGTTCCTAGAGTGTGCAGTCTTTCTACTGTAAATGGTTACTATATTTAAAAATTTGATTTCCATTCTTCTAAAATCAGCTCCAACATTTTAGTGTCTCACAGAAGCATTTTAGAAAATCCCTTTGTTTTGAGTTTGCAATGGAGGTTAGCTGTAACTCTGAAACATGACTGCTTCTTAAAAGTGATTATTAGATCAAACTTTTAAGGTATTTTTGTTTGCATCGTTATGTCCCATTTAATGTCCAAATATTGTTCTCCACTTTGAGATGTCTTTGTATGAAAATCGATATTCTTAGCATCAGCAGAAATGTTTACTCTTTCATGTGTGTTTCTACGTCTGCTCATTGTAACAATAGGTGCTATGGCGATGATACAGTACCTTAAAGTGGGCAGGATTCTCATGAAGTGATTTTCACCATTGCTGAGATGAATTACGAAGAAAATGCTCACTTTGAGTACTCTCAAGTGTATTTAATTCTCCATGACCTGGAAAAGGGGTGATCTGAAACACTAGACCTAGAGAAGAGGCCTACGTACATAGGACAGTTTACAGATCCAGATAAAGACAGCCTGCTGTAAACTGCCCGCCCAACAAGGAGGAAGAATTACTCTCCTGTGAATTGTGGTAATGGCTGATAATGGTCTAGCTTTTCATTTGGAAGTCACTCAGTGTGTGCTATAGGAGCACTGGAATGGAATTAGATACTTTCAGTTCTAGCACAGTCCTGCCACTGGGACCTCTTGTGTAATGTTGGGCAGGTGACTTAACATCTCTCAACATCCTCACCTGTAAAATGATAAGTTCAGACTAAATTATCTTTTGGTTTCTTTCAAGATTTAAGATTCTGAAGTTTTAATGTTGGTATTAGAATAAAAACTCAGGCATAACATCTTTGCATAGTGAAGCATCTCACATTTATGGCTTTTCCACTATGTGTCAATTACTCTTCTATGCATTGTGCACATGCAATCCTATTTGATTCTTATAGCACCCTTACAGATGTAGAAAAAGAGGCAGAGAGGTTAAAACTTGCCCAAACACTCACAGTATGTAAGTGATGTGAAAGTTGATTATACAAAATGGAGTCACTCATGTCATACCCAACTAAAATGGAGTCAGGAGGTTATAAGGAAAAGCACTCAGATCACATACATTTATTCCAGGAACTGTCTTTTGAGACTAAACCCAAAACTTCAAGGACCTGGTCATGATTCTAAGATTCCACATCTTACTTAACACCTGCTGACACTCAGCAGCTCCTGGAAGACACTACCAGCACCAATTAACTTACTTTCAAAACAACTTGCATAACCTTCCTCTATTCCATAATGAAACTCTGCCTTTCCCTTTATTCTCTAGACTCACCTGGGGCTAACTTGGTTTGGGTGTCCTGAATTGCAATTCATATTCTCAAATATCTTCTTCGCTCAGAGATTCATCTCTATATATCTTTATTTTAGGTTGACAGTGATTAGGCCCAGATACATACCCAGGCTACCTAACTGGAGAATCTCTGCTCTTGACGCTGTGTAATTTCTGGAAATGCAGACTCATGATCTGTCATCAAGAAAGTTATACCTAAATGGCATCACCATAAGTTCACCTAGTTTAAAGGACTTTGTCTTTCCTTAATAGGGTATTCAGGCAAAGTACTTAACACTGCAGCTGCCATTTTACACCTCAGCAGTTTTAATGTCATGAATAAACAGAATGTTAATTGTTTCAAATTTCAGGGAAATAGGGTTTTTGAGGCAGTCTAGTCAAGCTTGGAATTTAGTTAATGTAATCCAGACTTTGCAGGGTTTGGATTACAGCAGCCAGGCTGCCGTTTGAAAAATGGAAACCTTTAGTGCCTTCTGATGGGAGCTGTTTAATTGAAAATTAAAAACCTCATCTTACCCCATTATTGTGCATAGTTTCAACACAGTTTATTATTCGGCTGCTTGCTACACCCACTTGAAAAAGCTATTCTCACCTGGGTTTTTCACAGGTCCAATTCTGTAAATTAGGACTGTGGTGAAACAGTAGTAGCAGAAAATGAATAATGTGCTTTTAATGGAGTGTTAAGGTGCTTATCATGTTCCCAGCAAGCAGTCAAGTAGCTGCCTATGTCAACTTCTCAGCAGTTTTCATGTTTTAATAGGTAACTTTGAAGGAACAAAAATGTACTCAGTACGCATAGGAATTGATGTGATTCATGGGATAATTTTAACCTTCTCACACCTGTAAGGTAGACATTTTTGTTTATACACTTCAAATAAAATTCCATAAACAGGTTCTTCTTGTAAGAGCCACTGTATTTTGGATGCCATTTCCTTGTACAGACATTGGCCAAGTACACGGTCTTCCTAGCTTTATTTTCTGCCCACTTCAATCAGCCCTAGACTCAGCCGCTTCAATTTTCTTTCCAAAACAGATGGGTCACTGTTGCTTTGGGGATGAGTCAGTTCTTTGACATCAAGAACCTTGGCTGTCTGACTCTAACGTCTCTTTCCTGGTGTCATGGCCAATAGATCCCTCCACATATGCCACAATCGCAAATCACCCTGGAAAAAGTGCATTTTTCACAACTACATGCTGTAATGTGTACCATTTTCTCAGCCTTAGCTGTGCTTTCTCCCTTTCTCAACTAAGCAAAGTCTTCTTTAAGACTCCCTTCTCAATTTTACTTTTTTCAAGAATCCTTTCTTACCTTTCTTGTCTTTTATTCACCTGTATTTTCATAACACCCGTCCTATTCTTATTGTGTTTTCCATTTCTTCTTATACTTTGCTATTTATATTCTTAGCTTCTTGACCAGATTTTAAATTCCCAAGGACAGAGAACTGGCTAGATTCTTCACATTGTCATCCCTACCTCCCTAATTTAGAATTTATCCTATTTTAGTTGTCTGATAAGTGTTTGTTTAATAGAATCATAACACAAATGTTTGGGGAAGCAGCTACAGAGTAATCTGGAAAGATAAGTTTTACCATTGAATGAAAAGTGTAGATTGAACAGCTCAAAGTAATAGTGCACATGGCTGTGTATATTGGAGATTTACTGATCTTGGGGGAGACGAGAAGTTAGGCATGTATTTCCAACAGGAAAAAGTATATTCAATAATCACCTACTAAAATAAACGCTAAATAGAAAAACAAGTTCTCTCTAATTCAGCTGATGGTAGTTACATTTGTAGATGGCTACGACCTCCTGCACTCATTTTGTGACTTCCAGTCTTGCTGTCCTTCCTTGTTAGCAGAAAATTTATAGATTTGAATTTCACCAGCTGCTTGGAATTCTGAGTACAGAAAGGAGAAAATCAAAACTAATGGAAGCTGATAAGTTTGTTAAAATTGTGGCTATGAAGTATGAAAAGAACTAGACTCACTTTTGATAACCTGTGGATTACTATGTATCCAGTACTGTGCTGGCACTAGAAACATTAGAAGCAAATGGTCCTGGCAAAGCATTAGGAGGAAGTATGGTTCCGTGGGTCCATTTTCAAGAAGCTTGCAATATAGTTAGGAGGAGGATATTAACACTTCCAGTCCAATATGAAAAATACAAAATGCCAAATCAGATGGTACTGTCTACATGTGTATGTTACGGGATTTCAGATAAATCATTGTGGGCTGGATTAGAAAATACTTCTTAAAACCTAAGACTGTGCTTTAAATATATGAGTAGAACTAGACTCAATGCAAACTATTACCGGGGGAAAGAGTAGCTGATCCCTTATGTAGAGAAATTCTAGGATGGAAAAGTTAGGAAGCCAAGATGCTGGGAAAATAGTGAGGACTACAGGATGGGCTCCAGGAACATTTAGGATATAATTTGCTCAGGCACAAACATATCTCATGCCTACCTTTGCAGAGTAGTACCTTATGGCAGAGACCTATGTTGGCGAAGAGGCTTTTGCTATTTCTCTCTGCTCTAATGTAGTAGTTCTGGGGCTTTCCTACTTTTCAACATATCAGCTAGCTATTGTCTACACTGGCCAGTGAAGGCCTGCCTGCTCCCTTGTATCCCGAGCCCTGGAAACCCATCCACTCTTGGTTGCTGATATTGATCATTTCCTGCTTGGAGGGGTGTGACTGTGGGATAGGGAGAGAAAAGGATGATGGGATGGGAGTAGGAATGGGGCCTCAGTAGCAGTCATCTTCAAAGAATTTTCTTGGCCTTTTTTTTTTTTTTTTAACCACTCCTGTTGTACCTTTTCTGAAGTGGCAACTTCACTTTTTCCAGTACTCTGCATGGTTACAAAGAAACTATTTTTCGTTCTCTGCCACAGCCTTGTTTTGTTCTGCATGTTCAATTGAGAATAGAGCCACCATCTCAAGTCATACATACCTAAACTCTCACTCTTACACCCCAAGACCAACTCTTTGAAGTGCTCTAATTTCTGTCCACAATTTTCCCCATTTCTCCTGTTTTTTTTTTTTTTTTTTTCTTTTTTGAGACAGAGTCTCACTCTCTCACCTGGGCTGGAGTGCAGTGGCTTGATCTTGGCTCACTGCAATCTCTGCCTCCTGGGTTCAAGCGATTCTCCTGCCCCAGCCTCCCGAGTAGATGGGATTACAGGCCCCTGCCCCACTATGCCCGGCTAAATCTTGTATTTTTAGTAGCCGTGGGGTTTCACCATGTTGGCCAGGTTGGTCTCGAACTCCTGACCTCAGGTGACCTGCCCGCCTCAGCCTCCCAAAGTGCTGGGATTACAGGCCACTGCTCCTGGCCCCCTATTCCTTCTTTTAGTTATTTATTCACCTATAATGCTAAAATCATCATCATCAGAGTCATACAGTATCAGCCACTTCAAATGAAACCCTGTGTTTATTCATCTTTCTGAGCTATAGTTGTTTTCTCAGCTATAAAATGGGGTTAGTAATGTCTGCCTCGGAGATGCATAATTAATATTGTCATATTTATTGGAACAGTTTATTCTGATCCATTTAGTTCCACAGTCATCCAGAATAATCTTTGTAAAATATATGTGTAATTAGTCAGTGTTCTGCTTAAAATATCTTCAGTGGATCCCTATCCTCTATAAAATAAATTCTAGACCATTTTGCAGAGCATTTAGGGAGTTTTATTATTGTACCTCTGCCTTTTTTTTCTAAGCTCATCCACCTCACGTTTCTCTACCTAATAAATCAAGACAGATCTTTATCTGTCCAGCTCCTTTGGTTCCCTAATTTTTGCCTTTTCAGTTTTTGTCCACTCTCCCTTGTGAGACATCAAGAATGTGGGAATGAGAAGTACTAGAATTCACAGGAGTAACCAATGTGTTTCTTAAAATATATATGTATGTGTCTGTGTATTTATATATTTATATATAAATACATATATATTTATATATTATATATTTATATATTATATATTTATATATTATATATTTATAAACTTTATGATATATATTTATAATATATTTTATGATATATATTTATAATATGATATATATCATATATATTTATGATATATTTTTATGATATATATTTATATATTTATATATTTATGTAATATATATTTATTATATATATATTTATATATATGTATATTTTCCCCCACTGGTTGGCCTGGCAAAGTATACTGCTTTTACTTTGGTGCTTGCAAAAAGAATTCTCACCTCACATGCCACCTCCTCTGAGAAACCTTTTGCTAGGCATAAGTAGATAATCATCCTGGTTTTCCACTGGGTCACGTATTTGTTTGTTTTCTTTTTTTTGAATTTTTGGAAATTACCATATGGTTGTAATTATTCACTTAACATTTTCCGTCTCACTGACTTACAAACTTCTGCAATAGTCATTTTATATTCCTAATGCTTAGCACTGTGAATCTACTTAATGCATCTGTTGAGTGGATGGATGAAGCACGGATGGAGACATGAATGATGAAATACTGTGCTCCAACAGTGTCGTTATCTACACAGACTAGCAGGACACAAGCAGGGTGCTCATGTTCTAGTGTTTTCAGACTGCAGCTGCAACTTCCAGACCTATAGTCACTTGGAGGAGAGAACTCTCTCATCCTCTTCTGCCTCTTCTTCCCGGGATGCTTGGCAAATTTGCTCAGGCACAAACATATCTCACACCTGCCTTTAGGATAAGCTTGTGAACCACGCAGATGCAGGAGGCTTTTATGGATCATTCCGTGGCCTTTGAGAACAGATGCTCTTTTATGAGCCAAAAAAGATTGTCTCATTCTTTATGTTGTAGCCTGGCAAATGAACTAGCTCTTGGAAATATCTAGTCATCCAAGGCCGTGCCCATATTTGGAGGAACAGAATGCTTTTTAGATTTTAATACAGACTAAGCCGCATATAAAAGTGGTTTCTTAGACCCCTAGGGTGACTGTTACTTCAGATATACTAGAGGCAAGTGTGCATAAAAGGAGATTCCAATGACAGGAAGGACTTCAGAGACCACCATCTACCACCACACTACTAATATTATGAAGCCATCTTTATATTTTATTCTATTAAGAATTCAATTGTTATTCAGTTGTTTCATTCCTAACTTGCATGAATAATAATTATAATAACTAATAAACATATTAGGCTTTAGCTGTGTGGAAGGTTGCGACAAGGGTGATCAGGAGCAGCTGACAAGTTATCAGCAGCCAGGCAAGGGAGATAGACTAAGTGTAGTTATTGTCACATAGGTCAGAACTTATCATCTTTTCTGACCTGAAATCTTTAAGAAGGAGGTTAACTACTTTCCTGTTATCAAAAGATCTTGATCTGTCCAGCTCCTTTGGTTCCCTAATATTTGCCTTTTCAGTTTTTGTCCACTCTCCCTTATGAGACATCCATAATGTAAGAATGAGAAAGAGTAGAATTCATAGGAGTAACCAATGTGCTTCTAAAAACAGAAATATATATATTATATATTAATACATGATAGATAATATATATTATATTTCTTTCATATATAATATATAAATATATATACATATATAACATAATAATATATAAATATATATACATATGTAATATAATATAATAATATATAATATATATAATATATAATATCATAATACATAATATATAATATAATTATATATAATTATATTGTATATAATTGTATAATTATAATTATATATAATATAATTATATATAATTATATTGTATATAATTGTATAATTATAATTATATATAATTATAATTATACATAATTATACAATTATATATAATTATATTATAATTATATAATAATACTATATATAATATAAAATATATGTAATATAATAAATTATATATAATATAATATATAATGTAACAATATATTGTATATAATATAATATAACAATATATTGTATATAATATAATATAACAATATATTGTATATAATATATATAATGTATATTATATATTATACATTATATATTATATATTATATATATTAGACATAATATATAATATATATTATATATTATACATAATATATAATATATATTATATATTATACATAATATATAATATATATAATAGATATTATATATTATACATAATATATAATATATAAGATATATTATATATAATATATATATTTTATATATTATTTTATATATTTATATTGTATATTTTATATATTTTATATATTTATATATATGAAATATATATATTATATATAATATATATTTTTATATATAATTCATATATATTTTTTATATATTTATATATTTTTATATATAATATATATTTTCATATATAATATGTATTTTATATATATTATATTATATATTATATATTTTATATATATTATATTATATGTTATATATTTTATATATAATAAATTATAAATTATAAATTATATATTATATACATAATAAATTATAAATTATATATTATATATTTTATACAATAAATTATAAATTATATATTATATATATTTTATATACAATAAATTATATAGTATATATTACATATATTTTATATACAATAAATTATATATTATATATTATATATATTTTATATATAATAAATTATATATTATATATATTTTATATATAATAAATTATATATTATATATCATATATATTTATATATAATAAATTATATTTTATGTATTATATATATTTTATATATAATAAATTATATTTTATGTATTATATATTTTATATATAATATACATGTTTTATATATAATATATTATATTTTATATAATATATTATATATTTTATATATAATAGTATATATATTTTATATAATATCTTTTTGTATAATAGATATATTTTATATATAATATATATTATATATATCGGTTGGCCTGGCGAAGTATACTGCGTTTACTTGTTGGCCTGGCAAAGTGTACTGCCTTTACTTTGGTGCTTGCAAAACATAATGCAATATTTGTAAATGTTTTTCCTACTTTAGAAGATTTCACAGACAACTTTTTTCACCTATCATTTGCCAGACTCTGCAAGAAACCACATGCATGCCTCAGACAGTCAAGACCTATTATCAGGCTAAGATGTAAACCAAGAGCAGAAATTAGGATAAGAAATTAATTTGTTTAAATTTGTCTAGGATACCCACAGTTTCTATTTTGTATCCTGATTTTTTTTGTAATAACTGTATGCTCACTCAATTTCATTTTATTCGTGTGTGAAATTATTATCTTAGTTTTGAATTTGATTTCTAAGGATTTTTAAAAAATGAATTTACTTCTCAGGAAGAGTCTAACCTGTTCATATTTTATGGCCTAAATACAGAAGTTGGAATTGCAAAAATACTACTACTTATGATTAAGAGAAATATGGGTAATGGCATATTTGGTTTTCTTGCACTTTGGCTCAGAGTAGTTTACCAAATGCATTCCTATCCTGCAGATTATTGCCCTTAGACTTTCCACAGGTGGAAAATAAAACCAAAGGTTTTGAAGAAGGGAAAGCAGCAAGAATTTGTAGAGCCCCAGGGCTCAGTATGTGACAGGCATAGCAGTAACAATGTATTTTCTTTCAATCAGTGAACTTTCTTTCATGTTGATTTGAAAACAATGTATTGAACCTTAGGAAAAGGTTAAGAGAGCTCATTAGTTCTTTTCTATTAAAATATTTGAAATATCCTACGTATTGGTTATGATTTTGCTTTCTGGTTTTTGATGCCCGATGCCTTTGTTTAAAATCAGCATTGTTATCAACTGCCTGGTAAACCAATCTTTTAGAAACACATTTCAGCCTCTGACAAATCACCTACTTTAAATACGGTCTGTGTGTTGGATGGACAGTAAAATTATATTCAGGTAATATTAATGGATATTCTTTATCTGCTGGTATACAAGACAGAAAATCAATGTAATTTCTATCATCATTAGAATTATTTTCAGAGAACAAATTTTAAGATCAAGAAGATATCTCAGTGCTCAGCACCCTTGGAAAGATATACGTTGAACATTTGTTAGATGGCTAGTCTGTCCATTTGATTTAGATTATGGACAATATGTTTTTCTCTAGGGATTGATTGTATGAACGTCGTCCTGGATGACGCTCTCTTATGCCCATTCAGGGAAGATGGATTAAACAAACGATTAGAACTACCACATCCACTTTTCTCCATGTCTTCTGCAGATTAATTTTCCATTCTCTTTTCTCTGAACTTATAAACAATCACACAGAAAAACTAGACTCTAGGACTGAAATCCCAATTGAATTAATCTTTGTTCAGTGCTGAAAACTTTTTATCCTGGAAAAGATTCTCAATCTGCCCATGTGTGCTGCAAATAAGGATTTAATATAAACATTAATGTTATTTCATTTTATACATACACCACAATAAAAACATGCAAATAATTCAGGTGACATGTAAGGATAAGAACATAAAAAATAAATTGCATAATAGTAATAACTTAAGATTTGTACTTATTATTAAAACATTACAAAGCATCCTAACTAGCGTTAGTTACTCTTAGGACATTGAGAACACATTTTTGCACATCACTTCAGTTAGCACAAAGGAATATAACAATGAACAGACTTCCTAAAGGAAGTCATATTACTTCTGCCATTTTTTTCTTCAATTCAGAGAACAGGTAGCAGGGAGATCAAGAAGACTTTTGTCCAAGGAAGCATATGGTATGTGCCAAAAAGGGATAAAAAGAAGATTCCTTATGAGGCCCATCTTTTAAATAAAATGTGAAAGGCAACCCCTTAAACGACTTTATAACATTTTAAAAATTCAAAGAAAGGAGAGGTATATGAAATTTCTGATTAGGACCTGCCTAAGCATTACCTAAATAAAATATATTTAAGTATATGAAAGCTATTTTGAATAACTCAAAACAGCTACAAACTCCCTCTATTTTAACTCAGCCAATGCCCATTTAATATTTATTTAATTTTTGTTTCTGAAGCTACCATTTCCTGGTTCCAAAATCTAAGGTAAAAGTAGAAAATCATTTGCTTTTATTATCAAAACTTTGGCAGAAGTTTTTTTTTTATGAAATTAGCTGCATAAAATCCCTAAGTTGTTAAGTGAAAATAAATTCATTACTCTTTAATATCTCATTCCTCCCCATCCTCAATTTGTGTTATTGAGAAAATATGGGTACATAGTAATCCAATACAGAATTCTTCTTTATATCCTGTAGAATTATATTCATATAGTACACCTTGGTTTTTTTTTGTTGTTTTTGTTTTTTGTTTTTTGTTTGTTTGTTTGTTTGTTTTTACTGAGCCAGAGTCTTGCTTTATCGCCCAGGCTGGAGTGCAGTGTCGCAATCTCGGCTCACTGCAACCTCTACCTCCCGGGTTCAAGCAATTTTGCCTCCACCTCCAGAGTAGCTGGGACTACAGGCATGCGCCACTGGGATCGGCTAATTTTCGTATTTTTAGTAGAGACGAGGTTTTGCCATGTTGCCCAGGCTGTCTTGATCTCTTGACCTCAAGTGATCCACCCTCCTCGGCCTCCCAAAGTTCTGGGATTACAGGCATGAGCTACCGCACCTGGCCTTCATATAGTACACTTTGATCACTATTCATATAAAATTGTATTATTCATATAAAAAGGAAAAAATAAACTACTCATTTCTAAAATGCTTTAAGCCATGTTGAACTTTATTTGAGGGAAGAAAACTGAAATTTATTACATGATTTCCCCCCAATTTATATTTGAATTTCCATAAATCCATTTAATTATTTAGAATTTTAATTTGTAAAAGTGTTAAAAATTTAGTATGATATGCAAAAAAGTAATTCAAGATTTTAAAATAAATATAACTATGAAATATATAAACTTATGTGACTGAATATAAAATATTTTTATTTGCATGCAGTTCTTTTAATAATACTTTTGATAAGAATACTTTAATAATAATTAAAAAGCATTTTTAATTAAACCTAGTAGTAAGTTTATAGTAATAAATGAATTAAGTTATTCTTAAATCTTTAATGTCAGAAGATATTAAGAACCATCTGCAGTTGGTTAATATTAACCATAAATAGGCCTGCATAGGATCTGATTACAATGAACCAACTCTCCCTGTCATGGCAGGATCCATATCTAATATATCTTTTTATACTACTCCTTCCCTGAGGATCTAGGACTATGCGTTGCATATAGTAAGCATTTAATAAATTTTTGAAAGAATTATTACCAGTTTTATGCTTCATTAATAAAATGACCTCTGGGATAGGGAAGTATTTTGTATCTTTGCATTAGCTGACTTTCACTCCAGCTGTTTTCTAAATTCTAATTACTCCTCTCTTTCTCGAAATCAGTGCTTATGAAATTAACCAAGGTAACTAAACACATCCAATATTTGTTCTACAGCAACAAGCTCTTAAAAATGCTGTGATATGCCAAGAAGTAACACCCATAAACTCATATCCTTTCCTTTTTAGCCTTTATTGTCTCTTCATTTGACAACTTTGTTATGCTCTCCTTAAAGCAATGGGATAATCTTTTATTATTATTAATTATTATTATTATTATTATGTATTGGCCACATAAAGGGAGACTTCCTGAAATTTAAAAGACATATTTCAGAGAATGGAAACTTAACATCACTCAAAATTAAAATTAAAATTAAAATCTGATGCCTCTGTCTTTAGATCAAGAGATCTTAGGCTCATCAATATCCCGGAAATGGGTTTTGTGGTTTTTTGGCTGAAGTGGTGCAAGAAATCTGAATCACTATAAATCTAAACTTGCTCGTTGATGACATCAACTTTTTAAAAAGTGCTTTCTGTTGGACTTGTTGAGAATTACATGATTTCCTTTTGTGATATTAATCTAATTATAAGGGACAAAAAGTTAACCCACATCAATCTACTAGATTCTGTGAGTAGAATGTCCAAGCTTTAAGCTACTCCTTGCTATTTAGAAACATTTCTAGAGTTCCTTTATCTCACCCAGTGCTTTGACCTATACAGCATCCGATTTCTTCTACCTATTGAAATTCACAATGTAATCAATAGCCTCGCTAAATCTAAGGGGTACTGTACCCATAGAGCTATATGTGTATGTAATATATGAATATGCTTATTGGCTTCTTTTTGCATCCTGCCACAAATTACAGGGAGAGTTGGAAACTTCATTAAAAAGACATTTGCCAGGCTGCTGGAGGAAAAGGAAAATCCTCCATAGGCTACCTAGCTAATTTCCAGCCGATACAGGATTATTCCCGACAGGAAACATGTAATTGCTTTACTGGCCTAAGTGATGGGGTTGTTAACATCTCTTTTGGCTGACTGCTTTGCAATCTAGCTGCTTTCAGTTGCTAGAAAAGTCATCTTGATATTTATGTAGAGTTTCCACCTCACATCAGCCAACATTGATCTCACGGTGTCTCGTGGGCAAAGCTTATCCACTGCTCATTGAAACCCCAAATGCATCACAGTTATATAAACAAGGTATTTGTAAAAGGGTTAGACTTGTCCACATTTATGTCAGCCCACTAAAATTTTCACAATTTCAGCTCATTTTGATTGTTCCTCTCACCACCACCTTCCCCTTGCACACACACATAAGAGCCTGCATCCTATCTCCTACTTCCTTACATACTCACAGTCATTGTCCCAGCAGATATTAAACATGCTGTTTTATGCTGAAGATATAATATAAGGTGACTGAATTAATTTATCTTATTGCTTGCTAGAAATTTGACATCCTAACTTCAGCTCTGACTTGATATCAAAAGAATTTTTTAAATTGTGAATATAGAGTCAGTTAACAGGATTCTAAGTTGTTTCTTGAAAGCTGTTTTGCAAATAAAATGATAAAATCTTGGGAAAGCTTTAGTAAGGGTAGTGTTTGTTATGCAAAATAAAGTCACAAAACCAGGACTTGAAAGTTATAGAGATGAAGAAAACTGAAATCTCTAAATGTGAGAAAACAACCTATGTTACTGTATCTGAGTGTCCTGGCTGGCTTTCTCTATGTCATCCACTGATTGGAACTGCTTTCAGAAATAACTGTTTTAAGCAAATAAAATAGAAAATTACCTATTCTCTGGTCTTTGTTTGCATACAGATTCACCTCTCAAATGTTTTACATAAGTAGTCTACCTAGATATTCTAGAACTCAAAATCTAATCAAATAATTTCAGTTCTATGAATGCACCAGTAGAGAAAAAGATTATCTGTGGTGAAACCCCATTAATTAAATTTTGGATGATAGTATAATTATTTCTGGTGAATTCCTGGCTTATTTCTCTTAAATACTGCTTTCACATCTGTTACACACCTAATGGAAGGCAGAATTTCCAGTAATGCTATACTGAAGAAGCTTTCTTCCCTTTATGGTGTATTTGTAGGAAATATTCAGACCATATGGTTTGTGACATAACCCCCACTCTTACTTCCAATGTGGAATTTCATTTCCAGGTACTGTATTTGACACCTAACAAAGAGAATACCCAAAGCCCAGTTGTAAGATGAAATGTGCTGGCCCCTTGTAGGATAACAATAATTTTCCATAAAGTCTTGTCAGGTGGGTGACAGTATCTGCAGGACCTAGGAGCCAGGACCTGAGTTATTTCTGTTCTAAAAAATTCAGGAGAATAGCATTTAGACTGACACTGCTGCTGCACCTTTAATAAAAGACTTTAATAAGAATATTGGGAGAAATAAAAAGAATGGAGGATGGCATATCAGTGAAACATTGAATTTAGTTTAAGAGAGTTTACTTTTGCAACTTGTTTTTCTCACACATGGAAAATAACATTTTCTTATAGGTGTAAGGGTATGAGAGTTGTCAGGCTTTCTTGGGGGTGATCAAAGTAATCTGTTCTGTTATTGTGTGTGTTAAAATGTTTATTCTTTTTGTCTGTTCATTTTGTTTCATTTGTACTAACATTGTGACATGCTCTCCCAATGAACAGGTCGTCATGGAGATGGAGGTTATTGGCCAGTTGATACTAATTTGATTGATAGAAGCACCCTAAATGGTAAGTATATAAATTAGGTAATATTGAATTAGTTATATTAATTCAATGGTTAATTCAAGAGTGTCTGGGGCAAATTTTCTATCAACTACAAGTGCCAGGAACCTTGGATTTAGTGTCTTAGTGGGATAATAGAAACATGAAGTTATTAAAAAACAAAAACAAAAACAAAAAAACAAAAAACTTCTAGCACATTCTGCCAGGAGATGATGCCAATAAGAGTTGACAGGTATGTAAAAAAGGAGTCAGTTAGAGAAGCCCAGCATGGAGCACTTTGTAAATGACACAAAGCTGTTAAATACCAAGATTTTTAAATGTTACAATACATTTAAGATGTTTGCAAGAATCTAATTTTATTTGAGAGAGGTGATATCTAAGGTTGGTTAAATTGAAACCCACCCAGTTTCATATATTAAAGTTACTTGGATTTTTGCCTGCAGGGTACATTTAATTCTTCAAAATCCTCTAGCATCTTAGGGCTAAATTTTCTTTGTGTTGAGCATGCCCAAATATCTGCTGGCTTTAAGGATGACCAGATGGAGGTACTATCTAGAGCTACATAGAAGGACAAGGTTGGTGTGGGGGCTGCATTCCAGGATCTTATCCTTAGTTTTGCTGAAACAAACTTTAAAAGGATGGATTAATACTGGCCAAATTTTCAGGGGACTAATGTATATATGAGGCCATGTTATAAGTTTCTTTTTCATTATTGCTGTTGTTTGGTTTGACTTACTAAAAAGACCTTCAGATATTCAAAATGTGAAGATGAACACTTGTATACCCATCAGCAAGGTTAAGATATGAAATATACAGCATGGAATTGAAATATCTTGCATGTCTGTGTTTTCTCACATGCTTCTTAACACTGTTCCTCACTCTGATATAAGTGCTCTAATTTGATGTTTACTACGTATGTATACGTATCCCTAAACATTATATTGTTTTACAGTTTTACAAATTTATAGAAATGATATTGTATCCTGCTACAACTTGCTTTCTTTTTTAACATAGTTTTGAAGATGTATCCATGTGTTTACAAATAGCTCTCACTCATTTATCTTGGCTGCTGTACAGTATTCTATTTTATGAAACAAAAAAATTAACCATTTTTGCAGGTTTTCTTAAGAAACTTGATTACTGAACTGATAAATTTCCATTTGTTTGATCTCCTTTTAAAAAATCCAGAAAGGAAGTCAAAATTCCAATCTAAAAATAGTTTGCTGTATGTGAAATAGAATAGTGGTGTGAATTAAGTGATTATTTCTTATCATAGGCTGTGATAATCTAATGCAGCAATTTTCCCAAGAGGATATATATACACAGAGTATACCAAATGCTTGCGTCAAAGACTTAGGGTTATCTCTCCTCTGGCCAATGGTAGACTTAGAAATATATTTTCACCTCGACTTATTTTTGAATTGCCTGGCAATACCTTCCTCTGCTATTAATGCCTTTTTCCTAACCAGCACCACGTAGAATATCTTATGTTTAAACTTTGAGTCCATTTCTGCTGCTATTAAAAAATACCCCAGATTTGGGGTAACTTACAAACAACAGAAATTTATTGCTCACAGTTTTGGATGCTAGGAAGTCCAAGATCAAGGTGCCAGCAGACTGGGAGTCTGCTGAGGCCTCATTCTCTGCTTCACAGTTGATGCCTTCCAGCTGTGTTCTCCCATGGTGTTTGGAAAGGGTGAGCAAGCTCCCTCAGGCTTTTTCTAAAATAAGGGCACTAATCCCGTTTATGAGGCCACCACTCTCATGACCTAATTATCTCCCAAAGCGTCTACCTCTTAATGCCTCCCTAACAGGGATTAGGTTTCAACATAAGAATTTTGGAAGGACACAAGCATTCAGACCATAGCAAGCTTCCCAGGATGCTCTTTCTAGGCTACTCACAACTTCCTATTGTCTCTTAGACTCCTCATTTTCCTTCATTTAAATAACATGACTGTCCCTGGTAGGTATTTGACTTTCAGACACTTGTTTTAACTAACACCTTGCTCTGGCAGTCCCTAACATACCCAACAGGTAGTTTACGAAGCACACAGGGCTGGGCGTGGTGGCTCATGCCTCTAATCCCGGCACTTTGGGAGGCCGAGGCGGGCAGATCACGAGGTCAGGAAATCGAGACCATCCTGGCTAACATGGTGAAACCCTGTCTCTACTAAAAACACAAAAAATTAGCCAGGAGTGGTGGCACGCACCTGTAGTCCCAGGTACTCAGGAGGCTGAGGCAACAGGAGAATCACTTGAACCCAGGAGGCGGAGGTTGCAGTGAGCTGAGATCACACCACTACACTACAGCCTGGGCAACAGAGCAAGGCTCCATCTCAAGAAGAAAAAAAAAAAAAAAAAAAAAGCTCACAGAAGGAAGGTGACAGGAGGGACTTGTTGAGACAGAAAACAGACCCCAGGCCATGCTCCATAAAATGGGCATAGGTAACAGTAATTCCCTCCTCCCAACTTTGCAATTTCATTAGCTCACTCTCGTGCTCCAAATTTTACCTTAAATTTCAACAATATGCCAAAAACATTATATGTATTCAAGCAGTCAGTCAAGAAATGCAACTAAGCCCTCAGCGAGTGCAGGGTACTTGAAATGAGCTATGGGCACAAACTGAAGGACAGACCACTGCAGGACCAATACACCAAGAGGGTTAATTGCCTGGGTGGACAAAGCAGAAATATACACCCCAGGAAGATGAGAGAGGATGAGAAAATCCCTAGAGATATATAGCAGGGTAAAAAAAGGAAGTTGCTGAAATTGTTTGGGAGAAACACAATTGTTGTATTTTATACCCTGAGATACAGAGCTTCTGACTTTGGAGTTCATGCAGGAAATTAGCATTGTCCCCTTTAGAATCATCCAACAGAGCCAATTTTAAGAAGCTATTTCTACAAGGATTTTCACATTGAAATTCATTCCCAGTCAAGGGAATACTATCTATACTGGTACGGGACAGTACATTTTGAAGAGACATACTGCCAGAAAATTAAAGAGGGATTTGGTATGGATGAATGAGAGAGAGAAATTAACCTGTAGGTTTCAAACACCACTGAGCAGTGGTTATGAGGCTTAAAGCTTGGGCAAATGTAAGCCACAGACACAAAACTATGTACTCTCTTAAACTGCATGTCCAAAAGGACTCCAGTTTTGGGAAGAATTGCTAGATATTGCAATTAAAAATATAAAGAGGCCAAGTAACATTTAAATTATTTCTGTGAGTAATAGATAAAGAAAAATTATAAAAGGGATTGCCATCTCAATTTACATATGCATCCCAAGGTATACATGAATAGGCAACTAGAAATAATTCTAACCTAATTGGGCCTCCTGTATTTTTAATTGTGAAATCTGGAAATCCCAATTTCAGATCGAATTCAAAAGTCTGTTGTTGACTATTTGAAGTTGCTATTCAAATTAAAATAAATTTTTGGTTGAAAAGAAATCCCAGCCCACATTTGACATGAACATATAAGTCAACAATCACTTTCCTTTTCAAAGGTGTCAGATGTTAGATGAAGAGAAAGAGAAGTGCACATCATTGGGTTCATTTTTGTTTTACCATTTAAGATTCCTAGTGAGAAAACTGACCAAAATTAAATTTGACCTGGTAGACATTATCTCACAGGAGAAAGTCGTGAAGATTAAATAGACCAATGCCATTCAGTAGCTTTGAAGCAGTTTAGATGCATTATTGACATTACTTCTTCCCAATTTTCTGCATCACTTAATGATGTTTTAGGGATTTCATGCTAAATGAATGAGATGAATAACGTATCTGAAATATTTCTAGATTCCCTACTGGAATAACAAATTATTTCAGGCTGTCTGGCTGATTAAGGTGAACTGATAACTTCAGAGAGCCAGGGATGGTAGAGGCCAAACTTTATCTGCTTCCTATTCTATTTTGCTAGCAAATAAATGATGATAAGTATATAATATAACTTTAGCCTTGGCTATTACAAGCAAATCAGCAAAGGCATCTGAAAACCTCAGATTTCTAATTAAATTTTTGCTAATGTCTTAAGCTTTAAAAGGGGGGTATGTTTTCCAAGTAGATGTGCAAGTGAGGCCCCTGAGTAATAAAACTCCAATTGTACTTCACCCTTATGAAGTGGGCTACATCAAAACATTTAACGTCTGAGTTTTTAAACCTTGTACACAATAAAATTTCATACGTCTCCCCTTAGAGTGACAGAATTATAGAGGTTTCCTAGCTCCCTCTACACTTGCTGGATTCATTCTTCAAAGCATTGTAATAGAATAATGGCTTACTGTCAGGATACTCAAGCCAGTTGCAAATAAATTTAGACCTTGCTAATCATTTACTTTCTCTTACAGCGTGCCACTCTTAAAAATGTACTCTTGGAATTCAAATAAAGAAAACCAAACTATAGTTCATGTTTACTCCTGTAGTTGGAAGCCCTTAATTAAATGGTAGAACTGAAAGAGGCTTCCTAAATTATTTTCTGATGGCAGGTAGAATCAAAGCTAATATGTGGTGATGTAGTAGTATTTTTCTTTTATGATGCATTCAATTTTAGATTATGGTCCACATTCTTAATGCAGAAAAATTCTTCAATATCTGAAAATGTGTTTTGTAGTTTATATTTGTATAAATGATGGAACTATGAAAATTGCTTCAACATAATCCTCCCTTTCTGATTAGAGAAGATAAAATGGCAGTTTCCTTTTTTCTATAGCTCTATCTATAATTTGTAAAATCAGTGTAACAAGTTTGATTAAAAGATCTATAAACCTCATAATAGTATTTTATTGACCTCAACCTTTAAAGACAAAGTTAAACTTGACGAGTTTTGAAACTTTGGCACATCAATGTTAATAAATAGATCAACATTATTAATTTTTAAATACTCAGAATCATATTAAGTGCTCTATAAAATTTGTCAGAAAAGAAGCGGTTTGCTCTCTATTTTTGCAAACCTGTTTTTTTTTTTTTTTAGAATTCAATAACATTTTAACCAATGTAAATAAAGTATACATAAAACTCTTTCCACACTTCTATAAAATGATCATTCCAAGGTTGGTAACTATTAGAAGACACCCAATGCTATACTCAGCAGAAATCTTAATGCAAAAGAAAAGATACGGAAACAAAATTTTACAGCTTTTTTTCCAGATGAAAAGAAAAGATAACTAGAGTAATCTGAGGTCCTAGGTTCTAGTTCAGTGATTACAAGAGACTGCTCACCTATCATCCACCCATTATCTTTATCCCAAAGGATTTTTAAAAGTCCTAGTCTAAACCCAGATTCTAGACCTGACTTTGTAGAGCTTAGAGCTGTGTGACAAATCAAGTCACTTAAACTCTGGATCTCAATTTTCATCTGGACCTAGAAACTGTTAAGCTAGAACAGCACTTCTGAATCTCACCAGCATTAACATGTAAGATTGGATTTTTCTTTGTTGTGGGCACATGTCCTGTTCAGGATGTTTAGCAGCATCTCTGGCCTTTACCCACTGGATGCCAGTAATATCTCCTCTCCTCCATGTTGTAGCAATCCAAAATGTCTGTAGACATTGCCAGATTTCCCCCTTGGCAGGGAGGGAATCTTCCCAGTTGGAAACCACTGAGCTAGATTAGCATACCCTGTAGGTTGCTCCAGGGTACATGGGTCCTCTTGAGAAGCTCTGAGAAAATAAATAAATAAAGTGTCCCATTGTCAAATAAGCATCAGGAAAGTGGTATGGCACCTCACTGCCCTTTTGCCAGGCCTTTGTCTTCTGTTTGAAAAGTAGAGGTTTTAACCTTGACAGTGCTTCTCTGCTCAGTCTTAACCTCTTGATTTTGGTGATCTCATCCTTTCCATGGATCGGAATTCCATCCATGTGCCAACTCCCAAATGTATATCATTAATGCAGAGAGAGATCAATGTTCTGGCTGTTTCTTTAATAATTATCATGAGATCTCCACCCCGATGTATTCAAGACTAAACTTTTGCTCTTCCCTCTTTGAGCCTTCCCTTTCACCCTTTCCCTCATCTCAAGACATGAGGACTACTACTTAGGCTTGAACCTGAGTCTCTCATTCTTTCCTCCCCCATATCCAACCGGTGTTGTGCTCATTTACTTTCAAACTGTATTGTGTAACTGGCCACTTTGCCTGATTGTAATTGCCACTGTCTCAGGTCAAGCTATCATCATCTCTCATTTGGAGAACTTCAATAACATCTTAGCTGATCTCCGTGCTTCCACCACTGACCCCTCTCCACACAGCAGCCAGAGTGGTCTTCTTAAAACAAATCACGTCTGTTTCTGGCTTGCTGAAACCCGTTAGAGGGTCTGTGATTGCATTTAAGATAACTGAATGTAATCTACAGACTCAGTAAAACTGGGTCCTGTTTCTCTGTGTAGCCTCCTCTTATGCCATTATCCCTTTTGCTGGCTGTGTTCCAGGCACATGGGCTGCTCTCAGTTCTGTTTAAAGGAATAGGAGCTGATGCTTAGCAATAACTCATGCTTCAGCCTGTTGCTTTCATAATAAGTCCTTTCATGAGCCCCCACCAACAGCCATACGTTCTCATTGTTATACCTCTCTACATGAACCTTTCTACTTTTCTTTTTAGCACTAGTTATAATTGTAATTTTATACAGGCATCCCTCCTTTTATTGTGCTTCACATTATTGTGCTTCACAGATACTGCAGTTTTTCCAAATTGAAAGCTTGTGCTAACCCTGCATTGTGCAAGACTATTGGCAACATTTTTCTAACAGCTTGTGCTCACTTCATGTCTCTGTGACATTTTGGTAATTTCTAATATTTCAAACTTTTAAATTATTATTATATCTGCTACGATGGTCTGTGATCAGTGATCTTTGACATTACTATTGTAATTGCTTTGGGGCACCACAAACTGCACCCATATAAGATGGTGATCTTAACCAATAAATTGTTGTGTGTTCCAGCTGCCCCACCAACCAGCCTGTCTCTCTCCCCCTTTTGGGGCTTCTCTATTCTCTGAGCACAACACTGTTGAAATTAGGCAAATTAATAACCCTACAAGGCTTCTAAGTGTCCAGGTGGAAGGAAGAGTCACATGTCTCTCACTTTAAAATTCAAAAGCTGGAAATGATTAGGCTTAGTGATGAAGACATGTCAAAAGTCAAGATAGGCTGAGAGCTAGACCTCTTATGCCAAACCAAGATGTGAATACAAAGGAAAAGTTCTTGAAGGAAATTCAAAGTGCTATTCCAGTGAACCCATGAATGATAAGAAAGCAAAACAGCCTTATTGCTGACATGAAGAAAGTTTTTGTGGTCTGGATAAAAGATAAAACCAGCGACAACATTCCCTTCAGTCAAAGCTTTATCCAGAGCAAGGCCCTAAGTCTCTTCAATTCTGTGAAGATTTATGGAGGTGAGAAGCTGCAGAAGAAGAATTGGAAGCTGGCAGAAGTTGATTCATGTGGTTTAAGAACAGAAGCCGTCTCTATAACAGAAAAGTGCAAAGTGCAACAGCAAGTATTGATATAGAAGCTGCAGGAAGTTATCCAGAAGATCTAGCTAAGATAATTGATGAAGGTGGCTGCACTAAACAAGAGATTTTCAACACAGACAAAAGAACCGTATATTGGAGCAGATGCCATTTAGGACTTTCATAGCTAGAGACAGGTCAATAGCTGGCTTCAAAGTTTCAAAGGACAGGCTGACTCTCTCATCAGGGTATAGTGCAGCTGGATTTTAAGTTGAAACCAATGCTTATTTACTATTCTGAAAATCCTAGGGCCCTTAAGAATTATGCTAAATCTACTCTGCCTGTACCCTATAAATGGTGCAACAAAGTCTGGTTAACTACACACCTGTTTACAGCATGGTTTACTAAACATTTTAAGCCCACTGTTGAGACCTATTGCTTAGAAAAAAAGATTCATTTCAAAATATTACTGCACGTTGACAATGCTCATAGTCACCCAAGAGCTCTGATGGAAATGTACAAGAGATTAATGCTGTTTTCATGCCTGCTAACACAACATCCATTCTGCAGCCCATGGATCAATGAGTCATGCTTTCAAGTCTTATTATTTAAGAAAGATATTTCATAGATATGTCTTCCAGCTGCCATAAAGTGTGATTTCCTCTGATGGATCTGGGCAAAGTAAATTGAAAACGTTTTGGAAAGGATTCACCACTCTAGATGCCGTTAAGAACATTTGTGATTCATGGGAAAAAGTCAAAATATTAACACTAACAGAAGTTTGGAATAGATTCCAATAAGGAGTAGATTCCAATCCTTACAGATGATTTTGAGAGGCTCACGACTTCAGTGGAGGAAGTAAGTGTGATCGAAATCCCAGTAACTGCGATCGAAATACAAGAGAGCCAGAATGATAAGAGGAGCCTTGAAGAAGTGACTGAACTGCTGCAATCTCATGATAAAATTTTAACAGATGAGGAGTTGTTTCCTATGGAGGAGCAAAGAAAGTGATTCATTGAGATGAAATCTACTGCTAGTGAAGATGTTGTGAATATTTTTGAAGTGACAATGCAAGATTTATAATATTACGTAAACTTAGTTGATAAAGCAGTGGTAGGGTTTGAGAAAATTGACTCCAATTATAAAAGAATTTCTCCTACGGGAAAATGCTATCAAATACATCCTATGCTACAGAGAAATATTTCTTGAAAGGAATGATCAATTGATGCAGCAAACTTTGTTGTTTTCTTATTTTAAGAGATTGCCACAGGCTGGGCATGGTGGCTTATGCCTATAATCCCAGCATTTTGGGAGGCCAAGTTGGGCAGACCATTTGAGATCAGGAGTTCAAGACCAGCCTGTCCAACATGGTGAAACACCATCTATACTGAAAATACAAAAAGGAACCTGAGGCAAGAGAATCTCTTGAACCCAGGATGCGGAGATTGCAATGAGCTGAGATCACACCACTGCACTTCAGCCTGAGCAACAGAGCGAGAGTCTGTCTCAAGAAAAGAAAAAGAAAAAAGAGAGATTGCCACAGCCACCCCACCCTTCAACAATTCCCAACCTCATCACTCAGCAGCCATCAACATAAAGGCAAGAGCCTCCATCAGCAAAAGGTCTGTGACTCGCTGAAGTTTCAGATGATCCTTAGCATTTTTTAGAAATGAAGTATTTTTAAATTAAGGTGTGCCATTTTTAGATGTAATGCTATTGCACACTTAATAGACTACAGTATAGTGTAAACTTTTATATGCACTGGAAGACCAAAAAATTAGTTCAACTTGCATTATTCCAGTGTGTGGAACCAAAACCACAGTATGATACTTGCTTTATTCCAGTGCGTGGAACCAAACCCACAGTATTTCTGCAGTATGCCTATATTTATTTCCCTCATGATTTGTTGAACATCTACCTTTTTTTAGTAAATTGCAAGTTCCGTGAAGTCCATAATCATGCTTCTTTTGGTTACAACATTGTATCTCCAACATCTAACTGGATCTTCAATACGTATTTATGGAATAATTGAATCTGTTTTCTACCACCCCTGCCCCACCCCTCCTGGCAACTAACAATTCACATCAGCATATTAAAAATCCAAATTTTTTAAAAAATAAATATGTTCTGAAACTTAGTTGTCCAAGGAACTGTACCCCCATAACGCTGATAAATATCTTATTTTAGGGAACAATAGGCTAAATTATCTGTGAGTTGTCTTCCAGCTGATTGATTACAGCATCTTATTTCAGGGGGAAATACTTTGAAACGATCAAGGCCGTATGAACTTTAGTTCAAATTCAAATGCTCCTAAAATTATTAAGACATATGTAGAGCTCAAAGTGTTCTAATAATTATAAAGCCATTATCAGGGTAAACTGCAATTGTAGGAGTGAAGTTCAATCCCCGACTATACACTTTCATTGGACCTCTTTCCTTCCTCGGAAGTGAACTTGTCATTCTTACATTCACATTGTTTGCCTATTGATATTGTGTAGCTATTGGGGCACAGCCATTACAGCCATTGTGCCAAGGGGACCAGGTCCTCAAAGTAGGAGCCAGGGCTCTTAGAGTCAATATCTAGCTTTCTTTTCAATGATAATTAAGTACTCAGAGTTCTGGTCTATCAATGAGCTTGCTGCAGAGTGTTTATGAGAGCAAAATATGATAAGAAATATAAAACATTTTTGACAGTCTATAAAATCTTTATAAAAACAAGTTACTTCAATGAACCAATTTTTAAATATTTAATAAGTCTTTATTAAATATATGTATTTGCTTTATTAAATTTAGAAGGAAAAGGCTGAAACATTTTATCATGTTCAAACATCATGGAAATAAAAAATAAATGGAATGCCCATGAGATTGTAAAAAATGTGACACCCTTCTTACTAATTTTAATGGAACACATCTAGGTCTTGATTACCCAGACACTGGACACCCACACTATCATGCTAACAGCAGAGACAGATACGTTATGATACAAGTTTTTTTTCCTTTAAACCGGGAACATTACATAGGATATAATACATTGGGTGGACCTGGTGGTTCATGCCTGTAATCCCAGCACTTTGGGAGGCCGAGGTAGGAGGGTTGCTTGAGGCCAGGAGTTTGAGACCAGCCTGGTCAACATAGGAAGACCCTGTCTCTACAAAAAAAAAAAAAAAAAAAAAAACACACACACTTAAAAATTTTCCAGGGATGGTGGCATGCACCTCTGTAGTCCTAGCTACTAGGGAAACTGAGATGGGAGAATTGCTTGAGCCTAAGAGTTCAAGGCTACAGTGAGCTATGATTGTGCCACTGCACTCCAGCAGTAGTCACAGAGAGAGACCCTGTTTCTAAAAAAGAAAAAAAACACATTGAGCCACATCATAATGTCTAACGAGTGCCAACTTTGTGCCAGGGCTTGTGGTCACTGTGGTGCAACTATTATCTCATGAAATCATCACAGTGCCCGGTAGGATATTTGCAAGTCTTTGAATGACTTTATACAGCTTCCCCACTGAAGCCGGAAAGGGGGCAATGTCACTTGCCCCTTCTGGAGCCAGCCTGTCTCCCAGATCTCCTAACTACACTAATCTAGGTTTGAGAGCTCTAAAATTTGTTTCTAATTTGTAGCAGTCTTTTGATGTATTAAGATATAGATCCTCATTACTTGCAGAATCTGAATTTGTGAATTTACCTGCATGCTAAAATTTCTTTGTAACCCCCAAATCAATACTCACAGTGCTTTCATGGCCATTCACGGATGTGTGCAGAGCTGCAAAAATTTTGGGTTGCCCAATGCTCATGTCACCACCTAAGACAGAAAAAAAGGTACTCTCTGTCTTCTCGTTTCAGCCCCCATACTATAAGAAAGTGCCCCTTTTGTGGTATGTTTCTGCCAATTTTTCCATTTTTTTCTTTTTGTTGGTGACTTCACTGTTTAAAATGGTCCCCAAATGTAGTGCTGAAGTGCTTTCTAGGTTCCTAAACACAATAAGGGTGTGGTGTGACTGACAGAGAAAATATGTTCTCTCTGCAAATTTTGAAAAGCTTTGCTCAGGCATTAGTTATAGTGCTACTGGATGTTTCAGTATTAATGAATCAACATTATATATTAAATAAGATGTCTTTAAACAGAAACACACAAAAAACAAAGTGTATATTAATTGGTTGATAAAACAGTGTGATCAGAGGCTCACAGGAAGCTAACCTTGTGTTTCCTCTAGAGGTAATCATTCAGTATTCACTAATTAGCATTTGTGGCAACTTTATAGAACACAACTCCTGCAAATAACAAGAATTGACTGCCACTAAAGACACCATTGCACTTGACTTTTTTAATTGCCTGCTTGATGTCAGGTAATCTGATTATTCAGCCTTTGATTTCAGATTGAGTGATTAATGAAAGACCTTGAATACCAAATTTTAAACTGATGGGAACTTTTATGAGGAAGTCATAAAGGCCTGCAGTCAAATATTTGTAATGGGAGTCCTCATGAACCCCGACTCTCCCAGGCAAATGACATCAATATAATGTCACTGGTGCTCAGCAGAATTCAGAGTTATTTTTTTTGACTTGGAATATGATGTCTTCCAGGGTGAAAAGAAAGAAATAGAAGTAGAAATTTGAGTAATTTCAGTTTACCATGCTTTTAAAAATGTTGACAAGGTGTACTGTTATGTATGATTCAAGCTAAGTTTGTCAGAAACAGTGAATTGTTAAATTTAAGTCATGCTTATAAAAATCTATGAGATCCCTAACTATCTTCCTTGTAAGTTCTCACATAAAAGGTTAATTTATTCCAATCTATTAACTTATTAAATACAAAAAGGGCATATTAAGATACTACTGTAAAATAACTTTTTAAATAATAAGTAGAACTGTGAGAAAAGGGAGTTTTGACCTTTCATTTCTTGCTTCATTCTTTTATGGTAAGTGTAAAAATTACTTCAAGGAAATCCTATTTCTTTCATTTGTAATCATAATTTTTTAACAGAAAGTGCTGTTATTTAAAAACTTTTGATGAGTTTTTTCCTCCAAGAGTCAACTTATAGTAGAAGTACTTCTGTTTCCAATAATAATGAATGAGCTATAATTTATTGAAGTTTTGATGACTTTTTTTTTTTTTTTTTTTTTTACAAAAGCAATGATTCTTAGGCAACTTGTCAAAAGACATCATTTCAATTTTGAGGCAAGTACTGGGTTATTATATTAAATTGTGAGAATAGGTTAATTTAGCTATCACAAGGAGTATTTGTATTAGTACATTCTTACACTGCTAATAAAGACATAGCTGAGACTGGGTGATTTATAAAGGAAAGAGGTTTAATTGACTCACAGTTCAGCGTGGCTTGGGATGCTTCAGGAAACATACAATCATGGTGGAAGTGGAAGCAAACACACCTTCCTCACATGGAGAAGGACAGCAAGGAGAAATGCTGAGCAAAAGGGGGGAAAGGACCTTATAAAATCATCAGATCTTGTTGTGAGAACTCACTATCACAAGACCAGCATGCGGGTAAACACCCCCATGATTAAATTAGCTCCCACTGGGTCCCTTCTGGGACACATGGGGATTATGGGAACTACAATTCAAGATGAGATTTAGGTGGGGACGCAGCCAAATCACATCAGTATTATTCCTAAAAATGTGGTGGCTCACACCTGCAATCCCAGCACTTTGGGAGACTGAGGCTGGCAGATCACCTGAAGTAAGGTGTTCAAGACCAGCCTGGTCAACATGGCAAAACCCATCTCTACTAAAAATACAAAAATTAGTGTGGTGGCACATGCCTGTAATCCCAGATACTTGGGAGGCTGAGGCAAGAGAATCGCTTGAACCCAGAAGGCAGAGGTTGTCGTGAGCCGAGATCATGCCAGTGCACTGCAGCATGGGTGATAGAGCAAGACTCTGTCTCAAAAAAAAAATCCTTTACAGTCTGGAAGTCCACACCATAAGTCCCAAATGCTATTGTAGATATTATAAATTTAGGCAACATTTTATTATTGCATTAGTCATGTAATTTTATTATAAGCACTTCCTCTGTATCAGGTGCTGAGATGGTTGTTTTACATGTATTTTATCTAATTCTGTCAGTAACTGCACACAATAAGTATTACATTCTTTATACAGATGGAGGCACTGAGGTACAGAAGGTCTAAATATTTTGCTCAAGATGTATAGAAAATTAATATAGGTTATTAAAGAAAAATAATCAAATTTAGGTATAGGAAAACATGCAAATTCCTTGCTTTTTGATACTTTCTAAATTATTTGTAAATAATATAACCTAATGTTTAATTTTTAAGAAATGTATAACTTGTAATGACAAACATGACTGACATAGAACAGAGTATTTCTAATTGATTTATCATTGACTGAGGGCTTAAGAAAGCTATGTCAAGGGTCATTAGTCATTCTTATTTAGCAAGTAACTCATCACAGATGTCTTATTATTCTGTTATTTTCCACCTACATATTTTCTGCCACGAGGTACTGACGCAGTTCAGGAAAACATTTGTGTTAGGACTTTGTGGCACTCTTTTGAACCCGGTGGCTGCTTTTAGGTGGGATTCATACACCTTTGACAGGTTGAAAATTAAATTGCTTTATAGATGGCATCTTCAAAGGAATGGTGGTAAATTGTGAGTGATTGGTATCAAGCAGTTTGTCTTTTAGAGCATCAAATAGTGTTTCCTCATAAACCATAGCCTCTCTCGTTCTTGTCACTCAGGAATTCTTATGGTACAAAGTAGCATCTCTTCTCCTCTCCCTACCTTCCACTCAGTAGGAAAGCTTAATCTTGTTTTTATTGCGATATATCTTATGCGCCATAAACTCACCCTTTGAAAATGTACAATTCAGCGGTGTTCAGTGTATTCATAAGCTTGGGCCGCCATCACTGCTATTTAGTTCCAGAACATTGTCATCATTCCAAAAGTATACCCTGTATCTGTTAGCTATCCCTCCCCATTCACCCCTCTTTCCATCCACTGGAAAACACCGATCTACTTTCTGTCTCTCTAGATTTGCCTATTCTGGATATTTCATATAAATAGAATCATATAATATATGTCCTTTTGTGTCTGGCTTCTTTCACTTAGCACAGTGTTTCCATAGTTTCATTTCTTTTTATGCCTGGGTAATATTCCATCATAGGGGGATATATATATACACACATACACACATACATATGCATACATACATACACACACACACACACACCACACATTTGTTTATTCATTTATCAGTCCATAGACATTTAGCTTGTTTCCACTTTTGGCTATTCTGAACAGTGCTACTATGAACATTTCTCTATAAGGTTTTTTGTGCAGGCATAGGTTTTCATTTATATTGTGTAAATAGGTGTTTCCTCTCATTTTTTCATTGCTTCCCTCAAACTCCCATCACCACCCCTAAGTTCAGAAAAGCCCAGAACATTAGGAACTTTGTATATCCCAAGAGAGCTTGGTAAAACTTCTGCCACATCTTCCTAAACCTGAACTCCGTTTTCCTGTCTTTTCCCAGAGCCGCCAATTGGACAAATGCACCCCCCACATGGCAGTGTCACTCCTCAGAAGAACAGCAACCTGCTTGTGATCATTGTGGTCACCGTTGGTGTCATCACAGTGCTGGTAGTGGTCATCGTGGCTGTGATTTGCACCCGACGCTCTTCAGCCCAGCAGAGAAAGTAGGTAACAGCTGGTTCCCAAGAGGAAAGAAGACATTGTCTTTTGGGGTTATATTTTTGATGGTCCTCTTTCTGCGTTCTTTCATAATTCACCCCATGTCCTTACTTCCTAACCCTGGCAAAACCCTGCGTTTTGTCTATTCCAGGCCTATCATTAAGTGAGTGAGGGCTAGACTTGCAGATAAGATAACTAACAAAATCCATCTGGGACCCACTTATATTTCTGTTTGCTTTTACTTCTCTGACCACTTCTCATTTTCAAGTGAGTGCAGGTGTTCCTTAGGTAACACCTAGAGAGTAGACTCCACCATGCCCCTGTTTCTGGCCTTCCCTGAAATCATGTACACAAGATTTGAGGAATGTGTTTCTCTGTGTGCACCTATTTACCACTTTTTACAAGGAGCCCTGTAGGCAGTTAATCAATGCTTATTGGAGAGATGACTAAATATAGAATGCCAGACTCTGTACAGTTACAACCCTGTTGATGCTTAGTTTGGAGGCAGTAGTTAAGAAAGAAGAGAGAGTTCTGAGATTCAAAATGGTTTATTTTCTGTGGTTAATTGTCAGAAATTAAAAGTGTTGAGGGCTTTAAGAATATTTTCATATTATGCAGCTTTAGGTTCTAGCACATGCAGAGAATGATACATCAAAGTACAAAGTTTAAAATGGAAAAGTGATTTTTATTCAGCCTATATCCTTGCAGCAACACCCTGTAACTGGCCAGTTAGTCTGTGTCAGCCAGTGCTGGGAGTCAGCAATAATCTCGCAGCCATTCTCTGCCTCTTTGACTTTCTAGTCCTTTTAAAATTCAGCCTGATGTGTCTTTTTCAGCTACACTCTCTCACTGAGTTGACTATCTTAGGCTCTTCCATGAGTTTTTGGTTTTGGTTTTAGGTTTTTCCATTGGCCTCAGGGATGACATTACCTCTGAAAGCCTGAGGTATGGGTTCATAGGTGGCTGGTTTGACAACTGTATCCTTTACACTTTGCTAGACAAGATTCTCCAGCAAATAATGTTCCCCCTTCTGTTGCTAATAGCTCGCTCTCGCTCTCTCTCTCTCTCTCTCCATCACTCTCTCTCTCTCTCTGTCTTTCTTTAAGTCCTGTAACTCTATTTGTAGATCTCTAGTTTACCTTCCAGCACTCTGAAGTGACGTGTTTAGAAAGAGAACAGGGGAAGATATACATACTGAAGAAAAGTAACATGGGGTGTAGATGCAGGCTTTGTATTTAATTTATTTCTATGGCAGGACAAATTTTCTAACCAGCTGCATTTATGAGATTTGACTAGTTTGAAGCTGGTGATAGCTGGTGTGCTGCTCCATTGTGCCTAAGCAAGAAACCTGCTAGAGTGAGCTTAGCTGGGCCAGCCTCATGTGTGAGCATTCTGGGAAGTCATAATCACTCACAGAGCTTCCACAGTGCAGGGCTGTTAATAAGGCTCTGGAGGGGAAAGTAACTAATTGAGTAAGGCATTGAACAATCTCTTGGTGCTGTGTTATCAGGAAAGGGGTTGTGAAATAACGGAACAGTGGAACATCAAGGCAGCAGGTCTCTGAAGCAGAGTTAAGAGGGACTCACGTAAAAGAAGGTGGGGAGGAGGTATCAAAATGACACCTGGCCTACCATATAACTGCTTTCAAGACACTGAAGCATTCACTAAACTAGCCAAATGTAACTAAACTATCTGTAGTGGGTTTGTTTTTGATTTGGGTTCCCCCCCCCGCCCCGTGTCATTTCTGTGAGAAGAATGTTCGAGCATTAGATTGACCTGATGAACTGGATTCCTGGATATATTTTGTTTCTCCACAGAGAGAACACCAGTCTTCTCAATGTGCAAAAGTGGGATTTGGTGCCATGTTGAGAAAATCTCCAGTCATCTTAAATCCTACCCTAAGCACTTTGGCAAAAGCTTCAGGGCTTTATTTGGAAAGGGGAGACTCTGAGCCCTGGGTATGACTTGTTTTTAAAAATAGGGACCTAATTAAAGAATAAGTGGTTCTGTTAATGACTGAAAATCCAACAACAGTTAGTTGTAGAGTCACTTTGGTTTTTCCTCACTGCACTCTCAAAGTCTTTTAATAGTTACTTGTGTTCACACTTTGTTTCATATCTTTCTTCAGTAGCAGACCCGTTGGCATTCATTTTTCATCCCTTTGTGTGCATATTTTCATAGAGAAAAAGAAAATGTTTCCTTCAAGTTATTTCTGAACTATAGTTTAGTGGGGTTTGTTTGTTTGTTTGTTTGTTTGTTTGTTTTTTGAGATGGAGTCTCACTCTATTGCCCAGGCTGGAGTGCAGTGGTGCAATCTCAGCTCACTGCAACCTCCGCCTCCCATTTTCATGCCATTCTCCTGCCTCAGCCTCCCGAGTAGCTGGGACTACAGGTGCCCGCCACCACGCCCAGCTAATTTTTTGAATTTTTAGTAGAGACAGGGTTTCGCCGTGTTAGCCACGATGGTCTCGATCTCCTGACTTCATGATCCGCCCGCCTCAGCCTCCCAAAGTGCTGGGATTACAGGTGTGAGCCACCGCGCCCGGCCCCTTATAGTTTAGTTTTTTGTTATTTGTTCCATTGAGGACCGCTACTCCTCTGCATCACAATTGAGCCCTTCAGAACAAACTGGATAATGCAGGTGAAAGCAAAATCAATTCCAATCTGAAACAGAAATAAGATCCCCTCCAAAGCTCTTAGAAAATTGGACTTTAATGTAATTAATAAGTTGAAGTAGAAAACGCATTCACGAGCTTCTTCAATATCTCTTTTGGGGTTCTAGAGAATATAAATTTTTCTTTATGTTTTTTTGGGGGGACTTGAATTACATCCAAGTGAATTGAAAAAGTTCTATGGACTCTCAGTAATATCTTATTCAGGTAAGTGTCTATGCATTTAATAAACCTAACCTTTTTATAAAATCATACATATATTCAACAATTAGGCTATCCAGTTGATTCAGACTAGTGGGTAAGATTTCATTTTTGTTATATAAAATAGCTAATGAAAGTTAGTACCCAAGTTCTAGTTCTGGGTTCTACTGCTTCTATAGTAAACTAATCATATCACCTAAATGAAGACCCTTAATACTTGGGTGGCAGTTTCTTTAAATATAATGATAATTTGGGCTCAATGCTTTCTATCATTCTCTTTAGCTTTTTTTGTTGGTTTTTTTGTCCAGAGCCAGGTAACAATTTTCTACTTTTAAAACATAAAAATTCCCAATGGAATACTTCTAATTTATAGAATCACATGGTAGCATTAAGCTTTAAATTAATAGGAAATACAAATACTTTTGCAGTTCTTTTCAGTTATTTATTAAACTTTTTTACTACTGTACTTTGAAGAGACCCCTTCCACAGTTTCTATTAGTGAGATTGTCGTATGACATCTAATACAGAAAAAATTATGTTTTATGAAAACTTAAGGCTGGACACACCTGTAACCCCAGCCTTTTGGGAGGCCAAGACATGAGGATGGCTTGAGACCAGGAGTTTGAGACCAGCCTGGGCCACATAGTGAGACCTTATCTCTAAAAAATTTTAAATCAGCCAGATATGGTGGTGCTTACCTGTCTGTAGTCCCAGATACTCAGGAGGCTGAGGTTGGGGGATCACTTAAGCCTGGGATGTGGAGGCTGCAGTGAGCCATGATTGCATCACTGTACTCCGGCCTGGGTGACAGAGTGAGGCCTGTCTCAAAAGAGAAAAAAAGAAACAAAACTTAAGTTGATCTTTGTCCCTGTTTCTCTGTTTTTTAATAAGGCAATAACATTTTCTCGCCCAACATACGGAACACATGTTATTAGTTAGACTTTATCCACAGATACTAAGGACAAAAATATATGAAACTGAGCAAATCCAGGAGATCTAGAAAGCGTGGTTATTACATTTCTAAGGCAGTTACCTGGGTAGGTGATCTACAGTCTTGTCTGAATGCTTTAAATTTAAACATGTAAATAAAACATAAGGTGTACTTGTTAGAACCACTGGCTGGCTGGGCCTTCTATTTGACTTGACATGTGGACAGCAAGTTTTAAAGATTAGTATGCATTCAAATCTTGACAAAAATAATTATTTTTAGTACTGACGATGAAATGTCTAGGCTCTTAAATGAAATCTACAGTATTTTAACTATTATAGGTCACTTTTACTGATTTTTCACTTGTTAACATTTTAATTGGTTTTCAATATTCACCTCATAAGAGATTTGAACTATCAGCTACCTTAAGACTTCATTATATCTTAATTCCATCTCAGAATTTTTTCTGAGATATATTTGAGTATCTGGAATTTGACCTGGGTTTCTAATACAAATTTTTGGTTTTGTTTTTATTTTTATTCCACTAACTGCTATTAATCAAAATGGACAATTAGGGGCTAGAAGCC
Organism: Pan troglodytes; assembly: GCF_028858775.2. Classification (NCBI taxonomy): domain Eukaryota; kingdom Metazoa; phylum Chordata; class Mammalia; order Primates; family Hominidae; genus Pan; species Pan troglodytes. The sequence continues at coordinate 63,514,422 of NC_072415.2, forward strand.
TTTGGAAAAGATTTGGAAAGAAAGCAGAGAAATGTTTATACTTATCAATATATCTTTTTCTGATTAACTTGTAATTATTTATTCACACTCACTTCAAGCTTCCTTCCTTCCTGAAGACTTCCCCCAAACCCCTGGTGGGTCAGAATGTTCCTGCCTCAATCCCTATCAGATGTTGGGCATGTCTTTTAACCACGGGAATTAGTACAGCACTCTTTATTTGTCTGCCTAATAAAGTTGGGAACAACTTTAGCAGACGATGCCTGAGTCCGTAGTGGAAATTTAGTAATTTATTATGATGTGCCAAAATAACCTATATGGTAACAGCTGGATTTTAGAACTTCAATGGACACAGTCTTGCATAAAATGGACACTCAACCAATGTCAGTTTTTACTCATTCACATCCCCAGCATACTAATTAAAAGTGAAAAGGAAAAAAAACTCCCCTTACAGTAATAGGTTATGCATAAAGTAAGGAATGGGTAAACCAGTACAGAACCAGAGAAGAAGCTTTCAGATAAATACTTGCATGTCAATAATGGAAAGTAATTCTTATTATTTAATTCAAGTAATTATTGTGCACTTTATATGGGATCTGCATCATACAAAGTAACAAATCTGATTAATATTAACTCTCAAGCTAAAAATCTTTTTGCAATTTCCCACTGACTTCTTGATATTATTAAAAATGTATCTATTTGGGCCAAGGCCTCCTATGTTTTTGTCCCTTCTACTTTTTCATGCACACAACCTGTCATGCCACAGTGCATGCTCCTCATTTCAACAATGCAGAAATTCCCAGGAGCCATGCCATGTTAAAATCATTTTTTAAGCTTTCAGTGCCTCCCCGATCTTTACATTTGTAGTACTTAGCACATTTCTTGACATATAGTCAATCATCCATAAATATTGATTGAATAAATAAATAAGTGTTGTAAAACAATGGATGATGTTGAAGAAGTAAAGGAAACAGAGTTTGCTCCACTTTCACTGAAGGAACTGAATTATCACAAAGGCAGCAGCTGGACAGCTCAATAAGACACACGGTGATCAATGCCAAGGTGAGTGGTACAGGTAGAGATGAGGGAAATGATTTAGATTCTCTAAGATTACAGTGACCTGAGATGGTCAGGAAGGTTCCCTGAAGGAGAGAGTCTTGAAAGGAAACTTAAAGAATAAGTCATTTGTAAGTAAATAGGATTTTGAAGGCACTGTGGGCAGAAATTAAATAAGTAAACAAACAAAACAAAAAATAGAGCACCAGTACCTGACCATGCTGTGAAAGTTTTGCCATGATCTGAGAAGGAGAAAACAGAGAGCCTGGGAGGGTTCTTTGCTTTGCCTTTATCAAGAATACCTGGGGTAGAAGGAGACCCTCCTATTCTAGGGCTATTTTAGAAGCAGAAAGATGACTGCTGCCTGAGGGAAAAGATATATTTGGTATTTGCAGAGGGGCCAAACGTGAAATACTCTATGTGAAATAGAAAAACTAGCTTTAAAATACAAACAAAACCAAATAATTCACTATGATAGTGCTTCTTAAATTTTAGACAGATTCACCTGGAGAGTGTTAAAAGACAGACTGCCCCCTGCAACCAAGTTTCTGATTCAGTGGTTCTGCAGTGGGGCCTGAGAATGTGCATTTCTAACAAGTTCCCGGGCAGTGGCAGTGCTGACGCCTCTGGTTTAGAGACCCCACTTTCGCAACCACTGTACTAGGAGCACCTGAATACACATTTTGAAGAATCTAATGGTGAGACACAGGAACCGTGGGCTGCAATGAGCAGCAGTCATGTCAAGAACCAACAGATGGGCAGAAGGTCAAGGGTGACACCTGTTCCTATAGGTTTTAAGACAAATTTCAGACAATTTAATTATGAGCACATGTTAGTTTTATTACAAACCTGCTGTGGTAGAGGTTGGAGGGACAAAAGAAGGAGAGGCTCTCCAAGGCCAAAGATTTCTCCTTTAATAAGAGATACGATAGGAAATAAAAGTGGTTAGATGGTCATGGCTAGAATAAATACAAAAAGGAAATAAAGTCTATTTAGAGATCTTTAGCTTCTTGACTGACAGTCAGCTGGGTGGGTGAGCAGCTTCTTAGAACTGGTCTTGATCTGATTAAAATCCAGCAGAAAAATGCCTGTTCATTTTATGAGGAACTATAATTTCTTCCCCAGTGGAGATTATGAATCACAACATACAAAAAGGTTCTGCCAGGTTTGGAACTCTTTTAAAAACAGAAGCCATCTGGGGCTCGTTGGTACTGAAGTCATGGAAACTAGCAAATAAATGAATAAGTGAAAAGGCATGCTTGTAAGCAAGGGGAAACCAGAATTTGTAATTTATTGCTGGTTTCAATTTTATCTTGACTACTTTCTTTATTCCAGGTTATTTAAATATTGAGTTAAATAAGGAGTTTGGCTATGTTTTCCTGAATTTGGGAACTGGTACTTCTCTGTGTGCAGCCACACAGATGCTGGTGTTAAGTTATTTAGCATTTTGATCTTCTAGAAAGAGAGATAGCAGGGTGAAACATCCAAGTTTGAGAATGACATTACATTTTCTATGAAGTTACCAGGAGTAGATTACACAGGGAGCTGTGTGTGAGTTGCAGATCAGTTTGCTGTGGGCAAGTGAAGTATGCAGAAATGAATTCAGGAAATAAATGGTTATCGGTGAGTTGTTATCTTAGACATATAGACACTTAGAAAATAGGGGTTATTTCAGACCATTGTTTTAAAACATTGTGGGGCTGCCACCAGGAAATCAGCAAAGTGCAGGTAGTGTTATTTTTTCTCTGCTAAAATACAAAATAGATACTAGGTCTGGGATTCTTTATCTCCTATCCTCATCAGCACGCTTCAAGAAAGACAAAAAAAAGGATGTCAGGGAAAATTCAACAAATTACACCACCAAATATTTATTAATTACCTAATATTTACAAAGCTACTTATTCATCATCGGAAAACCAAAGCCACTCCAATGACTTTGCACAGGTTACAGGTGTTTTCACTGAGAGTAGCTTGTATGAACTATTGAGCAGCCATGGAAGGTAGTTATTATAATAAACTGTTCACTGCAAATTAAGGAAGTGGGAAGTAGATGCTTCTCTAGTCTGCTGTCAAAACTAGATTTTAACAGTTTGCATTATTTCTTACAAGAGACATTATTTTTAAAGAAATAGAAGTTACAAGTAGAGATTTCAAAGTTATAAAACTAGGGAAAGGGTCAAAAACGATTTCTGAAAAGGACCAAATAATACATGGTTTAGGATTTTTGAGCCATATAGTATCTGTCACAACTATTCAATTCTGCCATTGCAGTGCAAAAATAAATGAGCTTGGCCATGTTCCAATAAAACTTTATTTACAAAACTAGGCCGTGGGCAGATTTGGCTTGCAAACCGTAGTTTACTGACCCCCTGCTGTAGAGAATGACTAACATGAACATTGTGTTACTTCACTTATCACACAGGGAACATTTAATCTCACTAGCCTCAAGAAGAGATTATCACCCCAAAAATAAATTTATAGTTGTTAAAGCCTTATTGAGGCAAATAAGAAACATGTGAAATACATTTTCAAACTGTGTTCTTCTCCTTTCAAAGGATGTGTCTCACTGTGTTTGAATCTGGACACTCAGTGATGCCAAGGCAAAAGTGTTTTATTCTCCTAAGAATGTCCTCATGCGGGCTTTTGTTTTCAAATAACAAGTTTCCCAGTTGCACATTAAATTATACAGCTGAGGTATAGACTTTCTTCTAAGACCTCATCTTAGCTATTGGCATAAATTCTGGCCTTTTAATTTCTATTTGCCCTTTCAAAGCAACTCCTTCATTTATCTCCTAAACAGATGTTGCCATCAGGTACCTTATGCCTGGCTCCAAAGATTGGCATATGGTTCCATCTAACCCATTGTCACCTTGAGCATGAATCTGCAGCCGCTGAAGCTGGAGAAAGGAGCTCTCTGCCAGGAAGCCGAGGCCCTGGGGATTCAGCACTGCATCCTTTATAATGTGGTGAAGCTCCAGGGGGGAAGAGGAAAGGCAGCCAAGACAAGTCTGCCAATTCCTGGGTTTCACAAGGCTCATTCTGAGAGTCCTTTTGTTTCCTTTCCTGCTTCTAACTTGAATTGACTGATGAAAGAAAGGAAGTGCCATTGAATAGAGGTTCTCACATTTGCCTTCTAACTTTGTTCCATAGGAAACGGGCCACCCACAGTGCTGGCAAAAGGAAGGGCAGCCAGAAGGACCTCAGACCCCCTGATCTTTGGATCCATCATGAAGAAATGGAGATGAAAAATATTGAAAAGCCATCTGGCACTGACCCTGCAGGAAGGGACTCTCCCATCCAAAGTTGCCAAGACCTCACACCAGTCAGCCACAGCCAGTCAGAAACCCAACTGGGAAGCAAAAGCACCTCTCATTCAGGTAATTATCTTTTCACTGGCATTAGGGAAAACATACCATTCTGAACCCAAGGGAGTTTTTCACTCCTTTTATGGAAACGTCTTCCCCACTAATTTGCATGTCATTATGGGTCATTTATCAATAGTTAAATGGATCTAATATAAATTTGGTTGATTAACCAATTATATGTCTTTCTTCATCCTGTGACTTGATATAATTTTAATAATTCTTTTATAATTTTGATAATTCTTGAATTTTCTATGAGGTTGGAAGTAGGACAGTTGGGAAATACAGAAACTTAAATCCTAAATGGATTGACTGCTTTTTGTTAATTGTTAAACAAATGTTTTGTCAAGGCAATAAAATTTGAAGCCATCTGTACATTTTCCAGTTCCTTATTTCTATAGATAATTGAAAGTTAATTCTAAATTTACTGTCAATTCCCTGTTTTAAAAATCACATCAGGGCACTTGAAGTACAAAAAAACTGAATATTCTGTTACTTTAGCCTTGATTACTATGGAAATCAACTGTCATCCACATGCAGTCACCTTATGTGATCCCCAGACTAGTTTGATGGGATTCTGTCTGAAAACTATGTTGTTATACAAAGGGATCTGAAAAAAAAAAAGCCTACTGTTCAATGAATTGGTGCAGAACAATCACTGGTGTCCAGGGATAAGTAAGAACACTAGAAAACAATTATAAGATAGTTCACTTTCTCTGGGTCTTCATATTATCTAAGTGCTTATGGGAATCATCAACCAAATACTATCATCAAAAAATCCCTTGGTCTACTCATGATGTGATTATAGAATGAGGAGCTCCTGTTTTTTCTTTTTTTTTTTTTTATTATTTAAGTTTTAGGGTACATGTGCACAATGTGCAGGTTAGTTACATATGTATACATGTGCCATGCTGGTGCACTGCACCCACTAACTCGTCATCTAGCATTAGGTATATCTCCCAATGCTATCCCTCCCCCCTCCCCCTGCCCCATAACAGTCCCCAGAGTGTGATATTCCCCTTCCTGTGCCCATGTGATCTCATTGTTCGATTCCCACCTATGAGTGAGAATATGTGGTGTTTGGTTTTTTGTTCTTGCGACAGTTTACTGAGAATGATGATTTCCAATTTCATCCATGTCCCTACAAAGGACATGAACTCATCAATTTTTATGGCTGCATAGTATTCCATGGTGTATATGTGCCACATTTTCTTAATCCGGTCTATCATTGTTGGACATTTGGGTTGGTTCCAAGTCTTTGCTATTGTGAATAGAGCCGCAATAAACATACATGTGCATGTGTCTTCATAGCAGCATGATTTATAGTCCTTTGGGTATATACCCAGTAATGGGATGGCTGGGTCAAATGGTATTTCTAGTTCTAGATCCCTGAGGAATCACCACACTGACTTCCATAATGGTTGAACTAGTTTACAGTCCCTCCAACAGTGTAAAAGTGTTCCTATTTCTCCACATCCTCTCCAGCACCTGTTGTTTCCTGACTTTTTAATGATTGTCATTCTAACTGGTGTGAGATGGTATCTCATTGTGGTTTTGATTTGCATTTCTCTGATGGCCAGTGATGGTGAACATTTTTTCATGTGTTTTTTGGCTGCATAAATGTGTTCTTTTGAGAAGTGTCTGTTCATGTCCTTCGCCCACTTTTTGATGGGGTTGTTTGTTTTTTTCTTGTAAATTTGTTTGAGTTCATTGTAGATTCTGGATATTAGCCCTTTGTCAGATGAGTAGGTTGTGAAAATTTTCTCCCATTTTGTAGGTTGCCTGTTCACTCTGATGGTAGTTTCTTTTACTGTGCAGAAGCTCTTGAGTTTAATTAGATCCCATTTGTCAATTTTGGCTTTTGTTGCTATTGCTTTTGGTGTTTTAGACATGAAGTCCTTGCCCATGCCTATGTCCTGAATGGTAATGCCTAGGTTTTCTTCTAAGGTTTTTATGGTTTTAGGTCTAACATTTAAGTCTTTAATCCATCTTGAATTGATTTTTGTATAAGGTGTAAGGAAGGGATCCAGTTTCAGCTTTCTACATATGGCTAGCCAGTTTTCCCAGCACCATTTATTAAATAGGGAATCCTTTCCCCATTGCTTGTTTTTCTCAGGTTTGTCAAAGATCAGATAGTTGTAGATATGTGGCGTTATTTCCTGTTTTTAAAGTGAATTATTTGAATGTGTTACTGTTTTACTGGACTGTGTCATCTCAGAATTGCATAAACAAGAAATACAAGTATTGATTGTCAACCATGGATTGTTGAGTATTTCTTTTCAAGCTCTTAAATGATGTCTTAGGCAGATTTCCTAACTTCCTTGTCACTCCAGTTATTGAAGGACAGTCTAGTTCCATTAAAAACTATAATCTGAAATTTAATTAAAGATTCTCCTTTCTCATGCTCAGCTAGATATTTGGCTCTAGGGACTGGGGGTCAGAATTTGTTTACTCAATCCTCCAGTACATTGGATTGAAATGGAATGGTGGGATTGAGAAGAAGCGGGAACAAAGTCTGTTTCAGAAACACTGTTACATCTTTTCCCCTCCTCTCCACTTTTCCTGAGTATGTGAGAGAAGAGGGATGGAGTGAAGAGGGAGGGGAGGTGAGGAGAAAGAGAAGAAAGTACCATTTGAAGTTCTTCATAGCTTTTGTGGACACGTGGTCTAACCTCTATGTGGTATCCAAATTCTGGGTCTCTTATGAAACAGAAGTATGACTTATTTATGGCAGGGGTCCTCAACCCCTGGACCATGGACCAGTACTGGTTCATGGCCTGTTAGGAACTGGGCCACACAGCAGGAGGTGAGCAACGGGCAAAAGAGCAAAGCTTCATATGTATTTACAGCCATTCCCTATCACTCCCATTACTGCCTGAGCTCTGCCTCCTGTCAGACCAGCAGCAGCATTGGATTCTTATAGGAGCATGAACCCTATTGTGAACTGCACATGTGAGGGACCTAGGCTGCACGCTCCTTATGAGAATCTAATGTCTGATGATCTGTCACTGTCTCCCATCACCCCCAGATGGGACCATCTAGTTGCAGGAAAACAAGCTCAGGGCTCCCACTGCTTCTACATTATGGTGAGTTGTATAATTATTCCATTATATATTACAATGTAATAATAATAGAAATAAAGTGCACAATAAAGGTAATATACTTGAATCATCCTGAAATCGTACTCTGCCCCCTGCCCCCAGGTCCACGAAAAAATTGTCTTCCATGAAACTGGTCTGTGGTGCCAAAAAGGTTGGGAATGGCTGCTTTGTGGGGCCTTGTAGACCAGGCCCAGTTCCACGATGGGAGACATGAAGTCCAGGCTTACCACCTAGCACAGCTCTTCCTCTTCCCTCATGAGGCCTCTGGGAAATTCCAGCAAGGGGACTCAAGCCCAGCCAACTTTTCACATGCCCACTTGGCCCACAAGAGTCTCCTATATCCTTGCCAGACCCAATGGTGAGAGAGCTTGCACTCTACCACTGGCCCTCTCTCAACCTTGCTCTCTTCAATTACTTTTTCCTCTGCTTAGATAGACTCGGGGTAGAACAGCAAGCCCACTGCCTAAACAGGCTTTCGCCTGGGGAGTGACAGAAAACAAATCCCTTTTGCAGGAACCTCCATATTTTACAAGTGATTCTTCTTCTAGCTTTGTTCTTGACTGGCGAAGAACAAAAATTAAAAAAACAAAATTCAACATAAGTGAACAGCATTACCAAGAAACATTATATTTAACAATGGAGTTCCTGAGTAGGCAATAACTATGTAAGGAGAGATTACTGTATGTTAAATTCTATGATTTGGACTTTTATACATTATTTTGCCTAATCTTCACAAAATACTTTGAGGTAGATGCTATCATTTTTTTCATATAGTAAATGAAGTAACCAAATTAAGAAGGGTTAAATAATGTGCCCAGATTTCAGAGCTAGTATCACAGCCAGGACCAAAAAAATCTGACCCCAAATTAATGTTTTGTTGATCCAGTTTCAATTAACTCATGTAATACTCTTATATAAGTACTTTTCTTGTTTTGTGCCCATGAAATTAGCTTTTTGGATAAAACCAGAAATTAATTTACAGTATTCATACTTTAGCTATGGAAAAGAGAATTGAATCAAGCAATTGCTGCATAAACAACAACAACTAATTTTATTGAGAGTTAATTTTTTATTTCACTCATTCTTCCCTACTGCTGGTATGCAAACTGCTTAAACAAAACCTACTTCATTCTCTGACCACAAAAATAGAGGATGCCACTAAAATATCTAGGAATTAAGATGATAAGTCATTGCTTCATGATACATCTCTTCTACATCTAGTGGATTTCAAAATTATTTTCTTTACTTAAAAGTTTACAATAAAGAAACGAAAGAGTTCAGGTCTATTTGATCTCCAGGACTTATAAATAGAATTTACTTTCTTGAAATGGATTTATCCTAGTCTAATTTCACTACAGAAGCACCACAGGATTATGTTACTTAGTTTCACTTCGGAAGAATGAACAAGTAAATTTCAGCATGTGGCATTTGGTAGTATTCAATTTTTAAAAATGTTCAATTCAGTGAATAACATCTATAAAAGAGCTACATAACACCAAATGGGCAATGTGATTTAACACTTAACTTTTTATTAGTTACTTTGAATTATATACATGTCTATTAAATCCTGTATTTACATTTCCCAACCTCATTTGGACCAATGGTAAATAATGTCAGGTGGCAAGTTTATGAGACAAGCCACAAAGTGTTACTACCAAAAAATTTTATGCTTCAAAAAAAGTAAAAGGAAAAAATCTTGTTTAACTTTTCAATGAATTCATGTAATATCAAGCGCAGTCTATTTTTAGAATAAAAAAAAAACTGAAAACCCACACACAGACACCCAACAATATCAAAGGACTTATTTGAAAACTATGTTACCACCAGGAGCTGTGGCTCACACCTGTAATCCCAGCACTTTGGGAGGCCGAGGTGTGCGGATCACCTGAGGTTGGGAGCTTGAGATGAGCCTGACCAACATGGAGAAACCCCTCTCTAGTAAAAGTACAAAATTAGCCAGACGTGGTGGTACATGCCTGTAATCCCAGCTACTTGGGAGGCTGAAGCAGGAGAATCGTTTGAACCTTGGAGGCAGAGGTTGCGGTGAGCTGAGATCACGCCACTGCACTCCAGCCTGGGCGACAAGAGCGAAACTCCATCTCAAAAAAAAAAAAAAAAAAAGAAAAAAAAGAAAACTGGTTGGATCTAGAGGTACTTTTTTGGAGTGGCAAGAAGAAGCACATTAGATAGTGTTTTAATGTTTGCTTCTACTGTCAAACATAATTTTGAAAACTAAAGAGGAGGAAAGTCTGTTGTATTTAATTGATATTTTCACTCGTCATTTTTCCTGTTTGATTGTCTGAGATTCCTCTTACTACTTCCTGCTTAGAGAAATTCCATTAGCTTTTTTTTTTGATGGTTTATCTGCTTGAGACAAATTCTCTTCATTTTCCTTCATTGGACAATGACTTGATTTCACCTTCATTCTTGAAGTATATTTTTGCTGGATATTGTTAACCCAATTCTGTTTAGTAGTTCTCTTTTAGCACTTGAAAAATGTGTTGGATACTTCTGGCCTTCATGATTCCTGATGAGAAATCTGCTGTCATTTGAATTGTTTTACCCATATAAGTTGTTTACCTCTCACTACTTCTAAGATTTTTTTGTTGTTCTTGTCTTTAGTTTTAAGAAGCTGAACTGTGATGTGTCTGGTATGGATTTCTTTGGTTTTATCCTGTTCGGGGATTACTGAATTTCTTGAAACTATAAGGTTTATTTATGTCTTTTGCCAAATTTTGGAAATATCAGCCCATAATTCTTTAAATATTTTTCAGTTTCACACCCTTTTTCCTCTTTTATTGACTCTTTGGACACTATAATTTTTCCCCAAAATTGATGCTTTTCTATTCTTTTTATTTATTTATTTATTTACTTGAGATGGAGTCTCACTCTGTTGCCCAGGCTGGAGTGTAGTGGCATAACCTCAGCTCACTGCAATCTCCGCCTCCCGGGTTCAAATGATTCTCTTGCCTCAGCCTCCCAAGTAGCTGGGACTACAGGCATATGCCACCACTCCCGGCTAATTTTTTGTATTTTTAGTAGAGACAGGGTTTCACCATGTTAGCCAGGATGGTCTCGATCTCCTGACCTCATGATCCGCCCACCTCAGCCCCCCAAAGTGCTGGGATTACAGGCATGAGCCACCACGCCCAGCCAAAGCAATGTTTTTCTAATGTTGCCACTTTATTTCTTTTAGTTTATTTTGTTTTTAGAGATGGGGTCTCACTCTGTTGAACAGACTGGTCTCAAAACATCCTCCTGCCTAGGCCTCCATAACAGCTGCAATCACAGGCATGAGCTACACACTCAGTGGTTGCCATTTTAAAACCCACACACTTTTAAATGCTCTAGTCTCCTAGGAAACTTTTTCAGTATTTTTACCATTAGGGTGTACTTCTTTGGTAGATGGTTTTAGGTCAGTCTTGTGATCCTTATTCCCCTCTTCTCTCTTCTATACAGACTTTCCAGATAGCTGGCTTTTCACAAAGACTTTGTGGCTGTAGCTTGAGAAATAGCTTTGCTAGAAAGTATTATTTCTCTTTGTACTTACAGGAAATTTGAAATGTATCCTCTTTTCTGTTTTGTGATTCTGCTGAAGGAGTAATATTTGCATAGTTCATTTTTATTTTTATTTTTTGAGACTGAGTCTCTCTCTGTCACCCAAGCTGGAGTGCAGTGGCGCAATCTCAGCTCATTGCAACCTCCGCCTCCTGGGTTCAAGCGATTCTTCTGCCTCAGCCTCCCAAGTAGCTGGAACTACAGGCAGCCACCACCACACCCAGCTAATTTTTGTATTTTTAGTGGAGATGGAGTTTCACCATTTTGGCCAGGCTGGTCTCGAACTCCTGACCTCAAGTGATCCACCCGCTTTGGCCTCCCAAAGTGCTAGGATTACAGGCGTGAGCCACCACGCCTGGCCAGGTTTGCATAGTTTACTGTTTTATATGATTCTGTGTAGTTTTTGTAGGATGTGTGGACAGAGTTAGATTTAGGAAGCTTCCATGACTTCACCTATGTGGACTTCTCCCAGTATAATTTTTTATTTTAAATTGTATTAATTATGCTGTTAATTTTTTAAAAAATGCATGCATATGATAAAAAATAAAAAGAATAAAAAAGTTTCAAATATAGTAAGTACCCAAAATAGTAAAACATATGTTTGCCTCTTCCCTATCCCAAATTCCTAATCCCTTTCGCAAAAGGAAAACAATGTTAAAAATTTTGTGTATAACCTTATTACATAGATATAGGTGTGTACTTATATATATATATATTCATATACACATAGAAATGTGTGTCACAATATGGTTTTATGTGCATACTACACAAATGGGAACATACACTATTCAGAACTTCAGTTTTTTTAATACATATTATAATTAACTTTTCAAATCTGCATATATCCATTGTTTCTAATTTTTAGTGACTCTTTAGTATGATATTTTATGGAATCTTGATAAATTTATGTAAATATGTCTGATCTTATTTTTGAAGAATGCAGTTTATTTCTTGTGGGTTTTTTGTAATAAAATTTAATATGGTTGGGCTTAAAGTATTAGTTGAATGAATTCTAGTAAATTAATATAGTGGAATATTACATAGCTGTTAAAAATTATACTGAGTTATGTATTAACAGAGAAAGATTTTTGTGTTACCTTTTATAGTAGGTTACAAAAAGTATGCATGATATAATGCCATTTTTGAAAAATATATTAATGTATGCTCTCCCACTTTCACATTTATAAACATATGGAAAAATTATAAGCATCAAAATATAAATAATGGTTTATTGTATGCAATGAGTTTAGAGTTTATGGTTAATTTCATTAAGATTTGTACAATGAAATAGATTCAGGTAACAAGAAGGTAGATACTATCATAGAAAGCTTCTGTAAGACTGAAAAGGCATTGGAATGGCTGCTAGAAATTATGTAAAGTGTTGCATCCTTGAAGAGGGCATGTTTCTCAGGAGTGTATATTTTTTAGGTCAAGATACTGAGGAAGCAGGGAGCTCTATGTCCACTCTGGAGAGGTCACTGGCTGCACGCCGAGCCCCCCGGGCCAAGCTCATGATTCCCATGGATGCCCAGTCCAACAATCCTGGTGAGTCAATATTGGTGCCACAATGAAGAAATGAAATGCTTTCTATATGTGTATCTTTTCCATAAAAAATCAAATTATCAAAAGTAATTAGAATTTTCCCTGAACTTTCTGGACAAATGGAAACGAGGAATGACTAAAACCGTATCATTAATAATTTGAAGTCCAAGTCTTCATTCGTTACTGTATTTTTTTGTATACAATCAAATGGTCTGTTGGCAAACAGATGGATATATATTTAAGAAATTGTTTGTAAAATATATGAATTCACATAAAAGAGCTGATATATATTTTAATATTATTGATATTATTCTAATAATCATCTCCATAGTTTTTTATTTATTTATTTATTTATTTATTTATTTATTTATTTATTTTGAGACAGAATCTTGCTGTGTTGCCCAGGTTGGAGTGCAGTGGCACGATCTTGGCTCACTGCAACTTCCACCTCCCAGGTTCAAGCGATTCTTATGCCTCAGTCTTCCAAGAAGCTGGGACTACAGGCGTGCACCACCATGCCCAGCTAATTTTTCTATTATTAGTAGAGACAGGGTTTTACCATGTTGGCCAGGCTGGTCTCTAGCTCCTGACCTCATGTGATCTGTCTTCTTCAGCCTCCCAAAGTGCTGGGAATATAGGCATAAGCTACTGCACCCATCCTCCATAGCTTTTTAAATAAACTTTTTAATGAGTCTAATTCTCACACTTAAATAATCTAGCTCCTTTAAAGCAGATGTTGACAGACACCCACTTACTACACACCCCTTGTTGAAGTTTTCTGTCATCCTCCCACATTCACTGAAGATATTATTATCTGGGAATCACTTCCTTTCCAATTACTTCTATGTTCAGTCTTGATAATTACAGTATTCATGCATATAATCCATCTGATACCCTAGATGGTTAGTTCCTCTATGTTGCCTGCAAAGATATTGATTCCTTCCCACCTCAATTCATAAATTCCATGTCACACCAAATCAAACCAGTACAAGATCTCAGTTCCTATTACCTTATTAGTTCCCTGCTCACTTTATTGCCCCCTTGCCATCAATTCTTCAATCCCACCAGGACCTCCAATCCATTAACTCTGCCATTTCTTCCCATCCCTCATCCCCTTCGTGTCCTCATTTATCTGCAAGCTTAACTTAGGTTTTATAGTCACTTATTATCTTCAGTCTCATCTCCCTTGATCCTCCTTCCCCATCTTACTCACCTGAAAAAAACCTGGTTAAATAAGCAGCTCCCCAATTCTTACCCCATTCCCTCATAGCTAAATGTATCTGGAGAAAAACATATAGCCTGCTTACTGAATATTTATGACCAAAAGTCCAAGGTGAGCTCTCACTATTTGGAAATGACACTGTATTTCTCTAGTGGTTCATAGTTACACTTTATAAGATGAATGTCTTATATGTATTCTTACTTTTCAGATTTCAGTATCTCCCATCTTTCCCTATTCTTAGCTAATAATCTTATATCAGGAAGAAAAGAAAAGCATTCAGAAAGTGGTATCCTTGTCCTTCCATCAAATCTGATTGATCTGTTAGTGCTGCTCTCTGAGTGTCTTGTTGAAATCCCCTCTCACCCATTTAGGGACTCTTCTGTAATTACTCCTTCCCTTTCCTGCATCATTAGTTTTTTTTCCCTTATTTATCACTGCAGTAAGCATACAAATAATATTCTGTCATAACTCCTGTTTTATAACACTCAATGCCACTTCCCCCTCCAATTGAAACCATATTTACTGCAAAAAATTTCTAAGTTATCTGCACTTTCTCCTCTTTCTAAGCTTTCTTATTAGTTTTAATAAGATTTTTACAGTCACTCTCCACTGAATCCATGATTGCCAAGGTTGTCAATAATCTCCACATTGTCAAACCCAACGGTCAAGTCTCAGACTCTCAGAAGCAGTTGACATACGTTCTCACTTATTTCCCTGAAACACTTTCTCTTTGGCTTGCAATGTACTAGATGCCCCTGGTTTTCTTCCTACCCTTCTGGCTGCTTCTCCTCAGTAGCCTTCATTTATTTCTCTTCTTCCTCCTGATCTCTAAGAGTCAGAGAATGCCCCAGGGCTCAGTCTTCAGGTATCATCTCTTTTCTCCCTACACCTGCTTCTTAGATAATGTCATCTAGTATCAATGGCCTTAAATATTATTAAAATGCTGATGAATCCTGGAGGACATTATCCTGAGGCAGGATCTCTAGGGCAAGGGCAAAATGCCACCAGTCTTTGCTAAAACATAGCAAGAGTCTCCTTTGCTTCATTTCCCAATAATTTCCTCATCACCATCTGAGGACACCTCAGTCTGGACTTCATTGTCCATATCACTACAAGCATTTTGGTCAAAACTGTTCATCAAGTCTCTAGGCAATTCCAAACTTTCCCACATCTTCCTGTCTTCTTCTGAGCCCTCCAAATTGGTCCAACTTCTGACCATTACCCAGTTCCAAAGTCACATCCACATTTTCAGATTATCTTTATAGCAGTGCCACACTCTTTGTGGTACCAATTTACTGTATTAGTCCATTTTCACACTGCTATAAAGATACTACCGCAGACTGGGTAATTCAAAAACAAAGGAGGTTTAAATGACTGAAAGTTCTGCATGGCTGAGGAGACCTCATGAAACTCAGAATCATGGCGGAAGGTGAAGGAAAAGCAAGTACCTTCTTCACAAGCCAGCAGGAAAGAGAGAGAGAGAGAGAGAACGAAGGGGGAGGAGCCCCATATAAAACCACCAGATCTCATGAGAACTCACTCACCATCACGAGGAACATGGGGGGAACTGCCCCAATGAGCCAATCACCTCCCACTTTGTCCCTCTCTTGACATGTGGGGATTACAATTCGAGATGAGATTTGGGTGGGGACACAGAGCCAAATTATATAAATCAACTTACTCTGTTCAGAAACTCTAGTTTCATGCCTCTTCATTCTGATTTCCTTATACCCCAAATTCAGTCTTTTACCAAATTATTGTTTTCAAAACATTTCCCAAATTTGACCACTCTTTTCCATCTTCACTGTTTTGCCCTTATCCAAGCTACCATCATCTCTTACAGATTACTAGACTACAGCAATAAGCTTGTAACTAGTCTCTTCTTTAGCTTTTTGAACAACAAAAAACTATTCATAATTTTTGTGGGTACATAGTAGGTATATATATTTATGGGGTACATGAGATGTTTTGATACAAGCATGCAATATGTAATAATCACATCGTGGAGAATATGGTATCCATCCACGCAAGTGTTTATCCTTTTTGTTAAAAACAATCCAATTATACTCTTAGTTATTTTTAAATGTACAATTAAGTTATTATTGACTACAGTCACCCTGTTGTGCTATCAAATAGTAGGTCTTATTCATTCTATTTTTTGTACCCATTAATCTTTATTAGCCTTTGCCCTTACAGTCAATTGTCTACACAGCTGTCTCTCAATATATAAATTAGATAATGTTGTTCCTCTGTGACTTCCATCACATGTAGAAACAAAATCCACTAATTTTACTATGTCCTACAAGGTCCCATGTGATTTAGTCTCTGGGTTTATCCCTCACTTTATCTCCTATTGCTCCTTTCTGTAATTCATTACAATCATGTAACCTTCCCCTGTGTTCCTTGGATAATAGGCATATCTCAGTTCAGGGAATCTGCACTTGCTGTAGTCTCTGGAATCTCTTTTTGTAGATATTTACATGTCTTATCCCCCATTTCTTTCAGGTCTCTATTCAACTACCACCTTTATAAGCAGGTCTTCCCTGACCATTGCCTAACCACAGCATCTCTGGTCACTCTCTCTACTTCTCTATTATGCTTCATTTTTCTTTTTTAATGCATTACACTATTCTATTTGTGGTTTTGTGTTTGTTATTTATTTGCTTCCTGTATTTTAATATAATCTTTATAGGGGCAAGGATTATGCCTATTTTGGTCATTTTGAGTCCCCAATACCCAGAACAGCACCTGGCACATGGTAGGCATGCACTCAATACCATTTAGTCAAATGAATGAATTAATAGTTGTTTCTTTTTACTTACCATATGCCACATCCTCCCTATGCTCCATTACATCTTCTCTCAATTTTACTATAATAAGTGCAAAAACTTACATAGCATTTATAATGAATGCCAGCTGTTCAAGTCATGTAGTAAGCACTATTGTTATGCTTCTCATTGTTAGGTTTTCTCATTTACTAGAGAGAGAAGAAAGGATTGGAGAGTTTAACTAGCTAGCAGTCACACAGCTAGTACGTGCTATAGCCAGAATTTGGACTCAAAAGGTCTGATTTCAGAGTTCAGTGTTCTTAATCATTATGCTCCTAGCTGTCATACCCTGTGAAGCTATTGTCCTTTTTCTTTTATACCTTTCACTACTGAGAAAGATACTGTGCACTTAGTTGCCTTTTTTCCCCTCTAGTTGCACTCCTCTTGTATTAATAACTAAGTTCTATCTGTGCCAATCATTTTTGCTTTCTTCTCAAACATTATTGTGCTTTAGAATCTGTGGAGCCTTCCTGTCCCATCTAATTAGAAATATCTTCCTCATCTAATAAATTCCCATATTTCACAGTATCTTTGAATCCCTGGCTATCCTCCCATTCTCAACTCTTTTATGTCTTCTTTGTGACTTCACATCTAAACTGCCAAGACAGCTTCCTAGCTAAGTCTTCCCGGCTCTAGCATCTTCCAGACTCTTAGGCATCCTGCTTGCCAGATTTCTTCCTAAAACAAGTTAAACATGGCATCCCACCCCATACATTTCTCCAGTGGCTCCCATTTGTCTGCCAAGAAAAACAAAACAAACCAAACAAATTTTTAAAAACGTTTTTAGCATATCATATTGGAATCTAGATTTCTGTTACTCTATCCTTATATGTACCCAGACTCATGCTAAGGTAGACTCATTGCTGATCCACAAATATGCACTGTCCTTCATTTGTTTTTTCCCTTTACATATTTCTTTCCTTTGGAAATGACTCAGTGGATAGCTCAACCTAAGAAGTTTTATGTATCCTCCAAAGACCAGAGTAGATACTGATGCTCTTACAAATGCTTTTCTGATTACTCCATCTAGAAATAATGACTCCCTTTTATATGTTTGGATAACATGTTCTTGTAGCACGATATAGCATTTATTACACACAATACTGCCTTATATGCTTAGGCTTTCAAGTACAAATCTTCCCTCCTCTAACAGCTTGTGAATTACTTCATGATAAGGATGTAATGTATCTAATTCATCTTCATATTCACACATTTTATTGTTTAGTACCTAGCACAAAATTGGTGCTTGCTAAATATCTGTTGAATGAAAAAACAAATAAATGTATTATTAAAATGCCTCCCTTATGTTTGTAACACATCGATGTTTGGCGAGCTCTTTTTTTGTCAGTTATAAATAGCATGTCGTCTAACAAAATTGTCTGATGTATTAAGAGCAGTTAAACTTGTTTTCATTAAACAGAAAAGGAAATAAGAGGCTTAGAAAGAGAAAGAAAATCTAACAAGTATGAAAATTTTTAATATTATTCACTTGGTAAATACCTTGCTAATTATTATTTTCAGTTAATCCTCACAATATTATCATGTGGTAAGATTATCCTGATTTTACACATGGGAAACAGCAACTCAGACAGCTTAAGCAACTTCCTCTAGGATACCTGGGCAACCTCAGAACCTCTACGGTATACTGCTTTTCCAAAGATAAATATGGCTTTTATCTCCTAAATTATTCATATCCTTTTATTCTTCAAAAAGATTTTCTGAAGGTGCTATCTCCATTGTCTAAACATGGAAGCTGAGGCTCTGAGAGTCTGAACTTGAAACCTCTGCTTGATCTATCAACTCTACTATATTGCTTCATACTGTTATCTTGAGCTCTGAGTTTTTGTATGCCTACAATAACAAATCTTCTCTTACTTAGTGACTTATTCTACATGAATGTAACCCATAAAATTACCAGAAATTAATTTGTTATTTTTTGTAATTATCAGATAACAACACACACATGGTTTTAAACCATCACATAGTTTTCCAAAATTTATAAGAATATTCTGATTCAGCAATTCCATTCCTAGATATATTCTACTCTTGGATATGTACCCAAGGGAAATATATAAAATATTAGTCAACAGGTGCATATAAGAATGTGGGTTATTTGTAATATCACATCTTCATTACAATAGATGAATATAGTATATTCATATAGTGGAGTACAATGCAGCAATAAAAATAAACTAAAATTATACAAAACAATATGGATAATCTCATGGGTGTAAATTTGCAATAAAGAGACCTGATGCATCTATATAATTCAATTTATGTAAAATTAGAAAATCAGTAAAATAATCCATGGGGTTTAATATGGTTTGGCTGTGTCCCCACACAAATCTCATCTTGAATTCCCATGTCTTGTGGGTGGGTCCCAATGGGAGGTAATGGAATCATGGGCAGGTCTTTCCTGTGCTATTCTTGTGATAGTTAATAAGTCTCACAAGATTTGATGGTTTTGAAAATGGCAGTCTCCCTGCACAAGCTCTCTTCTCTTCTCTGCTGCCATGTGAGACGTGCCTTTCACCTTCTGCCATGATTGTAAGGTCTCCCCAGCCACATGGAACTGTAAGTCCAATAAATGTCTTTTGTAAATTGCTCAATCACAGGTATGTCTTTATCAGCAGCGTGAAAATGGACTAATACAGTAATTGGTTCCGGGAGTGGGGCATTGCTGTTAAGATACTCAAAAATGTGGAAGTGACTTTGGAGCTCAGTAAGAGGCAGAGGTTGGAATAGTTTGGTGGAGGGCTCAGAAGAAAACAGGAAAATGTGGGAAAGTTTGGAACTTCCTAGAGACTTGTTGAATGGCTTTGGCCAAAATGCTGATAATGATACAGACAATGAAATACAGTCTGAGGTGGTCTCAGATGGAGATGAGGAACTTCTTGGGAACTGGAGCAAAGGTGACTTTGGTTATGTTTTAGCAAAGAGACTGGGGGCATTTTGCACCTGCCCTAGAGATTTGTGGAACTGAACTTGAGAGAGATGATTTAGAGTATCTGACAGAAGAAATTTCTAAACAATAAAGCATTCAAGGTGTGACTTGGATGCTGTTAAAGGCATTCAGTTTTACAAGGGAAGCCGAGAATAAAAATTCAGAAAATTTGCCCCCTGACAATACAATAGAAAAGAAAATCCCATTTTCTGAGAAGAAATTGAAGCTGGCTGCAGAAATTTGCATAATCAATGAGGAGCTGACTGTTAATCCACAATATAATAGGGGAAATGTTTCCAGGGCATGTCAGAAGTCTTCACAGCAGCCCCTCACATCATGGGTCTGGAGGCCTTGGAGGAAAAAGTGGTTCCATGGACCAGGCCCAGGGTCTGTGAGCTGCGTGCAGCCTATGGACTTGGTGCCCTGTGTCCCAGCTGCTCCAGCTGTGGCTGAAAGGAGCCAAAATAGAGCTCATGTCTTGGCTTCAGAGGGTGTAACCCTCAAGTCTTGGCAGCTTCCTTGTGGTGTTGAGCCTTCCAGTGCACAGAAGTCAAGAACTGGGGTTTGGGAACCTCTGCCTGGATTTCAGAGGATATATGGAAATGCCTGGATGTCCAGGCAGAAGTTTGCTGCAGGGGTGGGGCTCTCATGTAGAACCTCTGCTAGGGCAGTGCAGAAGGGAGATATGGGGTCAGAGCCCCCACACAGAGTCCCTACTGGGTCACCATCTAGTGGAGCTGTGAGAAGAAGGCCACCATCCTCCAGACTCTGTAATGGTAGATCCACTGACAGCTTGCACTGTGCACCTGGAAGAGCTGCAGACACTCAATGCCAGCTCATGAAAGCAGCTAGAAGGGAGGATGTACCCTGCAGAGCCACAGGGACGGAGATGCCCAAGACCATGGGAACCCACCTCTTGCATCAGTGTGACGTGAATGTGAGACATGGAATCAGAGGAGATCATTTTGGAGCTTTAAGATTTGACTGCCCTACTGAATTTCAGACTTGCATGGTGCCTGTAGCCCCTTTGTTTTGGTTAATTTATCCCATTTGGAATGGCTGTATTTACCAAATGCCTGTAACCCCATTTTATATAGGAAGTAACTAACTTGCTTTTGATTTTACAGGCTGATAGGTGGAAAGGACTTGCCTTGTCTCAGATGAGATGTCGGGCTGTGGACTTTTGAGTTAATGCTGAAATGAGTTAAGACTTTGGGGGACCATTGGAAAGGCATGATTAGTTTTTAAATGTGAGAACATTAGAAATGAGAGGGGCCAGGGGCAGAATTATATGGTTTGGCTGTGTCCCCACCCAAATCTCATCTTGAATTCCCATGTGTTGTGGCAGGGACCTGGTGAGAGGTAATTGAATTTCGGAGCCAGGTTTTTCCCATGCTGTTCTCATGATAGTGAATAAGTCTGACAAGATCTGATGATTTTAAAAATGAGAGTCTCCTTGCACAAGCCCTCTTCTCTTTTCTGCTGCCATGTGAGATGTGCCTTTTCCCTTCTGCCATGATTGTGAGGCCTTCCTAGCCATGTGGAAATGTAAGTCCAGTAAACCTCTTATTTATTTATTTTTTTTTGTAAATTGTGCAGTCTTGGGTATGTCTTTATCAGGATCATGAAAACAGACTAATACAGGGTTAGAATTCAGGAGGACAATTACTTTTGATGGAAGTCGATTAGTGGACCAGAAGGTACTATAGGGCACATTCTCATAATGTGTTATTTCTTGTTCTGAATTACAGATGCCAGGCATTTCACTTTGGAAAAACATTGAGCACTGTATTTAGCATATTCTCAATTTTCCCTGTGTATATTATAATTCAATGAGAAAAAAGACAATAGAATATATATATTTTTAAATAACTTGGTCACATTGCATTCATTGTTATCTACAAGCTGTTTGTTGGTGAAACTGTATTCAACAAAAGAAAATTATTTTAACATATAAACACAGTTGATTTTAAAATATTTTTTATTTTTTGAGTCAGACTCTCACTCTGTTGCCCAGCTGCAGTGCAGTGGTATGATCCCTGTTCACTGTAACCTACACCTCATGGGCTCAAGCAATCTTCCTGCCTCAGCCCCCTGAGTATATGGAACTACAGACATAAGCCAACATGCCCAGCTAGTTTTTGTATTTTTTGAAGAGACGAGGTTTCACCACGTTGCCCAGGCTGGTCTCAAACTCCTGGGCTCAAGTGATCCTCCTGCCTCTGCCTCCCAAAGTGTTGGGAGTACAGGTATGAGCCACTGTGCCTGGCCCAAATAAATTCTTAAACTTTTTGATAAAATAGCCCTTTGCATCTGAGATGATTGATAAGGCCATAGGTAACTATGTTTAAAACTTGTGTATCTGTATCTTGGCAGAATTATGATTTTATTCAGGAGAGTAGATAAATTTATAATGGCCCCATTTGCAATTATTTACACTTACTGGGGTATCAAGCCTTGTATAAACTAAAGCCATAGCATTGTTCAGATTTCTAGTCACATATATAAAGATCGTTGCTATTTCATTGAGGAATCATTATTCCTATAAGATTGTTATTTTCTTTCTTCCTTGACATTTCTTATTATGTGCTATAAAATGTTAATTAACAGATAAAACATAAGTTATCTGAAGTTGTATTTTGGCTCTTAAAACTCACAGAGAAAATGTATTTAATTTCATGGGAAGGCAGAATCTTCTTATTTGTCTAATATTATACTTTTTGGTTGAAAATATTATATGGCATATGCTACTCCTTATCCCCAAGCATTCTTCACAGCAAAATTAGCTGAGGCTCATGAAAAACATGCCAGCTGACAGCACAGGCAGGAGATGAACCCCAATCTTTTGATTCCCCAGCCTAGTTACTCTTACCATAAAATGGTGGCAAAGGTTGACTATTTGTATAATGGCCAAAAATTATTTTAAATGCTGTTTCTTACTATAATGAAATTAATTACAAAAAAGCCAGAACAGAGACTGGAAGATAGGAGATTTATTGGCTTAAGTGCTTTCTGGAATAACACCAGTGAGGGTGAAGGATACAGAATAACACCAGTGAGGGTGAAGGATACAGAATTGGGGCAAGGGTGGGATTGAACTGGTGATGCTGCTTAATGGAGACCTCAGCTGACCTGAGGCTGTCCTTTAGGGTTGTCCTAAATGAAGCAAGTGGGGCTGGCCTTCTCTATCCTGACTCAAGTAAACTTTCATGCAGGCTATTTCCAAGAAGCGGGGTGTGGCCTTGGGTGAGTGACTTAATTTGGATGAGAGCATTCCTTGAAGAAAGATTTAGATCTACATTACATTTCTAGATGGTATTGCACAATCGGATGTAACTATTTGGCCATTTTCAACCCATTTTCTTCTTTTGTAAGATGCCGAAAAGGAAGAGGGGAATAGGAACTAGGAAGGATATAGATTGAAGCAGATTAGCTGTAAGATCATTTAAAGTATGAGAGGTTTTTGGGCAGTATCTTGAATTTTATATATTTCTCACTTACCTTTCTCTGTAAATATTTGAGGGAAAAAAAGGAAATCATTCTTTAAAGGAAAAAGAAGTCTCAAAAAGGTAGCCTGAAACATCTAGCAAAAACACTGAAGCAAAGGAAGTTATACACTTTGCCATGGTAATGGCTACTGGTTTCTGGGCTTTCTAGAACATTCACTATGAGAGCCAACGCTCTCCTTCCCTTTCCCACCATCTGCATTAGTCACTTGGCTGTAGAACACAAACAGTGAATTGGAGAAGCTGTTGAGAAGTGAAATAAAGCTACATGAGAAAGGGCAGATTTTTAAAACTGGAGTTCTATTGACTCTAGGTGCTGTCCTACCAGGAGGCCTGCTTCTACACAAATGGACATTGAGAGGGACTCGTCTGTGAGACGATCATCCCTTTGACTCATGCATATAAGGTGCGAGAAACCAGCATCCTAAGATTGGTCCCAGCTCAATAGTCTTCTGAGACTGGGCATTTATTCCATCACCCTTCAGCCCTTGTGGATGCCCACAACCAACCAAGAATGCTTTCCTAGGAGTAAGGAGTGCATAGAGCCGTTCTAGTATGATAAATATCAACAGCACACACATTTTCAACTATTCAGAACTGTAGGAACGGTGGTGAGAAAAAAGTTCAAAGCACACTTAAATTTGCATTAGAAATGATCTCATTACCTAATACATGATTTTAAATACTAATCTGATCAATTCATTATCAATATCAGTTTTTATTCTTTGAGTCTTCGATGACATACTTCATTCCACCTCTTACTCTGAATTACTGAAAGGAACAGAATTTTTTATTCAGACTCTATAGGCACACAATTCATTATGCATTATGCAATGTTTTGTGCGATGCCATGGCTCTGTATAAAAATGGAATTAAAAAGTTGTTAATGAATGGGAACTGGAGACCTAGATGTCATTTCTTGGTAGCTCTATAAGCAAATAAATTTTCAAACAAAATTAATCTATTGTTAATTCTATTGGACTAAGAAAATCAGCAAGTCAGTAGAGTTATGCAGACGCAGTCAGAGCTTAAAAAGGTTCCTGTAGAGAGTACAGAATTGTATCTTTTGGGAGGATTTTACAAGATAAGAAGTAGTTTGTTTTTCAAAGATATAGAAGTAATGAAGAAGGGATCTGACAAAGGGTTGGTGAAAGTAAATATTTTAGATGATGGAGTATAAAAAGTATACCAACTTAGCTTCTAGAAAGAGTTTCTATTGCAATGTAAAAATACAGATATCCTTCAAGACTTAGATTACCTAATTATTTCTTAATTCCTAATATATTAGAGATTTCTTCAACAAAATGGACCATTTCTTAAACCTCACAACATTTCCTATCTCACACAAGGTTTTGGAGATCTGGGGGTAACTTATGAATGACTAAGGCAAATGGATTCACAATTTGTTGTGGAAATCTTTCTGGTCTGCTTAGAAAAGAATACTGTGATACCTTAAGCTCATTTCAAAGGAATTCCATCGAACCAGATCAGAGTCTATATCTTTCCTATGGCCTCATCTTCTGTCTAATATCATGGAGCCAAAATGTACACCTGGATGTTCACAACTATTTCATATATCTGGGCTTCATAGACACATCTCATTTGAGAAGATCTCAGCTGAAAAGGTCCAGATAGAGGAGTAAAGGTCCAGATAGAAGGAGTATAGTAGGAGATTGCAGGGGTCTTAAAGTTTCCTTCTCACAGTTCACCCTATTTGATCTTAACACATAGCTCCTGCTGTGGCAAGCACTAAGCCAGCCAGTCCACATTCTGTCTCATCTTGGAAAGCGTGTATAAACCACATTAAAATTGGGCCAGATAGACTTCAATAAATGCCTTCCTTCAGCTTATAAATGACAAAACAAGAACTTGAACTAGAAATTATCTTCCTCATGTCAAAAATCTTTCAGGGTCATACTTCCCTCAGGTTCAAATTTGAATTTAAAAACTATTATTTATTTGCCTCTATCTATCTTAATGCATAGCACTCTTTTTTTTCAAATGTAAGACAAGACAGGATGTTTTAAACAATATTTTCAATTAAAAAAGATAGCCAATGCAGTTTTGGATGGATCTGTTGCAGCCTTGCAAATTAATTACAATGCCCAACATTTATGGGGTGCTGACTTCTGACCCTGTACTCTGTTGCACTTCTCTGTGGATGATCTCTTAAATCCTCACAACCACATCATAAAATCAGTACTCCATTGTGCAGATGAGGAAACTGAAAAACAGAGCTTGAATAATTTGCTCTTCAACGTGTAGCTATTATCATGTAACAAATTACTCCCAAAATGTAGCAACATAAAACAATTATTGTTTATTTTCTCAATAGTATCTGAGAATCAGGTATCTAAGAGCGGTTTAGCTCGGTGGTTCAGGTTCAGAGCTTCAAGTTGTTTCATGAGGTTTCTTTCAGTGTCTTGAGCTGAGGGTCTAGTTTCTCGCCACATGGGCCTATGCACAGGTCTGCCAGCCTGTCCTCAAGACGTAACACCTGGATTCCCCAAGACATGACACCTGGCTTCCCCCAGCATGAGTGATCTAAAAGAGAGAAGAGAGGAGAGAGAGAGAAAAAGAGAGTGAGCATGTACAATCTTTTTAAACCTTATCTTAGAAGAGACATACCATCATTTCTGCCGCATTCTACTGCTCACCAGACCAATCCTGGTAAAATGTGCAAGGGAACCCCACAGGCATGTGAACTCCATGAAGTGGGATCAGTGGGAGGCATCTTTGACGCTGGCTATGATGCTTATTCACTAGCAAGGAGTAGAACTAGGTAACGAATCCAGGCAGTTTTACTTCAGCACTTGGACTCTTTACCATTATATTAAGAATAACTGCAAAGCACATATTTATGAATCTTAGGGCTTTTCCAAAGGCGACCCTCCATGGAGTTTGTGGATACTTGTGAATGTCATTCTGTGGCACGTGCTTATCAAAGAACACCTGAAAATGTGAAGGAGATATGAATATTTATCAAGGACAATAGAGGCTAAATTTTCAAATGTCCCAGATAATATACAGGTCATTGTGGAAAAGAGAAGATAAAAAGAGGCAGAATGAAAAATCATTTCAGTTAAGCTCTTTCATTTCGACATACCATTATATTTGTCTCCTTCGTCTCCTCAACAAATCTCTCAATTCTGTCAAGTACCATGTTGAGAAATATCTAGGGAGGGTTTTCTTATTTCTTAAATCTTGTAGCTTAAAAAAATCTTTACTTTTGATTTCCTATAGGTAGTATTTAGTGCTAACATTTTAGAGTATTATGGAAGTTTTCAAATACCAATGTGCCTTGTTCAGGGAGCTAAGTAATTTGGTGAGGGAATTTCTACTTGAAAAATTTTGTGCATCAATGTCAGAGATAAATTCAATTGTCAGAAAGCTGTGTCAGAACAGATTTCTTGTCATATTTTGCCGCAGAGCGGAGATTTATTGAAAATGCTTGATGATATCGCTCTCTGAGCTGTTTTACATAAACATAGCAGTGGAGTGAATGCTTTGAGTTGAAGCATTTGTGTGTTTGTGTGTATGCGTGTGTTTGTGTGTGTGTGTATTTCCGACTTTCAAAACTGACATCAAGGGGAAAAATACCAAAAGATATCCTAATACCTAATGTTTTATCCAACTTACTTTAAGAATGATTATTTTTTGTTATAAGTAAATGTAGACTTCTGTGCCTTTTCAGAAATGAATCATAGAATAAAATACTTCAAGATCGAAGCTTTGGGATACTGGCTATTCTATCTGATGTCACAAAATAATGAGCACTTTTGAGATGCAGAAACATACAACAGATTTATTATTTTTGAAAGAAGTTTTATTATTTGTAAACCCTTTATAATCAGGTCAGCAGCAAAAATACAAAACTATTAGAAAGTAAAATTTCTTTCTTTAGTAATGAAAGACTTGGAACTGCAGTGTAAGTTCAGTCTCTAGAGTGCTCTCAGCACTCTAACTAAAAGATTATATGGCTTGCAAAATTGTTTTATGTTTCTCTCTCCAAATTTGTTTGGCTCCAAATCAGAAGATACTTATGAAACTCTTTTTCTAAATGTATTGTGAAACATTTGTTAATAATATTATTGCTTGTATTATAATATACTCATTTTGATAAGAAAATATAGTATGCACAGTTTGTGGAATGAGTATTTTCTATATTTAAAGGAGACTAACGTTGTCACATTTATGAGTAAAAATTATCAATACCGGGAATGTTTTGCAACCTAGCAATCCACTTTAATGACTGCAGTGATCCATTTGATCAGTAAGACAGGTGAAATAATTCAGTTGACTGCCTCAGAGTCTGGGAATTTGAGTTGTTTAAAAATAGACTTTATGCTCTTGTATGGCTTATATTTACAAATGTGTTCAACTACATTATTATTGTTATCATTATTATTATTATTATAGTTATATTAACTATATACTCCAGGAGACTAAATCACATATCAAGCCACTCTAAAAGTCTCCAGTGTGTTAAAATGACAGATTTCTAAATAATACTCCTAGAAAATCCTGCATATTAAACTCACTTGAAAAATCTGAAGTATCTCTAGCACTGTCCTAGAAAAGACACAAAGACAACAAAATTATAACTTATTTCTTTAAGGAATTTATAACATTTTGGCTGGTATCTGGTTTGAATCTCTGATTCTTTTAAAAAGTTTCCTTGTCATTTTTTAAATTTCCCTGTTTCTGGAGTCTGTTTATGTGTTTATATATCCATAATGTGCTTTTTATAAAATATCTTTATTGAGGCATTGTGCCTTGTACTAGTTACTCTCAAATGTTCATTCATGTCTTCTCTAAAATAATTTAGAAAAACTATGTATCCCCTCATATATTTAAAATTTGACACTTAAAATATTTTGTTATACACTAAACACCTGTGAAAGATGAAATTTTTCTGATATAACACGCTTTTAAACCAATCTAAAAGCACAAAAATACCATAGTAGTTTGATATCAACATCATCCCCTTAAAAAATATGTGAGGAAGTGCCTTGTTAACAGATAGAAGTTAACAGCACTCATTTTTCTCCTTGAACTGGAATCTACAATTTATTTTCCCCACAGATTAACATACAAACATGATCTATTTTTATGTTTGTGGGTCTTTTGTTGATTATATATCTTACTTTTTTGCAGCATAAAATTTATATAAACCAAAATTTTATGTTTGTATTTCCAGTGACTATGAGTCTTTGTTAATTTTCTTTCCTATGGATCTTGTTAACATTACAATTAGTGTTTCTCCACAACGGCATATAGAGTAAACTTTTATTGGAGTGTTATCACTTAATGACATGAATGGGGCTTTTTGCACATTAATTGCATACATCCATGTATGAATGTTGCTTATTGCATTAATTCTATTCCAGTGTACTTTTTATTGATCTAAACACTGTGAAACCTTTGCATATGTTTGCATATATATATATATATATATATATATATATATATAGTGTGTGTGTGTGTGTGTGTGTGTATATATATGAATGAGTACTATGACAATGAGATCTTTATAGCAATCACTGGACAATTTGAACTTCTCCCAAATTACATGCCAAAATCACATTGTGACTTCTTATTCTGTTATTTTTGATAATTTTTCAACTAACAACTACCTGAGATTTTCCTTCAATTATGCTCTAAATGAAAATGTTAGAAACCACCTGACTTGCAGAAGTATTTGTTACTCATTCAAGTTATTTACTTTCTTGTTTTCTAGGAGGTTCACAATAAAAAGCTGTACCAAAATTTATCAGCAATTTTAAAATAAACTTGAAAATTGCTTTCACCGAGAGGCACTTTTTGTAACAATATATAAAGACAAGATTAGGTTGCCTTTTCTTTTGGTGATTATTTCCTTTGCTGTGCAGAAGCTTTTTAGTCTGGTGCAGTTTCATTTATTTATTTTTGTTTTTGAAGCCAAGCTTTTGGTGTGAAACCTAAAAAGATCATAAACAAGACCAAAATCAAGGAGCTTTTCCCCTATGCTCTCTCCTAGGAATTAACTTCTGAGTCTTACATATAGGTATTTTATCCATTTTGTGTTAATTTTTCTATATGGTGTGAGATAAGGGTCCAATTTCATTATTTTCAATGTGAAAATCATTCCCCCAGCACCATTTATGGAAGAGACTATACCTTTTTAACATAATTTCTAATCAGGAAGTGCAGTGCCTCCAACTTTGTTTTTCTTTCTCAGTATTGCTTTGGTTATTCAATATTTGTTATGGTTTCATGGAAATTTTAAGATTTTTTTCTATCTCTGTGAAGAATGCCATTAGAATTTTGATGGGGATTGTGTTAAATCTGCATATTGCTTTGGGTAGTATGAACCTTTCAACAATCTCATTTATATGTGAAATATATGTGTGAAATAATACATATATAAGCTCAAATACACAGAGATAGAGAATGAAACAGTGGTTCCCACAGGTGGGAGGGGGAGAGGAAATGGGGAGATGTAGGCCAAAGAATGCAAAATAGCAGACATGTGAGATGAACAAGTCTAGAGACCTAACCTACAGCATGAGAACTAAAGTTAATACAATTGTATTGTATTAGGGATTTTTGTTAAATAAGTAGATTTTAGCTACTATGTTACTTTGTCACAAAAAGTAACTGTGAGCCGATAGATATGTTAATCTACTTCACTATGGTAACCAACCTACTATCTACATGTATCTATATGTGTCTCAAAATATGTCATAAACCTCTAATATACACAATAACATGTATTTTTTAAAAAATTCTATTAATGTCATCACTCTACACTCCAAAGCAAGAATTTGTGATTGATAGAACAAAAACTCAATAAAACCCAACAATTTTTTACTGAAAAATAAAATAAAGACAAGATTAGGAAAATTGAAATATCACTTAAATCTTCACTAAAGCAATTTTTGTTGAAATGATTTATCTTTAAATGATTTATATTTTTATTCAATTTATAGGAAATACTAATCATTTAATCTGATTAGCAGTCACTCTTCATTTTCAAACCAGTCCATCAAAATGCTTTATCTGAAACAGTCTGACTTCATTTTTCAGTTTAAGTAAACATGTTCAAATGCATTTTAAGAAATATTATAAATATACTGAAAAATAAATTCTGGTATATAATTTCAATAGTTTACTAGAAGCAGCCCTTTTAAAATCTTTTATCTTTTATATATTTAGTCTGAATTTTCAGTTAGAATTTAAAAGAAATCTATGTGTTGCTTCTCATTGATTTACAATATGCAGTGTAATTTGTATCTACAATTATAATGTTATAAAATGAGGAATATGACAAAAGAAAAGATTTTCATTTGGTAAATGTGCATGCATGTATGTGTATGTTGAACTACAGTTATTGGCATTACCATCTAAATAAATAAAAATAAATTATTTCATAGACAGGAATATACTGCTAAAACTGATCATTCAGGTAGCTGACTTAAATTTTGCTTTGGCATAATAAAAGATAGGGAATGCTAAACATTTTATAAGATGATATAAGATAAAGATTGACTACAATTGGAATATTTAATAGTATATATTATAATTGAATAGCTATTGAATAATGAAATTGAACAATACTATCTAAACCTAGAAGATATTGTGTATGTTTTTTATCTGTGAGTTTCAGCCACTGTAACTAAAAAAAGTTGATATTCCTGAAAAACATTCAGTTACTCTTAATATGTCACTCACCTGCACTGATCTGGGTATTTGAAGATATTTTCTATTTAAAGATAAATCCTAAGTATGACTATTGAGAAAACACTTTGCTTCTCTCTCTCTCTCGACTGTCCCTCAAGAGCAATACATTCTTTTACAGAATTAATGGAAAATTCCCAACATTTTTTTCAACCTACTCTACACAATATATTTGATTTGTGAACAACCTAACCTTTCTAATGCCATAGTTCATCCTTAAAAGAAAGACTAAGACCAAGACAAACAAACAACATGACCGACATAAAATGTTAAAGTGGATTTAATGGTAACTTGATTAACTGTTTCTTTGTTTGGAGCCCTGGAATGTTTTAAACTGCAGGGTAATATTTCGTAGTATGATGCTTGAGGGGTGAGCTGTCTTTTCTAAAGTAAAAAGTGGGATTGGTGGAGAGAGGTAAGTAAGGGAACCTACTTGATACTATGAAGAGTGTGTATAGATTTGAGGATCTGAAAATTCCACCATTTTCTTTTTGCTTGTTGAGTGAATGCATAAGGTTCAAAAAACCCATTAACCTTTTTCTTTTGCAGCTGTCGTGAGCGCCATCCCGGTGCCAACCCTAGAAAGTGCCCAGTACCCAGGAATCCTCCCGTCTCCCACCTGTGGATATCCCCACCCGCAGTTCACTCTCCGGCCTGTGCCATTCCCAACACTCTCAGTGGACCGAGGTTTCGGAGCAGGAAGAAGTCAGTGTAATGCATTTTCCTCTCTTTTTAATAAGAACAAATGAATAATAGCAAAGGTGTCTTGTAAAATATGTTGCATTCTGACCTTCTTATCCCTTAGAAAAGTTGATTTCCCTATGACTGTGGTACTAGAATGTTCCTTTCCAACACAGTGCTTTGGATCCTAGCTCATGTGCATTTGTACTGATTCCCTAGGCACCTTTCCACAGCACGCTCCACTGACAATACAAGGGGAAGTGGTGGGGAAACAAATGTCAAGTGGTTCCATCAAACAATGATGTGATGGGTACTTGAAATTAATATGTCCTATTAAATAGGAAATTAATAATCAAGTGATATCTTCCAACATATTTGGTATCTGTTGGTTATGTCTCACTGATTGCTGATGAACCAATACTTGGATGAATGCTTTAGGTTTCTTTAATCAGGTAAGTGATACTTTTTCAGCTTTAAAAATTAATTATCAGAAAAAAAGGATTTCCAGGGTATTATTTCATTTATTTGAAGGAAGGTAGGAATGAAAAGAGACTCTCAAGCTATTATATACACCCTGGTGATTTCTGCTATGCCATTTGACTCTTTTTTTTTTTTTTGAGCACAGTGTTTTAAAATCTATTTTATGGTTTTCATCTTTTAGAACAGGTGACTCAGCAGCTCATGTGAGATAGGATGTTTTGTAATAGATATGATAGTAACAACAATAAAATATATTTTTGAGGTAAGGTATATTTTTCTAACCAAACAGGGACAGCTCTAAGAAATCATAAATCATCTAGATACAGCAAGGTTAGAATTAAAAGGCATCAAAGATCTGCCAAGGGAGAATTAGATTTATTTTCTCTTTTCTCACTGCACATATTATCTACAGAATAGAGTTGTGTGCAAAAACTCGAGGAAAAATAGTTGCCCAAACTGCATTGAAGGGAATTAAATAGGAAAGATGTAGAAAGTCTAACAACCAAAATTTTCAGATCCCAAGACAACTGGAAATGGAATTCCAATCAAAGAATTGAGAGCCCACAAGTGCCTTCTTCACTTCTAAAATGAAGCTCTCTGCAACAAAAAAAAAGACAAGTTTTAATGTTAGTTTAGTATTCTGTCTATTGGTTTGTTGTCTCCTACACTCTTTTGATTTCTTGTATATTCTCTGACTTTAAAGGGAAACATGAAAAGAATGTGTAGACTTTCAGAGGCTGAGGTGGGCAGATCACTTGAGGTCAGGATTTAGAGACAAGCCTGGCCAATATGGTGAAACCCTGTCTCTTCTAAATTAGTTGGGTGTGGTGGCGCATGCCTATAGTCCCAGCTACTTGGGAGGCTGAGGCATGAGAATCTTTTAAGCCTGGGAGGTGGAGATTGCACTGAGCTGAGAGTGTGACACTGCAATCCAGCCTGGGTGATGGAGCTACACTCTATTTCAAATTTTAAAAAAAGAATGTATAGAATGACCTTTATTTGGTTTCTCCATCATGACTGGTACAAGCCAAAATTCAGGACTTTTAAACTTAGTAATTCACTATTTTTTTTCGTGTTGTGTTACTCATTTCTTGTCCCTTTTTTTAAAGGCATAGTTTTCTTTTGAAAATTCATTCATTGAGGTCCAACATCAATTTACTCTTTCTGTTTTCCTCTTAAATTGGTGCAGCATGTGAAACTCTCTCTTATTGAATCATGGGGAAAATGATTCCAAAAGTTAAAGCTCAACGAAAATGAATAAAGGGAATTGACTAGTATAAAATTTGTTTTTATCTGTGGTTAAAAGTCTCATGTGTGACTTGTGATTTTGAGAGTGAGTAGGTTGTGTGTATGTGGGATAGGAGGCTTGTGAGAAATCTCTGTACCTTCTGCTCAATTTTCTTGTGAACCTCAAATGCCTCTAAAAATAAAATCTATTAGAAATTAATTGATTGGGCCAGGCGAGGTGGCTCATGCCTGTATTCCCAGCATTTTGGGAGGCTGAGGCAGGCAGATCACGAGGTCAAGAGATCGAGACCATCCTGGCCAACATGGTGAAACCCCATCTCTACTAAAAATACAAAAAAAATTGCTGGGCATGGTGGCATGTGCCTATAGTCCCAGCTACTCAGGAGGCTGAGGCAGAAAAAAAAAAGAAAAGAAATTAATGGATTAAAATATTTATTCTCTAGAAGATGTTTTTATTTTTTTAAGTAAGGATTATTAAATAAAAGTAGTTATATGACAAAATGCTTAGTGATTTTTTAACTTTATCTAAAATCAAAAGGCAATGGATGTTCTACTCCTGCCCAAGATTTTACAGATTTTTAAAATATATCTTCAGTCATTCATCAAGAATTTTTTGAGCAAAGCTATGCACAATGCAAAGCAACTAAGATCTAATATGTGTTCCAAGTGACTGTTTAAAATAAATAACACTCACCCTCCTTTCTAGGAAACTAAATATTCTCTAAATCACTGTCAGAAACAATTAACTTCCCGTTTCCCGCCATTCCGTATTGGTTTCTAAATGCCTTAGAGAACACTAAACATTCCTATTCTCTCTCAAGCAGAAAACATTTCATGAATCTGGGTGGATATATCTTATTAGTCGCCTTGGGAAACAGAGAAAGGCACACGTATTAAAAGAAAAAGTTGACTTTGCCAAGGTGGAAACTCTTTTTCCTCCAAAGTTATCTGAAAGACCTTTGAGTTGTGTTTTATAAGAAATGAATCACTAAAGTCCTATTCCAAAGGTCTGCTGCCTTCTGAAGGCACAAATAAAGCTGAATTTCTCTCCAACCATAAGGAAAGAAAAGATATGGTACATACATTTGCATTACATGTATTCGCTGACCTATCAGTAAATATATTTATATAGTTGTGATGGACAAATATTTCTTCTTCTTAATAAGTAACTACAGTACTGCTCTTAGCCTCAATAAGCAAATGAGTTATCCCTAGGGAACAGTTTAGCTGCATTGTATTTATTTGAAAACTTCAACCAATAGGTAGTCTTGGGGCCTCATTTCTACAAATCAGTACAAAATTGGTACCCCCACTTTCTTGTCTTTGAAACAAGTAGGTGGTAGAGGAGCAGTTTAAGTGATTTCCACTCTTCCTTTTAGTTCTGACATTGTCTTGTCTTAACTAGTGGGAAGGCTGGTCAGCTTTATTCACGCTATTTTTCTGCCTCTGTTCTCCCTCAAATGGGAAATCAACTAATAAATGAAACTTGACCTAGATAAAATGAAGAGTGCAATGGAGTTCATGGAGTAATCTCTAGGGTATTTTAAAAAAATACAGGCTGTAAGAAACTGGGGTTATGTAAAAATATTGTGTCACGTCGTTCTTCTGAGATTGAGATTAATGAGTGAATTGGGTTTCTAGAGGTGTTCATGACTCAGTCTTTGCTTAGAGTTATTGGCTTGCTATATTTCTATCACATATTGTAGTTTTTATATAGAAGAAAATTCCTGATTTCCATTTTTGTGATATTTTCCCAGTTATTCTGTAGCAATTATTTATATGTATTGACATTAATTATTATAAAGTACCTTGTGATTTGACTCTGCTGTGTAATGGTATGCTATTTGTATAATGAATTCTGACTATTTCATCATGTAGCAACAAGTGCCTTGCTAGCATGTATTTGATTCTCACTCGATACTCTGAATTGCAGAGCAGGGGCACGTCATGGACAAAAGCAGGTTTCTTTGCTTTCAGAGATCTTGGCAGAGCTAAATGTCATGCCACTAAGCCAATTTGTTTCACATAGGTGTCCTGAAGCCAGTGCCTGAACTGGACAAAAGTGCTCATCTGAAATGAGAGTATTTCACTGGTGGACCAGTTGCTATTGTATTTGTTAAAGGGTTTTTGCTGCCTTAAATGTCAGCCAGTTCCAAAAAGCATTTGTTTTGCTCCACTTAAAATATAAGAATTATGAATTATAGATGGAAATCCTATACCTGTTCACTATATTCATTTTGAACACAACAGAAATTGTCCCTTAGGGATTGGTGATATATTCCGTCTCGAGGAAGGGTCCTCTCACTCCTGTCTAGTACATTAGGCACTTTCCTATTCTCCCTATGTGGTACTAAGGATGGATTTTGCTAAAGAGGGGACCTATCTATGTAAAGCCATTTTTACTTGTGTCAAAGTCAAGAGCCACATCATGATGTTTGCAGCCAGGATCATGGGGGCCAGCTGAAAACTTGGGGATAGAAGACTGGGCATGCAGACAATTTTTGTTTTTAGAGATGCTGATGAGGAGCAATCGCATTAAAGAGTAGGATTAGGAAAAAAGAAAATTCAGTGGCGTAATCAGAATTCATGTGAAATATGAAGTTTTCAAAATAAGAGACCGAATTTCAAAAGGCTAACAAATGCATGTACATTCTATTAAACTTACAATCACAATAATGTATATTTCTTTATTATACTTTAGTTTCTGGGGTACATGTGCAGAATGTACAGGTTTGTTACATAGATATACACGTGCCATGGTGGTTTGCTGCACCCACCAACTCATCATCTACATTAGGTATTTCTCCTAATGCTATCCCTCCCCTACCCCCCAATCCCCGAGAGGCCTTGGTGTACATGTGTCCTCATTGTTCATCTCCCACTTATGAGTGAGAACATACGGTGTTTGGTTTTCTGTTCTTGTGTTAGTTTGCTGAGAATGATGGTTTCCTCCCTACAAAGGATATAAACTCATCCTTTTTTATGGCTGCATTGTATTCCATGGTGTATATATGCCACATTTTCTTTATCCAGTCCATCATTGATGGGCATTTGGGTTGGTTCCAAGTCAAGTCTTTGCTATTGTGAAGAGTGCCACAATAAATATGCATGTGCATGTTTCTTTATAGTAGAATGATTTATAATCCTTTGGGCATGATTCTGGGCCAAATGGTATTTCTAGTTCTAGATTCTTGAGGAATTGCCACACTGTCTTCCACAATGGTTGAGCTAATTTACACTCCAACCAACAGTGTAAAAGCTTTCCTATTATTTCTCCACATCCTCTCCAGCATCTGTTGTTTCCTGACTTCTTTTTAATGATAGCTATTCTTAATGATAGCTATTCTAACTGGCCTGAGATGGTATCTCATTGTGGTTTTGATTTGCATTTCTCTAATGACCAGTGATGATGAGCATTTTTTCATATGTTTGTTGGCTGCATAAATGCTTCTTTTGAGAAGTGTATGTTCATATCCTTTGCCCACTTTTTGATGGGATTTTTTTTTATTGCAAATTTGTTTAAATGCTTTGTAGATTCTGGATATTAGTCTTTTGTCAGATGGATAGATTGCAAAAATTTTCTCCCATTCTGTAGGTTGCCTGTTCACTCTGATGATAGCTTTTTTGCTGTGCAGAAGATCTTTAATTAGATCTCTTTTGTCAGTTTTGGCTTTTGTTGTCATTGCTTTTGGTGTTTTAGTCATGAAGTCTTTTCCCATGCTTATGTCCTGAATGGTATTGCCTAGGTTTTCTTCTAGGGTTTTTATGGTTTTAGGTCTTATATTTAAGTCTTTAATCCATCTCAAGTTAATTTTTGTATAAGGTGTAAAGAAGGGATCCAGTTTCAGCCTTCTGCATATGGCTAGCCAGTTTCCCCAAGACCATTTATTAAATAGGGAATCCTTTCCCCATTGCCTGTTTTTGTTGGTTTGTCAAAGATCGATGGTTGTAGATGTGTGGTATTATTTCTGAGGCGTCCGTTCTGTTCTGTTGGTCTATATATCTGTTTTGGTACCAGTATCATGCTGTTTTGGTTACTGTAGCCTTGTAGTATATTTTGAAGTCAGGTAGCATGATGCCTCCAGCTTTGTTCTCTTTTGCTTAGGATTCTCTTGGCTATACGAGCTCTTTTTTCATTCCATATGAAATTTAAAGTAGTTTTTTCCAATTCTGTGAAGAAAGTCATTGGTAGCCTGATGGGGATAGCGTTGAATCTATAAATTACTTTGGGCAATGTGGTCATTTTCATGGTATTGATTCTTCCTATCTATGAGCATGGAATGTTTTTCCATTTGTTTGTGTCCTCTCTTATTTCCTTGAGCAGTGGTTTGTAGTTCTCTTTGAAGATGTCCTTCACATTCCTTGTAAGTTGTATTCCTAGGTATTTTGTTCTCTTTGTAGCAATTGTGAATGGGAGTTCACTCATGATTTTGTTCTCTGTTTGTCTGTTATTGGTGTATAGGAATGCTTGTGATTTTTGCACATTGATTTTGTATCCTGGGACTGCTGAAGTTGCTTATCAGCTTAAGGAGATTTGGGGCTGAGACGATGGGGTTTTCTAAATATACAATCATGTCTTCTGCAAACAGAGACAATTTGACTTCCTCTCTTCCTAATTAAATACCCTTTATTTCTTCCTCCTGCCTGATTGCCCTGGCCAGAACTTCCAACACTATGTTGAATAGGAGTGGTGAGAGAGGGCATCCTGGTATTATGCCAGTTTTCAAAGGGAATGCTTCCAGTTTTTGCCCATTCAGTATGATATTGGCTGTGGGTTTGTTGTAAATAGCTCTTATTATTTTGAGATACGTTTCCATGTATGTGTCCAGGAATTTATCCATTTCTCTAGACTTTCTAGTTTATTTGCACAGAGGTGTTTATAGTATTCTCTGATGGTAGTTTGATTTCTGTGGGATTGGTGGTGATATCCCCTTTATCATTGTTGATTGTGCCTATTTGATTCTTCTCTTTTCTTCTTTAGTATTCTGGCTAGCAGTCTATTTTGTTGATCTTTTCAAAAAACCAGCTCCTTGATTCATTGATTTTTTGAAGGGTTTTTCCTGTCTCTATCTCCTTCAGTTCTGCCCTGATCTTAGTTATTTCTTGTCTTCTGCTAGCTTTTGAATTTGTTTGCTCTTGCTTCTCTAGTTCTTTTAATTGTGATGTTATGGTGTTGATTTCAGATCTTTTCTGCTTTCTGTTGTGTGCATTTAGTACTATAAATTAATTTCCCTCTACACACTGCTTTAAATGTGTCCCAGAGATTCTGGTGTGTTGTGTCTTTGTTCTCATTGGTTTCAAAGAACATCTTTATTTCTGCCTTAATTTTGTTATTTACCCAGTAGTCATTCAGGAGCAGGTTGTTCAGTTTCCATGTAGTTGTGTGGTTTTGAGTGAGTTTCTTAATCTTGAGTTCTAATT
Organism: Pan troglodytes; assembly: GCF_028858775.2. NCBI lineage: Eukaryota > Metazoa > Chordata > Mammalia > Primates > Hominidae > Pan > Pan troglodytes. The sequence goes on from NC_072415.2 coordinate 63,553,087, forward strand.
TGATTGTTATTATTTCCGTTCTTTTCCATTTGCTGAAGAGTGTTTTACCTCCAATTATGTGGTCAATTTTAGAATAAGTGTGATGTGGTGCTGCAAAGAATGTATATTCTGTTGATTTGGGCTGGAGAGTTGCGAGGGTGTCTATTAGGTCTGCTTGGCCCAGAGCTAAGTTCAAGTGCTTGGCCCAGAGCTAAGTTCAAGTACTGGATATCCTTGTTAATTTTCTATCTATCTATCTCATTGATCTAATATTGACAGTGGGGTGTTAAAGTCACCCACTATTATTGTGTGGGAGTCTAAATTTCTTTGTAGGTCTATAATAACTTGCTTTATGAATCTGGGTGCTCCTGCACTGGGTGCATATACATTTAGGATACTTAGCTCTTCTTGTTGCATTGATCCCTTTACCATTATGTAATGGCCTTCTTTGTCTCTTTTGATCTTTGTTGGGTTAAAGTCTGTTTTATCAGAGACTAGGATTGCAACCTCTGCTTTTTTTTTTGCTTTCCATTTGCTTGGTAAGTCTTCCTCCATCCCTTGATTTTGAGCCTATGTGTGTCTTTGCACGTGAGATGGGTCTCCTGAATACAACACACTGATGGGTCTTGATTCTTTATCCAATTTGCCAGTCTGTGTTTTTTAATTGGAGAATTTAGCCTGTTTGCACTTAAGGTTAATATTGTTATGTGTGTATTTAATCCTGTCATTATGATGCTAGCTGGTTATTTTGCCTGTTAATTGATGCAGTTTCTTCATCATGTCAATGGTCTTTACAATTATTTGGTATGTTGTTTTTGCAGTGGCTAGTACTGGTTGTTCCTTTCCATGTTTAGTGCCTCCTTCAGGAGCTCTTGTAAGGCAGGCCTGGTGGTGACAAAAATCTCTCAGCATTTGTTTGTCTGTAAAGGATTTTATTTCTTTCTCTTTCACTTACAAAGCTTAGTTTGGCTGGATATGAAATTCTAGGTTGAAAATTCTTTAAGAGGCCAGGCATGGTGACTCATGCCTGTAATCCCAGCACTTTGGAAGGCCAAGGCTGGTGGATCACCTGAGGTCAGGAGTTCAAGACCAGGCTGACCAAGATGGTGAAACCCCGTTTCTACTAAAAATACAAAAATTAGCTAAGCATGGTGGTGGGCACGTGTAATCCCAGCTACTCAGGAGGCTGAGGCAGAGAATTGCTTGAACCTGGGAGGCGGAGGTTGCAGTGAGCCAAGATCGCACCACTGCATTCCAGCCTGGGCGACAGAGCAAGACTCCATCTCAAAAAAAAAAAAAAAAGAAAAGAAAGAAAATTCTTTAAGAATGTTGAATATTGGATTGGCCCCCACTCTTTCTGGCTTGTAGAGTTTCTGCCGAGAGATCCGCTGTTAGTCTGATGGGCTCCCCTTTGTGGGTAACCCGACCTTTCTCTCTGGCTGCCCTTAACATTTTTTCCTTCATTTCAACCTTGGTGAATCTGACAATTTGATGATTATGTGCCTTGGGGTAGCTCTTCTCGAGGAGTATCTTTGTGGTGTTCTCTGTACTTCCTGAATTTGAATGTTGGCCTCTCTTGCTAGTTTGGAGAAGTTCTCCTGGATAATATCCTGAAGAGTGTCTTCCAACTTGGTTCCATTCTCCCCGTCACTTTCAGGCACACCAATCAGACGTAGATTTGGTCTTTTCATATAGTCCCATATGTTTTGGAGGCTTTGTTCATTTCTTTTCACTCTTTTTGCTCTAATCTTCTTGCTTTATTTCATTAAGTTGATCTTCAATCTCTGATTGATATCCTTTCTTCCCAAGCTGCCTCTCTAGATTCCTCGTCTCTGGGCAGGGCATCTCTGAAAAAAAAAAAGCAGCAGCCCCAGTCAGGGACTTATAGGTAAAAACTCCATCTCCCTGGGACAGAGCACCTGGGGGAAGGGGCGGCTATGGGCACAGCTTCAGCAGACTTAAACGTCCCTGCCTGACAGCTCTGAAGAGAGAAGTAGATCTCTCAGCACAGTGTTTGAGCTCTGATAAGGGACATACTGCCTGCTCAAGTGGGTCTCCAGCCCATATATCCTGACTGGGAGACACCTCATACAGGTGAGCTCTGGCTGGCGGGTGCCCCTCTGGGACGAAGCTTCCAGAGGAAGGTACAGGCAGTGATCTTTGCCTTCCTGCAGCCTCCGCTGGTGATACCCAGGCAAACAAGGTCTGGAGTGGACATCCAACAAACTCCAGCAGACCTGCCACAGAGGGGCCTGACTGTTTGTTAGAAGGAAAACTAACAAACAGAAAGGAATAGTATCAACATCAACAAAAAGGATGTCCGCTAAGAGACTCCATCCAAAGGTCACCAACATCAAAGACCAAAGGTAGATAAATCCACGAAGATTGGGAGAAAGCACTGCAAAATGTCTGAAAATTCCAAAAACCAGAATGCCTCTTTTCCAAAGGATCACAACTCCTCACCAGCATGGGAACAAAACTGGACAGAGAATGAGTTTGATGAATTGACAGAAGTAGGCTTCAGAAGGTGGGTAATAAGAAACTCCTCCAAGCTAAAGGAGCATGTTCTAACCCAATGCAAGGAAGCTAAGAACCTTGAGAAAACGTTAGATGAATTGCTATCAAGAATAACCATTTTAGAGAAGAACATAAATGACCTGATGGAGCTGAAAAACACAGCACGAGAACCTCGTGAAGCATACACAAGTATCAATAGCTGAACTGATCAAGTGGATGAAAGTATAATGTAGATTTTATTTCAAAAATGCAGAAAAAGTAGAAAAGGAAAAATTGAAAGAAGGAAGTAAAAAAGGAAATAAAACATCATAAACATTGTCTCTTTAATGGCTAAACCAGTGTTTAAAATGTAATGTGGGTTAATTGCAATCCATCTTCAATAGAGAGAATTATTTAAGGCAGATTTTTGAGGAAAATTGTGTAATTTCTTTCCCTGGATGAATATTTTTAATGTGGCATTTATAGACCCTTTAATAAAAAGCTGGCCCATTGGAGATAAAAGAGGAACCTAGAGAAATAGCCACATGAACCTCATTTGTGAGACGCACAATTCACAGAGGAATACAGAAGCCAAAGCATTTTCACTTCCCCAGAATTTCTTCTGTGACATTACAAACCCTTTCTGATTAATTTTCTCCAATCCAACGATTATCTTGAGAATCCTTTCTGAAAGACCTGCCTTTCCCTCCTAAGCAGTGCCTGCAATCTAATGTTTCACAAGCATCCTCTGAGACCTGTGGTTGGAAGGAATTGCTATCAAGGAGGCCCACATTAAGGTAAACTTTCTTATGGGAACAAACAGTGAGGAGAGGACTTGATGTCATCTCTCTCTCAGGCTAGTGGCACAAAGACGCCCAAAGTTGGGTCTTGGCTAAAAATTGACCATCGGTCATAGTCTCCTTTAGACTAAATGAGTCAAAAGTCAAACCTGAGTAATTTTCATTGTCTCTAGAACCACACTCACAAAAATCTCATTACATAACACTGTTTGAATACAAGCACACAAGTGTTCCTCTCCCCTTTACAGTCTTAAAAGAAATTTAGTGCCTTGTATAACACCTACCCAAAGCCTCGCATCTGAGAGCCAACATCACCAAGGATTTGCCTTAATGGTTTGTTTGCAGCCCTACACTTTATCGTTAATACTGTGCATTCATTTGCTCTTTTTCTTCTTCTTTGGTAAGACTTCCTAGCCTGGAAATAAGGCACTTCTCTTCAAACTCCTTGGGACTCTCTCATTTGCTGCCTTGATTCATTTCCCTTGTTCAAAGAAATCTTTTATCAAGTCTCTGCCTGTATTTTGGCTCTGATTGCTATATGGCTACATCCTGTGCTCAGCCAACCTTGTATCTTTCTACCTTCGTCTCTGAATGGGATAAGCCTGGAGGCTGCTCAATGACCCAGAAGACCTCTAACCCCTTCTGAATAGAGAAGAATGAGTATAGATACCCTCTGAAGACACATTTCACTTCTGCATAACTTTAATTCTATGTCTTGATCTTTTGTATCTTAAATCTCTATTCCCTTCAGAATTATCAGATTTTCTATTTCCTCTGCCCTTTGATGACCTCCTTGAGCCTCCGGGAGACTTGTCTCAAAATTATCTCACTAATTATCTTGAAATATTTCCTGGTTAAAAATTCTCTTTCAAAAGCAAGATATTATCTTATATCACTGCATTTTGTTTTGATTTATCTGACAAAACTTTATTAAGAAATAAGTCATCAGAAAAAATATTTTATTAATACTTAAACCTACTATGCAGCTCGTTTCGCTTGCAGTTTAACCTGGACCTGTAAACTTTGAATATGAATGAATAGTTCAAGTTCAATCACTGTGTCATTAACAAGGAAAACTTCCTTGAAAATATTTTATTCTGTCTTAACTGTGTTCTCTGGAGAAAAAAGGTGTATTTCCATATACAAAGCTTTTCAAATGCCCATAGGCACTCACAATAACCGTGCAGAACCTTTACAACTACCGTAATCTGCCTGAAAATTACAAGGTTTACTATCAAAGAGGAAAAATTGCAATTCTGCATTCAGGCAACTTGTTCTGGCAGAGTCATCTCTCATATAACTTTGTAGCTAGAAGTGCCTCCATCTTGTTATGGAAGATAATGATAGTGGTTATTATTTATATCATTTTATTAGCAATGCCTCTGAGCATCCTGTAACTCTGATTTGTTTGACAGTTGACATGGCATGTTTAAATCACAGAGAAATTGGCATATTGGCTGGTAGAAAATAATGCAGCTGTAACAGGGTTTGGTACATTGAATTTCACTGACATTGCTACTTATGAGAGGAGAAATAACCCTTTTTTCTCGCTTCATCACTTATGATTAGAGGGCCCAGACAGTTCAGGCAATATAGTCAGTGCTCAATATATTTTACTATTCTTCCTCAAAGATAAATTCCTGTCCTGCTGGATCTACTTCTGTTGTTTAAAGGGGAAGTGCTGTCATGTTCCGTAAGTATATGAAGATAGAGGAATGAGAATGTTCATAACTTGGAGAAGAGACTGACCACATCCTATCACATCTCTCTGAATGGATGCAGGGACTGTTCCAGTGACTTAAGGAAAACAGACTTTGTCCAGGAATAATGAATGACTTTTCTTGTCTCCACTGCAGCAGTGAGTGAAGGACCAACTACCCAACAACCACCTATGCTGCCCCCATCTCAGCCTGAGCATTCTAGCAGTGAGGAGGCACCAAGCAGAACCATCCCCACAGCTTGTGTTCGACCAACTCATCCACTCCGCAGCTTTGCTAATCCTTTGCTACCTCCACCAATGAGTGCAATAGAACCGAAAGTCCCTTACACACCACTTTTGTCTCAGCCAGGTAAAGTACTCGGTTGTTCACTTTTAAAATTCTTTTCTTATTATTATTGGTGCCTCTATTTAAGTGCATGAGGGTTCTTGAGAAGGCCTAGATGTCATATATCTTTTCAATGTTGATTACATGCCCAGTGTGCTCATTTTTGTTACTGATGCTTGTAGTATAACCCTTAATGACCCACCTCCCAAGCAACTGATTGGTTGTAGGTGCTTTTCATCCCTTTGGAAAGTTGACCATGAATCCTGGAAGCCAGTCCACCGTTTTTAATATGTGCTATAGGTGTGCTTGCTAGAGAATACTGGAAACATTCCTGATTCCCTAACTTCATTCTGCCACATGAGTTCTAAGGGTTAAAGCTAGACTCCAAGATTAGATGTAAAGGTGTAAAAATCTGCAAAACCACTTTTTAGAGAAATGGATTGGATCTCATAATTCTAATTTGTGCCTTTCAGTAGTCATTTCTCAGTTCTTTCTTTCTTATTTCAGAGTACTAGGCCACAAAGGAATGTCAGAACCAGTGTTGAGTACAACTCAACTAATTTTAAAAATGAAGAAACTAAAATTTAGATTGATAGAAAGTAACATATCTATGGTCCTTTCTAAGAAAATAAGATGGCAGGGTTGGGAAACGAGTCCCAGATTCCCAATGCAGTATTGATTTTATTACTTCACCTAGTATCCAAATTGAGCTCCATTTTGTTTTTGTTAGGGATTGAGGAGAGGGAGTGTATCAGAGAGAGACAGAGACAAAAAGAGATGGAGGAAGAAGGAGGAAAAGAAGAAACAGGTAGAATGAATAAGTCAATAGATAAGTAGAGATAAATAAATAGTACTTAAAATTATTTGGAATATTAGAATAATTCTTAAAATCCTCAGTATATCAGGCATAAGATGGTAAATTTCAGTAGTTCTAAGTAATCTGAGATGGCCTCCTTGATAAGCACAGGCAGCTGAACTGGGCTAATTACATTATGCTCATACATTTGACTACTTTTCGTTACTCAGACCTACAATAATTTATTTTGTTGCATTAGTACACAAGCCACATAATGACTACAAAAGCTAGAAAAATGATTGTCTATGAAGTATAAATATTAATTATTTTATATTAAGAATGTATCTAGTTGCTGGGATGACATTAGTTGATTTGTACACATCACCTCTGATGTTCTCAACATTTACATGATGTGCAATATGGATACTCAGCTACACAGCCCCTGGGAGGTGGAGTGGAGCATGAAGGCATGTAGGATTCCATTGGTTGGGACACACGTTCCACTGTGGAGTCTTCCTTGACACATAGGCTCAGCACAGGTCATGATTTCATTCTACAAGAAATGGCCCTTCTCACCCCAGCAAAGCCCACATAGGGGCTTAAAAAGGTCTGTATTGCCCAAGCCCCTCTCTCTACCCTCCCATGCATACACACTCCACACATACATTATGGGGAGGATCTGCTACTTTATATGGCCCCAAAACTATGAGGTCTTTGATAATTGAGGCAGAGACAACTTGAAGCAAGAGCATTCATTTACTGAAATTCTGGTGCCAAGAGTATGCTTCCTTGTGATTTCTGGCTGCATCTGTTTCCCCACTGCAAGCACAACCCAAGGAAAGAAACAGACCTTGAAGGAAACTAGTATTCAAGATAGTTGACAGCTGAATTGCAACTGCTAACAATAACTAGCCTTTAATGAATCTTTAATGCACATGCCTATAGGACAGGCATGATTCTGAAGGCTTATTACATCTCATTTGATCCTCTAAACAACTTTGTGAGGTAGCTACTAGTCTTAACCCCATTTTAGGCACAAGGAAACTGAGACACAGAGAATCATAGCAAGTAAGTAATGCATCTTTTCCTTGCTTTCCTGGGTTCTCAAATTTTAGAAACTCATTTGTGCCTCTTAGTTTATGTCTAACTTGTTTAATAAGAAAAAGACTAATAAAACGGCTAAATTATTAAATTAAATCATTAGAAGAAAAAATCAAGAAACATCTTAAAATAATTCTGAATTGAAGAATATATTTTCTCATCAGATTTCTTCACTCACATTTTAATGAGGAAAGGTAAGAACCTCAACTATTCTATAGTAAAGAGGACCAATTTGATAGCAACAAAAAGTAAAGTGCAGTTGCAGCAGTTTATGCTGTTAATGTTCTCTCTGCTTGCAAGTAAAAACTTTAAGAATAAAACAGCTGAAAATGACATGCTGGAGGCTACTTTAAATGAAAAATTTTACTGCACCACTGATGTTTACAGTGATGTTTAGTTTGGGACACAAGATTTGGAAGTCAACCTATGCTCTGAAGTGCTACAATAACAAAAGGATACAATTTTTTTTAAAGAAGATTTGATGATAGATGGAGCAGAGAATTGGCATTTTTTTACTAGTTATTTTCTTCTAATTACATTAATGCCAAAGCTGCCTAAAACGAAATCTGATACAATGCAGTATAAGTGGATTATGTCCTTCATAGAAGGGAAGTAGAATCAGTTGTGCTGTTTCTATACTAATTTCATCAAATAATAAGCATGTCTGAAGAGCCAAAGAACCATTCTAATGGCAACCAGGCAAAATCTCGTTTTCTTTTATTTTCATGGTACCCTTAAGATCCTTCTTTTGTTTTTATTTGAACTATTTCTCTCAAGCCATCTCTTCTTTCCTATTTTCAGATATCTCTGGCTAGAGTTTTTGTTTGATTTTATGTTTTTTATAGCTCCTCTTTAAATGCCACTCTCCCCCACTCAACTGGAGGCATGCCCCGCCATCCCTTTGGAATTATTAAATTCCTTTTCCTTTAGTGTTTCTCTCTTATTGTCTTCCTATGATTCCTGTTCATTTCATAATGTCTTACCTCATGATTTTCAAATAAGTTCTTCCTGCATTGCTCCTGACACATGGTAAATAGCATGCTTTTTAAAAGGGCTGATGTTTACTTATTCTGATAGAAAAAGAAAATTACTTATTCTGATAGAAAAAGAAAATTAGCAGACTGACGACAAATGTATTAGCTGTGACATTAACTACAGGCTTCTTAGACTTGACTTAAAGATGAAATACTTAGAGCTTTCAACAAGTTTTAATTCTAAGAAAATCATTACTTTAGTCAAACTGATTGATGAAGTAAAGTCATTCTCTTGTCAGCTTTTTAAAAAAATACCTCAAATAATTTTACTGTGGATTTCACAAGAAAGGACTGCATAATTAGTGATGAATTTATCTTTACTTACCGCAAGTAATTACTTTAGAATATGGTAATGTGAGGCATTGCTCTAATTTTTAAAAATGAGAAACTTCTACTTTGAAAGCTTTGAGATTAGGATCAAGGAAGAAGCTCTTTCCCCACTCAAATTCCTGTGTGTGAATTTGCTTTTTTTTAAAATTTATTTTATTTTAGGTTCTGGGGTACATGTGCAGGACGTGCAGGTTTGTTACATAGTTAAACGTGTGCCATGGTGGTTTGCTGCACCTATCAACCCATCACTTAGGTATTAAGCCCTGCATGCATTAGCTATTTTTCCTGATGCTCTTCCTCCCTTCACCCTACCCACCGACAGGCGCCAGTGTGTGCAGTGTGTGTTGTTCCCCTCCCTGTGGATTTTCATGAGCAACACCATCAGTCTGTGCCTTAGTTTGCCTCCCAATAAGGCACACAGAGCTATGCTTGCAGCAGTTTTACATGGGTCTAGGGCAAAACATATTATGCAGTAATAGTCTCCATGGGGTTGCAGAGCATTTTGCAATATTTTTATAGTAAGCAGTAATTAGAAAGCCATTCTGTTGTCATAACGACTGAAATTCTGCTTACCTGAAAACAGATTCATTTCCTCAATTTTTTTTCTTCCACCTGCTGAGTTAAAAATGTAACTTACAAGACTCTAGGGTATTTATGGTGTTTCTTACAATTTCATCATCACCTTACAATAGAGTGCTTCCATTTTTTAACGCTTTATCTATAGACGTGAATAACCGTGAGATCTTTACACATTTCATGGAGGCTGCAATCACTACACTTTGCAAATCACAAATGTAGACATGTAAGTGATTTGGCTTAGTCCACTTTCAGGTTAAATAGAAAATGTTCGATAGAGTGTTGGGCTTATTGCATTATAGATCTGACATAAATTTTACAAAGGGCTAAGATAGGGTGTGTGGGTTTTTTTCTTCTTTACTAGTTAAAATTCCTTTTAGCTGTGGAATGATCAGCTGCACTTTAAATGAACCTGGGTTAGGAGACCATTTGTCTTCTAGAGATGTAATTCTAAAAATTCTAAAGGGAAAGAAAATGTGATCTCTTAAATAGTGACCTTTATATCATAATACTCTTTTATAACATATCATAATACTCTTTCATAACATTAGCCCCTTGGACCTCCTGCAACTTTGTAAAACTCCATAAGCACTATATTTTCCTTCATTTACACATTGCATTTTACACACACATATATTTATAAAAGCAAAACTCCAGAGCATTCTGAACTTTTCCATCTTCAAGGGATCAATATGTCAGTGGACACGACAAGTCCAAAACTCACTTCATTGTACTGCGAAATTGAGTTTGATTTTCCCCGTGCAAATTGTGGCATGTGCTTTAATTTGTCTGAGAATTGAAGACAAGGAGTGGGTGGAGGTGGCTGACAGTGGACAGAAAAGGCGCTTGATTTATTTATATTTTATGGATGGTTGGGAAATCATGTATGTATTCCTGCTGTAACCTGATCTTTTTGGCAGGCCTTATTTCAGTAAATCTGCTATCACACAAAACTGCCAATAAATTACTATAATGCATTAATACAATTGCTTTCCCTGAGCCACTGGTAGGCTGCCATTGCCGGTATTCATCAAGAATACCACACGAGTGTTCCATTCTGCTAAAATCAGCCACAGGCAGAGGTCATGGGAGATCAGACATCCTTTAGAAGGTGACACAAGACGGTCATTTTAAAGGCCAGTCAGATAGAATAAATCATTGGCACAACTAAATAGGAGAGATGTGTTGATTTGATTTGGTGTTATTGAAGCCAATACTTCCAATCAATGCTAGAGTGGAAAATTACACTACATCTTATTACATAAGTTTCATCTCATGTGAAAGCTATCGGTGTGGCTTTTTGGTAGACATCTCCTTGAAATTTTCCTGTCCTCACTCCTAACAGATTTTTTTTAATAGGTGAAATTTGATTCGATTTGGTCTGGTCATCCTAAATTATCCATTGGTAAAATGTAATTAAGGCAAATTTGCTTTAAGTATCAATAATGTTTGTGACTCTGGAACCTACCTACTTGGTGGTTTAATAAATTAGTATTTCCTCTGAGGTTTTAGTAAATAAATATTAATAGGAAAAGAGCTCCGTTAATTGCCCAGAGGAGAGAGAAATAATTTCTAGAAGAGTCATTATGAGTAAGCCAAGTAATTCATGCCCTATTTATAAGTGACAAAGCAGAGGCCTAAAAACATTAGGCAGCTTGCCCAAGGTCAACAATTGAGGTGACAGCGAAATGTAAAGAATTTGGAGAAATGTTTTTTTGTTTTTTTTTTTAACTTTGAAGATAGATAGATACAGGATTTTACCTAGCTTTTTTGTGATGTTAACAGTTATTCTTAGAGTGACTTTTTCCCCCCCTAAAAGGGGTCTTCTAGGATCCTAATAATTAAATATTCTTTAGGAGGAACTACATCAGGTAAGTTAAGTCATTTAGCTGAGTGTTTGAGTAAACATTTTATTCCTTTATGTTGGCATTACATGGAGAGGAGATGTTATAGCAAAAGTAGCAACTAGCTGGAGCACTCTGGAATAGCTGCCATCTGCCTTCAACTCACCTGTCCAGTCTGTCGAGTATCCCTCTACGGTAAGGCGGGAAGCCAGGGGCTGACATCTGACATCTGTTGCTTTCACCATCACTGATGGCCAAGGCTTTAGAAACAAATTAAAAAATAAAGATGAGCATAAAGAAGTATATAAGAGTTTAAGGCGTATGGGACTATTGCTTACAATGGGAGTTGGAGAGTGTGACCATAGGTCAATGAGAGCAAAAACTGAACAGCTAGTATTTTTCAGAACTGCAAAAACCTCTTTTGGGGAGGGAGTGAATGACTGCAGTAGAAAAGTTTGAGTCCCTTTTATGAAAGGTTTGCCCAATTACAAGAAAAATTGAAGTTAACTATCAACCTAATACAATGAAACTCTGAGGTTAAAGTATTCAGTGGCCATCCAGATAATCGTAAGAGAAAGTGAAAAATAATCTATTTTCAGAACTTTGTAACCTAATAGAAGACATAATTCGAAACATGTAAGCTACAAAGAATGTACTTGGATTATACTGCAGAGTGGGTGGCCGCATGAGTGACAGAAGGAATGGTGAAGGAAAGGTGGGCAGTAGGTTGTTTTCAAGGCAGTAAATATTCCTTTTACATTTCTTATACACTTGATAGGTCACATGGTTAACTACTGCTGTATAGATTTTGTTGTTGTTTTGAAATATTTTGAAAATAAAGCATCTTTTTAAAAATCAACTTACATAAATGTAGTAAGGCTTATGCTTTATGTTTTGTCACCTTTTTATAGTTTACAGAGGACATTTCCAAATAAATGTATATCAACCTGAGAAGTAACTTTGACCAGCATTACCAATACAGAGGTCAATATTTAGAGAGGTTGAATACCTTTCAGCTTTTCCAGGGTCATGTGTCATTATTCTTAGGACCTTCATCGCCACCCTTACATATGGTGGACACTCGAATGTTGGTTGAATTGGTCAGAATATAATAAAATAATAAAGGTGAGAGCCAGAATTTGACTGCAGTTCTTCAATTTCAAGTCTAATAATGAGTTTAGACAAACCAGAGCGACTTGTAAGTTTGTAAGGATTAGATATCATCAGGTACTAGAAAAAGATAAAGGCAGATAAGATGAAATAACTTACAAATTCATGAACATTTTATAACATGTTTAATAATCTGAACTATAAATAGCATCTTATGCTAAAGCCAAATAAATTGCATATAGAGTGGAAAAGACACTTGAAACCAAAAGCCAAATAAATTGCATATAGAGTGGAAAAGACACTTGAAACCACAGCCCTCGGAAATTCAGTGGTTTATTTTTATGAAAGTAAACAGACGACATGCAGTGGCCTCCATAAAGAAGAATAGCATTCTCTGCGTTCACAGAAAGGAGGCGGCCAGGTGTGGTGGCTCACACCCATAATCCTAGCACTTTGGGAGGCTGAGGCAGGCGGATTGCCTGAGCTCAGGAGTTCAAGACCAGCCTGGGCAACACAGTGAAACCCCATCTCTACTAAAATACAAAAAATTAGCCGGGCATGGTGTCATGTGCCTGTAATCCCAGATACTCAGGAGGCTGAGACAGGAGAATCACTTGAACCTGGAAGGCAGAGGTTGCAGTGAGCCAAGATCATGCCACTGCACTCCAGTCTGGGTGACAGAGCAAGACTCCATCTCAAAAAAAAAAGAGGAGGAGGAGTGTGAATCAGTGGAAGTCAGAGTCCTAAGGACTAGTCTCTCCATCATGCCAACTACAGAACTGATTTTGCTCTTCTGAATCTCACTTTTCTCATCTGTGAAATCAGATGGTCTTTCCTCTTTAAGGAGGAAGGAAACATGAAATTCTACAACCTCAGTTACTACAGAAATAAGGGTAGATATTCTCCCTTTCTCCTTTTTGTTTTGTGAAAGACTATGAGTAAGAGAAAGGTTTTAATTTGAATATTTTGAGACTCATGGTATACATTTTAAGTATTCTAAGTAGTTGACAGAGATCTTTAAAGTTCTTCAATGAGCATCAAGTTACAGTTGCTTTCTTTGGCAGCAAGGGGAAATGTGAAATAAAGTGCTCACATAAACCTCTGTGCTCATGGACTATTGAAAATGTGTTATGAAAAAATCTAACATACTGAAAGCAAACAAAAAGTCTCTGTCATATTAAAATAAACAGTTTAACCATCAGCAACCCATTTCTAAAGACATGACCTGTAGTACCTAAAAGACTGTGTGAAAAACAGTCTTCGATTTGAATGTTTATAACTCTTATCTTACTAGCAGGGACTTATAAACAAATTCAGGTGTCATGTTAAACATCTTGTGTGTGTTCCAGCATTGACTTTCATCTTAGGCTTGCAGGAGGATTGATGTTCTTATCTCCAGGATCTCTTTATTTACTGGAATATCAAGGCTCTTAGAGGAGAATGCCTTTATCTTCTGTGGTAAAAGGGATTCTTAACAAGCTTTTTTGGTGGAAAACAATGATAAGTAAGCCCTATTCATGAAACTGTATACCTCTCATTTTGAAATGAATAATTGCACGTACAGACTTATAAGAATAATGACACTTGTAGTGACTGCTATTTTTAATGTCTTTTTCAAAGTGCTCTTCTAAAACATTCTTCTTTGACATTTCTGATTCTTTAACCCAGCAAGTTTTATGTATTTTTCTATTTCTGAGAAATAGAAATAGTAAGTAATACTGAGTAAGAATTTTCTAACAGATACCACTTTTTTTTTTTTTTTTTTTTTTTTTGAGACGGAGTCTCGCTCTGTTGCCCAGGCTGGAGTGCAGCAGTGCAATCTCTGCTCACTGCAAGCTCTGCCTCCGGGGTTCACGCCATTCTCCTGCCTCAGCCTTCCGAGTAGCTGGGACTACAGGTGCCTGCCACCACGCCCAGCTAATTTTTTTGTATTTTTAGTAGAGACGGGGTTTCACCGTGTTAGCCAGGATGGTCTCGATCTCCTGACCTTGTGATCTGCCCACCTCGGCCTCCCAAAGTGCTGGGATTATAGGCATGAGCCACCGCGCCCGGCCGAGACCACATTTTTTTTTAGACAGTCTCTTACTCTGTCACCCAAGCTAGAGTGCGCTGGCTCAATCACAGCTCACTGAAGCTTTGTCCTCCCTGGCAGTGGTGATCCTCTCACCTCAGCTTCCAGAGTAACTGGGACTACAGGTGAGCGACACCTCACATGACTTAATTTTTGTATTTTTTTGCAGAGATGAGGTTTTGTTATGTTGTCCAGGCTAGTCTCAAACTCCTGGGCTCAAGTGATTTACCCACCTCACACTCCCAAAGTGTTAGGATTACAGGCATGAGCCACCGCGCCTGGCTAAGACTGCATTTTTTTAAACCACAATAACCTAGTATGCTCTTAAGTCAAAAATTAACTTTTAGTTTTAGTGTTGCACTTCAAAGAATATAGTTATTTGTTTATTTTCTTTTTGGCCACGCTCTGAGTGGTACCTCATTTAATAGAAACAGGCTGCTTGGTCCACACATGCCTGAGCTGACACATTAGAATACTTGATAAATCTGGAGAACACATTGCCTGATAAGTTGAACCCAGTGAAGTTTTCATCACCTTATGAGAGACGGTGAGCAGAGCAGGTCAGAGCCACTGCTCAGAGCTGTCTGAATGTCGTTCCCTGAGTCTAAAGAAAAGAGTGGCCTCTTTCATTTAGACAGGGCTTGCCCTCAAATCGTAAATGCATTTGACAGCCAGGAAGCCATTTTCACTGCCTCACTTAAATGGTCACACTGCAAATGATCCCACCACATCACAATAGCATAGGTCCCAAGTAAGGCCTTATATCCAACAGGTGTACAGATTAGGTGGTCACTACCTGGCTTCTTCTCTCTCATAAATACTGCATCTCCCGACTTGCTCCTCACAATGGACCAATTTAATGTGATTAAAGCTTCTGGAGTTTCCTAGATCCCAGCTCTAACTTCCAGTTTAGCTATTCCCTGCACCAACTCTCTGCAAAGAGAATCAATAGCAAAGCAAAGAGGGATAAGAAGTGAGGAGTAGGAAGTAAGCTATTGAAAGTGAGAAAAAGAGGTTATTTCTCATTGAGCACATGTAAAACACTACTGATGTCTTTGTCTTCTCACTGAAAAATTATACATTTTGTTTTTATTAAGCATGTTACAGTATGGGTCATGTCCAAACATGATTTGAGATATAAATATTAACTTCTAAGCTCAGCATGGACATGGCTATCAAAAGCAGTGTTTCTCAAGTTTTGTGTGCCTGGGAATCACCTGCAGACATTATGAAAAGGCAGATTTAGATTTAGCAGATCTGGAGTAGAGCCTGAATTTCTGGAGTAGAGCCTGAAGTTCTGAATTGCTAAAAAGATTCTAGGCTTTGCTGAGGCTGACCCTCTGCAGATTAGTTTATGAGGTATGTTGGATTTTGAACAGATTGTATGCTCTTAACCTGGGGTTCATGGAAGAACTTGTGGGTTTGGTAACTCACTTGAAATTAAATGGATATTTCTCTGTGGGTGTGCCTGTACATTTTTCTAGCAAGTGAGTTCATAGCATTCATTAGTGTCTCAAATTATTTATTATCTATAACAGGTTAAGAACCACTTGACCTGCTGTTTTGTCATCACTCTCAACGTAGCTCACCTGTGGAACATAAACCAATGTCTGTTTTTCTTTTGTTTGTTTTTCAAGATCAGTTCCAAAACCTTGTACTGAAACAACTTTTCTGAATCTGAGGCCAAAAGCTGAGTACTTGTGCTCTACTCAAATGAAACTCTGCAAAATTTATTCATTTTCATAGAAATACCTGAGGCTTTGTACATTTTTCAACATGTGATGAGGGAATTAGTTAAATTAGTATTTATAAATTTGTCCTTCTTCTGCAACGATATCTTATTTTTATTGCCTAAATGAAGATCAATAGAGCCACGGCTGTCCATGGTCTATTTTCTCCAAAAGATGAGCTCCTGTGGGGAAATGAGATGTGTTGTCCTTCGAAGGGGGTCATCCTAACCTGTCCTTAGCACCCCTCAAATGGTACACTGAAAAGCACTTCCTGCACAGACTTAATGACTGCACACACATTTCCCCAAACATGACTCATCATTTAATAAAAATTTCCCATTCAGCCAGTATCACCCCAGGTTGAACAGCATATGCAATCTGTAAAATAAAATAAATTTTAATTTTTTTTCTGGTGGTAGGGAGGGTAAGTGAACCCATGAATAGTGATAATGTTAAATCACAGAGAACGGGAGCTAATTAAAATAATTGTTTATTTGAGCAGTCAAGAAGTTCAATTGTATTCTATAATTTCCCAGAAGATATTATCATAAATCATTTATTGGGTATAAAAATGCTGTAAGTCAAAAGAGTATGTGTTTGAGGAGGCTGGAGAGTGCTAAAGAGGAGTTGAGAGAAAGGAGTGCAAAAACAAGAAAGATATTTGAAGACAGTTTTCACCCTTTGCATTATTCAAACTAAAGAAGCTCTAAAGCCAAGTACTATGTTATTCTTTCCCAAGACTTCAGACATTTTCACTTCCATGATACTGTGATGTTTATAGTTATACTGGCTCCCCATTTAAATTGGAAAAAGTCTAGCTGGGATCAACATAGAGAAGACAGCAGGAATATGCTGATTTACTCCTATTCTTTCTTCTACCTCTTTCATCACCCCCTGCCACCATCCCACACTATAACTGCTGTCTCTTCTCCTTCTCTCTCACTCTCACATACTCCTCTCCTCTAAGATTGTCTGGTCTGGTCTGTTTCACTCAGCTTTCTATCAAGGCCTACCTTGTAGAATTTTTTATTTTTGTCTAAGAAAGAACATATAATTTAAGCCTTACTTATCAGCTGAGTGGCTTTGAACAAGTCCTTTATCTTCTTTGAATTTTGATTTTCCTATCCCCAAGGCATGAGCAATAAGGTATGCTTTAAAAGGTCTATTTTAAAGAACAGATAAGAAAATGTAGGAAAAGGTGTTTTACTGTAGTTTATGTACCTGTAGGTGGGACAAAGGTTACCTGTTTTACCCTTTCTCTCTCTAGGTTTTAGTTTAGTTTATAAAAATAATAGAGACAAGGTACTGATAACCAGATGGGAATCAAGGATTGCAGAGAATCACAGCCTTTTGGAAAATGGTAGCAGTAGGTGGAAGACCTCTTCCTCCCTCCCTGACTACAAGAATATTCGACCTGCTAGCTGTAAACTGAAACAGACAGTAGAGAGGTGGCTGGGACTTCTGGAGTCAGGCCTTGCCTTGTTTGCTTAACAAATGCAATTCTTGTGAAGTTTAAGGATAGAGGGTGGAAGAGCCAAGATGGCCGAGTAGGAACAGCTCCGGTCTACAGCTCCCAGCGTGAGCGACGCAGAAGACGGGTGATTTCTGCATTTCCATCTGAGGTACCAGGTTCATCTCACTAGGGAGTGCCAGACAGTGGGCGCAGGTCAGTGGGTGCGCGCACCGTGCGCGAGCCGAAGCAGGGCGAGGCATTGCCTCACTTGGGAAGCGCAAGGGGTCAGGGAGTTCCCTTTCTGAGTCAAAGAAAGGGGTGATGGAAGGCACCTGGAAAATCGGGTCACTCCCACCCGAATACTGCGCTTTTCCGACGGGCTTAAAAAACGGCACACCATGAGAGTATATCCCGCACCTGCCTCGGAGGGTCCTACGCCCACGGAGTCTCGCTGATTGCTGGCACACGGCAGTCTGAGATCAAACTGCAAGGCGGCAGCGAGGCTGGGGGAGGGATGCCCGCCATTGCCCAGGCTTGCTTAGGTAAACAAAGCAGCCAGGAAGCTCGAACTGGGTGGAGCCCACCACAGTTCAAGGAGGCCTGCCTGCCTCTGTAGGCTCCACCTCTGGGGGCAGGGCACAGACAAACAAAAAGACAGCAGTAACCTCTGCAGACTTAAATGTCCCTGTCTGACAGCTTTGAAGAGAGCAGTGGTTCTCCCAGCACGCACTGGAGATCTGAGAACGGGCAGACTGCCTCCTCAAGGGGGTCCCTGACCCCTGACCCCCCAGCAGCCTAACTGGGAGGCACCCCCCAGCAGGAGCACACTGACACCTCACACGGCAGGGTATTCCAACAGACCTGCAGCTGAGGGTCCTATCTGTTAGAAGGAAAACTAACAAACAGAAAGGACATCCACACCAAAAACCCATCTGTACATCACCATCATCAAAGACCAAAAGTAGATAAAACCACAAAGATAGATGGGGAAAAAACAGAACAGAAAAACTGGAAACTCTAAAAAGCAGAGCGCCTCTCCTCCTCCAAAGGAACGCAGTTCCTCACCAGCAACGGAACAAAGCTGGACGGAGAATGACTTTGACGAGCTGAGAGAAGAAGGCTTCAGACGATCAAATTACTCTGAGCTATGGGAGGACATTCAAACCAAAGGCAAAGAAGTTGAAAACTTTGAAAAAAATTTAGAAGAATATATAACTAGAATAATCAATACAGAGAAGTGCTTAAAGGAGCTGATGGAGCTGAAAACCAAGGCTCGAGAACTACGTGAAGAATGCAGAAGCCTCAGGAGCCGATGTGATCAACTGGAAGAAAGGGTATCAGCAATGGAAGATGAAATGAATGAAATGAAGCGAGAAGGGAAGTTTAGAGAAAAAAGAATAAAAAGAAATGAGCAAAGCCTCCAAGAAATATGGGACTATGTGAAAAGACCAAATCTACATCTGATTGGTGTACCTGAAAGTGATGGGGAGAATGGAACCAAGTTGGAAAACACTCTGCAGGATATTATCCAGGAGAACTTCCCCAATCTAGCAAGGCAGGCCAACGTTCAGATTCAGGAAATACAGAGAACACCACAAAGATACTCCTTGAGAAGAGCAACTCCAAGACACATAATTGTCAGATTCACCAAAGTTGAAATGAAGGAAAAAATGTTAAGGGCAGCCAGAGAGAAAGGTCGGGTTACCCTCAAAGGGAAGACCATCAGACTAACAGCTGATCTCTCAGCAGAAACCCTACAAGCCAGAAGAGAGTGGGGGCCAATATTCAACATTCTTAAAGAAAAGAATTTTCAACCCAGAATTTCATATCCAGCCAAACTAAGTTTCATAAGTGAAGGAGAAATAAAATACTTTACAGACAAGCAAATGCTGAGAGATTTTTGTCACCGCCAGGCCTGCCCTAAAAGAGCTCCTGAAGGAAGCGCTAAACATGGAAAGGAACAACCGGTACCAGCTGCTGCAAAATTATGCCAAAATGTAAAGATCATCAAGACTAGGAAGAAACTGCATCAACTAACAAGCAAAATCACCAGCTAACATCATAATGACAGGATCAAATTCACACATAACAATATTAACTGTAAATGTGAATGGACTAAATGCTCCAATTAAAAGACACAGACTGGCAGATTGGATAAAGAGTCAAGAACCATCAGTGTGCTGTATTCAGGAAACCCATCTCAAGTGCAGAGACACACATAGGCTCAAAATAAAAGGATGGAGGAAGATCTACCAAGCAAATGGAAATCAAAAAAAGGCAGGGGTTGCAATCCTAGTCTCTGATAAAACAGACTTTAAACCAACAAAGATCAAAAGAGACAAGGCCATTACATAATGGTAAAGGGATCAATTCAACAAGAAGAGCTAACTATCCTAAATATATATGCACCCAATACAGGAGCACCCAGATTCATAAAGCAAGTCCTGAGTGACCTACAAAGAGACTTAGACTCCCACACATTAATAATGGGAGACTTTAACACCCCACTGTCAACATTAGACAGATCAACGAGACAGAAAGTCAACAAGGATACCCAGGAATTGAGCTCAGCTCTGCACCAAGTGGACCTAATAGACATCTATAGAACTCTCCACCCCAAATCAACAGAATATACATTTTTTTCAGCACCACACCACACCTATTCCAAAATTGACCACATACTTGGAAGTAAAGCTCTCCTCAGCAAATGTAAAAGAACAGAAATTATAACAAACTATCTCTCAGACCACAGTGCAATCAAACTAGAACTCAGGATTAAGAAACTCACTCACAACCGCTCAACTACATGGAAACTGAACAACCTGCTCCTGAATGACTATTGAGTACATAATGAAATGAAGGCAGAAATAAAGATGTTCTTTGAAACCAATGAGAACAAAGACACAACATACCAGAATCTCTGGGACACATTCAAAGCAGTGTGTAGAGGGAAATTTGTAGCACTAAATGCCCACAAGAGAGAGCAGGAAAGATCCAAAATTGACACCCTAACATCACCATTAAAAGAACTAGAAAAGCAAGAGCAAACACATTCAAAAGCTAGCAGAAGGCAAGAAATAACGAAAATCAGAGCAGAACTGAAGGAAATAGAGACACAAAAAACCCTTCAAAAAATTAATGAATCCAGGAGCTGGTTTTTTGAAAGGATCAACAAAATTGATAGACCGCTAGCATGACTAATAAAGAAAAAAAGAGAGAAGAATCAAATAGACACAATAAAAAATGATAAGGGGGATATCACCACCAATCCCACAGAAATACAAACTACCATCAGAGAATACTACAAACACCTCTGAGCAAATAAACTAGAAAATCTAGAAGAAATGGATAAATTCCTCGACACATACACTCTCCCAAGACTAAACCAGGAAGAAATTGAATCTCTGAATAGACCAATAACAGGATCTGAAATTGTGGCAATAATCAATAGCTTACCAACCAAAAAGAGTCCAGGACCAGATGGATTCACAGCCAAATTCTACCAGAGGTACAAGGAGGAACTGGTACCATTCCTTCTGAAACTATTCCAATCAATAGAAAAAGAGGGAATCCTCCCTAACTCATTTTATGAGGCCAGCATCATTCTGACACCAAAGCCAGGCAGAGACACAACAAAAAAAGAGAATTTTGGACGAATATCCTTGATGAACATTGATGCAAAAATCCTCAGTAAAATACTGGCAACACGAATCCAGCAGCACATCAAAAAGCTTATCCACCATGATCAAGTGGGCTGCATCCCTGGGATGCAAGGCTGGTTCAATATACGCTAATCAATAAATGTAATCCAGCATATAAACAGAGCCAATGACAAAAACCACATGATTATCTCAATAGATGCAGAAAAAGCCTTTGACAAAATTCAACAACCCTTCATGCTAAAAACTCTCAATAAATTAGGTATTGATGGGATGTATTTCAAAATAATAAGAGCTATCTATGACAAACCCACAGCCAATATCATACTGAATGGGCAAAAACTGGAAGCATTCCCTTTGAAAACTGGCACAAGACAGGGATGCCCTCTCTCACCACTCCTATTCAACATAGTGTTGGAAGTTCTGGCCAGGGCAATTGGGCAGGAGAAGGAAATAAAGGGTATTCAATTAGGAAAAGAGGAAGTCAAATTGTCCCTGTTTGCAGACAACATGATTGTATATCTAGAAAACCCCATCATCTCAGCCCAAAATCTCCTTAAGCTGATAAGCAACTTCAGCAAAGTCTCAGGTTACAAAATCAATGTACAAAAATCACAAGCATTCTTACACACCAACAACAGACAAACAGAGAGCCAAATCATGAGTGAACTCCCATTCACAATTGCTTCAAAGAGAATAAAATACCTAGGAATCCAACTTACAAGGGATGTGAAGGACCTCTTCAAGGAGAACTACAAACCACTGCTCAAGGAAATAAAAGAGGATAAAAACAAATGGAAGAACATTCCATGCTCATGGGTAGGAAGAATCAATATCATGAAAATGGCCATACTGCCCAAGGTAATTTACAGATTCAATGCCATCCCCACCAAGCTACCAATGCCTTTCTTCACAGAATTGGAAAAAACTACTTTAAAGTTCATATGGAACCAAAAAAGAGCCCGCATTGCCAAGTCAATCCTAAGCCAAAAGAACAAAGCTGGAGGCATCACACTACCTGACTTCAAACTATACTACAAGGCTACAGTAACCAAAACAGCATGGTACTGGTACCAAAACAGAGATATAGATCAATGGAACAGAACAGAGCCCTCAGAAATAATGCCGCATATCTACAACTATCTGATCTTTGACAAACCTGAGAAAAACAAGCAATGGGGAAAGGATTCCATATTTAATAAATGGTGCTGGGAAAACTGGCTAGCCATATGTAGAAAGCTGAAACTGGATCCCTTCCTTACACCTTATACAAAAATCAATTCAAGATGGATTAAAGACTTAAACGTTAGACCTAAAACCATAAAAACCCTAGAAGAAAACCTAGGCATTACCATTCAGGACATAGGCATGGGCAAGGACTTCATGTCTAAAACACCAAAAGCAATGGCAACAAAAGCCAAAATTGACAAATGGGATCTAATTAAACTAAAGAGCTTCTGCACAGCAAAAGAAACTACCATCAGAGTGAACATGCAACCTACAAAATGGGAGAAAATTTTCGCAACCTACTCATCTGACAAAGGGCTAATATCCAGAATCTACAATGAACTCAAACAAATTTACAAGAAAAAAACAAACAACCCTATCAAAAAGTGGGCAAAGGACATGAACAGACACTTCTCAAAAGAAGACATTTATGCAGCCAAAAAACACATGAAAAAATGCTCATCATCACTGGCCATCAGAGAAATGCAAATCAAAACCACAATGAGATACCATCTCACACCAGTTAGAATGGCAATCATTAAAAAGTCAGGAAACAACAGGTGCTGGAGAGGATGTGGAGAAATAGGAACACTTTTACACTATTGGTGGGACTGTAAAGAAGTTCAACCATTGTGGAAGTCAGTGTGGTGATTCCTCAGGGATCTAGAACTAGAAATACCATTTGACCCAGCCATCCCATTACTGGGTATATACCCAAAGGACTATAAATCATGCTGCTATAAAGACACATGCACACGTATGTTTATTGCGGCATTATTCACAATAGCAAAGACTTGGAACCAACCCAAATGTCCAACAATGATAGACTGGATTAAGAAAATGTGGCACATATACACCATGGAATACTATGCAGCCATAAAAAATGATAAGTTCATGTCGTTTGTAGGAACTTGGATGAAATTGGAAATCATCATTCTCAGTAAACTATCGCAAGAACAAAAAACCAAACACCGCATATTCTCACTCATAGGTGGGAATTGAACAATGAGAACCCATGGACACAGGAAGGGGAACATCACACTCTGGGGACTGTTGTGGGGTGGGGGGAGGCGGGAGGAATAGCATTGGGAGATATACCTAATGCTAGATGACGAGTTAGTGGGTGCAGCACACCAGCATGGCACATGTATACATATGTAACTAACCTGCACAATGTGCACATGTACCCTAAAACTTAAAGTATAATAATAATAATAAAAGGATAGAGGGTCTTCAATGTCAATGCCCAGTGTCAAGCCCAAGCAGGTTTAAAAACTTGAGTAGTGACCATTAGTACCTTAACCCTCTCGTCTCATTTTTCACAGACAGGTGGCCCAATGAAAGCCACGTTACTTGTGACTCAGAGTAGCCCTTTCTTACAATGGGAGGAGGAGAAAGGAGCAGAGAGGGGAGCAGGGCACCTCATCAGCATGTCCCCAGTGGGCAAATAGGCTGTTTCCCTTATTTTTGAGGAGAAATAAGAAGGTTGGGAGAAGAACACATTGTTTCTCTCCCCAGAAGTGGCATTTAGAGATGTTTATCACCCTTAAAGTACAATTCACATGGTAGACTAAAATGCCTTAAGATTGTTGCAAAATTTATAGTTTGAAATTCGATCACTTATGAGGGATGCCTGAGGCTATTGTGTCTGAGTAAATGCGGCTACTCTCTTTTTGTTCAATATTTGTTGAAGATAAAAAGGTAGAGTATTACACAAAGTTTCCCATACATATCTTTTATTTCTCCCATGCCCCCAAAAGCTCCTTGCCTATCAGAAGTGTAAATGATTATGTGACACTTCTATATCCGCCCCCAGATAACCCGAGCACAGGCTAGTTACTTAATAATAAGTATATGTAAGAATAATATTCTGGTTCACAGGGAAACTAGACTGAGAGAGTCCATTTCATTTTGTCTGGCATCACAGAATGGATCAGAGACAAAGCAGAGATAAGAACCCAGGCTTCTTCAAAGCCACCCTTTTTAACTTTGTTCTTAAGGGTAAAGGAATGGAAAATGAAGTAGGAAATAGGAAAAAGTGGGGAAGATGTGAGTTAATAGTGAAATCCAAACCATGCTATGCATTGGCCTCTGATCTGACCCCGGTGAGCCTTTTCAGAGCATTCCGGCTGCAGCCTAATGTTTCTCACCCCAAAAAATTATTTTACATGGGAAAACCTTCTGCAGAGAGATGCTAGCAGGAGTCTGCACCTGGCAGTCCTATATTATGTACCTAATGAGTAAATGAAATGTTTAATAACTGTACTGTGAAAATGAAGCTTAAAACAGTAAATTCCTGCTGAGGCTGCTCTTCTGCACCTGAGGCACACTGCTAGCCCATCTCAGAACTCCAGCCCATTTTTATTTTTTCCTCTTAGTGGGTCCTGCTGAGGAGATAACACTAAAACCAAAGCGATGCTCAATTAATTAGTTGTATATCAGTGTAAGAACATTTACTTAGCACATCAACAGCCAGCGTTCCACCAAAGGGTCGCCTGAAACTTCTCCAACATGCACCCTGGATAGGGGAAATTCTGCAGTGGCTTCAGACTGAACATTCGTAAATTTAAATTTGTCAATTAGCCATGGATCATTTAACCTCAGAAACGTAATACCACTTATTTTTAGTTAGAGTATCTGTTTGAAATACAAAAGCAGTAAAACCTTAATTGTTGGTATAGCTTTTCACTAATAATTTTAAGAAAAAAATGACAGAACATTTATTTTTTACAAAGCACTAGTTTAAAACTAAATTATTGCAATTTGAGTTAAGCTTTAACTGGCTGGAGATTCCTTCAGATTCAATGCATCAAGTAATTCTTCCTAAGTCTTAAGGAGAGGCAAGAAATCCAAATGTAAAGTTAAGTACAGGTAGAATAGCTATATTATCCTTGTGTAATTTTCATAGCTAATAACTTAAAAATTAAATTTCTTACATTTATAGACATACAGACCCCAAAATCCAAAGAAATTAGACTATTGAGCCAAGGTCACAAAACTAGGTCCTAGGCTAAAATGCTTCCTCAGTATCTGGAATATTTATTTGAGCACTCATTAAATACTTGGAATTTGTTGTATAGATCACACACAGTTTACCATCATTGAAAATAATAATATAGATCAGCTTAGACTTCAGAGTGGGAAACCTTTCATCTTTCAAGGCCTATTTGCAAAATGAAAGGTGATTTTTCCAACTTCTCAGAGCCCCAGTACTGATCCTCTTCTCACTAGCTCCCACCCAGCATGGAGCACCTCCTTCTCCCAAAATGAAGTGTTTTGTTTTTTTTTTTCTTAACCACATTTTGAAAATCACTTTTCATATTTGGGAGAGATCCCAGAGGACGCTGACTCCAAAATTGAGATTATATTCACAGCTAGGAGCCGTGGAAGAGATTCTTTTCATTTTCATTTTTCCTTTGACATATGTTTCTGATAGAGCTCATAGAAGTTTTATGAAAAGCGTTCATGTTTAGGCCAATTGTCAATGTTAAGTGTTGTTCTCCAAAGTGAATAAATAAATATGAAGCTTTCCCTGTAGCTACAATCTAGATCTACCAACATAGAAAAAGTCATCAAAAATTCTATCATTTCTTAACATTAAAGAACAGCACTTTGATATCTCAAAGTAATATGTTTTCAGTTTGTTTTTGTGTTTTTTCCTAATTGCCATAATTTCCATTAGTTCTTGGGTAGGATGGTGGCTCTCTTCTAGTGAGTCAAAACACTGCCAGGGACACCAAAGGCTCTCATGCCTCAAGGCAGTCCATTATCAAGAAGGAGTCACCAAGAATGGGTGAGGCCAGGGATGCATAAACAAAGTGGGCTTTAAACCTGGCTTCTGAAAGCAGTGTAGAAAAAAGCCAGTTAGTCTCCCAGGAAGTGTGGCAATGCCCCATTTCAATGTCAAAGTCTTTGAAATCTAGGAAAGCTTCATGTGGAGGAACAGATCGGGGTTAGGACAAATAGTCACCCGACAGTAGCAGTCAGTCCATCAGCAGATGAGAGGCCGCAATATGGTGTCCAGTATCCTGTTTGGATTGGACCATGCTCCAGGCCTCACTCACTAATCCACATGCCTGACGACTACATTGCCTTCTCATTTGAACATAGTCCATACCAGCAGACTGATTATTTTACATAAAAATGTTCATTTGGTTTAAATGGTGTAGAAGATGGATTGAGAATTTAGACACATGGGAAGGTGACTGATCAGGTCTCAGGCACAAGGCAAAAGATTAAAGGCATGTCTCATAGCCCCATGAAAGAACAGAGATGCAGACCAGAAAATCAAGAAAGAAGCCATTTATGCTTGGTGAGCTACAAGCACTTAAGGAAAAAGCACTGCTTGGTGAGCTTGTAGGGACCCAGATTTCACCAGTGCACAAGCTTGAAATATTGAACACTGAATCTACACACAAAAAAATACAAACATCATGTAGGGATGGAGTTATGCCCAACCAGGAACATGGTGTCTGCCTTCCGACAAAGGATGTTTTCATGGAAATCTTGGTTTTGAAACATTAATTTCCTTAACTAAAGGGCAATTTTGAGACCACAGTTGCCTAATTAGTTGTTAATAAATCTCTCCTGGGAAATTTCCCTCATACTCTTTCCTTTAATTGCCCTTTCAAGGAAAGGAAAGAAAAATATTTAAGTCCATAGAGTGTCCCAGTCAAATCCTGCTGACAATGAACTCTGGGAGGCTGTTTAAATTCTTTGCCTCTACTAGAGTTTTATTGAAATTAATTCTACCTTCCTCTCCAGGGACCTCAGTATTCTCTTCAACAAAATAAAAGGAAGGTCATTCGATGAGCTCCAAGAGCCCTCGTGGTTCCGGCATTCTAAATTTCTGTGATTCTATGAATATTACTTGAGAAAAGGCAGTCATCTGAGGTTTAAACACTCTGTGCGGTCTTTGAGCTGAGACAATGTCTTCGATTCCTTTTGTGAGGCTCACCATGTCTTGTACATTTGTTCAACACTCACTACATTTTGAATGTATAACTGTTGCCTGGGCACTAGAGAAAATCAATTATTATAAGGAACTTTCTAATGAGTTTGAGGGATGGTACTCTTTAGGCATGTCCATGCCCTATTGTAATAATAGGAGTGTGGTTGATGCAGTATGATACACATAGTGCAATACACCTAAGTGTTTGGAATTCTGGGAAGAAAATACACCATAAGAATGTATTTCCATCGTGATAACCATAGGCTATGCCTAGGAATTCATTTCTCTGCATGTAAAACTGACAAAAAAATTGTGATGAAGTACATGTTATGGAATTATATACAGCAGTCTGGTATATTCTAAAAGAATCTTTACTTTTACGTTTCTCAGAACAGGCACTGGCCCTACTTGAATTTCCTACATAGTAAGCTATGCCTATACCTTTCACTTTTTATTGTAGATACCTATGTTAGAGTGAATTGATTTTCAGAATGTGTTAAACATGCATTGCATGTGTTTGGTTACATATTAAATTGTAAATTTTCAGAAGTAGCTGAGTTTCTTAAACATGCTTTTAAAATGAAAAATTTTA
This sequence comes from Pan troglodytes, assembly GCF_028858775.2. Taxonomy (NCBI): domain Eukaryota; kingdom Metazoa; phylum Chordata; class Mammalia; order Primates; family Hominidae; genus Pan; species Pan troglodytes. Next base: position 63,580,881 of record NC_072415.2, read on the forward strand.
AATAAAATAAATAGGTTTTATGATCAAGGGAGTCTAGGTCAAAAATAAGTAAAAGATGTGTGAAAAAATATATAGAGACAAATGTTCATTTTTAAAATGCAGCTGCTGTGTTAAACATAGGAAGGGATAAGAGCTAGCTTCTGGAAGGTGCTAAGAGGAACAGCTTTTGTGACAATAAAACTATTATAAATTCAGGTTTAATCAGAACATTGCAAGCATTCTTGAAGGGCATACAAACAAAATTCAGGCAACACAATTCAAAATACGTGGTTGGTAGATACCTTCTCAAGGTTTATGCCTCTTTTTAAAGCTTTTAAACTTTGTGAATTCCTTTTTAAACTTTATGCCTTCACTTAAATAATAACCTAAAATATCAACATGAATTTCACATGCTGGGTTATCTGTACCTGCCAAGGTTTTTAGTGGCTGCCTTCCTATTTGGGTTTACAATTAAGATGGCACCAGGAACACCGTGGTTATAGTCAGAAGTTTGAAAAAAAAAATGGTGTTTGAGTAGAGGTAAACCATTCACATCCAGTGAAGACCACCTGACATTACAGTCCCTGTATGAATGAGGTCTTGGCTATTGTTGAGTTAGAAAATCTTCACAGAATTAGAAAAAACTACTTTGAATTTCATGTGGAACCAAAAAAGGGCCCCTATAGCCAAGACAGTCCTAAGCAAAAAGAACAAAGCTGAAAGCATCATGCTACCTGACTGCAAACTATACTACAACGCTACAGTAACCAAATCAGCATGGTACTGGTACCAAAACAGAGATATAAACCAGTGGAACAGAACAGAGGTCTCAGAAACATCACCACACACCTACAACCATCTGATCTTTGACAAACCTGACAAAAAGCACTGGGGAAAGGATTCCCTATTTAATAAACGATGTTGGGAAAACTGGCTAGCCATATGCAGAAAACTGAAACCTGACCCCTCCTTACACCTTATACAAAAATTAACTCAAGATGGATTAAAGACTTAAATGTAAGACCTAAAACCATACAAACCCTGGAAGAAAACCTAGGCAATACCATTCAGGACATAGGCATGGGCAAAGACTTCATGATTAAATCACCAAAAGCAATGGCAATGAAAGCCAAAATTGACAAATGGGATCAAATTAAACTAAAGGGCTTCTTCATAGCAAAAGAAACTATCATCAGAGTGAACAGGCAACCTACAGAATGGGAGAAATTTTTTGCAGTCTATCCATCTGACAAAGGGCTAATATCCAAAATCTACAAAGAACTTAAACAAATTTACATGAAGAAAATACACAACCCCTTCAAAAAGTGGGCAAAAGATATGAACAGGCACTTCTCAAAAGAAGACATTTATGCAGCCAACAAACATGAAAAAAGGCTCATCATCACTGGTCATTAGAGAAATGCGAATCAAAATCACCATGAGATACCATCTCACACCAGTTAGAATGGCAATCATTAAAAAGTCAGGAAACAACAGATGCTGGAGAGGATGTGGAGAAATAGGAACACTTTTACACTGTTGGTGGGAGTGTAAATTAGTTCAGCCATTGTGGAAGACAGTATGGTGATTCTTCAAGGATCTAGAATTAGAAATGCCATTTGACCCAGCAATCCTATTACTGGATTCAAAGGATTATAAATCATTCTACTATAAAGACACAAGCACACGTATGTTTACTGTAGCACTATTCACAATAGCAGAGACTTGGAACCAACCCAAATGCCCATCAATGACAGACTGGATAAAGAAAATGTGGCACATATATACCATGGAATACAATGCAGCCATAAAAAAGGATGAGTTCATGTCCTTTGCAGGGACATGGATGAAGCTGGAAACCATCATTCTCAGCAAACTAACACAAGAACAGAAAACCAAACACCGCATGTTCTCACACATAAGTGGGAGTTGAACAATGAGAACACATGGACACAGGGAGGAGAACATCACACACTGGGCCTGTTGGGGGGCAGGGGGCTGGGGGAGGGATAGCATTAGGACAACTAATGTAGATGACAGGTTGATGGGTGCAGCAAACCACCATGGCACATGTATACCTATGTAACAAACCTGTACATTCTGCACATGTACTCCAGAACTTAAAGTATAAGAAAAAAAGAAGGGGGAGGCAGGAGAAAAGTATTAAATTTATATTAATAAAAAAAGAAATAGTAAAATTATGATTATCAGAGGCTGTGAGGTGAGAGGATTGAGGAGATGTTGGTCAAATGGTACAAAATTTCAGTTAGGAGGAATAAGTTCAAGAGATCCATTGTATATTGTGGCGATTAGAGTTAATAACTATATATTGTATACTTAAAAATTGCTAAGGATTGATTGAAAGTGTTCTCAACACAAAACATAAGTATGTGAAGTAATACATATGTTAAATAGCTTGATTTAGCCATTCTATAATGTATATACATGTATCAAAACATTATGTTTTACACCATAAATATATACTGTTTTTCCTTGTTGATTAAAAATAAAGAAAACAAGTTGTTGAATAAATGAAAAAAAAAAGAAGGAAAATGTTCATAATGAAAACTGGGCATGAATGACAAACCCAAAATGATTGCAATATAGCAACAGTATCAAATTCATATGGCAATTTTGTTTTAGCCCAACAATCTCATTTATCATATTAAATTAATTATTATAATCCAAATTGTACTATTTTCACAGGGTCTTTCTGTTTAACTTTAAATGTGTTTTTGTTTTATAGCATAGGATAAGAACTATAAGGTATGATGCTTATAGCAAGTTTTATATTTGTATATATTTTAAAAATATTGGAATACAGTATTTTAAGTAAATGCTGGAGTTGATTAAAGTCTTACTTTTCCCTTTAAATTCCAAGTCAGTTATGAGAAACAATGATAAAAAATGAGCTTTTATCCCCAGATTTATAGTCCTTGAACTAGATTTCATGTTCATTTATATTGCTTCCTCAAAAAACCCATGTAAATTGGATGGGCTAGGTCAACAAGCTAGTGATCATCCTTCATTTGCTCCATGGAGTTAGACAGATGTTGGTGCAAAACTCTTACACTGCCTGCCCATTCCTAAATGTGCGAATTTAGGCAAGTTACTTATTTTGTCTTTATTTTGGCACCCCCATGTGTGAACTGAGAATAAGAATACTTAGCAGGATTGTTTTGAAAAATAGTAAGATATAATATTATAATAAGATGATTAATATTAAAAATAGCCCTCATTGGATAACTATTATTGGCACCAACTCCCAGGCAACTTTTCACAGCATGAATAGTTAGCCCTCTTTGAACAAGTTACTAAGTATCAGCCACTTTAAATACATAATCTCATTTAATCCTAACAAATTACTAGTATCATTCCTATTTTGCAGATGAAAAACAGGCCAAGACAGGTTCAGTTGACAAGAAATTGCACAGATCTGAATGCAGACTGGACTTACTGTGAATCCCAAATTTTCCCTCACCATGTTATTTTGTCCAAAATGAAACTAAAATGCTTGGCATAGATCTAGACTTTTGTAGGCACTCAGTAAATATTATTTCCACTCTGAAGAAAACGATTCATGTTTCATTTCGCTTCTCATCAGAGGTACCACGAACAGAATATCACCCTTTTATGATAAATCACTCAAATTGCAGACTTTTGATCCCTAAAGTTCAAGAGTGAAAAGGTATAAATATGAAGAAATTTCATGTTAGGTCACGGGATGGGAAAAGATGCTTATGTCAGGATTTACCATTTCTAGTGACCAGCACCTAGCAGATTGCTGGTTTATTAGATTTATTTATTATTTTCATTGTTTCCTTCAGATGACTCCTATTTATCTGATTATAGAGTAACCTCTGAGCTTTATTAGCTAGAATTTTATTTTCCAAAGTGTAGTCCAACTTTTTCTTGGCAAAATATAGGACCCCATTAGAACCATTAGGACTAAAATGTCATCTCTCGTGATAGAAGAGAACTGAGGCCACTGTCTTTTCATGGCTTTCTCTAATACCTTTTCTGCTGAACTCTTGGTTACAATGCTAAGAATGACATAACCCCTTAGTTATGTGAGGTGTACTAGCTGATTCAATAAGCCTTTATGAAAGTTTTATTTTCAGCTATAAGGTCAAGGTTGTATTAGTGCTACAAGCTAAGCAGAATTTATAAGGCAAATTTCAGTTTCCTCCAAAAAGGCAGCCCTTATGTATAGGAGACAGAAATATCATCTATTTGATACTCAGCAGTGCCTCTTATGATTTTCATGAGCAGCAGAATGTCTTTTATTGACAAAAGCCATACAAAAAAAAACCAGAATTACATCTTTTTTGTTCCAAAATAGAATTAAAAATGATAGTCTATCAAATTAGCCATGATGGATTTTATTTTATTCTAACGTCTTATGCTCATTTGTAGACCAGAGCAACCATCTCTTCTAACTCTGCAAATCTTCCTTGGTTCTGCTATGCAACTTAGGGCTTATTTAGGTGGTTTAGCACAGGGCTTTCTGGCCCTAAGCCGAGACTGGCACCAAATAAGCTTGCCTGACACTTTATAGGGTGTGATGAACAGTCCAGAGCTCCCAGGCAACTTTCCACAGCATGATTTGGAATCTACTTGCAATTACATATGGCTAGTGGAGCTGCATCTGGAGAAGCCTAATCAGAATTTGTCTTCCATTTAGTAGAAATAAAACGAGCCCACTCATTGTGTCAGAATTCATCTTTACACTACAGAATGAGCAATAACCTAAAATCAATGCCAATCTCCTGGATATGGTGTATATACTTGAGAAAGTGTTCTGCAGAATGTTTTCTACATTACTTTCATCACTGTGTTTTCTATTTCAGGGCCCACTCTTCCTAAGACCCATGTGAAAACAGCCTCCCTTGGGTTGGCTGGAAAAGCAAGATCCCCTTTGCTTCCTGTGTCTGTGCCAACAGCCCCTGAAGTGTCTGAGGAGAGCCACAAACCAACAGAGGATTCAGCCAATGTAAGGGCATCTTTAAAATTCATGCTTCATCAAGGGACAGATTGACTGGCGCTGTGTAATAGCATCTAAACCAATGAGTACTGTCCATTCACCCCAGGCCATTGTTGTTCTTATTGTTGTTTGTTCTTCTGTTTTCCTGCACTTAAATATGAAGAGGAAATAAAAGCTATGAAAAAAAAATTATGTCAGAGACTTAGTTATGTAAAAAAGTTGATTCTTAAGGACAGTCTTAGAAATATGACCAGATAGCTACAGAACGTGTGGTTTTACACCCGTATATGTACATAATATATACATATACACATGATATACACATGGATACGTGTGTGTGTGTGTGTGTGTGTGTTTCTTTTCAATAGGAAGAAATACCTTGGCATTCTTGGAAATAAATAAGACTATATAACTCTTCTTCTTCCTTTTTTTTATTTTAAGAGACAGGGTCTTGCTGTGTTGCCCAGGCTGGAGTGTAGTGGCTATTCACAGGCACAATCATAGTGCACTACAGCCCTGAACTTCTTAGCTCAAGCAGTTCTCCTGCCTCAATTTCCCAAGTAGCTAAGACTATAGGTGCACATTACTACACCAACTTATACAGTTATTCTCTAAAATTAAAAAAATATAGTGACAAAAAGCTATATTATGAGGGCTTTTTGAAGTTATTATATATGTTACTTCTGAAATCATAAAATACCAGAAATATAGATTTGTGAAGGAGAAAATATAAAATAAAAAATTGAAGGAGTTTAAGTAATACAAAAAGGAAATGACATAATTAGAAAATAAGAAGGGAAAGTTTATTTAAAGACAGAAAAAGTTTTACTAAGGAAATAAGCTAAAAAGGGTTCCAGTTAGAAAACTCAGAAGGAACATCAATGGAGAAGGGGAAAAAATCAGAATTTTAAGAAAAAAGAAACATTTATCCCGAAAATGCACTGTAAAGGAGATTCAAAAAGACATTGCCTAAAGGCAGCTATTTATAGTACACTTTAGTTGTTTCTGAATATAATTCAAGAGAAAACATTTAAAAGAAGCCTAAGGAATTAACATATCAGACATCTTGAAAAATCAGGGCACTAGAAGAGAAAAAAGATGAAAAGAGCAGATTAAAATTCTATTTTGTTATTACATTTGGATCTTTTTTAAGCATAAATTATGAAATGAGAATAATCTGCCACCCTTCCAACTATCTTGTTTTCTTCATGCATAAATGAAGTCTTCTGCAAAATTTGCAAATAATGTATTGAAAAATAAATTTATAACAATATCAAGGAATAAGTAGGTCACATTTAATCAGTCCTCTGTAAGCAATGCAACTACCAGGTCTTTTATAAAAATTATACTTTCTTTTGATATCTGGTTGTTGTTAAAAACAAAGAATCATTTCATTTGAATGAAGAATAATACATTTTTCTTGACTTAATTTTTTTTCAATACTACAAACAATAAAATATTTTAACGACATAGAGATCAGGGAAGCTGAGTATGTGAGTGTGTCTGTAAATGTTTTGGCAGATGAGTGTTATCTACTTAACATACTTTTCAAAGATTCAAATTTATAAGACTCTAATGCACTTTTGTGCGTTAGAATATAGCTGTTTACGTCAATATCTGTTTAGGATCAAGGTTTGTGGCCACATCTCAAATAAAATCAAACTTCTAAGTTTACATGAAGTATCTCATCTCATAAAGAATCATGTCAGGTAGGCCTATTTTTACATTAAAGGTTGACTCTAAAGAATGGCAGCCAAATTAAAATATTAAATTTTATTAATATTAAAAGCAGTAAGAAACACATATTTAAGGAAATAAACAGGACAAATAGTGTAGACCAGCATTTGCCTATGAAAACATAATGTGTAATTTTAAATTGACTAGAAGCTACATTAAAAGATGTAAAAATAAATAGGTGAAGTTAATACCTTTTATCTAACCCAATATTTCCAAAATATTATCATCTCAACATGCAATAAATATTTAAAATTGTCAATAATGTATTTTACTTTTTTTGTACTGTTCCAAAACTGGTACGTACTTTTTCATGTAAAACACATTTCAGGTGAGACTAGGCACATTTTAAGAATATAATAGTTATATGTGGCTAGTGGTTGCCGTATTATACAATGAAATCTAGACAGTTTGAGAACGACAACCAGACAATGAAAACAACATTTTGGAAATGAGTTGCCTAGTAATCCCCTCACTTCAACTTCTCTCTCTCTTTCTCTCTCTCTCTCTCTCTCTCTCACACACACACACACACACACACATATTGTATGTATATAAACAGGCTTTTAGCCAAATTGGAAACTTTTCAGTCCTCTATTAAGCCCTGAAGATTGGGTAGTGTATGCCCAAATCGTTCACTGACATGCTGAGATTTCTATAGGAAGCTCATACATTAATACCATACATTTTGAGCTGTTTTTTCAGTGGCTGGAGTAGCTTTGTGCCTACCTCCCACCCATGCAATTTCTATCAATGCTCTCTTGAGATCAAGGGTACTTATTTGGCAAGATTAGATATACATCTCTGATCATAGTGGTAAGGAATGTGTCTTGGCCTATGCAGAGCTAGAAATCATGGCTCAGGCCTCATTGGTTCAATCATTTAAGTAATGGAATGCGCTAGCCAAGAATAATAAGTAGAACATCTGTATAAGTCAACTAATATGTTCAAGAAAGGAAAAAAAGAAAACTAACATTTATTGAACACTTACCACTGGGCAGCCCTGACTTGTTGAATCCTCCTAACTCCTCAAAAGACAAACTTGTTATTCTCATTTCACAAATAAGAAGACTAACTCAAATAAAATGTGCAAGTATATAAAAGGACTGGGATTCAAATCAGTTTCACATCTTATTTCCCCATCTGGCTAACTATCAAAACTACCTGGGAATTTTTCTTTTAATTAGGATGTCTAGGTTCTTCCCATACCTTCTGAAACAGAATTCCTAAGCCTAGCGACCTGGTATTTGTGATAACTAGTAATTCTATTACTTACTGACATGATAATAGTGACTTATAGTGAGTGAGTTTACAGAGTGAATTAGTGACAGTTCACTAGGCATTCTGGAGTTCAACCTCTTCTTTTATCCACCATTCAAATTGTCCCAAAAAGGATTGACTGTGGTTTGGGGCATGAATATTGTTTCCACACACAAACTAAAGTCATAATCTCCAGACGTTTCATTGGCCAAGGCAAAGCCCGCTGAGTTCTCACATACAAAAAAAAAATGTATCTATGTCATGATACAGAGAAAAAATATTCTGTTCATATCTTGGTTAACCTAGTAAGAGGAACAGGAGCTAATGTATTGAATATCTACCATATGCCACACCCTATCATGGGTACTAAACATGTTACAGGAGGCTCAGAATAGCCTATGAAATAGATGTCATTATCATTTTATAGATGAAGAAAATTACGTATCAGAGAGGTGCACTCACTTGTCTAAGACCACACAGCTAATAATTGGGAGAACTTGATTTGAAACCCAATCTTTTTGACTCTGAAACATCTTCCTTGTCACAGGTGGAGATGGAGTGGGTGAAACAATATGCAATCTCTTATTATCCCCTCTTTTATTACCAGCATCTTCATTCAGTGAGTATATTCCAAGGACAGCCCTGGCTGTGGTCTCCTAGGTCAGACTTGGGAATACATAGCGCCCCAACTAGCTGTGGCCCCGGCCTTCATAAAAGAAATGGATCAATATTTGTTACTAACTCTTGGCTCTCATTCTCTTTATAGGTGTATGAACAGGATGATCTGAGTGAACAAATGGCAAGTTTGGAAGGACTCATGAAGCAGCTTAATGCCATCACAGGCTCAGCCTTTTAACATGTATTTCTGAATGGATGAGGTGAATTTTCCGGGAACTTTGCAGCATACCAATTACCCATAAACAGCACATCTGTGTCCAAGAACTCTAACCAGTGTACAGGTCACCCATCAGGACCACTCAGTTAAGGAAGATCCTGAAGCAGTTCAGAAGGAATAAGCATTCCTTCTTTCATAGGCATCAGGAATTGTCAAATGATGATTATGAGTTCCCTAAACAAAAGCAAAGATGCATTTTCACTGCAATGTCAAAGTTTAAGCTGCTAGAATAGTCCTGGGCCTTTGTCACTGCAGTGACCACACTGTCATAACTAATGCCTATGTTTTCCTTTGTCAAGGCCTGTTGTTTAATGTGTAGGTCTAGTCTTACAAAATGCAAGTGCATTATTTAAGCCTGTACCATGCCATGGCAAACCAGTGCAAGCTCACTATTTTGTTTTCAACTTTAACATACAAGGCACCCATGGGAATCTCTCATGCCATAGCACCAAAGGATTGGATGTTTTCCTTACAGCACAAAAAGTAAATAGTAAACAAACAAAAGGCAGAGAATGCTTATGTTTGTAACTCAGTCATTCATCTTGCACAAGTGGTGGATATTAGTGAGTGGCTAAAAGTTCACCTATTTTGGCAAGTATTTGTAAATCCACCCTTGGTTAATATGTATGTCTGGAGTCCAGGAACATAAAAATCTGCAACTAGTAGCATTCTGCCAGCAGCAGTACATTTCTGGAAAGAGGATATAATATGCAATCTTCTCAGACACATGGTAATTATATGCTTAAGCTTGTAATAGGACAGTTTTCAATTTGGATGGCTTTTGTGCCATACCACACTGTGATACAATTTCAAAGCTTCACCAAGGCTATCTTCCTTAGGAGTTTGGCCAGAAGAATGCCCCCACCCCTTCACCCCATCCCTCCCTGAGTTCTCCTTGGCAACTAGCGTTGGGTGAAATGGCCAGCTCCACATGTCATATGGTGCACTGGCCAATGTCGCCTCTCTTCTAATCCTGTAGAAATGGCAGACTCCCTGAGAGCAGGCACCGAGGAAGAGAAGGAAAATAAAAGGTAGCTTCTAACAGTACCTTCTCTTAAAGAATGCCAACTCTGCCTACAGGGTCAGTGTTGGCAAGCATTGGCCACCAGACCCTTTTGTTAAGGGAAACTTTTACACTACACCTGTGTCAGAGTCAGGGGGAAGCAGAGGGGCAGGTGCCACCTGACACTTCGGACATGTAAATCCAGCAGATAATTTTCAAAGCAGCATCTTAAACTGTGGACTACAGTTTTAAACTTCTATTGCCATGTTTATCTACAGCTTGGAACTAGCTAAAATTAAGAACATTTTGTATGCAGCCTTTTAGTTTCTGAATTTTCAGCTGCATTTGGAGTTAATCCCTGTTTATGCAGCTGAATCGCCAAAAGGGAGCTAGTTTGCATATTTATCAGTTAGGTGACTTGAAAACCCAATGAGAGAGTTTCAGCTGAATTATTCCTTTCAGCTCTGCCTTTGATTTCAAGCTTGAGTAGGTCATAATTTTAAAAGAGCATGGAAGGGATAGGATCTTTACAACCTAATAGCTCCTTTTATTAGGTGGGTAATTATATATGAATCCCTGAATAAAATATTTTGAGCAAAATGGCACTGTAACAGAAGTAATAATTCAGATTATTTTTTTACAGTTTTATGTCAAGAAGGAAATCTGATGTCAAAGAGAGGGCTGTTCAAATGGTTCATTAGAAAGTCCGGTCCATTTGCGAATTTGTTCCTTCAACAAGAGTGCTCATTCAAGTTACTCAGATTTTCTGGAAGTCTTTTCTGAAGAGCTATGTGATGTTGTTCTATGGGACAGATTACTCTTATTTAACATCTGGGCACTTAGGTAGACAACCTTCTACTGACCTGGAATAAAGTGTTTCCTAACATAATATTGAATTATTCAGAAATAATCCATTACTTCAAAAAAGAAAATATTCATTGGGCTAGCCCAACCTTCTCTAGGCCCTAAGAATTATTACCTCCCCTTTCTAATTCTAGCAAACATGGAACATTCTCCTTAGGCACTTGACACCCATGAGGGTAATCCTGAGTGCTCAGTTTGGAATAGGTTGCAAATCTCAGATTTTAGGGATTGAGTCACACCTTCAATCTATAGAATGAAGTTGACCAATTTAAAAAAAAAAACCTATCATTTTCACAAATTTCTAGATCCTTCTAGTCAAAAATAATTATTTAGGCAATAAAATTTTTAAAAATCCATTTAAATACATGTTATTTGTCTTCAGTGGAAGTTATATTTCTGCTGCATGCTTTTGAAACTTTCTTCATTAAATAGAATGGTTTGTCTTAGTAACTGGCAATGCCAGTATTAGCACCATGCATTTAATCTGTAATACAATCAATTTAAACATCCTCAAAAAACTCTAGTATCATTTACCTGGTAGTATTAATATACAATGATATCACCACAACTTTTGTATAACTCTGTTCCCTTTACCCTCAAATGATTCATATATGTATATAATTGCCTGCCCAAGTTTTCAGGTAACTTATTAATTTCCCAGTCTCCTGATCTCTCGACAAGAAGAAACCTGTGAATACTGCAAACTAGCCTCTGACTTCCTCCTACTGAGTCTAGTTCATGGTATCCAGGACTCTTTATGCTCATAACTCTCTCTGATTCCCATTGGGTGATACCTGACAGCCAACCAGCCGCTCTGCCACCAGAACTCATTTCTCCCTGAAAAAGAAGAAAATCATATTTGGCAGAGCATTCTCTGGTCTGCCCTGTAATGTGCTTAAATGTCAGGCAACATCCTCTTTTTTTAAAAAAAATGGTATTTTTCTTTAAATTTCACCCTAATAAGAAAGCTATTTTCTCTCCTCTGCAGAAATTTCTGCATTTGTGAAACTTATAAAAATTTAGATAGTTCAAATGTATAAAGAATATTTGGATGATGCTCTAGCCAAAAGTTAAATATTTCGTAGTGAACTATAGCCAATAAGAAACCAGTCATACTTGCCTCTTTGAATAACAGAGATATAAGCTTCTAGAATATTTAAATAATGAAGCTTTACATTTGGGTATTATAAAATGCATACTCAATTGAATGAGCTGAAAAAAATACCAAGCCAGTGATATAAGTGGAGATTTATTAAGGATTCCTGTTGAGTATATTCTTAGTTTCCTCAAAATAGGGATTATTCAAAATTAGGTGTATGTTCAATCTCCTGCTTTGGTTCCAGCTACACAAGGAGAGCCATCCTGTGCTAGTGTGATGTTTCAGACAACATTCTGAAACTAAAATGTTTGGCACTTATTGGCTTTTCCAATAAAGAATCTCTTCAGTACAGGTATTTCTGGAAGCTGTTGGTGTCTGTGCTTGAAGACGATTGCTGATACTTATCCACCCTTTGGGTACTTCTGTTGACTTTGTTTAAATAATCATCTTATGGTTGTCCCCAAATGTAATATGGTATCTCAGATGTAGCAGCTGGAATGTAATTACAACAAAAGGTTACCTCTAAAGATAACATCTTACCATTTTAGATAAAATTGTGTCCCAGAATTCTTATGGTTTCGGAATGTACATTTCTAGTCAATGAAAGAAAGAAAAATGGAAAAATTGTCTAGTTTCAGGCATGCTTAAAGAAAACAAAGTCATCTGAACTTTAAAATAGATGCAGAGCAGGGTTACTTTCCCTTTCACTCAGTTCCCTTCATGCAACCACAGGCAGTCCTGCAGGCCAGAGGTTACTATCCTAACCTGCTCATAACCATATACTATACAGAGCCCACAACTTTCTGGAGATGCAGAAGCAGCCATACACTCAAGTCTCTGTTTTTGTAAATCACATTCAAAGCAACATTTTACTCATAATTTGCATTTCTCTGGTGACTTTCAGAAATCACTTTAGTGTTGTACAGAAAAGCTTTTTATTTGAGTCCAGTGTTTAAAATTAAATTGGATACTTGGGAAAATCATAGATAGGTGTTTTGTATGATATTCCATTCCAATACAAAATATATGTACCCATGCCTCAATGTATCTTGCTATCTAAATACCTGTTGCCAAAAAGTATTGATTTGGGGAAAAAAATGCCAATTTCCTGGTCAGTGAGGTTATGTAAAAGACAAAATACCACACCCATATCAGCAAATGAATATTACTACTGATCTGGACTCTTCGTTGCCACTATTGCATAACGTTCACGTGGCAGACTTCCAGTTGCACTCTCTGAAGGACTTTTTTCTCTTGCTCTCAATAGAGAGCCTTTGTACATTATCATCCTATGATTGTTGTTGGTAGAAGAGCAAGAGCAAAACTCTGCAAGATTTAATAAACACAGAGGCATGGGCCAAGGGATCTCACTGTGTGCTGAACATGTATTTTCAGATGCAAGAAAGGAATGATGGAGAGGAGGAGAAATGCTGTTTTTTATTATTGTAGGGTAAATCTGACAATTCTGAACTTTGTGAATTGTCAGCTTGTTTGGGGGAAGGGTGGGGGGGTATGGGGTGTACTTTTTATAAGTAATATTTAATTTATTATTTAGAGTGGCTTCTTTTTGGATAATTTATGATAAAAAGGGAGATCTGGTTGGGATCTAGATACGGCTGTTAAAGCTGCAGTGTTCCATATCTCAGAGGGACCACTTTGGAAATGAATTGTCCATTGCTGAGTATGAAGAGATGTCCAGTCCAGGCAAAGCCTTCACTGAAGTTCCATCATCGCCACTTCTCCCTTTTTAGGGTCATTCAAAGAAGATAACACCAAACCTAAATAATTCTGAAAGCATTTTGCAGATCAGTGCTACTCATTCAAAGGGCTTTGCAACTCAAACAGATTGTTAGTGTGCTAGTGATAAGTTTATTTGGTAGAAATGGGTATACTACAGCTTTAACTAGCCTTAGTGAGAAAAGAAATTTTTTGTTGTTACAAAACACCTTTTTTAACAAAAAGGTATTTTGAGCCTACAAAAAGTTTCTTTAAACTGTCAGATTCTAGCATTGTTAACCAAATTAGACTAGTGATTGCAATATTTAAGTGTAAATCTTGTTCTACAAGAAAGGAAACTTGCTTACAGTTTAAAACAATGACTGTTTCTACACATGATCTTGTATACTACTACACAAGGAAAAGGGGGTTTTGTAATCACTGTAGAACAGTCTCATATTCATTTTTTTATAGAAATGTTATTCCAATGGTGCATTTTTTGTTTAATAAATAAAGTTTTGATACAAACTTCTTTCTTCATGTTATTTATAGTAAATGCTGTGCCACACACACAACCACAACCTTGCTTGTCTGTATCCTTAGGATTCATTCTCTTAGTCCATTGGTGTTGCTGTAAAGGAATACCTGAGCTGAGTAACTTAATAAAGAGAAGAGGTTTAATTAGCTTATGGTTCTGCGAGCTGTACAATAAGTGTGGTGCCAGCATCTGTTCCTGGTGAGGCCTCAGGCGGCTTTCACTTATGGTGGAAAGGAAAGGGAAATCCACATGTGCAGAGATCGCATAACAAGAGAGGAAGCAAGAGAGAGAAGCAGGAGGTGCCAGACTCTTTTAAGCAACCAGTTCCCTTGGGAACTAATAGAATAAGAACTCACTCATTACCATGTGGACTGCACCATGCCATTCATGAGGAATCTACCTCCATGACCCAAACCTCTCCCATTAGGCCCCACCTTCAACACTGGGGATCAAATTTCACCATGAGATCTGGAGAGGTCAGATATCAAAACCATAGCATAAATATTACCTTTTATTAAAAGCTGTGGTAGGAGGTATCAGTTCTCTGCCTCATACACAAGTAAGTTATTATTTTTAAAGCAAGTGGACCCTTATGCCATTTTCATGCACATTTCCAGTGTGCTTTCACTCCAGTCAATAACCATGTCTCTTTATTGGAGACTTTCCCAAGACTGCTAGAACTTGTCTTTGCCTACATGCGTGGGAGAGCTGGAAATGTCTGATTAGACCTTTCAAATAGCACCCCCTTTGCCCCGATGAAAACAATTTTGGGTTGTAACCCAATTTATCTCCAGAGTACCCCTGTAGAGCTGAGCCAAAGTGACTGTGGGGCTACTGCTTCACAATAGGGCACTGTAATAGTGTACCCTTGCTTGGATTGCCTCCCTTCCCTTTTTATCTTGCCCCCTTCCCCTAATGGTTTCTCCTGGGAGCACTTCACAGTAAATCACTTTCATGCAAATCTTTATGGCAAGGTCTGTTTCTAGGGAATTCACTCAAGGCAATATCCTTCTAGCTGTGATCCAATTTCAACACACAAACAACAAATGAATAAAATACTCTTTTCATCATCCAGATATTTCATTCTCATAGTGTCAGCAGCAGAATATGGGGTCACATAGGTGTTGAACATTATATAGCTACAATTATTGAAAGATTAAGTTTGGCATGTGTATTAGGGTCCTCTAGAGAGACAGAACCAATAGTGTGTGTGTATACACACACACATATATACTATTGGTGTATATATATTTCGGTTTGCACTATATATATATATATATATACACACTCACATATATATACATATATATATATCTGAGACTTAATGTTAAATATTAACCTACATGATCACAAGGTCTCACAATAGGCTGTCTGCAAGCTTGAGGAGTAAGGAGAGCCAGTCCAAGTCTCAAAACTGAAGAACCTGGAGTCCAATGTTCGAGGACAGGAAGTGTCCAGCACTGGAGAAAGATACAGGCTGGGAGCCTAGACCAGTCTCTCCTTTTCACGTTGGTTTTTCTTCCTGCTTTATATTCACTGGAAGCTGATTAGATTGTGCCCACCAGATTAAGGGTGGATCTGCCTTTCTCAGCCCACTGACTCAGATGTTAATCTCTTTTGGCAACATCCATACATACACACCCAAGATTAATACTTTGTATCCTTCCATCCAATCAAGTTGACACTCAGTATTAACCATCACAGCATGTAATCTGTTCTTTAAGAGAAAGTCACATATTGATAAAAGTTTTATTAACTCTTTTGGGAAAGCAGAAAACTTCTCAGTAGGTTATCATTTTAAAGCAATGCATCGCAGATGACAAGACAGGTGGAAACTTTAAAGTTCATCTAGCCTTTCCCATTTTCTTCAATTCATTATCATCCCATATAGAAGGGAAAAATGTATTTAAAGATCTTAAAAGATGTGGATAGATTCCAACCCCTGTTCAGTTTCGGTGGAAATGTAAACTTATGGTAGTCACTGTGGAAAAAAGTATGACAGTTCCTTAAAAAATTAAACAGATTACCACAGAAGCCAATAATTCCACTTTTGCTCATATACCCAAAAGAATTGAAAGCAGAGACTCAAACAGATATTCAACCACCTATGTTCATAAGAGCATTATTTGCAATAGCCAAAGGATGGAAGCAACCCAATTGTCCACAGACAAATTAGTGGATAAACAAAATGTGGCATAATCATACAATGGAATATCCTTTAGCCTTATAAGGAAATACTGTCAAATGCAAGAGCATAGATAAACCTTGGAGACATTATGCTTAGTAAAATAAGACAGTCACAAAAAGACAAATACTGTATGATTCCACTTACATGAGGAATCTAGAAAAGTCAAATTCACAGAGGTGGAAAAGAGAATGGTGGTAATCAGGGACCAGGGGTTGGGAGCAAGAGTAATCGTTCAATGCATACATCATTTCAGTTTTGGAAGATGAGTGAAGTTCTAGAGATGGATGGTGGGAATCATAACATAAAAATATGAATGTACATCATTTGTACACTTAAAAATGGTTAAAATTATAAATTTTACATTATGCATATTTTACCACAATTTTTAAAAATCTCCATATAAGAATATTCCAGCACCGTCTCTATAAATACTGATATTTCCTCTAAGGCTTCTGAACTATAAATATGCAACAGCAAACACATTAAAGTAGATTGATATGCAAGAAACAGAAGCAGCACGTATACCTCAGTCTACTTTATGTCAGATATATATTACACTATCATATTCAATTTACGTAATCAACCTACAAAGGAATGTTGTGCTGCACAAAAGGCTATCAGAGATCATTATCTGCATGGGAAACTGGTTATTTGAAAAAAAAAAAATTGGATAAATTTCCGTAGTCTGGCCTAGGGAGAAGAAGGTTAAGGGAGAAACTTAACTACTCTCTTCATTGCAAATATTTTATGGGAAGGATTTTAGAGAGGTTGAAGAATAAGATTCTCTCTTACCTCAAATACTCTATGATGTTATAATGAATATAGATAGGAAGATGTATTAATATGCATGTAGGTGAACTTAATAGTTTTCTATGAAATAATCTCCTGGCTTTGTAAAATAATTGTTCTCTAAACCTACTATGACTCATTACCTTAGCCTATTATGTTTATTTCAGTTTGAAGTATTTTAATCTATTCATTTACTTTCAAATGAAGGACGGTCTCTTCAGATCAATGAGTGCCAAGCCCCTGTGCAACTGGATTGCCCTCAGCCCATTATACCACCGCTATGTTCTGTGACTTCTGATTCACAGCCAGATAGCCAGTTACACAGAGACCCCAGAAAGTTTCCAGTATCTCACTGGCTTTCATACAGTATAACTCTGCTGAACCCATAGAAGGTCCTTCCTTTCCTCTCCCTGGTATTCTGATTCGCAAGTGAATTATTTTAGAAGAAGCAAATCTCAAGAATTCAGAAATGCCAGATTGCTTCCTTTATCTTTGCCTGCCTACAAGGTTGTGAAGATGAGAAATGTACTCAAGATGATTAGTTCCCTTCTTACTTCTTCTGCTTAGTTCTGTTCTGACAGTTTATAGTAACCAAATAAATGGAGAGACAGAGTAGAGGAAGAAATAAATAATTACTGAATGCCTGATGTTTTTGAGGCAGCCAGACTCCCTGCCTAGATTTTGGGCTTCATATAAACTTTGTGAACTAAAAAACCATTTTGCATAAGATCACTGGAAATATGGCAAGGATGGTTCATCCATCATGCTTTTCTCAAAGTTTCATTGGCCTGATAGTGAAACAAATCAATAAAACATTTCTGAGTTGTGTGGGAGGGCTTGCTTTTCAGGCCTGTATATTAATTTCTTCTTCTTCTTCTTTCTTCTTCTTCTTCTTTTCTTTCTTCTTCTTTTCTTTCCTCCTCCTCCTCCTCCCCCTCCTCCTCCCCCTCCTCCTCCTCCTTCTCCTTCTTTTTCTAATACATTTTTTTCTGAGTCCACTGATATTTTAATAAGAAATTGGGATATGCTGTGTTAGGGGCAACTTTACAGGCATCAACATAATTATTGAATCCTGGACTTTTTTTAAAAAAAAAGACTTAAGTTTTATTCTACTTTCTATTTACGGAAGTCTAAATTATATCTTACCTTTTATTTCTCTAACTCTAAGCTTAATCTATTTCTTATTTACCAATTTCTTATTTTCATGTTGTTATGTCATTTTTCCTTTTTTGTAACTAATTGCTCTCATCCTCCTTAACTTCTGAAATTCATAATTTGATGCAATAAATAGTTAGGCAATTATTCCTGAGATAATTGGAATGTTCTCATTAGCAGTTCAAAAGATTGCTTGAAATAAATAACAGAAGTAATTTTTCCCAGAGTCCTTTCAGATTTAATTAACATTCTTCTTTATAAATTAATAACAGTCCTTTAATTTCCCTGTCTTTGCTAATATCTATTCTGACTCTTCATATAAGTTTGACAAAATATCTGTTAGTAGAACAATTTTTCACCATCTTAACGTTTCTTAAGAATTTTATTTTTGTGCTATTCTTTGAACCTGCGGTGGATTTCCTGAGCTACTTTTTTTCTTTTTATTCAAGCTAAAACTGTTCTTTGATGTGGAACTCTCCTAACAATGGTAGCATTTCAATTTTGTAGATGTGACTCATTTGTCATGAATTATTACTATTTCTTCCCCAAATAGGATGTTTCAGAAAACTAACTGTAACATTTACTTCATAGGGATGGTGTGGGCTTAACTTTAAATTAGACAATGTATACAAAGCCCTTAGAATTCCTGGTTCTTGACAAAAGCCTAATGAATTCTATTTCTGTTCTTTCTGTCTCTGTACTCAATCTTTTGCTTGACATTTATGAACATTTTCATATGTTTCAAGAAGTATGCATGGGAATTTAGCAGCTCTGTGGTTTACATGTGTTTCTTACTTTATAGGTATAATTTCCAGCATGTATGCAGATGAAGAACGCAGATTTCCAAAGGATGGTATTATTATAAAGTGTTTTACTTTTCCTTAGTATATCCAAAAAATATTTATTTTAGAGCCTTTTGTTCACATACAAGGCACAATGCTAAGAGTACCAATGAACCAAAGGATGAAACTATACATCTTCTATAGTTATACACTACATATATGTGTATGTATATGACCATAGTTCAAATGAGACAGTTAGATACCTTTAGTCAAGTAAAGAGTAATTTTCATCAGAGTACAGAGTATCAAATTAAATTTACAGAAGACCCATAGGGAACATGGTGTTGAGAAGAGCTTTAAATAATAAATAAGACTAAAACTTTAGAGATGGAAATGGGCAATTCAGATGAAAGAAACTATATGAGCAAAAAGATAAAAAGCTTAGAATTTATAGACCTATATGGAAACTAAAGTATGTCGGATTTTTTTTTATTATTTGGAGAAGTGTATGGTTTGTGGGAAAAAAAGGTGGGAAGCACATTTGCATAATCAATGGAGATCTTGTAATGATGGTCCAAGATATGTAATTCTGTTAGCAATAAGAAACCACTGAGCATGAAAGCTTAATTTTCTCATTCACAAATGCTTTTTGAATATTTATTGTGTACCAGTAACTAAGCTAATGTTGGAAAAACAACAGTGATCAATGTCAATATGACCCCTGCTCTCATGGAGTTTATAATTTACTTTTGGAGACAAAGAACAAATGAACAAATCAGTGCAGTAATTATAATTGTGAAGAGTGCTATAAACTAAGGTTGTATTATAGAAACATAGTATCTTTTGAGGTTATTCACCATTATCAAAGAAGAATGGAGCCACTTCAGACCAGGCAAGACTTCCTCATGAGGGTGGCATTTATCCCCTTAAACTGAAGAGGATACAAAAGAGTCGTTCATGTGAATATTGGGATGATGCGACATTCATTCCAGAGAAAGGAAAAAGCATAAGCAAATTCTTGGGTTGAGAACAACCTTGGCTTATGCAAAGAACAGACAGGCAGTTAGTGAAGTTGTCTTTCATTGACAAAGAAGAAGAAATGGAGTCAAAGAAGTTAAGGAGTTAGGATTCGGCCAGATCATGCTGTACCTGCAATGCATGCTACTGTCTATATTCCAAAGGAAATGCAAGTCATTTGGGGGCACTAAGAAAAAGAAAGTTAACATCCAATTTATGTGTATCAAGGTAAAAAAATTGCACATATACTACCTCACATGTGCAAAATCATGTAACAGCCTTTAGTGTCTGGAATGTCTTCTATTTTGCCCATGATTCCCAGCTCTTGTTGGGTACTAAGATAAATCTCAATCTTGCCAATGAAAGGAACCTATGGTTTCTTTTTCATCTACAGCAGCCTCTTTCTGCTTAGCTGAAGCTCTTTGGGATGAAGTCACGATGTTCAAAGTTCTAGCTCTCTGCCACAGCTGAATTTCTTATCGCTAAGGCCCTTCTTTTAAACAATCCTTGTTAAAGTGGCTTCTGGGCACATCTCATACACTGAGAATCTTTTCTCTCAGCGTGGGAGCATCTCATGATCTCCCTCACTTGCTTGGCCCCATCTGTGTTCTTTCTAGAGCCATTAAATATCTGTGTCTCAGCCTTGTCCTCCACCTGGTCCCCAGCTAGGTTGTCTACTATGCAATCTCTGTTTAAGGGTTAGCTTCCCCTGCCCGTGATAATCCTATGGCAAATCCTAGACTCTCAGCTCAGATATCGCCTGCATGCCCCACTGAGAGTGTGCCAAAATTACCGGATTCCTCAGGTGTCAACGCGGGTGCTACAGTAGCACATTCCCTCCCAAGCATTCCAAACCACCACTTTCCTTTGTAGCAGTAGCTAGCTTTCTGAGATGTTTCTGTTCAAGAATTCTATAAAACACAACGGACCAATGACTTCTGGTTTTGCCTTCCATCCCTACCTATCTATAGTTCCTATCATCCCTGGCCTCTCTGCCCTAGGGTTTCACCCTCTACAGGGTGTCAGGACCCTTCAACCTAACCTCTTAATATTTTTATTTCTCCTTGCACACTTCTGCCCTCTGAGGCACCACACATTGTCCAATAAACATTTTCTGCCTCCTTCTCAGGTCTAGTAAAAATTCTTCTACATCATATTTTGTAAATCTTCAGTGTGACTATTATATCAGTATCTTCATTTCCTCTAAGTCATTGAAATCTTTGAGTCAATGGTTGTGAAGTCACAGGGAACCAAGATTTAAAGTAAATACAAGTTTTATGAAATTACTATTTATAAATATATATCAATTTTATATGTATGTATTAAAAATAAATCTGGACCTTGTGAGGAGAATAAATTCCAAATGGCACAAAAATTCAAAAAGAAAGCTACGGGAAGTATGAGATGGTGGATTCAATCGTGGTAAAGAGAAGGACATGAAATGGATCGGTATATATGAAATGTGTACATTTGAAATGTGTTTTGGAGGTAGAAACAAACACACTTGCAGGTGGATTGGATGGGAGTGAGTTTCTGGTGAACAGGCTTTTAAGTGGATAGAAACATTTTCTGTGATGCAGTAGACTGGGAGAGAAACTGTTTGGGCATGTGTGAGAGAAAAAGAGTATGATTTTTAAATATATCCAAGAGGAGATGTCAAAATGCAGTTGAATATTTAAATCGGGAACATATAAGAAAGGTCTGTACTGCAGACAAATTTAGAAATTGCCAGCACATGGCATCTAAAGCCATAGGAATGTATATGATAAAGAGAGATTTAGACCTGGAACTGAGCCCTAGGAGAATGCAGAATATAGATATTGGGTAGAGTAGGAGCAATCAGATGAACAGGCTTGGAAAGAATGGCCAACAGTAAAAAACAGGATTTTCCAACAACAGGAAAAAACAGGATTTTCCTTTAACAGGAAAAAAGCATTAGTATGGCAGAAGAAAAATGGAAAGAGTACTAGAGAGGGAATGAGAGTTCAACTGTGTTGAAAAGTTGGTAAAATGCTGGGCAAGACAAAATAAAATAATGTGGATTGAAATGGTCAACATGAAGATCATTGCTAGGTAACTACACCCTCTGGTTTTCCTGGGATAGTCCTGGTGTGCATCATGTCCCGGTATAGTTAATGTAGTTACTTAGTAGTAGATAGTATCTACTTTCACTTTCAAACGTGTCTCCTTTCAATGATAATTTATATGGTCCTACTAGTTATTGGTGACCAAAGCAAGAGTAGTGAAATGGTTTCAGTAAAGGAGTGGGGATGAAAGCCAGATTAGAGGAGATTAAAGGTGGACTGGGAAGTTATAAAGTATATACTGTGCATATTTCTGTTGGAGAAGTTTTCCTATGAAGAAGAGGAGAACAATGAGGAAGTTACTGGAAGGGTAACTGGATTTAACTGGATTTTAAAATGAACTCTAATATTGCAGTGATTCTTCTGACAACCAGGGCAATTTTTAAATCAAATTCGTTTATGTCATAAATTTTCAGAATAACTAGCATTATGGCTTAAGGAAAAAAACCTCTGGGCTAGACGCAATAATTACACACTCCAGGAGAGTTGCATGAGTGAAGGTTGCCCTCACTTACAGTAGAAAATGGACCTTTTCAGGACCCAAAGCAGGAGGCTACTCCACACCCTCATCCAAGAGGATAGAGAAGCAGAGGCCAGGTGTTAACAGGCTGAATAATTAGCACCCAAAAATTTCAGGTCCTAATACCTGGAACTTGCAATTTGACCTTACCTGGAATGGAAAAAGAGTCTTTGCCAACGTGATTAAGGATTTTGAGATGGGAGATTATCTTGTATTCTCTGAATGAACCCTAAATATAATCATGAGCGTCCTTATGAGAGAGGCAGAGACATATTAAACACAGACACAGAAGAGGAGGAGGCAATGTGACCACGGGGGCAGGGCTAAGAGTGATGCAGTCACATGCTAATGAGTGTTGGCAGCCACCAGGAGCTAGAAAAGGCAAGGGATGGATCCTACCCTAGAGCCTCTGGACAGAGGGTGTTCCAGTTGACAGGTGATTTCATCCCAGATTTTAGACTCTGGCTTCCAGAACTGTGGGATAATAATTTTCTGTTGTTTAAAACAAGCACTAAATTTGTGGTAGTTTGTTATAGTAGCCACAGGAAACTAATATGCTGGGTTTCAGGGTCTGTGGAATTTTCCTTCTGACAAAATGACTCAGGGACATTTTTTAATAGAAATGTTTGCATTGCTACAATTAATGTAAAACCCCCCTGGAGCCCTCTTTTCCTATCTTCAACCCAGCTTCCAGTAATGTCTACTACTTTCACTTTTTTATTGTTGTTGTTTTTCATTTTTAATGAGGAAATGGTTACCTCAGTAAGACACCCTACAGAATCTGGCTGCCCAGAAACAAGACCCTGAGATGACAATTCTCACCCTGCCCCATTGTGTAAAGCTCAATCCACACAAGACCACAAATTCTAAAATGTAATAAAAGAAGAGACAAAAGCCAAATTCAAAGAGGCTAGTAAAAGTATCTTTGAGCACTGTCATGATACTCAAAGGAGTGCCCATTGGAGCATTTATATTTCAGATGTTCAGATTTGAGATGCACTACCAGTATGATGAAAATACCCCAAAACCAAAAATAATCCAAAATTGGAAACACTTCTGGTCTCAAGTATTTCAGATAAGGGATAGTCAACCTGTATTATAAGTACTTTTACCCAGAAAACAGCCATTCACATATCCTTTATGATCTAAAACTATGAGCATGAGGAGAAGACTGTACCTGTAGGGGATTCTAACAGCAATTCTACATCTGATGAGGGTTCAAGGTCCACGCTAAGACTTCTGTGAACTTCCAAAGGGGCAGAGTAGGAAATGTCATCTTAGGTCTTGTTTCTGGGCATCCAGATTCTGTTGGGTATCTTATTGGTGCAACCATTTCCTCATTAAAACAACAACAACAAAATAGAAGTGAAAGTAGCAGACCTTACTGAAGATGCAGTTGAAGACAGGAAGACAAGAGAGGGCCTACGAGGGTTTTCCATCAATTATAGCAATGCAAACGTTCCTTTTTTTTTTTTTTTTTTTTTTTTTGAGATGGAGTCTCACTATGTCGCAATGCTGGAGTGCAGTGGCACGATCTTGGCTCACTGCAACCTCTGTCTCCCAGGTTCAAGTGATTCTCCTGTCTCAGCCTCCCAAGTAGCTGGGACTACAGGTGCGTGCCACCATGCCCAGCTAATTTTTGTATTTTTAGTAGAGACAGGGTTTCACCATGTTGGCCAGAATAGTCTCAATCTCTTGATCTCGTGATCCGCCCGCCTTGGCCTCCCAAAAACATTCCTATTATAAAATATCCTTGAGTCAGTTTTTCAGAAGGAAAATTCCACAGACCCTGAAACCATGTAACTCCTGCCCTTACAAAATCTCTCAGGCTCCCCTCTTTTTCCCTTCCTTTCATGGTGTCTCTGTTATGTTCTATTCCTTATAGAATATTTCAAAAATTAAAATTCCTCTCATTCTTTCCTTCAGGGAAGCATGACTACCTGTTTTGTTGTTCAGCCTATTACTAACACTCAGAGCATTAGGCTCTCACCTACTAACCCAAGAAGCTATTTAAGTTTCTTTCTCCCCAAAGAATTTCCTCTATGGAAGGAATTCTGTGGCCAGCTGGTATAATACAGTGCTTGTTCCGTGGTAATAGTAAATGAAAACTTTATCCTGGCATTCTCCTGTCACATTTATCTATCTAAACGAGAGAGAAGACCTCTAGACCAGACTTTACAGTAAGTAAAGGTATTTCTTCTTCCTCTGGGTTCTCTTGGGTCAAATTGGAATGCTCCTTAGACCCAAAGTTACAAAAGGTGATTATTTTCAGACTAAATTTGTGGCCTTCCTAAATGTGCTTTGTACACTAAAGGCATTTTCAACACGACTTTGCACATGAAGATCAAACTGAAAGAATGAAAGAATGAATTTGTTGAATTCAATTTGTTGTTGCATCATCTTTAAGAAATAATGTACCATATATGGTCTAAAGTCAAGTATTTGATAAAAATAATATAATTAACATATTTAACAATGTTGGGTGTAGCCCACTGTTCAGTTCTAGTTTATTTTCAATAGAAACTCTGACTGTAGTGTCTTCAATTTGAACTGTTTCCCCAATGTTTCAGAGAGGTTTGACGTACTCTGATAAACAAATAATAAACACTAATAAAATTGAATATCAATATGTGCAACATTCTGTGTCAATTGCAAGTTGAACATCCCTAATCTGAAAATCCAAAATTGGAAATGCTCCAAAACCTGAACATTTCTTAGTGCTGACGTAATGCTCAAAGGAAATGCAAGTCTGAGCTTTTAGAATTTTGGATTTTTGGATTAGGAATGTTCAGCTCATAGGTATAATAAAAATATTTCAATATCCAAAAAAAATCTGAAATCTGAAACATTTCTGGTCCCAAGTATTTCAGATAAAGGAGACTTAGCACATATCTCACCTACTACAGAAAACACTCCTATGTGTAAAATACTATCACTGCAAGTTTATTGGTGAAGAAACAGAAACTAGGGTACTTGTGTACCTTGCCATTAATCACCCAATTCAACCAATTCATATGCAAACAGCTGGGCCTTGAAACCACTTCTGTCAGCTCTAAAATATGTACTTTTTATCACTAAATGGAGTAACATTCAACTGCTAGTCCCTAGGAATTCCCTGAGAAAGTGTTTCTAAACTATCATGATTATAGAAACCACCTGGAACTCTTGTTAAACTATGAAACCCTAGGCCCCTATCAGAGACACCAGTTCAGTTGGTCTGGGGTGAGGTCTGAGAATCTGTAATATTTACAAGTTCTCCAGTTGATCTCTATTCTCATCTCATGTATCAATAAGAACTCTGCTGTACTCAGTAGAAAATTAACTCAAACTTCTAACTTAAATTTCAAAAAGAAACTATATATTGGCTTTGGTACCTGAACAATGTAGGGATAGACTAACTTCAGACACATCTCCACTATCACCTTCCACCTGGGGGCTCCCATGAGAGAAAACTGCTTCCTGGATAATGCAAATAGTAGTTCCAGAATTGACTCTCCTTGGCCCTGGTTGGCTAGACATGGATCATGGGTCTGTCCCTGACCCCATCACTGTAAACAAGTGATTGCAATTTTCTTTCTTCTTAGTTTTATTCACCTACTCCTCCTCTGAAGCCCAGGGATGGTGTCAATTGCCTTGGAGCCCATAGGATGAGAATAGAGAAGGAAAAGACACTATGGATTCACTACCAGAAGGAAGGAAAGGTACATGCTAGGTAGCAAAATAACGGAAGTTTACTAGACCTCTCTAGGGTAAGATTTAAAGTTTAGAATAATACACTATGTTAGTTACCTTAATACACCATCAGAGAATAGGGCTAAAAATGTTTCCTGATCATGGCAAAGATATTTTGATTGCTAAAGTACTTTCCTCCAAACCTATACATTCGGGCTGATTATTCTAAAAAGCCATTGGTATTATTCCCATCAGACTTATGTTTCAAGTCAATACATTTTATTATATTCTTGGATATTTACTCTTATCCAAGCAGGGGGAGGGGAAGTAAACTACAGAGTCTTCTCATTTTGCCTGATTTTCCATTGTTTAAAATTTTTTTTTTTTTTAAAAACAATCCTACATTTTGTGCGAGGCTTACTAGATTCATGTTAAAGTATAAAGCGAGCTTTTTGGAAATTCACATCTTAGAGGAAATTCCCACATTTTTGGAAATTCACATCTTGCTTCAGTTTCAAGAAGGAAATGTTTACTAAATTAAGATGAAATAGCTGCACTGCCTATTTGCAACTCTCAGTTAAAAATGGGTATACTTTATCACTGAATATTTCCTAAAATAAAACTTTATAACCATCTGGATTCAGTGCTTTCTTGCTGATATTTCTTGTAGATAAATGGCTTCTTAATGACTCTTTTGATCCCAAAGGATGTATTAAACTCTAAAATTATGTGTTTAAATAACAACCCAAAAAGAGCCAATTTGATCTGCAAGCTTCTTTACCTATCACTGCATTTCAAAATGTTAAGAATATCAGAGAATTTTTCTCAGAAGTTCTTTGCCCTGAGAAAAATTGCAGCCAATAGCATTGTCTCTTATTATTAATATGATTAGATATAATGATATGCACTGTTAGTCTCCTTTGTTGTTCTATTCTTTTTGAAACAACTGATCACCCCATCTGTCCTTTCTCTTCAACTCTGTGTTGCATCTACAGAGGCACATTGGACACTGAGGGAATATTAATATTCACATATTGAGGACAGCAAATTATCAATTAACGTTTTTCTTCAAGTCTTGTAATAAAATCAGATCTAGAATAAAAACAAAGTGTTCTGGAAACAATCTCCAGATTTTTCATAGAGGAGAACATCTTACATTAATCCTTTTTACAAATATTTTTTATATAAATATGTAATTAAATACAGATAAGTGTTATTTAAAGTATAGTAACTAAGACTATGCTACAAATGCGAATGTGAATGTATGTATCTATGAATATGCAGAATGCCCCAGTTATGCTATTTTCTTCTCTAGCTTATATTTTAATGCTAACACTGATGAGGGAGTGAATTAGGGAGATTATTTCAGATAATTATTTCGAACACAGATGAACCTCAGAGTTTAAGATACTAAAAAACAGAGCCCCTGAACACCAGATTCTTCTTTCTACTTTTGAATCTATGAAAGTGTTCATGGTGCAGAAGACTCATTCCATACTTTTGAAATCTCTTTCATCTTGGCTTTTTCTGTCATGGACAAATACTGCACCTTAGTCCAGAATTATGCTAAAAATTTTTTAATCTAAAATATGAAGGTAAAAAAAATAAAAAAGATCCTTAAATGTGAGACTTAAAGAGCAATAAAATGAAATAAAATGGAAGTGAGCTTGGGCTTTTCTAGACCAACCTTCCAGAATACCCAGAGAGATTTGAGCTGAAATCTAAGGCCTCCAACAGTGTAACGGGATCTCTTTTAGTTTTCAGGAATTAAAATAAAACTTGGACAGTGATGGGAAATTTATTGGTTCACACAATCAGTCTTTAACAACATTAGAAAGCTCATATGCAAACCAGGAACACTGGTACAAAAAAGACTCCCCAGATTTACTGTTCTGACAAGATTGGAATATGCCTGCAGCTGGTGTGTATAGAACTCTGACAGATGGAATACTATGCAGCCATAAAAAGGAATGAATTAACAGCATTTGCAGTGACCTGGATGAGATTGGAGACTATTATTCTAAGTGATGTACTGCAGGAATGGAAAACCAAATATCGTGTGTTCTCACTGATATGTGGGAGCTAACCTATGAGTATGAAAAGGCATAAGAATGATACAATGGACTTTGGGGACTTGGGAGGAAGAGTGAGAGGCAGGCAAGGGATAAAAGACTACGAATATGGTGCAGTGTATACCGCTCAGGCGATGGGCGCACCAAAATCTCACAAATCGCCCTAAAGAACTTACTCATGTAACCAAATACCACCTGTACCCCAATAACTTATGGAAAAATAAATTAAAAAACACAAAAACAAAACAAAAAAAGTGACAATAAAAGTAATGCAAATAGAAAAACAACACAGTATACATCTGTTTACACAGCATTTACATCGTATTATGTGTTGTAGGTAATCTGGATATATTTTAAAGCATATGGGAGGATGTGCCTAGGTTATATGCAAATACTGCACCATTTTACATAGAGGACTTGAGCATTCATAATTTTGGTATTTGCAGCAGTCCTGGAACCAATTCCATATGGATACCTAGGACAACTGTTCTCATCATTTCAACCCCATGAGCAGTTTCACTTGTTAGTATCTCTTTGAGAATTCAATGAGAAAGTATTTATTGATTATTCACTATTTGCTTGATCACCTGAGACAGACACTGCCTTTAAGCTTCTGTTTACTGAGTTTGGGCCCAGACTTACAGAGTCAAACCAGGCTTTGCAGAGAGTATTATATGTAAGCTGGGACCTGTAAGATGAGTTCCATGTTAAACACAGCATTTCTTACACACAGGATAGGAAAGGAACACTGACCCATGTTAGTATTTACCAATTTGGCAAATTTTCAAGGCTGTGTTTGGATGTGGCTTAATGGGAAAGCCATGGTAACACATATGAGATAGCATTGTTTATATACTCTTAATCTTTTAAATTTGTTTTTCTAAAAGGTAGGTACTTGAGTAATGTCTGTTCATCCTTTTATCAAGTATTTGCTAAGCTTCTAACATGAGCCTCATCAATATGACATCTAGGAATAAAGCTTGGTTTATCTCATCAGGGTGTCCTACCTCAGAAGGCTGTTTGGTTGAAGATGGAAATATTGTGAACATTGCTGACAATTCATTTATTCACTTCAATATCTCTTTGTGAGGTAACATATCAGTCAGTAGGGATACTATTGTGATCTTAGAAATAACCATAATAAAAGCAGTAGGTATGCCAGAAGCACTAAATTTGAATCCCAGATGGTTCAATCGCTACCTTGAACAATTCACTTAACCCAACTCCTCTCTCCATAAAATGTGGCCAATAAGCCCTGCTAACTTCATAGGTTTATTGCAAGAATAAATTAAAAAAAATATAAAGCAATTTCTAAGCTGTAAAATGCTATGCACATTGTTGGTATGTTTAAGTTTTTCTTCCCATTCTTCTGTGTGGCGATTACAGACAGAAAATCTGTCTTGTATCTCCTATTTAAGCAAAAGGAAGCAATTAAAGCTGCTTCCATCCTCCTTCTTGTAGCAGCTGACTGATTCTGATGGGCCAGCTTTATTGCCCCCCTCTTATCCCATCACACAAGTAACCTGCCTTGTGGAATTTGAACCGCTGTGTTCTGGCCTTGTGCCTTCTGTTAAGTGGATGTACGCCAAATTACTCGAGCAAAACTTCTCTATGGGGTCACTCCCTCACAGAGAGTCAGTGCCAGGAAGTGGGGCGAGAAACCAGAGGACTCTATTAAATTTCCCATTAACTTTGTTCATATGCCCCTACTTGACCTTTCCTTGGCTGTGTCTCCCTGCTGTTCCCTCATCCGAGCAAAAGGCTGCTAAACTTCTAAATGACTTGGAGTGCCTTTGCACTGAGGGTTGAGAGGTGCACAGGACTCTGCTGGGTACTAGACAGAATGGTCTTTCACAAGCAGTAATAAGTCACGTTTGAACCCAAGAAACAATTGTGTTTTCAGAAATTCTGTGGCTATTACTAAATATGATTTTTGTTAGTAACAAAATTCAAGTTATTGCTCTTAATTGGGCAGTGTGATTAGCAATTCGATAGTCCAAATATGTAGGTGCTAAACAGTAAGTACACATGGAGATAAAGATGGAAATAATACATACCTGGGACTCCAAATGGGGCAAGGGTGGGAGGCATGTGAGAGTTGGAAAGTTACCTACTGGGTACAATGTTCAATATTTGGGTGATGGGTATACTACAAGCGCAATCCCCAACATTTCACAATACACCCAGGTAACAAACATGCACATGTACCCCTTGAATGTAAAGTAAAATTCTCCAAATATTATTTCCTGTGAGAATTGACAATAATTCCTTAATTTTAAAAAAAAGCCTTTATCATCAAATTGGCACATGCAGGTGGTGGTGTCTAGAATTCTGGATGATATTTCTTGAAAATATGTATTGACTTTTTCAAAAGTATTAATGGATATTAAGAAGGTATGATATCTCTTTATTCTCATTTATTTTAAATCAGCTTTGATGAGATGAATTGCTCTACTAGTTTAAACAGTGTTTCCCGAAATTCATGTCTACCCAGAATTTCAGACTATACCGTTATTTAGAAATAAGGTCTTTGCAGTTATAATCAAATTAAAATGAGATGGTCCCTAATCTAATGGCTGGTGTCTCTACAAGAATACAGAAATTTAAATTTGGACAAAGAGATACAGAGAGGAAAAGGTGATGTGAAAACAGAGGCATACCAGTTACACCGGCACAAGCCAAGAATCCCCCAGGAACACCAGAAGCTAGGAAGAGGCAAGGAAGGCTTCTTCCCTAGAGCCTGCAGAGGGAGCATGGCCCTGCTGACACCTTGATTTCATACTCTTTGCCTAGAGAACTGTAAGAGAATAAATTTCTGTTGTTTTAAGCCACCCAGATTGTGGTACTTTGTTATGGTAGCCCCAGGAAACTAATATAATTGCATAAAATAAAATGCAGCAGTTATAAGTGCAATGAATTTTGACAAATATCTGCACCATATAACCATAACACTAAAGATATAAAATATTAGAGCCTAAAGAGCTCCCCTTTGCCCCTTCCCAGTCTATATCCCCTCTCCACCTCTGC
Source organism: Pan troglodytes (assembly GCF_028858775.2). NCBI lineage: Eukaryota > Metazoa > Chordata > Mammalia > Primates > Hominidae > Pan > Pan troglodytes. The sequence continues at coordinate 63,612,259 of NC_072415.2, forward strand.
CAACACACACATACCCAGCTCCAGACAACTCTTGGCTGTGTTCTGTCATTAGGTCTACTGTAGAATTTCACATAAGTGGAATCACAGTATGTGCTTATTTGTGTCTAGCTTCTTTCATTCAAAATGATTTGAGATGCATCCTTGTTGATGTGTATGTCAGTAGTCTGTTCCTTTTTTATTGCTGAATAATACTATGATATATTATCAAAATACGTCATTAAAAATGCACATTATTGAGGTTGGCCACAGTGGCTCACACCTGTAATCCCAGCACTTTGGGAGGCTGAGGTGGGTAGATCACTTGAGGTCAGGAGTTTGAGACCAGGCTGGCCACCATGGCAAAAATCCGCCTCTACTAAAAATACAAGAATTCGCTGGGTGTGGTGGTGCGTGCCTGTAGTTCTAGCTACTTGGGAGGCTGAGGCAGGAGAATCGCTTGAACCCAGAAGACGGAGGTTGCAGTGAACTGTGATCATGCCACTGCACTCCAGACTGAGCAACAGAGCGAGACTCCATCTCAAAACAAACACACAATTATTTTTGTTGTTATCCTTTCACCTGTTGATGGACATTTAAACTCTTTCCAGTCTGTGCTTTTATGACTAAAGCTGCTATAAAAATTTGAACACAAATTTTTAAATGGACATATGTTTTCGTTTCTCATGGGAAATAAGTAGGAACACAGAATCATGCAGGTGACATGATAAACATATGTTTAACCTTAGAAGAAACGACTAAACTGTTTCCCAATGATTGCACCATTTTGTGCTCCCACTAGCAGTGTATGAGACTTCCAGTTGATCAACATCGTAATAATTGATACCATCAGTCTCCTTCATTTTAGCCATTCTACGGGGAATGTAATGGTATTGCATTGTTTTAATTTTCATTCCTTAGTCGTTAAATCTTTTATGTGACATTTGTATATCTTCTTTTGTGAGATTCCTATTCAATCTTTGACTCATTTACTTAACTGGGTGGTTTGTCATTTTTTTATTAAGCTGTGAGAGTTCTTTATAAATTCTGGATACAAGCACTTTTTCAGATATAGTGAAATAATTGTTCCCAATCTGTGGTTTGAATTTTCATTTATTATTTGTGTATTTTAAGGATGAAAGTTTTTTATTTTGATAAGTTTAATTTATCAATGATTTTCATTATTGTTTATGAATTTTGTGCCCTAAAAAAATTTCTACTCCAATGCCACAACTATTTTTGACTATGTTTTCTTCTAGAAGTTTTATAGTGTTTGCATCTATGTTTAGTTCTATGCTCCATTTAAGGTTAATTTTTATGTGTGATGTTAGTTATGACCATGGTTCACTTTTTTCCCATATGAATAGCCAATTCTTACAGCACCATTTGTTAAAAAGATATACTCTCCTTCCTAAATCACCTGTGTACCTTTATTAAAAATAAGTCTACCATGTATGTGTGAGTTGATTTCGATTTCTGGATTCTATTCTGTTTCAGAGCAGATATTAAAATATCTTTTTTAAAAAAATAATTGGTCTTAACAATGTAAATGTAAAAATGATCCTACTTTATTTCTATGCTAATCAATTCTACAGATATTTAAGAAACACCTTATTTCAAGGCATCGAATCAGACTCTGTGAATAATGCAAAATTGATTAATATGATATCGCAAGTCTCAAGAACTATACAATTTTAGGACAAGGTCAAAAATCCATGCTCTAGATGGTTACATTTGGATTGTGGAGAGGTAGAAATGTGTTCATGATGCTCTGAAATTTTATTCAAATTTTGGTATTATGTGTGCCTTTGTGATTTTTTTTCATGGAGGAATTGAAGGACCTGTCCCTAAAAGAACAACTGCTTCCTAAAAATAAGAAGAAAATGTTGCTGTCACCTCTCTCAACATGCATAGTGGCAGAATTAGTATTACAATTACAAATGATAGAAAACCAGTTGGTTGATGTGATTTCTGAAAGAAAACATTGGCACACTGACTAAAATTCTTTTTTGCTGTTTTATAGAATTTAATCAAAATAGTTTGCACTTATAGACAGGTAATCAGATTTAATTTTTTAAAGAAACTGTATAGCTAAGTTTGTACACACTCATGTACACACTCATCTGTCTTCTTTGTGGCTCATGACAGGTATTGTCTCTGAGCTAATCTTCCCTTGACATATTTCTGAAACATAAAACGGAACCAGCCTAAATTTTCCTGTCAAAAACAAATCCACAATGTGGATATTTAATAGATGTTGAGAGAAAATTAGCAGTGACAAGTTTAATGCTATTTACTTAGGAAATTAAGTTGAGATACTCAGTGAAAGTGGCAGTTAGCAGAAAGCACAGAAGCTATAGGGCAAGATAGCAATTTCTCTTCCATTGCGTGGTAGCGTAGCTCAAAGCATAATATTATTATAGACTTCATGTCCGCAGAACACATATGAGTACAATGAACACTCAGGTTCTTCTGGAAGTATCTGTATACACTCACTGGTTTGGAAGGAAAAAGAAAGTTTAATTCATCAGAAAAAAAGTCATGTGGCTCTTGCAGCCTCAATCCTTTCCTGATGTTAAAAATCATCTGGTTAAAAATGTTTCTCTCCATGTCCTTCAGATGAGGCACTGTTTCAGATCCCTGTCAACTTGTATTAAGCAGTGCCATCCAGCTTTGTGTTTTCCTACCTGTTAAGCTGGGCTATGCCCCCTACCCTATTGTGTGTAAATGATTTTCATCTGTTCACAATACATAGAATTTATATAATTTGAGTGTCTCTGGCCATGGAGAAGGCCCTAGGCCATGCCTTTCAAATTGACATATCCTTCCTTGACTATAGCTGGATTCTCAGAGATTATAAGGAAGAGAATGTGTCTTCTGAGAATCAATGTTACCTAATTTATGGGGATGTTTTCTCCTTACTGTTTTCTAATAACATTCTCTTTCTGCCTCTGCCCTTCTCTGTACCATGTGATGCAATGTGATATGAACACTCCTATTTTGGAGTGGCAAGAGGACAGGATTTGGAAACAGATTTACAAAAAATTGGGCTGAAATAAGAGAGTTCTTATGTACTATGTCTTTTGAAAATATTAATGCAGACTTTTGAGATGGGATGGGCGTGAGCTGTCTGTCACACTATAAACCTCTCATGTGGTTTGTGGTTCTTGGTTTCATGAGGGTAAATACAATAACCCAAAATAATAACCATGAATTGGAGTATGATGTCTTTATGTAGTCCCATGGCTCCAGGGGCCATTACAACCATAAATCCTGATACTACTGAGCAAAATTCATCAAAATATCTGTCCAATGGTCATTTCTGAATGCAGTCTGACACTTTATTTCTGTCTAGATATCTAAGATTTTGTGAGAAAAAAAAACAACCCACCACATATGATCTAATCATATTCTATATATAGAAAAACTTCACTGATGAGGACCACTTGGAGAGAACAATCATGATTAGTATGGAACCAAAGCCGTTATATGATATGCTTAAAGAGTGCAGGTTAATGACTTTTCAGTAAATATAGAAACTTGAAGAAGGCTAACAAATCATTATCAAGCAAAATTCTTTGATCAGCTTTAATGAATAGATAATAAGTAGATCTCTTTCAAAGGAGCACAGCAATTTTTTATGTTAATGGTACTTCTAAAGTGCTTTAAATCAGCCAGTCCTACAACATGGGCTAAACATTTGCCCTATGATCCTAATTGTATAATTAATTTGCTTAGACATCATGATTTTAAATACATGTAAATATAAAAGTAAGTTTTATATTATTTAAATTAAATCCTCCATACCCCCAAGAATTCTAAATCTCAAACCATAGTAAGAATTAAAGAGGTTCATGGTGACTCTGACTGTTTTTGATATTTCCCTATAAGTTGCATGGTGTCCGTTTCTAAAGGAGAGAGTTTCTGGAGGCAGTTACCTACCTGAAAAAGTTGACTTAAGATTTCATCTTTTGAAAATCACCATTCCCTTGGTATCTACAGTTGTGTATATTGTCAAATAATCAATTAACTTGATAGATGAAATGGTAGAGAAGAACTTATGTTTGGAAACAGAGAGATAGAAGCTGAACTAGCAGCTCAAATGTGAAGAGGCTGTGTGATCTTAAGCCAGGTATTTAACTTCGTTAACTCTTACTTTCCTTATCTATAAAATGAAAAATAAAACTATACAAGAATGTTTGTAAAGGATAAGAAGAGATTAATTGTAAAGCTCCTAGCAGGATTAGTAGCAAATAATAGGCACTCAGTAATGGTAACTAATACTTTTTTGAGATTGTTAGTTTCATTGTTGTAATATGGAATGAAAAAAATGAGAAAAAACAAAAACAGAAACAAAGAAAAAAGGAATTTGATGCCACTTCCAGACATGCAGAGGCACTGGACATTTACAACACGTAATACAAATATTTGTTCTAAACTAGGAAATAAATGACATGGATTGTACAGGTTGTCAAACCATTAACACAAATGAATATAAAAATTTGACATTTTAAGCCATTAGAAAAATACACATAAAAGAAATAGATGATAAACTACTACAGAGTTACCAGACCTGAACAATATTCAATGTCAGTCAGTCAGATTTTAGAAGATAACAACAAGCATAGCTTGTTGTCATCTTTATCTGCTGATCCGAATAACACACACAAAATCGCATCCATTGGCTATGTGAATGTCTGAAATGGAAAGAACCACTACCACCAGGGAGAAATGCCATCATTTCTAAATAAAGTATCATAACCCATTTTGACCAATAGAATACTAACCCATGAAAAATTTATTAGAAAACCACCATTTTAAATTCAGATGAAAGCATTAACACATGCTATTTATTATGAGTTAGTTTACTATCCCGTCATCTATGTGTTTAAATATGATATAATAGAAAATACTTTCATTAATCCCGGTTGACATCCTCCAATAAAATTTCTAAAGTCTGTGAAACACAGAAAGAGAAGTAGTAGTTCAGAACTCATGCTCAGGTTTGCCACTGAATCATCATTTAGAGACAATGTCAATGAAATAAAACATTTGTGCAGGATAACAGTCACCTGTTGTTAGAGTAATGCTAAGATGAAAAAGAGAGGTTTTTTTTTCCAACTCAAAGCAAAACGGAAATGTTTATTCTCAAATTGGAGATTATGCTTCTTTGAGAATGTTCTCTCCATCACCCATGCTTCATCTTTTTCATAAATCCCATGATTTGTAAAAAAAAAAGGGTGTCTCTTTCAACTTGATCTCTTGGAATTGGCATGCATTTGATTCATGAAGGAATTAACCAGTCACTAAAGAAAAATCTGGGGCACAATAAACATTTAGTGTGTATTTGAGGAAACAACAATTAATTAATTGGAGAATTATGAAGAATGAACCAAACTTAAAGAGGTTTATTTTTTCGATGACAAAACTGTGTGGTACTGCTGTTGGATATACAGACCAATGGAACAGAATAGAGAGACCTGAAAAAAAGTTTACACACCTACAATCATCTGATCTTCAACAAAGTTGATAAAATAAGCAATGAGGAAAAGATTCCTTACTCAATAAATGATGCTGGGAATTGACTCAAGATTGATTAAAGACTTAAATGTAAGATCTCAAACTATAAAAATCCTATAAGAAAACCTAGGAAATACCCATCTTGATATTGGCCTTCACTAAGTCCTCGAAAGCAATTGCAATAAACACAAAAATTGACAAGTGGAACCCATTTAAACTAAAGAGTTTCCGCACAACAAAAGAAACTATCAACAGAGTAAATAGACAACCTACAGAATGGGAGAAAATATTTATAAACTATGCATCCAATGAAGGTTTAGTACTTAGAATCTATAAGGAACTTAACAAATTAACAAGCAAAAAAACCAAACAACTCTATTAAAAAATGAGCAAAGGGCATGAACAGACACTTCTCAAAAGACATACAAGTGGCCAAGAGACATATGAAAAAATGCCAACACCACTAATCATCAGAGAAATGCAAATGAAAACTACAATGAGATACCATCTCACCAATCAGAATAGCTTTGTTAAGAAGTCAAAAAATAACATGTTGGCAAGGCTGCAGAGAAAAAGAAACACTTATACACTGTTAGTGGTAATGTAAATTAGTTCAGCCTCTGTGGAGAGACATTTGGAGATTTCTCAAGAAACTGAAGAGTTGAACTACCTATTTGACCCAGCAACCCCATTGCTGGGTAAATACCCAAAGGAAAATTAATTGTTCGACCAAAAGACATATGCAACTGTATGTTCATCATTGGGCTATTCACAGTAACAAAAACATGGAATCAACCCAGGTGTGCCCATCAACAGTGATATGGATAAAGAAAATGTGGTACATATAAATCATGGAACACTATGCAGCCATAAAAAAGAAAGAAATCATGCCCTTTGCAGCAACATGGATGAAGCTGAAGGCCATTATCCTAGGTGAACTAACATGGGAGAAGAAAACCAAAGACTGCATGTTCTCACTTGTAAGTGAGAGCTAAACATTTGGTAGATGTGGATATAAACGTGGGAACAATAGATACTGGGGACTACTAGGGGGGAAAAGAGGGCGGGAGGCAAGGGCTGAAAAAGTACTTATTGGATACTATGCTCATTACTTGAGTAATGGTTTCATTTGTACTGTAAACCTTAGCAACACACAATATACCTTCGTAAAAAACCTGCAAATGTACCCCTGATTCTAAAATAATGGCTTTAAAAAAAAGAAAAATACAGAAACAAAACAAGGAATTATTTGATTGCTTTGCCTAGTTTTAGGTACCTTGTTGAAAAGCCCCAGATCACATCATTGTATGTTGGTTGACTGCTTATGATTGGCTGGGACTAAGTTTTATTTCTGTCTAACACAAGCATTACCAGAAATGACCCAAATTAAGTTTCACGCATGTTTGCAACTTAAGCGAGTTTGAGGTCACTTATGAGGGCTAACTGGTTTTGTCTGCTCAGGGATTCTTCAGGCCTGGTCTCCATTTTAATTTACTTCAACACTAAGAAACATGAGATTACACCTGAGGTTCATTTTGTGTTAATGCACTATCTAGACATCTGTGATTTTCTTTTTTGATGTACTAACCAGGCTAAACTACAGTTCTCAATCATTCAACCAAGCATTAATCTAGGTGTTGCTTTGAAGGTAGTTTGTAGGTGTAATTAAAGTCTATAAACAGTTGAACTTTAAGTAAGGGTAGGGATGATAACAGCAGTTCAAAGGTTTTAAATCAGAGGTGAGACTTCCCTGAAGAGAAGAAAATTCTGCCTGGGGACAGCAGCTTCAGTCCCTGCCTGAGAATTCCAGCTCGCTCTTCCTGATGTTCTGACCTACAGATTTCCAACTTGCCTGGCCAGCCCTTACAATAATATAAGCCAATTACTTGTAACAAATCTCTTAATATATATCTTCTATTGATTCTATTCCTCTGGCTGAACCCTGAATGATACAACATCCTTTTTGAAAATCCACATTTAAATATCCAACTTAAGGTTGGTCCAGTTCTTCAACACCATTGCACTGCATAAGGCCTGCACTTTATAAAACCAACCATTTAGCATGTATTGAAAAAAATCTTAGATATGATTGATTAGCTTCAATATGTTAAATAGCTGTTTATGAAATATCATATTCCCAAGTTTTGCATACTAATATGTTCCTCTAAATATGGGAAAATATGGCCTCATGAAGATTAATGAAGCCTCTTTTTGTTACCAAAGATGAGGCCAGCTAATGCTTCTGGAGGCATCAACATGATATACAAACCTTTTAACTACAGGGTTGTCATGATTTGACCAAAATATCAACCTGTGATCTCAGATTCAGTTATTCAATGCCCTTTGATAGCCTGAGTATATCAGTTAATAAGTGTGCAGTATAGTTTATAACTGTAAACTAAGAAAAAAATCAGCTTAGCAATAGACATTGGCATTCTAGCCTTCTATAGCCAGGTCACTTCTAATATTTACAAATAATTCTAATTTATTTAATTATCAGGTAGATATCAGAAGGTAAGAGTAATCATTAAACAACAAAGCAGTTGTTAATTTTTCATCGCTAAATTACCATGGCAGATTTTCTTTCTGTTTTCCTTTTGACTGTAGCAAGACAAATCTCCATGGAAATGAGAATGTGTTGTAATGCTTCTATGAGATACAACTCACTTATTCCCTTTGAAATCATCTCTGGATCCAGATTGTCCCTTTAATACTGCTGATCTATGCTATGTAAACAGGTGTACTTTCCTTCATGTGTACAGTTTTCACTCCTCTTATAGAATGTGATAAGTGGGCTTTTTCACTCCCATTTTTTTTTTTTTCCTTTTACTTGAATCTTCAGAACTTGGTATGTTAGAATTTTGCACCTTGTATTAGTCTGTTTTCACGCTGCTGATAAAGACATACCTGAGACTGGGTAATTTATAAAGGAAAGGAGTTGAACTACCATTTGACCCATGTGAGTCTTAATGGACCCACAGTTCCACATAGCTGGAGAGGCCTCACAATCATGGTGGAAGGTGAAAAGCGTATCTTACATGGTGGCAGACAAGAGAGAATAAGAGCCAAGCAAAAGGGAAAACCCCTTATAAAATCATCAGATCTCGTGAAACTTATTTACTACCATGAGAACAGTATAGGGGGAAACCACCCTCATGATTCAATAATCTCCCATTGGGGCCCTCCCTCAACACATGCCAATTATGGAAGCTACAATTCTAGATGAGATTTGGGTGGGGACAGAGCCAAACTCTACCATATCTGAAGCTCCTTGAAAGTTAGCATATGTTCAGAACCTTAAAGGAATTTGATAAAGTTGGAGTAGCCCATTTAGGTTTGAAAAAATAAAAAATAATAAGAGCAAAAGAACTAGGGAGAATATGCCATAGCCTTCCTATCTCATAAGTATTTCCTGTTGTTGAAGGCAAACACCAGCTAAACTCTGCAGCAAGGAGGAATAACCAGAAAATTAGATTCCTAATACCATTTCTCCCATCAAGTCTAATTATATGTCAATTCAAATATAAGGCATATTTTAATTGGTCTTTAGATTCCATAAGGAAATTAAAGCATATTTACTTTTAATAAGTAATTATAATTTTCTCATATTGACATTCATTGCAAAGACCAAGGCTTAGCCCACATTGTTGGAATTAATAGGGGATATACAGGAAAAGAGCTTCTTAAACTAATATATACCTTTGTTAGGAAATATTGGGTTGCAAGCAAAAGAGACATACTTAAACCATCTTACATAAAAGGGAGACTTCATTTTAAGAATATTCAAGTGCATTGTGGTCCTAGATACATCATGGAACCCAGAACCGGAAAAAAGCAGAAGCACAGCCAATCCCTGTCTCCACTTTCTCTGAAACACATGGAATTATCACTCTGCCTCACTCTACATGTCTTCTTCATGATTTTCTTCTTCTGCAAAGCAATTTCCCTGGGTCTACATTCATGTGATTATCAATGTCTTGCTTATGTGATCTTTCAGTTTAAAATACCGACAGACTAACCAGTGTTTTTGAATCCCAATTTTAAATTGCTTGGTAAATAAACCATTTGATTGGCTAATCTTGTTCTGGGTCTACCACTACTTTGGCTCAACTCAAATTCTAGTTTTTCCCAGAAAGGTGGAGTCTTTGGCCACCTTCCTACATAGCAGGGTTCATGACACAAGACTTTCCAAAACCAAAGGTAGTTTTCAGAGAAATAAATGGGAGCTGGGTGGGTGGACACACCACCCTATCCAATAGAAGTGTGAATAGAATCCTAATCCCTAAATTTAAGAAACTCTATGTCTTTTCTGAATTTTCACTCCTGACTTTCTGAAAAATGTTTAATTTTCACCTATTGATTCAGTAGAATGATAAACAGTATTCACTTCTACTCTCAAAATTCTCCCCGTTTGAATGATAAATGTAGATGTAGCAGGTATGCACTTGAATCAAATTTCTCTTTATTTCAAGGTGGTGGTGTTGATAGAGTGGTTCAGTTGACTAATGTATGACATGACACCCTTCCGATGCAGCTATATTTAAATATACTTAAATCTGTATGGGAACCGATCTAGCAGCAGTGAACTAAAAATTAGTAGAGTTACGACTAATGGCACTGAGAAAGACATGAGAGTTACAGAAATAAGGGATTTCAGGGGAGAAACAGATTCAAACTATTAGAAGAGTGGGGAAAGATTCTTACTGTGAAAAGCTCTGTTGACGTTAAGGTCTGTCGGCTTTTTCTGAGCCCAGGACTCTCTGCAGAGACTTTTGGAGGAAGTGGTAAAGCAGCTGGTGAAAATCATAAGCTTGGAGCAATCTCCACTGAGTGAAGAAAAATGTTTTAAATGCATTTGCTTCACCTGATCCATTTGCTTCTACAATGGTCTCTATAATGAGATTTTCTTACAATTTCAGAGAGATGGTCAACTCCCCCATTGCACAGGACTCTTAGGAAGTCTTTCTAGCATTTTTCCTAATTAGAGAACATACTGCCACCAACTGAATTGTTCACACTGATGGGGTCAACTACTCCTTTCACCTAACGCAACCTTTCCCTAGAAAGGTATTAAGTCATCATTAACAACAATGAAATCACCATATTCGGTAGCAAATGTTAAAGTGAATAATTTGGGTACAATTTACTTTTAATACAGGCAAATAAAAAACTTGCACAAGTTCACTGTGGATTACATTTTGATTTCACTGTAGATATCAAGTATAAGGACTTGTCCTGAATCCCTCTGAGCTGGGTGAGATTTCTATCAGATAAGAAGCCAAATCTTAGTAAGGCTTATGCTTAAAACTACTTTGCAAATAGAAAAGAACTTTCAACAATTAAATCTAATGAATACATGCAATCACTCTGAGAAATAAGCTACATTTTCAAGTAGATTTGGACAAGAGACTTTGTAGGGACATTAGGACCCATTATCCCAGCACACTTGGGCTTTGAGAAGTCAAGTAGGAACTAGCCCTGTCCAAAGTCCTTCTCAAAACTGCTTTTATATGACCACTTCCTTTATTACTTTCACTTACTCCATTTATTGTTTATTTATTAATTTTTGAGATGGAGTCTCACTCTTGTTGCCCAGACTGGAGTGCAATGGTGCTATCTTGGTTAAATGCAACCTCTGCCTCCCGAGCCCAAGCAATTCTCCTGCCTCAGTCTCCCGAGTAGCTGGGATTACAGGCACGTGCCACCATGCCTGGCTAATTTTTGTATTTTTAGTGGAGACGGGGTTTCACCATGTTGTGCAGGCTGGTCTCAAACTCATGACTTCAGGTAGTCCACCTGATTTGGCATCCCAAAGTGATGGGATTGCAGGCATGAGCCACCATGCCTGGCCTGTTTACTCCATTTTTTAAATGTCTTCTTTAACCCTCTAAGGAGAAAACAAGGGAACCACAGGTCCATGTCAGAAGCTATGGACTTGCCAAGGCTCTTCTACAATGTACATGTGTGAAAAAAATTGCCAGAGCAGAAACATTCTGCATGTCCATTGACGTCAACTCAAACTGTACAAAGTTATCCAAAAATGAAAAATATATTTAAGGGACATATACAATAAATTACAGGTATCTTTTGTAACAGCTGAAAGGTAAGTTACCTCAGGATCAAATAGAATCTAGGATTGAAACGCTGCAAAATTATTTCTACTTTCTGGAAAGGTCAACCTCATACTCTCCTATGGCAAACTGGCTTCCTTAATGTGCTGGAAAATACAATGGCTGCCAGCTCTCAAACATGACTTCCCATCCATTGTCAGAGAGGGATTGATTTGTATTATCTCTAGATGCCCAAGCTCAAACATTCCAAGCATCAGCTATGATAGGTCCTCCGTGTGTCAGGTGCTTATCCTTGCACCATTAACTATAGTCTAATATGGAGGCTATAAGAGCATGGCACCCATCATTGTGTTCACCATGGTTGGATTAGAGTTAGGAGGTAAGACACTGGAGTATTTTCCCAAAAAATGCTCTGCTGGTTTCAGAAGGTGGAAGAAGTAGTGAGCAGACATTATACAAGTCCCTATAGCACAACAAAATAAAAAAAAAAAAAGCTTGGAATATAAGCAACTGTTGGAGAAAAGAAGGAAAAAGAGAAGATCATCAATTCCTGAGTGAAATGTGCGGCAGATTCTGATGCATTCAGTTCCTAACAACATTTGTCTTTGTGGGCTACAACCACTGGCCTAGAAAAGAAAACAAGTATCTCTGGAGCCAGCAGGACGCAAGCTGGAAGAATTGACTAAATCAGCGCTTCTGAAGATTCTCCAGGCCATGGACAATGTCGAAGACAAACACTTCTGGCATCATCCAGCACACACATTCTTCAACTGTTCCTATTAAAATACTTCTCTTGAGCAAATGAACACACATAATTCTTTGAACAAAACATAAACAAAAATGTAATTCAGTGGTTGGGTGCGGTGGCTCATGCCTGTAATCCCAACACTTTGAGAGGCTGAGGCGGGAGGATTGCTTGAGGTCAGGAGATCGAGACCAGCCTGGACAACATGATGAAACCCTAGGTCTACTAAAAATACAAAAATTAGCTTGGCATGGTGGTTCAGGCCTGTAATCCCACCTACTTGGGAGGCTGAGGCACGAGAATCACTTGAACCAGGAAGGTGGAGTTTGCAGTGAGCCAAGATTGAGCCACTGCATTCTAGCCTGGGCCACAGAGCAAGGCTCTGGCTCAGAAAACAAAAAAGAAAAAAGAGAAAAGAAATGTCATTCAAACACAAAGTAATTTTTAGACATAAAAATTGATTCTAGCCTATATAGATACTAATACTTAAGCCTACAAGTGGGAGGTCACCATCCATGATCTCAGGTTTACCCAGGCATTCTATAGTCAAGACCAGTCATTTTCAGAACAAATTATTAAGTTTCTCTGTAATGTGTCCTTACTCCACACACACAAACACACACACACACAGACACTCTCTCTCTCTCTCTCACATTACCCACTCCCAGGCAAACTAGATGTTTTGAATTGCTAATGGTGCAATTTAAGGCACTGTAGGTGGTATATTATAAGTTCCTTTCAAATATTGCAGGATGGATCTGTTAATGAGGGATTCTTCACAGGTTAAAAGAAGGAATCATTTCTAAAAAGCCCAGAGGAATTCCAGACTTCAAAGCTACATTTTTCACTCTGTTTATAGTCATTAGGTCCCATGAACAGAAATTTAAAATCATAAGATACCAGGAGATAATGGGGATTTCTAATGACTAAAGGTAAAATGTCTAGACTCTCTTTGTGATGTTATACTGCAATAACATGAAAATGAGGTAAAACAAAAACAATCATAAAAAATTAAGGTGAAACAAAAGATCACTTAACTTATGAATTTTTAAAGTGTGGGTCCGGGTTAGCAAAGTTTCCCTTTTAACTATGACTTAGGCTTTTGGGGAGCCCCTGCTGAGAAATAGATGTCTTACTAGATATCTCAGAGTTACAACTAAGGTAGAAAGCATTTTGACATAATTATGCATGTTTGTATTTATAAAGAGGTATTTTTTATTATGCTTATTATTTGGTTTTCTCCTAGAGTAGGTCAGAACACTTTCTCAAGCTGTTTTCTTGATGCAAAGATATCCATTGCACATCCAGAGACACACACACACACCATCAGAAAGCAATATCTATGTGGCATCCGGTAATATGGTGTTTTAGTCTGTTTTCTGTTGCTGTAACGTAACACCACAAACAGCAATTTATTTTTTTGAAAAATTAAGTGTATTTAGTTCATGGTTGTGGAGGCTGAGAATTCCCAGTGCATGGTGCTGGCATTTAAAGAAGGCCCTCTTGTTGCATCATAATATGGCAGAGGGGATCATAAGGTGAAAGGGCAAGAGTATGCCATCTCAGCTCCCTCCTCCTCTCTTATAAAGCCATCAGTCCCACCATGGGAGCCCCACCTTGATGACCTTATCTAATCCTAATTACCTCCCAAAGGCCCTACCTCCAAATACTATCAATGTATGAATTTGGGGATTAAATTTTCAACACATGAGATCTGGGGTATACATTCAAACTATAGCATATGGTAGTATCTGTCAGCTTCGGTCTTTTAGATTTCCTTTAGGATCACTGCAATCATAAGCATATGCCACAGACATCAGAATTCTCTTTGGGCGTTCTTATTATGTCTCTTGGAATAATTATATATGGCTGCCTCCCTTTTCTCAAAATCACAAGACTTCGTCTCATTAAGTCTGTGGTGAAATTGTTTCCCTGTCAACTGGTAAATGGTTGTAATTACAGCAGAAAACCACCAGATGGCAAAATGGCAAACTCACATGAATCCCGATAATAAAAGGGTCTTCCTTTCTTTGAGGGCTTCCTTCAAAAACCTTGGCCTGCGATGGCCTGGATTGCAGGAGTCCTATGATGTTGGCTAGCCGGTGTAATTGTCGGGCTTTCCCCTTAATCCATTTATGCCTGAGGTTGCAATTTTTTGAATTTTTGCAATTAGACCTTGGCGATGACCTTGAGCAGTAGGATATAAATAACTCCCTTGTGTTTAGCATTCCAGTAATGGAACACTAGCCATAATAAACCGTCCCAAAAATGCGTTCTAATGGCTCTCAAGCAAGGTCCACTTGCAGTGAAATAAACCAGAGGTTTGAATCATGGCTTGATATGAAATGATTGGAAAGAATATGGCGATGACATCCACAATGCCGGTAAATACGTTAGTATTTGGAGGACTCCAAAGGGTGGATCTGAGAGTGGAGAATGAATATACAAATCTCTAGCCTCTGGAATAGCATTATGTAAAAGCTCTGGAAAACATGGTTCCTCAAAAATCCCATTTCCGTGTTAAATCATCCTCTCATCTGGGCATTTGACTTCATAACTAATTTAAGTCCCTCTATTTGCAGTTGAAGCCCCTCTCCTTTCCTCCAGGTAACAGGAGGCTTTGAAAATAAAATATCTTTTAAAATTATTCACAAATATTCTGGTGGGACACCAAGCACACCACTTCCATATCAGATGCATTAACTTACTCATATTTTATGCATATAACTTTATATATCCATTATGAGGCAGAAAAATGATTCTGGAGATCTATGTGAATTACCTATAACTTGAATCACAACCTAAATAATATCACTATTATTCAAGGTTTTTTATTGAATATGTTTTATTTCTGCTTTAAAAGCATATTATATTTGATTTAAATGGAGTAATAAAAAGAGAAGTATTCTGATATAACTCTATAAATCATCAATTTAAAAGTAGATCTTAAGATTTCCTTATTTCCTTAATTTAGCAAGTGATTTCCAAGCTGGTGTATGGAGATAAGTAGTAATATACAAAAATGCTAACATGGGCTAGTGAACCTCTTTCATTATTTGAAAAAGCAGAATAGAATCTGAGCAGTTACCAACAAGAAGCCTCTGTCAGATAAACTAAATTTTTTCTGCTCTGGCATAGAATTATATCAGCTCAATTGAATGTGAAACAATAATGACAATATTAATAATTAATGCTTATAATAACTAATGACAAAGGTGATGCTGAGTCATTTAATATTTGCAGTGTTGCCATGAGTCAGGATGTCCTCATATTATACATAATGTAACTGAGGCTAACATGTCTTTTATTCAGCAATTTGCATATGGTTTTAATGTTTCTAACAATTGAGCTTTACTATTATGAGTATTTTTGGAATAACTATCAGAAGCTCTGATAGTCATTGTGTATAAATTTACATAGATTTTGCAGTTTATCATTGCAAACATAACATTTCAGGGTAGTCATAAATATTGGTACATAAAATACATGAGTAAAATTTGAAAATGAATAGCTAATCTGGAAAAGTTTGGAAACCTCTGTTGTAGGCAGTGAAGACACAGTCTTCAACGAAAGAGTGTTGATTGGTGAAACCTTTCCCAAATCTTCATGCTGATTATTGAGCAGGTTAAAATACATATAGCTCTCCATATTACCTTTCATGCATAACAAGAATGGAAAAACCATAGACCCTCATAATAAGGGGCTCAGAATAGTAAGGATCCAACTCATGTTAGATATCATGGGGGGAGGCAGGGAATGGCTTCTCTTTTCATTCTCATTCTCTTCAGCTTTTTCTTTTTCGTTCTGATTTTGAAGATGTTTTCTTCAACTCATCTTCCACATATTCTTTTTAAAGGTTTTCTGCTAGGATCTTTCAAACTCTGAAATATCTTCTCAGTTTCTGAATGTTCATTTTTACAGTATTTTGATTTTATAAGCGCTGTATGCTCTTTTGCCTTCTAAGATATAAATATACATTTTGTTGAAATTTTCTTCTGTTTGCTGCACTTCCTTGATTATTAATGATTTGAGGCCCTTTTATATTTATTGGTCATTTTAAGATCTCTTTTTTGAAGTATTTTTCAAGTCTAATGTCCATACTTCTACTAAGTTAAAAGGACTTAGGAATTATATCTCCCTTTTGCCGTTCCCTAGAATAGTATGCATGAATTTGATGCTAATGATGAAGCCACTTTATGCTTAGTTTTTAAATTGCAGATTCAATTTATTTAATAACTATAAGACCATATAAACTTTGATTTTTTACAGTTTCAGTTTTGGTAAGATATGCTTTTTTATTTTCCCATTTATTCTAAACTTTCATATTTATTTACAACATTTTACCATTTTTTGGTGTCTATAAGATTGTTAGTAGCTTTTCATCTTTTTCATTAGTGCTATTTTTAGTGTTTTTTTTCCTTTTTTCCTATTACTAAGGGTTTATGAGTGCTGTCGTTTTTTCCCCAAGAATTAACTTTCAGTTTAGTTTATGTTAGCTATATTTCCTATGTTACTATCTGCTCTTATTTATTCTATTTTCTGTCTTCTATTCTCTATCAGTTTTATTTTTCCTAACTTCTTGAGATTATGCTCAGCATTCTGTCTCTACCAATTTCAAAGGGTTAAAATAATATAGAATATATTTTTAAACATAGTAAAATGCAGGTGAAAGAACAACATGATAAATTTTAAAGCTCCCTAAGTTTGGAAGTTAAGAAGTTTATTTCGAGATAATTCATGGGTGAAGGACGACACAACAATAGAAATTAGAAAATATTTGGCACTGAATTATAAGAAACATAGCATTTATTGAGACTTGTGGGATATAGCAAAAGCCAAACTTATGGATAATGTATAACATAAATGTAGATTTTTAAAATCTGGAAATAAATGACATTTGTTAATGTTCAAAGAATATATTCTATATGATTTTAATTGGTAGAGACAGACAACATGGGCCAGCATATGTTTATTTTTGGTAAATGGTTCTTATGTATCTAAAGTGAACACACATTCTGCATGCTATTGTGTGCAGCATTCTATATATGTCAGTTGAACCATTTGTTAGTAATGTTGTCCAAATTCATATCCTTAGGAATTATTTGACCTACTTCTTCTGTCATGTGCTGAGGTGGGTTAAAATTTCCCACTATGTCTCCATTTACTTGGTTTCTGGGGTTTTTTTAAAGTGGTGTTTAATACTTTCCTGGTGAAATAAACTATTTACCATTACAAAATAACTCTCTGTACATTAAAAAATTTACCTTCAAGTCTTTTTGTCTAATACCAATATAGATAGACCTTTCCTGAGGCTAGTGTTATTATTATTTTTTTTTGGCATAGTCTTTTGTGTGTGTGCTTACTATCAATTTCTCTGTTTGCATTTAAAGTGTGGCTTTTAGAGTCAAAATATAGTTGGTCTTTTTAACTTTTTAATATTATCTAACACTCAAACCTTTACTTGAGGTGTTTTTTCTATTCACATGCAATGTAGTGTTGTCAAATATATTTAGGATTAAGATTTTTCCCCTCACTATTTACTTCTTATTTTCTTGACTATTCTATGATTCTTTGCTTCCTCTTTTTGTTTGCTGTCTTTTGGATTAGTTTTTTGTTTCTTTGTTCTATTTCATTTTTTCTACTTCATTAATTTGGTAGTTATGTTTTTTAAGCTATTATTTTAGTGTTACTCTAGACTTTGCTAAACGCATTTTTGATGTATCAAGTCTAACATAAATTAGTACTTATATCACCTACCAAATAATGTAGAGGTGTTACAACATTTAGCTCCAAATACTCTGTCCTAAGTTATATGCTTTTGCTGCGGTATATCTTAATTCTAAACACATTTTAAGCCCACAAAATATTATGATTTATAGCATCAATGTTCATTTATTGATACTTATTTGCTATCTCTATTGCTCATTTTTCTCACTTCTGTTTATTAGCTTCAAATTTCCTTTTGAACAGGTTTACCAACAAAAAATCTCTCACTTTTTGTTTTTCCTGATAATGCTGCATTTCATTTTTACTTTAGAAGGGTCAGCATTTTTCTGTAAAGAACCAAATGGTAAATCTTTTAGGCTTTTGGGGTCATAATATTCCAACTACTCTAGTGCATGAAAGCATTCACATGTAATAGGTAAATGAATGAGCATAATTAGGTTTGTTCCCCCAAAAAACTTTGCTTACAAAAACAGATAACACCCTGGATTTTGCCTGTGAATCACATTTTGCTGACCCCTTTGTTAGAATACAATATTTACTTGGTATTGCATTTTAGGTCAAGAGTGATATTTTTGGAGCACTTTTTGCAAATATGGTTATATTGTCTTCAAGGTTACACTGTTTCTGTTGAGAAGTAGCTGTTAGTCTTATTGCTATCACTTTTTCTTTTTTTTCCCCCTCTAGCTACACTTAGATTTCCTCTGCATTGAATTTCTATAATTTTTCTAGGTTTTTAGGTTTCTGTTTTGGTTTTGCTTGGGGTTTTAATAATCCAACTATTTGTTCTTAGGTTTCTTGTTTTGGTTTTGCTTCAAAACTATTTGGATTATGTAGTGATTCTTAAATCCATGGTTTGGTGCAATTTTGTTGGTTTGGGAAAACTTGAGTCATTATCTGTTCAAATATCACTTTTCCATTTTACTCCCCTCTTATGTTCTTCTGGGGCCCTAATTACCCATGTTTTAGATTATTTTACCATGTCTTATGTTTCCTATGTACCTTTTTCTATTGTTCATCACTTGCCTTTCTGAGTTTAATTCATCAGGAGTGTCTGCTCTCTTGTTAAATCCAGTCTTTGAGTTCTCAATTTATTTTTCCGCTCTAGAATTTTATCAGTTCTTTATAACTTCCAATTCTCAGCCTAAAATTCTCAATCTGCAAGTTATTTTCTTCCACTTGTTTATTTTCTTGAACATATTTTAAAACTGGTTTCTTATTATTTCATTGTTATCCCCTGTGGGTCTGTCTCTATTGTCAAATGTTTCTTTTAGTTTTATTCCATTTGATCCTGTCTCTTCCCATAGTTCAGAATATTTTATATGTAAGAAACTATAGTATTAATAGAAGGCTATGAAAGATCATATTATCATCCTGGTAGAATATATGTATGCTTTGAGAAGGCTAGGTTAGCCTATTAGTAAAGACAAGTCAAATTAATCCAATCAGGGATGGAGATGAATTGAAGCCAGGTCTTAATCTTGTCAAGGACTGGTCTATTTCTAGATTACTTTTTTTTTTTTTAAATAAGATAGAGGAGTCTCACTCAGTCGCCCAGGCTAGGGTGCAATGGCATGATCTCGGCTCACTGCAACCTCCGCCTCCTGGGTTCAAGCGATTCTCCTGCCTCAGCCTCCTGAGTAGCTGGGATTACAGGTGCACACCACCACACCTGGCTAATTTTTGTATTTTTAGTACAGATGGGGTTTCACCACGTTGGTCAGGCTGGTCTCGAACTCAAGACCTCATGATCTGCCTGCCTCTGCCTCCCAACGTGCTGGGATTACAGACGTGAGCCACTGCTCCCAGCCTACTTTTATTTCTAAAGAACAACCCTTTAGGGTCCCAATCCAAAGCCGCTCACATCTTCTTCTTTGTGGGCCTCTAGCACTAAATTTTGTCCCCCTAGTGCTATGAGCTATTGAAAGCTTACCTCATTCATAACTGACAAATGTTTCTGGAGTAGAGGTCAGGGAATTACGGCCCATTCATCAAATCTGTTTTTATCAATAAAATTTAACTGAAACACAGCCATATCTATTGATGTAATATTGTCTATGGCTACTTTTGGTGCTACAGTGGCAGAGTTGATCAGTTGTGCCAGTGACCAAATGGCCTACAAAATCAGAAACAATTACTATCTGGCCCTCTACAAAATATAACCTCTGTGAGGAAATGGGTCCAGAAGTCCTGAAAGTGTTCCTGGATTGGATTTAGACCTCATAATCATTTATCTTAGCAGCTCTCTGATGCATTCAAACATAATTTCTAAAAGTTCTGCCTACCTTTCTTAGGTGTTCTCAATGAGAGACTTATTCCAAAATATGTAGTACACCATCACTGGAAAGAGAACACCTGTGAGTCTGTGTTTGAGTCATTACAATCCTCAATGCAAACTCTGCATACGTGAATATAAACAAGGATCCGTTAGACCGATGAGCTTCCCAGAAATATTGGCTAGCTGAGTTCTTTTATTAGTAAATTCTCAAATTCTCACCGTCCAGAGATAGTTTCTTTTTGACTTTTTAGTTTTTCCAGAGAGTCATCCTCTTTGCCCTGTTCAGGAGCTGAGCTGGGGAAAACTGGGGAGGTAAGGCATTCTAAAAGCCCCTGTATCACTGTTGAATTGTTGTCTTGATTTCAATATTATGCTTCATGTCTGCCTTCAGGTGCTTATGTCCCCAAATCTAGAACCCCCAAGATACACTCTCTCTATATAGAAAAATTCTATTTCTGTTAATACAGGAAGAGGTTAATTGTGTTGCTTGAGATGAGGACATGAGAGGACTTAATTGCTTTTTACTGAGACTTAGAACCTCTTATTTTTAGTACTATTCTGTGCTCCCATGTTCAAAGGTTTCTGCCGTGTTAAACTCCTAAGTGTTTCTGGGGTTCCATGTGCAGTTAAATGTGAACTTTCTTCCCTCTTTCAAGTCAGTTGCCTTGCCACTTGTCCTTTTGCATTTCCAATATCAAAAATTGTAATTGGAATCTTCATCTAGTACTGCCACTTTCCCTGTTCTTTAGCTCCTTTTAGATTTATGCCTGTTTTATTTTTATTACTATTTTAGTGAGTTTCTTGATTAAGCAGACATAAAAACGTATGTTCACTTAATCATGTTTAACTGGAAATCCCTAATTCTTTACTATGAAGGTCACATGCCTTAAAATACACCTTTATAATTCCATTAGGCATAAACTATTAATTGTTTTTGTAATGGAAATAGTAATAAAGCAAACTATACTACTCGACAGCCATAATAATAAATGCGTGTAAAAAACAGGTTAAGACATCTTTTAAAAAATTAGGTAAGAAGGGTATTCAAGCATTCATAATAAAATGACTCCCCCCATATTTTGTTTCTTTAACATGGAGTATTAGGTTTCTATTGCTGTACAACAAATTACTACCAAGTTAGCCACTTAAAACCACAGTTTTTTATCTCACAGTCTCTGTGAGTCAGGCATCTGGACATGGCTTGGCTGTTTCCTCTGCCTAAGAATCTCGTGGGGCTGCAATCCAGGTCTTAGCAGAGGCTCAAATGGAGAAGTAGCCACTTCCAAACTCCTCTGGGTTTTTGGTAAAATTCATTTATTTGAAGCTGCAAGTCTGAGGGCTATAGTTTCTTGCTGGAGGTTGCTCTCAGCTTATACAGGCTCCTACACTTCTTTACTTATGGGCTTCTCTAGCATGGCCACTTACTTCATGTTGGCTTGCTTCTGCAAAATCAGTGAAAGGAAATTGCTCTAGTGGGTCTTCAAGCAAGATAGAATCTTATGTAATAACAATCATGGGAGGGGCAGCCCATCACCTTTCATATTCTACTGTTTAAAAGCAAGTCATAGGGGCTGGGACTGCACAACGGCATGAACACTAGGAACTGAAGATCATGGACGCCACCTTAAAGTCTGTCCACCACACCAAGGTTAAAGTCATGACGATAATGATGGGCTGTTACTACATTGTTCTTATAAGGCTTTACATCTTTAAAATGTCTCCATACACACACATATTCTTCTATGAATACATGTATAAGAGGTGTCAACCCAAACTTAGACTGTGTTTTGTCTAGAACTCAAGGTCTTCTTTGCAAACTCAGAGAATTAGTCAGGTAGAACCCATAAGGCACCATTTATATTAAGGAAGAAGGGGCCTTCTGATAAATAAGAGACACAGAGCTTGGTTCGAACATAATTAGACAGCACTGATGAGATGGCATAATTTGTTTTTTTTTTGTTTTTTTGAGACAGGCTTTCACTGTGTCACCTAGGCTGGAGCTCAGTGGCACGATCTCAGCTCACTGCAACCTCTGCTTTCTGGGCCCAAGTGATCCTCCCACCTTAGCCTCCTGAGTAGCTGGGACTACAAGCATGTGCCACCATGTGCAGCTAATTTTTGTATTTTTGTGTACAGACAGGATTTCACCATGTTGCACAGGCTGGTCTTATACTCCTGGGCTCAAGCAATCTGCCTGCCTCAGTCTCCCAAAGTTCTGGGATTACAAGTGTGAGCCCCTGCACCCAGCTGAAATGGCATGATTTTTTAAATAGCACAGCAATGTCAATCAAACTATCTCATAGCCTCAGGACCAAATAACAGGGTTAAGGAATGTCAAAGAAGAGTGAAAAAAAAAAAAAGAGAGCTCTTTTTTTCCCACAATTTCTTTAGGACATTTAGAATGTGAGACATCAGCAATTACAACATTGGTAGTGGTGATGAAGATGTTACTGAAACAGCAACATTAGGATGGTGATTATATTGGTGGCCACCCTTGTAGCACCTCCACATTAGACATCAGTGTCTTTGAACAAATATCTGTGCCATCAGTCTTGGGTGTCAACACCCCCATGTGGACATCAGCAGGAACAAAAAGAACAGCCTGACTGGTGGGCTTAAATATTCCTTGCTACTTATTAGCATGGCAATTATCAAAGGCAAAGTATTCTGAAAAAAAAGGAGAGAGTAATCACAGATACCAGAGTCAACATGGGAGCTAATTATTGATGCAACTCAACAATAAGGATAGTCCCATAATACCATCTGAGAGGAACTTAAGTCAAATTACAGTTGCATAGATCAGCGTAACAGAAAAAAACTATTTAATATCTTATTCTTATCCTTCCTGCTAATATTTCTTGGGAAGAATGTGTTATATAAGTGATCTCAATTACTGCTTATAGCCACACTGTGAGGTAAATATTTTCACTCTGATATGGTTTTTATTTGTGTCCCCGCCCAAATCTCAGGTTGAATTGCAATCCCCAGTGTTAGAGGAGGGACCTGGTGGGAGGTGGGAGGTGACTGGATCATGGGGGCAGATTTCCCCCCATGCTCTTCTCATGATAGTGAGTTCTCACAAGATCTGGTTGTTTAAAAGTGTATAGCACCTCCTGCTTCCCTCTCTTTCTCCTGCTCCAGTTATGTAAGACATGCCTCCACTTCGCCTTCTCCCATGATTGTAAGTTTCCTGAGGCCTCTCCAGCCATGCTTCTTGTATAGCCTAATACACACTCCTATTCTCATTTGACAGGTAAGAAGACGAAATTACAAACAGGATGAAAAATTTGTTCAATGAAACACAGCTATTAAGTGGCTGACCTAATAAGTGTTATGTATAAGTGACTCATCCACTGTAGCTTCTGGGACTCAACTTTAGGATCATCGTCATATGCAGCCTGGAGCTAGCCATATTTGAAGAGCTAGGAAAGAGGCACAGTGATTGACAATCTCCTTTCTCCTCAACTAGAATGTCATTTCCCTTTTTAAAACTAATTTAAATCCCACCTACTTTCAATTGCTTGTCTAAAATAAAACCCAACTCCTCTCTTAAAGACTTTAAAAATATTATATAGCAGAGTTCATCTTTTCTTTCTTCAGAGAAAGCATCATGAAAACATGTTTTCAGGACATTAATAACTTGATATTCACAACCAACCTTTAAATTTGGAAACAAGGAATTTGTAACTGCGTTGTATATATATGAAGAAAGTAAGCCTCAGAGAATTTCAAGAGCCCATCCAGGATAGTCTCTTCAGAGCCATGGTTCTCAAAGTACATCAGATCTCCAGAGTAGGTCTGCAGTGGGAGCCAAAATTTTGCATTTCTAACTTGGTCCCAGGTGATACTTGTGCTGGCGCTGCTAGTCTACACTTAACTCTATTCACCTTTTTGTGTGTTTTCTTAGGATAAAGAAAATATTTAGAAGATGAGATTCCTGTGTTTCTGGCTTTCATGTAAGAATTTTGTCTGAAAAAAGAAGCATCGACATTTAGAAATTTTGTATTTTTACATTTTTATAGATAAACTCATTGGATTATCTGTTTTTCATCTTGGAACACACTATCAACATTTTCTTTAGAAGATATACAGGACAGGTGGCTTTCGGTGGGAAGAAAGTGTCCTAACTAAAAACCTCAAGGAAGATAGGGCGTGTGGAAATAAAGAACATCCAAATGAGAACAAACATAAGCTATGTATTCAGAGCTTGCTACAGCAAGGGCATCCATGCCACCAGTTCAACTTGTCAGAGGCTGAAAGGCAGACAAAGCAGTGGGGAAGCTTTAGAGTGGAGAAAAGGAAAGGTGTTAAGCATGTTTTAATTGAGGTCATTATCATGACAGCACTGGAGTCAATGGAGGTAGGCTAGCAAAGAGTGAGACATCTTATGTGATGGGTTTGGGGATCATATTTAGCTTTCTCTGGTTGGTTCTGAATTTGAAAAAAGAAAAAAAAAGATGAAAAATAAGGAGGCTGGCAGTTGTTGACCAAATCGTGACCATTCTGGACCAATCTTAAGAGATTGTAACTGGTTTCCTGCAATGGTTGCTGCAGAGTCTGTGGGCCAGAGTTCTGTTTATTACACATAGACTGACCATTGTCTGTTTCTAATTCAGTTTCTCAAGAGCTTACAAGGATGTCAGCAAAAGCAAGCCATCTCTGACTCCACAGTCAACTTGTCCACTAGGCAGACATGACCTACTGTCAAAGGCCCATGATACTTTTAGGGACCTATAAGAACATTTTAATTTCTTTTAAAATCAGAAAAAAAAAATGAACTTACAGATTTTTAAACGTTTTAATGCATAATGTCAATATATTTATTCCAACTCAGTATTCTGAGAATGTAAATGTTGTATATGATATGGTTGGTAAAGATTGCGTATTCATGGGAGGAAATGAGAAGGAGGTTTGGAAGAAAGAAGTTTATCATACTCAAAGGTCACAGAGAGGGGACATCTCATGCTATGCAGGGACACAGAGAAGGCATGGGTGTCTGTCAGAAGGCAGACAGGAGCAAAGAGAAAGCATTAGACCACAGGCTTTATTGGGTTTTCCATAGGAAAAACAGGGCAGAGCAAACAGTTTAGAACACGGCTTGCTTTAAAAATTCCGGCTGGGCTTTGGGCTATAGGGATGGCCTCCACTTGAGTGATACTTGGCCCTGGGATAATTTAAGGCAGGGCAAACATTGGCTTAGTGTGTGAGAGTTAGATAAGGAAGTAATTAATGGATTGGTTGGTTTGCATATGAAAGGCCTGCGTTCATAGGCAAATTGTTATTATCTTTAGGAATTAGCTAGCCCTAGGAAGAGGAGTTTCTCCATGGTCTACAAGGCTCCCAAATGCCAGAGCAACAAGAATATAGATAATAATAAAATATTATAAATTCAGTATTGGCCCTGTGAAGAATCGATGCCAAATAGACAAATACAGAATCTAAGAAAACACAATTAGAACATTAAGTCATGAAATACAATTTTTAATATTTTTGTGGATGAAGAGGTCCAAGAAAGCCATAATACAGCCCTTCTTGGCTGCAGTCTGTACAAAGTTTGGTTCAGTGAGGGGTTTAATGGTGTAGGAGAAAAACTTCCAAGCAGATAAGGTTGAATAAAGTGGCACCACAACTCATAACCACTGCCCCTCTGGGTTCATAAAACCACCTTCCTTATTTGTTTTGTTGATCTTCTTTGTTTTGTTGATCTGCTCCTGGTACTTGTTCCTGAAAATTGCCTTTAGCATGTAGACACTGATTTTCTGGCCTCTATATAGTTCCAGTTCTCAGGCTTCTTTCTTAAAGCCAACCCTGACTTTTGTCTTGACATTACTGCCCTGGTTACCGCAGTAATATGCTGAACACATAATACCAAGAATAATGAGTATTTGTGTTTGCTTTTTTTTTTTTTTAAACAGAACCTAAAATGTTCTGAACTTGCACTTATAATTTTATTAACTACTCAACAAGTGATATTTATTATTACCAAAGAATACTAAATTACATTTTTATTATATGCTTTATGATTTGTATTAACTATTACACATTAATACAGTTAGGAATATATACTGCTACAAACAGGCATAATGGAGATTTTTTTTGAGAAGTTTTGTATTTTATTATGTGTTCTTCCATTTAATTTGAATTATATTGCTTTCATATTATAGCTTATCTGGTCTTTCTGTTTCATGATATACATAGAATATCAGCTCTAAATTACTAAAATATTTAAGGAAATCATTTAGTTGAGACACCGTACCTCACTGTGGTCACAGAACTTTAGTCATTGACTGAGGTCTTGAAAGTCACCATCTTATTGTTTTTTTTCTTGCAGAAGAAATGTCAAGTTATACTTCTTTACTCTGCAGGTTTCAGAGAATATTTGTTTTCAGATAAGTAGCTTGGAGTTTACCCTTCAGATATTCAAATAAACACAGCACCATTTTCGACCTTTCAACTTTCTTCTCAAAAACTTTCAGGAGCTCAGCAGCAGAAAGTCACCAGTTTTTGGAGAAAGAACTTGAATATTTTAAATGTTCTTAAAGTTTTGAAATCACCAAGGCCACTGTGTAGAAAGGATTACTGATTCTTTCTATAGAAAATTGCAATTTGCAGTCAATCCCAATGGGGCAATGAGTGAGGGTAGCGAAGAAAGAAAAAAAAAATGTTATGACTTTATCTCAATGAACTATTAGGAAAGTGTTCGAGACATACCACTAGCTAAAAAAATGATTTTAAGAAAAATAGACAACTTGTCTTCATCAAAAATTTCTTCCATGCAATAAGATTACAGGAAGAGAAAGAGGAAGGTGAGTAGATGAGGCAGATTAGAAAGTAGGTAGTGTAAATAACATTATATGGTTCCTCAATACCTTAGCCTCCCTTATTTATCGCTGATAGAACCTTGATCTTGTTCAGAGTTCTTCTGTCCCCAAGCAATGAATCACAACTCATCTGGCCCATTACGACAAGCCTGTTCTCTGTCAGGCTGCCTTGGAGCTAGGGTCAGCTAACTGAGCTCTTCTGCATTTAAGGGGCTGACTGCAGGAAGGACTTCTAGGAAAGGTTTTGCTTTCCTGGTAATTAATGAGGTCAAGTAGAGTGACTCTCCACTCCTTTCTTATCTTCTACCAGCTTTTTGCTTTGAACAGTGGACCCAGTGCTTATGGCTGCATCACCATTTTCATTACCAGTTCAAGAACAGAAGCTAAACCACTAACAGTGGCAACCTAACTCAATCTTGTTATACAATTACAGAAATGATTTTCTTGCTTTTAAAGCCTTTATAAGTCAGGAATTTTTAAAACTGGCATTCAAATAGATTTCTAATTAGTACAATGTAGCCCCATCTCAGTTCAGTTATGTCAGCCCCATGTCTATATTGAGCATCTGAACAACATTTAAGAAAGTTTTATTGCTTAATTCTGAAAACACTATATATGGCAATATCTATGCTCTCCCAAATTTGCTTATCTATGACTCAATGCATGGACAAAGCCAACAAAATAAACAAAATGCCATTAATATGTTTTGTTATTATGGACTGGAGGAAGAGAGATTGCAGGCAGTGGTTGGAGACTGGGTTCAGATTATAATGGGTTGAGGAATAAATGGATGCTGAGAAAGTGGAACCAACACATGAGCTATTCCCTCAAGAAGTCTGGAGGTGAAGAGAAAGAGAAAATGGTGCAAAATTGAGGACTATGTTATTTGGGGAATACAGAAAATAGGTTTCTAGTTGAGGGGAAAGTGCAGTGGATAGGAAGAAAGAATGAATCACAAGGGAGGAAATGATCAATGCGGTAAGATCCAACTACAGTGTATGCCAGGCTTTATTTTATTTTAACAGGCTCTCACTCTGTTGCCCAGGATGGAATGTGGTAGCGCAATCACTGCTCACTGCAGCCTCAATTTCCCAGGCTCAAACGATCCTCCTTCTTCAGCCTCCTGAGTATCTGGGACTATAGGTGTGCATTACCACACCTGGTTAATTTTTTCTATTTTTTTGTAGATACAGGTTTTTGTAGATGCAGGGTTTCTATTTTTTTTTCTAGATATCTTGCCCAGGCTGGTCTTGAACTCCTGGGCTCAAGTCATCTGCCCACCTTGGCCTCCCAAAGTGCCTGCATTACAGGTTTGAGCCACCATGCCCAGCCCCATATGTTCTAGTTCTTGAAGACTCTGCCAATATTTTAGAAACTGAAATACATCAAATAAAAATAAAATATGCAAATAGAGGCCAGGCAGGTAAGATATTACATATTTTTAACAACACACAAATACAGACATGCAAATTTACAGTACTTTCTTAGAAAGTATTCAAGATAAAGTAATAAGGAAGTTTTTTTAAATCCACATTATAATTTAATGTAGGAATATTTTCTACAAATAATAACAAGTCTGACAATATGTTCATAATGTCCTCTTTTAAGAACTTTTTAGACTTCCTTTCTACTGGAAAACTTTTAACTTTGAAAACTGCAAGTAATATTTTTCTTCCTGAAACCACTGCAGTGGTAGCAATGCATTGAAGTTTGATTAAAAGGTCAGTTAATGCAAACATAAATCCCTTAAAATATTTAGAGCACACAAGTTTCAACTCATCTTGTATTTATAAGACAACATTTTAAAAGGAATATCTCTTAAGAATGGAGGCTATTATGTTGAGTAATGCCTTCCTTTCCCAATAGAGTATTAGACAAGCTGAATATATAAATCTGCTTTATGTTACTGTATCAATGGCTGATGTTCAATGGACTTTTGGTATTAGGGCTATAAATATCTGACAGAGAAATAAACATCATGTGGAAGGAAATTGACTATAATGGAAGGAGGTGCTCTGAATAGGCCTCCATGGAATTATCTGCTCAATCTTTGAGACTTTGTTTTGGCGTTGTTACTTTTGAGAGTGTAATTATTTTTCTTATGTGGTTGGTGCTTTGAAAGGACTTCAGGAGTGAACCTGTGTTCTCATTATCCACACTGGTGGCTATCAAGCCTGTTGTTAAAGCTTATGTGTAATGTTGACCCATAATTCAATTAAAAAATGTTTAACAACAATGAGGGTGATTTTTGTTTGTTTGTTTGTTTGTTTGTTTTTGAGATGGAGTCTCGCTCTGTCCCCCCGCTCTGTCCCCCAGGCTGGAGTGCAGTGGCGCGATCTTGGCTCACTGCAAGTTCCGCCTCCCGGGTTCACGCCATTCTCCTACCTTAGCCTCCTGACTACAGGCGCCCGCCATCACGCCCGGCAATTTTTTTTTTTTTTTTTTTTTTTTTGTATTTTTAGTAGAGACAGGGTTTCACCATGTTAGCCAGGATGGTCTCGATCTCCTGACCTCGTGATCCACCCGCCTCGGCTTCCCAAAGTGCTGGGATTACAGGCGTCAGCCACCGCACCCGGCTGATGAGGGTGATTTTTATAACCCTCCTCCTTCCCCAATAAAGTGTGTCCACATATTTCATTTTGTCTGTCTTGAAGTTTACAGGTAATAATTAATCACAATATACAAGTTCACTCTTTTCTTTCTTCCCCTCTCTCCTTTCCTCCATCCCTATCTCTGCACTTCTCTTTCGAATATGGAAGGAAATATTTACCACCACCTACCATACATTGATGTTTAGGAAGACCAAAGCTGGAATTAAAATCCTCAGCAGGGTTTCCCACAATGAATGACTATGGGTGTGAGGGTTTCTCAGCATAAATGTGTGTGTGTGTGTGTGTGTGTGTGTGTGTGTGTGTGTGTGTGGTTTTTGCTTTTTCATCCTTACCATCCTTTCATCATTCAAGGAGCCATATTTCATATTCTATTTGCATAAGCAAGGAAAACATTAAACAATTCCTGAAGATACAAGTAATCAAGTGTTATACCATGAAGTTCTAATAATAAATATTAAAGATAGGGCAGTAAAACAGTACAAAGAAAAGCTTTGTAGTGAACACAGAACTTGTCCAGGACCTTGGACAATACGTCTGGTTAGAGAGGTGGCAAAGCACAGAAGATTAAATACAATAAGGACTCCGTTTCTTCCTGTTAGTTTACTGGTCATTCCTGCCATGAGAAGATGATAGAGAATATCACCACAGTGTGACTTGCTTCCAAGGCAGCATGGTTTCATGCAGAGGATCTAAACTGGGGATCATGTGCTGGGCTGCAAAAGGGCTGTGCAGTGCCTAAAATTTTGTGCAAAATTTTATAAAGGTAAGCATTTGTTTTCTGGAGAAGGATACACCCAATATAATACTGTTTATGAAAATGTGATCTAATTACATTATACTCCAGCATCTCTCCTTTATAAAGTGCAGAAAACTAAGGTCTATTCGAGTGCAATGTTTGGTCTATTGTCATAGATAATAAATAATTGGTCCTGGATCACCCCTAGATCTCTATTGTTTCATTGATGCGTCCTCATACCCACAACTTCATTTGGTTGGTACATCTGCTCTGGGTCATTGCATTAGTTTCTTAAGACCACTGTAACAAAGTACCAAATATTAGGCAGTTTAAAGTAACAAAAATCTATTTTCCCATAGTTGCAGAAAACAGAAGTCTGATATTAATGTGTCAGTAGGGCACTGCTCCCTCTGAGACTCTGGGCAGATCTCTTTTTTGCCTTTTTTTAGCTCCTGATGATGCTCATCAAACCTTGGCGTTCCTTGACTTGCAGCTGCATCACTCCAGTCTCTCCCTGTGCCATTATATGGCGTTTTTCCCTGGGTGTCTCTTTCATCACATGATATTTTCCTCTTCTTATAAGGACGGTAGTCATATTGAATTAGCGTGTATCCTAATAACTTTATATTAACTTAGTTATATCTGAATATCCAATAAGGTCACATTCACGGTTACCAAGAGTTAGGAGGTAAGCATATCTTTTGGAGAGAGACAATTAAACTAAAGATTTTTCTCCATTTCTCTCCTTAAAATAACTCTTCCCCTCTGTTTTCATAAGGCTATTATTCCAAAAATAATTGAATTCATTCTGCTCAAACTCCATCAACTGAAGTTAAGGTCGATCATTTTTCTAAGTCATCAGCAAATCATTCTGAATTCTAAGAGGGTATGATGTGCCATTGTTCTACATTTTGAACTGTAGCCAAACTTGGAGAGCCACTAAATGGGCTCCCATATGTTGACTCTGAATCATTCATAAGTAGTCTCTTGAACCGCCACAGAACTGACATCTGACATAAATAAACAACCACATTTTTCTGGCTTGTTTATGAGCATGTCTTGGGGAGCAAAGTCAAAGCCTTCCTGAAGGAAAGATATATTACACCTATTGCTTTTCCCATCTACAAAGCTAGTGACTCTGTCACAAAAGAAAATTAGATTGGTCTGACATTATTTCTTCCTATGGCCAACTTGACTGTTCTCCAATCCTCTTCACTAGTTTAGGGATCCAAAGAGTAAAAACACACGTAGATATAACATTCTGTTTAAAATGTAAGACTTACCCAAATTTTATGCACTATCTCTTTAAAATATAGCTATTTTGACCCTCTTGGATAAATGGGAATCTTTGGCCTGTTTGGTCTTTATAAGAAACTTTACAATACTCATAGAAAATTGCAAATTTCAGACAATCTTGATCCACAAAAAGAACCCATCACTTCAGCGTGTTATTTTTTTAAATTCCCATGAAACTTTCTTGAGAACATTTGTTGAACTGCGTAATAGAAACTGACATAAAGATGGGGCATTAATATACTGATTTCCTTTCTTTGGGTTATATATCTAGCAGTGAGACTGCCAAATCACATTGCAGTTCTATTTTTAGCTTTTCAAGGAACCTCCATACTCTTCTTCATAGTGGCTATACAAATTTACATTCCCAACAGTGTATGAGGGTTCCCATTCTCACCAGCATTCATTATTGCCTATCTTTTGGATAAAAGCCATTTTAGCTGGAGTGAGATGATATCTCATCATAATTTTGATTAGGTATCTGCACTCCCATGTTTACTGCAGCACTATTCACAATAGCCAA
This sequence comes from Pan troglodytes, assembly GCF_028858775.2. NCBI lineage: Eukaryota > Metazoa > Chordata > Mammalia > Primates > Hominidae > Pan > Pan troglodytes. The sequence continues at coordinate 63,644,558 of NC_072415.2, forward strand.
GATTTGGAATCAACCTAAGTGTCCATCAACAGATGAATGGATAAAGAAAACATGGTACGTTTACACAATGGAATACTATTCAGCCATAAAAAAGAATGAGATCTTGTCATTTGCAACAACATGGATGGAACTGGCTGATATTATGTCATGTGAAATAAGCCAGGCACAGAAAGACAAACTTCACATAATATCACCCATTTGTGGGAGCTAAAAAGTAAAACAATTGAACTCTTGGAGTTAGAGAGTAGAATGATGGTTATCAGAATCTGGCAAGGGTAGTAGAGTGAGGAAAGTGCAGACAGTTAATGAGTACAAAAATATAGTTAGATAGAATGAATAATATCTAGTATTTGACAGCACAATAGGGTAACTACATCTAACAAGAATTTATTGTACATTTTAAAATAACTACAAGAGTATAATTGTAATGTTTGTAACACAGAGAAATAAACAATTGAGGTGATGAAGGCCCAATTTACCTTGATGTGATTATTACACATTGTATGCTTGTATCAAAATATCTCGTGTACCCCATAAATATATATACCTATTATGTACCAATAAATATTAAAAATATTTTTTAAAGGAGCACCAAAAGTTAGAAGACAAAACAAACTTGACTGAATAAGTGAATTGCTTAATTGCTCTGTAAGAATATTTTTCTATTTTGATATTATAACATAAAAGTCGTATGTTGATATATTAACTATCTTGAATATGGAGAAGAAATCTCACTGTTAGGTTGAGTGAGATTATGCCATTTTTTACCCACAGCCAATTTTGACCTTACAATGAATGACACCGTATTACTGAATTCAGGAAGAACAGAATTTTATTCACTAAATTTCACTACTTGCAAATTATCTTGAAACCTTTGGATTATCTGGGAAGATGTTAGTAGCTTGTCACTGTGTGTGACATTTGCCTATGCTCATGGCTGAGCGTGAAGGGATCCAGCTACATTTGGTTGGAAAGGCAGTCTGAACCATCTAGTTTCACTTTAGCAGCTATTCTCAGGTACCAGACTGCCTCTGAGACCAAGTTTCACCGTCTTGACCTTGAAATTAAAATTTGTCCATCAATCTTTGGTCTTCTCACCTCCCTTTTCTACAATGGATTTGTTGCATTAACTTCTACACTTGCTTCCTTTCATGGGTTTTGTCCCTGTCATGTCTTTTTTCCATTATTCCACTTTTTGGTCTTCCAAGAGATTCCATTCAACACATTTCTGGCAAAGACCTCCTGAGGTATCACGAACTATCATTATGTTACTGGATACTCAGATTTGGCTGTGTGTTCCAATATTTGCTATTAACAGGTGGTAGGAAACTGGGCTGTCTGAAATTTTTAAAAACCTTGTTTCATTTTCATACCCAGTATGTACAACAGGTAGGTCTCTGACATTTGATGTTTGTTGCTAATTGATTTTTCAAGATTTGCAGCTATCTAAAAAACATCAGAGTTCTTATTTCTCAGCAATCTAAACAAGTATGATTTGGGGTTTTGCAGATCTTTAGAATTATCTCTGTGTGTGCATCTAACCTGAACTAGGGATTAGAAACTGAGTAACACAGATACATTAATAAAAATAGGTATGTATATCAAGTATAATAAAATAATACATTGGCATTAATCCCATAGGAAAATTTGTTCAAAACATGAAAAATGGTTAACCTAATTTCAGTGAGAAAAATCTCAGATTGTTTGGTGGACACTGAATGGATAAAACACTTCTTTTGTAATTTTTATTGCTTTTATTTTTATTTTAGCTTAAAGTTCAAATTCCCTAAATAGGCCCTCTATGGTCTTAGTTCTTCTGACCCCATCCATCTCCAACTCCAACTCTTAGACAATGTTAGTATGTCCAAGAAAAAAAAATTCATTTTCTCAAATACAATGCTTTTCTCCTTGGTAGTAAACTCTTGCACAGATTGTACTCATCTGATTAAAATAGTTTTCCCCTCTGTCTTTACATTTCTATTTTCTTTTCACCCTTAAGACCTCACCTAATAAATGACTTCTTCCCAGAGGCTTTCCCTAACTTCTTAACTGCGTGAAGTGCCACTGCTCTCTACCCCATACAACACTCCACTGCCCATAACATGCACTTACCACCATGTGTTGGGACAATCTGGCTCTTCTCTCATTCCCTTTCTTGCCCATGAACTCCATGAGAGCATAATACACGTATAAGTACACTCCCAAGTATGTGGACAATGTTTAGTCACTATTTGTTGAGTGAATGAAGCATGAATAAATGTGAATGTTGCAATAGATTTGATTTCTAAAAGTGGAAAATCTCCTAGAATAAATATACTGCTCAGTTGAGGCCAAAAATTGACCTTTATAAATTTGTCATTTATTGGAATACAAACTTAGAGCTCAACTTTCTATTTACAGCCTCGTCTTTCTCTTGAACTCCATAATTATGTATGCAACTTCATCTTCAGTGTCTTCAGTTGGATGTCTAATTCCAAACTGCACATGTACAGGAGATGTTTTGACCATTTTCCCACAAACTTGACCTATCCACAGGCTTTTTCATCTCTGTTTTGGCATTTACATAAGTAAGCATAAATAAATATATCTCTGTGCAATCATCAAGTCCCATGTCTTGGATTCATCTTTGACTCTTCTTCTTCTCCTAGTCGCAACATGCAATGCATCAGCATATTTCCTTAAATCCGCTTTAAACATATATTCAGACTTTGACAATTTCTCAACAGTTTTCCAAGCTGTCATCTTCTCTTACCTGCATTGTAACAATAGACTCCTAACAGGTCTCCTTGCTTGATACCAAAGTTATCAATTACCTTCAGTTTATTCTCACATAATCAGAGCGACTCTCTTAAAACACAAGGAAAACTACATCTTTCCTCTGCTCATCAGCTTCCAATGGCTTCCCACTTCACTGAGAAGTACAAACTAAAGACCTTTCGGTGGCCCACAAGGGTTTTGGTGATGGAGACTTCTTACCCTTGCTGACTTTTCCTCCTGTACTGTCTTCCAATCCCAATTCCAATGACACTGATGTCCTTGATGTTCCTTCACTGATACTTAGCCTGTTGTACACCCATACAGGAATGGTCTTCTCTCAGATATAACATTCCCTCATTTCCTGCAAGTCTTTGCTCCAATATCATCTTCTCAAGGAGGGCTTTCTGAACCATCTTTCAAAAAATTGCCGTCATCATTGACATTACCCTTCTACCATTCTTGTTTTCCTTTTTTTAGTTTTTCTTTTATGTAGTGCATTTTACCTTCTAATACATTGCACTATTTACTAGCAGGGATATTGTTTCTTCTGTTAACTGTTGTGTTCCCAGTGACTAGAACAGACTTAGCACTTAATAGGCATTCCATATTTGTTAAAAATGAATGTATGAAACTCTAAATCTAAAACCTAAATAAGCCTTGTTCCGTGTTTTCACGAACCTCATAATAAGAAAAATCTAGGAAAAGACTCTTCATAGTAATGAAAAGCTAGGGAAAGCCTCTTATAACTCCCAGTGAGACAACAGGCTTTCCTAGAAAGTCATATTTTAATGTTCCTACCAATTTAATTTGTTTTAACTTTAAAAATATAAATGTTAAGTGTGGTGCCCAGGTAACAGCTGACCTTTGAAAGACACAAGCTAGAATTCAATTTTTGCCAGGGGAATTTTGCCTAGTCAAGTTGAACAGATATTTTATATTTTACCCTAAAATTTAAGAATCTCAGGCCCAGTGAATTTTTTTTCCATTATGTAAATTGTTCCCAAGCTTTCCATATGATTCCCTTTCAAGGGAAAATTTTCTAGTTTTGTGTGGTTCATGTTTTTTTCACCCCTGAAATTCCAAGATCACTTAACTGTGATTAAATAACAGCTCACTTTTCTTTTACTTTGCCATAGCTTAAAAGGAGCTCTTGCTCTAATGGCCCCTGAATGCAAAACAAGCATTGCCTGGCCACAGGCATGCTTGGCCATGGCTGGTAATGAGAAAGTAGGAATTCTTAAGCCAGGATGAGTATAAAGTGAATTTATCTGGTTTTGTTCAGAGACCAGAGCTCAAAAATCAGGCACCATGTGTGGTTCTCATTCCCCACTTGTAAATGTTGAAACCCCATTAAAGAAACTACCAGAGCATTGTCAAAAATATCTCAAATAGAAGTTTGCAAGAAAACACTGCTGTTAAAAAACAATAAGCCTTGAAACTTACACTGTGATGAAGCCCTAAGGTTGATAATTCAAACCAAGACATTTCTCTTTTGTGTGATTTGCTAGGAGATTTTCTTGCTTTATTTTCTTGAAGCCATATGACTAGTTAAAAATCCATACATTTGGTATCTAGGAACTAACTAAATTTAAAACCACAGAACCAATCTTTCTTAATGTGTGTTTCCAACTATTTCACAATTTGTGAACATTGGCTTTAAATTGGCCTGTACATCTGAGCTGGTTTTGGTCATTAGAGAATTCCAACCTAGATAAAATTTTTGCAACCATAGCCCACAGTAAAAACACTATAAATTGAACAGAGATTTCTTCTGCTTCTCTTATTCTTTTCTTCTGACTCTCAACCTATTGAAACCATTTCTTAAGGCTGATTTGGGAAGAAAATGTTAAAGTTTTTGTACTTTCAAATTTGTATTAAAAAACAGGAAATTATTAAGTACTTAACAATGGGCCAGATATGAGAGCTTACAGAAATATAAAGATGACAAATGCAAAGGCCCTACCAACATGAAAAAGGATAAGTGGCATTCATATATGCTCTCTGAAGTGTGGCAGATGCTGCTTATTACTTGTCTCATATCCATTATTCTCTTCTACCTGGCTAACAAGTCCAGTAGTCAGGTGCACAGCCCTAGAGAATAACTCTGCCGTCCTGGTATCTCTTTTTTTTTTTTTTTGTAGTCTGAGGATAGGTATTTTGTTTCACATATTTTATTTTATTTTATTATTATTATACTTTAAGTTTTAGGGTACATGTGCACAATGTGCAGGTTTGTTACATATGTATACATGTGCCATGTTGGTGTACTGCACCCATTAACTCGTCATTTAGCATTAGATATATCTCCTAATGCTATCCCTCCCCCTCCCCCCACCCCACAACAGTCCCCAGAGTGTGATGTTCCCCTTCCTGTGTCCATGTGCTCTCATTGTTCAATTCCCACCTATGAGTGAGAACATGTGGTGTTTGGTTTTTTGTTCTTGCGATAGTTTGCTGAGAATGATGGTTTCCAGCTTCATCCATGTCCCTACAAAGGACATGAACCCATCATTTTTTATGGCTGCATAGTATTCCATGGTGTATATGTGCCACATTTTCTTAATCCCATCTATCATTGTTGGACATTTGGGTTGGTTCCAAGTCTTTGCTATTGTGAATAGTGCCGCAATAAACATACGTGTGCATGTGTCTTGATAGCAGCATGATTTATAATCCTTTGGGTATATACCCAGTAATGGGATGGCTGGGTCAAATGGTATTTCTAGTTCTAGATCCCTGAGGAATCGCCACACTGACTTCCACAATGGCTGAACTAGTTTACAGTTCCACCAACAGTGTAAAAGCGTTCCTGTTTCTCCACAACCTCTCCAGCACCTGTTGTTTCCTGACTTTTTAATGATCATGCTACCTGACTTCAAACTATACTACAAGGCTATAGTAACTAAAACAGCATGGTACTGGTACCAAAACAGAGATATAGACCAATGGAACAGAACAGAGCCCTCAGAAACAATGCCGCATATCTACAACTATCTGGTCTTTGACAAACCTGACAAAAACAAGCAATGGGGAAAGGATTGCCTATTTAATAAATGGTGCTGGGAAAACTGGCTAGCCATATGTAGAAAGCTGAAACTGGATCCCTTCCTTACACCTTATACAAAAATTAATTCAAGATGGATTAAACACTTACATGTTAGACCTAAAACCATAAAAACCCTCATGGAGAACTACAAACCACTGCTCAATGAAATAAAAGAGGATACAAACAAATGGAAGAACATTCCATGCTCATGGGTAGGAAGAATCAATATTGTGAAAATGGCCATACTGCCCAAGGCAATTTATAGATTCAATGCCATCCCCATCAAGCTACCAATGACTTTCTTCACAGAATTGGAAAAAACTACTTTAAAGTTCATATGGAACCAAAAAAGAGCCCGCATTGCCAAGTCAATCCTAAGCCAAAAGAACAAAGCTGGAGGCATCACGCTACCGTCCTGGCATCTCTTAAAGCTAAAAGTAACCACATGTGCTGACCAATGAAATTGCACATGAATGTCTTCTGCGGTTTCTAGAGAAGCTTTTGTATTTTCAATAAAAGAAGGTAGATGTGAGTAGAGCCCTTCCTTCCTTCCTACCTTCTTCTTCCTAAGCTGAATGAAGGCTTGAAGTCAGAAACTACAGCAGTTCATTTTGACCATGATGTAAAAAAATTCAACTCAGTAAGAAATGCAGAGTCAAGAATCCTTAATGCATCCTTAATACATCCTTAATAAAACTAGTGAGCCTGTGAGGCAACCGTATCACTGACTATACCTGGACATTTTCTGAAAACCAATTTATGTGTGTTTAAACTATTTACACATCAGTTTTTCTGATCACTGCAACTAAAAAAATTCATAACAAGCCCACATGATCACAAGTTAGACACTTGGAGTATGATGGTGTTTCTGGCAGTGGCATTCTAGAGGTTTTTAAGGGCTCCAGTCATTGAATTCCTCATCTGCAGACATACCTGACAGCTCTTGGAAGACAGGATGGCAAGAGGTGAAATCTTGCTTAGATGATGGACAAATTCAGGCAATGTGAATAAAATCCATAGCTCCTGAAAGTCTTTGGAGATACACTCATTTGTTTGAAGGTATTATTCCCATAAGCTGTCTGTTTAAATGGAAATTAATCTGGAGGAGATAAGGCATTAAGCCATGGCAACATGAGAATGTGAAAAGAGCTCCCGCTTTGTAATCTTCCTGACATGGGACTAAAATCTGCCTTTCCCTGTCGTTACTTGTATGATGCTACTGAGCTTCTTTGGGCCTCAGTATCCTGATCTCAATGGATGAAGTATTAACACTGGCTTCACAGAGAACTTGATGAAGTTAAATATCATGTACACAATGTGCATAGCAATTACTAGTACATGGTAGCCATTCCAAATGTGCTAGCTGTAATTTAATATTATTGTTAACATTATTTATTATTATTAGCTTAGCAAATGATATGCTTTTACTGTGTCACCACCCAACTCTCACCTTGAATTGTAGTAATTCCCATGTATCACGTGTGGGGCCAGGTGGAGATAATTGAATCATGGGGGTGGTTTCCCCCATACTGTTCTCCTGGTAAGTGAGTAAGTCTTACATGAGCTAATGGTTTTATAAATGGGAGTTCCCCCGTATAAGCTCTGTCTTGCCTGCCACCATGTAAGATGTGACTTTGCTCCTCCTCGCCTTCCAAAATGATTATGAGGCCTTCCCAGCCATATGGAACTGTGAGTCAATTAAACCTCTTTCCTTTACAAATTACCCAGTCTTGGGTATGTCTTTATTAGTAGCATAGGAACAGACTAATACAGCAAAGACTGGCTTAACAGGTTTCTGTTAAGATGGCAGTGAGGAGGGAACACTTGGCAAGGACATTTTCCTAGGTGAGCATAGAGCATTAAAGGGAGAAACTTTTCCATTTTATCCACAGCTATGGACAAAGGCTTTCCCCTTTCTTTAACTGGACAGTTAAGACAGCTAAATGTTAATTCCTAGAGTCTCCCCACATATGCAATGCCAATAAGAAATGCTGCCTTGGTAAATGACAAACATGAGGCTGGGTTTGCTGAGGACTACACAGAGATTCCCACATCAGAGATCAAAATAGCTCTGGGGGGTTTTGTTTGTTGTGTGTTTTATTTTGTTGTTATTGTTGTTTATTCCTTTATTTATTTAGTGTAAATGATTTGGTGTATGGTAATACTGTTCTCCAAGAAAGCAAGTCCTGGTATAGGAGGTTTGTAGAAGGAAGGAGTTTTGGGTTAGGGTGAGCTGAGTTACTTTAATGTACCTGCAGTACACTCACAAGGGTATCGGGGGTGATTTAACAACAGGAGGAGTAAGAAAATAATATGGTTCAGTTCCAGACCCAAAGACTACCCATTTAAAAGACCCAAAGTGAGAAAAACAAGATTAGCAAAGGAGTTAGAAAATAAGCAGTAATAAAAGCAAGAGGAAAGTTGGGAGGATTGAGTATCATTAACCAAAGGTAGTTATAAGTTCTAGAGAAAATGGCATGGTAGAAATAAATCCATACTTCACTAGAGCATATCTGAAAGACTTTCCTACATTAGTCATTACAATTATAAATAATCAAGATTAAAATTTCTAGAGGATTTTCACTAACTGAAGCATTGCAGTAACTATAGATATTAAAAGACATTACATTGTATTAAATTCAATAGCTTATAGTCTAGTTTCATTTAGATGAACAAATATTCTACTCAGCATAATATTTAATATAAACTCCATACTTTGTGATTAGCATTTGAATGTGTAAAGTTACCAGTATATAAGAGGTTTGTCCTAAAAATAAGGAGATCTCTTTTTACAAATACATCATCCAAATAAAACACTGTCCTTCATTTCATTATGTAGGTAGGTCATGTATTGCTCCATTGATGCTGCCCTTATTCATGATGATTAAAGCCTTTGGGAGGTATTCCTTCAGAACAATGTAAGTACTACAGAGAGCATGTGTTTTAGATTTACTCAATCCTAAATTTGAAATCTTGTATTGCTTTTTACTGTATGACCTTTGGAATATTACCTAAGTCTCAATATGTTTGTCTGAATGGTGGAAAAAATAATACTGAGTTGCTATGAAGATGATATAAAATAGTACAGACTAATCACCTAATACAGTGGCTGGACCATATTAGAACTTTAGCAAGTTCTTGTTGATACTGGTATTATTAGCCTCAGGGTGTCTGGCAACATCTCATTTCTTTGTAACTATGTGTCATAATTGTATGTCAACTCTACTTCTTGTTCTCAAAACAATAAGTAATTTTTAATAATCCATCTTATTGTATAGATTTTGTTCTGAATGACTTTGAGTGCTCTCTAAATCTTAAATTCATTTTCAAATGGTCAAGAAGGAACAGTTGCTAAATTCTAATGAATTTGTCAAAGACTATGAAGGAAGTTTCAAAAAAAAGAGTTCAAAAATATTTTAGGTAGTGGCATCATTGTTGCAATGAAAACAAACTCTCTCAAGTCACCTTGAGAGCCAAAAGTAATTCAAATATGAAATAATTTTTTTAAAAGTAAAATGAATCCTATTACCTTATAACCATATGTCAATCTTAATGAATAAGATTTTAAAGAAAAGATAAAATCTTACATGAAAGTTAACTATATATTTAATCAATTAAAATATTTGCCCCAAGTATCCTTCAGCTGCATGATTTATTTGGCAGGCAATTATTTGTGGTAGCATTTTGATGTCACCAGTATTAGATATTTTAAAAAAGGAATGAATACGATGAACCTGTATGATATTTTATATCCAATGTACCATTAAAATTCATATTAAACACAAAAATTAAGACTCTATCATGTATATTATATAAAATTTATAAAGTGAAAAGGGAAATGAATCTATTTGTACATTTAATTGTTTTCTATTTGCCAAATAAATAGTTTTAGTGAAATGTTCTAAATTAGTGCACAGTGTGATTAAGGTATTTGAATTTCATCAAATTTGCATGCAATTTTTGTATTTGCTTCTATTACATGGAGCTAGTCTCAGTCAATATTTTCATATACTGACATTAGTTTTGTTTAAACTTCTATTTGTTTTAATATTTCTTGAGAACTTGATTAACATTTTAACAGTTTTGTGCTAGGTATTTTATGTGAATTATATACCTTCTTATTTTATTCTAATAAAAATCATCGTGAAGTAGGCTCTACTATTAATCACACTGAGGGATGAGAGAGTTGATGTTTAGAGATTAAGAATTTTGCCATAAATGACCCAAGTACTGTAAAACAGATCTAGGAATCAAGTTCTAAAGTCTTTTAATGCTCAAATAAAAGTCCACCTGCTCAGTAATGAGGAAAAACAGAAATAAGAATGGTTACAATGCCTTCTCCTTCTAAAGACTGCTGATGACTTACTGATTCTTGAAATATTCTGAAAATAAAGAGCCTAATATGAGAAAGCCTATTCTTTAATATTAGACCAACACTGAACCCGCCACACAACATTGCACAGTGGTTTAGAGCATGGGCCCCGCCAGCTTTCAAACCTGCTTCCTATTTGTCATCATCTGACTCTAGACACTTTATTTACCTACCATCCAGTTTTCTTATCTGTCAATGAGGGTGAGACTCTACCATATAGAATTGTTGTAAGGATTGAAAAAGCAAGTGTTAGTTAAAAATCACTTAGAATAGTGCCTGTCCCATAATAAATACTATGCATATATCTATTAAGAATAAATTATTTTTAAAATCTGTGAGAGAAAAGTCAAAGCCATTGTCAATTTAATGTATTCAGCTGGTAGATTTCGTTTATGCCCCTAGCGAAGACTTATTTCTCACTATTAATCACTCAATGGAAGGGTCTTCACACTTATTCAGAGTAATTATTGATTAGATGATTTACCTACTGATCATACTTGCTAACTTTGGTACTTTTTCTTACTCTCTCATTTAACAGAGCATAAAGACACATAGTCTTAGTTCTAAGTGAAAACATAAAATAAAATATATTCAAAATTAAGTCTACTTATTCTGATGTCTGGCACCTGAAGAGGCTTTTCCATGAATAAATGTAGTTTATTAGCTCTTGTGGAATGTTTTCATATGCAATGATTCTAAGCCGGGTTGGCTATACCTATGATGAGAAAGTCAACAAAATGTCATTTTAATTAATAAATTTATTTTGCTTTCATCAGTCAAAAACAAGTAAAATAATAAAAAAAAGTACCACGTGCCTTTCAAAGATTCTACCAGGAAATTCAAGACAGTTGAATAGCCAAACAGACTATTGTCTAAAAAACAGGAAAAAGACAAAGAGAAAAAAGAAATAGAAAACATAAAGACAGCCCCTAAAGCCTGACAATGATTCAATAATTTTCTGACTTTTTCTGATAGACTAATTATGCACTGTGAAATACGGAGGCCACTAGAAATGTGGGCTGTTTAAATTAAATTACATTAAATATTTCATCTCACTAGCTACATTTCAAATATTCAAAAGCCGCATGTGGCTAGTGGCTACTGGATTGGGTATAGCAGATATAAAACAGTTCCCACCTCAAACTTCAAATCAGAATCTGCATTTTAACAAGATCTCCCAGGTGATCTATAAACTCAAAGTTTGAGAAACAGTGACTAATTCCTTCAATAATTTATCTTTGGCTTCACGATTATTGCAGTATAAAATGCTGAACTGATTTTTCAGTGTAGTGAAATACTGATGTCTGTGTCTTGTGAGAAAAGGCAATATCCAATTATTTGATATTATCTCTTCTAATAGTAAGAAAAACATGCCACCTTGGTTTTCTATAAACTCTCTAATTTTTCCTGGCTTTTTGTAAATTAATAAGCTCTTTTATTTTGTTCTCATATCCAGGGACAACTTCGATAAGTACTGGTAAGAAAATAAGTAGAAACTCTAAATTTGAAGTCTTCATTCTCATCTTACTATCTTCTATTAAATATTATTTATAATAAAAGCTGTAGGCTAATTCAGAAATAAGACTCCCATCAAAATGCATGTAAATATATTAAGCAAGTTGAGAAAGGCTGTAGACTAGGAAAATGACTATTCCACTAAGAAGTTTTGAAGTGGAACAGAGACACTGCTTTTTGAGAAATATCACCAGGGCTACTCATCAAGATGTTTCCAGATCACATGCTTTATATTGTTGTATGAAACCTGAGAGAGCAGAACTGGTGAAATCCATCAACCAAGATGAAAAATTATTGCAACTTTGGAAACAGAAATGGCTGTAAAAATTAAAACTGATGAGACTCGGAGTTTAAGAAACACAAGGCCACAAATCCCCCCATGAGACAGACTTCCTTGAGGACAATGACTATCTTCCATTTCTGTGTACCATGTGCCTGTAATAGTGTTGGAAACAGAGTAGGCACTCAATAAATATTTGTCAAACTATACTTCATTGAATTATCTTCAGTTCATGCATGGGAAAAAGCACTTTCCATGCTATCGTGATTGTTCACCTGAGAAATCAAATTAAGAATTTGATTATGCTCAAGTATCTCATTCTAAAATGAACTTCGTTACCTACAGTAAAAATGTAGAACTACCGTTCATTGAGAAAATGAAGTAACAATAAAATTATAGAGACAACTGTAAGTCAAATTAGGTGAGATATCCCCCATTTGCATTCATGAAATAAATTATTGAATAGCTTTGGTGATCTTTTTTCTATCAAATAGATAAATCCCGCTGAAAGGTGGCATCTTTTGTTGTGGCTTCTTCCCTTGCTTACTTTAATGAAGCAAAAAGCTCAGAAAATATTTGAGAATTTTTTTTCAAATTGATGGCTGTGCCTCTTTTATCATGCTTATTTGAATAACAAAAATATTAATGAATTCTTTTTCAGTACAGGCAATTTCCCTTTTTTTTTTTTTTTTTTTTTTGGCAGGAGAATTGAGCCTTCTCAGACAAATTTGATTTTTGCTATTCATGATACTTGTTTAGTCATTCTACTAGTATGTAGGCATCAGCAGTAATACAATTTGTGCAGAATGGAAAATATGCCTAGAGTGCTAGGCATGCAGAAATGCTAAGCACAAGGCCAAACGTCAGCATCAAGACAGGAGCTTGACGAATCACCTTTGAAGGTTCTGTTATCGATGTTTTCTCCTGATGTGCATGATGTGTTCTCTCTGTTGATTAACTCTATGACCTTGGACCATTCAAAATTTCTCTAATTCAGTTTCCTCATCTGAAAAGGGGGTATGTGATCAAAGGGATGAGAAATTTATGGGAGAGGAGGACATCACAGACCCAACCACATGCAGAATGGGAAATGATGAACCCAGCCAGTTCCTTTGGAATGGCCCATGAATACAAAGCTTTATTCATTCATCAGGATCCAGGCACCCATTACACTATGAGGGTGTAGTAAAAGCTGTAGACTAACTCAGAAATAAGACTCCCATCAAAATGCATGTGAATATCTTAAGCAAGTTAAGAAAGGCTGGAGACTAGGAAGATGACTGTTCCACTAAGAAGTTCAATCTTATTTTTTCCTGAAAATACACCTCAGAAGGTCAGCACAAGATGGAAATCTGTCTAAAAAGAGAAGCAATGAACATTAATAGAATCAACTCTTGATTCTCTTAAAGCAGATTATCCTTGACAAAGCATGCCAGCAAAAACAATATTCCACTTCACTGCTTACTTTGTTAACAGCTCACATCTATTTACTCTTAACTTGGCGTGTAGCCTGCATTCAAGCTCTACAATCATTTGGAAACGTGAGATTCATAGACTATTGCGGATGGAAGGGCCTTTAAAAATCATCTAGGCCTACCATCAATCTGAACAGCTCTCAGAAGCTTGAACAATCCCACTGATGTGGAACTCACTTCTCCCTGAGGCAACCTATTCTATCTTTGGACCAAGTTTTTGCTCTGGGAAGAATGAAAGTAACAGCTGTGCTTGAGCTGCATTGCTATGCTGGTCTGACACACAAACTCTCCTCTCCCATGCTTTCCTAGCATAGACTAGGCTACAGGGAGAAGTTGAGAGCATTTTAGAAAGAAAATGGAAAGTTTCCTATTTAGATTGTTTTGACAGATAGAAGCCCAAAATCTTCAAAACAATTACAGTGTCAATAAAACTTTCATATCATAAACAATCACTTATTAATATTAACTAAATTATTTCCCAAAATCAATATAAAAGATTATGATAAACACTAACTGTGATTATCCGTATTTTAGTTGTCTCATGTATCCGTGTGAAGAGACCATCAAACAGGCTTTGTGTGAGCAACAAGGCTGTCTATTTCATCTGGGTGCAGGTGGGCTGAATCCGAAAAAGGAGTCAGCAAAGGGTGATGGATTATCATCAGTTCTTACAGGTTTTGGGATAGGCAGTGGAGTTAGGAGCAATGTTTTGCGGGCAGGTGGTGGATCTCACAAAGTACATTCTCAAGGGTGGGGAGAATTACAAAGAAACTTCCTAAGGGTGGGCGAGATTACAAAGTGCATTGATCAGTTAGGGTGGGGCAGAAACAAATTACAATGGTGGAATGTCATCAGTTAAGGCTATTTTCACTTCTTTTGTGGATCTTCAGTTGCTTCAGGCCATCTGGATGTATACGTGCAGGTCACTGGGGATATGATGGCTTAGCTTGGGCTCAGAGGCCTGACATGAGTCTCATACTGCCACCTCTTACCTGGCTTAAGACACTTCCTCCAATAGGAAGCATGAGCGTGTAGCAAAATACTAATCTTCGCCCCTTCCCTGGCCCTATTAACATTACATCTAATTCATAATACACACACACACACCCACTCGTTTCATCTTGATCCTCCTAAAACCATAATGCTGATATTTCTTTCCTTCTCGGTCTTTGCCACCCTTAACTCTCAAAGAGCATTATATTCTTGCTATCTCTACTTCTTTGCTACTGTAACTCACTGCCACCTGACTTTTATCCCCAGTATTGTGCTAATAGTGGAGATAAAAATAAATGCCTAAATGGCAAGTACAAAGAACATTTTTCAGATCTTAACTCTAGCAGACTCTATAATGCACCTGATTTTGTTGATTACTAGCTTTGTCTTGGATCTCATCGCTTAGTGCCTGTTACCCAGCTACCCTCAAATTTTCCTGCTGTTCTGCCTTTCCATGAAGCACTGATGCCCTCCAAGGAGCCACATTGTGCAATTTTCTCTTTGCTTCGTGTGCTTTCCTTGAGGAGCTCCCCCTACTTTGAGTTTTCTCTATCACCTGTCTACCTCTAACCCTCGCCTCTCCTACAAACTTGAGGCTAATTTGTCCCCATGAAAGGAAAAAAAAATGAAATAGTATCTAAAGGATAAATAGGAATTAGTGAAGAGATACAGAGGGAAATATATTGGCAGAGGAAAAGAACATCACAAGATAGAAAAGCATATTTAAAAGCTTAGAAACAGCAACAACAACAAAACAGGTAAACCCAAGAAATTAAATGAAGATCAATGTCACTGGAGCAGAGATAAAGAAAGCGTGCAATCAGGATGGAGAGATAGAAAAGAGCTGAGTCATATGAGGTCTTATAATCCACGTAAAGGAGTTCAATCTAAGGGTAAGAGAAAATAGGAAGAGTCAAAGGAATTACATGACCAGATTTGCATTTGCTCTAAATGTCTCCTTGATGCCAATGTAGGCAATGAATTTATGGGGAAAGGGAGGGATGTGAAGCATTAACAGGATTATTCAGAAGTCTGTTCAAGAGTTGAGGAGGTGGCTGGACTAAAACAGTGACCGTTGAGATAGGGAGCATGGAGGTGAGGTGAGATTTAAATCTATTTACTTCTTAAAATGAATAAGGTTTAATTGCTGACAGGATTTGTGAAGTAGAGGAGAGGAAGGAGTAGCTTTCTAAGTAGGATAGCTTGATGGATGCTGGTACCTTTCACTGACAGGAGAAGCCGAAAGCAAGGTGGAAGCCAGAAATACAAGTTAAGCATCCAACATAAATATCAAACTATTTTGCAGACATCTCCATAGAATTATCCCATAGGCATATCAAAATAAGGAAGTCTAAACCTCACAAAAGACTGCGGGAGGGAATATTCACCAAAAGGAAAAATAATTTTGATAGGTTATTACTAGAGGAAAGTAGAATATAAACTGGACAAGCAAAAAACCACAGCTGTCCTTTGCGTTTTCCTCTCAAAACCACTTTCCCCACTCTGGTTCAGTCCTGTATTTTCCATGGCCAAAAGTATATTTTTGGCATTTCCTATATTTCTCATTAGTCTCTGTCTAAGAGACAACCTGTACAACCTTTACATTGTCATGAGATTGACCTTCCTAAAGAACCACTTTGCCACATTACTCCCTTATGTTAAAATCTTCACTGGCTTCCATTGTCTACTAAACGACCTACAAATTATTCAGGCCCCTTGGGATCTGTCTTCACCTTATTTTCTAGCCATGGCCAAATTCACCTACGCAAAGCCCTTAAAAGGCAGTAACAGGCTGCTGATCCATCAAAGAGCCTTTAAGATTTTACCACTGCCATGCTTTAAATCATGTTGCCTTCCATTTTATCCATCTGCAATGCTCAACAACACTGGAGCCATCCTTCAGAGTCCAGTCCAGATGTAAATACATCCTTGAATCCTACCCAAATAACTGTGAGAAGTGATCATGCTCTTCTCTGAGTTCCTATACAAATATATTGCAGAATTTGTTCAGTCTAGAACCATCATATAGATAGATAATGGCTACAGGGAGCATTAGACCAAACAACTAATTATTTGTAAGCTTTTGATTTATCTCAAAAACTCCACTGTTTACTGATGACAGTGTTGAATAGCCCTGTGCTTTGGAATGTCAGCAAAGTGTAGACATCCCCCCAGTTCCTTATGCTCTGGGATCTAATAGCAAATGACCACCTACCCTAGCATATTCCAAGATTACCATATGCACTCTTCCTCAGTCACACAAATGAGACTCAGCTCTATGCTTCCTCATGACTCACTTGTTTACTTGCTTCTATAAAACTTCAGGTTTTGCCCTCATCTTTGATACATTTCTCACTAATGAACATTATCCCCAGTGCAGTATCCTAAACAAAATCATCTCTTTAATTGTCCTATGCATTTTGTTTTTCACACTGGTTTGAGAGACAGAATATACAAATGGAAGATAACTAAATCCTATACATAAATGTAACTCTACCTCACAACCTGCAGCAACCTGCCCCAGAAACCATCCATTATCTACAATAACCATCCCAGGAAATCAGCCTGTTAAAAGTTGGACTTGTAGAAATTCACATTGCTATCTCTAGCAAAAATTGAGGAAGCCAACCAAAAGTCCCTGTAACCATCAGCCCAAAATGGCCAGGGCTTGGTTAATAACTAACATCTTCCCTAATTTTTGTCCCTGCTTTCAACTCAGGACCAATAAGAGAAACCAAAATATGTACCCCTAGTTAATCACATTGGATGCTTTTCATCAAATTGGCCTGCCTAAGCTTCCTCATGCCAATAGCCCCCAGTCGATGCATATCTGAAGTCTTCCCTTTTTTCCACTACAAAGCTTTCCCACTTTGCCTGCCTTTGAATCTCTGCCAAAACACAAGGGATGGCGGCTGACTCCCTCCCTATAGCAAGCTCTGAATAAATAGCCTTTATTTGTTCTCATTTGGTTTGTCTTTGCTTATTTTCATGGCTTGACAGAATTATACTAGTTAATTTCTAAATTTCTTTGCATGTGTAATAATTTCACAAAATGGTATCAAAATGATTTTACTACAACCTTCCATTAATGGTAAACCATTTGCTTTTGCTCTTTTGCATGTATGTGTATCATGTATCTTTATTTTAATGCATTACTCTTAAAGATGTAAAGTAAGTACATTAATATATGATGGAAAAATGGAACCAGTAGTTATTTTCTTTGATTCCTTATTTCAAATGTTTATCTCCATCTAGTTATTTATTTTCAATAAATGTTTGGGAGAACTTTTTTTCTTAGTCGAAACAGTGCATTTTTCAGAGAAATTGACACTATATTATAGCACTTATTTTCAGCAGATTGACATGATTTAATTAAACATAAACATTTGCTTAGATTATTTCTACCAAACCTCTAAACATTTTACATTCAACTATTTTCCATAAAGAAACAATTTAACCAATTGAGGACAATCACAAGGAAGTGCCTTGGATGAACAGTTCAAGACTTATTCTATTCTTTGCTCTACATAAATAGTATTTCAAACTTTGCAAAATAAATTCTTCTCATCTAGGGAAGAACATTCATTTTTATTGCTTCCTTTTTTTTTTTTTTTTTTTTTTTTTTTTTTTTTTTTTTGCTCCTACTGTGACAGTTTTACCTATTCTCCTCAAATGGAAGAGTAAGTAATAACAGGAATAATAACCCACATCATGCTAGCAGAAGCAGCATCTGTTAAAAATCCCTCTAGTTTTTCTGCAGCTCTAGAATGAAAGAAATATATACATCAATTATCATGTACTCTTCCATTTCCATCTTGCAGGTAATACAGGACTTTGCTTACCTCTATTAAAACTTCAAAATCTAACGAGTTGGTTAAAGATAAGAAAGACTATATGATCAATTATATTTGCTTTTTATTTCAATCATTTTTCTATGTCTAAAAAATGACAACAAAAAGCCTTTGCCATTTGCACTTCTAGTCAATTTCCTTCCCAACAGGTTGCTGTTTTATGAAATTGACTTAACCCCAAGTTGTTGTGGGTGTTAAGGTTGCAAAGGCAATAGAGAAAAGACATTTTTTGACAATTGCTTGAAGTAAGCATGAAATTGGAAAAATTTTACTGCTATATAAGCATATGTCTTGGGGAAATGTCAGCCAAAGTTTCTCCAGAGAAAAACCAATAATGTGCATCTCTAGGTGGGTCCAAGAGTCCACATTTACCACTTAAAGGGAGGCTGCTGTTCATGAATCTTAGCAGAGGAACTTGGCTCCTATCCAAACAAAATGTTCTGGGAAATCAAAGCCCTGATTATTATTATTATTATCATCATTTTAAACAACAGATTCATTAACCAGCAAAATGAACTAAATCAATTCAAATTTGTCATTTAGACCAAATCTGAGGTCATGTTTTGATATTTTGATGTACATAATTGTTGTTATGAGAGTCCTTTTAATCACCAAGCACATTGTGTCAAAGTATGCAGAAACATTTTAGAATCAGTGACTCTTCTCTATGTTTTTTTTGTTTTGTTTTGTTTTTTTGGTTGGTTGGTTGTTTTGGGCCCTGCGTTTATTTGTTCAAATAGCACAGAAGGACATCAACTCCATGCAGAGGGCAGCACAGTGGTCACTCCAATCCTTCTATCTTTACATTGGCAGACAAAAGCCTCGACTCAGGAACTTTCTGGGGGACTGGGTACCTTTGGGACCCTGAACTGGAACCGGAACTGGAGCTGGAGCTAGAGACATAGCCACAGCCACAGCCTGGGCCTTGGTTTGACTGAGCCTTGGCCTTGGCTTCTGGCAAGCAGAGCCTGAGACCTCTGGAGATGCGGGCACAAGGATGCCTTCCAAACTTGGGGTGGGCAATGTAAGCAAGTCAATCAAGCTCATGGCTGATGCCCTTTGGGATCGTGGGCTTGACCTCCCTGGGCTTTCGGGGAGGTTAGCATGTGTACTCATGGCCTTGGTGCTGTTGGTGGGCATCCGCTTCGGGCCCTTCTTGTCATGCTTTTTGGCAAAGCACCTGTTCCTGAGAAACATGGGATCCATTCTCTTACATCTGTATCTTTGTGACGGGCATTTCTTGATCTATTTCTATGTCATTTCCAGGACTGGCTGTACATCATATGGTTCTTGGACTTGGTCACAGCTGCACCTATACCCACAGCTTATATGTTTATAGACTAAGAATGACATATTTACATGAACACAGGCACAGTATATATTGCTTCTAATCTAGTATATGCTTTACCAAGCACTTGAAGAGAATGAACTTCTAAAATAATTAGAATGGTTATCATTTAATGGGTATAAAGTTTCAGTTTTGCAAGATGCGAAGAGTTCTGGAAATTGGGTGCACCACAATGTGAATGTACTTAACACAGGATTGTGCATTTAAAAATGAAGAAGGTGGCAAGTTTTCTGTTTTGTACATTTACCATACTTAAAAATAAGAAAATAACTAAAATAATTAGAATTTGGTATTAATATTTAATAACCCCTAGCTTAATATAATTCCTGAACACATCCCTCTATGTGAAAATGGTCAAAGTGAGCCCATCAAATCCTAGCTTGTCATTCATCCCAACTTTCATTAATCTTGAAAATCATATCTAAACCCTTACTCCCAAAATGCTACCAAATGCAGTACTGAAGTGACATATTCAGTTTGCTCAGCTATCAGGGCAACACTACTTTTCATCTAAATCAGCTAAGAATTTCTTTATTTAGGAATTTCTTACTGCTTTGTGCGAGGTAGCTGGGTTATTGACAAGAAAAAGAAAAAGTAGCCCCTAACGAAAGAGAGCAGAAAAGGGAAGCCTTGATGAATTCCAAAAAGCATGGCTTATGTCGAAGAGTTCCTTCTTTCCTTTCTGGTTCCTTTCTGGTTTACCCAGAGAAAGAAGCCTCATTTTAAAAGTTTATGTTTTCCTACAAAATTTAAAGCACTCTGGGAAACTAAGCTTTGTGTTTCTAACCCAGAGAAAATAGAAGGAAGAAAAATACAGAAGAAAATTAGGCTATAGTGCTGGCTTTCTTACTCTGGTTTTTCTTCAGATTACATTATTTCTATATTATGATCACATGTTTTATGAAGCCCATTTGCATCTATCACCTCAGTTAATCTCATTAAGCTTTACCAAAATCCTGAAAAGTAGATATTATTGTCATTAGCTCATAGATAAAGTAATTTATATTCAGAAGAGTTAGTTGTCTGATTTCAAACAGCTAAGAAGAGGTAGAACTGAGAACCTATCTCAGATCTTTTAATTCCAAACCTGCTTTATTTTCCACTCTGCCCAGAGTAACACAGACTGATTTAGTCTGTGGTTAACATTTCCCAAAAGGTACACAAGTGCCTGTTCTTCATTTTTGATCATTTATTTGCCATAAAGGGCAAATGTCTCTGCTGAGAAGAGTGATTGTTATATCCAAACAGATAAAATAACAGGGGATTTGCTGAGTCCAAGTAACTGTCCATTTAACATACCATAAATAAAAGGTGATTTATCATAAGCATTCAGGGGATACTTTCCAGAGCTACAGTTACATGCTGTAGTTGGGTTTTGCTTTGACCTGGAACTGAAATCAGAACTAGAAGGAAGCTTGTGGGCCCCTATCCTGACTCTGTCCCATCTTTCTGATTCCCTTGACACTCGTAACTCCCAAAAGTGCCACCCAAAAATGCAACTTCAGTTCTAACATCAACTTACAAGTTCAGTGTCCTCAAATATAGGACCCATACTTGTCATGCTCAAATTCTTAATTTCTGGGAGAGAAAAAGCCAGAGAATCAGCTCATGTCAAGACTCTCCACCTCATTTGGTATACATTGACCATAATGATCAGATTAGGTGTTTTACTCTTTGGCAAATGAACAAAATGAATATACCTCCTGTGCTATGGACTAGTTAAGCACCTGTCTATCCATTTATTTTTATTTTCATTATCAGTATTATTTTTAATTTTTAATTTTTGTGGGTATATAGTAGGTATATATATTTATGGAGTACATGAGATGTTTTGATACAGACATGCAATGTGAAATAAGCACATCCTGAAAAACAGGTTATCCATCTCCTCAAGCATTTATCCTTTGAGTTACCAACAATCCAATTATCAATTAGACTAATGTATGGTTTGCTCTTAAGAAATTAAAAACCCAGTGTTTCACTGATATACACCGTGCTAACAGGAACATCAGAAAACACAAATTAAAGTGAAAGTCTATTTAACAATTACGAAGTTGGCAAAAGCTGAAAAGTCTAAAAGTATCAAGCAGACAGGGATATAGGAAAAAAAGAATGCTCAAATTCTGGTGTATCCACAACAATGAGAAATTTAGCTGTATCTATAAAAGTAGACACTATGCTTCCCCATGACCCAAAAATATTCTAATTGTGGTCCTCTAGCAAAATTCTTGTTCATGTGCTGTACACATGGACTGGAGAAATATTTGCAAAATCTGTTTAAATGGTGCCTCTGGGAGAGAGAGAGCTTTTGAATTTGAGAAGGAAACAAGGAAGACATCAAGTGTTACATCTTACATCATTTACACATAAAATAAGATAAAGTAATAAAATATGAACATTAACTGGGTTGAGAACATAAGACCGTAATGTATTCCCTGTGCATTTATTTTGTAAACTTTAAAATAAAAATAATGAAAAAATAAATAGAGAAACAGCATAGCCTTTTTCCTTTCTGAAAATAAAAAGTAAAAGTGTTCAGTCATACAGCATGCGAATCGTTTCCTAAGGAAAATGTTCCTCCCCACAAAGAGGCTCTGCTATTATTCTCATCACATGAGACTTCAATATGGGAAAGGAGAATCTGTACAAAATTCATTTTTCTCATGTGTGGGGGTAATGTGGGGGTTGGGTACGAGTGTGCGCATGTGTATTTGGAAGTAGGAAGTAGTTTATAAGGCTAGGTCAGGCTCCTGATGCAGAAGTGGCATTGGTGCCAGTAGGATTTATACTTTCTACAGTTGCATATAGCCTATCGTTGGGTAACAAGCCACAGCAACAGCAGTTTCCCTATCAGATAGTTCTGTGTTGTGATTTTAACATTAATTTTGGAAATTTAATCTCAAGCCTAGTGAGGTTTCACTTCTCTAAAAAATTCAGTGAGCTACTCAATATCTATTCAACCCTTTCTATGGTAAAACGTAATATAGGTTCAGAAAAAGGTAATTCAAATGGTAGCTTAGAGAATTATTATTGTAAGGATAACCTTTGTAACCACAACTCAGGGGAAGAAATAGAACTTGCCATCTACCCTAGAGCCAATCGCCACTCTTCCTTCTAATTAAAAGTCTAATCTGACTTTTAAAGAAATTATTTACTTGTTTTTCATTATAGCTTTATTACCAGAATAATAAATGTTTAAATAGTACAGTTACTTCTTTTAAAAACTTTGTCTCTCTCTCTCTCTCTCTCTCTCCCCCCCACCCCTAATCTCTCTTTTTTGTCCACTCCCTCTCTTGCCCCTCCCCCCCAATATCCCTATAATCTATATGTTAAAGAACTGGGTAATTTAACTTGTAGTTTCCACAGGATGTCTTTTTCTATTGTAGCTCTGTAGTGGAATTTCACGTTTCATTGTTTTCTGTATTTTCTGTAACTTGCAAATTACATATAAAGGATTGATCATATTCTGATTTCATTTTTTAAAAATTATCTCATAGTTGGTGTTGTTTTCTTCAGTCAAGAGGTCCACAGAGCTGTCTTTCATTCTGTAGGTTTATCAGCAACTGATGCTTAAAACCTATTAGGCACTGCAAAAAAAGGTAATATTCTAATTTGATCATTGCTTCTTCAATTATTAGCTAGACTACACCTATGAAGAGACATTTTTTCTGCATCTCCTATGTAATTACCCAGTAGAACAACTCTTAATTTAGAACAATTTAGCTCTTTTCCTTATTTATTGGCTTTGAAATATTTATTTGGTTTTATGTCAACTTCTAAAGTTGACCAATTAATTTATTTATGAAGTCCACTTTGAACTCACACATTTAGACATACTTCATGTTTACCAAAACATTAGTTATTATCCTATTGACAAATTGTCACCTCTTTAGACACTGGGCCTCTTCAAATTGGCTCCTAAGTCCATTAGCCATGACCCTTTTAGTCTCTGATAGCTTCAGTGATATCTACAGTGACAAGATGTTTCTGGATTATCTTGAAAACATCGACCCAGATCTCTGGAATCGCATATTACTCCAAGATGCCTTTATTTGTTTAAGTTTATCTTAAGAGGAAAATTGTTTTTACTATGCTGCATTTGGACTTCAGGAATGTTCATTACTATTAGGCTAGGCATTATTTTGACATTTTCAAAGAGCAGGTCTAGAACACACACACATACACACATACTTTCAAAGAGAAAATTCTTCATGATCTGAAAATAATACGACTTGCCATTCAATTTCAAAACGGCAGGGTATTGACATAAGCTCATTTATTTTATATCTATATCTCATTTCTCTACCCTGAGAATGTGATTTTCAAGATCACTAGAGAAGATAAATAAAATGCCACATAATTATGTACTTGTGCCATCCCATGTGTTACCTTCACAACAACCCCAGAATTACAATACCAATATTAACATCACCAATCGAAATGATTATTCAAAGTAGTTAAAAAGATTTTTGCTTATGTTTTCCCACTTCTCTCTCAATTTTTGCATATTTACATTGTCAGAGCATATCAACATGACATACTATATTCTTTTCATATAGTCCTCATTTTGTATTAGTTGAATGAGCAAATATTTTATTAACAATCATCCCCAGTATTTATGTCAATCCATCTTTGGTCATTTTCTCTGAAGTTCATGTTCCAATAAATGGCACAGAAGGGATTTACAGGAACAATATTTTCTAAATTCTTGGATACAGATAAAAATGGGCTTTACAATGGGAAGTCAATTTGGCTTGACTTAGTTTTTGGCCCACATTTTGTGTCTATGAGTATCTTAACTTGATTATAATGCATTATAAATGTGTAATAAAATTTCACATGTACCCCCTTAATCTGTACAGTTTTAAAAATATGTAAAAGAATTGAAAAAAGTGCAGTGCTCCAATTCTCTTGATATAAAGTGTTGCTATTTAAAAGCTGATAAAAATATGAGTTTCTTCTAAGTAACTGGGTGATTTTCGTGAATGTTTAATAATTATTTGTGCTTTTTCTTTAATGTCTGATAATGTTACTTTAATATACCTTGATATCGGTTTTTCTGAGTCAATTTTCTCAAATACAAATGTATTCTTTCAAACTGTAATTTTAAATACATATATTTTTAAATTTTAGGACAGTTGATGGGTTTTGTTTTGTTTTAAAAGTGTATCATTTAGTGACTGTTGTGTTTCCTGCCTTTTTATTTGAGGAAAAGGGAAGCTGGAGGCACTA
Source organism: Pan troglodytes (assembly GCF_028858775.2). Taxonomy (NCBI): domain Eukaryota; kingdom Metazoa; phylum Chordata; class Mammalia; order Primates; family Hominidae; genus Pan; species Pan troglodytes. Next base: position 63,669,427 of record NC_072415.2, read on the forward strand.
CTATAGTACCTATTTTGAATTTTTTTGCTTACTGTTTTTCTCAAATACTTTTATCATTTTATTTCTTCTTTTGTTTCTTGAATCTTTCTCATTTTCAGTTTCTATTTCTCCTCTTGTGGTATCGGCCTGTTTGCTTAAAATTGTGGTTAGGCATTTGTGTCTTGTCAAGGGCCCTACAACTTTCACTAGTGTGTTCTCATGCCCTAAACAGTTCACAGTATGAACTAAATAAACATTTGGTCAATTAAATTATGAATATTAGGTGTAAGATTGTATTTCTGTCTCCATACAACTTTAAAAGAGAAGAAATGGTCAATTAAATCAAAATGTTCAAGCCTAATATTTATCTTCTTATGGCCCATGGTGGGCAAGGGGCAAATATAGTGAGTTTAATGAAAAGTAACTACACAAAGAAACATTAACTTAAAAAACAAAACTTTGAGAAAAGTCAGAATAACTTGAATTCTTAACACATAAAGGTATGGGGTGGGGAGTTAGGTGACTAGTAAAGCTAGTTTAAAAAAAAAAAAAAAGAAGAAGAAGAAAGGTGAAATTCAAATTGAAAGAATAATGCTTAACTTTCCTGGGAGGAAACATAAAAGGGAAAAGATGGCATGATCCTTTTTTTTTTTTTTTGCGATGAAAACTTTAAGTTAAATAATGCCTTTGTGTATATTCTCAGCTGCTGCACAAGCATTCATTCTATTTCGCCTTTTCCCTAGTAATATTTTAAAATTAAACTCAGAATTTTTTTCCTCTCCTCTTAAGAAACGTGTTTAGTTTCTCTCAAGACAGTTGAGCAAATGCTGGAAGACTGGACGTACCCAGGTTGCAAAGCTGGCAGGCTATTCACCAGTAGAGATAATTTAGCACTTTACTCTATCACTGAGATTATGGTTAACTTTACAGTGTAAGAATTATTTGTTTGCTGTAGTAAATTTAAAAAGACAACATTTTCTGAATATTTGTAGTGGTAATCTCTTTAATTTAACATTGTCACTACATTAAGAAAACATCTGTCCAACTTAACCGATTTTGTTACTAAAGAAGAGAAGAGGAGGAAGAAAAAGGAAAAAGAGGTAACAGTCTATTTGAAATAAATTTCAAAACTCTAAACTGCTTCAAAAATTACATGTCTTAACTCTGGAATAATTATTGATCTCATTTATATTTGATCAAATTAATATAATACTAGAAATCACTAATTCCTCCAAATGCAGTATTGAAAGATAGTTTTCAGGAAACATTAAAATCATGGCTGTCATACAAATACAGAAATTAACATGCTTTAAAGATTTTACTGTACTTATTTGATATGAGCAAACCAAGCAAATGTTAATATTGCTTTAAAAAAGCACAAATTTAAATGAAATAAAGGAATGTTGTTTTGGCTTGCAAATGAGGACAAAAGTGCATTTTCCAGAAGGGAGAAAATCAACTAAAATCATTACCAAACAGGACACCATCTAAGTATCCATTAGTTATCCACAACTAATAAATAATTGCAAAGTACTTCAAAGACAATAATCAGAGTTAGAATCACATAATCTGGAAAAATATGCTACAGACAGAGCATAGTTTTCTATTGAAACACATATCCACAAATTCTACAGTAATTCCCTAGGGAGCATGATACAAAGAGGAGGCAATAATTCTCAATCTTTGCATTTATATTAAATGTCACTAATTTTTGAATATTTTCAAAGAACACCAAAAACAGGTTTCTGCTTGTTTTAAAGAAGATTGTAATTACTTCTTTCTCTATAACATAAGCAAATGAAGACTAGGGGACAGACAGGCAATTTGATAGAAAATCAAAATGAGCAAATACCTAAGCAATAATAAAAGAATAAAAACACATAGTTATAAATATATTCTGCACTCAAAATATTTTACTTTGGGGAGATAGGCTTAATGTAAAATAGTCTCTACTGACTACACAAAGATAATGATAAAAACTAAATCAATTCAAGTATAATTTGGGGTCAGTGGTCCACTGCCAATCAGCCATCTGAAACTCCAAGGGAACCTGATATGAAGTAGAATTAGATTGGTTTAAGCTATATATTTATTTGCTTATTTATTTTGTTCTACTCCAAGGGCTCATACTTTACTCAATCCCTCCAAGGATTAAAGCTAAGGAAATGGGAATGAATGGAAACTGGAGAGATTTAAAAAAAGACCAAATGTATTTTGAAATCTCATTCTAGACAGGAAAGGATACATAGATCTTGCTGACAGATGATTTTGCCTTTTTTAGTGGCTAATTTAGACTAGCATAAAACTGATTTGAATATTTTCATGTCAGTGAGGCAGAAGGTTGAGGGGAATGCATAATACAATTGTGATCACACAGGTTGTATAGTTGTCCAAGTGGGCTTTCAGGTCTCAAGTGGGGACAGAGTGATTTCACAGTACCTCTTATGCAAATCATGGATCATTTTAATCTATCATTTAAAAATATATGAAAATTTCTAGGCAAATTTAATATATTTTATTTTACTATTATCAAATGTAGATATAACTTTCATAGAATTACATGAGAAATTATTTAATGTGTTCTTTTGCCTGAAAATATTATTATTAAACTACCCAAGAAACAGATGAGGGTACTTGGAAATGGAATGATGAATACTTGTCACAAATGGCTCTGTTCCTAACTACGATGTCCAAGGTGGACACTGCTAATTGAGCTCAGAGCACTTTATAGCTCAGCTGAGATGTAGCCTCAGAATATTACTTAATGCAAGACTCCAGGCAGCTTCTACCAATCCTTTGGAGTTAACAAGAAAGTTTAAACCTATTTGCCACCACTGTTTTAGATGATCAATTATTGATTCTATACCACAGAGACCAGGAGGTAAAATAACCAGTAAATCAAAACCTGACTGGGAAAGAATATAAGTTCTATTTTCTGTTTTCACAAACAGCTTTTTATTGGCTTCACATAATCCTTGGTATAGGGTCCATTTAGTTGTTTTAATAATTATTCCTGACCCCATGAAGGCTCCTGCAAAGGTCTTTAGGTATCCTAGGAAATATGAAATAACAAGAACTCAATGGATGTGAGTGGCTAAATTGGACAACTCCTACTCTGTCAAGTCCTATATTTAGATTCTCACAATGGCAGACCACCTCTTTTAAAGGCACTCAATTTCAAATTTAGCATTTTCCCTCCATATGTATCTTCCTTTCAAACTGCAGCCGGGGCCAGGCGCGGTGGCTCACGCCTGTAATCCCAGCACTTTGGGAGGCTGAGGCAGGCAGATCACAAAGTCAAGAGATGGAGACCATCCTGGCCAACATGGTGAAACCCTGTCTCTACTAAAAACACAAAAATTAGCTGGGCATGGTGGCGCGCACCTGTAGTCCTAGCTACTCAGGAGGCTGAGGCAGGAGAATCACTTGAACCCAGGAGGCGGAGGTTGCAGTGAGCCAAGATCGCACCACAGCACTCCAGCCTGGAGACAGAGCGAGACTCCATCACACACACACACACACACACACACACACACACACACACACACACACACACACAAACTGCAGTCAGACTCTGATGGTAGCAGATATGGCTACACTAAGCCTTCATGATCACTCTGCTGATAAATTCTCTCTTTAGCTCGGTGAATCACTGCACACCAGCTTATTTCCTTCATTGGGAAAAACAGATACCCATCTTAATTTATTTGGTACTTATATTTTTTCACTCCTTTTTGATTTTATAGTATAGCAACTGAACTTCTAATAATGCTGCATCCTCATTTTTCATGTCCAAACATCAACATTCCTATATATTACACATGATTATGAGCTCTTTCACTTGTGATAACTTTTTTTTTTCGTCTTCATTTTCCACTCTAACATTCCCCAACAACTCCAGGTAGGTATTAACCTTTGGATCAGTCATAACAAGAGGTTAGTGATCCAGGTATCTTTCAAGATAGATGGCATTAGCAATTTAAAGTATATACTTTGCTGGGCAATACTCATGTTCCTAGTCTCCTCTCTATAAAATAATTTTGTCATTTGATATTTTCCTAGAGATTTCCTCTCAAATCCCATTGTTACATTAGCAGTCTTTGGAAACTTAGCATATTCCTTTTTTACTCTATGTTTTTCTTGTCTTCATTTCTGCTCCTTCTTCAATCATTTATAAGAATGTGGAATGTGCTAGACACTGCTATACAAAGGAGATGATAAAGTACAAACTTCCAGGGCCACTTGTCCAGTGGAGAAAACAGCTATCCACAAAATAATTAAAATCTGAGGCACCATATTAAGTGTTGTTATAGCAGAACTTCAAAAACGCTTGTAGGGGCCAAGAAAAGAGAGTGCTTAAAACTTCTTGGATATGTCAAGGAAAACCTTGGTGTCTTACTTGTATTAATAACATCTCTAAAACATCATTAGAGGTTGGAGGGCATTTTGTGTCTCTTCCTTCTTAACTTACCTCTAGCTCTCTTTTCCTTCCATCCTGTATTAGCCATGTCTTTTATTTTCTTTACTATAGTGCTAGGACATCTGAGGCCTTCTGCCCTTAGAAGGACTGCCAATCCCAAGGAGAGCCAATTCCTAGAGATAGTAAATAATTCACCCACTAGCTTTCTTTTCAAATACAGACGCATCAGTCCAGAACTCACACCCCAACACTGTTTTATCAGGCTCTCAACTCTTGGGCAGGTGGATGATGACCCAATCACCCCAGGAACAGGGAGCAGACGACCAGGGAAAACTCCTATGCCCTAGAGGTCACTGAAATGATTCAAGCTAGCCATCCACAGCCTGCTTACCCTGCTTCACCCATTCCTTCCCACAGAAACCACCACAAAGGCTCTTACCTATGGTTTCTTCCTCTTCCTCCACCTCCTAACCAACCCCAGGGCTTCCCCAGGTGGCCTGGCATGCACATGCCCCACCTCTTGGGAACTGCAAGCAACAAATTATTTTTGATGGCAGTCATTTCCTGCTCTGTTGGCCTTAGTACACCTCCAATCATCTATGAATACACTATATTTTAAAATGGTCCCTCTGTCCCATTCTTCCTCTATTTCATCCTTCTTGTCCTTCCCATTTCACTCTGTCAGTATATACCCTGTGAATTTTTTTTTTTTTTTTTTTGAGATGGAGTTTCACTCTTGTCACCCAGGCTGAAGTGCAATGGCGGGATCTCAGTTCTCTGCAACCTCCACCTCCTGGGTTCAAGCAATTCTCCTGCCTCAGCCTCCTGAGTAGCTGGGATTACAGGTGTGCACCACCACACCTGGCTAATTTTTTAATTTTTAGTAGAGATGGGGTTTTGCTATGTTGGCCAGGCTGGTATTGAACTCCTCACCTCAGGTGACCCACCCACCTCAGCCTCCCAAAGTGCTGGGATTATAGGCATGATCCACCACACCTGGCTATACTCTGTGATTTAAAAAAACTATCTGTTATTTAAAAATTGGTTCTCCCTTCACATAAAAACACATAGTCCTTGTCAACTACTTCCCTTATGAGAATACAGGGCATACTCCATTCTTTCTACTGCTTGGTAGAACAACAAAGAAAAAATTATGTCTTTTGCTAAAAACAAGTGAAAAATAACTTTATATATACTGATAGAGTGAATGATTTTTAAACTTACTTTGTTCAATTTTTAAAAAGAAATTCTATTTGATTGAGCATCTCTTGTCTGAAAGCTGAAAACCATAAATGAATCAAATATCTCAGCTTATGAATAAAAATGAGCCAATACATGAATACATGGACACACACCATTAGAGGTGAGTCACAGGTAGGTATTTGAATGAGGTAAATGTGCTCAACCCCTTTAAATTAAGCAGATATAAAGATAAACTTCTGCTTTCCTCACTGTAAAATTCTTTGTTTGGAGAATCACTATTACAGAAAGAAAAGATTGAGAACATTTATTTAGCTTCCATTCTAGGACATTAGCTACACAGATCAAGTGTTTTATGCACAGATACTTGTAAATTGAAATGAAAAGCAAAGCCAAAGGACTAAAACAACAGGCCGGAAAAGAGTCTGCCTACTGAATTATACACAAGGATCCCCTCCAGATGTCCCAGGCTGCTGGCATTAAAAAATAAATACAGCCTAGCAAATGTGGAAAGAACCTATTAAGTTAAAAGAGTGTCTCACTACCCATCAGTATCAAAAGTTCAAGAGCCCTCAGCCTCCTTTAACAGTTCCTTAAAAAGAGCAATGATGCTGGAAAGCTTGATTCTGGCACAGGATTCCATGGAGGTTCAGAAGCAACCAAGGCAGAAATGCCCTCCAGGTGCCAAAACTCATTAAGATGTCTTATATTCATGTGAAGTCAACAGTGAGGCACCATTCTTCTCATGTGAATTGAAAAGAATGTGAATCACCAACCATCATTAAAATAAAAGAAGCCAGAAATCAGTTATCATGACCCAACGCCATTTACAACCTGAAAAACACACCTAACTAGGTCTCATCCTGCAAAGCACATTAGGCAAAAGGAATTCATGATTGTCAAGTGTCGGTTCCCTACTTCATCACCAGTCAAGTTGAGCCCTAGCCTAGACCTACAACTACAAACTAGTTTGATGACATTCAGCCGCTCAAAAAAACATCATGGAAAAGAAGAAAGAAGGTGAACTTGTAGGCCATTTAGCCTTCCCCTTTACTAGCGAGGAGATTTGGACAAATCACTTCATCTCTGTGCCTCAGTTATTCACATGCAACATAGAAATAAAAATTATTTCACTGCCTTCTACTCTGTATATTAAAGAATATTGTAAACTGGTGAGTCTATATGATTTACAACTTTCTCCTAAGTATTTAAAATTTCTGAAAATTAAGTCCGATTATTTGGACTTGGAGGAGGTGTACATTATACCAAATAACTTTCAATATCGTTCATAAAACAATGCCTGATTTTTTACCACCCTGTACCATCTCTCAACGAGTATTTCTCTCTTTCTTTTTTATTTTCTTTAAGAGATAGGACCTTGCTATATTGCTCAGGCTGAAATGCAGTGGCTACTCACAGGAGCAATCATAGTGCCCTGCAGCCTTGAACCCCTGGCCTCAAGTGGTCTTGCCTCAGACTCCCAAAAGGATGAGACTATAGGCATACACTGCCACTGTGCCTGGATTCAACAAGTATTTCTTATCTACTGTGGATTTAAAAATAAATAAAATCTTTATAAAATTTTATTAAACTTCAAAGCTAATGATAGAAATGAAAATAATATGGAAATAGTGCAATAAGGTTGATTTTAGTATCATGAAAACAGGAGGAAAAAAGACAATGCAAGATCGCATCCATTTTATAGCATCCACTTATTCTCTATAACACATGCATATAATACATGTGATTTTATATTTTTTCAAGTGCTTTGTGCATATTAACCTTTGTTCCCCAATTAACATTAGCTCCTTAGTAAATGAGAATGGACTTCACCCCATACTAGATAAATATTTCCTGAAATACCCACTGATGATCTGGTTCTCATCCTAGGGTATCACAAAAGTGCACACTCACCTACTATAGCCCCTTTACTAATACCTAGGAGATTTTTTTCCTTACTATTCTCTTTCAATTCTCACAGTATGTCCATATCTGACATCCTTCAGCCAGCCACCTTGGATGAAACACCACAGCTAAGACTGATTAAAGTCAGACACCTGATGTGAAGAGACTACTATGGACATGTTCTCTTTAACCAGGTCTCACATCAGGATGGCTAAAACTAACTCTACCAAACTGTAGGTCTTGAATTATTGTGATCCTCTGGGACTACAAGAGAGCATAAACTTTATTCTTAATAAAGTAAAATGTTAAACTGACTTTTCTCATTTCTCAAGTGTCCCCATTTGACAAATGAATAGGCAAATGTTTTATCCAATATACATTTTACTACCACATATCTCAACTGGTTGTTAGGTCCCTTAAGTCATTCTCTCTAACTTTTCATTGTGAAGCTCAGACATTTGGAAAAGTTAAAAGTACAGTGATCACCAGTGTACCTATCACTTAGACTCAACTTTTGTTTATATTTTGCCATGTTATCATGTATATATCATATATCACGTATTTTTAAATGAATCATTTGAACGTAAATTTTAGATATTGTGATAGTTTATTCTTAAGTATGTGAGCATGCGTCTCCTTAAAAAAATTTTTTAACCTGTAATTTCATTATCATCTAAGAAAACTAGTATTTTTTTCTAATTTCATTTAATATCCATTCTACATAAAAATTTCCTCAATTAAACCTCATGTTTCTTTTACATTTTCAAATGTTTCCTGGAATTAGATATGCTAGGCTTACCTGCTCCTTACTGACAATCACCGATTTCTCCTATGAGCCCTGGTTTCTTGGAGAACCAGATTTTTTTTTTTTTTTTTTTTTTTTTTTTGACAGAGTCTTCCTCTGTCACCCAGGCTGGAGTGCAGTGGTGCGATCTCGGCTCACTGTAAGCTCCGCCTCTCGGGTTCACACCATTCTCCTGCTTCAGCCTCCTGAATAGCTGGGACTACAGAAGCCCGCCACCACGCCCGGCTTATTTTTATTTTTTTAATTTTTTTATTTTTTGTAGAGATGGGGTTTCACCATGTTAGCCAGGATGGTCTCGATTTCCTGACCTCGTGATCCACCCGCCTCGGCCTCTCAAAGTGCTGGGATTACAGGCGTGAGCCACCGCGCCAGACCAGAGAATCAGATTTCTTGGTGGGGAAACTAGGTATGCTCGTTGCTGCTGGGGAGTCATTACATCTTGGGCCATTCCAATGTGCACAAATTCATTTGGAAATTTTGAATCTCTTTTCTTCCAAACATTTTGTTCCCAAAATTTTGTTTTCTAATAACATTATCATGTTTAGTATTCTATCCTATAATATTCAAAAAACAGTTTTAAAAATCACTAATATAATAACAATGAAATTACTGGCTGTTTAAGATTTCTTTGTAGCTCTTTTTTTTCCCCCTTAGAATATATCCCACTAAGAAAGTGCAATCAGAGCTGAAGGTAACTTGAATTGTTTTTTTCTCTGTCTGATTGTTATAAAATTTACATACAGTTTTGTTGCTTTAGTTTATTTTCATTTATCTGGTTTGTTTCCTTCTTTCTCAGTCCATTTAACTTTCGAATATATAAACCATTCCTTGTTTTTCTTCTCCCTATTTATCTATTTGCATTGTACTGAAAGTGGCTTTTTGTTCCTTAAAAATATATTCTAGAGATAATTCAAAAATAGTTCATAGGACTCATTATTTTTTATGACTTTAAGAACCTTGCTTTGTGAATAATTCATAATTTATTCAACCCATCTCCTACTGATTAACATTGGATTTGTTTCCAGTCTGTTGCTATAAAGAATGCATGTGATATACGTTAATGCACATTTGTGGTGGTGTATCTTCAAGCCTCCAGACTTTAAGCAAAATGAAAAGACAAATGAAAAACCCGGGGATAATAATTGCAGCATAAAATTACAGTTATAGTGCTGGCCTCTAATATATAAAGTGGAGTTCTTAAAAGTTGAAAAACAAAAGCACCTCCCTCCAAAAGAGAACTAATAGAATGTGCAGCAAAAAAAAAAAAAAAAAAAAAAAAGAGTAAGTATATTTCATGGGGGGGATAAAAGACAAAAGCCCTTAAACATACTAAAAGATCTTTAGCCTCACAATTTAAATAAACTACAGATTTCAAAACATACCTTTGACAATATAGGAAAACTGTGCAAAAAGACTCCTATGCATTGGTAGTAAGAGTGCAAAAGTATACAACTCCTGGACAGGGAAATTTTGGAAATGACTAACAAAATTGTATTGGCATTTAACTTTGGCCCAGTAATTATACTAATAAATATTTTTATATTAACTATATTAAATATTATAATATTTAAACTCCTTTTCATGTCTGAAATGAACCCAATTTAGTCAATATTTTAAATATACTATTGTAGCCTATTTGCTAATATTTTCTTTAGAATTTTGCATAGATAATCTTAATTCTGTTATTTCTTTTTTTCATGCAACTTATATCTGGCCTTGGTAGTGATGTTATGTTTGTTTCATTAAAAACTGAGTTTTTCTTCTTTTATGTGCTATGGAATAGCATCAGAGGCATTGGGGTTAGTTGTTATTTGAAAGTTTGGAAAAAATTCTGTATTAAATCATCTAGACCTGGTCTCTTTCTCTTTTTTTTTTTTAATTTTTTTTAATTAAAAAAATTTGTGGGTACATAGTAAGTATATATGTTTATGGAGTACATGAGATATTTTGAAACAGGCATGCAATGTGAAATTGTGTTAAGTGAAATAAGTCAGGCTCAGAATGTTCTCACTGATGTGTTGGATCTAAAAATCAAAACAATTGAACTTACGGACAGAGAGAGCAGAAGAATGGTTACCACAGGCTGCGAAGGGTTATGCGGGGCTGAGGTAGGTGAGGATGGTTAATGGGTACGAAAAAATAGTTAAAAAGAATGAATAAGACCTACTATTTGATAGCACAGTAGGGTAACTATAGTCAATAATAACTTAATTGTACATTTTAAAATAACTTAAGAGTGTAATTGGATTGCTTGTAACTCAGAGGATAAATGCTTGAGGGGATGGATACCCCATTCCCAATAATGTGTTTATTTTTCTTTACCTTCGAATAGTTTGGTAGAGGTAACTTTCTCCATTTGTTCTTTGAAATCTTATATGTTAAACTCTACTGGAGTCAGTTTTGATAAATTGCCTGGAAATGTATCTATCTCATCCATATTTTCTAATTTATTTGCTATAGAAATTTGAGGTTTTCTCTACTTGTAATTTAAATACAAAGTAGTCTCATTATTTACTTATATTTTGGGCATTTTACATTCTCCCTTTTCTCTTGGTTATATAAACTAATAGGTTTGTCTACGATATGGTTTGGCTGTGTCCTCACCCAAATCTCATCTTGAATTATACTCCCATAATCCCCACATGTTTTGGTAGGGACCTGGTGGGAGATAATTTGAATCATGAGGGAGGTTCCCGTTCTATTCTCATGATCGTGAATAAGTCTCATGAGATCTTATGGGTTTATCCGGGGTTTCTGCCTTTGCTTCTTTCTCATTTTCTCTTGACACAGCCATATAAGAAGTGTCTTTTGCCTCCCACCATGATTCTGAGGCCTCTCCAGCCTTGTGGAACTGTAAGTCCAATTAAACCTTTTTCTTCCCAGCATCTGGTATGTCTTTATCAGCAGCATGAAAATGGACTAATACAGTCTATTTTCTTCAAAGAACCAAATTTTTGATTTATTAAATATTGTTGCTATTTCCTAACTCAATATGTTTTTATCCTGATTTTTTTTATTTTCTTAATCTTCCTTTACATTCACCTTGTTTCTAGATTATTTTTGAGCTGTATATTCTTTTATTCTAATTATTTCATTTATTTCTAAGTTCATAATTTCATAAACCTGCTAGTGATTGCTTATAATTACATACCACATATTCTCATGTATACATATTTATTTCATTGTATCATATAATGTTATTATTTCTAGTTTTGTGGATGTTATGGAAGTTGCCAAATTTTATGAATTTCTATGTGCACTCAGATGGAACTATTAATGTACTCAGATTTGATACTCTCCTACAGCTACAAGATCTAACTTATTGATTACAGTTTTTTGGTTTTCTGATGGGAGAGTCATTTAATGTCTTGAACTATAATTTATGTATTAAAATGTTTCATTAATTATGTGTTTTACTTTGAAAATCCATTACTAAGATTGTAGCTGTGGTATTCGGTGCATAAATATTTATAGCTGTTAAGTCTTCACTTTAAGTTATGGGCCTTATAAAATTTACTATTACATTTAATGCTATCTTCCCTAACTGAATTCTGCTTGTCCTTTATCAAGATCCAAACCTCTGTCTTATTTTTGTCTATAATTGCTTAGTATACGTCTTCCTGGTCCTTATTTTTAATCATTCTCAGTCAATGTATTTAAAGTGTGCCTCACATAAAGGGCATAGAATTAAGTGTTGATTGACGAGTCATCTAAAAACCTTAGTATTTAATTGAGCTAAGTCTATTTGCATTTATTGATAGAATTCATATATTTGGCTTCAACTCTATTATATTACTTTGAGTATTTTAATGTAGTGTGTTATATTTGCCATGTCTTTCATTATTCAGTTCTTTGGTTTTTAAAAGTTGTTTTGATATACTAAAAATGTTTACATTTTTGTTTAAATAACTTTTGCTAATCAGTTTATATAATGTCCCTACTTTTTTTAAAAAATCACCAAGTCTTATTCCATTTGTTAGCATTAAATAGTATCCATGAATTCTCCTGTACTACCTATGCAGCAATCAACTAGTTTCTTATACTTTTCCCTTTCTCCCTCCTTCCTTCTCCCACTTTTCAGTTGCATTATTTACTTTCTGGAAGAGTATATAACATTTCCTTTAGCCTTTGAACAACTTTTGTTTCAGGATTAGAATTACAGTACAACATACTCAACACCTCACATTTGTCAATTTCCCCAATATTTATTTGGTTGAATCAGCCTTATTCTGCCATTGACTTTTTGGAAAGGGTTTGTGATTATAATATTCTTGACAATTTTAAATTTATTTTTCTATAGCCTTGATGCTATAAGATTTGTTTGCCTAGATATAGAATTCTTGGCTTGTGTTTTCTTTCCTGGATTTAAAATGTTAAGATATTTACTTTGTTTCTCTCGAGAAGTCATATGCCAAATTGGTTATTACCTGTTTTTAGTTTTTATTTGTTTTTCACTTAGATGTCCAGAAAAAAAGTTTTTTCACTTTATTTTTAAAGTTTTCTTAAATTTACTTTATTTAGTTTTTACTTTTGATTTTACTAGAATATATTTCAGAGCTGACCAGCAACTTCTACTTATATGTATATTCAGTCATATTTCTTTTAATTGTATTAAGAAACTCTCTCAATATACTTTTAAACTTTAGTTCCATGTCATTGCTCTGTTTCACTTCTCAATAACTCCAATAATACATATATTGAAACTTCTTTGCCTGTGTTCTAGATTGATCACTTTAAATTTAATCCCTATTATCATTTATGTTATTTTTAGATTCTTGTCATTGGTATTTTATGTACCCCTTACTTCATTACTATTTTCCATGCTACTTATTGTAATAATTTGATTATAGCTATTCTAACCCTGATCAATTAATAAATAATTAACGTAATGCAGTATTCTTTCTATTATAAACTTTTTCTTCATTTTTTCTTGAGTTTTATCATCTCCCTGTTTACATCTTCCTGGCTTTTTTTTTTTTTCATTTCCATTATGATTTATCTAACTATATTTAATTTATATTGTTGAGTGTAGCTTTTTTCCTTTTTCACAATTTTTTTTGGTTGTGGTTGTTACTAGCATTTATGCCTGCTGAAAATTTTGAGTTTCACCTTGTTTTCTTCTTATATAAATTCCATACAGATATTGAATTCTCTTTATTTAAATTCATAGTTAGTTTTGGCCAGGTGCGGTGGCTCACACTTGTAATCCCAGCACTTTGGGAGGCAGAGGCGGGCGGATCACGAGGTCAGGAGATCGAGACCATCCTGGCTAACACCGTGAAACCCTGTCTCTACTAAAAAATATAAAAAATTAGCCAGACATGGGGGCAGGCGCCTGTAGTCCCAGCTGCTTGGGAGGCTGAGGCAAGAGAATGGCATGAACCTGGGAGGCAGAGCTTGCAGTGAGCCGAGATAGGGCCACGTGCACTCCAGCCTGGGCGACAGAACGAGACCCCGCCTCAAAAAAAAAAAAAAAAAAAAAAAAAAATTCATAGTTTTTATTGGAATTGTAGCCATTCTAACCGGAGAGGTCAGAGTGCCTTATTTAGTTTCTTAGTTTAATAGCACCCTCTTTTGTTGCTGTGCTAAGGCACAATTTCTTTAACAAATGGCATCTCTTTCATTAATTTATTTCCATCTGCCTTCTTCTGATTCTTACTCTCTTATTTTATTGCGGATTCTACCTTCCATTTCTTCTTTTCCATTACCACCATCTTTATTCAAGAGGTACCTCCTTTTTCCAAGATGCCTCCATTTTCCCCATAAGTATTGTTCTTAAGAAATGTTCAGTCTGTTCAACGATTTGAGCCCCTTTCTATTGACTCTCCACGAGTCAGTACACTGTCTGACAGGTCTCAGAATTTTTCTGAACATTTTCTGACTCAGGGGAGGGCGCTTTCCTCCTGTGAGTAAACTCTGATTGATGTTATCTGTGTTCTTTTACCAGTAGAACCTCACAGCACTGTCTTCAATGCTTTTTGTTTGGTTGGTTGGTTTTTGTTTTTGTTTTTTAACTATATGGGCTGTAGAGATGACTTTGCTGGTTTAGGACATTTATTTCCCTTCTTAAGCCTGAATTTTTCAGTGTTCTCTGTCTACTAGCTACCTTGTAGTCGTAGCTACGGTTTAATTAAAATTTTGTGGAGAGACTATTATTTAGTCTTTTGTTATTATACTACTGGTTCTATTAACTCTCAAATCTCTTTTAATCTAGCTCAGACAACCTTGTCCTTTAAAAAATCGCCATTAATGTGTTGAAGAAATCAGAGAAGCTGTCCTGAAGATGCAAATAATACTTAGGATTGGTCTGATCATCTGTATTGTTTTGTTTGGCTTCTTCTTGAATCATAGCGGGAAATTTCTTAGAACGCTTTGATAGCGGTGGGAGGCAGACAAAAACGTAGGCTGATAGGGGCAGGTCCCTGGTGAAACCACAACTTCAAGTCAAAGTGAGCCTGTACTGCTGGTTCTGGATGACACCTGCCACCCACAGTGAAAACTACTGTTCCTCTTTGCCCACGCTGTTTTGATTGGTTCTTTCTGAATAATCTTTTTAACCAATCGAATGTTACCTTTTCCAATACTACTTACAGCCTGTCCTTCCCCCATCCGGTGCCTATAAAAAAATACCCCAGACTCAGCCACACTGAGAGTGACGACCCGACCCGACCTTCACCTCCCTTCTCTGCTGAGAGTTGTTTCATCGCTCAGTAAAACTCTCTATTCTCAACACCCTTCAATTTGTCAGCGTGACCTCATTCTTTTTGGATTCAGGACAAAAGCTTGGGACCCACCAAGTGCGGTACCCAGAAAGGCTGTAACATTGGTCCTCTGCCCTCGATCATGGAGGGCAGCCGCCTCACACAAGGGAAACAGCGGCAGGGCCCAGCCAGTCCCAGAGCCACAGCCAGAGTGGGGCAAGGGGCTGACTAAGCTGTCAACACGCCACTGTCCGTGGGGCTGGGGGAACTAAAAGAGCTAATTAGCACACTCTAAAACCCTCTATGGGGCTTTGGGGTCACGGGCACCCCTGCCTGGGTGCTGCCACGTTCCCCTCGGGGCGACATGCCTTGTCTGGCCGTAGTCTATGCCCAGAGACTACTCCTGCGTCAGCGCTGGAAGCAGCCAGCCCGACCCCGTGCTTGCTCGCTGGCTCCCTCCCACCAGGGGCTGAGCCTGCAGTCGCGGAAGCCACGGGCCAGAGCACAGACCAGACGCCGCTGGGTAGACGCTCTGCTACAAGCCCAGCAAAGAAGCCTAGAAAAATCCTGCTTCACCTTCAACTCACTAAGTCACTAGCATCACAAATTCTGCCTCCTTCCCTTCTATCAGCACACAACAACGACAAAACTTTTTTTTTTTTTGAGACGGAGTCTCGCTCTGTTGCCCAGGCTTGAGTGCAGTGGTGCGATCTCGGCTCACCGCGACTTCCGCCTCCTGGGTTTAAGCAATTCTCCTGCCTCAGTCTCCTGAGTAGCTTGGATTACAGGCGTCCGCCTGGCTAATTTTTGTATTTTTAGTAGAGACGGTAAATGTACAGCAGCCTAAACAGTGTTGGGGTTTGGCCGTATACACAGCTAGATTTCAGGATCTCAACTTTAATATGAAAGGGTTATTTTTTCAGAGGAGTCAATTCTCTTTTAATATAATTTTTGTAACAGCTTCATAATAATTGCTAAAAGTTATTGTTATATTTTGTTGTTGGTGGTGATATTGATGGTAATTATTACTGACAATTCTATCTAAATGCTTTGCAGATATTACTAACACCCCTATCAGATGGGTTATATTACATCGTTTAACAAAACAAACTGAAGTACAGAAAAACTAAGTAATTGCTTCAAGGTTATACAGGTAGTTAAATGGAAAAAACGGGGCAGGATTTAATTTTAGGCAGTGTGGTTTCATAGCTCTTTGTATTTTAACCACTGGGCTATCCTGACCCTTTATAACATTCACTTTTGTTACACAAGGATTATGAATTCCTATTTAGAATATATATGTGTAATGAGAATGGAAGAGTATAAAATTCCTTCAAACACCTGCTGGGTCCCCCCTCAGGGAAACTTACGAAATTTAACAGGACATTAAAAACCTTTTCAAGTATGCTCTGCTAAGGCTAGTCTTGTTTCATTACTGAACCTCAAACATGCCAGCTTCATGCCGCTTTTTTCTTGATCAGAAAGTTCTCCTTTCTTTATTTTGCTTACTTACAAACTCTCTATGTTTTGAGATTTGCTCAAGACCCATGACCCTGGTGCCTTCGTTACTTCTCTTTCTCTGAAATACCAGCTCTTTCTTGGAATTTGTTCCATGTCTTCTAGAATTTAATAACATACTCTACTGTCTTTTTAAAATCTTTTTTATGTGTACGTTTATGTCTGCTGCTGTTTCATGTGTGTATGTCTATTCTCTGCATCTGGAAAATAAATTCTGGGAGGTCAGGACACTTTGGACTTCTTTACAGTCTCTAAAGCAGAGGTGAAATTCCATGCACTTGTGGGCATTTGTTAAATTATATTTATTTGATTATTTTTTCCAGTTTGAATAGAATCTAGAAAAGCTTGGAAATCTGGTGCTCAGCCAGCCCCTACCGATGTCCTAGCATTAGACCAAGCTCATCTCTCGGCAGTTTAGGATGTATGAGGCTGAAAGATATCAATGTCTCTGAAAACTTAAAAGTCTGAGATTTTTCTGCAAAATCTTTCCTGATGACACCAGAACACTTTTCTTATGATATCTCTGAAGAGAGCTTCTTATCAACTTCTGGGCCTCACTTTAGGTATCGTTTTAGAACTAATTCACAATGCCATTCTTTTGAAGACACTGGTTTTGGTTCCTGAAAATGGTTTCTGAGCTCTTTCTGGATCTCACCTCTTGAGAACTGAGACTCTTGTTCTTCAGACCTCACATCCAGGATCCCTAATTATAAAAGATAACCTTATGCAGGAGTTTTTGTTGCGGTTGCACTTATTGTTTGCAATATAAGCAGGTAGAGAGGCAGTGTGTTGTTTTTTAAATCAGGAGAAAATAAATCATGCTTAGATTGTATAGTGTTATTGACTAACATTAAGTTGTAGGAGCCATCTCTCACCATATGGCCATGTGAGAGAAAGAAAAAAGTGCACACTGCGGGAAGGGAGGTGTAACAGAACTCAGACCTCAGCGCAGCTAGGTATCAAGTCCAGTTTGTAGGTTTACGGACTTCAGTGTACCAAGTTTATTAATTCTGTGTCCCAGTTACAACTCTGAGCTGATATTATTCTTAAATAAAATGAAACACTGCAAGCCAGAAGCAAGACAGAAGATTCGCCAGCTGTGAGCATACTGTTTACAGATTGAAAGTGGGACCAAAACCATTATATGGTATAATTTATGAAAGAACTGAAGAAAATATGTTTTGACAGAGGTCTTAAAAAAAACAATGGGCTAACATTCCAGACAGGATCTCTCTCTTGAGTAGAATGCAAACATTCTGCAATGTTTCCTCCCCTCTCCCAACCATCTCAAAGTTTAGATTTGATGAGAGTGGATAATGTTTTTCTTTACTACAAAGAAACAGGACTAAAACAAGTAGGGCTTCAAACTACACATACATAATTGCTTCAGTCTTTCTGGGAAACACAGCCTCATTTTACATGGTAACATGGACAGTGGTTAGAATTAAAACCTTGATATTTTATTGCCCCATCTGTGAATTATTTGCAAGGTTGGATAAATGTAATATATTTAAGCAGCTCAACTCTGTACATCATCAAGGGCTTTTTAAAAAGAAGATGTAAGTTATCTTTGCAGTAATCTTGAACTTAGGGGAGGGTCTATATTTTAAAACTTTAAATAGACCCTGGAGCAATTGTATGAATCATTCTGAGGGTTTTCATCAATTATTTGGGTAATTCATGTATTGGTAGACATGTATTTGATATATTAAAACTGGTCCTTGGAGTGAAGATGTATTGATTTAGAAAACTGAAAACAATTTTATTTATTGCTTACTATGACATTGATACTACGTGAAGTACTAGGAATAAAAAGATTTATTAGATGTTGCCTTTCTTCAGGTAGCTCAGAGTCTATTGGGTTATTTTTACAAGTCCTCTATTCCATATTTCATACACAGTCATACATTGCATAACTATGTTTTGGTCAATGACAAACCACATCTATGACAGCAATCCCATAAGATTATAATGGAGCTGAAAAATTCCTATTGTCTGAGTGAGGTTATAGCAGTCCTAACATTGCAGCACTCACATGTTTGTGGTGATGCTGGTATAAACAAATCTACTGCACTGCCAGTTATGTGAAAGTATAGTATATAAAACTGTGTACAGTACATAATACCAGACAATAATAAGCAATTGCCACTGGTTTATGTATTTATTCTATCTACTATGCCTTTTTTTTTTTTGGTAGAGTGCACGCCTTCTACTTATAAAAAAAAAAAAAAACTGTAAAACAGCATCATGCAGGTTCTTCAGGAGAGATTCCAGAGGAAGGCATTGTTGTGGTAGAAGATGACAGTTCCACAGGTGTTACTAGCCATGAAGATCTTCCAGTGAGACAAGATGTGGAGGTGGAAGACAGTGATATTGATGATTCTGATCCTGTTGTTATAAATAGTTTCAGTTCCACAAAAGAAATAGCACTCGAACATAAAATTTTCTTATTTTCTTCACAGCATGGCGGTTTACTTCTAAACTGCTCTTACAGATGGAGCAATGGTGAGCGCACACCTGGACAAGGGAGGAAAAGGGGGGCTTATTCCTGAGGCACGTGGCCCCTGCTGCCGTGTGGTTCCCCTATTGGCTAGTGTTAGACCGCACAGGCTAAACTAATTCTGACTGGCTAATTTAAAGAGAGTGATGGGGTGAGTGGTTTGGCAGGAAAAATGGTTATGGCAGAGCAGGAAATTGGAATGAATCAGTTTGGAGAATGAGCAGGTAATCGGAATGAGTAAGGGTGGAGCAGGTAATTGGAATGAGTCAAGGTGGAGCAGGTAATCAGAAAAGGTTGCTTTACGAGGAAGTAAAGTTTGAAAGTAGAAGGCAAAGAATTGAACATACTGACATATTGATTCTTTGAAGAGAAATTTAGAACTCATATCTAACACTGTGTAGGCCTAAGCTAACGTGTATGTTTTTGTCTTCATTTCTAATAAAAAAGTTTAAGAATAAAATTTTTTAAATTTAAAAATAGAAAAAAAAATTATAGAATCAACATATAAGAAAATCTTTTTTGCACAACTGCACAATGTGTTTGTGTTTTAAACTAAGTTTTATTACATAATAGTCAAAAATTGAAAAATTAAAAAGTTTATAAAGTAAAAAAGTTTCATTGAGCCAGTTATTATCAAAGAATAAAATATTTTAAAAATAAATTTAATGTAGCATAAATGTATAGTATTTATAGAGACTGCAGTACTGTACAGTTATGTCCTAACCCTTCACATTCATTCTCCACTCAATCGCTGACTTACCCACAGCGATTCCCAGTGCTTCAAATTACATTCATAATAAGAACATTGTACAGGTGTATCATTTTTTCATCTTTTATATAGTATTTTTACTGTACAGTTTCTATGTTTAAATATCTTTAGATATACAAATACGTACCATTGTGTTACAATTGCCTACAGTGTTCAGCAGAGTAACATGCTGTATAGGTTTGTACCCCAGGAGAAATAGGTGATACCATATGGCCTAGGGATGTAGTAGGCTATACCATCTGGATTTGTGAAAGTACACACTATGATATTCACACAACAATGACAAAATTGCCTAATGATGCATTTCTCAGAATATATCCTCATCACTGTGACACATGACTGTACATCCAAGAGTAAATGTTTAGAGAAGTCATAGAAACACAAAATTTAAAGACAATCTAACAACAGTTTTAGTTGTTCAGGGCCATTAGTTAAAGAGGAGAAGGATAATTAATTCTTGAAGATGTCTATTTTTTTTCTACACAGAGGGAAAACAATCTTGAGAAAGTAATAAAAACAAAAGGATTACCGCAATCTTTGTTATATCATTTACTTCAGTGTGAAATTTCTACAATGAAGCTCTGGCTATATTTAAGAAGTGACTTGGAACCACCAGTTACATTTGGGTTGGATCAATTTCTTCCCTGATGCCTGGACACATTTAGGACAATTGAAATTCAAAATATGTTTTCCCCCAGAATTTTAATTCACAATCTCTCACCATCCTTTTTTGCCAGTAGAAGCCCTTGTAGGCTTCCCTTGAGAATGGAAGAAATAGATAAACACAGAATTGGATAATGTCTTTGTACCTTACTTCATTCAAGTAATATAGTCTATAAAAATATATATTAAAAAGTAAAGCACATTTAATATTTTAAAACTAAAAAATTCATATCTAATTATACGAATTAGGGTAGCCATATTTTCTGAAGTTATTTGATCCTTCACAGAAAATTCAAGGATGAGCAACAGAATGAGTTATGCATAACAAAATGCCACACGTTAGCCACTTCCATAAAAGTGTCAAGATTTCAAAGGTTTGGGTTCAAGTACTGCTGTAAGAAAAAGTATGTTACATTTCACCTATGAATAATATTTTAGTCGAGATTAATTAAGAAAAGAACTGCATTCATCTGATGAGGCCACACAATAGGTAGGCTTTGAAAGAAGTTGTGCATGGTTTTGAGTGATAAAATTGAAGCATTTTGCCCACATCCATTATCATAAGTCTGTTAAGAAACATTCTGCAGCCTATTCTCTCTGAAGCCTGCTAGCTAAAAGCTTCATCTGTGTAGCGCAATCAAATTAGAACTCAGGACTAATAAACTCACTCAAAACCACAACCACATGGAAACTGAACAACCTGCTCCTGAATGACTACTGGGTAAGTAACGAAATTAAGGCAGAAATAAAGATGTTCTTTGAAACCAATGAGAACAAAGACACAACGTACCAGAATCTCTGGGACACATTTGAAGCAGTGTATAGAGGGAAATTTATAACACTAAAAGCCCACAAGAGAAAGCAGGAAAGATCTAAAATCAACACCCTAATATCACAATTAAAAGAACTAGAGAAGCAAGCGCAAACAAATTCAAAAGCTAGCAGAGGGCAAGAAATACTAAGATCAGAGCAGAACTGAAGGAAATAGAGACACAAAAAAACCGTTCAAAAAATCAATGAATCCAGGAGTTGGTTTTTTGAAAAGATCAACAAAATACATAGACCGCTAGCAAGACTAATAAAGAAGAAAAGAGAGAAGAATCAAATACATGCAATAAAAAATGACAAAGGGGATATCACCACCGATCCCACAGAAATACAAACTACCATCAGAGAATACTATAAACACCTTTATGCCAATAAACTAGAAAATCTAGAAGTAATGGATAAATTCCAGGACACATGCACCCCCCAAGACTAAGCCAGCAAGAAGTTGAATCTCTGAATAGACCAATAACAGGTTCTGAAATTGAGGCGATAACAGCCTACCAACCAAAAAAAGTCCAGAACCAGATGGATTCACAGCCGAATTCTACCAGAGGTACAAAGAAGAGCTGGAACCACTGTTTCTGAAAATATTTCAATCAACAGAAAAAGAGGGAATCCTCCCTAACTCATTTTATGAGGCCAGCATCATCCTGATACCAAAGCCTAGTAGAGACACAACAAAAAAAGAGAATTTTAGGCCAATATCCCTGATGAATATCGATGCAAAAATCTTCAATAAAATACTGGCAAACCGAATCCAGCAGCACATCAAAAATCTTATCCACTATGATAAAGTCATCTTCATCTCTGGGATACAAGGTCGCTTCAACATATGCAAATCAATAAACGTAACCCATCACATAAACAGAACCAATGACAAAAAACACATGATTATCTCAATAGATACAGAAAAAGCCTTCGACAAAATTCAGCAGCCCCTCATGCTAAAAACTCAATAAACTAGGTATTGATGGAATGTATCTCAAAATAACATAAGCTATGTATGACAAACCCACAGTCAATATCATACGGAATGGGCAAAAGCTGGAAGCATTCCCTTTGAAAACCGGCACAAGACAAGGATGCCCTCTCTCACCACTCCTATTCAACATAGTGTTGCAAGTTCTGGCTAGGGCAATCAGGAAAGAAAAATAAATAAAGGGTATTCAATTAGGAAAAGAAGAAGTCAAATTGTCTCTGTTTGCAGATGACATGATTGTATCTTTAGAAAACCCCACCATCTCAGCCCAAAATCTCCTTAAGCTGATAACTTCAGCAACATCTCAGGATATGAAATCAATGTACAAAAATCACAAGTATTCCTATACACCAATAATAGACAAACAGTCAGCCAAATCATGAGTGAACTCCCATTCACAATTGCTTCAAAGAGAATAAAATACCTAGGAATACAACTTACAAGGGATGTGAAAGACCTCTTCAAGAACTACAAACCACTGCTCAACAAAATAAAAGAGGACACAAACAAATGGAAGAACATTCCATGCTCATGGATAGGAAGAATCAATATCATGAAAACGGCCATACTGCCCAAGGTAATTTATAGATTCAGTACTATCCCCATCAAGCTACCACTGACTTTCTTCATAGAATTGGAAAAAAACTACTTTAAATTTCATATGGAACATAAAAAGAGCCCACATAGCCAAGACAATCTTAAGCAAAAAGGACAAAGCTGGAGGCATCATGCTACCTGACTTCAGACTATACTACAAGGCTACAGTAACAAAAACAGCATGGTACTGGTACCAAAACAGATACATAGACCAATGGAACAGAACAGAGGCCCCAAAAATAATACCACACATCTACAACCATCTGATCTTTGACAAACCTGACAAAAACAAGCAATGGGGAAAGGATTCCCTATCTATTAAATGGTGCTGGGAAAACTGGCTAGCCATATGTAGAGAGCTGAAACTGGATCCCTTCCTTACACCAAACACAAAAATTAACTCAAGTTGAATTAAAGACTTAAACATAAGACCTAACACCATAAAAACTCTAGAAGAAAACCTAGGCAATACCATTCAGGACATAGGCATGGGTGGGAACTTCATGACTAAAACACCAAAAGCAATGTCAACAAAAGCCAGAATAGACAAATGGGATCTAATTCAACTAAAGAGCTTCTGCACAGCAAAAAAACTATCATCAGAGTGAACAGGCAACCTAAAGAATGGGAGAAAATCTTTGCAATCTATCCATCTGACAAAGGGCTAATATCCAGAATCTACAAAGAACTTAAACAAATTTACAAGAAAAAAAACAACCCCCAAAAAAAGTGGGCAAAGGATATGAACAGACACTTTTCAAAAGAAGACATTTATGCAGCCAACAGACATATGGAAAAACACTCATCACTTGTCACCAGAGAAATGCAAATCAATACTACAATGAGATACCATCTCATGCCAGTTAGAATGGCGATCATTAAAAAGTCAGGAAACAACAGATGCTGGAGAGGATGTGGAGAAACAGGAACGCTTTTACACTGTGGTTGGGAGTGTAAATTAGTTAAACCACTGTGGAAGACAGTGTGTTGATTCCTCAAGGATCTAGAACTAGAAATATCATTTGACCCAGTAATCTCACTACTGGGTATAACCAAAGGACTATAAATTATGCTACTATAAAGACACATGCACACGTATGTTTATTGTGGCACTATTTACAATAGCAAAGACTTGGAACCAACCCAAATGCCCATCAATGATAGACTGGATTAAGAAAATGTGGCACATATACACCATGGAATACTATGCAGTCATAAAAAAGGATGAGTTCCCCTTAAGGGGAACATCACACACCAGGGCCTGTTGTGGGGTGGGGGGAAGGGGGAGGAATAGCATTAGGAGATATACCTAATGTTAAATGACGAGTTAGTGGGTGCAGCACACCAACATGGCACATGTATATATATGTAACAAACCTGCACGTTGTGCACATGTACCCTAAAACTTAAAGTATAATTTAAAAAAAAAAAAAAAAGGATGAGTTCACATGCTTTGCAGGGACATGGATGAAGCTGGAAACCATCATTCTAAGCAAACCATCGCAAGGACAGAACACCAAACACCACATGTTCTCACTCATAGGTGGGAGCTGAATAGTGAGAACACATGGACACAGGGCAGGGAACATCACACACTGGGGCCTGTCGGGGGTTGGGGAGCTGGCGGAAGGATAGCATTAGGAGAAATACCTAATATAAATGACGAGTTGATGGGTGTAGCAAACCAACATGGCACATGTATACCTATGTAACAAACCAGCATGTTGTGCACATGTACCCTAGAACTTAAAGTATAAGAAAAAAATTAATTAAAAATAAAATCATGTGTGTAGTAAAACTTTGGTCTTTACAACCTCTTATCACAACCCAGACATTCCTTTCTATTGATCCCAGGTCTTTAGACAAACTAAACCAACTGTCAACCAGAAAATGTTTAAATTTACCTATAGCCTGGAAGCTGTCCCCACACTTTGAATTGTCCGACCTTTCTGGACCAAACCAATATGTTTCTTAAATGTATCTGATTGATGTCTCATGCCTCCCTAAAATGTGTAAAACCAAGCTGCACCCCGACCACCTTGGGCACATGTTCTCAGGACGTCCTGAGGGCTGTGTCATAGGACATGGTCATTGATATTTGGCTCAGAATAAATGTCTTCAAATATTTTAGAGAGTGTGAGTCTTTTTGTAGACATATTCATTATCATTCATTCTATTTTTGCATTAAAAAGTATGATATATAATGCATTTTGTTGTTTTCAATAATCATATATTAACAATAATTATAATAAAACTCTATCCAGATGAATTTTTTGTAACATCATAGAGCTTTAGGGACAGAGGGTAGATAACATAGTCATTGAAAGGAAATATGATGTGAGAAGTGTTCAATACAACTTTCAAATATAAATATTAGAATAAAATATTGTGGAAGAAGTAAAACAAAAATATGATTTTGTGGCATAAAAATAAAAAGTAAAATTGTTCATACACTGATTTAAAATGCATGATGATGAGTATTAAATTACTATAGTATTTAAATCCTGTTACATATATTTAAAGGAGTGATCCAATTACTTTAAAGAGTTAATTATTAAAATATGCTAGAAATTAAAGGAGAGTTCCAGAAACCAATATTTTAAATTGTCCCTTTATTTAGTTTCTTTTTAAAAAGCATCTTGTGTCAATAGACTATAGTTAATTCTGGATGGGTGCGATGGAAGAGGAAAAGGAATGTGGAAAATAGCAATTGCTTAACATCTCAATTGCAGACCCCTTAGGCAAATCAAATTTAGGAAAGGGTACATATGAAAACTGAAGTACTGGAAATTGATTCACTTAAACTGTATATGCCAGGGTACCCCTAAAAAGAGTCTCCATATACTCCCAGGGATAGGAGTCCTTCAGTTTGAATTGCTGGTATAGGGTACAATTGAGGAAAGCATTCTGGAGATTTTTGCTAGGAGTGGTTGATATTAATGAAAGGCCATGTTAAAAGCAAGAAGAGTCAGAAAGGAGAGAGGTACTGAGAAGGAGGAAGGCCCACCCAAGAAAAGTTAAACAATTATCACAGTTTTATCATGTTTGAATCTGATTGCCATGACTTTGCTGCATATTTACTCATTTTGAACTCTTGAATGTGAAATAAATGAGTTTCTTACAGTCCTTGAGAAGAAATTGGATAGGATAAGCCCAAATGCAAAAGGGGAAACATGAAAAAATTTCCTCTTACGGAAATACTCTGGGAAACATTGTTTAGAGAATTACCTATTAGATGTCATGTTTACTCTGCTAGCCTAATTTCTTTTTCAGCCAAAGAAATACCAGAGGGCTTCAAATGAATCATCTTGACTTATATCTTGTCACAACTTGACTTAATTATCTTTCTGTCAATTATGTTAAAACCACTTTACCCTCCAGCTTTGTATGTAAGTTATGTTGGCATGTTTACCTGACACATTATTCCAAGTGTATCGATCCTTTAACTCTTCAAAGCAATAAATTCCTTTTCCAATACCAATCCAATCAGTTTCAAAATTATAGACCATAATATCAGTTTCTGAGTCTAGAAATTTATTACTATGAAGAGGTTTTATAAACTAATAGCTAATTTATCTAAATATCTATCAAAGATTCAACAGAAAATATAAAGAGAAAATACACAGGAGGCATCACATCTTGCCTTAATGAATTAGTAATTCATTAAGATGAATTAATAATGGACCAAAAAATGTATTTTATAAATTTATCAACTGTCAAGACCAGCATCCCCCAAAAGTCCTTGGCTCAATTCTACAGCAAATATTCCTTCAAGCTGGAGAAGAGCCAAAAAAAGAAGTCTCGAAAGTTTATTTTCTGAAAGGAGTATGGAAGTATCGAAGGTTTGGTGATACAATTGTTGCCATGATCACATATACCATTAAACAATATGAAGAAAAGAAAATTACTCTATTAAAACCACACTGCGCAGGCAAAGACCCCAGGTTTTGGAACAAATTATATAACAGCGGTGTGATTTCGGTCAAGTCTTATTGCTTCCTGAATGTCAGTTATTTTATGTAGACCAAGGATTCTCATTTGAGAGTGTTTTTTGCCACTAGGGACATTTGACAACATCTGGAGTCATTTTTGGTTGTCACAATTAGGGGAAGAGGTTGCTATTGGCATCTAGTGGGTATGAATCAGGGATGCTGCTAAACATCCCGCAATGCACAGCTCTTCCTAGGAAGAATTATCTGGCCTCAAATGTCAGTAGCACTGACATGGAGAAACCCTGATGTAGAGGTTAAAGATATTCAACTTGCCTTGCCTGTACTGAGGAGTTGTTATGAAGATAAAAGGGAAAAGGATATGAAGGTTTTAGAAGTCCGTAATATTATATAATTGATAGTGTCATTATTCATGTATTATTTATTCCCATTTCGCCTTAGAACTCCTCCCCATGACAAAAAGCTTCACGCCTTCATATTCTGCCCTTTTCAGGATGTCTCGGTCTCTTCAATCCAGCTCCTTGCTCCGGTCGGGCCTGTGCCTCCTTTCCTAACTCCTATGCTGCATCAAAATACCTTTATTAAGTAACCTAGTTTCTCTGGATGTGTTTAGATGATTAAATTTCCTAAGAAATGACTTTGAATTGATGGCTCAAAACATAATTGTTAATAGTTTTATACACACACACAAACACACACACACACATGAAATCAAAGGACTTTTTAACATGAGTAGAATTTAGAGTTGCTTTTTGCAATGATTTTCTAAAAGTGGGCAGAAAAATACTAGGATTGTGGAGAAACATCACAACAGAGGCCTTGAAGGGCTGAGAAAACAGTAGAACAAGATTCTTTCCAAGTCCTCTGCTTCCTTTTTAAGATAATAAAAGTGTGAGAAATACAATAAATCCCAGAATCAGGTTTTCTGACCACCAGTCCAGTACCCTTTCCAATCTGCCACGTTGGCTTGTACATAATGATTATCTTTGAACAAGAGGTGTTAGCGGCCTAATGCAAAAGAGTAAGTCATGTGGGAATTCTCAAGTCCAATCTGTAGCAGAAGAAGTGAGATGGGCATGTTCAAGTGGGAATCTTTTAGTACCTTCAAATAACTGGTTTCTTCTTCTCTCCAGATCATTCCCTTTTATGGCAGAGGAATGAATGGACACAGTAAAGCCTCCAGGTCTTACTGAATTGCGTACCCCAAACCAACCTGGTCATAAAATTCACCTGAGGGAGCTTGTTATAAAACTACCTGGATCTATGCCTCACAAGCAGAGTCAGAATCTACATGTGCCATGTTGGTGTGCAGTACACCAACATGGCACATGTATACATATGTAACAAAACTGCACATTGTGCACATGACCCTAAAACTTAAAGTATAATAATAATAAAATTTTTTAAAAAAGAATCTACATGTCTATGGGTCAGAAATCTTTATTTTAGTTTGGCAACCATTACTACACAACAATATAATAGGTTAAAAAAAGAAATATTAGAATTAGGAAAAGTAAATAATTGATGTGATTATGTTTTGATTGGTATTGCCATTGAATCCATCAGTTGTTATGGTATCCTATAGCCATAATATGTATTGTCCAAATAATAGAAAGGACCAGTCTTCTCTCCCTAAAGAAAAAAAACATGAGGCTGCCAGTCTGTTTTTCTCCACAGCTGGCATCTCAGGGCCACTCAGACCAGCGTGCATTCCACCCTCCTTTTGGCATTCCTCCTACAGAATTTAAAACCTATAGCCACAAATGTTAAGCATCCATATGGCACTTTATGCCTGTGCAATGTTTTTTTTCATTTTTATTGGTCATTTCTGGAAACAACTCTCTAAGGCAGGTTCATGTCATCACCCTTAGATGACAGATGAAGGAACACAGTCTCACAGAAGCTCTGGGTCACACAGCAGGGAGAAGGCTGATTCTCTCTCCAGGCTCCTGCTGCTTCTATCTAATCTCTACATTGCTGTGCTGGAGAGCTTCCATTTGCCCAGCCAGAGCCATGCTCCTCTGTCTAGGGAGCCTGACCTGTATCAACAGACTCTTTTGCCCTTGTCTTCTGTTTGAGTTTGGCTATTGCAGAGAACAAGAGAAAAAAAACAAGAAAGGCAGGATTTTAGGGACGGAGTATTTATTTCTCTAGCTCTCTTTCTGAGGAGTCATGTAAGAATGAAATTAGAACTCAGGATTAAGAAATTCACTCAAGGCCGGGCACAGTGGCTCATGCCTGTAATCCCTTTGGGAGGCCGAGGCGGGCAGATCACGAGGTCAGGAGATCGAGACCATCCTGGCTAACACGGTGAAACCCCATCTCTACTTAAAATACAAAAAATTAGCCGGGCATGGTGGCAGGCACCTGTAGTCCCAGCTACTTGGGAGACTGAGGCAGGGGAATGGCTTGAACCTGGGAGGTGGAGCTTGCAGTGAGCCAAGATTGTGTGACTGCACCCCAGCCTGGGAGACAGAGCAAGACTCCATCTCAAAAAAAAAAAAAAAAAGGAAAAGAGAAAAAGAAATTCACTCAAAACCACAAAACTACATGAAAACTGAACAACCTGCTACTGAATGACTACTGGGTAAATAACGAAATTAAGGCAGAAATAAATAAGTTATTTGAAACCAATGAGAACAAAGACACAATGTACCAGAATCTCTGGGACACAGCTAAAGCAGTGATTAGAGGGAAGTTTATAGCACTAAATGCCCACAGGAGAAAGTGGGAAAGATCTAAAATGGATGCTCTAACATCACAATTAAAAGAACTAGAGAAGCAAGAGCAAACAAATTCAAAAGCCAGCAGAAGACAAGAAATAATTAAGATCAGAGCAGAACTGAAGGAGACAGAGACACAAAGAAAACCTCGAAAAATCAGTGAATCCAGGAGATGGTTTGTGAAAAGATTAACAAAATAGATAGACTGCTAGCCAGATTAATAAAGAAGAAAAGAGAGAAGAATCAAATAGACACAATAAAAAATGATAAAGGAGATATCACTGCTGATCCTACAGAAATACAAACTACCCTCAAAGAATAACATAAACACCTCTACATAAAGAAACTAGAAAATCTAGAAGAAATGGATAAATTCCCGGACACATACACCCTCCCAAGACTAAACCAGGAAGAAGTTGAATTCTCGAATAGAGCAATAACAAGTTCTGAAATTGAGGCAGTAATTAATAGCCTACCAACCAAAAAAAGTCCAGGACCAGACAGATTCATGGCTGAATTCTACCAGAGGTACAAAGAGGAGCTGATACCATTCCTTCTGAAACTATTCGAAACAATAGAAAAGGAGGGACTCCTCCCTAACTCATTTTATGAGGCCAGCATCATCCTGATGCCAAAACCTGGCAGAAGCACAAAAAAAAAAAAAAAAGAAAGAAAATTTTAGGCCAATATCCCTGATGAACATCGATGTGAAAATCCTCAGTAAAATACTGGCAATCCGAATCCAGCAGCACATCAAAAAGCTTATCCACCACGATCAAGTCATCTTCATCTCTGGGATGCAAGGCTAGTTCAACATATGCAAATCAGTAAATGTAATCCATCACATAAACAGAACCAAAGACAAAAACCACATGATTTTCTCAATAGATTCAGAAAGGGCCTTCAACAAATTTCAACAGCTCTTCATGCTAAAAACTCTCAATAAACTAGGTATTGATGGAATATATCTCAAAATAATAAAAGCTATTTATGACAAACCCACGGTCAATATCATACTGAATGGGCAAAAACTGGAAGCATTCCCTTTGAAAACTGGCACAAGACAAGGATGCCCTCTCTCGCCACTCCTATTCAACATAGTACTGGAAGTTCTGGCCAGGGCAATCAGGCAAGAGAAAGAAATAAAGTGTATTCAAATAGGAAGAGAGGAAGTCAAATGGTCTCTGCAGATGACATGATTGTATATTTAGAAAACCCCACTGTCTCAGACCAAAATCTCCTTAAGCTGATAGGCAACTTCAGCAACATCTCAGGATACAAAATCAATGTGCAAAAATCATAAGCATTCTTATACACCAATAATAGACAAACGGAGAGCCAAATCATGAGTGAACTCCCATTCACAGTTGCTACAAAGAGAATAAAATACCTAGGAATACAACTTTCAAGGGATGTGAAGGACCTCTTCAAAGAGAACTACCAACCACTGCTCAAGGAAATAACATAGGATACAAACAAATGGAAAAATATTCCATGCTCATAGATAGGAAGAATCAATAATGTGAAAATGGTCATACTGCCCAAAGTATGATTCAATGCTATCCCCATCAAGCTACCACTGACTTTCTTCACAGAATTAGAAAAAATTACTTTAAATTTCATATGGAACCAAAAAAGAGCATGTATAGCCAGGAAAATCCTAAGCAGAAAGAACAAAGCTGGAGGCATCATGCTACCTGACTTCAAACTATACTACAAGGCTACAGTAACCAAAACAGCATGGTACTAGTACCAAAACAGATATATAGACCAATGGAACAGAACAGAGTCCTCAGAAATAACACCACACATCTACAACCATCTGATCTTTGACAAACCTGACAAAAACTAGCAATGTGGAAAGGATTCCATATTTAATAAATGGTGCTGGGAAAACTGGCAATATGCAGAAAACTGAAATTGGACCCCTTCCTTACACCTTATACAAAAACTAACTCAAGATGGATTAAAGACTTAAACATAAGACCTAAAACCATAAAAATCCTATAAGAAAACCTAAGCAATACCATTCAGGACATAGGCATGGGCAGGAACTTCATGACTAACACACCAAAAGCAATGTCAACAAAAGCCAAAATAGACAAATGGGATCTAATTAAACTAAAGAGCTTCATCACAGCAAAAGAAACTATCATCAGAGTGAACAGGCAACCTACAGAATGGGAGAAAATTTTTGCCATCTACCCATCTGACAAAGGGCTAATATCCAGAATCTACAGAGAACTTAACAAATTTACAAGAAAAAAATAACCCCATCAAAAAGTGGGTGATGGCTATGAACAGACACTTCTCAAAAGAAAATATTTATACAGCTAACAGACATATGAAAAAATGCTCATCATCACTGGTCATTAGAAAAATGCAAATCAAAACCATGATGAGATAGCATCTCACACCAGTTAGAATGATGATCATTAAAAAGTCAGGAAACAACAGATGCTGGAGAGGATGTGGAGAAATAGGAACGGTTTTACACTGTTGGTGGGCGTGTTAATTAGTTCAACCATTGTGGAAGACAGTGTGGTGATTCCCTCAAGGATCCAGAAACAGAAATATCATTTGACCCAGCAATCCCATTACTGTGTATATACCCAAAGGATTATAAATCATTCTACTATAAAGACACATGCACACGTATGTTTATTGCAGCACTGTTCACAATAGCAAGGCTTGGAACCAACCCAAATGGCCATCAATGATAGACTGGATAAAGAAAATGTGGCACATATACACCATGGAATCCTATGCAGCCATAAAAAAGGATGAGTTCATGTCCTTTTCAGGGACATGGATGAAGCTGGAAACCATCATTCTCAGCAAACTAACACAGGAACAGAAAACCAAACACCACGTGTTCTCATTCATAAGTGGGAATTGATCAATGAGAACACATGGACACAGGGAGTGGAATATCACACACCAAGGCCTGTCAGGGGGTGGTGGGCTAGGGGAGTGATATCATTAGGAGAAATACCTAATGTAGATGATAGGTTGATAGGTATAGCAATCCACCATGGCACGTGTATACCTATGTAACAAACCTGCATGTTCTGCACATGTATCCTGGAACTTAAAGTATAATTAAAAATAAAATAAAATAAAGAATAGTTGTAACCCTGGCCCAAAAGTCACTGCTCCATTCAAGGTCATGACTCTCTCCTTGGGATTGTTGTAATGGCACCCTCTCTTTCTGCCATCATGTCTAAGAGTTGTAATAACCCCTCTTCCCCCATTACTAGTCTTAGGATGCTGCCTTACTCCTTTTGCTTCCCTTTACTCGACCTACACATGTGTGTGCCATCAACTTCTTGCTGGGACCCTACCGACTCAACAATTGAACATCCACCTAAAGCTGTCATGAATTTGCATGTATAATGCATCTTAAGCAAACCTTATGTTTGAAAATTCAAACATCAAATCAGTTTTAAACCAAACTGAATTCATCCTTTTTAGAATTTTATGGAAGCTATGACAATTTTACCCCAATGTTTATATGCATGCATGTGCACACACAGACACACACATATTCACACACTTTTGCCTAACAACTCAGTGGTTTCAGAGACCTACTGAAGCTCATCTGAAGAAGGTTATGAACACAAATGTTAGAGATAGCCTTTGTTTCAATGTTCTTATTTGATGTGTAAGAAATCAGAGACACATGTCTCAGGACAAATGGATAGTGACTGGCAGAAATGGGAATAGGAGTCAGACAGACCTATGAACTATATCTAATACTTCTTCCTCTAGAGTAAATATAAATATTAAATTGAGATTAGTTATTTTAACAAAATTACTAAGGGGCTTGTAAGAGTAGCATATTCCTTAGGTATATTTTAAAAAAAATACTCTTAAAGGAATGCACTTACTCATAAAATAGGGTACATCTGTAAGCATTCTTTCATGAGGAATAGATTAGATCTGTGAAGTGAGAATATAAACATAAGGGAAGTTGGTTTCTTATTTTCTGTGTTATTTTGGTGATCAGTCAAAACTCAGCTCTGACTTTTATCTCTTGATAAATCTAGGATTACCAAAAAGGCAAAGAAATATTTATTAGTCTGAGGTATGCAGGGAAAGCTGCCCTTTTCTGAGAGCAGGGAGAGAAGGATACAGAAGCAAAATGCTGCCTCTGAAATCTACTGGCAGCTTTATGATAGTCTATAATATACAGGGTCTGGGTAGGAGAAGAATTACTCTTTTCTGTTACATTTACTGTTACTGGGCACCATCTGCAGCTCTGCACGCCCCAGAGGATGAGGGTCATGGAGAGGACTGGCATAAAAGATACAGTACTTGAGATGACTTTGCCAAGATGGCAGTTCTGAGCCCCATCACCCAACAAGAAAGCCTGTGCAGCTGCTATTAGGAATTGGCTGAGTCTCTGAAGCCAGTATAAATGGGGTGGAATGGGTGGAGAATTTGTCTCTTAGCCATAATTTTGAAATCCAAAGACCTCAGAAATCTAATTATTATTATTTTCTGCAAGTTTGATGCAAATTCATTTGGAGGCAAAATCTGACCTGAATTGACTTGCGGCTATTTTTAAGCCCTGTTTATCCCACTTAGCACAAGTGAGCACAGTTTTCACTGCAATATTATTTTGATTACTGGGTATTGCTCCAGACTCTGCTAGTTATGTTATAATACATATGGCTTATGTATTACATTACCTTTATTAAAAAGTTGACTTCTATAAAACATCAGGCTCCATGGTTTCAGATAAGGTATGATAGACATGTATTTTTTTTATTTAATATAGAGCTAGAAATGCCTGGAATAGAAAAGGGAAAGAAAGGCTTGTCTTAAGAAAGAAAGGATATCAATATGAGTTGATTGAAAAACTTTGAAAAGCCCATTATATCTCAGCTGTCCATTTCTAATGTTTGAAATTCAACAATAATTTTAACAATAACTCACTCTCTGATTTTTTTAATTCTGTCTGCTATTAAATAGATTGTAGATACCCTAGAAAGAAAACACTTAGAACTCATAGAACATTTGCACTTTAGTGTTAGTTTTGAAAGGGAGAAAAAATGTTCAGAAACTGCCTAACAGAACAAATGAAGTATATTTGTGGAGGACGGACACTGTGCTAAAAGGGGAGACCAGCTCGTTCTACCTCTTGGGGACCAGCTTATCTGCTCCAGGAATTAACTGTGGTCTAAAGCAAAAGGGAAAACCACCCCGGCTTCATTAGTCCAAGGCAGGAGGGTCAGAAATGCACTGGGCATGTTCTCTGCCATTTCAGTCATAGCGTTCCGGGCCAGAATGCGTTGTCTAAATACATCAAAAAAGCTAGTCTCAAAGTCTAGAATACACCTGATGGAAACTACTCTTCAGACTGATTTTTTAAGTTCTTCAAGGACCCAGTATTGTACATGTTGTTTCCATTCTTGCCATCCAGTGCTTTTTAGTGTTACTTGATGAGGGGTAGTGAAGTGGATTGTGCTGCTTCTCTGGACCAGGTATCATCATCCTGAGGTGCTCCTGACATTTCTAAACATCCCAATTTCTCCATTCATAATACTAAGACCTTGGTTTAGAAAAATGCCAATCAGCTTTGCACTGTTACCTATAACCAAAGGGACATGCTTCACCATCATTGGCAGAAACTGGGGTGAAAAGCAATGAGCACCAACTTGATTGAAAGCTGCTTTTAGGCAGTGATCAATTTGCAGGACAGGTAAAGGATGCCTGTGAAGACCACCCAATGGATCATGCCCTAGAGTTTCCAGAGTTCCTTGGCATGGAAAAAAGGGCTAAGCAGATTAGTGAGAATCAGAAAATAGCATGTTGATCCTCAAAGAGCTGCCAATCTAGTAGTGACAATTAGGCCAAAAGCATGGGAAAGAAAGCAATTCAGCAGTAATGCAAAAAGAGCCAATGATCTCATCTCAGTCAGCATGATCCGCAGGAAAGGGTGGCAAGTCAAGCAGGGTTAAATAAAAGTTCCTGCAGGAAAAGAATTCAGAACTAGCTCACTCATAATAAGAAGAAATACTCTCATATTTTAATTACTTTATGAAATAATTCAAAAAATGTGAAAGCTGCTTATAAATGAAATAGAAAACACACGAG
This sequence comes from Pan troglodytes, assembly GCF_028858775.2. NCBI lineage: Eukaryota > Metazoa > Chordata > Mammalia > Primates > Hominidae > Pan > Pan troglodytes. Next base: position 63,705,066 of record NC_072415.2, read on the forward strand.
AGCAATATATTGTCTGTTTTTACATTTTTAAAGTATTTCTTTTTTTCCTAAGTTTAACAATTCCTCTTTGCTATTGCAGTTTATATTTCTCATAGTATTCTTCTTTATCTCATAACATAGTGTGAATCCTATAGCACTGAAAGCAAATATATTTCTTGAAAATGTCCAGTTATTTACTCCAAGTGGGTGGCAATCAAAAAGTACGGAAGAACAAATCCCTTTGAATTGTTAGAAGACACAAGTCAAAATTAAAGAAAAGAAAGAAAAGAAATGAAGAAAGAAAAAGGGAGAAAAAAAAGATTAAAATGCCTTTTGTAAGTGTCTCAGATTTTCTTGCTAACAGATGAACACAAGAGTGATATTTCTGCTCTATTCTATTCCTTTCCCCACTAGCTAAATGAAACCAGAGTGGAAAATAGATGATTGTAGTGTGGGCACCATCTGAAGTAGGTTATACATAATTTTATACAGAATAAAAAGAATTGAGAAAACATGTTTCATTCATTGTATAAAATTTATAGTGTCTTTCATTCTGTTGAAGTTCCATGAATTTTTTGAAAACTTGCAATATATCTATCTATAAGAGCAATCTTATGCTCCATTGGCTGAATCAAGATGTATCAATTTTTTATATACACGGAAGACTCTTGAAGTGTCAGACCTAAGACATATTAACTGGCCAGATGAGACTGGGAAGAGATAGAAACAAGTTACAGATAGCCTAAGTTAATGTCATCAGCAGAGAATAGAGCTTTTGAGAGCTGGACTGACATCTCAGATGAGCTCCTTGAGATGATTTCCTTGCTGTTGTTTTTAGGAATTCCATTTTCAAGTCTATTATGGCAACCACTCAAAAGTATTTTTTGAAAAGAGAGGATATTGCTTTCTGTCAATCTAACATTCAGTGGGCCAGTGTTTGATAACTAAGATATTAGGAAATAATCCAGCAATTATGCTATCAGAATTGGTCAAAATTATGCCTTTTTTTTCTCCTCAGCTGGTCTCAATAAAAGTAACTAGCTTGAAAAGGACATATTTGTAGAATTGTTGCCACTAGGATAGGCCTGCTTAGAGGCCACATTTGATTATTTACTAAAATTCTAGGAAAGTCTTCTTCAATTGTTCCTGTCACTTAAAGTGAGACTTACCTCTTTTTTTTTTAGGACAAAGGGGCAAGAATAGAAATAAAAATAAAAATGGAAAACAGAGACATAGCAACATTATTTCTTTAAGCCTTAGTAAATAATTTAGAATATATATATATTTATTATTATTATTATTATTGAGACAGAGTCTCTGTCACTCAGGCTAGACTGCATTGGTGCAGTCTTGGCTCACTGCAACCTCCGTCTCCTGGGTTCAAGTGATTCTCCACCTCAGCCTCTTGGGTAGCTGGGACTATAGGCACCCACCACTACGCCCGGCTTTATTTTTATTTTTATTTATTTTTTATTTTTTAGTAGAGACAGGGGTTTCATCATGTTGGCCAGGCTGGTCTTGAACTCCTGACCTCGGGTGATCCCCCCGCCTTGGCCTCCCAAAGTGCTGGTATTACAGGCATGAGCCACCGCGCCTGGCCTACAAAAATATGTTATAAAAATCTATTAGTAAGGAAGAATGTAGGAGTAAGAATAAGAAGTTTTATTTAAGACACCATTTTAAGCACTACTGGCCTTTCCTTCACTTGTCATTTAAACTCAGTATTTTCTAAAAACTTCTGATGTTTTTATATAAATAGATGACAGTCAACTTCATCTCTAAAGAAGTCATTTTTTCATTGTATTTTAAGAACGATCACAGATTTGGTTGTAATTGAGATTTTTAAATTTCTCAGTAGCTGAACTCAAGAAAATGCTTTTTAGCTTCCTGAATGGCCCACTGCACTCTAGATTGTCAAAACGCATTGGTGAGTCTAGATGTGGAATAAACGCTCACTGCCATGGGACCTATTGATTTGGCATTGAAATTTGAATCCTAGGATGTAGAATAAATAAATTACTACTAAACCATCTTACTTTGCCTGCACAAAAAAATAGGCCTTTAAGGCCTGCAGATTAAATGTTTGAAAATAAAGTTTAGGAAATACCTTTAGTAAAATATTTTATAAATATGAAATGGAAAACAAAATATTTTGAATAAGAATGAGACATAAAATTACATTAAAGAGGTACATATATAAAGCAATATTTCTCAAATTTGAGTAATGTAGGTACCCTTTTTGAAGGGAAAAATGTAGATTTCTGTTTGCATAAATTAGTTAAATATGTACAAATAATAAACTTATGTTTAAACTTTTTGTGCAATTTTTAATCCAAAACAGATTTACAAATGGAAAATAGAGCTGCAAAAACAATAAAAATATAAAAATAAGGTAACAATAATTTAATGCTACATATAATGCTTCGCCATATCTATATCACCAAACAAAATATGAATATTGTATCAAATAAGAATTTGTACACAATCACTTGGGTTTGGTTTCTGTCTTCCATATAGTACCATTTGAGAACTCATTTTTTAAAGTGGTATTTTACATTCAATTTATTGCAAAACCTATTTTATATGAAATTCACTTAGTGAACCATTTAATATTATTGGATCTAACTCTTTAATTTTCTTACTAGCAAGTGATGATAAATTAATTGGTTGCAAGAATCATCATGATCATGAATACAAATGAAAATATAGGCATTAAATTATATGGTAGCACTCTGCTATAAGATGGTTATTCATATGATTCTGTATATGTTTATATTAAGATTTTTATCATTTACTTAAAGTTCAAAATTCAAATATTTTTATGAAGAACTTGAGGATCTCTAAGAATAAGTCCACTGACATCTAAGGATAGAATTCCATGGACTCTACTTTGAAAAAGCAGGTAGGACCTATGTGAACACTTTCTCTGGTTTTCTCTTTTGTGACCCAGGGCATTGGGTCTAGATGGAGCAGTTTGTTCACATTGTTGAATGTAAATATGAAGATTCATGATCTGTACCTCATGCCTGGTTTGGGATCTACACCGTGGCTTGTCACTTCACTTCATTACCCACTTCCTTTCAACAACTCTAGATACCAAGGCTCTAGTGAGCTTCCCGGGGTGGAGGAATCTCACACGTCTCTGCAGTTCACAGTTGAAGAGGAAAGTACATCTGCGTAACCTTCTTAGAGAGGAAGGACTCTGTCTTTGTTTTTGCCTGCTGTTCCTACACTGTCTTAATCTACTATTATTCCCAAGCCAGTGTATTTTTCATTGCAACCAGTGCAGTTTTCATCTCTAAAAGTTACATTTTAGTCTTTAAGGAAAAATCTATTTTGTCTCTGCTTAAATTTTTAACATACAAGATCAGTTATACTATTTGAATGGCTTTATCTGTTAATTCTAACATCTATGTCCATTGTTGATTAGTTTCAATTGGTTGATGTTGATGATGATGATGATGATATTATTTTGGAGAACGAGTCTCACTCTGTTGCCCAGGCTGGAGTGCAGTGACGCAATTTCGGCTCACTGCAATCTCTGCCTCCTGGGTTCAAGCAATTCTCCTGTCTCAGCCTCCTGAGCAGCTGGGACAACAGGTGCATGCCACCATGCCTGGCTAATTTTCATACTTTTAGTAGAGACAGGGTTTCACCATATTGGTCAGGCTGGTCTCAAACTCCTGACCTTAGGTGATCCACGGCCTCCCAAAGTGCTGCAGGCCTGGCCACCATGCCCGACCCTCTCCTGGTTACTTAGTAGGCACTGTCTGCTGATCTCTGGAATTTTCTCTTTGATTACTCTTTCTCTCTGATACTCTGTTTTGTGAACTCTAGTAATCTTTTTCTCTCCCAAATCTCAACTTTATCCTTTCAACAAGGGGAGTTTTTCCAGGTTCAACCTGGGTGTTCTCTCCATGTGCCACTACTTGGAAACTTTCTTAAGGAGATAAACTGAGGCAATGATAGGGTTTATCATTCTTGTTTTCTGTTTCTCATGAATATGATCCATCACTGAAGTCTAGTGTCTTGAAAACTGTTGTAGCTATGCTATTTTTGTTGTTGTTGTTTAGACAGGAGGGTAGATCCTATTCCTGTTAATTGGAAGTGGAGGACCCCTATTAATTATATTTTTTATGAAAAAGTACTAATTACATTTCAGCTGAAATATTTTATTTTGTATTTTATCTTGCATGTAGTGAAATACCTTTTGACCCAAAGCAATGAAGGGTGCCCTTTGGCCATTTCATTTTTCTCTTTTATGTTACATAAATTTCTTATTTTAAATATTGCATCTTTCTTATGAAATAAAAATAACTAACTTTTCCTTATTTATTCATAGTTCATTAAGCTTGGGCTTAATGAAACCACATTATTATTAATATTTTTATATTTTTCAGTGCAGTCTCTTTTCTTCCCTGCATGCACTCCTTCTCTCTTTTATCCTTATCTTGTATCTTCTAACCCAGGTCTTAATAATTTAAAATAAATGTTTTTTTTCCATACCCATATAATTTCACTCAACATGTGTGCTTATATCCACGTATATATGGATATACCAGTAAGACAATCAACTGTTACTTTTAATTAACTTTATTTTTATTCATTTTGCTGATTAGATCAAGGTCTTTTTTCCTTTTTATTTTTGGATACCAAGATCATACAGGTCCAAGGGCTTTGTGCTTTCAAATTACCCTTTTTGCATAGCTAGAATTTTCATTTCCTTCAGGTCATAGTAGAGATATTACCTCCTCAGAAAATCTCTTCTGGCTCCCAATATAAAGTAAAACAAAACAAAACAAAAAAATTAAAAAACATTAGATTATTCCATTTCACCTACAGCGTTTGTCATAATTTGTAATTATTCAGGTGTTTTTTGCTTTTTTATTTTCTGTCTGTCCATTTTGTCTATTATAATTTATTTTATCAATATATTCAGTGCTGTGTATTGCCCAGCATATTCTGGGGTCTCTGAGTATGTACATTTCATGAATGAATTAATCCAGTGAATACAGACAGGATGTGTTTTTCTTGCCCCACCACCCACAGTGCAATAGAGTGGTGAAATGGAAAGGATCCAAACCTGGATTTTAAATATGGCTACGTAACTTTCAAGCCATCCTATGTTTTAAAGTATAGTGTATTGATTTTTTTAAAAATTGGAGGCATAGTAAGGCCAACAGCTCAGGAGAAGACTACCATTGGAAAGACAGCCTGTTATTCACAGTCCCCAAAGGAGGTGCTGTGACACACCACAGGGAGCCACACTGGGAAGCCCTGGGGTCAGTCAGGAGGTAGAGGAAGGTGGGAAAACACAGACAAGAGCCTTTATTGTTATTTTGGTTGGAAGAGACGGGCAAGGCAGGGTACTCAGGCTTAGCATGGGTTAGTTTGAATAACTTCAACAGGCTCTAGGCTGGCTCTGGGGCTTGGGGACTGTCCCTGGTTGTGTGGCACCTGCCCCTGGGGTAATTTAGGCAGATAGAGAGTAATCCAGATATAAGGGGCTATAAGGAGCTAGTTTGAGGGCAGGCTTTGGATTGGCAGTGTGTATTTGGAAAGAATATTGTGGATGAGTTTGCTATCCCGGGATTGGCTGTGCCTGAGAGGGGCAGTCCCTTCAGAGTCAGCAAGGCCCCGATGTTCAAGCACCAGAATACAGAAAATAAAAGGCATGCCTAATATAACTACTCTGATGGGTAAGTCCCTTGGCACCACTGAACCTCAGACTTCATGTCTGAAAAAATGGAGATTATTATTATTATGTTCTCTCTGCTTCAAAAAATTAGTGGATAGCAGATGTGAAGAGACATTGAAAATACTAAGTTCCTGTATAAAGATATCTATTCTTTTATAAGAACAGCCCATCCAGAAAGCATGAGAGCTGCACTTTCTTTCCATACAGTTGGTGTATTTGTAGCCATTTGCTCCATTTGCTTCCATTCACCTGTGAGACTAATGATCTGATTAAACGAGAAAGCTGACCAGGGCAGGGGGGAAGAGGTCAGTCTGAAGCCAGGCAGGAGAGTGTCATTAAATGGGCCTGGCCTCATTAACATCATGCCCTAAACATCTGAACTAAGCAGGCACTGTCATGTCCTTAGGACATGAAAGAGGGGTCTAAGCTATTTCTATGTGAAAAGCTATCTATATTTAAAAGCATTTCTTTATTCACCACGAAAACTCACGAAAAAAAAAGTCAGTGAAAGATCAAACAGGTGAACATATTAGTAGAGGAATTTTCTAATTCTTCAAAACTATAGAATGTTTAGATTAGAAAGAATTCATAGAAACTTAATGAAATCATGAATATTTCTGTAAAAAATATGTGGGGAAGGGAACTCCCAATCCATCAACCCTGTCATTTCTTCACTCTCCTCTTCATCAAGCTCAGAATCCATGATAATCTCGTTTGAATGCTTCATCTTAGGAAAATGGGTAATTTCTATTGAACCATATGTTTTTTTCCATAAAGTAAGAGGGGCTCTCATCTTCTGAGAGGGTAGTGAGAAAAGAAGGATAGAACTCTGAGGAGAGGGGAAAGGTCTGAAATAGGCATTATGGGTAGGCTGGGGAGAGAATGAGTTGTGAAACTGTTGGTTTTATAGAGGATCTAATCTGCTGTGTTGTGTTACTAGCATTCTTGTAGATTCTTAACTTCTCTTTCCCCCCCATCCCTGGGTGGGTTCGACTCTCAACTCTGCCCTGAGCAACTGAGCTTTCATGAAATTAGGCAATACAAGGTTATACCTAAAAAAAAAAAACAAAAAACTAAAAACAAATGAACAAACAAAAAACTCCACCTTAATTGATGCTTTCCTTGTACCTAAAAATTCTACTCTGTTTCTCTTTTCAACAGAGAAAATACTTTTGTTTGTTTGTTTTGAGATGGTGTCTTGCCCTGTTGCCCAGTTTGAAGTGCAGTGGTACTATCTTGGCTCACTGGAACCTCTGCCTCCTCTTGGGTTCAAGTGATTCTCATGCCTCAGCCTCTAGAGTAGCTGGGATTACAAATGTGCACCACCATGCCCGCCTACTGTTCTGTATTGTAATAGAGACAGGATTTTGCTACGTTGGTCAGGCTGGAATTTTTTTCCTGGAACACTGAATAATGACTATTCCAAACCTTCCCCTTACCTTGAAATTCTGATCATTCTCCTTTCTACTCCCCTCTCAGTAGATGAATTACCCACCCTCTAACTTTGTAGAGAATACAGAACTTATTAGATAGGAGCATGCCTGTTTCCCTGAGACCAAGCATATAAACCAACTTTATCTGTGTCCATCCCATTCTCTCTTTTTAGTTTTATTTATTTATTTACTTAGAAACAGGGTCTTGCTCTGTGGCCCAGGCTAGAGTGCAGTGGTGCAATTATAGTGCACTGCAGCCTTGATCTGCTGGGCCCAAAGGATCCTCTTACCTCAGCCTCAGAAGTAGCTGGGACCACAGGTGAATGCCACCACACCCAGATAATTTTTATTTATTTATTTATTTTAATGGATGGGGTCTCCCTATGTTGCCCAGGCTGGCCTTGAACGCCTGAGCTCATGTGATCCTACCACCTCAGCTTCCCAAAGTTTTAGGGATTACAGGCATGAGTCACTGCACCTGGCCTCTTTTCAGTTTTAGGTAAGCAGAATTTGCTCCTCCTATCCAAGGCCAATCGAGTTTCTTTTCAAGAACACATGCTGTTACTCTTATAATCCAACTTCTCCCTCCCTGGTAGTTTTTTCTCATTATTATTAAATGCTCTTAATCTGTCTCATTAAAACAAATTAAGAATACAGCAAAAATCCCTCCACCATTCAGCTCCACTGAGTAAGGTACTCTCTCGTTTTCTTTTCACAATCAGACTTCTCAAAACATTCACCTACACTGTGTTTTCATTTCTCATCTGCCACGCATTTTTCAATAACTTACGATCTGACTTGCTGTTTATCTATCTCCCCAGTACTATTCTTCTGCAGATCATCATGCCTCCATGTCGTTAAATACTATGGATTTTTCCCAGTTCTCATCTTACCTCACTTCTAATCAATATTCAAACCTCTTGAATACTCCCTTGTAATTAAAATTACGTTTTGCAGAATTCCTTGATAAATACTTTCCAGGTGTTTTTTCTTGCCTCTCTGATAGTCTTTGTCAAATTTGCAAGCTTTTGTCCTTTTCTGCCTGGGCCATTAGATACTGTAGTTTTTAAGACTCAACCTTGAGCTCTCATATCTTCTCACCCAATGTTCTCTCCCTAGGAAATCTCATTTATTTGTTGCTTTAATTACTACTTATATGCAGATGACTCATAAATACTTATTTTTAGTCTAAGCTTCTTTTCTTTGCTACAGACTGCATATCCAAATGCCAACTTGAAATTCCTCTTAAATAACTTACAGAAACATCAAAGTAAACAAATCTGCTGATCATCAAAAACAAATCTGCTGATCTTCCCTGACCCTCTCTTCCCAAGTTTTTCATCACATTAAATGACTCACTATATCCAGTTGTACAAACCAGCAATGTAGGAGTCATCTTTGGTTTCTCTCATACCCTCCCACACCAAGTCTAATCAGTTTTATCTCCTATATATGTCTTTAATCCATCTATACTTTTTCATCTCTTTATTATCATCCTGCTCTAAGCTACTATCATCTTTTACTGGACTACCCCAATAACACACTCACTGGTTTATTTGTATCTATTCTGGTCCCTCTCCAAGTCCCAGACTAACATAGCCACCCCCCATTTCCTGACTATTCCTGATTAAAACTCTTGAGTGGCTTTCCATTGCATTTGGGAAGAAGGCAGGATTCCCCAGCATGGCTTATGAATTCCTGTACAGACTGCTCCATAACTGTTGCTGCCTTCCCTGTCTGGTCATGCACTGCACTCTCTGGACAGGTCCCTGGCTTGGCAATAGCCCACGTGTTACACCTTGCTCTCTTACCCAGCAAGCATTCTCCATATGCTGGTTCCTCTTCCCAGAATCTTTTCCCTCCACACATTGCCTAATCCCCGCTTATTTTTCAGATCTCAGTGCAAGTATCACCACTTTAGGGGAGTTTTCCATGACCTTTGTGACTGAGTGAAAACACCACCAATGCCATTGCAGAGTTGTATAGCATTGTTCCTCCTCAGTATCACATCTTTGGGGGACTTTATTAGATAAATGCCTCTTTTCCCAACTACAGTGTAAGTTGCACAAGGAAAGTGATCATATCTCTAATTTTACCACCAGCAATTAGCCTAGTATTATAACACTTAGCATAGTTACTGATATTCATTCATTCATTCAACACATATTACTTATATTATACATGGATATGCATAAAAATTAAGTATAAGTGAATATATAAACATGCACACACATATTAATTTACTATTAATATTTACAATAAACCCAGGCAGCAGAGTATCTTGCCCAAGGTTCTATAGCTAATAAATATTAAAGATTCAACCCCAGGTTTCAAAGTCAATGATTTCTAATATATGACATTGTCACATAAAACAAACATAATTTTTATCCCTCTATAGCAGTGGTTCTTAACCCTAGCTTCATGTTGGAATCACCTGAGCTTTAAAAAATGTTGATGCTCAGTCCTCATTCCCAAAATTTCTATTTTGATTGGTTAGAGGTTGGGCCTGAGTTTGGTTTCATAAAGCTGCCCAGATAAAGAACATTTGCTAGGATGACAGAACTAAACTAAGTGGAGAAGGTGGCCTGAAATAGTGATGAGGATAAAAACAAAATTTTAAAATAGGCAATTAAGATAAGGAGTGAAAGTTGAAGCTGCTGTCCCATGATTTGCTGTTTCATTTCCTTTTAATTGCTGTTGCTGTTGCCTCCTCTTATGTGGTTAATGGCCACCCAAAGTTTTCAGGTCCTATTCCTTGGAACCTTTAAATGTTACTTTACAAAGAAAAAGAGTTACTTGGAACCAACCCAAATGTCCATCAATGATAGACTGGATTAAGAAAATGTAGCACATATACACCATGGAATACCATGCAGCCATAAAAAAGGATGAGTTCATGTCCTTTGTAGGGACACGGATGAAGCTGGAAACCATCATTCTCAGCAAACTATCGCAAGGACAAAAAACCAAACACTGCATGTTCTCACTCATAGGTGGGAACTGAACAATGAGAACACTTGGACACAGGAAGGGGAACATCACACACGAGGGCCTGTCGTGGGGTGGGGGGAGGGGGGGGTGGGATAGCATTAGGAGATATACCTAATGTAAATGACGAGTTAATGGGTGCAACACACCAACATGGCACATGTATACATATGTAACAAACCTGCTCATTGTGCACATGTACCCTAGAACTTAAAGGATAATTAAAAAAAAGAAAAGAAAGAGTCTTTGAAGATCTAATTAAATTAAGGACCTTGACCTGGGGAGATTCTCCTACAGATAGGCCCTAATCCTTATTACAAGTGTCCTCAAGAAAGACACAGAAAAGAGTTGACACAGACAAAAAAAATAAGAAGTCACTATGAAGTTGGATGCAGAGAATAAAGTGATGAGGCCAAAAGCCAATGCATCTTGGCAGCCACCCAAACCCAGGAGAGGTAGAGAATAATCAGATTCTCCCTGAGAGCCTATAGAGGGAAAATGGCCCTGCTGACACCTTGATCTTAGACCAGTGAAACTAGTCTTGGACTTCTGACCTCTAGAACTGTATGAGAATAAATATCTGTTGTTTGAATCTACCAAGTATGTGGTAATTCATTACAGCAGCCAGGAAGCTATTGAGATGGGATCTGGCTCTATCTCCCAGGCTGGAGTGCGGTTGTGAGATCTCAGGTCACTGCAACCTCCGCCTCCCAGGCTCGAGCTATCTTACCGTCTCAGCCTCACGAGTAGCTGGGACTACAGGCACATGCCACCATGCCCAGCTAATTTTTTTTTGTATTTTTGGCAGAGACAGGGTTTTGCCATGTCACCCAGGCTGGTCTCAAACTCCTAAGTTCAAGCAATCCACCCACCTCAGCCTCCCAAAGTGCTGGGAATACAGGCATGAGCCACCATGCCCAGCCCCTCTTCTGCTCTTCTTAAACTCCTGTCCTCAAAGTCCACTGGTTGTCCCGGGAATGTCTGCAAACTGGCTGCATTGTTTCGCAGATGATGTTCCCCATTTCCCCAGCTTTCCTGCCCCATGTTACTATGGCAATGTCTCTGGCTACCAGTGACTCCAACAGTTACCTACACCATCACTGCTGATGTCTATCAGTGTGAATGACGATTTTACTAAATCTGGAACTCATGATCTGGGCTAATGAATGAACCATCACACCGTGATTTCTGAACAATTTCCCTGATTACACTGAAGAATTTATAATTTCAAAGGGCAGAGTAAATTTGAGATGAAACACATTAACTAGCTTCAGAAATGATATCTACACATATTGAAAAAATGCAATTTCAAAATATGAAGCCATCAGTGCAGATAAAGCTGTTTTACAATAAGAAGCAAAATAAGCATGTTTAGATTTTAAGATTTTTCTTTTAAAGACTTTATAAAATAAGAGACCCAATAATTGACCAGAGATAAGAAGATGTAGATTTTGTTATTGTTGTTTACGTTCTGGGATACATGTGCAGAATGTGCAGGTTTGTTACATAGGTATACATGTGCCATGGTGGTTTGCTGCACCTATCAACCCCGTCATCTAGGTTTTAAGCTTCGCACGCATTAGGTATTTGTCCTAATGCTCTCCATTCCCTTGTCCCCCACCCCCCAACAGGCCCGTATGTGATATTTCTCTTCCTATGTCCATGTGTTCTCATTGTTCAACTCCCACTTATGAGTGAGAACATGCGGTGTTTGGTTTTCTGTTCCTGTGTTAGTTTGTGAGAATGATGGTTTCCAGCTTAAGAAGATGTAGATTTTTCTAATCCAACTGAAGATGGTACAGAATTTTGATGATAGTGACATTACAGTTGTGGGGAAACTCTAATTCAATATCTTTATATTTGAAAATATGAAACAGTAATTTCTCTAAGAAAACATAGACTTTTATTCCCTTAAATGGTCCACTGCCCCCACAACTATAATGTCACTATCATCAAAATTCTGTAGCACCTTCAGTTGGATTAGAAGAATCTACATCTTATTATCATTGGTCATTTAATGGATCTCTTATTTTATAGCTCCCCATGGCCACTTGCAATCCCAAAGCAAAGGATCATTCAAGTTTTACCTGTCATCACAACTGAGAACCCAGATGTGGAAATGCCAGACATTTCTTATAAGACTTTTAAAATAAATCTTAAGAGCTAAGCATGCTGATTTTGCTTCTTACTGTAAAGCAGCTCTATCTGCTACTGATCGATTACCAACTGAGTAATCACTCAAAGACCTAAATTTACAGACTAAATCTGACAGGTGTCAGACTCTTTCAATCTCTCTCCATTCTGAAATGATTGATTCCCTGGCTTACAGTATACACACACACATATCCGAGAATCATATCATTAATAATGCTATCATTATGAACATTTGTATCTTTAATTTCAATAATTGGCATAAGGCATTTTATCTGTATGTTTAAACCTCAAATCATAATAATTCACAAGAATTAATTTTTACTCATCCTTATAATTAAGGAAGTATTCATCAGAATACATTCTTTGCCAAGGTGTATAGTATCTGGCAATATAAATAATTCTTAAATCAATATTCTATAAAAACTGTATCAATATTAAAATAATTGGACAAATACATTGCTTCTAGGTACCTTAACAATCATAGTATATTGTAGACACTGGGCTTGAGAAAAGATTTCAAAGTAATTATTATGACAAAATCTACAAATACAAAATAAATAATAAAATACAAAAACCAGTTATTATTGTCAGTATGAAAGTTAATTTTCCTTGCCTTCTCATGCTTGCTAATAAAAGACATGTTCTGAGAAGATGAGAGTGAAGTGGCCAGTGGGAAAATTTCCCCAACTCCTAAGGAGATATCAGGCTCTGGAAACGTAGGGCTGCCTGGGCAGGAGGCATAGAATGGATGAGAGTCCTACACCTGGCCCAAGATGTGTTAGATATGATCCTTAATGAGGGGAGCATCTAATCACAGTTGAAAGGAGGAAATGTTCTATCTTGAGGGGAATCTTAGGAGACTGAGAATTAAAATTTCTTAAAAAGATAAGTTCTCATATTTTTACTGAAGAAGTCTCAATGTCATCAATACAAATGTAAGAATCACAATGTATGGTTTGCTGACCTGACTTTGATAATAATAATAAGTATATTTATTCTCAAAACTAAATTAGGATTTGTAGAATCCTTTATAAATATGTCATTAATTAGGGCTGTGAATTGTTAATACATCATTTACTAAGTACTTAGGAGGAGTCAACCCAATGGCAAAGAATATTGATTTAAAGATTAGGCATCGAAATGATCTAGCTCAATATTTCTTAGATAAAAATTTAAAAAAGTGTTACACTATTTCCATTTTGGTTGTGGAAATATTGAGTCCAAGGAAAGTTATTTATCTTCCCTGGAAGACACCAGAGAACAGAAATAGACTAGAGATTTGACTCTTGTCCTTTGCTCTATATTAAGAAATTTAAGGGCCAGACATGATGGCTCATGCCTATAATCCCAACACTTTGGGAAGCTGAGGTGGGAGGGTCACTTAAGGCCAGGGATTCAAAATCGGCCTGGGCAACATAGCAAGACTCATCTCTACAAAAAATATTTAACATTAGCTAGGCACAGTGATGTACATCTGTAGTCCCAGCTATTTGAGAGGGAAGGCAGGAGGATTATTTGAGCGCAGGAATTTGAGGCTGCCATGAGCTATGATCTTATCAATGTATTCCAGCCTGGGTGACACAGCAAGAAACCATTCTTTAAAAAAAAAAATTAAAATTAAAAATAAATTAAGGTAAACTTGACATGTTGAAAACATCTTTCATGTTTGGTTTTCTCCTAGATTTCCTGATTTTTTAAACCGAGTGCCAATAGGCTAATCACTCTTAACTATGATTCTCTAACTCTCTCTTAGCTTCAGAATAATTTACATAGCTAACTCTCTGATTTACATCTCTACCTGAATGTCCTGTAGGGAATTCCACCCCGCTGTAATGAAAAATGGAACTTTGCCCCCAAATACATAGATATGTGCACAAATGTTCACAGACACATATACCCTGCAAAACCTTCTTCCCTTCTCATATTAGTAAGACTCAGTAAAATCTATGCAGCAGCTCAAATTAGAAATCTGACAGTGACCTTTGGCTCCTTTTCTCACACTCTCCAATATCCTATTATTTCTCTGGGCTTTCTGATTTTTCCCTTTGAAATCAGGTCAGGTAACTACATGAAAAGCACCTGTATCTCCTTATTAGGCCTATGCAGACATGATTAACAAATCACAATACGCTTTTCTGCTAATATTAAACTTACCACTACTAATTCCTCCAAAAAGCACTCTTTGTAGATACCACCAGGTAGGTGATTGGAGTTGACACTCAAGAGTAATTTGCCTTCCCAGTCCTAGATATTTCAATTTCTTCCTCTCAGTCAAGACTTTCTTACTTCTGAATATCACTATTTCCTTTCTGAACTATTTGAGTGACCTTGTGGGGGTCTCCCTGCCTTCAGTCTTGACCCTGTCCAATTTACCCTCAGTACCCCCTGACAGACGGATCTGTCCAAAAATGCAAATGTGATTGTGCCAATTTCCTCTTAAAACTCATTAAAGTCTTTACTACAATTTACAAAGTTTTCAATATCCTGAATGTTGTCTACCTTTCCCCTCTCATTCTTACCACTGCTTGCCTCCTATCTCATGCTCTAGTGAGACCAAACTATGTACAATATGCTGAATTTTTCATGAGGCTTTGACCATCATGCATTTGTCCATGTTCTCTCCATTGCCAGGGACATCCTTTCCCTTCCTCATGCTACCTGCTTCTTTCATATAGTTAAGATAATTGTCCCCTCCAAATCTCACGTTGAAACATGATCCTCAAGGTTGGAAGTGGAGCCTGATGAGAGGTGTTTGGGTCATGAGGGCAGATCCTTGATGAATGGCTTTGATGTCCTCTCCATGGTAATGAGTGAGTTCTCTGTTAATACATGTGTGAGCCAGTTGTTTAAAAAAGCCTGGTATATCAGTTTTCTCCCTTTCTCACCATGTAACACTCCTGTTTCCCCATCACTATCCACTATGATTGGATGCTTCCTGAGACCCTCACCAGAAGCAATGCCGGTGCCATGCTTCTTGTATAGCACACAGAACCATGAGCCAAATAAACTTCTTTTCTTTATAAATTACCCAGTCTCAAGTATGGCAATGCAAAACAGATGATATGGTTTGGCTCTGTGTCCCCACCCAAATCTCATCTTGAATTGTAATCCCCATCTGTGGAGTGAGGGAAGTGATTGGATTATGGGGACAGTTTCCCTGTATCAGTCTGTTTTTACACTGCTAATAAAGACACGCCCAAGACTGGGTAATTTACAAAAGAAAAAGGTTTAATTGGACTTACAGTTCCACGCAGCTGGGGAAGCCTCACAATCATGGCAGAAGGCAAGGAGGAGCAAGTCACATCTTACATGGATGACAGCAGTCAAACAGAGAGAACTTGTGTAGGGGAACTCCTCTTTTTAAAACCACCAGATTTCATGAGATTTATTTACTATCATGAGAAGAGCACAGGAAAGACTTGCCCCCATGATTCAGTTACCTCCCACCAGGTCCCTCCCACAACATGTGGGAATTCAGGATGAGATTTGGGTGGGGACACAGTCAAACCATAACATTTCTCCCATGCTGTTTTCAGGATGGTAAGTGAATTCGCATCTATAAGTGGCAGTTTTTCCTGTGCTCACACATGCTCTCTCTTGCCCACTGCCATGTAAGATGAGCCTGCTTCCCCTTCCACCATGATTGTAAGTTTCCTGATGCCTCCCCAGCCATATGGAAGTGCAAGTGAATTAAACATCTTTTCTTTATAAAATACCCAGACTTGAGTATGTCTTTATAGCCATGTAAGAACAGACTAACACAACAAACACACTCTTTCTTGACCTTTAAGTCTCTCCTACAGTATTGATTTCTCATAGAATCATTCTCAGATCTACTACAACACCCTTAATTCCACACTGTTGGATAGGTAGCCATTCCCATTCTCTAATTGTACCCATCCATGCTGCTATTATGGCAACAAAAATAAATACCTTCCTCTGGTTATTTATTTTCATGGTAATATCTCCCTGACTATTCCATAAGCATAGAGACTAGTATGTGTGGACTTTTGAGTCCCTAAATCTTTGTACAGAGTCTACTTAGCAAGAACCCAATAAATGTTTGTGAAAGTGCCCTAAATTGGAATTATGGTAAGTATTCCAATATTAAACTTCCTATGTATTACAGAAGTTGCCAATCCATGTGTATCATTTGCTAATAATTCTTTTATAACCATAGAGATCATTGTTATTTTTCTATTTTACTTTAAGCAGAGTTATCATAGTGGAAGCTCAGGCTGTGATATTTAAAACTCTATCAGGAAGAGTAGACAGTAAGTACCACATGGTGATCAAGTATTCCAGTCTGCTAGGGCTGCCATAACAAAATACCACAGACTGGGTGGCTTAAACAACAGATATTTATCCTCTCACAATTCTGGAGACTAGAAATTCAAGATAAAGGGATCAGCAGATTTGTTTCTTCTGAAGACTCTCTCCTTGGCTTATAGATGACCATCTTCTCCCTGTGATCTCACATGGTTGCCTCTCAGTCTGCCTGTGTGTGTGTGGCTGCACACATGTGTCTTAATCTCCTCTTCTTATAAAGACACCTGTCATATTGAATTAGAGTTCCCCCAGATGATCTCATTTTAGCTTAATCATTTTGGTAAAGACCCTATCTCAGGCATAGGCTGAAGAATTGGGGGTTAAGGTTCAGCCTACAACACAAGGAATATATGACAGGGATTTTCTTTCATCATATAGTTCCTATAAGTAAAAATATGATGAGACTACATATGGTAAATGCCTCAAATTAATTTTATTACTACCATATTATCTATAAATCAAAAAGGTGAAATGCTTTTAGATGACCACAAGTACATTTATGAGAGCAGCACTCTGACTGAGGGTTGGATGCTAAAACACATTATGAACTCCTGCTTATGTTTCCTGAATGTAAACTTCTGGATGTGCTCATCAATATTTTTGGGTTGGGGAAAATTATCTGATGACTATATACACAATTCTAAAACATACAGCCAGTTATTTTCTGTTATTACTTCATATAAACAGTTATTTTACTGAATTAAGTGACTTTGAATTGCTGTAACCAGCCAAGTCAGACAAATTGGCCAAGCTCACTTGTAAGTGAATTATTTGGATCTCAACATGGGACAAAAGAATGAATAGAAAACTTCAATAAACCAAATGCTCCAATAGGTTAGGCAGTTTGTATTTCTAAGCTCAAATAACCATGAAAAACTGCTGCTTGAATTGAGTGATTAAATTTTTAAAGATTTGAAAAATTTAAACCAGCCAGTTATATTCAGAATCATTTTTTAAGACAAACTTTCAGAAATTAGACCAAATCCCAGTGTTGTTGTTGCTGTTATAATGTAGAATACAAACTTGTTCATTTTAGGAAATTAGAAAATTACAATAAAGAAAAGAAGAAAAATTAAGCTCATACCTCCCTTAACCCCATGGAACATTTCTGGGCAACAACAGAGGGGCTAGAATCTAAGTTAGAGACTCTTCAGAGAAGATGGTTTGTAGCATATGTGTGTGTGTGTGTGGGTGGGGTATGTGTGTTTAATGCTAATATTAAGTGATATTCAAAATATATCAAGTTAAAAGCAATATGTACCCACTCCTAGGTATTTACCCAAGTCAAATAATAACTGTTTTCCACTAAAACCTGTCTGAAATACTTATAATGACTTTATTCTTAATCATCAAAAAGTAGAAACAACCCAGTTGTCTATCAACTGGGAAATGGGTAAACAAACTGTGGTACATCCATACAATGGAATACTATTTAGCAATGAAAAGAAACAAACTACGAGTACATGCAACAGCACAGGTGAATCTCAAATGCATATTTCTAAGTGAAAAAAAGACAGACTGAAAAGGCTACATACTGCATGATTCCATTTATATGACGTTTTGAGAAAGGCAGTTAGAGAGAGGAAAACATATTAGTTAGAGCCAGAAAAGTAGAGGGAGGATTTGACTACAAGAGATATCATGGGAGAGTATTTTCAGGGAGAGGGATGATAGAACTGTTTTGTATTTTAGTTGTGTCATTCTGCAACTCTATGCATTTATCAAAACTCATAGAACTGTCTAACAGAAAGTGAATTTCATCATGTGTAAATTAAAAATAAGTTTTAAAAACACATTATGAAGTTATTCATAATTATTCTTCATAATTCATAATTATTCTTCCCTTTGTGTTTTGTTTTTAAATGTATATATAATACCTATAATATGTATTGTTAAATGTGTACATGCATAAAAACTCTTTCTGGTGGTATACAAAAAGGCATTTAGAGTGTTGGCCCCAAGGAAGGAGAGTAGAGGTTCCAAAATAGAAGGAAGACTTGATTTTTCATTGTATGTATAGTTATATTGCTTGAATTGTTTATGATGTTAGTATAGTGCTTTCCAGTTAAAAATATACTAAACTAAAATAATATATAAACGTTATGAGGCTGCAATTTTAGAACCTACTTAGGTATATTTTCCTTTTTGACCAAATTAAATATGCTGTTTTCCTTGAATCTGAGCACAATTAGGTTATGGAAATGTTCTGAAAGTTACTTGACAACAGAAGCAGCCTGAACACTGGGGTTGCAATCTTTCCCTGTTCTATAAGGGATTCTCACAATTACTCCCTGTGGACAGCCAAAGCCAAAAATCAATGAAGGTAGAATCAGCAGGTTGTTCCATGGTAGAAATGGCCTCAATTTCATCAATAGCAGTCAGCATAGACTTCGGAAGTAAAAAAGACTCAGAAAAAATATAGGAGCTTAATACGCAGGATACCCAATCTGGTAGCTAGCTGAAATTGCATATACACAAGGCCTTTAATTACATTTTCCATTTAAACTGCCAGTGAAATACATTTGAGAGGAGGAATTAACTTGTCATTAAGAACGCTTTAAGCAGCCCGCTGTGTAACAGGGCTGTGCTAAGTCTCAAATGACTGGACAGAGTAATCACTTTCTCCTTCAAGTTATGCAAAAAGCTAGAAAACAAAGTGCCTCACCAATGACGCATTTCAGACATCCAAGCTACCCAAGGCAAGAGTCTTTATCATGTTAAAAAGAAGATACTAGAATAGCACATTAATAAAAAAACCCATACTGATATTTTTTAGAAAATCTGTATGTCTGTATGTATATCTGTATGAAACAGTATGTGTTTCTAGATTGATTGCACCTTCTAGATTGACTGTCTATGAAATACTTCAGAGGGAAATTTCTATCTAATTTCACCTGTCTTTTCATAAAGGGAGACTGTATTTGTAGAATAGAAAAACAGCTGATAAATCCAGTGTGGAAAGGGTGCTATTTTTGTGCAAGGTCACACCTGCACACTATTCCAGAAACTGTCTAAAAAACATTTTTTGCTATTTTTGTTTGCCTGCTTTAAACTTTTATTGGGAACTTTAATTCTCACACAGAAAAGTATATGAAATATGGACTATACATGATCAGGCTCACATAATTTTAATGCTATATATCATTTATCATATATTATGTGCCACAAATATTTTTGCCCACTTCTTCATTTGCCTTTTCATTTTTCAAATGATGCCTTTTAAAGAGCACAAATGTTGATTTCTATCAAAAGGAATACATTACTTTTTTGTTTAGTGCATTTTTAATCAAATCTAAGAAAATATCTGCCTACTTCAAATTTACCAAGACATTCTGCTACATTTTCATCTAGGATCATCATAATTTTCAATTTTACGTTGACTTCTAAAATCCATCTCCAACTAACATTTGTGGAAGGTGTAAGGGAAGAGTTGAGATTTGTTTTTTGTTTTTTTTTTTTTGATGTATCCAGGTGCCTCAGTACCTCTTATTGAGCAGAATTGCCATTCCCCCATTGAATTGCCTTGGTGCCTTTTTGCTTTTTAAAAATCAACTTACATGAATTTATGAATTTACTTCTGGACTCTCTATTCTATGTATTGGCTTATTCACTTATTCTTATGTTAAAATATCCCAGTTTAGATTCCTAAAGCATTATGATGGGTTTTGAAATCATATTATGTAAGTCCTGCAAATTGCTAGGTCTAATTATGGCAATTGTTTATTACATTTCTAAGAAGCTGTCAAACAGATATTAGGCATTTATAAGAATGGATAAAGTAAAAAATAGTGACAGCCCCAAATGCTGATGAGAATGCAGAGAAACGATCACTTGTACATTGGTGGCAGGAAGTAAAACCATATTTCTTTTTTAATCCATTGATATAGTGAATTTCACTGATTATGCTGCCATAAAAAATGATGAGTTCATGTCCTTTGTAGGGACATGGATAAAATTGGAAATCATCATTCTCAGTAAACTATTGCAAGGACAAAAAACCAAACACCGCATGTTCTCACTCATAGGTGGGAATTGAACAATGAGAACACATGGACACAGGAAGGGGAACATCACACTCTGGGGACTGTTGTGGGGTGGGGGGAGGGGGGAGGGATAGCATTAGGAGATATACCTAATGCTAAATGACGAGTTAATGGGTGCAGCACACCAGCATGGCACATGTATACATATGTAACTAACCTGCACATTGTGCACATGTACCCTAAAACTTAAAGTATAATAATAATAAAATAAAATAAAATAAAATAAAATAAAATGGTAAATCCACTATGCATTCTTAGTTTTGATATACAACCCTCTCAATATGTTTCTACAGTTAATTCACTAATATTTTGTCAGGAATTTTGGTACAAATGTTCATGAGGAATACTGGTGTATAATTTTTATTCTAGATCTTATCAAGTTTTGGTAACAGGATGATGACATCTTCATAAAACAAGAAGTTTTTCCCCCATCTATTTCCTTAAAAATAATTGTCTAAGATTTGCATTTTTCATGGTTTATAATTTGCACTTAAATTCTTTGGGCCAGAAATTTTTTCTGTGAGTTTTTTAAAATAACAAGTTTAATTTATTTAATAAATATAAAGCCATTTATATTTTCTACTTTATCTTATATAAAATTAGACAGTTGTATTTTTTCTAGTCATCTGTTAGAGTTTTATCTAAAAGCAACAAAATACATGCCATGGAATACTATGCAGCCATAAAAAGGAATGAGATCATGTGCCTTTTCAGAGACGTGATGGAGCTGGAGATGATTATCCTTAGCAAACTTATGCAGGAACACAAAACCAAATGTCACACATTCTCACTTACAAGTGGGAGCTAAATGATGAGAACCCATGGACACATAGTGGGGAACCACATGCACTGGGGCCTGCTGGAGCGTAGGGGATAAGGTGGGGGAGTGGATCAGGAAGACTAGCTAATGGATGCTAGGACTAATACCTGGGTGATAAGGTGATCTGTGAAGCAAACCACCATGGCACACGTTTACCCGTTTAACAAACCTGCACATCCTGCTCATGTACCCTTGAACTTCAAAGTTGGAAATTAAAAACAAAAAAAATTAAATAATTCAAAAAAAAAAGTAAACCAAAAAAAAAGTTCTAATATCCTCTTATAATCTTTTTAATGTTCTGGTCTTTGTATTGATATCCTTCTTTGCAATTCTGCAACTATGTGTTATTTTTTGTTTTCTTTTTTTCCTTATTAATCACACCAGAGGAATATACACTTTACTGCCTTTTTCAAAATCAAATTTTGCCTTTGTCACTTCTCCGCATTGTATACTTATTCTTCACTTACTGTTCTTTTCTTCTACTTTCTTTAGTTTTCTTTGTATATGAATATACACTTTCACCTAAGCCCTGCTCTCCTGCCTCTCACAAGTTTTAATATGTTGTGATTTGCCATAGAATCTGTAGTATCACTTCTGTTTTCATCCCTGAGATTATTTGTATCTTTTCTCTCTTCTTTTTCTTAATTTTACCAGAAGTGAATCAATTTTCTTAGCCTTTTCAAGAAATTAAATATTGGTATTTTTGATCTTCTCTATCTTACACCTCTTTACCTTTGTATTTACATTTATTTCCTTCCTTCTACTTTCTTTGTACTCAGTTTATTTACATATAAATAAAACTTCCTCCAATAATTGTTTTTAGCTGTATTTCACAAGTTTTGATGTTGTATGTTTTTAATATTTTCATTTTTTTCTTTGACCCAAAGCTTATTTATGAGTATACTTTTTATTTCTAAGAACATATTAATACATGTAATATGTATGTATATATTACATTGTATTTATCTCGATGAATGGATGGATAGATAGATCTGAATTCATCCCTCTGATCAAATATATACTCTCCTGTGTAAGTTCATGGCCAATTTTAATAAATATTCTGTGCATGAATGAAAAAAAAGTGCACTCAGCAGTTGTTGGGTAGGATGTTCCATTTGGTTGATTTTAAGCTTACTCTTCCATATCTTCCAAATCTTCCGTATCTTTCTATTAGAGATAAGGGTGTTTAAAACCTCTCATTATAATTATTTTACTTCTATCATTTTTGCCTTATATATATTCATTTAAGAATATATTATTAAATATATACAAATATAGAATTGTATTTTCCTGGTAACTTAAATGCTGAAGCCTATAATCCCAGCACTTTGGGAGGCTGAGGCAAGCGGATCACGTGAGGTCAAGAGTTCAAGACCAGCTTGGCCAACATGATGAAACCTTGTCTCTACTAAAAATACAAAAAAAAATTAGCTGGGTGTGGTGGCATTCACCTATTGTCCCAGCTATTCCGGGAGGCTGAGGCAGGAGAATCACTTGAACCCAGGAGGCAGAGGTTGCAATGAGCCAAGATCACACCACTGCACTCCAGCTTAAGCGACAGAGGGAGACTCCATCTCAAAAAAAAAAAAAAAAAAAAAAGAATGCTTTATTATTAAGTGATCTTCCTTATCTTATCGAAAATTGTTACCTAAAACATCTGTTTTTTCCAATGTTAATACTGCTGCTTTTTCTCCTCTTCCTGTTCTCTTTCTTTTCTTTCTTCCTCTCATTCTTCTGGCTTCTGTCCTTCATTCTCTCGTTCTTTTACTTCTGTCCCTCCTTTTTCTTCTTTTCCTCTCCCTCCTTTTTGTCCTTTTTCTTTTGAAGTACTTATGTCTGATATCATTTTCAGTATGTTTACTTTCCATTTTTCTAAACTTATTTTCGTTATATCTCTAGTAAATGGGTTATAGTTAAGTTTGTAAATAAAATCTTATCTGACAATCTTTGTCTTTTAACTTCAGCATTTAGTTCATTTACATCAATGTAGTATTGAAGTATAAATTCTGTGTATATACACATACGTATATATACACACAGATACACATGCCACATTTCAATATGATTTCTAATTGTCCAGTTTACGTTTTTCTGGGTTTTTTTGCCTTTAGTGAGGGTTAAATTTTAAAAAATTGATTTATACTCCTGATGCTTCAGAAATTTAATTTGCTTGATGACTATTTTAGTAGATACCTTAGATTACAATTTTCATTTTTAACTTATTAAATTCTAGAGTTATATGTGCCCTCCTCCCAGAAAATGCAGTGAGCTTTGACTACATCAATCCAAGTTATCCCACTCTCAACTTACATGCTACTGTCTTCTTACACTTTAGTTTTCTATATATTTTAAAGCCCTTAATTTGTTATCATTGTTTTTCACTGTCAATGTTTAATATTTAATTAGATTGATACACACATGTGCAGTTTCTATGGTTCTTTCTCCATTTCCTTGTGAGAACTTTCACTTGGAATGAGGAACTTCCACTTGGAATTTCTGTCCACAGAGTATCTTTAACTATGTTTTTAGTACAACAATACTCATGGTTTTCATCTTTTTCTTCTTTTTCCTTTTTTTTGGTTCCAAAATATTTTATTCCACTTTTGAAAGATATCTTTGCTGGGTGGATAATTCCACTTTGTTTTTCATAATTTCTGTTGTGATTGCTGCTGCCAGTCCAACTTTAGTTGCTTTGTAGGACATCTGTTATGTTCATACAGCCACTTTTAAGATTTTCTCTTTTTTCTTTGGGTTTCTGCAGTTTCATGATTATATATTTACAAGTAGGTTTATTTTCACTTATGCTATTTATAATTATTTGGATTCTTTGAATTTGTAAATTGACAGTACTAGATTTGAAAAAAAAATTGTCATTATCTTCCCAAATGTTTTTCCTCTGATTTTCATCTTCCTTAAAAATTCCAATTAAATATATATTTATCCTTCTTCTATATCAATTCTCTCTTTGAGATAATTTCTTGTACCTATCTTTCATTTCACTGATTCTCAGTTTGGCTATGTCTACTTTGCTATTGAACCTCTCCATTGAATTTTTCATTGGAGATACTGAATGTTCCGGTTCCAGAATTTCTAGTTGAGAAAAAAAAAAAAAAAAAAAAAAAAAACCTGCCATGTCACATTTTACAGTTTCCAGTTCCTTGCCAAAAGTTTTAGGTTTGATTCTTTTATTTATGTACATAAAAAGCCTAGTTCTTTTCTAGTTTGAATCTGATAATATATACATATATTACCTGATTTCTATCTGTTTCTAACATCTGTAACTTGTGCTAGTTGTTGTGTATGTTGCTCTATCACCTTACATCCTTACATGCCTGATAATCTTTGATTCCATGCTAAACATTGACTTTGGAAACTTATTTGTTGTTGGGAGCAGGCGCCCCAGAATCTGGCCGTAAACTAGCCCCAAAACTGGCCATAAACAAAATCTCTGCAGCACTGTAATATGTTCATAATGGCCCTAATGCCCATGCTGGAAGGTTGTGGGCTTACGGGAATGAGGGCAAGGAACACCTGGCCCACCTAGGGCGGAAAACTGCTTAAAGGCATTCTTAAGCCACAAACAATAGCATGAGCAATGTGTGCCTTAAGGACATGCTCCTGCTGCAGTTAACTAGCCCAATCTATTCCTTTAATTTGGCCCATCCCTTCGTTTCCCATAAGGGATACTTTTAGTTAATTTAATATCTATAGAAACAACGCTAATGACTGGTTTGCTGTTAATAAATATGTGGGTAAATCTCTGTTCGGGGCTCTCAGCTCTGAAGGCTGTGAGACCCCTGATTTCCCACTTCACACCTCTATATTTCTGTGTATGTGTCTTTAATTCCTCTAGCACAGCTGGGTTAGGGTCTGCCCAAGCTGGTCTCGGCAATTTGTAGACATAATGTAATGCCTAAGATAAAAGGATCTATCAAGGGGATTTCTATTTACTGTTTCCACGTAATCAGGTACACTCTCAATGTAGAGGGATCACCTTAATACAATTTTATTATAATTTTAATACAATTGAAATTCATTTGGTTCACCCAGCATTGAATTGGCTTATTTCTAGTACTTACTTATTCCTAATATGCTTTCTGTAAGCATTTTAAGCTAAAACACATAGGGTGGTTTACAAGAATTGCCACCCTCGATAAGCTCTGAAACACAGCCTTTGTTCCCCCAGCTTTTTTCATGCTGACAAAAGTTCAGCTCAGGCTTTCAACCACTTTATTCCAATTATCAAAAAATCCTAGCAAAAAAACTGCTCTTAATGCTGGACAGTCTTCTTCGGAATTCTCTTGAGACTTTAGGCTAGTTATTCCTCAGCATGTTGTTAGTGCTTTGCTAATTTTAAGCAGAGATTTTTTCTTACTTCCTCCAGCTTTTTTAGGTGTCCAAATTATCTAGTTAATCATTTGTAGAAGCAGAAATCCTGGAACTTCATTTTTAACTAGAAGCTGGTTGATGATGCCCTACACTAATGAAATTAAAGGTCTAACTCAAACAGTAAAATATACTTATCTACACATATTTTATGCAATTCATTCGATAACAAACAATACATCAGATTCATTACCTTAAGTTTAGCCTATAGCTTTCTCCTTATTCTCCTGAATTTGTTATGCAGCCATTTGTTTCAAAATAATTTAATATCACCAAGGAAATACAGAGGGAAGAACACAAGAAGGTATAAAGTTATATACTTATTATGGTAACATATTGCTCACAAACTCATAAGCTTGAGGTTTGGGAGAGCCAGTGGTATAGCTCCAGTCCAAACCTGAAGGCCTGAGAACAGAGGAGAAAATGGTGTGTCAGCTCAAGTCCGAAGGCCTGAGACTTAGGAGCCTTGATATCCAAGGACAAGAAAAGATGAATATCCCAACTCAATCAAAAAAAAGCAAATTCACCGTTCCTTCACCTTTTTCTTCTATTAAGGTCCTTCAGCCATTGAATAGTGCCCACCTGCATTGGTGAGGGAGATCTTTTCTCAGTCTACTGATTCCAATGCTGCTATCTTTCAGAAACACCCTCACAGACACACCCAGCAAAAATATTTCCATTCTGGGCATCCTTTAGCCCAGTCAAGTTGACATATGAAATTAACTATTACACAAGGGCACCCTAATAAGGATTGGGGAAATAGACCACCTCTTGATTAAAAGAACTGCAAAATCACACTGCAAATGATATGGATAAAGGGAGGGATAAAAAAACTTAGGACATTTTTGCAATTTGTCTATCATATACTCAAGTTTCTGGGACCTGCAATGTAACCCAGAAGAAGGAGGTCAAGTGGGTTTTATTTTCAATTATTTTACATGATTCTTTCTCCTTTAATCTTATTTAAGTATATATTTATTATCTCTATAATTAAGTGTATTATTAATGGAGGAGATTATGGGGAAGAGAATAGACCAAGGAGGATGGAGATGTATAGAGTCTCAAACCTATCTTTTTTCAGAAAATAAACTCTAGGAATGATTGTCTCTCTTTCGTGGTACATAATATTTAATTTGGAATTCTTCAATTAGAGAGAGATATTTAGCGCCACTTTGGGTTTAGCCTGGGCTAGCTGCTGTGTTTCCTAGGGACCATAGCAAAAACTCACATTTATATATAAAGTATATTATGTCCCAGAATATGAAAATTCTCAGAACTTCTGTTTAAGGATAAGAATAAAAGGATTGGTCAGAATTGCCACTCTTAAAGTGTCCTTGAGGGACTTTTGCCTTTGTGGTGACATAATCTTCAGAAGACCACTATCTCTAAACGTCTAATTGCTTGTAAATGACTGATTATGGCTCAGGCATTCAGGGATTTATCTAAACCCTTCTTTAGTCCATTTAACCTTTCAGCCTGCACAATCTTTTGGGAGCATCAAGTTTCATATGTGTTTGGAGAGTTCCCAACCCTTCAAATGTAATTCTGCTCCCTTGAGTACAATAGAAAAGCACTTGGTACTTGTGGATTTCGAATCCATTTACAGAAAAGACTGCAGTCCCATAGCTTCTGTTAGACGCATGAAAAAACAACAACAAAAAACCAACAAAAAAAAAAAAACAAAACTATGTCTGTCTCTGTCTACTAGCTTTGCTATTTTGTAAGATGAATTAAGATAATTTTCTCCTTAAAATCCTTTGCTAACTTCATTTGTTTATCCATATTCTAATAAAGTTGGTAAAACTTTATTTATTCAGGTTATAAAAAAGCAAAATTGTTCAGCATTTGGATTTTCTCTGTGTTCCCTCAGCCCTGGTACATGAAATAATACAGCAAGTTACCATTTTATAATTGTATTATTATTCTTCTTTTAAGTCATTTTCCGTTTTTCTCCTATTGGAAATGTGCAAGAAAAAAAAAATCTCATAACTTCCTTACTTCCTGTGGGAGTTAAAGGCTGCTAAGGATAATAGCCACGCAGAATACTGTAAGGAATAATAATTTTCCTACAGCTTCCAGGATGAAAACTTAATTTGATACTCAGTAATTTGAACTACAGAGTTTAAATGATAAAAATTAAATAAAAATAAAAACTTCAACAGGCGACTAAGGTGATTGCGAATGTTTCATGAGTGTAATTTGAAAAGTGATTATTCACCAAGAAAGTGGAATGAGCAAATAAAAATTATTGAGAAGAAACTAACCCATGGTAGAATTAAAACATTCTATTTACTAACAAAATTAAGTATAAACTTATACACTATACATATATACACCTAAGGTATAGACACATACTTACGTGCCTGTGTGTTTTATGCCTTTATATCTTTATATAGAGAGAGGGAGAGAAAGAGAGAGATCTGAAACTACAAAAAAGTAAACTGCTAATGAGAGTATTAACTCAAATCCACCTTCAGACATGTTCAACAAAGTACCTGTCCCAGATTTTCCAAAGATTTTTTTTTTTTTTTTTTTTGGTTATACATCATTCACCTTTCGCATTAAGTGTGTCAACTCTCCCATCTCTTGCTATTCTGCATCCTAACATTTACTTTCCTGCATTAGAGTATGTGGTCAAATTGTGAAGATATCCATCCTAAATTTTTGTATCAGAAACTGTTCAAAGCTCCTATTTATAGCATCCTTCAAATATTTTTCTAAAGTTCTAGTTATTGATTTCCTAATTTGCCTCTGAAGTTAGAAATCCCTCCAATGAGGAAATTTAAAGAAACTCACTCTCCTCCAATGTGGACCTTAATTCTAAAAATGCCTCTTATATATATCTACCATTGTATAATTAGGTTGATGCCCTTCACCTTGCAGTCAAAACTTCTTGTTTTATTGTTGTTGTTTTCAGCTTTTATTTTGGATTCAGAGGGCACATGTGCAGGTTTGTTACATGAATATGTTGTGGGATGCTGAGGTTTGGGGTACGGGTGATCCCATCATCCAGGTAGTGAGCATAGTACCCAATAAGGGGATTTTCAGCCCCTATTTTTTTAGCCCCTATCCTCAGTGTCTACTTTCCCCATATTTACATTCACTTGTATTCAATGTTTAGCTCCTACTTATAAGTAAACACATGATATATTTGATTTTCTGTTCTTGTGGGTTAAATTGCTTAGGATAATGGCCTCCAGTTCCATCCATGTTGCTGTAAAAGGTACATTTTTGTTCTTTTTTATGGCTGTATAGTAGTCCATGGCATATGTATGCCACCAATGGTATGTGTATCATTTTCTTTATTCAATCTACTCACTGCTGATGGACACCTAGGTTGATTCCTTGTTTTTGCTATTGTGTATAGTGCTGCAATGAATATATAAGTTCATGTGTCTTTTAGATAGAATAAATTATTTTCATTAGTAGCAGGATTCCTGGTCGAATGGGAGTTCTATTTTAAGTTCTTTTAGAAAACTCTAAGCTGGCTGAACTAATTTGCATTCCCAACAACAGCATATAAGCATCCCCTTTTCCCCACAGCCTTGCCCGTATCTATTGTTTTCTTGGCTGCTTATTATTTGCCATTTTGACTGGTGTGAGATGGTATCTTATTATTGTTTTGATTTGTACTTCTCTAACGATTAGTGATGTTGAGCATTTTTCACGTTTGTTGGTCACCTGTAAATCTTTTGAGAAGCGTCTGTTCATATTCTTTGCCTATTTTTTAATTACTTTTTTTTTTTGCTGGTTGATTTAAGTTCGTTATAGATCCTTGATACTAGACCTTTGTCAGATGCATAGTTTGCTAATATTTTCTCCCA
Organism: Pan troglodytes; assembly: GCF_028858775.2. Classification (NCBI taxonomy): domain Eukaryota; kingdom Metazoa; phylum Chordata; class Mammalia; order Primates; family Hominidae; genus Pan; species Pan troglodytes. Next base: position 63,734,720 of record NC_072415.2, read on the forward strand.
TTCTGTAGGCTGTCTTTTTACTTGGTTGGTAATTTATTTTGCTATGCAGAAGCTCTTCAGTTTAATTAGGTTCCACTTGTCAAATATTTATTGCAATTGCTTTTGGGGACTTAGCCATGTATTTTTTTTTTTTTTTTTTTTTGCCAAAGTCAAAGTCAATGTTGAGAAGGATACTTCCTAGGTATTCTTCTAAGACTTCTATAGTTTGAGATCTTATATTTAAATTGTTAGTCCATCATGAGTTAATTTTTTTAATGGTGAAAGGTAGGGGTCCAGTTTCATTCTTTTGTATATCACTAGCCAGTTATCCCAGAACCATTTATTGAATGGGGAATTCTTTCCTATTGCTTATTTTTGTTGGCTGTCAAAGATCATTTGGTTGTAGGTATGCAGCTTCATTTCTGGGTTCTCTATTCTGTTCCTTTCGTCTATAAGTCTGTTTTTGTACCAGTAGCAATGCTGTTTTGGTTTCTGTAGCCTTATGTTATAGTTTGAAGATGGGTAATGTCATGCCTCTGGCGTTCTTCTTCGTGCTTAGGATTGCTCTGGCTATTCTGGCTCTTTTTTGGTTCCATATGAATTTTAGAATAGTTTTTCCTAATCTGTGAAAAGTGGCCTTTGTATTTCGAAACATCATTGAATTAAAAGGCACTGAATCTATAAATTGCTTTAGGCAGTATGGCCATTTTAATGATATTGATTCTTCTAATCCATGAGCATGGAATATTTTTCCATTTATTTGTGTCATCTCCGATTTCTTTCAGCATGTTTTATAGTTCTCCTTGTAGAGATCTTTCACCTCTTTGTTTAGCTGTATTTCTAGGTACTTCATTTTTTAGTGTGGCTATTTTAAATGGAATTATGTTCTTAATTTGGCTTTCAGCAAGAACATTATTGGTATATACAATTAATACTGATATAAGTACATTGACTTTGTATCCTGAAATTTTACTGAAGTTATTTATCAAGTTTAGGAGCCCTTTGGCAAAGTCTTTATAGTTTTCTAGGCATAGAATCATATTGTCAGTGAAGAGAGATTATTTGACCTCTTCTTTATATATTTGGATGCTCTTTATTTTTCTCTCACACCTGATTATTCTGACTAGCACTTCCTATTATATTTTAATTCCCTACCCAATCCCATATCTGGCCAATTTAGACAGCCATCAAATAGCTCTCTTGGTTTCACTTCCTATTTCTAAATGCCAAGCAAACACAGGTGAAGAAACCAGTACATAACACCGGGCTCCATTTTAAGTTGCCACTGTTGCCACCAAAAGTAGTCTCCCAAAGCTTTGAGGATATTCTGCCTGAATCAGATCCCTATGCCAGGCCTGGTGAGTTTTTGCTTATTTTTGTTTTTGAGGAAAATGACCACATTGTTTTTAGTATTATATTCAATTGAGAAAGTACTTTACTTGGGTTCCCAAAAATTCAGTCCTTAATAAGAATTCACAATTAATTTGCATTTATATATGTACATACACACATATATAAACACACACATTTATATACAAACATACATATATAATATGCATACAGACATGTATATGTTATATACACAAATACATATTGCATACATACATGTTAGATACATAAATACATATGTATTATATACATGCAATCATATATATGTATATATAATTTATAACTTATTCATTACGCTCAAATACTGGCTGAAAATTCAAAGCATCTGGATCAGAAAGAGACCTCTTGCTTTTAACAAATGCTGTGCCTAAATAAATCTTCCCTTCATGACATAAGCGGTCATGAATCCAAGTCACTAATTAGGATTTTCATTTCTTAAAAGGTGAATTCCTCTTTCAGTTTCCATGAAAGTCTTATTTGGAGCCATCTTAATCTAGCACAGAAATTTATTATAATAACAGTGAACCTCAAAAGGAAACTCGCTGGGATCTTGATCCAGAAGGATCCTCATCCTTTGCACAGATGTATCCACTTATTCCCCAGGCCTGTTTCTTGTATGCCAAGGAATACTGAGGAAACAGTCTTCGTCAAATCACAAAAAGATGCAGTTACATATACCCCCTGAAGCAATGGGTACCTACTCACCTTAAAATTCTTTTTAAGAGGAAAAGCACAATTGATTCTTCCCGTAACAGCACAAATCTGCTCTCAGGTGGTTTACTGTCTGCAGCTTTAGACAGAGAAGTCTAGAGAATTTTAAATTCTGCCTCACTGATCAACATTCAGTGGGGGCCGTGTCACTGCCTTCCAACCATTTTCCACTTATAATACACATTAAAAAGAAAAAGATTATATCTGTATGCCACACTGGGATAAACTTGAATGAATTTGAAAGTGTCTATATAGGGCTTGGTGAAAAAAAAGAGTTATATTTTTAATGTAATATAATAATGTTAGAAAAATAGAACAAAAGTGTTAGAAAGGATATTAAAATTTGGATTTACATAAAACTTCCAAGTAAAGTCTTTTTAATTTTTTGCTTTAATGAGAAACTTGAGCTTGCTTTCACAAAAATATATTTTTATGTTTGATTTTATGATTGAGCTGGCTACAGGCAACTCCTAATCATGATTTTTAATGATGATCTTTCTTTAAATCCTTAGGAGTCACAATGAGAAAAAGTTTATTTACAAATAGATAATAAACATTTTAAAACCATTTTTTCACTTTTATAGCTGCTTAAAAACTAGCAAATTGAAATTATATTTAAAAAATCTAAAAGCATTTGCTTTTCTCTCATTTACTAACGGTAGGTTGAAATTTCTTATAGTAATGAAACTGAATTTCAAACCCAAAAAACATTTGTATGTGATATATTTCAAAATAATGAAGCATATCTAATTTGCAGAATATGCATCCATTTTTAGACCAGTCATACTGCAGCTAGCTTGGATGCACCAACAAAACATATCTGTCACAAACACACAAATTCAAGATCTGCTCCTGAAGTAACACCCTCCAGGAGCTTTCTCTGACCACCTCTGACCAGCTCATCTGGAGCCTTGTTCCATTTCGCTAACATAAACTGCTTCAGCAGCAACCCAGGGTGTTTTCACTGGATGCTAAAATAAATTTCCTCAAGGTAGAGCATCTCTTTAGTGTATAGAAGATTATATTAAAGACTATCAAATGTGATTCCTTGAACTCTGGCCTGATAACCTGCTGATTCTCAAACTATCGGTCCAAACTAACATCAACAGCAGCATCTCTTGCCAACTTTTTAGAAATGCAAACTCACAAGCTCCACCTGACACCCACAGAATCAGAAACTGTGCTGGTGTGGATTTTTGATTCATGCTCAAGTTGAAAACCACTTGGCTGAAGGAAATGATATTGAAAATGACATCTATAATCCACTCAAAAGCACAAAAGCTAGGAAGCCCTGTGTCTGTTTTGTTGTTGCTGTTGAAATTATAGAGATTTCTCCAACCTTTTGTAAGAAAAATCTTCAAGGTTTGATGCCCACGTAAAGAAAGCTACATATTGTGTAAAGGTCATTGTCTGTATTGCTTCCTGATGTACTTTTAAACTTGGCTCAGAGGCCCAGAGTTTTGTAATTGCTCATTCTGTGCCCATTTACACATGGGCAACCTAAGTAGAGTAAGTCACTACCAGGGTAATATTGTCCAAGAAGGACCTTGAAAACATATTTTTTACCCCCCTAGAAAATCTCACCAATTCACCTTCTGTAATGCCTAATATTCCAGAATTGACGATTCTAATCTGAGGGTGGGAAATTCACCTCCAGCAGGACTCCTTTCAGATGTAAATGGTTTTATGATGGGGGAAAGCAGCTACTATCTATCATTGCCTTTATTTATAAGATTAAGTTTGAAAACCAAGTAACACTGAAAGAATGTGATATAGAACAAGAATGGTTGAGATTTGGTGAAGTGGAAAATAAGATGAAAAAGAAGTCAGAAAATAAAAGAATAATAACAAAAAAAAAATCTGAAAATGAGAGACTGCCCAGCATGACATCCTAATGAGTTAAGGGTCAGTGTGAACTTGGCCATTTAAGTGTACGTTAAAGTGAGGAGGAGGAGGAGGAAAAGCAGAGAAAGAAAGAAAAGAAGAATGAGAAAAGGAGGAAAAAGAGGAAAAGGGGACTTCTACTTCTGAGTTTTCTTTAATATCTGCTCTGATTAGATCTTTTTATACCCACCATTCACAACAGCCAATGTTATCTTGCATGCACACATATCACCAATAAGAAATCTGTTTTCACCTCAGAGAGGCTTTACTTAAAAGACAGCAAGAATTTGATCAACCAGTTTATTCCACGCAATTTTTAACCATCTCTGGAATATCAGAAACCAAAGGGTTCTTACATAGTGTGGAATTTAGAAGGTTCAGAGCCTGTTTGCCTGATGCCTATTTGCCTATCTGTCAAAGCTGTAAATTTCTCTCTAAAACTCTCAAAAAGAAATAGAGAAATTTGGGGACCAATGGTGGAATGAAAGCTAAAAGAGAAGCACTCTACCTGCAGACACATTGGAATACTATACTGTTTTGCTTACCAGAAAGCATCAGCAGGACTTATTTGTGCCTGGAGTATATGTGATTCCAGGGATATTTCTACTAACTTCAGGCACCCTGAAAACTTAAACGCATTTCGGTTATTTTTGAAAAGGTAATGTCTCTCAGTAATGCATTCTTAACTTTCCATTTCCGTTCTCCACCAGAAACATGCACCGCTACCAACAACACCATCATCACGATCCTTAAACAGTAGTGACCAAAGCCATTGTACAATATCATCCGGAGAGAAAGCTTAGCAGAGACAGGCCTGAACAGAACCAGTTTAGGTCCACACTGGCTTGAATACAGCTTGCATTAAACAAACATAGATGAGAATGTGAATAAGATTAAAGTGGAGCTACAAAGTGACCCATTGAATAAACCTATATTCTCTGAAATAGATGTTCAGGCATTCCTGGAGCCATACTTACTATATTTAAATGCATGCCTTAGGTTATTCTTGCTATAGTACCCCTTTCCTCCAAGTCAGCAGATACACAGGGCAAATATTTGAGAAGAAACAAGAAAGGGAGTTGAGAATAGTAGAAAGTGTTTCTCAGTTCTGTTTCCCCTGGGTTGGCTGGACCATCACATGCCTTGCATATGCAGGCTCACAGTATCTCAACACCACAAGCAAGAGAGAGCAGTTTTCTTTCTGAAATCTCCCTCATGAGTCCTTACATTCACTCTGTTTCACCGGCCCAGATTGAGTCACATGCACTTTGACCTGGGCAGGCATATATGAATAGGCTTAGACCCACATTAGGTACCCACTGTTGGGGTCGGAGATGGAATTCCCACTTAAAAAAATATTCTGTGAATGGAGGCAGGATGGTTCCATAAAAGCAAAATTGAAGTACTGTTATCAGAAAAAGGAGAAATGATTACTGGGTATCATAAAGTCACACATGTCAACTACAGTATAAACAACCGTTAAATATGAGCTTGTTAAAAGCAGCATGCACTGGCACACAGAAAACTAGCCTAGCAGTTGGGAAACTTGATTGGCTCTCCATCTAATTCACTGTGTGGCCTTGCAAAGTCCCACTGATTAGTCAGACTTTATTCTGCAGGAGAACCTGTAATTCTCCGAAGTTATCCTCAGTCTCCTCAGGGATCTAAAGAAGAGGGACTCCAGCAAACCCAATGCTCAGAGATAACCATTGGTAACATACATATGTTATTATTTTATACACATACACACAGCCTTTTTTCTAAGCTTAATCATGCTTTACTAATTTTGGGCATGAGATAAGGTCACAACTCTTAAATGTTCATTTTTTTATTTTTAAATTTTATTTATTTATTTGAGATGGAGTCTCGCTGTGTCACCCAGGGTGGAATGCAATGACACGATCTTGGCTTACTGCAAACTCCACCTTCTGGGTTCAAGTGATTCTCCTGCCTCAGCCTCTGAAGTAGCTGGGATTACAGGCGTGCACCACCACGCTCGGCTAATTTTGTATTTTTAGTAGAGATGCGGTTTCACCATGTTGACCAGGCTGGTCTCAAACTCCTGACCTCAAATGATCTGCCTGCCTTGGCCTCCCAAACTGCTGAGATTACAGGCATGACCCACTGCGCCCAGCCTAATGTTCAATTGTAAGTGACTTTCATTGTCCTTCCTGTAACCGAAAGAGGGTCCATCTGCTTGCTGCTTATAGGAAGAGTAATGTATGATAAAAAGAGAGTGAATTTTATTATTTGTTGACAGCAAGCGGGAAAGTGGCCAGAATCCTTTCCAAAAATTGCCACTTTCCAATTTCTGGAGAGAGGGCAGGGGTTTAAGAAAAGGGGCTTGGAATGCAGAAGAGGTATCGGGGCTAGGAAGTGCCAGGCAGTGTGGGTGGCTCTGATGGCTTATCTTGAATTATTGTTCCATCTGGTGAAGGGGCTGGCAGCATCATGGGCTCAACCATGGTACAAATTAATCAGTCAATCTTGCAGTCAGTCTCTAGCCTGAAGTGAACTCCAACCTGGAAGTAATTCCCTGCTAGGGAGAGAATTCTGGAGGTGCCTGGTTCATATCAGGCTTCAGCCACTGAAGCTTCTACGGAGATAGGTGATTAGATAAGCGAGCATGGTGTGAGCTTAACAAGCACACAGGTAAATAAATGTGCATAAGGCATGGGAGCATAAGGTGGGAAAGGGAAGGGAGAGGAGTTTTAAAGCACATTCCAAGGCTGTATTTCAAGATGAAAGAAAACACATCTGTAGTTTGTCTCAAAGCACACCTTGAGACTGGGAAGAAAGAAGGAAAGAAAACAAAAGTTTTTGTTTTTTGTTTTTTGGGTTTTTTTAGACGGAGTCTCGCTCTGTCATCAGGCTGGAGTGCAGTGCCGTGATCTCTACTCACTGCAAACCTCCGCCTCCCAGGTTCAAGCGATTCTCCTGCCTCAGCCTCCCAAGTAGCAGGGACTACAGGAAAGAAAAGTTTTTTGGTTTTTTTTGGTTTTTTTTGTTTTTTTTATTTTTATTTTTATTTTTATTTTTTTTATTTTTTATTATACTTTAAGTTTTAGGGTACATGTGCACATTGTGCAGGTTAGTTACATATGTATACATGTGCCATGCTGGTGCGCTGCACCCACTAACTCGTCATCTAGCATTAGGTATATCTCCCAATGCTATCCCTCCCCCCTCCCCCCTCCCCACCACAGTCCCCAGAGTATGGTATTCCCCTTCCTGTGTCCATGTGATCTCATTGTTCAATTCCCACCTATGAGTGAGAATATGCGGTGTTTGGTTTTTTGTTCTTGCGATAGTTTACTGAGAATGATGGTTTCCAATTTCATCCATGTCCCCAATAGCAAAGACTTGGAACCAACCCAAATGTCCAACGATAGACTGGATTAAGAAAGAAAAGTTTTAAAACACAGTGTGAAGCTAAGCTACTCAGTTACGTTGTCACAGTCAGGAAAATTTCTTTTTCTTTTTTCTTTTTTTTTTTCTTTTTTTTTTTTTTTTTGAGACGGAGTCTCGTTCCGTCGCCCAGGCTGGAGTGCAGTGGTGCGATCTCCGCTTACTGCAAGCTCCGCCTCCCAGGTTCACGCCATTCTCCTGCCTCAGCCTCCCAAGTAGCTGGGACTACAGGCGCCCGCAACCACGCCAGGCTAATTTTTTGTATTTTTAGTAGACACAGGGTTTCACCGTGTTAGCCAGTATGGTCTCCATCTCCTGACCTCGTTATCTGCCCGCCTTGGCATCCCAAAGTGCTGGGATTACAGGTGTAAGCCACCGCGCCCGGCCGATAATTCTTTCTTTTTTACTCCGAGATTACCCTCCTGGGCAAACACTAATAATTCCTTAGGCTTATTCAGTCTAAGGATTAACATTTTGTTACCTTTTTCTTATTACTGGAAATAGAACCCTCAAGCTCTTGGAGGCTTGAGGATGCCACAACCACAATAAGGCATCCTAGAATGTCCAGTTGATGTGCTAAAACACGCTGTCACGGACTCCTGAAACCTTGGTTGCGCAACAGGAAAGGCTAGAAATGTACTCCCTTTACGCATTGCTTCTGGAACCATCAGTACAGATCCAAGATACAGTCATTCTTCAAGATCAGAGAAAGAAAGATTCCTGTAGTGTTAAAATGACACAGAATCCCTAGGTTACACCAAAATAGGCGGCTATCTTCCTAGAGAATACCCAAGTTCCAGCGTTGAGTGGGCAGAGGGTGTTTCTCTGTCAGCTCAAGACTAGCTCCTCATTTGCACTAGTGAAGCCTTTGTTTACACAGAACTTGACTCTCTTCCTTCTCATGGTTAGTTTCTCTTTGGGTTTTGGTGAGTTTGCTTGGTGTCCTTTCCTGTCTATTGATCTACAAGGGCTAACTGTTCATAACATACTAACATTTGGTGTCCCCAACCCCAAACCAAAGTGTGTCAGGGTCTTGATTTCTTTCTTCCCAAGAAGTTTCTTGGCTCTTAATAAAAACTGCCTACCCTCTTTCTCAGCAGCCTTCGTGCTCCATACACCAAGGTGTAGGGGAGGAATGTCCTTTGTCATGAGGGGAAAAATCTTCTTACACTTTCTTTCCACAATTCCGTGGCCTACTTGAGGGCTTTTCCTCCAGTGAAAATAGTAACAGAAAATATACACCACAATACTGATTTCCCTAAAATAGAAATAAATGTTTTGGTAACTTTTCAATGGAAACTCTGTAGGTGAATCCTAGTTAAAATAGAAGATGTACTAAGCACCAGATGTCTCTCTCTCTCAATCTCTCTCTCTTATGCACACACAAACACAGAGACAGCGCAATGAAAAATAGGAAACTGCTAATTAGGAAAAAAAGAGATTTGAGGTTGAGTGGCTGGTTGAGTTAAAATACTCAAGGTCAGATTTAATTTTCAATGTTCAGTTATTTTAATAGGCAAAAGGCATATATGTCAGAATACCTCTATTCAGAGGATTATTTTCCTACCCTTATTTCTTCTTAAACCAAACAACATTATACAACATTCTGGTTGGCAAATCACTCCTATTTCCGTATTTGCCTTATGTGGTTTCAGCCGTCTGTTTGTGGTATGAGTACTTTTTTTACATGCAGAATCCAAACTGGATTCTCCACCAGTTTGTGAGGTAGACCCTTGGAGAGTTCTTGCCTCCCATCAGGCAAACTGCTTCAAAAGTGAAGAGCTTTCAGACCGCTTTTGTGACATGCCTAGACCAGCAAGATTTTTGATGACTTCCAATCCCAAATCCATTATCTCGTTAAAGGAGGGCTTAGTGGCAAGGCGTTCTTTGACAATAGCATTAAATAGTAATCTGATATAGATTTCTTGCTAGAATTTGGAAATCATTTTATAACTTAATTTGTTTCAATGCTGTAAAAGTTACCATTTTCAGAAGAATCCACATGGATCTCTATCAGCTCTATTTGAGGACAGGAGTTTATCATCATTACTTTGTATTGCTATCTTCTTCCATGGAGAGAAAAATTACTAAATGTGTTATGAGTATTAGGGAGCTTTGGGCCATAAAATGCAATTCGAACACTTAGTGAAACATTCCACATCAATATCTTTCTTATTGATTTGGAATCAATGACAAAAATATTTTTATAGAGACAACATTTTCCTTTATTCTGGCTGTTTTAATACCTAGAACACTTTTTCACCAGATATGTCTTCTCTACCTTTCTACATTTTTTATTTCTTTGCTCAAAGTTACCTTTAAATAAGATCTAACCTGACCACATCATTAAAATTTGTAACCTGTTCTACAATATTTCCAATCTGCCTTATCCCTTGCTATATTTTCCCCACAGCATTTATCATCTTTTAATATAATAAATAAAATTATTTAGACAACTTGCTGTTCATTATCCATCTCTACATTCTACAATGTACACTGTAAAGGCAGGAATTTTTGACTGCTTTGTTCAGTAATGTTTCCCCAGTACATGGTACTGTGTTTGACATGTGGTGACTCCCTCAATAAGAATTTGTTATATGAATGGATGAATGCCTGACCTTACGAATAAATAACTAAAAACCAGAAAATGGTGACAAGTTATCTATCTAAACAATTTGGTTTCACAGTGAATAATCTACTGAAATAACAACATATGATTTAACAAGAAAAAGAAGTTAACAGCTGTCAAATAATGGTACCTTTTAATTTTACTTATAAAAGTAGATCACAATTTACAGGTAGAATCATTTAATTATGCAATATACGATTGACTTAATAGTGTTTTCAGTTTATAATTTCGAGTCTCTTTTTATGTTAACATTTTAATATAAAGTCAAACTTTTTTTTTTCATTGAAACAGGTAAGAGAAGTTACAGATAATTTTAGTTTGTCAGTTATGATAATGCTATTTGTGGCTCTCCTGACCCTTGACTCACAAACGATGGGACAAATTATCATTTTTTTTAGGTAATAAGTTTTACTGCTAATTCAGATCTTTGTGTTATGTGTCCCAAAGCTCTCTTAGGTTCTAACAGTGACAGATATTGATTCATTTAAATAAACATCATGTATAACTTTTTAACTTTATGTTACATGGTTTTTAAATTCTTTTATATTTGGTAGGATAATTATAAATTATGTTTTGATTATTTGTATTCACTGCATTGCCTTAGGTATTGGGCATAGGTAGTGTGTTAGTCAAGGTTCTCCAGAGAAACAGGAGCAATAGGATATCTTATGTATGTGCATGTGTGTGTCTGTATGTGTAAAGAGAGACAGAGACACCGAGATTTATTATAAGGAATTGGCTCCTGTCATTACGGAGGTTAAGAAGTTTCAAGATCCTTAGGTGGCAAGCTGGAGACTCACGAAAGCTGATGCTGTAAGTTCCAATGTGAGTCTGAAAACAGATAATCGATGTCCAGCTGGAAGACAGGAGGAGAGAGAGAGAATGAACTCTCTTTTACTCAGTAGTTTTGTTTTATTCAGGCTTCCAAGAAGAAAGCTCTGCCACATTGCGGAGGACAGTCTGCTTTACTATAATAACTCTATGGATTCAAAAGTTAATCTTCCCCAGAAATATCCTCACAGACACATCCAGAATAATGATTAACCAAATATCTGGTCACCCACACCCCAGTGAAGTTAGCACATAAAATTAGCTATCACATTAGTATGTTAGGACAGTCTGGCTCAGTGAGCAGTCAGGTTCCCGAAGTTTAAGTAGCGTTAAGTCCAAGCCACCACCCAGCAGGTGGCATCCACAGCCACTCTGTCAGAAAGAGCTTTTTTATCTCAAAATTGTTGTTTTAATCAATTACTTCTGTATTATCTTAATTTTACACAGCTCTACTTTTTATAGGCAGGGAGCAATTCAGATGCTTCAATATTTAACCTTTATATATGAAGAATACCTTTCGTATTCATTTGATAAGAACCATCTTGATACCTTGTGTATATTACCAGTTTTACATATCTGATGATTTTACCTTGGTTTTACATGGCTCAATTTCTAGATGGATAAGCTATCTTAAATTCATTATTAAACAGCACTACTGTAATACTTTAAATATAAAATTTACAAAATAAGCAATCATTATTTCTAAAGAATACTATGTGCAATTAAAATTTTTATATGTCATCTTTGAGTGTTAGCCTAGGGGTAGTATAAATTTTAGTGCATGACTTGTGGAACAACATATAACACTTTAGTGAACACCACTGGGAACTCATACATGCCTTTACATTTTGTAATGTCTGCCCCTGTAGAGTATAAGAGTGGAGAGGCCGGGCGCAGTGGCTTACACCTGTAATCCCAGCACCTTGGGAGGCCAAGGCGGGCAGATCACTTGAGGACAGGAGTTCGAGACCAGCCTGGCCAACATGGTGAAACTCGGTCTCTGCTAAAAATACAAAAAGTAGTTGGGTGTAGTGGTGGGCACCTGTAATCCCAGCTACTCGGGAGACTGAGGCAGTAGAATCACTTGAACCCGGGAGGCGGAGGTTTCAGTAAGCCGAGATTGTGCCATTGCATTCCAGCCTGGGCGACAGAGTGAGACTCCATCTCAATTAAAAAAAAAAAAAAAAAAAAAAGTGGACAAATTACCTGTATAGATTCAACTTTTCTCTATATCTACAAATCTAATTATTGCTAGTCAGTGTAGAAGCCTCTTCAAGTCCATTCCTTTGTCCTTATTATATTACCCTCTGATATTTTCAGAAGAATTTGGATAGAAAAAAATTCTTTTAGGATTGAACTATAGTCTAAAAAGCTATGGTTTCATTAGTGAAAAATAATAATAGAAATCAAAATATGGGTGCTACGGGTCACACTGTATTATTCACATAAGGACTGGGAATAAATCAATTGCTATTTTATCATCTGAACATTGTGCTTTGATAAGAAGCTCCTCCCCTCTCCCAAGAGTACAGCGAAAAATACAAAGACATAGGATACACAGAATTTTAGACAGCATCGGCATACTATTAAGGAAGAATAGAAAGAAAAGGAGACCAGCCATATTCAATTCTTTGAAATGTCATCTACATCCTCCATTAAGTTTTTAGTTTGCAATAAACTATATGCTACAATGTGGATGTTAGTGTGTATGTGTGTATTTGGTTTAGAATATGTATCTGTTGTAAAACCAATTTATCTTACACATGCACACAATCTAGCAACCAACTGAGGAAGTGGCAAATGTTAGGAGTTTGGTATAAAGTCTAGTAATTTAGGGACATTTTAAGGTTATAACTATAGCTGCTTTTGTAATTTTAGCTTTTATGCAAAAGTCTGAGTCTTCATGGATTAAAATATGTCATGTTTGTATTTTTCATCTTGCATTCAGTGACAAATGCACCTTTACTTCAGTAAGGGAACAAAGATAATCTGAAAAAAATTAAAGCTCTCCAAAAAAATTGAATTTACAAATAGAGGTCTTATTGTTTTATTCTAGAAGCATTAGTTAAGAAAAAATCTTTAAATAGAGTAGTCATAAAATTCTCAAATTTCTCATATATGTACACACATCTTCATTTAATGTAAAATTATCTAACTTTGGAATCAGAACCTTTCAAAATAAATTTTCGTTGCATTTACTGAAGGAAGTAATGTGACAGTTTACTCTTTAATTCGGGGCTCAACCACAGTTTTTAAAGTGACACCCAGATTTTTTTTCTTTCTAAGATTTTAGCCTTGGGGATAGTAAGAAGGGCTATAACATCCAGTGTCATCTACATTCTAAGCATGTTGTCATCTTTTATTCAATTCAGGATGTACTGTCAATTTCTTGAAAAGTCATTCAGAAAATTAAATTTTGTTTCGAGTGTAAGATTAGAGTGAAAAACAAAATTATTGGTTTAAAACATAGTTTAATTTCTTGATTGCATTTAACTTGACTGATGGGCCTACATTGTAAAACAGATCGTGTAACAATACTTCATATTTTTGCATAGTCACTGCCTTAGTCTGTATTGTGCTAAATTTTTAAGAAACAGAAATTTATTTTCTCACAGTTCTGGAGGCTGAGAAGTCTAAAATCAACACTCTGGAATGTGGTGAGGGCCTTCTTGCAGTGTCATCTCATGACAGAGGGTAAGAGGATGAAAAAGTACATGCAATGAAGAAAGAAAAGGGGGCTAAATTCATCCTTTTATAAGCAACTCACTCTCATGATAACAGCATTAATCTATTCATGAAGGCAGAGCTCTCATGGCCCAATCACCTCTCATCAGTCTCCACCTCCCAACACTGTTACAATGGGGATAAACTTCCAGCACATGAACTTTGGAGGACACATTCAAACCACTGCAATCCCTATATACATTAAATCATTCCAGAACAATCATACATTTACCTTTGGAAAAAATTTTAAAGGAAGGTTTTACATTTTGCTGGATGAAGTTTTTCTAAGTGCATTTAAAAATTTGTTTCCACTTAAAAAAATTATGTTTACCAAGGTTTTTTCCCTGCCTATGCTTGCCAGCAACTGCACAGAAGAGCTCTATAAACCCCAGGGCAGGAAGGGAAGTAGAGAATATTAGAGTCAATAATAATCCAGCTTCCCTGTATCTCTAGCAAGCTCCTGCACTACTAGCTGCATAGCTCCATGCCTTTTAAAATTTGCTGAGGTACTGAAACCACACTTTGGCTGTTTCTGCCTCGCTACCACATTGTGGCCAGCTGACCGCATTCTCTATATTAGATCTAATTTTAGGATGCTTAATAGCAGCAATATGGCAGAGATTTTAAGATATCAGGGGACATAGGGACCAGTTAAATTGTGATTCTACTGCCTCTACAGTCTTTGCAAACACAACATTAGATAACAATTTGATAGTCCGAATATCACTCATTCTATCCATAGAATGTGACAGTTATTTCCTCCTTCTTGAAATATACTTCTTGGCTTTTATCAAAGCAGTTCTCCTTTGGTTCTTCTTCAAGCTCTGCTGGCTTTTCTCATCTTCTCACACTATGCAGTTTTAAGTGCCTGACACTCAGTCCTCAGGTCTTTACTTATTGTGAATTCATTCCTTAGGGAATCTAATGAATCCATGGTTGCAAAGACCATCTGTATCCACTGATGCAAATTTGTATGTGCAGCCCCAAAAAATCCTTAAACTTCAGGCACTATATCATTAAACAGTATCAACATTTCCACTTGAATGTCCAGTAGGCCTCTGGACCTCAATATGCTTAAATATTCACTCCTGATCTTAGCCACCATCATACTTTCTGCATACCCTTCTGTGACCCACCCCCACCCCTCACCTCCATGTCCCCAGGACTTCCTCTTCTGCAGAAAAGACACTTATCTTTCTCTAGTTGCCTAAGATAAAAAGATATTGCCTTCATCACTGACTCCTCTACTTCTCCCAGAACTCAATTCATTTGCAAATTTTATTGGCGCTACCTTGAAAGTACACTGAAAAGGTAATCATTCAACTTCATCTACTCTTGTTCTCATTGACCTTTCACAATACGAGGTTGATCATAACATGCCTCTGGTCAGAAACACTGGATGGTCGTCTGTTTCACCGAACATCAAAGCCAATGTCTTTACAAGGTCCTATATAAATTATCCCCTTTACATCCTCTCAAATTTCATTTCCCACAACTTTCTTTCACTCTATTCTGGTGATGCCAGTAGGTCAGGTACTCTCCAATGCCAGAGCCATTTTACTTTTTGTTTTCTCTGTCAGAAAGTGGTATCACCACATATGCAATGCACTCACTCCCTTTACTTCTTTCAGATTTTAACTTCAATGTAATTTGTTCAGAGAAGTCTCCCTAGTCACTGTATATAGTAATTCCCCCTCTCATTCTCTCCATATACCTACTGTTTTTCCCCATAGCCTTTCTCATGATCAGATATATTTATATTCATATTTGGCTTACTGACTATCCTACCACTGAATTATAAACTATAAAAGTTGGGCCTTTATTCCAAGCTGTTTTTTCACATCTACAAAAATGTCTGGTATACAATAGACAGTTTTTTCATATATCTAAACCAGAGAGAGATACTGCGAACCTAATGAAGTTTAACCGTCAGTCCTCTTATTTGACATGGGCCCCTATAAGTACTGAGAAGTGTTGGGAGGTGTTTAGTGTTGTAGGTATTCAGTGTAGGTGAGAGGAAAGCCAGTTTAGAATTATGAAGTATGCGAGCATATATGGAAATTTGCCTGAAGGAATGTCAGATGAAATCTGCATGAATGACTTCAGTAAATTGTCAAGATTTCTTTCCTCATCCTAAATAAATATTCTTTCTCATCTCAAATTTTTGGTTACACAATGTCGTATTCTGTTTTCTTAAGGAGATCCCCTCAAATTCTATAACAACCCCATAAGATGAGCATATGCCAAGCTTTTCAGGGAAGAGACAGCAGACAAGTTTGTTGGCAATCAAGTATCTTCTTCAAAAGAAGATATCCAGACCCTGTGTGACTACTCTTGGATCACAAATGATTCATCCTGACAGCATTACCAAGTCTAAGGTTGCTTTAATGAGCCAGTGATTTCTGTTCTTTAATACCAACATTAAAGAATAAATTAGCATGAATAGTACACAAATATAAGTATTGCATGTATCTTTAGCTGCAACAATGCACAATTACATATGCAGAACTCACTTCTAAAAAGGAGTTAATACACATTTTTTATTTTCATATTTTTCCCAAAAGATAACAAAAATTTAATATATATGATAAATATTAAAGGGGTATTTAGGTCCATAAGAAAAATTTATCTAAAAATATTTTTTAGGCTGGGCGCGGTGGCTCACGCCTGTAATCCCAGCACTTTGGGAGGCCGAGGTGGGCAGATAGCGAGGTCAGGAGATCGAGACCATCCTGGCTAACACGGTGAAACCCCATCTCTACTAAAAATCCAGAAAAATTAGCCAGGCGTGGTGGCGGGCACCTGTAGTCCCAGCCACTCGGGAAGCTGATGCAGGAGAATGGCATGAACCCAGGAGGCGGAGTTTGCAGTGAGCTGAGATCACGCCACTGCACTCCAGCCTGGGCGACAGAGCGAGACTCCGTCTCAAAAATATATATATATATATTTTTTTTTAATTACGGATTTCTCCAAATTGTCTCCATTTTTTTATGTGTATACTTCAAACAGTTCTAATTTTTGTTTTGTTTTCTAAATCATCAATTCTGGTTTGTTTTTTCTTTTGCTTTTCTTAGGTCTTCCTTGTGACTACGGTTAATTATGCCTAATGAGAATATTTAGTTGATTTTAATTGTTTTATTAGTATTAAGGAAATTACACAAGTTTAGAAATTTTATCTCTTGGTCGGGTGCCGTAGCTCACACCTATAATCCCAGTACTTTGGGAGGCCAGGGCAGAAGAATCACTTGAGGCCAAGAGTTTGAGACCAGTCTGGTTTAGATGGTGAAAACCCATCTTTACTAAAAATACAAAAATTAGCCACCTGTGGTAGCACACACCTGTAGTTCCAGCTACTCAGGTGGCTGAGACACAAGAATTGCTTGAACCTGGGAGGTGGATCTTGCCTCAGTGCAACTTCCACCTCCCAGGTGAGGGTGAGGGTGAGGGTGAGAGAGAGAGAGAGAGAGAGAGAGAGAGAAACCTTTTAATGAGACTAGGATTTCCCTTATATTTGTTTTATGTGATAGCTGCTAGTTTATTATTTAGTGGTCAGAAATTATATCCTATAAAATATCTGCTTTTTAAAATGTATAACATTTTTGTCATGAGTTGATTTTTATAAATGTCTATGGGTACTTGAAAAGTAGTTGTTCTCAGCCTAGAGCAGTATTTTTTAATTTATATAATACACTAAGGTATATCTTGAAATATTTGTATCTTAGTTCAGAAAACTTAGGGCTGTTTATCCAAAAAACGATATACATTTTTACTGGAAAGCTAGCACCAGTTATGTGACTACCGAGACAGTTGAGCTATTTGAGCACATTAAGAATAAAATGGAGTTCTTTTTTTCAAGAAACAGAAGCATTAAAAGTTTGTAGTACAGGTTGAGTATCCCTTAACCAAAATGCTTCGGGCCAGAAGTATTTCGGATTTTGACTTTTTTTTTTTTTTCAGATTTTGGATTATTTTCATGTACATAATGAGATATCTTGGGCGTGGGACCCAAGTCTAAACATAAAATTCATTCGTTTCATATACATCCTATACATATAGCCTGCAGGTAATGTTATATAATACTTTTAATAATATTGTGCATAAAACTGATCAGAAGGCGAAGGTGTCAATATCTTCACCACCAAGTTCAGTCTGTGGTTATTTAGCATCATTATCATTCCTGACTATAATTTTTGTTGTTGTTGTTGTTGGATACAGGGTCTCATTCTGTTGCCCAGGCTGGAGAGCTGGAGTACAGTGGCATGATCTTGGCCCACTGCAACCTTGACATCCCAGTGATACAGCTCTGATGAGTGGAGGAACACCAGGGCTCTTGTCTCACATCAAATTAGATCAGACTACACAGACACATGTGGAGTGGTTTTAAGGAGCGAACCGTTTAATAGTCAAGAAGAGGCAAGAAGGAAGGGAGAAGGGAGAAGGAAGAAGCTCCTTTGTACAGAGACAGAGGGAGAGGGGCTCCAAAGCCAAAAGAGGAGGTCCCCACCTGCCTGGATACCAGCCATGTGCATATACAGAGGCTGGAGGAAGTGGTGTCTGATTTGCACAGGGCTTAGGGGATTGGTTTGACTAGGCGTGTCATTTAGGAAGCCTGCGAAAAAGCTGGCCCTCCCACTCTAGCCTTTTAATATGCAAATGAAGGGCGCCATGATGTTCTACACACGTGGGGATATGTGGGGGCGGCCATATTGCCAGGAACACACTGGGAAAGGGCAAGAAGGCCCCTCTGGGAATCACCACGTTTGGGTGGACCCAGTGTCTAATGGCTGGCATTTGCAGATCAAAGGTTGCCAGCCAGGGCTTTACAGGAAACTTTTCTGGAAATGCTTTAAAAAAATGAAAACTTCCCAAGGATCCTTTGCCTCTGTATCTGCCTAAAATAATTTCTTAGTATCTCCTACAACACCACACTCAGGAGATCTTTCCAATTAGTTCAAGTGATCCTCCCAGTTAGCTGGAATCACAGGTGTGTGCCACCATACCCAGGTAATTTTTGTATTTTTTTATAGAGACAGGGTTTTGCCACGTTGTCCATGCTGGTCTCAAACTCCTTCGCTCAAGCAATCTGCCCACTTTGGCTTCCCAAAATGCTGTGATTACGGACATGAGCCACCGTGCCTGGCCCCTGACTCTGAATTTATATGCTGCCGAAAAGCAATCATTTTTCTACCCTTATCCATACATAAGTATTCAACGGAAAAAATATGACATAACATTAAACAGTAAAAAAACAATGTGCCCAGGCAAGCCAAAGCAGCACAGTAGCAAAACCAATTTCTTAAATAACAGCAACAACAAAGAACAGTAGGCTTTCAGTGTCTACCTACAATGCTGTGCTTTGATGAAAATGTTACTGTATGGTATATTTTATGTTTTTAGATAAGAAGAAATATCAGAAACAGTTGAGGGAACAGAAAGTGGCCCCTCTAAGGATAAGGATGCATTCTGCCTGATGGTTTCTTTGTTTCCTCCAGAGTCATCTGCCTCATTAACAATGGTTTGTGTCTTAGAAGTCTGGCTTCGTTTTTATAAACTGACATGATTTCTTCTTCTGTTATGAATGCCCGCTGCTCTCATCTTTCAATAAGCCCATTACACATTTTTATCATGTTGTGTATGGGCACTTTTTCTACAGTGTTAAAGTCATTTTCACCACCACTATTATCATGATCACTTTGATTCAGTACCATTTTGGCTATTTTACTTTAAGTCAATGAATGAATAACTGCAACCTCATTATCAATGTTAAAAACTTCTTCAATATCCACTTCTTTCAGCTTACTAACAGACTTTCAAGGTGTATTTTTTTCCATATGTAGGGAGGTCAGACATCATTTTTTTCTCACTTGACATGGAATCCTTCAAAGTCACCACCTTGGTCATCATCATCACTGAGCATAGTTGCAAGCCAGAGGTTGGGCCAGGCATGTACAACTGTGTCTTTTAGTCACTGTATTCCAAGCATTTGCGACAGCACATATAGCATCCTTCATGCTAAACTTCTTTTGAAAACTTTCCACACTATGCTTCTGTTCATTGCTGCTAGTATGCTGTTCAAGAAAGTGTTTTTTATATTTACTCCTTATTGATCTATGGATACCTTGGTCACATGGCTGAAATAATAGTCATATTTAGGAGAATGTACATGGCATAAATATTATTTCTGATGAGGATTCCAGCTGGGGGATGAGCAGAACAGCTATCAAGGAAGAACAAAATCTTTCAAGTCCTCATCCAGTCCAGCTTCCCTGCAGTGAGCACCAGCTGCTGATACAAAATGTTTGTGAAACCAATTAGAAAAGGTGTCCCTGGTGGTTCATGCCTTTTTGTTTGCATAGTAATGGACCATTTAAAAAAATTCACTCTTTGAAAACAGCAAGGATGCAGGCTTTTCCTATCACAGCAAGTTTACACTTATGCATGCCTGCTGCATTAGCACATCCCAGCACAGTTATTCTGTCCTTGGCATCCTTAATTCCCACAGGGGCTGTCTCATCAGCTGTAGTCAGTGTCTTTCTGGGGCAATATGCCAACACAGTGATACTTCACCAGCATTATAGACTTGTTCAGGTGTCAGATTTTCATCAGCAATGACCTTTGCACACTTGTCAATGAATTTCTCCACTGCTTTGTAATCAGTAGATGCTTTATCACTGAAAATCTCTAAACATTTAATGTCACATCTTTCCTTAAATTTCTGCAACTAGCCTTTTGAACATTCACGCAGTTTTCCTCAGTTTTCAGTTCATTATGATAGATCTTTGTTTGTTTCATGATCAGCGTACCATTAAGTGGCATGGATTCATTGCAACACTGACAGATCAGGTCTTTCCATACAAGATTGAAACCTTCACTTTTGGCTTTGTGCAGTGTTTTTCCATTTTTCATTAAGATCTGCTTATCACTTCTCACATAGCACAGTTTATCCTTCTGTTTCTTCAGGCCACATATAGTGGTCATTCCAACCCCATACTCATCTGTAGGATGTTTCACACTGACACCACTGTCCAGTTTCCCCAACTGCTTGACTTTTTGTGCTAAACATAAATGTTCCCTTTTTCTTATCACTGTAACCCATAGGGGTATGTGATGTAGGCCTATTTCTTTTGACATTTTCAGCAGTATCTTTATAACACAGAGTAGATGGTAAGCAAAATAACACAGTGAGTAATGCACATAGGTCTTGGCCCCATGTGGGGCATTGTAGGAAACCTGCCCCTGGCACGTCCAGCATGTACATGTGCCATTTTATTACCCTTTCCATGAATGCTTGTGTCAGGGGAACATGGAAATGTGTGAAAAAGATAGTGCAGCTAAAGGGGGCTGAGGGAGTCTTTTTTCCCTTTGGTACACTAAATAAATTGTGTGTTGTGCATGTACATTTTGACTGTGATCCACCACATGAGGTCGGGTGTGAAATTTTCCACTTGAGGCATCATATGGGGGCTCAATAGTTTTGGATTTGGGAGCATTTGCGATTTTGAATTTTTGGATTAGGTATGTTCAGCTGTATACTACATCCATGGAAATAAGGATCACTTCAAAAAAAAAGAGAATAGATGTTATAAAGTTAACTTCTTCTAAACTAATGTTTTATATGATAATTTTATAAAATAAATTCTATTAATTAAAACTAAAACTCTTAACATATTCGTGCAACTTGAAAAACTATTTTGGTATGTTCCCAGTGTCCAACAAATACATCACAAATATTAAAAGACGATTATTAAAGAGTTTAAGCCAAAGCTCACAAAATTGTTTTTCAATTTGGTTTTCAGCAAAGACTAAAGCAGAAACAATTTTGTGAGCCAGGCATTTCCATTCAGATTAGAATTAGAAACCTATATGTCTCCTATGTACTGAAAATGCTGGCATTTCCCTTAGATATAAATTCTCTTTAATAAATATTATATGCCTATTACATAACAAAAGAAAGGTAGGTAGTTTGAGAAACAAAAATAAACACCTAAAAATATGACACATTTTCTACCCTTAAGAACCTGAACTCTCTGAGGAGGATAGATAGATCTAAAATAAATTTGAGAAAAAGACAGATTATAAGTACAAATACATT
Source organism: Pan troglodytes (assembly GCF_028858775.2). Lineage (NCBI taxonomy): Eukaryota > Metazoa > Chordata > Mammalia > Primates > Hominidae > Pan > Pan troglodytes. The sequence continues at coordinate 63,756,367 of NC_072415.2, forward strand.
CTAACACACTTCTTTCTGACTTCTCTGTGAAATCAAAGAAAGATATGAAATTCGGCACTTGACCTGTTGATTGACAAGCTCTATGTTCACTGAAATTCTCATGTGTGACCTTAATTCAAGTACTTTAATTATAAGTCACTGACTTTTAACTTTTCAAAGAAAGTATCCCCAACCTTCCCTCCAACCAAATGTATTCTGGAGATCTCAAAGCAGATAGGAAAAATTGGGGGCTAGGAACACAACCTGGGGAAGATTAAAGCAAAGGGGCCAATCAAAGAATTAGATTTACTTAGCTGAACCAGAACCTTACCTGGGTAGAGGGAAAATAGGAGGGAATCATTCTCCCAGTTCTCAACTGGGAATCATTCTTGCAGTTGAGAACACTTATTAAAAGTGAAGTATGTATAATACAACTGACCCTTTAATAATATGGGGGTTAGAAGTTCCCACACCAGCCCAGTCAAAAACCCACATGTCACTTTTGACTCCTCAAAATCTTAACTACTATCCTGTAATCTCAGTGGTTGAGTTTGAGTCAAGTACTTGGCCTTTCGGAGGCCAAGGCAAGAGAATCACTTGAGGCCAAGATTTCAACACCAGCCTGGGCAACAAACATAGCAAGACCTTGTCTCAATAAATAATTAAAATTAGCCAGGTGTGTGAGTGCACGCCTGTAGACCCAGCTACTCAGGAGGCTGAAACAGGAGGATCGATTGAGTCTGGGAGGTTGAGGCTGCAGTGAGCTGTCATCACGCCACCGCAGTCCAGCCTGGGCAACAAAGCAAGACCCTGTCTTAAAAAATTAATGAATAAGTAAATAAATAAATAAAATAAAATAAAAAAACTTTAACTACTAATAGGCTACTGCTGACAGGAAGTCTTGCCAATAACATAAACTATCAGTTAACACATATTTTGTACATTATATATACTATATACTGTATGCTTACAATAAAGTTAGAGAAAATAAGAAAATCATAAATAAGATATATTTACTATTCATTAAGTGGAAGTGGATCATCATAAAGTTCTTCACATTGAGTAGGCTGAGTAGGCTGAGGAGGAGGAGGAGGAAGAGAGAGAAGGGGAAGGACTTGCTGTCTCAGGGATGGGAAAGGTAGAAGAAAATCTGTGAATATGTGGACTCATGCAGTTCAAACCCATGGTGTTCAAGGTTCAATTGCGATTCAAAAATTTGGTATAATACTGAACTGCAACTGTTAAGACTATGATGTGAATGTACTAAGTTGAGACACAGAGAAGGCGGATAGAGGGTGATGACATTTTTATATGCTGTATCCAACTTGCTTCTCCTGATGTTACAAATTGTTTAGGCTTCTGAGTTAGCCCAGAAAAGAAAAAGTATCTGTTTATTTTCCCTGGTGCAGTGACAGGCAGGATGAAAGAAATCATCTCTTGCCACCAGATGGTGCCCTGCTTCCCCTGGGGAATGTAATGAAGGGCTGTCAGTAGCTGCTGAATGCAGAATCTGAGTGCCTTCAAGGGGGAACTTCTGAGTTATTTTGTCATGGGTGTTTACTAGGAACTGAGTACAAGGCTGCCATAGTCTATTCCAAAACGTTCCCTCTCTCTCATTTCCTTTCTGACAACTCTTCTTCCCTCTCTTCTACCATTCATCCAGACCCTTAGCCTCCTTAATTTACCAAGAGAAATCAGAAGAGAAGCTAGAAGCCATCATTCTCTGCAAACTAACACAGGAACAGAAAACCAAACACCTCACGTTCTCAATCATAAGTGGGAGTTGAACAATGAGAACATATGGGCACAGGGAGGGGAACATCACACACCAGGGCCTGTTGGGAGACAGGAGGAAGGGGAGGTAGAGCATTAGAACAAATACCTAAAGCATGCAGGGCTTAAAACCTAGATGATGGGTTGATAGGTGCAGCAAAACACAATGGGACATGTATACCTGTGTAACAAACCTGCAAGTTCTGCACATGTATCCCAGAACTTAAAGCAAAATAAAATATAAAAATATATACACACATATACACACACATAAATATATGTATATGTATGTCCAACACATTTACTTGTTCCTATCAAAGAAAGATATGAAATTAAATAGCTGACCAATTTAGATGTTATAAATAAATTTACGTTTTATATATATATATATATATATATATATACACACACACATATTCTGGGTTTCTCTTGGCAAATTATGTATGTGTATATCTCTATTAAATATTTCTCAAACTTAGTGTCATTTGTTCAGAATTAACAAGTTTTCAATTTATAACTTACTTTCTCAAATGTCTTATACTGTATGTCCAATTTACTCTGCATCATTTCTTCCTCTAATAAGGAAACAAGGGTGCCAGTGGGAGTCTAACTGAGCCTCCAGTACCTTGAAAACATAAATGCTCATAATGATCATTTCTCATCATGTTTCTTGACCCTCTGTTCCACAGACACTACATTTACTAGTATCATCAAATGTTGACTCACTCTAGAAATCATAAAATTTTTGTTCTTAGAAATGCTTGGATTTCTTTTTCAGCTTTATTGAGGCATAACTGACAAACATTGTGTATATTTAAGGTGTACAATGTGTTTATGTATACACACAATGTGAAATGATTACCACAAGCCAGTTCATTAGCACATCCATCACCTCACATAGTTACCCTCTTTAATTTTTGTTTTGTTTTGTTTGAGACAGGGTCTCACTCTGTTGCCCATGCTGGAATGCAGTGGTGCCATCTCAGCTTACTGCTGCCTTGACCTCCTGGTCTCAAGGAATCCTTCCACCTCAGCCTCCTAAGTAGTTGGGCTTTTCTTTTCTTTTGTGGTAAGAGTACTCAAGATCTACTCTCTTAGCAAATTTCAAGTTAGCAATACACTATTATTAACTATGCTCATCATGCTATACATTAGAGCTCCAGAACTTATTCATTTTATAACTGAAAATTTGTATCCCCTGACCAACATTTACTCATCTCCCCCACCTCCCAGCCCCTGGAAATCACCATTCTACTCTCTGCTTCTATGAATTTGACTTTTTAAAATTTCACATATAAGGGAGATCATACAGTATTTATATTTAAAGGCTTGAATTTCTTAAAACTGGTGAGAGACTAGAGACAGACTGTTTAAGATGAAATGCCCCTTAGGGGCCATTTATGACCAACCTGCTTATTCAAACAGGAAATCTAAGTTAAATAACTAGTTTTTTAACTCAACAAGCAAATTGTTGAAAGAGAAGGAAAAGAAAGATGGAAAAAGCAAAAAGGGAAGTGGGAAGACAGGGACAGAGAGAGGGAAGGAACTGGGAAGGAAGGAAAGGAAGGAAGGATGGAGGGAGGAAGGGAAGAAACCCTATCTTGACATCCAGGATGTCCCAGGTGCAGAGCAGTATTTGTAAGCCTGCGTTTAGAAGGCTAATTTCTAACTCTGAAAGTTACTTGCACATTCTCCAACCAAGAAGTATGAGTTTAATGCTTCTACCTTTCTAAATTTTTCTATAACTTTCAAAGATCCCATAAGAATATATTTTTAATTTTTAATTTTTGTGGGTATATAATAGGCGTATGTATTTATGGGGTACATGAGATACTTTGATACAGGCATACAATGTGTAATAATCACATCATGGTAAAAACGAGGTATCCATCCCCCTCAAGCATTTATCCTTTGTGTTACAAATAATCCAATTATACTCATTTAGTTATTTTTAAATATACAATTAAATTATTATTGACTATAGTTACCCTCTGTGCTATCAAGTACTAGGTCTTACTATATTTTCTTTAATGAAGAGTTTGCCAGGTGCTTGCTCCTCAGACTTCTGTCTTTCCTTTTTACCAGTATCCTTGGAAATGTCACTTATTCATAAATACAACCAATACTTAAATTTTTCTATCTATCATGCCTTGATGATAGATCATCTTGTCCAAATATGGGCTGATTAAACAGGTATTTAGTTGGTATAGACCAGGTGCTCATAACTGAAATAAATACTGCGCGTTCCTTCCCTCACAGACTTTTCCATCTAGGAAAAGCAAAACCAACATTACATTATGATGTAAAACTTAAGATGGATTTTATGGTGCACATGAGTGGGTCTCAAACCTGAGCATCAGTCACCTGGAAGACTTGCTTAAACACAGAGCCTCATCTCCAGAGGTTCTGTCTCTGTAGGTCTGGACTGGGGCCAGATAATTTGCATTTCCAACAAGTTCCCAGGTGATGCCAATGCTACTTGTCTGCAAACCACACTTTCAGAACCACTGGTCTAAACTAAAGAGATAGTAGAATTTTGAACCCTTTGAGGGGATGTGAAATCAATTCCACTTTCATCTGACATAATTTATGCTTCTTTGCAAGATTAAGTTTGAAGAAAATGTCCCATTACTAAATTAAATTTTAAGACCACAATTAAAAAAAAAAAGACCATTTATCGTCAGCTGTGAAAGCATCTCAGGTATATTTTTACCATTTCTTATTTTCCAAACTTTCCATCATGTACATGTATTACTTTCATGTGAGAAAAATCTTAAATAAAAACATTCATGTCTTCATTGGAATAAGACAAATTTGAACTCGAAGACCAGTTTTGCTATTTACCAATCAGTGATCTTGGGCAAATTTCTTTTACTTTTTCAATTTTTTATTTATAAGTAATACCTCTACATATTTCTACAGTAAAATATTAGAAAAAAATCTGTTACAGAAAAGTCTCACTTCTACCCCATCCCCAGTCAACCTATCATCTCCAAATGCAAATATTTTTATTCGTTTCTTATTCTTCCTGTGATATTTCATTCTTATACAACTAAAATAAAACATCCTGTTTCTTCTTTTTACCCATATGGCAAACTATATGTGTTGCTTTACACCTTGCATATTTATTTTTATTTATGTATTTATCGAGACAGGGACTCAATCCTTCACCCAGGCTGGAGTGCAGTGGCACAATGAGGGCTCACTGTGGCCTCAACTTCCTGGGCTCAGCTGATGCTTTCACCTCAGACCCTAGAACAGCTGGGGCTACAGGTGCAGGCCGCCACATTGAGCTAATTTTCTGTGTTTTTGGTAGAGACAGATTTTCACCATGTTGCCTAGGTTGGCATTTTTAACTTCACAATAAATTACTCTATGTCAGTATACAGCGATCTCCCTAATATTTTTGTATTCCCCTGTGTGGAAGTGTTTCATTACAGGTGATGTAATGTCTCCCCTATTGATGGACATTCAGATGGTTTCCATTCTTTAACACTTATAATACTGTGTTAAGTTACATTCTACATATGTTACTGTGAACATGTGCAGGAGAATTAGTAGATTCACAGAAGGTGAACTGATAGATTGAAAAAGGTAAATAGCATCATAATTTTAGTAGGTATTGCCAGATTCTCCTCCATAAAGTGTATCATTTTGCATCCCCACCAACAATGTCTAAGAGTGCCTAATTTGAGGCCATTAGAGCTGCTGTAATCGAACCTAAATGTGTTCTTTGGGTAAATATATGAGGACATTTTTAATCAGTTCCCCAGAATGGTTTTAATAATTTACATTACCACCAGCAAACAATGGCAATTTTGATATTACCTGTCTTTAGTGATATAATACTGTGATTTTAATTTGTATTTCTCTATGACTACCTAAATTAAACCTTTTTTTACCTTTATTAGCTATATCATGTTTTGTTCAAGTATTTTTCCATTTTTCAATTGGGTACTCTGATTTTTCTAATTTATTTATTATTTTATTATATATTATGCATACAAATCTTTTGCTAGATATATGTACTGGAAATATATTATTCCCCTGTGACCTAGGCAAGTCCAATTCATCTACAGTTTTATTGATTTTTGTCTGCTTGTTCAATCACCTATTGAGAGAAATGTGTTAAATTTGCCGCTAGGTGAATCTGTCTATTTACCCAGTTCTATCAATATTTGCTGTATTTATTTTGAAGCTATATTAATAGAAGCATTCTAATTTAAAATGTTATGTTTTCCTGATTAACGTTATTATGATTATGTAACATATCTCTTTATTATTCATATTTCTCCCAGCCTTAAAGTTCACTTTACCTAGTAGATGAAGCTTCCTTTTGATTTGTCTTGGCATAATGTTCATTTCTGTTTTCCTATTTGGAACTTTCAGACTTCTTGGGTAAGAATCATATAGTTTTTTTTTTTTTTACATCGATTTGTTAAAACCATAATCTTTTACTTGAATTAAAAAGGAGCTTTTTAGTGTAATGATTTTACATTTGAGTTTCTATTTCCATCTTAATATTTTCTTTCTAGTTGACCCACCTATTTTATGCAATTTCTCTTTTCTTGCTTTTAGATTAAGCAAATATTTTGTTTTAGTTTTAATGCATTTGCTATATACTCTTTTATTATTACTCTTTTAGTGGTCACCTTAGAGATTAAAATATACTTCTTTGACTTATTACAGTCTGATATAAGTGATTACTTCATTATTTCTCCCCCAAAATGCTAGAATCTTAGATTACTTCCTTTTCAACTTTTGCTTTTTTGTTGTCATGCATTTTAAATGTGTTTTACATTTCACGATATTACTATTAAGTCATTATTCATTATATCAATCCACATTATTATGTACACCCTATTTTCATCTTCTTGCATTTCTCTTTTGCTTGACATTATTTTTTGTGTGCATGAATTTCTCACTGTAGTATTTGTTTGAGAAAGTATGCTTTTATAATTCTTTTTGTTTGTCTGAAAATGTTCTTAGTTCAACTTCATTTTTGAAGGATGTTTCACAGTATGGAATTCTAAATTGGCAGTTTTCTCTTAGTATTTTATAGATGTTTCTTAGTATTTTATAGATGTTGTTCTATAATCTTCTGGCTTCAGTAGTTTCTACTAACCAATAAACTTTCATTCTCTCTGTTACACCTATCTTTTTCTCTGGCTCCTTTTAAGATTTATTTGTCTTTATTATTGTTTTTAGTGGTGTCTATGTGTGTATGAAGTGCTCCATGGACTTAGGTTTCATGGTTTTTATAATTTTAGAAAATATACAGCCATTATCTTTCCAAATGTGTTTTTTCTCTATTCTCCTTCGCATTTTTCCTGAGACTCCAATTACACATTTACTGGAACTTTGCTGTCTCTTTTAAGTCTCTTATGCTCTTTTCTGTAATTTCCATTGTTGTTGTTTTTCTCTCTGCTTCAGTTTATATATTTTCTACAGACATTTCCATAGTCCATGAATCCTCTCCTGTGATGTGCCTGTTGTGCTGTTCAACTCATCTATTGAGTTCCTTATTTTACATGCAGTATTTTTTAGTTTCCGAATGTCTTCTTATCCCTTTTATAAATTCCAAAGTCTTTACTTTTTCATTATTTTTCTCTAGTTTTGTACCCATTTTATTAAATATTTGTATTGTAATTATTTTTGAAATCCTTCACTTCCATATCTAACTGCCCATGCTTCTATTTCTACTAAATGGTTAGTTCTTATAGGGCTTTGTGTTTGTTTAGGTGTTTTTTTGTTGGTTTGTTTGTTTTTTTAACTTTACTCTTGTTTCTTAGTCATACGGTCTTCTTTCTTGGCATACCTAGTAATTTTTTTCTTGTATGCCAGACAATATGTATAGAAATTTCTAAAGGTTTTGATAATATAATTCTTGTTCACAGGGGTCATTTTTATTTCTCTAGGCTTAATGGGAGCTGGCATCCTTATTCAATCCAGGACTGAGCTGCTGAGTACACCCCCTTTTTTTCCTTTGTTTTCCATGGCTTTCATCTGATTTTTAAACTTTGCGTTCTCAGTTCCAGGAGACATATGAAAATCCTTTTCTGTTTTTCCAATGTTATAGCTTAGCTCTCATACTTGTGCCTCATGCAACTTAAGAATTTATCAAAGTCTTGAGGGGAAAATCAGCTGTGTGTTTGAATCCCATTGTCTTAGTCTGTTTTCTGTTACTATAACAGAATACCTGAGACTAAATAATTTATAAAGAAAATGGGTTTATTTTGGTTCATGGTTCTAGATGCTGGCATATTCAAGACCACGCATCCACATCTGGCCAACTTCAGGTGGGGACCTTGTGTTGTGACATAATATGGCAAAGAAGTGAAGAGGAAGCAGCAACATGCCACAAGGGACAAAGCACAAGAGGCAGCCTCACCTTCTAACAACCTGCTCTCACAGTAACTAGTTCAGTCCCACAAGAGCAAGAACTCATTCATTCCCTCAAGATTTAACCCAGTCTCAAGAGAGTGATTTTAGTTCCTCTTAATAACCTAATCACCTGCTACCTGCCAGCACTGCCACACTGGTGACCAAATTTTCCAACACATAAATTCTGGAAGACAGACTCAAGCAATAGACTCGCCCATACAATTTTCAAATTTGGTCCATCTATTACCAAAAATTCTCAAAAGTTCTGTTATTTTCTTTATCCCCAAGCAGTGGCCTCTGCTAGGCAAAGTCCAGATTCTTCATCCCTTGCCCATGCCCAGAATTAGCAAATATCTCATGACAAAAGAGGCTTTCACAATCAGCTGACTTTTCTATGGTTCTCCCCTCTCAGAAAATCTTGCCCCTTTACACTTTAGTGTTTCAACTGTAACTTGAAGCCCCTAAACAAATGATTTTTATTTGTGGCATATATATCTTTTAGTTTTTCTCAGTGACATAACTGGTCTGCCAAAAACTACTTCATCTTACTCTGAAGAAAAGTATAGTATAATTTTAATTGTTAATTTTCTAGAAAGGTTACAATTTCAGCTTATATTTCTCTTTCATTCTGACATTGTTTAATAAAAACTATTTTTGAATTTATAGGTAGGGGACTTTGAGTTTTATAATTTTGTTACTAATTTCTGGTTTTATTGCACTGTGATCAGAGGGTGATATCTATGCTATTTCTAATTTTTGAAATATAGTCAGGGATTTCTGGTAAATTGTTGTGATTGTTCCATGGACACTTGAACATTATAATTTTATATATATATGTATGTATATGTATATTACTCTTAAACTGAATTGTCCAAGAGTTCTATATCCTTACTGATATTTTGGTACACTAATCTTAGAAGTATAAGTTTCTATTATTGTATTTATGTACAGCTCTCCTTGCATCCATTACTTCTGCTTTATGAAAGTTGTGGTATAAGAAGAATATTTGCTCACAAACCTCATTTTTTTTTTATTATACTTTAAGTTTTAGGGTACATGTGCACAACGTGCAAGTTTGTTACATATGTATACATGTGCCATGTTGGTGTGCTGCACCCATTAACTTGTCATTTACATTAACAAACCTCATATTTTTAATGTGAATTTAATGTTTAGCATTACAAAGTACCATGGTTTCTCTTGCTGAATTTTTTTTTTTTTTGGCTTGACTGACTGGTCTAAGATTAAAATGATAATATCTGCTTCCTTTTGGTAATTACCACTTTTGTTTAGTTTTAGTTTACAGTTAAATATATTCTAAACTTATCCTTAATATTTTTTACTAATATTTTACTAATTATCTTTTGATAAATGAAGCTCATGCACTAATAAGTTTCTCATATAAATACTCACGGGGAATATTTCCTTCATTCTTGCATATTTCAAATTGTTTACTTATAATCCTTATATTTAAAGGACAGCTTGGTGAAATATAAAATCCTTGGTTCATGCTTTTTTGAGTATCTTAGTATTGCTCCACTGTCCTCTAGCATTGAAGGTTGAGCCCATTCTTATTGGTTTTGGTGTTTCGGCCACACTTACATAAAGTTTGGGGTTTTCAGTTTGCCTTTTACTCTTACCTTCCATGGAGATTGAGTTTATAGGTTTTATTTCTCTTCCTCTTCTTTTATTTGTAATAAACAGTAGGAAGTAGTAGAAATTGAGGTGTTGCCATGACCCTACCGGAATCCTGGCTAACTTTCTGATCTCTCATCTTCAAATTCCATATTTGTAAAATGTGGACTCCTACTTCAGAAAGTTACCTAAAAATTAGATAAGCTACCTACATGCACTGCTTGGCACACAAAACTATTTAATGAATGTTAGTTCTGTTTAGGAACCATTAGTTGCTGACAACAGATTTAGGTTTTGAGGCCAAATCTTTTGTCATCTAGACATGATTCCTAAGTCAGGCTCTTCCGGTCACATAAAATAATATTTTTGAAAAAAACCAAAACACAATTTACTTTTTAACATCGAGAATCATATTCAGTGTTCTGGAGGCCTATGCTTAGATGCCTACCCAAATTACATAACAAAACCATGGGGACCCACTAGGTGCCTTTGAATTAGCTTAGTTAGGTTACATCTGGGAAGAAAATCATTAAAAGCTGTTCTATTGATATGCAGATTTTAATAATTAGCAAAAGTCTATTACTTTAAATAGTGAAAAATTTTTGGTGGAGTTGTATGTTTTATGATTGAGACAGTGGTAATATTATTGAAATAAATTTGAAGAATATGAACATTAGTTTTCTTCAGGAAATGAATGCTCATATTTCTCAAGTTGTTGAAAAACAGATAAATCAATCTATTAGTTTTCTAAATTAAAAAGATATTGAAATCTATGATTCGGAGATTACTTGCATTGGCTTTGACAGCTTGGATGCTGTTGAGTACAAGGCACTCTCCCTATAGTAAAAGGCAGGTTGAATCACACAGCTCCACATTAACTATGATCAATTGACAGTACATTGCTGGCATCTTTTTTAAAAATTAATAACTTGCTCAAGGAAATGACTACATGAACAATTTTCACAATTTCAACGTTTTGTTTTGAAATAAATTTATTTTTCCCACATGGTAACATCAATTGCTTTCTTCCTTCGATTCCTCTCTCGTCTTTTCTCCTGAGTCCCCTATTGAGGTTGGTGTTTTATTGAGAAGAATACACACACACACACACACACACACACACACAATATGAGTGCATATAACATTTTCTAAAATAGTATTAGTTCTTTCATTTGAGTTACACAGGATGGCTATAAACCCACGTTGAAATAAGGTGGCCATTCAACAAATATTTTTGGGACCCCTCTTTTGAAATTCCCTCAGGATAATTTTAGAAATCCAACATAAAATGCATCTAATTATGTTTTCCTTATGAACCCAATTTGATTCCAAATTGCTTTTGATTGTTTCTAAACATTAAATCTATTCCTGAAGGCTGAAAGTTTGAGACTTCTGTTTTTGTTTGTTTGCTTATTTTTTTTGTTCTTATTAACATCAGTTTGGATACTTGACAATGTCAGTAATTTGTAGAAGCCCAAAACATCCATATATACACAAACATAGACACATGCACATGTGCATTTATGATATTTCACACAAAATGAGTTCAGAGAATATGTGTTCCCCATCTCCCTGCCTCTCCTGGATAATGCCATGTAGTAGGGGAACAGCTGAAGACTGAGACTCACTCAGCCAGGGAAATCAGAGGAGTCTGGCTGACATCAAGTTCATAGGCCGTGACCATGTTACAGACACGTGACAGCTGGGATTGAAGGCCAGTGTCCAATTCAATAAGAACCTAGAGGAGTGGGTCTGAACCACAGGAGTTAGAGGGTCGTATCAAAATCTCAAGAGAGATTTTCAAACCATACACTAGTTCATTCGATAAGGATTGCAAACCATGATGTTGTAGATTGACGTGGAATTTTTTTTTAAGATAACTGAAAATACTTCTAGCAATAAAAATGCTATTAAATAACACATTTAAAGGATTGGTCAAATAGCAAATTAGTTACAGTCGACAGAGAAAAACTGACCTAGGCCAGGGCTTCCCAAACTTTACTATGCAAACAAATAACCGAGGGATCTTGTTAAAAATGTAGATTGTCATTCACTAGGTCTGAAGTTAGTACTGAAAATCTACATGTCTAGCAAGCCTCCAGGAGTTGCCAATACTACCAGTCTGAACTGCACTTTCAGCTGCAAAAGTTAATATTAGGGAGGTTGATTTTAGGCATCACACCCCGAAAAGAAGAAAGGAAATGAAAAATATAAGAAAATTAGGAGGGTAGATACAGTAATAGTGTAAAAGTTGCTACATATATTAACAAAAGAAAAACAAAAACAGAACAATTTGGGATGAGGCAATATTCAAGAGATAATGGTTGAGTATTTGTCAACATTAAAGGAACAAGTTATTCGGTTCTGACTGTGATGACAAGATTCTGGCCTTTGAGTCAATAGGAATGAGATTTTGAAAAGGAAAGAAGAGCACATTTTGCAAAAAGGGGAGATGTGAATTGTTGTGGCCAGAGGATAGGCTGAGATAACTAGTGTTCAAAGATATACACCTTCAATTCTTTTTTCTCCTTTGACAAACAGGCAACTTTGTCCATCAAGATTTGGAATATCTTTTCCTTCCCCTGACCCAATGCTGGATTTCTTACTTGCTTTGACTAATAAAATGTAACATTCTAAAACTTCCCATCTGAAGCCTTTAGAAGACTAGCAGCTTCTGCTTCCTCTCTCTCTTTCTCGGAAGCAAGCCACCAAGTAAGTAATAACCGTATCTACCTTGCAGGAGAGAGTGCCATATGAAATGAAACCTTAAGCTACCTTATATGCTTCAGTGCCAGCTGAGCATCCTGCTGAATGCAGGCTCATGGTCAAGCTTTGGCAAGATAAGCAGAAGAATCACCCAGCTGAGCCCCAGCCAGCCCTCAGAATCATGAGAAATAATAATTTCTTGTTGTTTTAAACCACTGTTGTTTTTTGAGGGGGAGCATGGAAAATTATATTACAATAGATAACTGACACACTACGGAACAAGCCATGATTGTCTTTTAAACTCATGTAAAATTGCGGTGTGGCAGGAAAGCAGATAAAATCAGTGGTGCTATTTAAATTGCATAAACTCCAGTGAACTTTTGAAAACTGTTGACTGTTAATTCCACAGAATGCTAGCATAGAGGTTGCAAACTGGCTGCTGTGTTGCAGAAGATCAGATAGTCAGTGATGGTCTGCCGCATGAATTATAAAGAGAGTTTTAAATATGTTGGCAGCCTGTTTCACAGCGTGCTCACGTAGAAGTTACAAACTGGCTGCCAAATGACAACATTCTGATCTCAGGTGTATTTTCTTTCATCCATACAGTGTCCCCTCCCCAAATAGAATTAATTACAACAATATAATATTGGAAAGCCTCCATATAAAAATCAAATTCCCATCTTCTTTTGGAAAAAATGATCAAAGATGGGTTAGCATTCCTATATGGTAATATTTAGCTGGAGCTGAAGGGGAGCTGTATCCTTGTGGCTAAGCATGTATTCTGTTTGCCACAGCCCCCAGTCCTTGTCTCTTCTCTGAAATATCTACCTCACTCCATGGATATTTGAATTAGTGACCTTTAACACAGACTATGAATCAGAAACAGAAGGTCACCAGGGGAGAGGCAGCTGAGAAACAAAGCTAGCAGAATCCCCGGGTCACCACTCAGATGTTTTCTTGACCTGGAAGTGAAGCGGGCATTCTCCTGAGGCAGTGACTCTCACTTTATTTAGGGTTGTATTTTAAGCATTTGCCAGGGGTAAATATATCTGGTGGCTTCTAGGCACACAGAAGCATGGCAGAAGGATGCTGCTGGCTTTCAATTAATTACTATTTACATGTAATTTCACAAGGTCAGGCATTTTGTCCTAGTTGGCTGCTATATCTAGGAACTCGATATATATTTGCTTATACAATGACCATCCACCACTCAGCCCTTTGCCCACATGAGCAGACTTTGATTTTAAATTCACTTTCGGGTTCTGCTGGAGACTTTTGTGGGTTGTCTATTTGAAACTGCAGGTTTCCCAATTCTGTTCGGTGTCATTGTTAGTATCATTGTTTCTGCTAGAAATTTCCAGAAATTTCTTAATGTTCTGCCTATGAATAATATGCTTTCTAATTTCTCATCACTACAGACTTGATTTGATTTTTGCATTCGTTTTCTCATTCCCATGGTGTTTGGGGAAGAAGTGACAAATACATAAGATCAGTCAGTCACTCTGAACGACAAGTCAAGCTGTGGAGTTTTGAGGAAAAATACTGTAAATTTTATGCCTAGAAAAGTTCTCATATTTGAAGACTACATACAATTATTCTAATATGTACAAGACCTTAGAGAATACACTATCCAGAAATATTCTTACAGATATTTGAAATTTTACTGAAACAAATGAAGAGATCAGAAATCAGGCTGGCTTTCTCCACAGGCAGTGGTTCTCACCCTCAATTCAGAATCCAGAATTTCAGAATGAAAAAGACAAGATATTAGAGTTTACAAGAATTAAAATAAAATTAAAGACAGATGCTTATATAACCATTGTAAATATAATTACAAAACAAGATAAAAGTCAAAAATTATTCTTGAAAGGCAAAAAGTGTAATACAAAATTCAAACGATAATTTAAAAAATTTGAGCCTAAAATATCTTTTCTTCATAAATATTAGAATGTAGAGGAAATTAGAATGTAGAGGAAATCAGAATGCAGAGGGACAAAAGAAATATGCTGTTTTTTTCTCTTTTTACAGATGTAAGTGACAATAGTATTTTATTTTTTATTTTTTGAGACAAGGTCTCACTTTGTAGCCTAGGCTGGAGTGCAGGTGAAAATGTCTTTCACTGCAGTCTCCACCCTCTGGGCTCAAGTGATCCTCCCACTTCAGCCTGGGTACTACAGGTACACTCTGCCATGCCTGGAAAATTTTCTTCTGTTTTCTTTTTGTTTTTTATTCTTTTTTTTTTTTTTTTTCCTGTGGAGATGGGTCTCACCATGTTGCCCAAGCTGGTCTCGAACTCCTGGTTTTGAAAAGATCCTTCCCCCTCAGCCTCTGGGACTACAGGTGTGAACCACCATACCTGGCCATATTTTATTTTTAATGTTAAAACTGAGAGATAAACATTAAATATTGCTAAAAATATTTAATGAAAACTAAAAACAGATGTACAACTTCCAAGTCAGCAGAGAAAAAACACTCTCCAAAACAATAAAAGGAACAAAGAGGATGTGACAGATATATTAAAAGACAATTTATAAAGCAATGAAAGTTGGGTGCTATTAAAATCATCCTAAATGAAAGCAGAATACAACTGACATATACATATCATATATGTACACATACTATATATACTATGTATGCACAACTATTTATATATGTATGTGTGCATACATAATTTGATTCCAATTTTGATTTTTAAAATACCTGAAAATAACTGGAAGTAAACACACCAAAACACTATCAACAGAGTATTATGTGTAATTTTAATTTGACTTTGCTTTTCCTATATTATATTTTATATAATTAACTTGAATTGCTTTCAAAATAAGGAAAAAATTCTTTTCTTTAGAGCATATAGAAGCCAAGCAATTTGCTGAAGACTAATTTTGAAAACAAAAAATGTCGAGCTTTGGAAAAGCTATGGTAAACAAAGCAACTGAGTAGTAGTAAAAGAAAGTAAAGAAAAAATAATCTTAAGACTCAGATCACAAAGAATGTGGAATCTTCAGCAAAGAACTAAATGCTTGTGTCCCCTTCCCCCACATTTATGTGTTGCAATTCTAACCACCAATGTGATAGAATTAGGACATGGGGCCTTTGGAAGGTAATTAAGCCATAGGGTAGAGCCTTCATGAATGGGATTGGTGCCCTTATAAAGGGACCCTAGAGAGCTCTATCCCTGTCTTTCTGCCATGTGAGGATATAGCAGAAGTCAGCAATCTGCAGCCTGAAAGAGGGCCCTCACCATGCTGGCACCCTGATCTTGGACTTCAACATCCCGAAGTGGGAGAAATAAGTGTTTATTTTTCAAGCCACTCAGTCTGGGCAGTTTGTTAGAGCAACCTTAACAGACCAAGACACAAACAAACAAAAATAGTAGAAACAAGGACTACTGAGGATGCAGGGTGTTATGTCTGAGGCAGATTTTGGGATTCATCTTACCTAGAGAAATCCAAGCCCATGAAGACAATGCAGCATTCCATGATCATGGCATGATAATGGTGAATGGGCAGTCAAGTGGATGCAGAGATTGTTTTTCAACATTACTGAATCATGACAGAGTCTGCCATCCTAAATCTTGGCTAAGATTCCTTTACATCACGAAAAAAATATGCAGAAAAATCCAACCTTATCCTAGGTTTGTCACTTGATGTGATCTGTAATTGGAATAGAAAGCCTTCCTTATAATTATTCTTGGTATTGATCCACTGGACATGAGACTGAGCACGATCTTGCTTTTCCAATAAGGTGATACCCTCATTGTCGATCCAGGCCTCTTTCTACTGACCCACACACCTGCTGAGCTTCTGCCTGTGTTGACCTTTTGTGTGACCTAAATTCAACTGGTGTCCAGTGATTCCACTTTTTAGCTATCACAATCTAGCCAACCCAAAAAGTAAAACACCTTATAGAATGAAGTTGAATCATGGGAACACAAATAAAATATATATTTTTTAAATGTTTAGAAAACTGACTTTCAGTGTCTGGGGAATTCCTGTTTGCTGCTAATAGAACCATCAGTATTTATTGGTTCCTTAACAGTTTTAAAGGAATATTTGCCAAGACTTTCATGAACCCTCAAATCTGTGAATACCTTTGTAGCAGATAATATCTGCAAAACATTGTGATAAACTAGAACATATGATTTTTTGTGCTTTTAGAGCCTTAAAATTTCTATTAGTATGTGACTAAAATAATACATAAACTGAGTAACTCATCCCATACATCAGTTTTGCAGTAAGTTTAATTCAAATTTGCATGCCCCCACCTTCAAATTATAGGTTAGTATGTGTCATGAAACCTTAGGGTCACCTGGGAACAGTTAAAGACTCAACATGAAATCTATAATCACCAAAGTTTTACTTTATGTAATACACATTTTATTATAAAAATCATAGATTCAACTATTTAATAACAGCAAGCAATGTTTATTATTACTTCATACAGGAGACTGTGTCAAGTATTTTACATGTACTAATTGTATATTCCTCTCAACACCTGGTGTTGAAAATATCATCCCTTAGTTTACAGATCAGGAAAATAAAATACAGAAAGACTTCCCCAGAGCCAGAGAGTCACCTGCTTGGAAACGGCGGGCAAGGATTGAAAGCCAACTTCTTGGAATCTGACGGCTGTGCCTTCAACCACAGGCTGCTGTATTTATTTTCTAGGGTTGCTGTAACAAAGTGTCAAGACTTGGGTGGCTTAAAACAAAAGAAACTTATTGCCTAACAATTCTGGAGGCCAGAAATCTGAAATCAAAGTGTTGGCAGCGCCATGTCTTTTCTCACCTCTTTTAGCTTCTGGTGTTTGCAGGTAATACTTGGAGTCCCTTGAGATGTAAAAGCATCATTCCATTAGTGTGGCCCTCTTCTCCCTGTATCTTCACATCACCTTCCCTCTGTGCTGTCTCTGCCTCCAAATTTTCCCTTTTTTTAAGGGCACCAGTTATATTGGATTGTGGTTCAACATAATGATCTCATTTTAACTTGATTACCTCTGTAAAGATCATATGTTCTAAATAAGGTTATATTTGAAGCTACTGGGATTTGGGCTTCAACATATTGCTGAAGGAGGGTGAAATACAGTTCAATCTGTAAAAACTGCCCTTTAATAAATATGCTGTTTCCTCTTTAAAATATCCAAAACTATGTTGACATGAGAAACATTGTCAGAAACATTTGGAAAATATAATATCCAAAAATACTTCTTTTTAAATCAGAGTTAAGGTGTATATGTAAATCTACTTAAGGATGAGAGCTCCTTAGCTAACAAAAGGAGGAAGGAGGAAGGAGAAAAGCAATGTTGCCACTACTCCTGATTCTTAGCTTGCTCTTTCACATTCACTTCGGATTCTAGGAGCTGAGATCTACAAAACTACCATGACTAGATTGTCAGAAAGCTCTCTTCTCCTAAATTAAGTCTTCAGTTGGGATGGTTTCTCATTAACAACCACACGAATTGAATTATCTCATTGCCCAAAATAGTTTGTGCCAGAATTTAATAGGGGAAACCCATCAATGTGTTTCTCATTAAAGTAAACGGATCCACATGATTAATTCCAAATTTGCTGAATATTCCCTACTAATGGGTGAATGAGGCATCATGAGATACTCCTTACTACCTGGCAGGTTTTATTTATACCAAACAGATGTTACTGCAGTGCCTTGACACTGGAAAATAAAACACTTGTTCTCATAAAGATGCTGGGGGCAAATAAACCTAATTTATTTGCTGAACATTTTGGGTAAAACTTTATAATATACTATTCTAAAGGTTTTTTGGGTTATACGTAGTATACCTATACCAAGAATTATAACAAAATTGCAAGAGAAATGATTGTTGCATTTGGAAGCTGTGTGTGTGTGTGTGTGTGTGTGTGTGTGTGTTTACTTTAAGTTCTGGGATACATGTGCAGAACATGCAGGTTTGTTACATAGGTATACATGTGTCATGGTGGTTTGCTGCACCTATCAACTCTTCATGTAGGTTTTAAGCCCTGCATGCATTAGGTATTTGTCCTAATGCTCTCCCTCCCTTTGCCCGCCAGCCCCTGACAGGCCCCAGTGTATGATGTTCCCCTCCCTGTGTTCTCATTGTTCAACTCCTACTTATGAGTGAGAACATGCAGCACTTGGTTTTCTATTCCTGTGTTAGTTTGTTGAGAATGATGGTTTCCAGCTTCTTCCATGTCCCTGCAAAGGACATGAACTCATTCTTTTTTGTGGCTGCATTACAGTATTAATCAAAACATACATGGACTTCAGAACACTGTCTCATCCTGATATTTCTTAAAAAACAAGAAGTCACCCACAATCTTAAAAGGACCAAGTAGACTGGAAGTTCATTCTCTATTCCTAGAACATTTGCACAATGAAATGATTTGCATTTCAAAGGGGAACTGCAAGATTTTACAGAAATGCACACACTGATCAAATGTTAAGTTAAAATGACTCCTAATACAGTCAAACATTGAGGTGGGGGAAAAGGTGCTTCTTAGTGTACAAAACACTGGAAAAGGGGGCCCAGTCATTTCCACAGACGGATTCACAAAGCTTTTGGCACACTAAAGCTCTGAAAAACTCTACAGTGAAGAAATCAGTTCTCGATCTTTCTCTCTACCCCAATCCTTTTAATTCTAGTGTTTTTGAAAATCATTTGTCTAAAGAACTAAATATTCTTTCTCACTGATATCTCATATCCTATAAAAAGGCAGGACTTTTTCATTTTTAAATAGCTTCTAAAATGCATTTCAGTACAAGAATAAGTTAAACGTGCCCTTCGCCCCACTTCTGTTTGTCTGAATTGGGGCATTAGGTGACTTCCTATTTGTTATACACTGCATTAGGATAGGAAAAAAATCTTCCACTATAAGTTATACATTGACTAAATTCAGTAATGCCAGCACAAACTTTCCTAGATATTTCCATTTTAGTCTTTTATCTCCCAATAGCTTATCTATTGTTTTAGCAACTTGGAGCATTATCAGCAGGAAAATAAGATTTAATGTGCTTTCCTGAAAGGAAGAAATCCAGCGAGACAAGAAAGACAGGAAGAGTACAATGTAGACTTCTCCTCCTCCTCTGTCCATGCTTGCTTTGGAAAATTCGGGTCTTGGTGTGCTCTTAACTCTGCTGCAATCACACTCCTCTCCAGCATCCTCCCTAACACACACCCTCACTATTTCACCTGGCTAATTTCCATCTGTACTTCACATCTCAGGGGAAACATTATTTCCTCGAGGTACCATCCTCAAACCCAGAAGCCTTAGATCTCCTTCTCTCAAATTTGTTCTCATAGCACAAATATATTTCCCCCATTTTGACACTAATCACATTTAGTTATTCTTTTAAGTCTCTTTCTCTCCCTTGTCACCTGATTTTAAGAGTGGGAACAATATGTAAGTCACTGCTCATCCCAAATATTTATCACAGTTGACTCTTGAACAACATGGTTTTGAACTGGACAGATCCACTTATACATAGATTTTCTTTCAGCTCTCCTTCCCTTGATCCAGCAAGACCAACCCCTTCTTCTCCTCAGCTCAATGAGAAGATAACAAGGATGAAGGCCTTTTGATAATCCTATTCTACTTAACGAAAAATGAATACATTTTCTCTTCCTTAGGATTTTCTTAATAACATTTTCTTTTCTCTAGCTTACCTCATTATAAGACTACAGTATACATAGTGTGTATAACATACAGAATATGTGTTAATCTTCAGTTGACGTTATCAGTAAGGCTTTTGGTCAACAGTGGGCTATTAGTAGTTAAGTTTTTGGGGAGTCAAAAGTTACATATGGATTTCCAATTGCATGGGTGTCAGTGCCCTTAATCTTTGCATCATCTAAGGGTCAACAGCACTTGGCAAACAAAACATGCCCAGAAAATATCTCTCAAATATGGTTGTTTCCGAAATTCCACTATAGGTATAGCTGGCTCTAGAATCAAATCTGAGAAATGGGTCAGAGTTATCAATGAGGATGGCTTGAGATGGCCCCTTCCTCTCCTTACATCACTCTCCCCTCACCCTAATTTTTCTCTTTTGCTCCCTCTACTTCCTTGTCTAGAGCAGGTATTGCTTGCATCTCTCCTTCAGGGCTGGATCCATCTTTCCTTCCTCTGCCAGTCATTTCCAGAGTTGTAGCCTCTGCTAACAGGTGATTGCTTTTAACCCTCTTGGCAACTGGAACTCCACAGGAAAGGTAGCATACAGGATAATTGCTCAAAAATCCCACAGGTGAGAAAAGGATTCAGGAAATGAGAACTATACAGGAGAATTGGAGAAATGCTGAGCAAGAGGGCTCTACGTAGAGAAAATTAAGGTGAGGTCCTTTACTTTTTAACATATGTGTTCGGGGATGGATCCCAAAGATTATTATAAATGGTACATCAAGTCAGAGAGAACACTCAACATTACCAAAAATAAATATATTAGAGAAATAACGTTGTAAAATAATTTAAAAAATCAAAATTAGGTTTGTCCATGTCAAAGTAATATTATACTATTTGCAAGAGTCCTATGCTAATTGCAATAATATGTATTCTTAATTACCATGCAGGTAATTTTGAGTACTAGTTTTAACATGGAGGGACATAAATTATGTTGACATGAACAATTTAGCAGTTCTGACTACACAGCGTTGTTAGTTATTTTTAAGGCAAACACAGAAGGTACTTATAAAAGGGAAGAGAAGGAGAGAGTGTATAACTTAATTTACACAGATTAAGAGTTCAGATGTGGAAAATTTAGACAGCAAATTGAAAAAGAAGGAAAAAGAATAATTCAGTGTATGACAGGTGAAAATGTGAGTATTACATAGATAACAAATTCAATTAATAGTTAAGAGGGTGGGCAAAGTATTGATAGAAACATTCTACAGAAATTTTAAAATGTAGATGCGCAGATACAACGATGGGAAACATAACTATCAAACCAAGTCTATAGTAAACTATTTTTATTTCCTGTTTAACAGACAAAAAAGGATAATTGATGGGGTTGAATTGCTAAGCAGCACACATTACAGCTTTCCCAGGATACCAAAAGATATTATAAAAGATAAAGTTTCCTGAACTTTCTACTTACAATTTCAAAGAAAGCTGCAGCTTCATAAATAGTAACTTCTTCCCCTCTAACACTCACCATGTGCTCTACTGAAGATTACTCCAAATCATCATAGCAAATCCATCTGTTTGGAGAAATATTCCTTGATATCACAGAAACATTTCCCTTTCTAAATTTTGAGGATCTTAAAATTAGAATCTGCCACCAGATTGACTTTAAAATTCTTACAGTTCTAGGTGATCCCTAGAGAAGCATATAACACCTACACAATGGCAAAATCTAATGGTATTAGTAAGTTTAAATTTTGACATAGATATTGCTAGCAAATGTTTCTAAGTAGCGAACTTTGTTAATTTCTAGTAAAGCTTTTGTGACAAGAATAGGTTCTTTTAAAAATATTTCTTGAATAAATTTGAACAGGAAGCAAAATGGAAGAGAACAAAACCTCAGTTTATTTAGATATGAGTCCTTATTTTAGCAAGTATTTAATCAGAAAGGGAATATGTCATTTAAAACTATGAATTACCCTGCTTAATCTTTGACTATGCTAAAGTGAAGTTGTTTTTTAACTTTCAAATCCCTAGAAATAGGAAACAAAAAAGATTTGTATAAGAAGATCCTGATTATGTTTTTGTATTATGGCTATTTTAAGTATTATTTTTAAGTTTTACAAATAGCTGAAATAATCAGTTTTTCTCTTCTTTCCCATTTTATGTTTTTCTTTTATTTCTTTTGAAGATGTGAAACTAATTCATTAGATGAGACTCTGGGTTTTGTTAGTTACAATTTTCTTCTCTGGAAAACTCATAAAGCTGAAATTAATTCTAGCCAGTCATTCTTCAAAATAAAAAGTGAGTCTCCCAAAACATGTCCTAGAGCAGAGAATGTTCAGTCATGGCCGCTACACATTAGAGTAACCTGCGAAGCTTTAAAAAGCTATGGATGCCAGATGCCCTTCCTCAGATTCTCATCTCAGGAGTATGGGTATATTTTAAAAGTATACTTTAAAAGTAGTTAGGATTGATAATCACCACCCTGGACCAGTTGTTTTCAAACTCAGGAAGGAAGGATGAGAAGGTAGACACTGAGAGTTTTTAAAGAATCATTTTCCAGATGGACAATATCCAAATGTACTCTTTTCTAAAACTGATATGCCTGAGATTATGGTTGGGATGATGGCATCGTGGTGGATTTTCTTTCCTATTTCTTACACAATCACACTTCAAAAGGTTCCTCTCACACATGCCCAGAATCTTTCAACTCAGATGCGTTGTCCTGAGGCATATAACCTCTGGAGGAGCAAACAAATAGAACATTTGAAATACTGGTAACAGGAGAAGCCTTTTTAAATCCAAGAATGATTAATCATCCCAATCCAACTCATTAAGAGATATGTTTACTTATTAAGTTTAGATAATTATTTATCAAAATTTGAAAGATGTGTATACTTATTGGATCAATTGTGCATTTATTGGTTACTACTTGTAATTATAGAAATACCTCATTTGAGAAAGAAAAACTAACACTTAGAGGCTTATGTAGCAGTAATATTAATAGACACCTATATTTCTATTCATATTCACATTTGAGTTGCAGAGAAATTAGTTATGGTGATAAGTAGAAGATCTCCTAGCACAAATATACTTTACGTAATGACAAAATTATGTCGGGGTAATGGAACAAAAATACAATTTGGAGAGAAATTTAAAAATGCATATTTCATATTGTTGAAGAATGGTTTGTTGAGATTTGAGTTTTAACTTACCTATAATAAAATTTACTTATTTTAAGTATACAGCTTGAGAACTTTAGTAATTGTGTACAGCAATGTATCTTCCACTAAAATTAATATAGAGAACAGTTCCATCCTCCCACCCTCTGCAGTCAATCTCCTCGCCTGATCCCTAGAAACAGGTTGGTCTGCTTTAGCTCACTACAATTTTGCAGTTTCTTGGATCTCACATAGATGGATTCATGCAGTAGGTAAGAGCATAATGTTTTCCTTTTTAACTTAGCATGATGCTTTTGGATTCAGCCATATTATAGTGTTCCTTTGAGTAATATGCCACTGTGCATTTGTATATTCCCCAATTGATGAATTTGACTTGTTTCCTGTTCTAGATATAATGAATAATACTACAATGAGGATTTGTGTTCAAATCATTGTGTGAATGTATGCCTTAATGTCCCTTACGTAGGAACCTACAAGTAGTATTGCTAGGTCATACACTAAATATACGTTTAGCTTTATAAGATAGTGCCATATTGTTTTCCAAAGTGGTTTTATCATTTTGAATTCCCACCAGAAACTGATGAGAGTTCCAGTTGCTTCATATTCTCACCAGTATTTGGCACTGACAGTCTTTTTGACTTTAGCCATTCTAATAGACATGTAGTGGTATCTCATTTTGGTCTTAATTTGCATTTCCTTGATGACTAATGATGCTAAGTATCTTCTCTTGGGCTTATTGAAAATTCATGTATTGAGTTTTATGAAGAGCCTGTTCAAATTCTTTTGCCCACTGGCATTTTACCTTGGTTTGTATTTGCATTATTAGAATTCCCCATATACTCTGAATACAAGCCCGTTATCAGGTATGTTTGGCAAATATTTTTTCCAAGGTGTGGCTTGCCTTTTTTCCTAGTCATGAATTTTGAAGAGCAAAGTTTTAATTTTGACAAAATCTGTTTTACTAATTATTCTTTTATGGTTCATGATTTTTACATCTTATTTAAGGAATCTCTCTCCCTGACTCAATGTCACAAAGATGGTCTCCTATGATTTCTTCAAGATTTATCATTTTAGTTCTTATGTAAGACCTATGGTCAATTTACAGAGTCCTTAAATGGTTGTTTTCAACAACTTTTTTTTGAGTTTTGTCATTGTTTTGGGAGAAAAGGACTTTTTACATCCTTATTCCACTAATCTCAAAATCCAGCCCCCAAATAGTCTAATTTTAAAATATTATCTTCTATTTGCCTGCATTGTATTTTTGCAATTACTTAAGTCTGTAGTAAAAATTTTTAGGTGTCAGTAAGTACATATAGAGTTTTAAAATATTGTTTTAGGAGGTACATGGGCAAAATTGAAGATCTCCTGTAGATCATCATTTATCTCTGGTTCCTATGAAAGGCATAGACACTACATGGCAGTGTAGAGCCTTTGGTTGGTTGGGTTTCTGTTGTTTCTTTCTCTGGGTCATTCTGATCTGCTGAAACTCTCCTAAAAGGAAGTTTATGATAAACACAAGTGCAAGAAAATTGCACTTGTAAATTTTCTTGTACAAGTAAACATGCTACAAGTAAATTGGCTGAACTGAAAAGCTGTGATACAAAAACTTCCTTGTGATATAACATGAGAACTGCGTGTCTAGGCTCATACGATTATAAAACCCTTCCATGAAACAATATGTGAAACCCTATGTAAGTAGACTAGAATGACAAAATCATAGGGCTTAGGGTCATCCAGACACAGCCTCGGTTTGTGGCTATATTCTTTTTATAAACAACTGAAAGGTCATCTGGATTTATTATTCAAAGAATACTGCCCATTCAAAAATTCTTCCTTATATTGGACTAAAAAACATGTCTGCCTCTAAGTTTCCATCCATGACCTCAAGTCTTAATTTCTTTCTTTTCTTTTGAGATGGAGTCTCACTTGTTGCCCAGGCTGCAGTGCAGTGGCGTGATCTTGGCTCAATGCAACCTCTGCATCCCAGTTCAAGTGATTCTCCTGCTTCAGCCTCCCAAGTAGCTGAGATTACAGGCACATGCCACCATGCCCAGCTAACTTTTGTATTTTTAGTAGAGACAGGGTTTCGCCATGTTGGCCAGGCTGGTCTCGAACTCCTGACCTCAAGTGATCTGCCTGCCTCGGCCTGCCAAATTGTTTGGATTACAGGCATGAGCCACCATGCCCAGCAAGTCTTAATTTCTATGTGCACAAAAACAAGTTCGGTCTCTTCTTTATCTAGCATCCTTCTAATACTTTACTATGGCTGTCATATCTCCTTTTCTCAGGCTCAGACATGCCCTGGTCTTTCAATTGTTTATTGTGCGACATGGTTTCAAGAAACATTATCACCAATTGACCTCTTCCAGAAAAGTCTAATTTGGATCTAATTCAATCTTCATATTGAGTCCCCACACTGGCTCTATCAAGTACCAATATATTCCCTTTTGATCCTGGCCCCCTGATTCCTTGATTTGTCCCATATGTCACATCAGAGTTATCTCATGAAGCAGATTAACAAGCTTCATGTGGATCTCTACCTCATTAGCTATGATAATGGCTGTTTAATATACACCTAGGAAAGCTATAAAATTTAACAGAGATCAAAGCAAATTCCCTCTCCTGGGTTCACAACTTTTAACCATAAACATACAAAATGAGGAGAACTAGCTTAACAAAACACATGATAGGACAAGGTCTATAGTTCATTTACATGCCATATGATGAGTTCAGAAACTAGCATTTATCTAGCACCAACAATACCCAAAACACTGTATTTCATGCTTTGCTTTCTATAATTCTTATAGAAAGGTATTACTTTTTCCATATTACATATAAAAACTTGTGGAATCATTCTGGTTTCAGCTCTAACATGTAATGAGCATGGATATCATCACATCCATCATTACGATAATAAAATAGCTGAACACATTGAAAATCAATGACTTCTCTTAGACCCATCAGAGAATTGAGGTCTTGGGGAAAACCACCATCCTAAAACTGAAGAGATGGGTGAATACAGAAATTCAGAGATGCATATCTAAGATCAGCTTATGTGGAGCCATCAACTGACAGAAACATTTAAGGGATAACTTTGACAAATTGCTGAGGGCAGAGTGTGTGTTGTCTGGAAAGTGAGAAACTCCTGGGGACAGGGGTGGTTGCAGTCTTAGTATGTTTTATTTTCGGGAACCTCACCAGGTTTTCATGTATTGGACGCTATATTTTCAAGATGATTTATATAAGAAAATGAATCAATGAGAACTAGACAAGCTCTATGAATTTATAACACCCAACAATGCAACTGTTAGTTGTGCCAAAGACTTATGGCCTTGTTTCAAGAACGCATCAGTGTCACCATAATTCTAGGATATCCAAGAACTCTAAGTAGCTATATGGGAGCCATGAGCTCAGGTTCCTACTCTTTCAGGCCTGCTACCCTCTTTCTGAACCTTGTAAAACAATGTCAATGCTTTGGAAAGTCAAGAAAAATAAGGCATTTCTAAGGGCTTTGAATTCATTTTGACAAACCACCCAAAACTTGTGGTTCTATCATGTGAATATTTAAAATCTATAACCTTAGGACTATGACCCCTTTTATTCTAGAGTTCTCAGAATATAACAAAACTCCCTCTAGACCTAACCTGGGAGATATTCGAGATAAGACAGCTAGTGAAGAATCCCATGTTGTTGGAGAATGATGCAGGCTGGGTGGGCACCTCTGGAGGCTTGAGGAAAGAAAATAAGTTATTTGAAAAATTTTAAGAAAATTTAATAAACATTCAACTAGTTGATTCAGATTGGGATTGATTTTTCTTTCTTTTTTTTTCCTTTGAATTTTGGTTCTTTTTTGTATGGTTAACTTGTGTAATTTCTATTAAAGACTGTTTGGGAGCAGTAGTCTCATTATCTCCTTATTTTCCAGCTTAAAGGTTGATCATATTCTAGTGTTAAGCCTTCATTTTGCTGTATTTTCTATATTCCCCTATCTTTTAAATGCTCTCCTTTAAATCTCTAGTTTCTTTGTCTTAGAGTAGTGAATTTTCCCCTAGTAGATAGGTAGGATATATGTCATTCTGTCTACCTCGTCTACTAATAAAGGAGATACGATAAGAACTGTAAGGCCAAGCTGCGTAGCTAACAGTAACTAGATAATGAAAGTTCTCAAAGAGAGAACAAGAAGAGTATATGCTAATCAAACATCTCACTGACTGAAGAAACAAAGCCTCCAGTGATCAGCTGATTCTTTCCATCTTTCCAGGTATTGTGTCTTTTAATCTCTATCAAGTGAAATAGGTTGTTATTTGGGAGAGAACCAAAATTAGAAAGGGATTGTCTAGTGAGGGTATGTTCCTTTTTCTTTTTCTATTTTTCATGTAAGCATTATTTTTAATGTCTTCACATGGCTACTATATGAATAGTAACAATACTGGATTTAGACAGATGGAATTACCACATCAGGGCTCTAAATAAATTAAATGGGCAAATTAAATAGAGTTTTACTTATTAAAAAATACAGAAGAAGGTCAGTGCAGTCAGAACACATGGCAGAGACATGTAGGCATTTTAGCTTCCAGGAATGGCAGGCATGCAGACCCCAAATTTTCACTGGAAATGCACAGCTGTAGGTGTTAGCATCTGAGTGAATAAGGTCTATGACGGGTTTTCTGGTGCCCAGCCATTTTCTATAAGGCCAGATCCATAATACACATAGGCTAGTCAGGATTTCAGCCAAGGATCAGCCCATTTGAGATGGTGTACCTCATCAATCTTGGAATTATGCAATCAATACATGAATGGATTACAGAGCACAGTACATTTCACTCAGCATAATCACAGTTCACATTTATCACCTTCAGCTTTATTAGGCCAACACAGTTGACTATAAGTACATCTCTCAGCACTGTACAGGGGAAGAAGAACAAAGGCCAATCCCCTGTGCATTTCAGACAGTCCTGCCACCAGTCCTGACTGTAGTTCCCAAGGCCTATGCTGAATTTTGAGTTGTTTGTTCTTTTTTACCAAGTGGCAAATGTTTATACTTTTATTTCCATGATATGCCCACAGGCAAGATGAAACTAATATATTCCCTGAAGATTCTGAGTCAAACCAGACTTTGTCCTCCTGAATGTCACCCTAGAAACCCACAGAAGCATGCTGTGGATCCTGAAAAATGGATCCTGGTCCTCCTAAAACTCCATTAAACATTCAAAACAGAACTAATACTCTTGGGAACCCTAGGAAAGCTGGCACAAACACATTTAGGGCTACACACAGTCACTGAACGTATGTGTTTTCCACCAGAAAGCCATGCTCAACAAAACCCTAAACATACCTGGCAAAGAGTATTTCTCCTATTCGTGCCCAAGAAAATATATCTACATTTATATCTACATCTACATTTCCATATCTACATCTATATGTGTATATAGCTACCTTACAGGAAGTCATATACACAGACTTACATATAACATATATGTGTTACACTTATACGATAGCTGTAATACTATGTTACTTATGTGTGTTACATATGTATGTTATACTTTTCATCATGATACCTAGGTGTATTAGTCTGTTCTCACAATGCTATAAATAACTACCTGAGACTGGGTAATTTATAAAGAAAACCGGTTTAATTGACTCACAGTTCCACAGACTGTACAGGAAGCATGGCTGGGGAGGCCTCAGGAAACTTAAAATCATGGTGGCAGATAAAGGGGAAGCAGACATGTCTTCCATGGCAAGAGAAAGAGAGAGAGAGAGAGAAGGGGGAGGTGCTACCCACTTTTAAACCACCAGATCTCCTGAGAACTCACTCACTATCATGAGAACAGCAAGAGGGAAATCTACTGCCATATTACAATCACTTCCCACCAGGTCCCTCCTCCAACATTGGGGATTATAATTCAACATGAGATTTGAGTGGGAACACAAATCCAAACCATACCATTCCATCCTTGGCTCCTCCCAAATCTCATGTCCTTCTCACATTGCAAAATACAATTAATCCTTCTCAACAGTTCCCCAAAGTCATTTCAGCATTAACTCAAAAGTCCACAGTTCAAAGTCTCATCTAAGACAAGGCAAATCCCTTCCTCCTATGACCCTGTAAAATAAAAAATGAGTTAGTTACTTCCAAGATACAATGAGAATACAAGCCCCATGCAAGTCCAAAACCCAGTAGAGCAGTCATTAAATCTTAAAGCTCCAAGACAATCCCCTTTGACTCCCTGTCTCACATCCAGGCCACACTGATGCAAAGGGTGGGCTCCCAAGGCCTTGTGCAGCTCTGTCACTGTGGTTCCAAAAGGCTCAGCTCCCATGGCTGCTCTCAAGGGCTAGTGTTGAGTGCCTGTGGCTTTCCAGGTGTATGGTGCAAGCTGTTGGTGGAGCTACCATTCTGGGGTCTGGAGGATCATGTCCCTCTTTTCACAGCTCCACTAGGCAGTGCCCCAGTGAGGACTCTGTTTGGGGGCTCCAACCCCACATTTCCCCTCCACATTGACCAAGTAGAGGTTCTCCACGAGGCCTCTGTCCCTGCAGCAGACTTCAGCTTGGACACCCAGCCATTTCCATACATCCTCTGAAATCTAGGTGGAGGCTCCCCAGGCTCAACTCTTGCCTATTGTGCACCCATAGGCTTAATATCACATGGAAGCTGCCAAGGCTTATGGCTTGGACCCTCTGAAGCAGCAGCCTGAGAGATATATGGGACCCTTTTTAGCCACGGCTGGATCTGGAGCAGCTAGGACACACAGAACAGTGTCTCAAGGTTGCGCAGGGTAGCCAGGCCCTGGACCCAGTCCATTAAACCATTCTTCCCTCCTAAGCCTGTGATGGGAGGGACTACAATGAAGGTCTTTTCTATTAACATTCAGCTCCTCTTTACTTACGCAAATTTCTGAAGCCAGTTTCAATTCCTCCACCAGAAAATAGGTTTTTCTTTTCTACCACATGGTCAGGCCACAAATTTTCCAAACTTTTGTGCTCTGCTTCCCTTTTAAATTTAAGTTTGCATTCCAGTTTCAGATCATCTCATTACTTGCACATATGAGATACACAGTTAGAAGCAGCCAGGCCACATCTTGAGCATTTGGCTGCTTAGAAATGCCTTCCCCCAGATACTCTAAATCATCTCTCTCAGGTTCAAAGTTCCCAATAAGTTCCTCATCTCCATCTAAGACCTCATCAGCCTGCATCTCTGTCCATATCACTATCAGCATTTTGGTCAAAACCATTCAACAAGTCTCTAGGAAGTTCCAAACTTTTCCATCTTGTCTCCTTCTGATCCCTCCAAACTGTTCCAACCTCTGCCTGTTTACCCAGTTCCAAAGCTGCTTCCAAATTTTCAGGTATCCTTATAGCAATATAAAGATACTTCTGCTACCAATTTTCCATATTACTCCATTCTCATATTGCTATAAAAAAAGAAAAGGTTTAACTGGCTCATTGTTCCACAGGCTGTACAGTAAACATGGCTGGGAAGCCCTCAAGAAATTTATGATCATAACAGACGGCAAAGGGGAAGCAGGTACATCTTACATTGCTGAAGAAGAAGGAGAGGGAGAAGGGGGAGTTACTACACACTTTTATTTATTATTTTTTTTTTGTGATGAAGTCTCACTCTTTTCCCCAAGGCTGGAGTGCCATGGAATGATCTTGGCTCACTGTGAACTTCACCTCCCAGGCTCAAGTAACTCTCCTGCCTAAGCCTCCTGGGTAGCTGGGACTACAGGTATGAGCCATCATGCCTGGCTAATTTTTGTATTTTTAGTAGAGATGGGGTTTTGCCATGTTGGCCAGGCTGGTCTCCTGACCTCAGGTGATCCGCCTCCCTTGGCCTCCCAAAGTGCTGTGATTACAGGCGTGAGCCACCACGCCCCACCACTACACACTTTTAAACAACGAGATCTTGTAAGAACTCACTTACTGTCACTAGAACAGCAAGAAGGAAATCCACCCCTGTGATCCAATCACCTACCACCAGGCCCCTCCTCCAAAATAGGGGGTTACAATTAAATTGAGATTTGTGTGGGAACACAAATCTAAACCCTATCACTAAGGGATACTCTGTAACTATTCAATACATTAGCAGTTTTAAGTTGTGCTAAGCCTCCTTGTGATATTCCTAGAAGCTTAATATTTTTTCATGCTCACAACAGGTTCAAAGAAAAAATTTTGAAACTCCAAGTGCCAGGGCCAAATCAGATGTTAACTCAGTCTCAGCTTTGCTACTAACACAAGTTCACTTTCTTCATAGCTGACAAGAGAAACAGATCTCTTCAAGTAGATACTTTGGTGAGGGAATGAGTTCATCAAAACCCCATCAAGTCCCCTCAAATGACAAACCCATCACTAAAATTGAAGTAGGGGTAAAAAGGGGAGGCTGTGGGCATGTTGTACACACATTAAATTCAGAAAGCTTTGAAAAGAATTGTGATGGCCAGGAATGTGCAGGTCCACATAGAGTCTGAGTTTCTGTGGGAACTTGGTCTTCTAATCACCTGCTGAAAAGACTCTTATTCTTGAAACAGCCATATAGGCATAATTAAAGGCCTATTTTTACAAATCATTTCTGAAAGTCCAATGTCCTCTTCTTTTATTCTTTTCACTACCTTCAGCTAATTTTACTGTTATATTAATTCATATTAGACATGAATGATTACTACATATCACTATTCTAATACCATCGAGGTGGGCTGTTTTCAGATTTGGAAGTAGGTTATTACCCCCAAATAAAGTGCTAATCAGTAGGATATGCATGGATGTTAATTGTGAACAGGGAAACCCTCCCAGGGATTCTTGCCTCTTAGCAAATGCACAAATGTACGTATACTCTAGTCAAGAGAATAAAAATCTGTAACTAGTTACCTGGTTTTCAAAAATATTGTCAAACACTAGATTTTCATTATATTGAGAGATTAAAATATCAACCAAAATATTTCTTTTATATTTTTTAGCCAGTAAATAGTTTTACTATTATATCTATGTATCTATCTATATTTATATATAGATAGGCATCATTTCAGATGTTTATTGGCTATCTAGAATATCTTCTTTCATGAAATACCTATTCAAGTCTTTTGTCTTTTATTCTGTTGGGTTGTTTGTCATTTGTTCTGTCAATTTATTGGAATTCTTTATATATTCAGGATATTCATTTTCTTAGTTGTATATCTTACAGATTGTAGCTTTTTCCTTTTTTGGTTCTTGTTTCTTCTCCATAGTGCCTTTAGATAAACAGAAGTTTTGACTTTATTTGAATGTAATCTAATTTAGTAATATTTTTCTTTATGGTTAGTGGGGTATTTTTTAATTCTCTATAATCTGATCATGAAGATGTCCTTGGACATTAACTTTTGAAAGCTCTATAGATTTTGGTTTTAGGTTTAGGTTTTTAATTCACTTGGAATTGACATTAGTATTCATGGTTTGTACAGTACGTGCTCACAGAAATTTGAACACACACTTGCTGCTTTCTGTACTTTCTTATTTTTGTATTGGATCTCTGACCTTCCATCTTGCATCATTTTCTGTCTGCCTCAAGTACATCCATTGAGGTTTCTTTTAGTGGAAGTCTGGTGGCAAAATGTTCTCTTCAGTTTCTCTTTTTGGTAAATGTCTTTATTGCACTGTCATTCTTGAAAGACATTTTTTGCTGGTTATACAATTTTAGAATGATAGCTACTTTCTCTTGGTACATCATTCCACTGTCTTTTGCCTTCCACTGTTGCTAATAACAAGTTAGATGTAGTTCTGTCTCTTTCGAACTCAATGTGTGCTTTTAAAATCATCTTTTTATATTTGTTGTTTTGACTAAACTTTTTAAAAATTTAATCTGCTTTGGGTGGGAGGCTGCATCTTGCAATTAAGAGTTGGTGCATTTATTAGTTCTTGAATTTTTTTTCTGATATTATATTTTTCAAATACTGTCTCTGCCCAGTCTTTATCTTATGTCCTCTACAACTCCATTTACACATATGGTACACATTCACGCTGTATCCTCTATGCCCCTTAACCCTTTATAATATGTTCCATATTTTTATCTCCTTTTGCTAAATCATGCAAGCTTTTTAACCTTATGCCTAATTTTTAATTATTTTTGTTTCAGTTCTATAGTTTTTCCCTCTTACATTGTATTTTAATTTTTAATGTTATTATTTGTACTTCTAGTTCTATTTGGTTCTTCAACAAATATATTTTATCATTCTTTATTGTTTGTCCCATTCACACAACTGTAAGTTTATCTTTCATTTCTTTAAACATGACAAGCATAGGTATTTTATAATTTGTACCTGAAAATTATAACATCTGAAGACTTTGAAGGTCTTTTTCTTCTGGTTCTTGCTCATAGTACTTTGTTTTCCTGTGTTTGGGAAACATTCGAGGCTTAAGATCCTTCAAGAACTATATTTGCGTCTTCCAATTGCCTGTGGAACTATTAGTCAACATCTATTTTCATTTAATGCAAAGTTTTAGATCTCAAAGGTAACAAATTTAGGCTGCAAAACTGCATGAGGTCAAGCTGGTGTTTCCAGATGTTCACTAATGATATTTTCCCCTTCATCTCAGTCCCATATTTTGTGCTAGCTGATTTCTCTTGCAGTAGTCCTACTTGAGTGTGGCAGAGATTATTTCTGGATCACTGTTATGCACACTTTAGCTTTATGAAGTAAAGATTCATAGTATTGGGTTGATGCAAAAGTAATTGCAATTGCTTTTGCACCAATCTAATAGATTTCATACCTTACATAGGCCTTGGATACTTTTTTCCACTAGACCTTGAGAGTCCTTCAAAACGCAGCCCAACTTCTCAGGCCCAGTAAATGCCCTTATGTGTTTGTTTGTTTGTTTGTTTGTTTGATTGCTTCTCTGGATTTCTGCCTTTGATTAGTTTTTTCAACCGAGAATTCCTTGCTTTCCTGCAACTCTTCAGTTTATTTAAGGTCATTAA
This sequence comes from Pan troglodytes, assembly GCF_028858775.2. Classification (NCBI taxonomy): domain Eukaryota; kingdom Metazoa; phylum Chordata; class Mammalia; order Primates; family Hominidae; genus Pan; species Pan troglodytes. The sequence continues at coordinate 63,790,592 of NC_072415.2, forward strand.
TATTTATTCAGGATTGTTCTTTCTCCAGTAGATGTCTACTCAGGTTCCTAATCCACAACATTACTAGAAATGAATGTCATAAATGGATTTCTAAATTATTTTAAACTCTGTAATTCTGCCATTCTACATTTTCATTTGGATTATTTTCTTCTATCATACTTACCCAAACTAGGCAAGTGGAAAATTGACAGAGTTTGACAAGCAAAATGAATTTTTAAAAAAATATTCAATAGAACTTATGTATCTAAACATTCCATTAATACTAGTAAGATTTGACTCAACTTTCTGACTTTGCATCACGTACTCTTCTTGAATATTTTCTCAATATACATTGTATAAATTACTTTAAATGTCTCCTTTTTAAGACTATTTTGCTAATTAATTAGACGAAATCTTTTGAGACTGTATTTATCTTTCTCTTAATGAACTTATGTGGTGAATACTCATGATATATTCTGACGTGATCTCACTTGTAAGGGCATACAACTTCCGAGGGTCTATTTTTATGTCTTTTTCAGTCTTTCCTTCAATATCTCCTAAAATCTGTTTGGAATAGATACGACCTTAAAATCCTCATAACTATTTCCTCCATGGATTCAAAGATTGATTGATTCATTCAATTACTGTTGACTGGGGAATTTAAAAGCACAAGTCTATGTTTGTAGAATCACTAAATTATCTGAGACAGGTATTCTTCTAGGTATTAAGACTGATCGATTCAGCTGTGTTCCAGTGGATACTTGGCAAAAAAAAAAAAAAAAATAGCAGAAATTTGAAGTTTGAAGAACATTTCACTTAAATCCTATAACCACATTCAGTGCTAGCAATATCATCAGTAATGACCAGCAAGTCACGTGTTGGGTTAAGGAACTGTGGTCCAGGGGAAACATTCAGATGTCCTCAGATTATATCAATATTTAAACCCAGCTCAAACTACAAAGTCACAGAAATTATTTAAAACAAATTTATATAAATATCCATTCCATGCCATCCTTGATTTAAATGCCATATTCATTCATTGGAAAAAGAGGGCCCTTAATATTGTCTTTTTCTGATCTGCTTTCAGGCACCAAGAATAACACACCTACTCTAGGAGGCATGTTCGTTCTATATCCAAATCAATGATCTTCTATTCTTCAGGAAGGCAGGATTCTTTCATATCTTCCTGAAAAAGGTGAAGTTCCAAAGAGGCAGGATTGCTAATCTTTGCAGGTCCTTGCAGACCCTCTTCAATTCCAGATAAAAATGTCTTCTTATAGGCAATGAGGCAGAAAGAAATTAGGGAAGTCAGAGCGATACCTGTGACCAAAATTTTGACCTTTTCTAGTTAATTTGGTTTCTCTTTCATAACCCAGTAATATACCAACAAAATGGGGAAAAAAGATAATTGTCCAGCCATTGCAATCATTTGCCCAAAGGTAAACAGAAAAACAGTAGTTAGTATATCATTTATATTAAAAAGCAATGTGTTATTTATCTCCTCCCCTAAATAGAAGTCGAGCTAAAAAGAATTATGCTATGGTATAATTTCAGCATTTCCATCCCAATGTTTAGGAGTGGAAAGTCAGTTTCCAAGGAGCTTAAAAAATACCTTTATTATAAATCTTCATTTCTTAGATTAAAGCTCTACTTGCTCTTTCTTGTATTTGCATTCTTATTGACATTAGAGTTGGAAAAGTAATCTATGCCTAGTATGTGACATTAATCCTCATGTAACAGAGATCCATGAAGATAAAATTTATCTTGATAAAGTTTGCAGCCTCACCTGCCAGGTTTTTGAGCTGCTTACTGCAACCACATGCATCTCTCTGCATTCTTAGGATTTCAATAAAGGTTTGTGATAAATGGGAAGCTGAATGGAAGCCTCCTTCCAAAATTATGCTTGTAAAACATTGGGGAATCTTAATCCCTAAAGGATAATTATAAATATTTAAAATGTATTCTTGCTTGTGCTCACTTTCTGATGTTTCTCGTAAGACTCTTTATATAAAAGATTATTCCTATACTAGCTTTTGAAATGTCATTTTAAGTTTCTACTCTGTTTGTAAACTAGGTATATAAGTTTCCTAGGACTATTGTAACAAAGTACTACAAACTTAGTGGCTGAAGACAACAGAAATGCATGTTCTTACAGTTTGAGAGGCCAGAAGTCCAAAATCAAAGTGTTGTCAAGGTTGTTTCATTCTGGAAGCTCTGAGGGACAATCTGTTCCATGTCTCTCTCTTAGTTTCTGGTGGTTGCTGGCAGTGTTTGGCGTCCCTTGGCTATTGGGTGCATCACTTTCAATCTCTCTGTCTTTACATGACCTTCTCTCTGAGTGTCAATGTCTAAATTTCTCTCTTAAGGACCAAAGTCATAGGATTAGGATCTATCCTAATGCAATATGAATGTGTCTTACCTTGACTACATCTGCAAAGGCTCTATTTCCTAAGGTCACATTCTAAGGTTTCCAAAGAATGTGAATTTTGGGAGGATACTGTTCAAGTCAGTTTACCAGATAAAACCAATTTCATTTTCAGAAACAAAGGATTAAGAAGAGCACTCAGATAGTTAGAAGAAGACCCATGACTAAACACCAATCTTTTGCCCTGTATTCAGAAGCTGCCTTACTCTGAAGGACTTTTGGAGCTTGTCTTCTGTTCTATTTTCAAATGCAAACATCTACCCAAACAGTCTGTTAAAATCACTTCAGCTGTTTATTCTTTCCCCATTTTTTAACATTTCCCCCTATGTTTCAGGAGTTTCTAAATCCATAACTCTCATTCACCAAATCTCCCAAAATGACAACAAAGAAAACCACTTTATAGCTCTCCTCTATAGCATGTGATAAAATCTAGAGGAACTTCAACGCAAATGAGGTGCTTGCCATTTTATGATACTGATTTTATATACATATATGTGTATTTGTTTGTTTTCCTCCTTTGGCACTTTTAAACTTATTTTATTCATCAAATAGATTTTGGCAGCAAAATCTTCAAAGATCATGCCAGCAAAAACCTGGCCAAATTTAAGATTGAGGTTGCATCAGGCTATACATTAACACACCTGTGAATTGTCCAACACAGCTCCCAGAAGCATAAAATACTCTGTCAGGAAAAATAAGTTATTTTATTATACTTTTGGTGTAACTAGCCATAGCCAAAGACTTTTCAACACAAACTGAAATCAGCAAGCAATTTTATTTTAGTTTTTTGTTGTTTCCATATACCAACTTAGTTCCTTTCTTACCTGTGGTCTCTTTGTTCATGTGTGGATGTATTAACCCTGTAACTCATATCCACAGGAGATATTCTGCAATACTTCACTCACATAGACACCAGCAATACACCACTGCAGCATATTCTCTGTAGCAATTATTTTATAAATCACTTATTTAAAAGGGTTTGGACTAGGGAAACCAACTTTCCCGTGGCTATTATATGACTCATGTTTTAGTACATTTACTTTTTGTCTAACAATACAGTTTAAAAGAAGTAAATGGATTCTTTTTAAATAATTGATACTGATTTTGCTTTTTATGTCTCATCTCTAGACTATGCAATTTATTTCTTCTCTCCCAGCACTGAAACAACTTCTAGCACTCACATTTATATGTTTTTGTACACAATATCATTTGGTAATCAAGTATTCTAAGAAGCTAGTTTTCTGAAGCATAAAATGGCTACATAAATACTGATCTGTGACCTGTAACATTCAATTTCAAATCTTTTATTCAGAAATAATGTCCTAACAGGTAACTCAAAATTGAATTGTATGCATTGAGAAATATTAGACATGTAAAGTGAATCTAAGAAGGTTCATTCATCCTGCATTGTAAGTGAAAATAATAGCTTATCTTTTAAAATAAATCTTTATTCCTAAATTTTGTCTTTAGAATTCATTATTATTATTATTATTATTATTATTATTATTATTATTATTTTGAGATGGGGTCTCACTCTGCCACCCAGGCTGGAGTTCAGTGGTGAGATCTCGGCTTACTTAAACCTCCGCCTCCTGGGCTCAAGCGATCCTCCCACCTCAGCCCCTTGAGTAGCGTGTGCCACCAAGCCCAGCTAATTTTTTGTATTTTTGGTAGAGATGGGGTTTCACAATGTTGCCCAGGCTGGTCTGAAACTCCTGAGCTCAAGTGATCCGCCCACCTTCGCCTCCCAAAGTGTTGAGATTACAGGTGTGAGCTATTGTGCCCAGCTAATTTATTGTATTTTGGGTAGAGATGGGTTTTTGGCATGTTGCCCAGGCTAGTCTTGAACTCCTAAGCTCAAGTGATCAGCACACCTCGGCCTCCTAAAGTGTTGGAATTATAGGTGTGAGCCACGGTGCCCAGCCAATTCTTATTCTTTTAATTGATACATAATTGTACATGGATGTGGGGTACATGGTGATGTTTCTACATATACAATGGACAGTGGTATAAACTAAAAATAAAATCCTAAGCCTCAACCTCTTGGCCAAGAGGACCCCAGAAAAAAATCTAAAACCTGAATTCTTGGCCATGATGGGAATGGAAGTGGGATTTGCCTGGTTATACTCTCTCCCTTTCAGAGTTCAGGCACAACAACTGATCAGCATTAACACTAAAACAGAGACCATAAAACTAAAAATAACTGATTCTCTGAATTATACATAAGACCTAAGGCCATGCAAGACAAGGGTCAAGTCACAAATGCAGACCATCAGTTTGGCTACGTAGCATCCTTATCTTGTTAAAAATAATTTCAACTTTTATTTTAGATTCACTGTGTTAATGTGCTTATAATGTTGGCCCCAGCTGCATCTATGTTGCTGCAAAGGACATGATTTTGTTCTTTTCATGGCTGTGTAGTATTCCATGGCATATATGTACCTCATTTTCTTTACCCAATCCACTGCTGATGGGCACCTAGGTTGATTCCATGTCTTTGCTATTTTGCATAGTACTGTGATGAACATATGAGTACATGTGTCTCTTTGGTAGAATCATATATTTTCCTTTGGGTATATAACCAGAAATGGGACTGCTGGGACAAATGGTAGTTCTAGGTTTGTGACAGGTAACTAAATCTTGGGACCCCAAACTCATTAAGCCAAAGGGAAAAGTTAAGCTGGGAACTGGGTCACGCAAACCTGCCTCCCCCTTTCGGTTCCTAAATAAGATGGCTACAAGACGAAAAGCTACACTCTTCCTCCCTATTTTTCCCACAAGGAAATTCCTACAGAGCTGCAAGATCTTTACCCTAAGGTGTTTCTATTAATATTTCACCATGGCAATGTAAGTTGATAACTTATCTTTACAGGTGCAGTCACCCCCACTGCCCAAACACAAATGCATATCTGATTTTTCCCCTGCCCCATTTTTCTATGTTATCTTTTGTAAAAAGGCAGATTCCCCACATTTTTCCTCTGCCCCATTTGTTTATGCCATCTTTTATAAAAAATACAGATTCACTGAGCCAGACAAAGGCAAGAATGACTATTTTTCCCTATCCTCCTCTCACATGAAAATTGTGTACTTCTCAATACCCTACCCTTTCCCCTTTAAATTTGGAGCCCTCAAAATCATCGTCAGAGAAAGGCACAGACCTGTCTCCCAGGTGTACATCCTTAACTTTGGCAAACAAAACTCCTAAAATGATTGAGACTTTTCTCATCATTTTTCTCGATTGACAAGTTCTTTGAGAAATCTTCAAACTTCTTTTCACAGCGGCTGAACTAGTTTGCATTCAGAGCAACACTGTATAAGTTTTCTTACACAACCTCACCTGCATCTGTTGTTTTTTGACTTTTTGACTGCTGTGAGATGGTATCTCATTGTGGCTATGATTTGCATTTCACTGATGATTAGTGATGCTGAGTATTTTTCTCATGTTCATTGGCTGCTTGTGTCTTTTGACAAATATCTGTTCACATCTTTTGCTGACTTTTAATGGGTTTGTTTTTGTTTTTTGCTCGTTGAATTATTTAAGTTCCTTATAGATTCTGCATATTAGACCTTCCTTTCACCATATCCAAAAAAATTAACTCAAGAAGGAGTGAACATTTAAATGTAAGACCTCATACTATAATAATCTTAGAAGAAAACCTTGGAAACCCCATGCTGGATACTGGCCTTTGGGAAAAAAAAATATGACTAAGTCCTTAAAAGTAATTGCAACAAAACAAAAATTGGCAAGTGGGACCTAATCAAATGAAAGAGCTCCTGCACAGCAAAAGAAACTATCAGCAGAGTAAACAGACAACCTTAGAAATATAAGAAAATATTCACAAACTATGTATTCTACAAAGGTCTAATATCTAATATCCAGCATCCTTATATTAATCTAAAACATTTCTTTCTGTTGGCTCCAAGTTTTAGACAGAATCTTACTCCTTTAACCAATTGAAAATTAAAGAATCTCTGAATCCACCTGTAACATATAAGCTTCCACTTCAAGATGTCCAGCCTTTTGAGGCCAATCCAACGTATACATTCCACATATTGATTTTGGTCCCTGCCTGTAACTCCTGCCTCCCTAAAATGTGTAAAACCAAACTGTAGCCCAACCACCTTGGGACCACTTATTCAAGACTCTTTGGGTTTATGTTTTCCCCAGGCCACAGTCACTCATACTGACTTGGAAGAAGCCTCTTTAAAATATTTTGCAGAGTTTGGTTTTTCCATTAACAGTGGTCAGATCAGGATAATTAGCATATCTATGATAATTAGCATATCAAACATTTATCTTTTTTTGTGTTGGGAACATTCAATATCCTCTCTTCTAGCTATTTGCATATATATAATATATATGTCTAGATTTCAAAAAATAATTTCTTACATTAGAGCAAATAGTAGAAGGTTAAAGAAGAAATCAATAGGCATGCATTCTGAAATTAACAAAACTTTTTCCATGACAACTTATGTAATCTTGCTTGGGCATCTAAAGAAATACAGGTTCAAATAAACTGAACATACAGTCCATACAAGCATATGTAGGATCAACTTGTCATTAAATAATGAGGCCTATTTTCTGTGGTCCTTTGGCCCTGTTGCAAGTACAGAGTGTCCTCACACCATCCCTCTTTACTTTCATAATGCCCAGGATGCTGAGAACACTAGACTTGGGCACACTTCTATTTTCTACCACCAAAATAAAGGTTATCTTCCCATCTCCATGAATCCCTGTTTGCTTTAAAGAAATTGATAGCTCAATTTTTAATATAAAGTTTATAAATCAAAATTATTTAACATCTTTCACGTAACATGTAACTAGTTTTAGAGGCTTCCAAAGCCTCAATTGACTCTAAAATTATTGTATCCTGTGAAAATCCCAGGCAGCAGGGTATGGCCAGCAGCAAGACACTCCAAGACAAGGGATCTTAGGAAGTGCATCTTTATTGGATGTGTGAGGGAGGTCTTGCATATTTATCACGTTTTATTTCCGTATGTACTTAATCAGGTCAAGTGCAAACAATTCACCCACTTCCAGAATATTCCTTCTTATATCTGTAATAGAAACTATGCAACTCAACCACTTACCCAACCCTTTGCCTCCTCAGACTGTGGACAAGAATAGGCCTTGGCTAAGGACTAAAGCAAAGTCTTTCAAAAGTAAATGTATCACTGGGTGTTAGGGAGTACGTATTATATGGTCTATGGGTCAAGATTGGGCATAATTTTAAATGCCCGCAATTCACAAATCATACCATTTATAAGGTAGAAGGAAAGAACTGCAAATGAAAGAAACTAGTACTGCTCTGCACAATAAAGTAAAATACAATTTTCATTGGTGTGAGGATTAACTGAGTTAATATAAGCAAAGTACACACAGCCCAGAAGTACTCAGTAAGACAACTGCTATCACAAAAAAAAAGTTACTGCTAAGTAATTGGAAAAATAAAGGAGCATGTGACTGACATATTCCGAAAGAGAGAAATCAGACTATGTGCACCCTGCATGGTTCTAGAGAAACTGGAAAACCAAAGCAAGTCTATAAAGACTCTTTTACTTGTCCACTGTGCATGAATGGTAAATTCCTAGCAATGAAAATGTAGGGTCCAAAGAAGAATGCATCTTCTAATCACTTTTAAAAGATATTGCTGAAGCCTTCTCCAAAGAAATTACACCAATTTTCACTGCCACTGGAATGAATAAATGTATCTGAAACTCCACACTGTAAATATATTTAAAATTACTTTATATATATACTATATTAAGTATAATTATATTGTAACTAAGCTGTTATATATAGCATGTTTTATTAACATTAAATATAACTATTGTTATAATTTTTGCCAATATAATGGGTGCAAAATTACCTTGTTATGACTTGAATTTTTTTTAATTGTATTTGAGGGCGCTCATTTTTTCATCAGCTGCCAGTTCAAGTTTAGAAGAATGATCACAACCTCCCCCTCCCCATTTGATACAAAGAGGCCTAGAGAGAGGAAGACAGCACCTTTGGGGGACCCAGAGTTTGTGACTAGGCAACTATATCTGTCCTTGCTGGAAAGGGGAGACCCCTCTTGCTATTTTTATTGTGTTGAAGCCAGAAGAGGTAATTGGGGTGCTGCTCCCTGGCTGGGTGGTTGCTGGACCATAACCTGTACCCTTTGGTAGAAAAGGCAGAGATAACACCTTGCTGGCCCTCCACCGCTACAGGTAGCTTCTGGAACTAACCAAGTCAAGCCTATTTTAATGGATATAATAGCAATAACCTAATTAGTTTAGTTACTAAAAATCATTTTAAAATTATAAAATTAGACTGAATTATCTATCTTGTGGTGAATAAATTTTGACAAAGCAAATGGACATACTTAATTTTTGGAAAGAAACATTTCTCATTCTTTGTGACTCCAATGTTTTGGCTATGCACGAGTATATATGCGTATCTATATATGTATAAACATATCTATATATGTATAGTTTATACAGAGCTATGTATGTATAGTTTATACATATCTATGTATGTATAGTTTATACATATCTATGTATGTATAGTTTATACATATCTATGTATGTATAAACATGTGAAACTATATGTGTGTTTATATGCATGTATCAATGACATCCTCAATGAACAGAGCAAAACTTTGTTCAATACAGCCCAGTTCCTTTGTTCATTGGACAATCACCTTTATCATCTAATGCAGTTCTATATTTGCTATTCTAACAGCATCTATGGCCTCCCCAGAAACATCTAATTGCTACCTCACTATCACAAGTTTCAATCTGAAATCAAAAGCTCAAAAGTTCCTTTGAAGCCTTGCTGGAAGTCAGACAGTACACACTGAATGTATATGTGTTAAAATTCTGAAATAATTTTATACCAATTGGGAAATATTTGCTGTTTGAATTTTCTGTCTTGTCCATCCCACCCACAACAACCGTCCTATGATCCCCAGAACTTTCTCATAATCCACCAAACAATGGGTTAATGCCTACTCCCAGAACAACAGCCATTACAATTACTCACAGTGTTAAACATTTTAAATATCATCCCTCTTTGATAGATTCTATACAGCAGGATCTAAATAAAGTTTATCCAACCAATGGCCTGTGGGCCGCATGTGGCCCAGGATGGCTATGAATGGAACCCAACACAAATTTGTAAACTTTCTTAAAACCTGATGAGACTTTTTTTGTGATTTTTAAAGAAATCTCTTCAGCTATTGTTAGTGTTAGTGTATTTTATGTGTGGCCCAAGACAATTCTTCTTCTTCCAATGTGGCCCACAGAAGCTAAAAGATTGGACACCCCTGACTCTAGATTATTAGAAATAAACATTCACATGAACAAAGATCCCTTCATATTCTAGCTTAAGCTTCAAAACCAAAAGTTATTTGCAATTTTAGAGGTTTATCAAAATCTCTCCTTTAAATAACTATCTAGAGTTAAATAATTTGTGTGTTTTTTTTTTTGAAAGGCATTACCATTCTGAAAGTAGAGTAAACTACTTTCACTGAACTGATCTGTAGCCAGTTTTGGTGTTCATTTAAAAAATTTACAGTGTTATGCATTCATATATGGTAACTGAGCCTTTAGGTTCCCATGGCAACTTGATCATTTCAGTAGAAAACTTTACTTTTCTTTCTTTTTTAACTTATAGGTATGCCTGTTCTGTAACAGTTTCACTTAGCTTATCATTTCAGTTATTTCCAACCGAGATATCCACCTTTGGGAATTCACATATTCTGATACATTCCCAGGTGGCTATTTATAAAAACCCAAGAAACATCATGCTAACATCACCAAGTCCTGAGAAAACTGGTCTCGCATTATGTCATTCTAAGGAGAAACACCATCTTTCTCTCCACATCATGGACTTTTATTTTACATCCCTGGAGAAATTTCATACACTTGGCAGGTAACTCACAGAAGCTTTGTTGGTATACCGAAAATACCTAAGTATTGGTGGTCCAAATGCCCCAGTGCCACATATAAATAGACAAACGAGTTTTCTTTGTGATGACTTTATCACCCAATACTTGGTTCCTAAACTTAGATCCAACTTAATTGGTTACATCAAAGTCATCTGGGGTCTTTGTTAAAACAGATTCCCAGGCTTCTCTCCAATAACTGAATTGGAATATTCAAGAAAGGATGCAAGAAATCTGAATTTTTAAGAAGTACTCTGTAGGATGTTCATGCCCAGCCAGTCTGGAAAATTCATAACCTATTAATTAATAAATCATTCACGAAACTGGCATGATGGTTTTTAATTAACAACTTGGTTGACTAACTGACAAATGTTACAATCAAATACAAATGGAAAAACCAGAATATTGACCAAAAGGGTTAGCATACAACTGTCATAAATATCTTACTGTCAGCAATGCAACATACTGATATTTTCTATTATGTTTTATTTCCTTTTTAAAAATGTGTTCATTACAAACCACTTCATTTCATTGCCTATTTAATAAATCTCATCCACAATTTTAAACACAATGACCTAAGGACATTTTTCAGACATGCATGGCTGACCCAGCCTACCTGACTCTGTAGGATCCAGGTGATGCCTCGGCAAATAGGTGTGCCTGAAAGATAAACCCAAAACAGTGCTGTCATCAGACCACAGGAGATCAATCTATTGTTGAAATATTAAATAGTGAGAAATCACAACAAAATGAATTTGGCACCATGTTCCAAATAGAGATTTCCCTCTTATAAGGACCAGACTACCAGAATCCATGCAGCAACAAAATCTCTTCTCTATATAGTGGGGAATAGACACTGACTACTTTTATATTTGGGGGTATCTCAATTCTTTGTTTCCCATATTTCATCTTCTAATTGAATGGAATAAAATCAATTAGATTATAACATCTAAGTAACTTTTTATTCAGTTTTACTTTCTAAAATTATAAGCAGCTTATTGTGATTGGTGCTTAGAGTTTTTTCCAATGTTAGATTTAATCATTAGTAAATAATCTTTTTAATTACTTCCAGAAATTATTAATCACATCTATTCATGAGAACAGGCCTATATCCATTGTGTTTATTATTGAGTTTACAATGCTTAGAATTGTCATTGCTTCTACAAGTAGTCCCTGATTTACAAAGGTTCAACTCATGAATTTTTGATCTTAGGATGGTGTATAACTGTCACTATTTTCAATAAATAACATGAGATATTCCACACTTTATTGTAAAAAGGCTTTGTGTTCTATGAGTTTGTCTAACTGTAGGCTAATGTAAGTGTTCTGAGCACGTTTAAGGTAGACTAGGGTATTAGTCCTTTTTCACACTGCTATAAAAAACTGTCAGAGACTGGTTAATTTATAAAATAAAGAGGTTTAATTAACTCATAGTTCAGCATGGCTGCTACAATCATGGTGAAAGGTAAAGACGAAGCAAAGCACCTCCTTCACAAGGTGGAAGGAAGGAGAATAAATGCAGGAGGAACTACCACTTATGAAACCATCAGATCTTGTGAGAACTCACTCATCATGAGAACAGCAAGGGGGAAACTTGCCCGCATGATTCAATTGCCTCTGCCTGGTCTCTCCCTTGACACGTGGGGATTATGGGGATTATGGAGATTACAACTCAAGATGAGATTTTGGGTGAGGATACAGCCAAACCATACCAGCTAGGCTAAGCTGTAATGTTTGGTAGGTTATGTATATGAAATGCATTTTCAACTTACAATATTTTTAACTCACTATGGGTTTATCAGGACACATAACCCTATCATAAGTCAAGAAGTACCTGTATTAGGCATTAATAAGCATCTGAGTACATTGTACCTACAGATTTCATTGGTTTAATTCTAAGAAGTTAATCTCCCTTGCATCTAAGTTAGTCTCCCTTTCATTCTAAGTTCTTAGAGGGGACCATGGCATTTTTCATATATGCAAAACATTAAGCATTTAATTGGATTGACTCTAAATAAATTAGCAAATAGGAAAAAATACTGAAGTCAGTAAGAGAGTCAGGTATAAAACATATGCACATTCCATCTCTTAATTTGTTGCTATATTGGGATAGACAATGAGATTAAATGATTTTATAGGGACATTTAGATAAAAATTCACAACATTTAGAAATATTTCCTTTCCAACATATATAATAGAAAATAAAGCTAAACAAAACAAGCAAATGATAAGGAAGGAGTAACCTAAATGTTCAATAATAGAAGATAGGTTATGTAAACTATGGTAAATTCTACTCAATGTAACTTTATGTAGTTAATATTTGTCAAGGATTTGACAAAATTAAAAGGTATGATATAAAATTTAAAACATGTTATTTTACAACTATGCTAAATAAAGCACTTACTTAAGGAAGAAAAACATGAGAATAATGGTTATGCTGGGATGAAGTGAGAGACTACATATTTCTAAAATTATTTGCAAATCATTAGAAAATATTTGTTAATTACCATGTCAGCCTCCATTCTCCATTCCTACAGGACCGTGGACTTTCAAGCCAGGTGGCTAAGGCTGAATTGACCTTCTCCCAGTTCCAGGAAGAGGTCTTGCTTAACTTAAGTCTACAGCATATTCCGTCCCTCTAGCCAGAGTTATTGGTTCAGGAATAAACATACTCACTCACAATTATATCATGAGGGTTAGTTTTTATAATCTTGTGCTTGGTACCAATTGTCATAACCTACTTTTTCCTGAAAGCATACCCTGAAGCAAGAATTAAAGTGTTAACATTTTATTTGTGAGGTGCAAGCCCTTGGCAGGAAAAGAAGAGGAAAAAAAAAGGAAAGTGAGCATAAGAACATCAACGTGATTGCCACACTACCACTTCACAAAACGTAAGATGCACAGCAGGTCACTCAGCAAGCCAGAGGAATAAGGACTATGCCAAGAAGGACTTACTCTTGGCAACACTTCAAGAGATATGATTCTTGTTGACTATCGTGTCACTGCAGCAACTCATAAAGCAGTGGCAAGTACAGTCATGCATTCCACTCTGCATCTTGTCTTAGTTCCCCTTCCCCCTATTCATACCCCAACTGTTGTGGAATTCTGCCCTCCCCCCAAAATATTAACATAGCAATATTTGCCTCACCTTTTCCTCTCAAAAGGATCAGGCTAAGACAGATAGTTTTAAAGATTTTTCCCAATTTACCTTCTTCCCTCGTTTCCTATGTTGATTGGATGGGGACAGGGAGAGAAGCTGAGTTATGATCAGCACTAAGATTCCTATGTTTTTATTTTTTTCTTGTCTGAGACATTTTGAAATTTATGGCATTGATAGTAAACATTGCTAGCCCTTGCTTGTCTATGGTTCATTGTTTCCTGTTTTATGTTATTATTGTTTTTTGTGCCTATTGGTTCAGAAAGAGTGAGACTATGATCTGGCATGACTCTGCCAATTTTACCCCGAAGTGTCATCTGATAAATTTTTAAGCAGAGGATGAAATACTTAGCTTAAGTCTGCAGTGTATTCTGTCCTCATAGCTGGAATTATTGGTTCAGGAATACACTCACTCAAAACTGATCTCGATGGATTATTTTTGGCCAGCATACAGGGATAGGATACACTAGACTATGCATAATCAGACAGCCCACTTTTCTGTCAGACTTCCTCTTGTTAATTACATGAACTCCCAATGTTTTGAGAATATCAGTTTTTAGTTTTATGGCAAACATGTGTACCACTGTATTCATTGAACTTACTTATTTTATGATATTCAAAATTTTTCCAATCTTATGCAGTGAGATCTACTAATTTTTATGGGAATTTTTATCATTGCTTTTTACTTTTTTCATATTTCAGGGTAAGTGTAAAAGGCAGAACTCTGGCCCTCATGACCTTTACTGTTTAGTATTATACCTGTGGGTATGCTATGTTGGTAAAAGAAATTTTGGCCTGGCGCGGTGGCTCACACCTGTAATGCCAGCACTTTGGGAGGCAGAGGCAGGCGGATCATGAGGTCAGGAGATCAAGACCATCCTGGCTAACACAGTGAAACCCCACCTCTACTAAAAATACAAAAAATTAGCCGGGCGTGGTGGCGGGCGCCTGTAGTCCCAGCTACTCGGGAGGCTGAGGCAGGAGAATGGCGTGAACCCGGGAGGCGGAGGGTGCAGTGAGCCGAGATTGCGCCACTGCACTACAGCCTGGGCGAGAGAGCGAGACTCCGTCTCAAAAAAAAAAAAAAAAAAAAAAAAAAAAAAGAAATTTTGCAGATGTAATTAAGGTTACTAATCAGTTAACCTTAAAATGAAGAGATTATTTTGGATTATCTAGTTAGCCCCAATATAATTACATGAGCCCTAAAAAGCAGGGACACGTGGCAAAAAAAGGAAGCCAATGAGATTTGAAGCATGAAAAGGACTTGACTCAATGTCGATGCCTTGCAGATGGAAATGGCAATGTGAAAAGCATGAGAAGAAAGTAAATTCTAACAACATCCTGAATGAGCTTTCAAACAGATTCTTTCCCAGAGCCTCTAGTAATGAACACAGTTCTGCCAACACCTTGATTTGGGCCTCATAAGACCATGTGCAGAGAAAACAGCCAAGCACACTGTGCCTGGACTTCTGATCCATGGAAACTATGAGCTAATAAATGGCTATTATATTAAGCCACTGTTTGTAGTAATTTGTTATAGTCACAACAGAAAACTCATACAACGAGTCAAGTTTATATATAAACTAGGAAAATGGAGGGGCTGTAAATCAAAATACAAAAGCCAGGAAAGACACCAATATCCTGAGTCTTCCTTGTAGAATAATACTCTTCCCTTCAATTTGAAAGAAAATTTGATGAAATTTTATACTAAATGATAAAAACTTACTGGCAGGTTCTAGTAGGAAAGCCACACAGAGGTCAATGAAACATTATTCTTTACTTGAGAATGTTTTCCCTCATCATCAGATAAAAATCAAGCAAGTTTGGAGAAGGGAAGAGTATTGTTTGAACCTTTTTTTCTGTGACTGGTTGCAGCTAAGCAATGAGCCATGGGAGACAATAATTTTTTGATTATACAGAAGTCATTTGTTTTAGGTTTAGATTACATGATTGCTCCCACAACTTGCCCAGTCTTTATCAGGAAAATTGTGAGTTTCCATGGCAATGGGAAACATGGCACAAAATTGCAAATGAACTCATGCTTCCACCATAGAAAACTGTTCCTGGAAACAACTAAGATGAAACTGGCAATTGCTATAAAAAAGGAAAGTAAATCTCTTTTGGATGTGTTTGTGATTAATAACTATTTTCTACTATCTTATAGTTTTATAGAACACCTTACAGACAAATATATAATTAATTATAATTGTTTTTGTATCTCCTGGAAGGCACAACAAAAATCCAGTTAAAAACCTATACCCACCAAAAAAAATTCCACAACAGGTGTTGTGAATCTTTTAGGACATTACAAATTATAATTAAGTTCTCTACATTTAATAAAGACTGTAGTTAATAGCCTTAATTATTGGGCTAAGCACCTTCAATTATTTTGTTCCATTTCAAATTTCTTAGTTCAGAAGTGAAAAAGCTATTTTTTTTACACTTTCCCATGACTTTTCTTAAAAGGGGAAAATTATTTCCTGATTTGAGAATTTCTCTCATTCAGTGCTTAATAAACTGAGGGGGAAAAGTTAATATTCTAATGATATCAAATTATTTAATTGGCATAATTATAAAATATGCTTCCACATTTAACTATTCTCTCATCTAACATAGCAGGTTACCTATTTGAAGTAGAATTATTTCTAATGAAAATGTAAACGGGTTGGCCTCATATTGACTAGCAGTTACTGCCACAATGAATAATTTCTCTTCCTTATTAATTCATATAATCATTAAAAGGGTGAACTTCCTTTTTTGTGAAGAATTTGCCTCTGAGGAGCTGAAAGCTCTGTGAAGATATAAATGTTACTGAATTTCAGATCAGCAGCCTGGGAGGGTGGGAAGGTTTAGTTAACTCCATTTTAACTGACAGTAAACCAAGACTAAATAGTTGAGGATATATGAGGAAATAGGCGGACAGAGCTTCTACTATCAGAACATTTCAAACAAAAGGCCTAATTTTTCCTTAAGGTATCAGGTAATTCACAGAAAATAGGACCCAACCCTACACTATGTTTTCCAGCTGGTCCCAGAGACTAAATTCCCTTGATAATTGCTAATCCATTTCCTGAGTGCCTCACCCTGAAATCACTTCCTCCTCTGGGATCTTAGAAAGCTTTCCACCTGAACCATTCATTCAGCAGGTGCTGCTTTCTTCTGCCATTTACATTTTATGTGGCGATGTCTTTTCAGATCTACTGGATTGTAAATAGAAATAAAGGGAACATGGGGAGGTAACCGGTATTTTTTGAGTGGCTAGCATGTTGCAGAAACTTTTAATATGTGAGAAAACAGATTTCCTGAGTGTGTCTAATCATAGAAAGTCAGAGCCAGGAGGCCTGAACACAGATGCCTGCTTTCTCCACAACTCTAAGTCCACGTACCTGGAAATTGTAATATTTGTTAATATGCCCACAAAGGGAAGGGTTTATACTACTATGCAATTATTTCTCTTTCGTGCTTAGAGAAATAATAGCCAGCATTTATTGAGCACTTCCTGTGGGCAGGCACTGTTCTGAAGTATTTTATGTGATTTGTTTTCTTTCATTCCCACAACAACCATATAAGCAGGGACTATTTTTGTTCCCATTTTACAATAGAAGAATCTGAGGTGCAGCTAGCTTAGATAACTTTTCCAAGGATACCTGGCTGGTAAGTGATTAGCCAAAATTTAAACCTGATCAGTTTGGGTCTAGAACCCTTGCATCTAACTCACCATGGGTCCCAACATCAGTCCTTAGTAGAGAAAGGTTCTGGGATAAGGAGAAATTGAGTTTCTCAGACCTGTAAAGACCAGGTGGCTTGCACTGTGTCACCAGCAGCTCCAGGCCATTCCCTCCTCTGCCACCCTACTGAGGTCCCCCACTCTCAGGAACTTGGAATTAAGAGAAGCTCTCTGACAATCTGACATAAGCTTCTGCTTTGCACACTTCACGTCACAAAAGATTTTGCCTCCCTTGCCTAATTAAAATGTAGTCTACAGTGTGTATGCTTTCTTCTTGCCAACACTCAGCTCGCCAGAAATGCTAAAACTGTCTAATATTATGTTGTTGTCAGGCTCAAAAATGGCCCAGATTATAGCTGCCTCCTGGTTCTCACAGGTTTGTGTAATCCCTGTCCTCTGAGTGTTGGATGGACTTTGTGACTCACTTCTAATGAATAGAATACAGCAGAAGTGGCAGGATCTCAGAAAATACCACAAAATGAGCAAATTATGAGAAAAAAATGCAGGGAAGAACAAAGAAACTCACAGTGACTCAATTATTATATATTAATAGTATTAAAATAACCATGATTTATATACATAAGAAAATAGATGAAAGGACGGAAATTGCACCAGAGAATTGGGATACATTCCAAAAAAAAAAAAAAAACCAAATGGAAATTGTAGAAGTAAAAAACAAAATAAAAGAAATTAAGAATTCAATAGATTAATTTAACAGTAGACTAGACAGAGAAGAAAAGGCTCAAAAATAGGTCAGATGTGAAGCAGAGATAAAACAATGAACTGCAGAAAATGCAAAGAGAAATATGAGACATAATGAAAAAGTCTAACATAAATAAAAATAGAGTTAAGAGAGAATAGAGAATTGGAAATATTTTAAGAGACGCTGGTAATGATGAGGCTGGCCATGAAATACTGAGACCAAAACAAGACAAGGATGTCATCCGTCACCAAATTAATTCAGCATTGTATCAGAGAACATAGTCCCTCCAATAAGAAAATGGCAACAACAACAACAGAACAGGAAGAAAGGGAGGGAAGAAGATAGGAAGATACGGAGGAAAAAGGAAAGAATAAATAAAATGTGAAGATTTGGAAAGAAAGAAATAAAATTCTCATCAATTGCAGATGAGATGACTGTGTATGAGCAAATCCAAATAGTCTACAGTTCACTTACTAGAATTAATACACTTTATCAACATCTGTAAATAAAAGATCAATTAATTAAAGTAATTATATTCCTATATACTAGCAGCAAGCACTTTAAAGGTGACATTTAAACTTAATTCTATTTACAAGAGCTATACAAAAATTCTTATCTATCTAGGAATATCTAAGTAAAGATGTTCAAGATATCTACTCAGAAAGCTACAAACAGTACCAAAATAATTTTTTTAAAACCCAAATAAATTAATATGCCATATTTATGGATCATAAGATTTAATATGTAAAAAGGTCAGTTTTCTTCAAATTAATCTAAAGATAGACTGAAATACAAATCAATATAGTAACAATATAGTAACAAGGTCTCGGCATATAGGTATGTATGAGTGTATGTTTCAGTAGACATGGTAATTGATGAGCTGACTCTAAAATGTGTAAAAATACCAAGGGCCAAGAAGATCTAAAACTATACTGAAAGAAGACAAAAAAGTAATAATAACACTACCACCATACATTAATGGTTATTTTAAACTTACAGAAATTAGAATAGTATATATTGTCTCAAGTATAAACAGACCAACAGAGAGACAAAAACAGACCTACTCATACATACATACCTAATTTATGACAAAGATGCCACTATAATAGAAACAGAAAAATGATCTTTTCATTAAAGGTGTTTGATCAAAGGAATATATATATATATATATATATGAAAAAATTTATTCCTATCTCATCCCATATACACAAACACAATTTTAGATGAATAAGGTAAAATCAAAGATTTTATAAAAGAAAACATAAGGAAGTACCTTTATGACCTTTAGGTAAGAAGAAGTTACATATATAAGACATTTTTAAAAACACCATAATGAGAAAAAAAATAGAAAATTAGACTTCCTTAACCTTAAGAATTTGGCTCATCAAAAGGCACCATGGGAGAGTAAAAAAGCAGCCCAGAGAGTAGAAAATGAGAGAGACTTGGAATGCATGTACCTTATAAATAATGCTGCTACAGACATATCTCCAACATATGTGTGGAGATCTAACAGATTAATAAGATAGAGAATCTCATTAAAACTGTATCAAAGACTTGAATAAGACTACATAAAAAAAGAATATCCAAATAGTCAATTAAAATACTAAAATAGTCTCAATATCATTAGTCATCAGGGGAATGCTAACTAAAACCATAATGAGATTCCATAATGCACCCACTAGAAAAGCTAAAAATAAAATGTGAAAGAAAAACCAGTAATATCCAATGATGAGTTAGTTGTAAACCAAATGGAGGGAACACACTTTTGGTGGGAAATAGTTGGGCAGTGTCTGCTGAAGTTGAAGATTACAAACTCTAGGAAACAGCGATTCCTCTCCTAGGTATGTACTCATCAGATATGAATTATATATATTCACTCCGTGTATATTCATATATACATATATTGCATCAAAACTGTCCTTAGCAGCATTATTTGTGACAGTCAAAACTGGAAACAACACCAATGTCCATCAGCAGAAGTGAAAAGAATTGCAGTGGCTTGCCCAATAGGATACCAGACAGTAGTGGAAAAAATCAACCACTGCTACATGCAACAAAGTGGATCAATCTCAAGAGACAGAAAAATAAGGCAGGCACAAAAGAATACATAAAATATGATTCCATTTATATGATATACAAAATGAGGCTAAACTATTCTAATGCAATAACAGGATAGTGGTTATTTGAGAGGTCTGAGGAGCAGCAACACAAGAAGGCTTCTGAAGGGCTAGTAATGTTTCCTACTTCAATCTGGAGAAAGATAAATTCTCTTAGTAAAAATTAATCAAGTGGCACCTTTAAATCTGTGCATTTTATTCTGTATGTGCTATATCCAATATCAATGTTTACCAAACAACTTCAGCCTCCACTTTTGTTCTTCCACTGGGCCATGTTGCCTCTGAGGTCCATGAAATGAAAACTCAAAAAATTTCTATTAAACTGCCTCGCTGCGTGCCTAATATCCGCCTACTGTCTCCTGCCTATCGAACCTTCTCAGAGAGTACCCTTGCTTTCCTATAATTAATTGTCTTCCAGTCTTGCCATCTGCTCCCATACCCAATTCCTGATGCAGCCTCTCATATTCTTGTTATAAACACAACCTTGGACTAAGCAGGGGAACTGTCAAACAAGCGCTGATTCTTAAGATGATATGAAAACGCATGAGATTTCCCCCAGTCCTCCCAGCAGAATCACAGCCATAGTCTCCAAGGGGAAAGTTCACTTCGAAGTGCTCCTAAGCCAATGCAAATATTACTTTAGCTAGAAGAACACACTTACACAGCACTGAGAACAGCATGGGCAATTTACAAATACTTATTGGCTAAACCAGTGCATTTGTGGGCTTCATAAAATTCTCTGAAAATTCTCCTTTTTTTTTTTCCCCATCTTGTATCTCTAATCCTAGGAACTTTCCTCTCCAGTTTATTCAGGCTGCAGTATTAACTGGGGACTTTACAGGGGGCAAAATGTAATAATTATGCCTGTATTCCTGTTAGGAGAAATAGCAATCACTGCATTTTACATTTAGTTGGCTTAGTTTACTTCAAATTTGCCTCTATATTTAAAACCAGGCCTGTTTCTAATGCAACTGGGAGAAATGGAGGTGAAAGGAAGGAGAAGTTAACAGCAACACAGTATTACTCAACTAAATTAGAACTCCGTGGAAAAGTACTGCTGATTAGAGATGGTAAAGTCATTCTGGGTGAACTGATTGATTTAACCCAGAGAACTATATGCCTGGGCACTAATTTACTCTGATAAAATGTTGCTAATAAAATGATGGATCTCAAATCTAATTCACTGAAGCCTGGCATATCATAGAGAGACCCTCAGTCAGTGAAACTGCAAATCCCCTACTGTTTTCATTATGTCTTTGGAATCCAAAGGCCCCACTGAAGCAAAGCCTATAATGGAATTATCACAGCTTGCTGCCTCTGAATTTCCCATTTATGCTTCTCTCAGTGTCATATCAACACACTAATTACCTGCACTCTCCATTTCATTTAATAATAATCCCAAACAAAGAGGCCAATACTAAAAGAAGGAAGTGGGGGCGAGAGGAAGAGAAAGGGCTGGACAGACGTAGATTGCTATGTGCAATAACAAATATGGATTTAATCAAACCGGACTGCATGCCCAGAGAAATGGCAAAGAAGCCAACTGTTCACAAAAGCAAATAAACGCATTTCTAAAATGAGTGCTCATATGAATTTACACAAAATTGGACTTCATTTCTATTAATTGTAACCATTTGTAATGGCTACAAAGATCACCTCAAGGGAAAAGGACAACAGTTCTTTTTGTCCATGCATCCTACATTTATCTCCTGTGGGGGTTCAAGTCTGATGGGAGTACTGCCTGCTGCCTCCCTATCTAGAGTCAGCTCTGTGTAGAGTAAGCTGAATTTAAAGCACTATGAAAACCTGTTTGCATCCCCCTTAGGAAATCCATACCACATGTGTCATCAAGTCTAGTTTGCTAGTTTCTAGTTCTTATTTTCATTTTCCCATGTGCTGAAGACCAGTTCTGGGGTACAGCCTGCTTAATTGCCTTTCACCATATTCTTGCTGGTTACCATTCTCAGAGATGAAACATCTTCCTGTTTCTATTATATCTAAGCAGGCTTTGCACCCACCCAAGCTCCCTTATATCCCTGGGCTCAGGTATAAATTTGCCACTTATTTAAAAAGGGAATTTCTCCACATTCTTTCTTCCACTACAGATTTGAACCTCCATTCCCAAATGCTTCCCTGGCTTCAGGCCTTTTGTCTCATGCACGGATTTGTTCCCTAGCAAGTCTCTTCTAAATACTGTTTTGGTGGGTAGACTTTTAGATTCTCATCTTTACTTTCTGCCTAGGTTACTATCACACATGTAGTTACCTTCTTTGTCTCACTGAACTTTATAGACAAGCCTTGCCCTACTCCATACAAATTCCTGAGAGAGTGCAACCCAGCCTGGAGCCGGAGCTTCAGCCTCTCATTTGCTTGAAGAGCAGCTTGATCCCCTGTATTTCCTTGCAATAGCCTTTTTGTTACATGACCCAAACACCATGAATATAAGAAACATGCCATCTGAAGTGCCTGATTCTTGCCTGTTATGAACTAAATGTTTATGTCCTCCCAAAATTCACATGCTGAAGCCCAATCAAGGTGGGGTCTCTGAAAGGTAATTAGAGTTAGTATAGGTCCTGAGGATAGAGTTCTTAGGATGAAATTAGTGATCTTATAAGAAAAGAAAGAAAGATCTCACTCTGCCTGTCTCGCTCTCGCTCTCGCTCTCTCCATGTACACCCCGGGGAAAAGCCATAATAGGACACAGTGAGAAGGTAGCCATCTGCATGCCAGGAAGAAAGACCTCATCAGGAAAAGAATAAGCAAGCATCTTGGTCATGGAGTTTCCAACCCCTCGAACTATGGAAAAAATTATTTTCTCCCTAAGCTATCCAGTCTGTTGTATTTTGTTGTAGCAGCCCAAGCTGACGAGTACACTGCCTATCTTAATCCCTTTGGCGCTGCTATCACAGAATACATGGGACTGGGTCATTTATAAAGAACATAAATTTATTTCTCACAGTTCTGTATTCTGGGAAATCTAAGATCAAGGGACTGGTATCTGATGAGGACTTCTTGCTGTGTCCTCACATGGCAGAAGGCGGAAGGGCAAACCCACTCCTCCAAGCCCTCTTTATAGTGGCATCAATGCATTCATAAAGGCAGAGCCCTCATGACTTAAACACATCCTATTAGACACCACCTCTTAAAACTGTTACAGTGGACATTCAATTTCAAATGGGTTCTGGAGGAGACATTCAAAACATAGCACTGTACCACCTCTTCAGATATTTCATGGAGTTTTCCTCGTTGCCTTGCTCTGCTTTCTTAGCCCTAATATTGCCTGGGGAAGTTTGAAAGGCTCTTTCTTGCTGCTCTCACCAGAGTGTGTTGCATGACTGGTGTGGTGTTGTGTTGTCTATGGACTTCTAGAAGAGCTCTGAAGAGTCTTGAGGCATCACAATTGCACTTTTGCTTGGAATCCTGTGATAATTTGTGGTGTGATCTGATTGACTTAAGTCAAGGAAGTGGCCAAAAGGAAAAGTAAAGCACCTGAAAACTCTTGGTATGAGAATAGATTGTTTTGCCCTCTAACCTCAGTCTGTGATGAATAGCCAAGGAGTTAAATGCTAATAAGGTCACACCAAAAATGTCCAGTTCTCTATCTTATCTGCTAACTAAGAAGATTTGAATGCTTAGGTATGTTAGAGTAGGTAGCTAGGCAGACGTGAGCAGGGCAAGAAAGCCACCCTCCCACCTAGGAAGGTCAGGGGACCATCAGGTAATGGTGAGATGGTTGTTACACTGTCTAAAATAATAATTGGTTGCAGTCAGTGCCAGAGAAAGGCAATTTTCTAATAGACAGAAAATACCTGAAGCTGGTAGTCAGCAGCTTCCTGATAAGATCTCAAGAGTTCGGCAAGTGGGCCCAAGCATACGCACTAACAGGCAAAACGGTGGAGTTTAACTGGTAAGAGGAAAATGCCTCAAATGAGGAACACTTGACTGGTAAGAGGAAAATGCCTCAAATGAGCACACACACAACCTCAGTAAACACAGTGCACATGCAGCCCCTCCCAAGTGCTGGCAGGCCACTGTACATGCAGACAGCCTACCCCAAGAGAAGAATAAGGGAAGAAGAAATGCAAACCTCAGAATCATGCCAATGTATAAAACCCCAGGTCAAGGGCTGAACACTGCACTCAGATCTTTCAAGATGTCTGCTTGGCCCTCTTCCAAGTGCACTTTACTTCCTTTCGTTCGTTCTCTAAAACTTTTTTTTTTTTTTAATACTTTAAGTTTTAGGGTACATGTGCACATTGTGCAGGTTAGTTACATATGTATACATGTGCCATGCTGGTGCGCTGCACCCACTAACTCGTCATCTAGCATTAGGTATATCTCCCAATGCTATCCCTCCCCCCTCCCCCCTCCCCACCACAGTCCCCAGAGTGTGATATTCCCCTTCCTGTGTCCATGTGATCTCATTGTTCAATTCCCACCTATGAGTGAGAATATGCGGTGTTTGGTTTTTTGTTCTTGCGATAGTTTACTGAGAATGATGACTTTCACTGCTGCTCTAAAACTTGCCCTAGTCTCTCGCTCTGCACTATGCCCCTTAGCCAAATTCTTTCCACAGAGGAGGCAAGAATTGAGTTTGCTGCAGACCTGTTGGATTCACTGCTGCTAACAGGTAGAGGCTTTCTATTCTGCTTTTCATCAACTCCTCCACCACAACTATACATCTTCCTCCTAGTAAGTTAATGTGTGTTCAGGAATGGGAAACTCAGCCTCTAATGTCAAATGTCTATTTTAAGGCTATAAATCCCTCAAGAAACCAAATGCTTATTTAACTCACTGTTTGGCAAACATTTTCCCAATTTTAGATACATGAGCAATGAGATTTTTTAACTGATTTCTATACCTACCAGTAATAAAAAAGTGTTGGCTAAAATCAGATATTCCTGAGAAAGACTTTTAAAAGTTTTGATGTCTAACATTTATCTAAAATCAAAACCTTTTTATATTTGCTCACTCTGCACAGTTTTATTTTTATATTATAATGGCCACAATTTGTAAGAATCTATTATGTTCTTAGCATGGATTAAATCTCTCCATATGTTATTTAACGTTAGTCACTCCGTAAGTTGAATTTAACTTATCCTCATTGTATAGATAAGGTGGCTAAGACTTGGGAGAATTTAAGTTAACTAGCACGCCATCAGAAAGAACTACTAAGCAACACAGAGCATAAGCCTAGACCTCACTGACTTCCAAATTCATGTTATTTATTTTAAGCCAGTTTCAAGCCTAAGTGTATGCCAAAGAGTCTTCTTCAGTTTATTTTTCATTCACATTCCCAGGGCATGCTCCTAGAGATTCTGACTCATTGAGTGACAGTCTATTCCTGCTGCTTTATCAAAATAGCTTAAACTAGACAATTTGTAAACAAAAGAAATTTATTTCTCACAGTCCTAAAAGCTGGGAAGCCTAAGATTAAGGCATCAGCTGATTCAGAATCTGGTAAGGGTTCTCTCTGCTTCCAAGATGGTGCCCTTCCTGCCCCATCTTCACATAGAAGAAGGAAAGAAATGTAGCAAATGCTGTGATCTCATAGGTTAAGAGAGATGGAAGGACCAGGCAGCTCTCTGAAGTCTCTTTTGTAAGGGCATTAATCCCTAACTAGGTCACAGCCCTTGTGACTTTATCGCTTTTCAAAAGGACCCACCTCTTACTACCACCGCAATGGGGATTAAGTTTCAACACGAATTTTGGAAGGAAACATTCAAACAATAGCAGTAGGCTATTCATTTGTTTAATGTCCAACTAATTCTAACATAATTTAGTAGAGAATCACACCCTGATACATTCACCAAATGCCCTTAACTCTTTTCCTTTATCACATATCCAACCAACTTACCATGTTTTCTCTCAAATGTATTTTGTTGTTTCTATTCCTACTAAAACTATTCAAGTTCCTCCCTATGACCTTAATCTTTGACTAATGAAATACCCTGTCAACTGGTTCCTTTACCTCTCAGCTATCACTAATTCCACTCATCCTACTCTTGGCAATCACTGGATTAATTTGCTCACAGAGTAGCTCTGATCTTTTCCTTCCCTGTCGCTAAAATATTTCGGTAGCTGTTAAAAAGAATTATGCAATGATACTTGTCCAAGCATGATTGGGGAGAGATTTTTCAGGACCATCACCACAGGTGTAGGAACCACTGAAAATGGGATTTTGCTGGGGCGTGGGTGGGGGAGGGTAGGCAGACATTGAGCTCAACTCTGGATACGGCATGGGCAAGTAAGAATTTACAGCCAAGGAATGTGGGTGCTGGGGGAGCAGAAGATGTAACATTGCTCCAAGGAAACATCAGGGGCAAGGGGGATTCTGGCTAAACTAATCTAGCAGGATTCTTGCTAAAGACAGGCCAGGGTGATCAATCATCACCTAGGCGACAGCAGAGGATGACAAACCTGGTCAGGTATCAAGGGTGATCAGATATAAAGGCCGGGGAGTTCTTGGTAAACTGACTTAACAGTGTTCTTTGCTAAAACTGGGTTTTACAAGGAAGTGCAGAAATGGGCCTAGGAGAAAGTTCAGAAGCCTAAATTTTGGTGACACAGAGAATCTTTGTCATAGCCTACAAGCTCAGTTCCATTTAAGGCTTTACATGTTGTGATCCAAGACTTCTGATATTGTCCCAGATGAGCTGTCTCTCCTGCTTAGCCTTTTTTCTAATCTCCTCCAGTGATTTCCTCACTCATGGGATTGTATCATCTTACAGTTACTTCAAAGTCCACCTCCTTCCAGCCTCTTCCACAGGCAATTCATTTGCATACCTCTACTATATGCCTTCCTCAAAGATCATTCTCTGCTTCAAAAATCTTCAACATCTCAAATTGCCCTTAGAATAAGGTATAAATTTCCTAAGCTGATAATTAAGATCCTTCGCAATCTGTCTCCCATTTATATTCCCAACCTCATCTCCCACTAAAACTTTATAATTAGTCTTTGCTCACTGCCACCCAAACACATTTCAAAATACCCTACTTTTGTTCTCATATTTTATTTTCTTCTGTGGAACATTAGACTCCCTTTTTGTCTGCCTACCCAAAGCCTCTTGTGTATAACAGGGTATAAGCCCATCCCTGAACTATAACTTGTATTATAAGTTTTTCTTATTTAGGAAACATTCCCAGACCACAGTAGCCTCCTCTGAACTCACAGTATTTACTGTCTTTGAATATTAAATACACATGGCCTTACCATATCTCTTGTAGTGCTCTTTGTATTGCTATTTAATCTTCCAGGTTAAAAAATATCCTTTGTCTCAATTATCTGGGAATCCTAGGGAATGAAATCTTTCGGTTCAGATAATATAAATAATCTCAAGTCACTGCTAATGGCAACTGGCATAAATATATTATCTACATTTTAGTTGAAAGTTGAACTTATCACATATTAGTCATCAGGCAAGTATTATCTATTCAGATTCATTTCTGTAACATAATATAGACCTAGTCACTCCCTTTTCCTTCCTGTATAATTATCTCCTTATTTGTGATCTTCTCATTAGAATATTAGATGTTAATTTCTATACACAGGAAGTACAGTAGGAGACAATGTCTCTGCATTTAAAGAGATAATAAGTACCCTTGTCTCAGAATGTATGACTTTGTTGAACTTCTGTCATGTCTCTTTAAACTTACCTTCAATATCACTTTCTACTTATGTGATTGCCTCTTATAACCAAGGAACAAAGTCATGTCTAACACAAATGTAAATTTCAAACAATGTAACACTTATTTCCAACCCAGACTGCAGTAAGATGTTCTAAAAGTCAAAGTTATGCTCCCAGTAATAATTATTTCTCTATAGCAAGGTCAGTGGTGAGATTAAGGCTTTTTGGGATTCTCCAGAGAAGACTAAGCAAGTGTAATTCTAATATGAGATCCAATAACTCTTGTGAAGTTAAACTTAATTTGATCATTAAGACATCAGAGAACTCATAAAATCTGATTAATTATGAGAAAATTGATTTTTTATCACTAACAATATGATTCAATTCCTTCGGCCAACTAAGGCATATAATCCACGGAGGTATACTCACCAAGTGTACTGTGGCCCTCACACAGTGTTCTAAATTGTAACTTATACCAAAGGCCCAAAGGAAATTTGTTTTCCATCTTTGCCCTGATCACATTTAAGGTTTTTGCACAATATCTCAGCAACTAAATGGGCTTTGATATTTATAATTAACCAAATCTTTTACACATTGCTTTCTCAGTAAAAATTTACCTATATATTGAGATGATCTCTTTAATTTTCTCTTCCTAAACCATCTAACTATGGTAATTAAACCTCTTAAATCACACCAGGGCTGGATGTAGTGACTTATATTTGTGATCCCAGCACTTTCGGAGGCCAGGGTGGGAGGATTGCTTGAGCCCAGGAGTTCAAGACCAGCCTGGGCAACATAGTGAGACCCCCATCTTTACCCCCACCAAAAAAACAAAAATTAGCCAGGTGTGGTGGCATGTGCCCATATTCCTAGCTTCTCCAGAGGCTGAGGCTGGAGGATCACTTCTTGTGCCCAGGAGTTTGAGGCTACATGACCCTGTTTCAAAAAAAAAAAAAGAACGACCACAAAAAAACTCATCTGTATATTAATTCCACACCAATCTCTAGGACTAAGCCTCTCCCTGGTACAGATTTTTTTTTTAACTTTAGAAATTTTCTGTTTCAGCATTAGGAGACAATAGTTGTTTTACCTTTCTGGTATGGATAAATTATACTTTCAATCTGTCCATGTTCTTTTCCTGTTTTTCCAGATTCTTGGTGACTAGCCTTTGACCACTACTTGTCCTGACATCTTCTCTCTGGACATTCCTGATACCTCCTCTGGCCACTTGGAACTGAACAAAGTGGCTGTTATCTAGATTTCTGCCATTCACCTTCCCATATTCACTATACTATTTAGCAATGTTAGCTACTATAACAAAACAAAACATGTAACAATCAAATCACGGCAGAATTTTATTTGTCATTCATTTAAGTTCCAAGGTAGGTGTTCCTAATCAGTGTGTAGCACTTCTCCAAACAGAGATTAGGGGACCAGGCTCCTTTTATTCTGTGAATCTACTGCTTCAACACATGCCTTCCAAGACAAAGCAGACAGTGGAAAAAGCCCACCTGCTTCTAAAGCTTCTTGGCATGTGAGTGACACTTATCACTCCTGGTCATATTCTCAGCCACTAAATGGGCTTTGATAATTTCTAACTAATAAAATCTTTTACATATTGCTTTCCCAGTAAAAATTTAATTATATATTGAGATGATCTGATTTCCCCTCCTAAACCATCTAACTGTGGTACCAAACCTCTTAAAATTCACCATGGTCAGGCACAGTGGCTTATGTCTATAATTCCAGCCCTTTGGGAGGCCAAAGTAGGAGGATCACATGAGCCCAGGAGTTCAAGACCAACCTGGGTAACATAGCGAGACACCATCTCTAGTTACAACAACAACAAAAAAGCCCACCTACTTCTAAAGTTTCTTGGCATGCAAGTGACACTTATCACTTATGGTCATATTCATTGCTGAGAACTAGTCACATGGCCATATCTAGGTGCAAGGAAGGTGGGGAGTATGGTCTTTGGCAGGGCAGCTGTTGCTCTGCAACAATTCTACACGGAGAAAGGGAAGGCCCTAATTTTAGAAAATCTTTAGCCATTTCAGTTCCATCCCATTTATTCTTTTCTTTTGGATTTTGGATTGATCTGCTGAACTTACATCTGTTTTCCAAACTTCATAAATTTGTTTTTCCATCCAAAAATGGTTGAATATGAATCTTTTTTTTTTTTTTTTTTTGAGACCGAGTCTTGCTGTGTCGCCCAGGCCGAGTGCAGTGGCGCGATCTCGGCTCACTGCAAGCTCCACCTCCCGGGTTCACGCCATTCTCCTGCCTCAGCCTCCCGAGCAGCTGGGACTACAGGTGCCCACCACCACGCCCGGCTAATTTTTTGTATTTTTAGTAGAGACGGGGTTTCACCGTGTTAGCCAGGATGGTCTCAATCTCCTGACCTCGTGATCCGCCTGCCTCGGCCCCCGAAAGTGCTGGGATTACAGGGGTGAGCCACCGTGCCCAGCCATGAACCTCTTTTAAGCACCCTTTTCCCAGACTCTACCTATCAATTGTTCTACAACTATCAGTTGTCCTAAATGTCCAGCCTTGCCTGTCATTCCATGGTCTGGTGTATCCTACTGTTTACCAAGCTGTTTAATTGAATGTATTTTATATGTTATATGTCATAGTTTAAGGAATGTGCTCACTAAGAATCATAAGAAAAATCATGCCCATAAAGCATTAAGAAAATAATTGCATGATATATGTACATTGGTAAATTTAATCTCATTAAAGCCAGAGAAATGTAGTAGAAAGTAGAACTAGAATGTAAACTTTCCAGTAACATATGCAGAAAAGCAGTACCGAGAAAAAGTAAATAGCAAAATAAAGGCAAGTGCACAAATTATTGAATTATCTAAACAGTGAAGAGAAAGACAGAAGATGACCGTAAGTGGACGTTTTCAAGGTTATCCAAATGAAGTAAAATTACAATGATGTAAATATATCAGTAATTTAAAGAGTTGTGTAATGTTTTATTACTGATTTTATAGTACATTGAAATCAAGAATAAAAGCATAATCACATTTGTTATATATTTGTATTCAATTAGAAATACATGGGAGTGGGTGTTTGAGAGAGGAGGGAGAGAGAGAGGAGGAAAATGAGTTCTATGTGGAGCAAATATATAGGAAATGTGAATAAAAGGGAGGTTTAACTTAGGCCTTAGGTTTTATCAATAAAAGGCAATGAAGATCATTCAACTCCAGGGTCAAAGTGGAGTTACAGAGTGTTATTCACTATGTATCACCCATTCAGTAGCTCTTTATAAACCAGAAAATAAAAAGAAGTGATCAGGTTGAAGCAGGTCCAATTCCCACCATACACCAGGTTTCACAATTTCATTTTAAAGAATTACTAAGACATTACCTGAAAATAAGCATCAGGCCATGCGCAGTGGCTCACGCCTGTAATCCTAGCACTTTGGGAGGCTGAGGTAGGTGGATCACCTGAGGTCAGGAGTTCGAGACCAGCCTGGCCAACATGATGAAATCCTGTGTCTACTAAAATTACAAAAATTAGCCTGGTGTGGTGGCAGGTGCCTGTAATCCCAGCTACTCAGGAGGCTGAGGCAGGAGAATCGCTTGAACCTGGGAGGTGGAGGTTGCAGTGAGCCAAGATCCCGCCACTGTACTCCAGCCTGGGCAACAAGAGTGAAACTCCTTCTCCAAAAAAAAAAAAAAAAGAAAGAAAAGAAAAAAGAAAAGCATCAGGAACTGCAAACATAAATCCCATGAGGAAATCTGCAATAACCACGTGGTAGACCGTTCACGCAAAAAAGGTAGAAACAGGAAGGGGGAAGCAGCAAACCATAGCTGGCTTCAGCTCCCCAAGTGGTTGAGAAGTTGCAAGTACTCCCCAAAGCAAATGCATGGGAAGTGGAGAGAATCCAGAAATTCCCTTCTCCCAGACGGCAAACATCATCATCCTCAACAACATAAATGGACTGTCCCCAGGCGACCAGAGCTATGGTCCTTCTTCTTCTTACCCATTATTTATACCAGACAAACATTCTTAATACAATTTTATTAAGGCTTCAATTAACAGAAATTATTATATTAAACATTAAGTTGGTAAAGTACAAATAGACCCTGAAAATAACCTGTATAATCCCAGTCTAATAATCCCATAGCCTTCATCTGCCATCTTTGATGCTCTTTTTCTTTACCTGGAACATGAGAACTTTATAGACATAATTTTCTCTATTCAGAAAATATCTTCGTGGGATTTCTTTTTACATTTACTTTTATCCTTAACAAAAATTTATATACATCATCAAGCTACAAAGGGAAATTCCCTTTACCTAGGGTGAGTCCTCACACATAGCACAAACACAGCCGGGAAATCTTGTAGCTACATGAACAACCATTTTTCTTCTCAAGCATCACTACCACAATTCCTGGTTGTTCCTGCACCTCTTCACCTTCTGTCTCCAGTCAGCCATGACCACAAAAACCCAATGTCTATGAGTCTAGCTCATGTTACAGACTCACCACCTAGGACTTCCATGTCACTGATGTTCTCTTTAAACTTGGATGAAACAACATAACTCAGTTCCCTCTTGCTTCTCTTTCCTTCTATAACTTTTCCTTTATTCCTCTGGATGGTTTACAATTTCCATCAACTTTTTCCTTTGGCTTCCTTTCTGAAAGGACAATTATTGGTGCCTAAACTCGTAAGAGTACCAAAAGGTTCTAATAGCTCATTTAAAATAAGAATTACCCAGAAGAAGTGCTCTTTGAGAAAATTCTATTTAAGCTAAAATGCATATTGTACATGCAGCATTTTTTTATATTTTATATTTACAAGCAATGAGTGGGATTAATCAAAGAGATAAAGCCAAGACATTTCTTATTTATCAAGTATGCACAAATAAATGGCATTCTTATTCATTAAAATTAAAGGTTTTAAATAGATCCTCCACTTGTAACTGAACCTTAACCAAGCAGGTCATAAAAGAAGCTGCAAGAATTCTGATGTTATATTCAATTTAAAGCTGCAAAGAAAGTAATTCGGTTAAATAGAAGCTCTGGCTTCAAAACAAGGATGAATAATCATTTTAAATAACGAAATGACAATAGTTGCAGAAAATCGAGACTTAGTAAATAATAAACAGTGTTAGTCCCTCCATGAATTGTGGGCCAGTATTATAAATATTGAAATTCAACAGTTCATCACTGGAACTATCTTTCATTTTAGCTACTTTCCTCTGGTGGTAAATAGAAATTTTATTTGTTGGATAAAGCTAGAAGAAAGAGAAACCTCTCTGCCCTTTCTTTTTCTTGATGAATTTGGCCCAGAATAAGAATACCAAATAATATGTTGACAGAGAAAATAACTTGGCATCCTGAAAGACCAAAAGATGTTACAAACATAATTATCTCAGTGTCAGCACCACATGGTATACTGTTAGACTCAGTGGAGAAAAATCCCCTAAGATGTAAAATTTAAACAGGTGATCTTGCCAATAGAAAGATGGATCTGTGTATATCTTTGGAATGGCAAAGTTGTTTACCCTGTTTCTATTTTTTTGAGATTTTGAATTTATTCATCTGTCATCTTTTATTTGACCATGCAGATGGATTCAATTTGTCTCCAATAATCTTGGCAAAGAATAAGGTCATTAGTACACGCTGACTGATTTTAAAATTTCCTTACATAAATCTCATGCTTGCCAATAAAGTAGAAAAAAACAGCACCATAAAATGTGCAATTATTTTTACATTTATAGCAAGAAAGAGTTACCCGTGGTGTGTAAATATTTTTAAGTCTTATATTTTTGCTTCTAACAGAGCACATTGATGTTAGTCAGTGGGCTGAGTGGTCAATGCAGAATCTAAGTTGTAGACTGATCCATCTGTTGGTGAAAAGCTGTCATGGGCCAGGCACAGTGGCTCATGCCTATAATCCCAGCACTTTGGGAGGCCGAGGCTGGTGGATCACCTGAGGTCGGGAGTTCGAGACCAGCCTGACTAACATGGAGAAACCCCGTCTCTACTAAAAATACAAAATTAGCTGGGCGTGGAGGCGCATGCCTGTAATCCCAGCTACTCGGGAGGCTGAGGTGGGCGAATCACTTGAACCCGGGAGGTAGAGGTTGCGGTGAGCCAAGATCACGCCAGTGTACTCCAGTCTGGGCAACAAGAGCAAAACTTCATCTCAAAAAAAAAGAAAAGAAAAGAAAAGAAAAAGCAGTCATAGTCCACCGGGAAGCTCAGTGGCCATCATTAGTGGTACATTTTCTCAACATACCCAAATTCAATGTTAAAATATTTTTTAAGTCCCAGAATTATGAGAAGTTTTTTGTTCTTGTTTTCACTAATTTTATGGTTCGCTATGCAGTGATCCAAGTTTCCAAAATATATAAATATGTGTACAAATTAAGGTATTGCTCCTCTCCCCTCAGTAACAGCAAAGCTTAGGGGAAGGGTGTTTACAATCTCTACAGAGGCACACTGGGCCCACCATACTCACTAGGCACAGGATAGTTGTGAAATAAATAGCTCACTCCAGGGAGTGAGAAGATACATCCCCCATTCAAGGTACACTGCCAAACTGCAGGAAAGAGATCCTGGCACCCACCAAGGTGCAACTATGCTACTGGATCTCTGGGTGGAAAGAAACAAGGAGGGAGTTACAGAGGAATAATGTCAGCAGCAGAACAGAGATTTTCATCCAAACATTATTTATGATGAATTTGGGGAATATCAGATGAAAAATATATGGCCAAAGTGAATCAAAGAAGATACTAAAATTCTTATATTTTTATTATAATAGACAGTGCTGCACTGCACAAAACTTTGTCTTCATTCTATAACTCTTTTCCAAGTCAAGGAAAACTAGACTCATATCAACAAGCTTACTCTATTCATGCTTACAGCGACAATGAAGGCCTCAAATTAGGAGGTCTTTCCTTTTAATCCATTCTTCTAGAAGAATGCAGTCTAGAAGTTGTGAGTTGAGCCTTGGCCCCCTAAAATCTTCCAGAAATGAACCCACCTTATACCACAATCAAACCCTCGAGGTCATCAAATAGAGTAAAAGAAGAAAACAAAAACATCCAAAGGATAGCAACTTCAAAGATTGAAGGAACATCAATCCAGAAAGATGAAAAAGAACCAACACAAGAACTCTCACCACTCAAAAAGCCAAGTGCCTTCTTTCCTTCAAATGACTGCACTACTTTTCTAGCAAGGGTCTGAACAAGGCTGAGATCACTAAAATGACAGGAAGAGAATTCAGAACATGGATAGGAACTAAGATCAGTAAGATGTAGGAGAACATTGTAACCCAAGACAAAGGAGCTTGTCACAATAAAATGATCCAAGAACTGACAAAGCAGCCAGTATAGAAAAGAATGTAACTTACCTGGGTAAAGCTGGACATCACAATACAAGAATTTTATAATGCTATCACAAGTATTAATAGCAGAACAGATCTAACTGAGAAAAGAATCTCAGAGTTTGAAGACTGGCTTTCTGAAATAAGATAGACAAAAATAGAGAAAAAAGAATAAAAAGGAATGAACAAAAAAATATGAGATTACATAAAGAGATAAAATCTGTGATTCATTGCTGTCCCTGAAAAAAAATGAGGACAATGGAAGCAACTTGGAAAACAATTTTGGGATCTCATCCATGAGGACTTCCCCAACCTAGCTAGACAGGACAACATTCAAATTCAGGAAATGCAAAGAACCCCAGTAAGATACTTCACAAGAAGATCATCCCCAAGACACATAATCCTCAGATTCTCCAAGGTCAAAATGAAAGAAAAAATGTTAAAGGTAGCTAGAGAAAGGAGAAGTCACCTACAAAGGGAAGTCCACCAGACTAACAGTGGACCTCTCAGCAGAAACCATACAAGCCAGAAGAGAAGGGGGCCTATATCCAACATTCTTAAAGAAAAGAAATTCCAACCAAGAATTTTATATCCAACCAAACTAACCTTCATAAGCAAAGGGGAAATAAGATCCTTTTCAGAGAACCAAATACTGAGGGAATTTGTTAGCAGCTGTCTTACAAGAGCTCCCAAAAGCACCAAATATGGAAAGTAAAGACCATTACTACCCACTACAAAAACTCACTGAAGTACACAGACCAGTAACACTATAAAGCAACTACACAAACTAGTGAGAAAACAGCTAACAACATGATGACAGGATCAAATTCATTCATATCAATACTAATGTTAAATTTAAAGGGGATAAATGACCCCAATTAAAAGGCACAGGGTGGAAAGCTGGATAAAGAATACCCAGTGGTAATGCTGTCTTCAAAAGACCCATCTCACATGCAATGAAACCCATAAGCTCAATATAAAGGGATGGAGAAAAATCTGCCAAGCAAATAGAAAACAGAAAAAAAGTAGGAGTTGCAGTCCTAATTTTAGACAAAATGACATTAAACCAACAAGGATTTAAAAAGACAAAAATAAGCATTACATAATGGTAAACAGTTCAATTCAACAAGACCTAACCATTCTAAATATATATGCAATACACCCAACACAGGAGCACCCAGATTCATAAAGCAAGTTCTTAGAGGCCTTCAAAGAGACTTAGACTCCCACACAATAGTAGTGAGAGACTTCAATATCCCACTGACAATATTAGACAGATCACTGAGATGGAAAATTACCAAAGGTATTCAGGACCTGAACTCAGCACTGGACCAAATGGACCTGATATACATCTACAGAACTCTCCACCCAAAAACAACAAAATACACATTTTTCTCATTGCCATATGGCACAGAGTCTAAAATCAACCACACAATCAGATGTAAAAAAATCCTCAGCAAATGCAAAATAACTGAAATCATACCAACCACTCTCTCAGACTATTTTAAAATTAATATGGAACCAAAAAGAGCCCAAAGAGCCACACCAATTCTAAGCAAAAAGAACAAAGCAGGAGGCATCACACTACCTGACTTCAAACTATACTACAGGGCTACAGTGAAAAAAACAGCATGGCACTGGTACAAAAATTGACATATAGACCAATGGAACAGAATAGAGAACTCAGAGAAAAGACTGCACATCTACAACCATCTGACCTTTGACAAACCTGACAAAACAAGCAATGGGGCAAGGATTCTCTACTAAGTAAATGGTGATGGGATAACTGGATAGCCATACGAAGAAGGTCAAAAATGAACCCCTTTCTTATACTACATATTAATACAAAAATGAACTTGAGATGGCTTAAAGACTTTAAAAACTATAAAAATCCCGGAAGACAACTTAAGCAATACCATTCTGGACATAGGCATGGGCAAAGATGTCATAACAAAGAAGCCAAAAGCAATTGCAACAAAAGCAAAAATTGACAAATGGGATATAGTTAAACTAAAGAGCTTCTGCACAACCAAAGATACTACCAAGAGTAAGCAGAGAACCCGCAGAATGGGAGAAAAATTTTGCAAACTGTGCTTCTGACAAAAGTCAAATATCCAGCATCCATAAGGAATTTAAACACATCTACAAGACAAAAAGACCCATTAAAAAGTGGGCAAAGGACATGAACACATACTTTTCAAAAGAAGACATACGTGTTGCCAACCAGCATATGGAAAAAAGCTGAACATCACTGATCATTAGAGAAATGCAAATCAAAACCACAATGAGATACTATCTCACATCAGTCAGAATGGCTATTACTAAAAAGTCAAAAAAAAAAAAAACAAAACAGATGCTGGTGAAGTTGTAGAGAAAAGGGAATGCTTATACACTGTTGGTGGGAATATAAATTAGTTCGACCATTATGGAAGACACTGGTGATTCCTCAAAGATCTGAAAACAGAACCACCATTCTACCTAGCAATCCCATTACTGGGTATATACCCAAAGGAATATAAATCATTCTATCATAAAGACACATGCATGTGTGTTCAGTGCAGCACTATTCACAATAGCAAAGACATGAAATCAACCTAAATATCCAACAATGGTAGACTGGATAAAGAAAATGTGGTATATATATATATGTGTGTGTGTGTGTATATATATATGTGTATATATATGTACATATATATATGTATATATATGTACATATATATGTATATATATGTACATATATATATATATATATATACCATGAAAGACTATGCATCCATAAAAAAGAGTAAGATCACATCCTTTGCAAGAGCATGGATGGAGCTAGAGACCATTATCCTTAGCAAACTAACACAGGAACAGAAAACCAAATACCTCATGTTCTCACTTACAAGTGGGAGCTAAATGATGAGAACACATGGACACATAGAGGGGACCAATAGACACTAAAGCCTACTGGAGGCTGGAGGGTGGGAGGAGGGAGAGGATCAAGAAGAATAACTAATGGGTACCAGGCTAAATACCTGGGTAATGAAATAATGTGTACAACAAACCCCCATGACACAAGTTTACTTATATAACAAACTGCCCATGTACCCATGAATGTAAAAGATAACAAAAAAAGAAATGATAAATGTTTGAGGTTGTGGGTATCCTAAATATCCTTATTTGATCATTATACATTGTGTGCATGTATCAAAATATTACATGTGCCCCCTAAATATGTACAATTATAAAAAAAAGAAAAATGAAGACAAAGAAACCATCAATGAAATACTAACAACAAAAATCCAAAAATGAAGAGCAAGCATGGACCTAAAAAATTCTCAGCAGAGTGGATATAATTAGAAGACACAAAAGCTCATTACTGTGAAATTTCAGAATATTGGGGAGAAGAGATTATGTAAGCTTTTAGAGAAACAGGAAAAGCAGTATAACACAAGGATCAAGCTTCAAAATATTATTGTACTTCTCCACAGTGCTCCTGAAAGTCATGAAAATTTAGAATTGCCTCCAAAATTCTGTGAAAAAAATGATTTTTAATCTAGAACTGTTTTTTGCCCAAGACAGACTCTTAAATATGGTAGAGAATAGAATAAGAGTGTTTT
Organism: Pan troglodytes; assembly: GCF_028858775.2. Lineage (NCBI taxonomy): Eukaryota > Metazoa > Chordata > Mammalia > Primates > Hominidae > Pan > Pan troglodytes. The sequence goes on from NC_072415.2 coordinate 63,829,208, forward strand.
GAGCCCTGTAAGAGCTCTAAACATGTATTTCCCATGCATGAATTTTCAGAAAAATATTGAAAGATATCCTTTACCAAAATGTGAAAGTAAACTAAAAATTAAAAATATGGGATCCAGGAAGCAGAGAATCTATCACCAAAGATAGGCCAAGTGAATAGCTAGGCTGATAGTGAAAGGAAATCTCCAAATGGCAGCTGTACAGCATGTCTAGAAATCAATCAATTCAGACAGGTGCAGATATAAAAGCTTTAGGCAAGACATTTTTCCCAATACAGTAAAGTTTTGTTTTAATATACTGTTTTAATATGTTAGTGTTGATTACATCAAAAACTAGGTAAACAATTATTAAGTCTGGGAAGGAAAAGGATGTCGCACAGGAAAGAAAAGTAATCATATTATATTACAAGGCTTATCCAGGTATACAGTTCACCTATCTAAACACTGCATATTATTATAAATATTTACTGAATCATGATATAAATATACCAAGAGTATATGGGCCATGGGCAGGAAATATACATGTTTGAATCGGGGAGCAAAGGGTTAAAAGAAAGCTAAATTCTTATTGTACATAGTTGGATGTAAACAGACAATGCCTAAAACCAATAAATCCAGAGTAGCAATACATGCATGTTATTCAGAAATTCAGAGGTAAATATCAAATAAATCAAACAAAAGAACTGAAAGTAATTGCTTTGTGAAGTGGGAAATGATAGGATCAGGGAAGTGATGATTTTCATATCAAGCCTTGGAGAAACATGATATTTAGTTGTATAATTTTGAATAAAAAGCAGAGTAACAACAAATAGTTACCTTTGGAAGTTCATGCTCTGCCTGTATTTCACCTTTACTTTCTAGTTACAAATACTGCTGTAAGTGTGGCAAATGTGCCTTTAAAATATTTCCATTCATTCTTTTGTGGTCATTAAATTAATGATCACTTTTATTTGTCACCTGTTTTCTGTTTATATTTTCTTGGACAATCACTGCTCATATGATATATAAGGAGTCAAATAACAAATGAATGTCCAGTAACAGATTGTATTTCAGTGGAGAATCTGGCTGATAAAGGGAACAAGTGCACCAATAAAACTACATGCCCTGGCAACTGTTCCAGATCTCAAGATCAAGCAAATGTACCACCCTATCTTTGAGTCTACCTCCCAGATCAAATTGCATGCACTAAATGGTCAGAGAGTTATAACTATCCTGGGGGAAATTACTGGCAAAAGTAAATAAATTCCATATGGTGTGGGCCAAATTATTGTAGAAAGCTTATTGGTGGCACAATGGTTTCTTCCATTTGTTTATATTAGGATCTGATTTCTTAAATCCATGAAGATAATTTAATTTCTTAAACCTAGATAAAAGACAGAAAATGGAAGAAGGTGGTCCAAGGCCCAGGAGAAATTTATTTGTCTTTTTCTAACTCATTGTCAATACTGTCTCACTTTAAAGCAATGTGTTTTTGATTCTCATGTTTGGATGGCATTTCTGCTTAGGGAATCACTCACATTTTGATCTTTCATTCCTTTTGGGACAGCTAGTGAAAGTACTTTTATAAGTTACAGTTCTGACCTTTTCAGGATTCTGTTATTTGATTAAAAAGCATCAGAGGTCTGCTGTCTGGCAGGGTTTATTGCCTGTAACAAAGCAATCAGAAATGCAACCAAAGAGTAATTTGTAAGGGGTTATGGATCCATTCACAACAAATATTTATTGTTACTGGTGCAACTGCACACTGAAAATGAAATACGCCAGAGATATGTTTGTCTTCCTCTCTTGGGGCCCATGACACTCAACTATACTGTAGGTGAAAACAATTTATAAAGATGGCATTTGGCTCCTTGAAAGATTCAAAACCCTTGAATGAGATCCAAGTGAAACCTTGTTTACTAACCTCTCTCCAGGGGAAGTGTGGTACAGCATATGTGAGTATTGCTCATTCTAACACCTTTATTCTCTTAAACAATGTGGTCTGAAGGTGCATGGAGGTCTCTGAAACCTTTTCAGGTGATCCACGAGGTCAAAAACATTTTCATAGTAATATCAAATTATTATTTTTTCACTGTGTTGCCATTTGCACTGATGGTGCAAAAATAATGTTGGGTAAAACTTCAGTGCCTGAGCACAAAGTAGTGGAGTGGAGTAGTAGAGCAAACAAATCTGCTGTAGTTTATGTTTAAAACAACAGCTTTACAGAGATATAATTCACATACAATTCACTCAGTTAAATGTACAATGCAATGGTTTTTAGTATATTCACAAATATGTGCAACCATCACCACAACCAATTTAGAACATTTTTCATTGCCTCTAAAAGAAACCACACAACCTTTAGGTATCACTGCCCTAAACCCTCCAGTCCATCCCACTCCACTAATCTACCTTTTGTCTCTATAGACTCTGGACATGTCATATAAATAGAATCATATGTGATTTTTTTACTGTCTTTTTTCACTTAGCATAATGTTTTCAAGTTTCATCCAATTGTAATATATAGCTATACTTTGTCCATTTTTAGGAGCAGATAACATTTTATTGTATGGGTAAATTACATTTGTGTTTACCCATTACTTCATTGATGAACAGTTGGAGTTGTTTTTGCCTTTCGGCAGTCATGAATAATGTTGCTATAAACATTTGGGTAGAGATTTTTATGTGGATGTATGTTTTCCTTTCTCTTAGGTATATACCTAGGAATGGATATGCTGAGTTATTTGTAAGTATGTTTAATCACTTGAAAAACTTCCAGAAATACATCTTTCTACACATGCCTTTTCACTTTATCCTTCGGATTTCATTAATAACTAAGGATATTCATTTTATTATAATGCACTAAAATACAGGCATGTCATTTCTAATCTCATTAAGAATAACATCTTTTAACAAATAACATTTACTCTTTTTGGCTTCCATTTATTTTTATTGATACATAATAGACGTACATATTTTGGGGTTATGCATAATATATTCATATAATGGATAAAGATCAAATCAGCATAATTGGGCTATCATCTTGAATTTTTTTTTTTTTTTTGAGATGGAGTTTCACTTGTCGCCCAGGCTGGATTGCAATGGCGTGATCTCAGCTCACTGCAACCCCCGCCTCCCAGATATAAGCTATTCTCCTGCCTCAGCCTCCTGAGTAGCTGGGATTACAGGCTCCTGCCAAGACGCCTGGCTAATTTTTGTATTTTTAGTAGAGACAGGGTTCCACCATGTTGGCCAGGTTGAACTGCTGACCTCAGATGATCCACCGGCCTCCGCCTCCCAAAGTCCTAGGATTACAGGCATGAGCCACCGTGCCGGGCCAAATATTTGTATTTCCTTTATGCTACATTCTCTTTATTATCTTCCAGCTAGTTCGAAATGTACATTATTGTAAACTATATTCACCCTACTGATCTATAGAACACTGTTTTTTAAATCTGACTGTATATTTGTACCTATTAATCAACCTCTTTTCATCTCCCAAACCCCTTAACTTTTCTGGCCTCTGGTAGTGACAAATCTACTCTCTATCTTCATGAGATCTACTTTCTTTTAGCTCCTATATATGAATGAGAATATGCAATATTTGTACTTTTATCTTTGGCTTATTTTACTTAACATGATGACCTCCAGTTTTATCCAGGTTGCTGCAAATAACAGGATTTCATTCCTTTTATGGATTTCATTATTTCTCATTCTTATTTATTCTATTACGTATATATACCACATTCTCTTTATTCATTCATCCATTGATGGAACTTAGGTTGAGTCTTTATTTTGTCTATGGTAAATAGTGCTGCAATAAATATGGGTGTGCGTATGTCTCTTCAATATACTGATTTCCTTTCTTTTGAATATATGCCCAGTAGCGGAATTGCTGGATCAAATGGTAGTTCTATTTTTAGTGTTTTCAGGAACCTTCATACTGCTTTCCTTAGTGACTGTATTAATTCACATTCCCACCAATAGTGTATGAGGGGTTCCTCTTTCTCCATATCCTTGCCAGCACCCATTATTCCCTGTCTTTTTGATAAAAATCATTTTAACTGTGGTAAGATGAAAGCTTATTATTGTGGTTTGGATTTGCATTTCTCTGATGATTAGTGATTTTGAGCATTTTTTATATACTTGTTTTCCGATTTGTATGTGTTTTTTTTTTTCTTCTTGAGAAACGTCTATTCCGATCTCTTGCCCATTTCTTACTCAGATTGTTATTTATTTATTTATTGACATCAAGTTGTTTGAGCTCCTTATCTATTCTGGTTATTTATCTCTTCTCAGATGGATAGTTTTAAATATTTTCTCTTATTCTCTGGATTGTCTGTTCACTTTGTTGATTGTTTCTTTTGTCATGCAAAGATTTTTGGCCAGGCGTGGTGGCTCATACCTGTAATCCTAGCAATTTGGGAGGCCAAGGCTAGTGGATTGCCTGAGCTCAGAAGTTTGAGACCAACCCCAGGCAATATGGTGAAACCCTGTCTCTACTAAAATAGAAAAAATTAGCTGGGAATGGCAGCGTGCACCTGTAATCCCAGCTACTCGGGAGGCTGAGGCAGGAGAATTGCTAGAACCCCGGAGGTGGAGGTTGCAGTGAGCTGAGATCACGCCACTACACTCCAGCCTGGGTGACAGAGTGAGACTCTGTCTCCAAAAAAAAAAAAGATTTTTGACATGATTTAATTCCATTTGTCTATTTTTGCTTTGCTTTGATTACCTGTGCTCTTGTGCTCTTGGGGTCTTACACAAAAAAATTTTGCCCAGCCCAATGTTCTGGAACATTTCCCAGTGTTTCTTTTAGTAGTTTCATAGTTTCAGGTCTTACATTTAAGTCTTTAATTCATTTTGATTTGACTTTTGCATATGGTGAGAGATAGAGATCTAGTTTTATTCTTCTGCATATGGTTATCCATTTTTCCCAGCACCACTTATTGAAGAGATTTCCTTTCCCCAATGCATGTTATGGGCACCTTGTCAAAAATAAGTTAGCTGCAAATGAATCAATGTATATCTGGGTTCTCTATTCTGTTCCACTGGTCTATGGGTGTGTTTTTATGCTACTACCATGCTGTTTTGATTACTACAGCTTTGTAGTAAATTTTGAAGTTGGGTCATATCATGACTTCAGCTTTGTTCTTTTTGCTCAGGATCACTCCAGCTATTCAAAGTCTTTGTGATTCCACATAAATCTTAGGATTATTTTTCTATTTCTGTGAAGAATGTCATTGCTATTTTGATAAAAATTACAATACATCTGTAAATCACTTCAAGTACTATCATTTTAACAATATTAATTTTCCAATCCATGATCATGGAATACCTTTCCATTATGTGTGTGTGTCCACTTCAATTTCTTTAATCAGTGTTTTATAGATTTCCTCGAATAGCTCTTTCACGTCTTTGGTTAAATTGATTTATAGGTATTTTATATTCTTTGTAGATATTATAAATTGCTTTCTTGATTTTTCAGATTGTTTACTGTCAGTGTACATAAATGCTACCGATTTTTCTATGATGATTTTGTATCCTGCAGGTCTACTGAATTTGTATCCTGCAAGTCTGCTGAATTTGTTGATCCGTTCTAATAGTGTTTTTGTGGAGTCTTTAGGTTTTTCTGGGTATAAGATCATGTTGTCAGCAAACAAGGCTAGTATGACTTTTTCCTTTCCAATTTGGATGCCTTTAATCTCTTTCTCTTGACTAACTGCTCTGCCCAGGACTTCAATTGTTATGTTCAATAAAAGCGGTGAAAGTGGGCATCCTTGTTTTATTTCAGCATTTAGAGGAAAGGCATTCAATTTTTCCCCATTCAGTATGATGTTAGCTCTTCGTTTTACATATATGGCCTTTATTATTTTGAGGTATGAACCTTCATACCCAGTTTGTCGAGGGCTTTTATCATTAAGGGATGTTGAATTTTATCAAATGCTGTTTCAGAATCTATTGAAATGATCATGTGGTTTTTGTTCTTGGTTTTATTAATTTGATGTAACATGTTTGCTAATTTGTGTATGTTGAACTATCCTTGCATCCCTGGGATGAGTTCCGCTTGATCATGAAGAATGATCTTTTTAATGTGTTATTGAATTCAGTTTGCTTGTATTTTGTTCAGGACTTTTGCATCTATGTTCATCACTGATATTGGCCTCACATTTTCTTTTTGTGATATGTCCTTGTCTGGTTTGGGTACCAGGGTAATTCTGGCCTCATAGAATGAGTTTGGAAGTATTCCCTCCTCTTCAATTTTTTTTGAAGTGTCTGAATAGAATTGGTATGAGTTCTTCTTTAAAAGTTTGGTAAAATTCAGCAATGAAGGCATCAAATACTGGGGTCTTCTTTGATGAGAGACATTTTAATACAGCTTCAATCTCACTAGTCGTTATTGGTTTGTCCAAGTTTTCTATTTCTTCATGGTTCAATCTTGGCAGGTTGTATGTATCCAGGAATTTATGCATTTATTCTAGGTTTTCCAATTTGTTGATGAATAGTTGTTTATAATAGTGTCTAATGATTCTTTGTATTTCTGTGATCTCAGTTCATATCTTCTTTTTGTTTTGATTTTATGTGTTTTTCTCTTAGTCTAGTTAACATTTTATCAATTTTATCTTTTCAAAAATCCAGCTGTTCCTTTCATTGGTTTGTGTTTTTTTAATTGATTTCTGCTCTGATATTTATTATTACCTTCCCTTTACTAATTTTGGGTTTGGTATGTTCTTGCTTTTCAAGTTCCTTGAGGTCCATTATTAGGTTGCTTATTTGAAGTCCTTCTACTTTTCTGATGTAGGTGTTTATTGCTATAGACTTCCCTCCTGGTACTCCTTTTGCTGTATTTCATAGATTTTGGTATGTGGTACTCCCATTTTCATTTGTTTCGAGAAATTTTTTAATTTCCCTCTTAATTTCCTCATTTACCCATTGGTCATTCAGGAACACGGCTTCCTTTTTGAATCCCATGCCCATATCCTCTTAATTCATGAAATATACATAATGACACTGGGAATTCATTTTTAAGAGGAATACTTCATATTTTTCATCTATTACTTTATAAAGTTAAAGAAAATAGTCGATTATATGTTTCTTAAGCCCATTATTAATATTTGGGTATATAATAAGGTATTGTTTTCTAAAAATTCTATAAACAAGTTAAATAAGACAGTACTCTAAAAAATAAAATGTGAAGTCCACCCATATTGTAAGAATTTGCAGGGTGTTTTTAAGAAATTAAAATTTAAAAATCAGCCTATGCCCTGAACATAGAGATGGTCATTAGTTGCCAAAGAGATTATTTCAATCAAATAGTCTATGAACACCTACAGGCAAAGTCAGGTTGCATCTAATTTTATTAACAAGTATTAATTTACTGCATTAACCAACATATTAACAAACCCAAATAAGGGGCTGAGGAAGTACTAGAAAATCTTCAGTAATACATTAAGAAGACACTATGCTGCCAGGCACGGTGGCTCAGGCCTGTAATCCCAGCACTTTGGGAGGCCCAGACAGGTGGATCATGAGGTCAAGAGATCAAGACCATCCTGGCCAACATAGTGAAACCCCAACTCTACTAAAAATACAAAAATTAGCTGGGCACGGTGGCACGCGCCTATAGTCCCAGCTACTCAGGAGGCTGAGGTAGGAGAATCGCTTGAACCTGGGAGGCGGATGCCATGAGGCGAGATCGCACCACTGCACTCCAGCCTGGTGACAGAGCAAGACTCTGTCTCAAAAAAAAAAAAAAAAAAAAAGGAAAGAAAAGAAAACACTACGCAAATACAGAACTTTGCCAAAAAGTGCTCAAAAAGTCTTGTTGAAGGGTGTTATAAAGTTTTGCTTCCTCGTCTTAACCTAGAGCACAAAGATATAGACAGCGATGATGTTCCAAATATTTAACAGCCAGTAGAGCATAAGTATCAACCAATCACAATAAGCACTCACCATTATCCTGGAGCAGAGCCCTCCAAGTGCCCAGGTTCTACCAAGGGTTAACCCTTTAATTGCTGGAGTGTGTGACCTTCCAGGGCGTCCAGTTGGAGGGGCCAGGGCAGCCAGCATGGCAAGGGGGCATTAGTTTAGCTAGGGATAGAGGCTTTTATTTCTCTTTCAGCAAAATATAAGTGGTTACTTCTATATTTTAATGAAGAGTAGGATCCTAGCAGGTAAACTGTCTGAATTTTGGATACAGTAGTTACGAAGTTAGCAATTTTATAGAATTATATGCAATGGTCTCTGCATAAATAAATGTACTTTTTAGGAGATAGTACATAGCTTCATCAGATTTTCAGAGATGTCTTTTACTCAAAAATTAAGAACCAGTAAGATATTCCTTCATCTAGGATGGCTGATATTTTTTAAATCCACATTTTTCTGAATGTGTAGTCACCAAAGACACATCCTGATTAGATCTGACTTTTTGAACAGTTTGAGTATAGGTGGAGAATGACCTGATCTTGTTTATGTGATTATATTCTTGGTGAAAGTCAGTATAATGCTGTTTTGGTGTCTATTCCAGTCTCTTTTATCTTTTGGTTAGTATCTATATTTCCAGGAAATAATAAATTCCAGCTTCTGAGCCATCAACATTGAGGATCTGTCCTGGTATGAATATGTAGAATTCTGGCCCAATTTTAGTACACTTTCCATAAAACAAAATTACACAAACTGATTATTGTGCAGCAAGAATATTGTTAACAAGAACACGATCAATCTGTAGAAATCAGCTATTTATATTCCCAAACTTTTCTTTTGGATTAGCTGTTTGTCCTGGTCTTTCAATGGAAAAAGAATTAACAACCCGAAACTCCTGTCTGAATATTTCTATCAACTTCCTCTGGGAAATCCTGACTCTTCTTGAAGATACAGCTTTCTCTAGAGCACACTGGTATATTTGGTCCTCCTATTCTCTCTCCGTTTCCCACCCCTCCTCTTTCCTACATTGCCTCTGGTCCTGAAAAAATATAGTAAGACATCCTTATCACAGATCCTTTCAGCCTCTTGTTTCAGACTACCTCAACTACAACCCCTTCTCCTTGTTACAACTGTGTGGGCCTATCACCGGTGCCCATTAATTGGAGATTTTAGTATTTTGTCCACTGCCAATGTCTCCAATGCTACTTCTACGACTTTCTGTCTAGATAATCTCATCTAGTCTCATGGCTTTAAGTACTATCATCTATATGCTGAGCACTGCAAAATTTATATTTCTCTGGGCCTGATAACCTTCCTCAACTCCAAATTCTTAGTTGACATCTTCCCATGGAAATCTAATAGGCATCTGAAACTCAACAAGTCCAAAAGATACCCCTTAATTTCCACCCCCAACCTGCTTTGCCCTGGAATTCTTCATTTTATTCCACACACTTTGGAATCACATTTAGCCCCTTCCTTTGATTCACTTCCCACATTCCATCTTTCTAGAATTTTTTAGGCTCAACATTTTTCTCAAATTTGATCACTTCTCACCATATCCCTGCCACCAGCCTAGCTTAAGTGACCATAATTGTTTTACTTAGACTATTGCTAGTTCATGCATCCACTCTTAACCACCTCTAATGTATTCTCCACATTGCAAACAGACCATGACCCTCATAAAATTGGCTTTCCTCCTTACCCTAATCTCCAAGACACCACATAATGGTACCCCTGACAACTCCTTGTCCTAATTATCCCTTATTTAAACTCACTCAGCTTCAACCATGTTGTTCCCTTGCTGTTTTTCAAACATTCTGCTCTATACCCCCATGAGGATCTTTGTCCTTGTTATTTTCCAACTCAAAATGTCCTTTCCTCAGATACTTGCTTTCTATTTCTTCAAACACTTCATCACCACTTGACTTATTTAAATATGTATTTATTTGATGTGTTCCACCTTAGAATGTAAGTTGATGAGAGAAGGAACATCTGGATTTTTCCTTGTTCTGCTACTACCCCAAATCCTGTAAGACTATCTGGTATATAGTAACTATTCCATAATGCTTATTAAATCAACGAGTTGATGAATCAATCACAAATGTAATTGGCTTCCTCTGCCCTCAATTTTCGTTTAGTAGCATGTAGAAACAGGCTTTAGAATAGCAATATAGACAACAAGCACTTTTTAAGGAAGCAAGAAATATGACCCATTACATGTGGACTTGGCTAGAAATAATTGAGAAATGGAATACTTCCTTAAGGAAACTGAAGAACTAAACTATGACATAAACTTTAGATGTTTCAGTTTCAGAGTCATGATTTCCTGGTGTTTAGTTTTAGGTTTGTGCTCTCAAAGATCAATCAGAAAGGAAACTAAAGAATTACAATAGTGAGTTTAATCCAAACAAAGATGTGTTGAAGAAATTTCTTTAGTGAGGTCTGCTGACCACTGAAAGACCACCATAATAAAATGGTGGAATGCACTTTAAAATAGCATCACTGAGTAGTAAAAAGAGTTCTAGAATAGAATTTGTCTCAGCTCCACTGTTAATAAGCTGTGTAACTTTGAATTAAATATTAAATTTAAATAGTTTTCAGAAAATATTTGCCTGTCAAATGAGAGTATAGGCCTATGTAATCTCTATGGTTTCTTAATACTTTTCTGTGAAACAAAACACTAGGAGATAATCTTAACAGCCATAATGTTAAATGTGATCCTCTTATGTTTAAAGAAATGAGGTCATTGGGAATCAATGACTTCTGATTTTAAAATAACAGATAAACCAGTCAATTTAATTGAAATAGACTTATTAAAATTATTGTTCTTGGTGATACTAATAAGAGGGTAGGTGACAAGGTATTTCATCAAGGTATTTCATGGAGGAGTGGTAATTCAGGGTTTTTTTTTTTAAACTCTCTACTGATAATTTGCCGTGTAGACATAGGCCACATAAAACTGGCTTCAGTTAATCAAGCGGCTTTAAAACAGTTCAGTCTGATGTGCAGGTAACAGGTCCATCAATTAGAGGTCAATTAGATACAGTTACCTCAAAGTTAATTCCGTAATCAGACTAACATGACCAAAATAGAGAAGTTGAATAAAGTCTATTTATAATAGAGCATGAATACTTAAAAGCAAACAACTTCCAGTTTGGAATATCAAGACTTGTCTTACCTCTACAGATACAGAGAAAGAAAAAACTGCTTCCTGAGGGGATTCAGATGACAAACAAATCCTCTCCCCGTCGAATAATGTTCCATTTTTGCAAACTCATATTGTGGTAGATACACTGCCATCACTACAGACCAAAAATCCAACCAATTTTAAGCAAGACTGGCCCATCCTTCTCCTTTACACAAATGATCACTCAGACATTACTTTCCCTGTAAATATCTGTGCCAAGAAAATGTCTTTCCTGAAAGCAACATTTTTTAAAATTAATAACCATTTCTTCTGACACACAAAAATCAATGGGTCCCATTTGGTGCCTGAGGTATCACACTGACAAATAAAGGGCAGACCCCAAATGCATACTTTTCACCATCTGCCTGGAGCTTCAAGCATGCCAGGTTTGTGCAGCTTTAGATTCTGTTTCATTCAGTGAATTTGCTGTGAAGCAAATTCAGCCCTTGGCAGTTTTTTCTTTTCATCACCCCAGCACAGCTAGGTTTGTTGTTGTTGTTGTCCCTGGTTTTTTCACTCTGAGAATTCTAATTATAGTTACAACAACAAAGCAATTCATATATTTGTATCACCTCCTAGATTTTCATTTCTCACCATCAACACAAATCAGTATTCTAGTCTGTTAAAAATGGCACATTTTACAGACAATCACCTTCATAAAAGCTGTCAGGTAAGTATATGATTGGCACTGAATGTGTAAGATTCTTCAGCCTCAAATATCAAAACCAGAGACATTTTCTGAAGGTTGCCTTTGGGAAGAAAATTTATTAGAACACTGACATATCCTCACTATTTTTAAAGGGATAGTCCAGTAAAATGTTCTTGAGTCATCAATCCAGTACCTGACACAAAAAATGCTTATAAAACTGGAAGTTGAAGCTGTTGAGACTGTACTACAACCTCAGAAAGCACAAGAATGAGGTCATAACTTGCTGTCGCTTCTTTCCCTGTTCACCTCTCTGGCAAAGAATTTAGGATCTTAAGTCATACTGCTGACTCTGTCTACTCAGGAAACCCTCAGAGGATTGCTTCAGTTTTCAATAATGAAGCAATGACTAGTAGTACAATGAAAGAGTGAATGAGCCTTCCTATATCTTATGAAAAGTGATTCTGATACTGAAGACCAGGATAGAATCTTCACTTCTGAAACTACCAATAGTAATTTACGTGTTAAAATCATCATCATCATCATCACTGTCACCATCCTCATTGCTGCCATTTATTCTGTCTACTAAAGTAAGGGAAAGCACTATGTTAAAAGCTTTTACATATATGCCACAGTTCATTTGCAAAGATGGTCTCAATAATTTCTCCCATGTCTGTGGGCAGGTCTTTCTGCAATGTGACTTTGCCACTCTTTCTATCAAGAAGTAGAGTTTATTTTCCATCCTCTTGCATCTAGTCTGGTCTTGTACTTGTTTTACCAAGTAAAATGTGGTAGAAGTGACTAGGGGATTCCTGAGCTTCAGTCACATGAGGCCTTGCAGATTTTGCAGCTTGCACTCTTGCCCTCTTGCTGCCCTGAGACCACCATACAGAAAGCCAGTGCTGGTTTCTTAGCAGATAAGAGACTGTGTGGGAGAGAGACAGAGAGAAACAGAGAGGTAAAAAATCATCAGTCATTAAAATGAGGCCATCGTGGACTATCCAGCCCCAGTGAAGACACGAGATGATAGCAGCCACGTAAATGACCACAGATAAGACCACCAGGAAAAACACCAATGCAATCCCAGCCCAAATTTCCAATTCACAAAAAGATAAGCAAAAATAATGATGTTTGTTTTAAGCTACTAAATTCTGGTTTGTACACAGTAATAATTAACAAAAATGCATCTATTTTCTGTTTGAATCTTCAATAGAACCTTGTGCTCTTTCCAGAACATCCACCACACTGCCTCTAGTGTCAGTCTGCCAACTGTTTACTAGATACTTGAGTGTCCCACTTGATATGATGCACTTATTTGGTCAAAAGAAAATATGAGATACTAACTTCAAGAAAATGAACAGGGGGAATGATTAATTAACATGAAACAGGAAGTCATACTTAAAAGTTATAATTTCTCTCCTGTCTTGGCTGGGAAGGAGTGAGGAAACTGATCTAGAGGTCATTCTCTGCAGTTACAATTTGCCCATCTATGGTTCAGAAAGTAGGAGGTCAGGGAGAGGCTCAAAGTTTATGGGTTTTCATATCACCATTACCACTTCAAATGTCCAAAGCCCATTCTCCTTTTCCAGGTGTTTCAAGGACTCTGGTCTGTTGAAAGGGTGGTTGTCTGCACAGAGAGATTTATATATAGGCCAAGTAGTTCTGAAGCCAAGATTGTGCTTCCTGCTGGATGGTCACTGGACCTGCTGGCTGCAGTCCTCACCGTTAACACTGAGAATGACAACATGGCCCCTTGACACAGGTGATTTAACAGTATAGAGTTGAGACAGGTCCACCCAATTACAGACTAGATGATCTAGGTTTGGACTAATCTCTCTCACAGGGTGAAATAACTGCATCACATATTGCTCCAAATCTTTTCTGGAATCAACATTTAAATCTCAAGTAAAATGAATTTGACATTTCTGCTCTAAGTTTCTACTGTGATGAACTCACCCTAAGGCAATGGATATCTACATATCTGGCAGGGAGAAGAAGTTCAACAATAAGAAAAGAGAAGAGTACAGCTTTCAAAACTTATCCTGTCACATGGTATATGGTCTAGGGCTACTTGGAGGAATGTGGGCTCAAGAAGAATTCAGAGAAATCCTAGATCATCACTGAAGGTCAAAAGAATCAGGAAAAGCTTAAAGGAGAAGGTGGGACATCAACTAGTCCATCATAAGCTATTTAAATTACCAAAATAGAATCAGAATTAACAAAACCGTCATGGTGACATTAGCAGTATTTGGTTGGATGTGGACATTTATTGAGCTCATTCTGAAACATAAACCAGGTTATATTAATTTCTAAATAAAGCAACAGTAATAATCCTAATAATTCACAGTTATTTTTATTCCATTCATGGGCAAAGCAGTTTATGTATATCATTTCATTGGATAAATAGTAGTATTAACGGAAAGTCATTATTGTAAGGGGCAGTTTTATCATTCATGCACACTATAACCAGCCAGATGTACTATTTGATTCTTTTTTGAACTAGTAGGTTGTTTTGCTTTGATTTTGTTTTCTGCTTCATGCCCATACATGCTAAATAGTGAGTCTGAGGTGTACAAGGATAGCAAAAACTATTCACCTCCAGAGAGTCTGTTAAATCTCTCATTTTTTAGTCTCCTCACAATTGGAACATATTGTTTTTCCTTTATAGGTGTCAATGAAACTAAACACATGAATGTGCCATTTTAAAACATTTCTGACCTTTTTTCACCGTACTTGTCACTGCTGACTCACTAGGACAAGAGGACGTCTTGCAATATATTCCTGTCTCTTCCCCCTTGAGCTCTCCTGATGCTTGTTTTCTCTTACTTGGCTCACCTTCTGAGCATATTAGCTTTACTTCTTACCATTCCCTTTATACTTTTTGCAAGTGAATTCACCTTTTACTCCAGTCCTAAGACGTCTCTTTGTCCCACAGAACTTATAAACTGGCATTTTTCACTCAAAGCTGCATAATTTTATTTTACTTTTAGTGAGGTTACATTCCACTTGGGATATAGAAAACTTAAAAGTATCCTCTCACTCTAACAAAAAAAAAGTAGAAAAGCTACCAAATTATAACATTTCTTGATCTCAGTAGACATGTAAGCTCACACCTGAAATCTGAGAAAAGTTAGGAACCTCCATGGAAAAATGGGACACAAGCGCCCAGAGCACAGAAGGAAAGCAATGCTTTCCTATAAGCGCTTAAGAAGAATCCTTTAACTAATGGCTAAAGACTGAATGTGGGTTAGTATGAGAATATGGAGTCCCTGGAAGCTGAAAATTCACTAGCAGAATTTTTCACTGTGATCACAGGAAAGATCAGAGGCATGGTGGAAGAGAAATCTTCCATTATGTTACAGGCCTGGAGCTGGAGAGTGGCTCTCTCTCTCCAGGAAATACACAAGGTCCCATATGGAATTTTTTTGTTTTCATTATAAAACAAAAGCTTTAAGTTACTGGAGAAAGGGAAATAAAGCCTGTTGTCACCAGTGTACAGATAAAGGCCCACTGTGGGTGTGAAAGAGGAAAATGAAAAACTCTCTACCCTGGTTAAAGGTAGCAGTTCTCTTTTTCTGAGAAAATGACAAGATCACTGAAATATCCCCACCCCAGATAAAAGGAACACAGAGTTGGTCTAACACTGAGGGTAGTCTAGGACAATAGTCCCCTGAAAATCTCCCCTACCATGCTATCAAGCATTGAGTAACAAGCAACAGAAGTCTATTGCTAAAGGATGGGCAAGAGCATAAAACCTCCCTGAGGTACAAGCCTAAAGGGAGGGCCTAAAACTGAGGGTTAAAGAGACCCTGAGAATAAAAACCTTCCAGAAAACTACTGCCCAGACTGAGCACAAGGTAAATATGCAGGGATTTGAAGCTGATGATATACTAAAGGTAACAAGAGTAACAACATCACTCAAACTCAGCTCAACTCCTAGTGAGATTAACTTAACCAGCCACTTTGTAGATCCTTCTCTTAGCAAAAGAGAAGGTGTTCTCATTTCCAAGCCTAAATATTATTTATCTTAGTCTCCACTGTCACACACAGAATGACCAGCTTTTAAGAAAAAATTGTGAGACACTCAAAAAATTAAGAAAAAGAAACAAGCCATTGTCAAGGGACAAAATACCAGCAAAACCAGACTCAGGAACGAACCAGATGTTGGAACTAACAAAGAGGGAATGTAAAATAAATATTATTAGTATGTTAAACATACTGATGGAAAAGGTGGACAACATGCATAAACAGATAGGGAAGGCCTTTGCTTATTTCAGCACAGTGAAGGAAACAAAGATCTTAAAGGTAGTTGAATAGATGACCAGAACTGAAACACAAAGAAAATAAAGAGTAGAAGATAAAATGAACAGAACAGAACTTCCAAAATCTGGACATCAGATGGCTCTCTCTCTTTCTCTGTCTCTCTCTATATATATATTTCACCTCAGAGGAGAGAAAGGAAACAAGGTGGAAGAAATATTTTAAAATATACTAGCTGAGAATTTCCAGAAATAATAAAATCCATCATATCACAAATCTAAAAAATTCAGGGCTCCCCAAGCACAAGGAAACACAAACACATGCCCCTAGACAAATCATATTCAAACTGCTAAGAAAACATAGAGAAAAGTGAAAGTTTTGAAAGCAGTCATGGGAGGTTGGGGGAGGGGAAGAACACATTAGACACATAAAAATAAAGGTAAAAATTATAGCAGATATTTTGTCTGTACAGGCAGAAGACAACAGAGTGACATCTTTAAAGCGCAGAAAAAACACTGTCAAACTGGGATTCTCTACCAAACAAAAATATATTTCCAAATGTAAGGACAAATAAAGACTTTGTCAGACTAACAAAAATTGAGAGAATTCATTTTCAGTAGACTTGCACTACAAAATGAAAAAAGTTAAAATAATTTGTTCAAGTAGAGGAAATATGATACCAGACAGACTTGGATCTACACAAAGAAATGAAGAGATCTAGAAATAACATAAATGAGGGTAAATATAAAATTTTTAAGAAAAATTTTTAATTGCTACTAAATATAATTGACTGCCTAAAGCAAAAAATATAGCAATGTGTTTTGAGTTTATAACATGTATGGAGTAAAATACATGGAAACCATGGCACAAAGATGAAAGAGAGGAATTGAAAGTATGCCATTGTAAAGTCCTTACTTTACACATGAGGCAGTTAATATTATTACTAGCTATACTGTGATTAAAGATAAATCCAAAGAAACCACAGAAAATTTAAAGAGCATAAATCATTAACAAATACTGGAGATAAATGAAATAAAATATTTAATATAAAAGCAAACAGGATAAAAGTGGAGGTGGGAATAAATATCAGATGCGACAAATAGAAACTAGCTGTAAAGGTGATGGATTTCAATTTAACCATATTAATAACATTAAATGTAAATGGTCTAAACATATCAGTTAAACAGATTAGACAAAGAGCAAGAAAGCAGCTGTTCATAAGAAAGCTACTTTAAGTGTAAAATCATATACAGGTTAAAGTATAAGGCTGGAAAAGGGCACACTATGTATATATCAATTAAAATAAATCTGAGTTTGCCATATTAATATTACACAGAGTAAGCTTCAAAACAAGCAATATTACTTGGGATAAAGAAGGGCATTACATAGTAATAAAGGGATCCATTTGCCAATAAGGCATAATAATATTAAGTGTATATGTACCTAACAATGGGTTTCCAAATACATGAGGCAAAAATTGACAGCACAGAGTGGAGAAACAAACAACTCCATAATTAGAGCAGATTTCAGTACTTCTCCTTCTCTCAGCAATCAACAAACTAAGTGGAGAGAAAAATTAATAAGGATATAGAAGATTTGAATAACACTATCAATCACCTTCATCTTATGGATATTTATAGAGCATTTTATCCTACAACAGCAGCATGCATATTTTTCTCAATGTTATTTTCTCATGGAATATTCACTATAATGGGACATATTGTGGGCCATAAAATAACCTTAACAACTTTAAAAGAATAGAAATAAAGTATGTTGTTGAACCTAGAGGAATTAAACTGAAATCAATTTCAGAAAGATATCTGGAAAGTTTCCAAACATTTAGAAATTCATTAAGGTAGATTAAATTTTTACAACTTTTTTTTTTTTTTTTTTAGACACAGTCTTGCTCTGTCACCCAGTCTGGGGTGCAGTGGTACGATCTCAGCTCACTGCAACCTCTGTCTCCTGGGTTCAAGCGATTCTCCTGCCTCAGCCTCCTGAGTAGCTGGGACTACAGGCATGCACCAACACGCCTGGCTAATTTCTGTATTTTTAGTAGAGATGAGGTTTCACCATGTTGGCCTGGCTGGTCTTGAACTCCTGACCTCGGGGGATCTGCCTGCCTCGGCCTCCCAAAGTGCTAGGATTACAATCGTGAGCCACTGCGCCCAGCCAAATTTTTACATTCTTTTTAAGTCCCTTAAAGAAAATGTGGAGTATTTCAGAAACAACATTTTATTTATTTGAACGTAATTGTTTAAGAATTTGTGATAATTCAGACGAAGACTAGGCTGACCCTTATATGATCATTTAAACAAGAATTTAATAATCTGGGAAACTTTGAAACTACCAAAAAGTTTAATTGTAAATTTCTTGAACATATTGCACACACTAGGTGCTCATTAAGTAATTTTGTATTAATAAAAATCAAATTAGAATATTTAATATAAGAAAATTTTTACATGCTATGTAGTCAAAAGTATGTACGTGCTAAGAACAAATGGTTATTATTTATTACATTTACATCAAGGTAAGTTCTCAAATTTCACCTGAAATTAACCAAGTTCAAATTAATCAAATCCTTATATATTAAATTTTCTGTACTTTCTGATTAGTTTATGCCATATTATGTACCTTAAAATAATAGAACTGCATGCCTTAGAAAAATATGTGGTAATAAAAATTAACTGTCAAAGGGATCTTTTGGAGGATTATTTTGAATGTTTAGGTTTTCACTACATTTAGTCATTCAAGAAAGATAATTGCAGTGCCGTGTGTCAACCATTGTGCTAGGAGGTGAAGGGTAGAGGCTCAAAGAACATTAGCTTTCATGTACCGTGTGCCAGGCAATTAACCCTTAATTGCCTCCTCATGGTTATTATTTTGTCTGTTTTACAAATAAGGAAACAGAAGATCAGAGAGGTTAATTTTTACCCAGTCACACAGCCAGGGTACCAGGGATTTAAATACAGATTTGTCTGTTTCCAAAGCCCGCATTCCTAACTGCTTTCTAAGACATGGTCAAGTTTCCTTATGGACCTTGCACTGTAAGGTAGTTGAGGAGACAAGATATGTATGCATATGAGTTAATTATAACACAAGGCAGTCAGTAAAGGTTAAAGCAAATGGAAGTGTAAGTTCCTAGGGAAATGGTGCCTACTGGTTAAGACCAACTGAGTTCAGAAACTGCTTCAGCATTTGGATGGTCTTGGGCAAGTTACTTAACCCCTCAACCTTTATTTTCCCTTATGTAAAATTGGAAAAACACAGAGGCTATCTCATGAAGTACAATACAAGTTCCAAAAAAGTTGTTGTTAAGGATTAACCAAAGTTATATCAAATGAAGCCCTTGGAACATAGTAAGCATTATAAGTAGTAGCTATAATTTGACAACTGACTGACATCTTTCCACCGTACTAGATTAAGAGTTCCCATATGGTCAGGGAAAGATTGGTCTGATTTGCTTATCATTTTGTCACTAGGGTCAAGCTTGGTACCACAATACTCAGAACAGGTTAAGGCCTAACTAAATAAAAGATTCCAGATTCAGATGTGGCAGGTGGAGAGAGAGAGAGAGAGAGACAAAGAGAGAATTGTTAACTTCAGGAAACAGGGAGGACTTTACTTAGAAGATAGAATATAAGCCAGTCCTTGGAAGACTTAGTATTTTAAATAAATGGAGGGGAAAGAGAAATATGTATTGGGTAAGTATAATGACATTTGGAAAGCTAGTAAGGTGGGAATAGAATTCATGTTTGAGTGACAATAAGTAGACCAACCTTGCTGATGTAGAGAATTCATGTAGGAGAGCAATAAGGAGAGAAAGCTATAAAAGGAGGCTGGCATTGAAATACAGGGCTTTGAATGCCAGGCAACACAAGCAATCCTCTTATTTTTCTTCTTTCAGCCTTTGCGTCCCAGACAGAGCTTACATTTACTCCCTCTTCATTTTTTTGAGGGTAGGGGAAACACAGGGTTCCATTCATTATATTTTGACACATATAAGCTACCCATTGCTGTTGGAACTAATAAATATTATATGAATAGTCTTATAACACAGGTTTTGGTGCCAAGGCTCATAGGCTCTGCTAAGGACTTACCTATGCTATCTCCATAGACCCACTATAGAGGAGAGCATTAAAGCATTCATTTCTGCCTCCTTCTAAAAGATGCAGGGCTTAGGCAGCTCTGCAGGAGTTCAAATAAATCTCTCTCCCATGACACTGAAAATGAATGAAAGGTTGGTGCCAAGATTCTTAGTAGTCCTATTATATGGTATTACTAATGATAATATTCAACTCTCTCTCTCTCTCTCTCTCTCTCTCTCTCTCTCTCTCTCTCTCAAAATTGCACAAGAAAAGGGCTGGCTGTAAGCTTTCAGCAACCGGAAATGATTTTGGGCATGGAAATTTGAATAATTTGAACAAACCCTCTCTGAGACAATTAGGAAGCTCAGAACACAATCTACAACAAGGCTACCAATTAAGAATGGGATTGGAAGCTGTCTCTCCCATTTGGCCAGGCTTCACTTGAAAATGAAGGAATATGAAACATAAAAAATTCTCAGCATCAGGATTGCCTTTTCAAAGCATAATGTCCTCTATGACTGGCTGAGAGCAACAAAAACTATCATTTTTCTCCAAAGATAATTCTCTAGTGAAATCATTTGTGCCCTTTAACCACTCCCTGAATAGTAATTCTTTCTTCTCATCCTATTTTTGCATACCCTTTTTCTGCTACCCCAAGGCCTTCAAGAGTATTTCAGACTCCATCCCGTAGTCATATACCTTGCTTCTCTGGGTAATTCATGTCACTTATGGACCCACAGAGGTACAGTAATTCCCATATTTTCCACTCACCCTCACAGCCTTGTCATTATGACTGAGTTTCTGCCTTAAGAGTTGAGACTATAGATAGTCCAGAACTCCAGACTCCTGGTCTAGTGTTCTTTCCACTGTATAAACTTATCTTTCATGTAGTTAATGATTTTGTGTCATTTTCTCTCCTCAAAATTCGTATTTTTTCAAGAGAAACTAAGAGGGAAATGTATAGCTCTCAAAAAATGAATCACTAAAAAGTTGTTTAAAAAGACTTTCTGGACACTTAAATCACTTTCTGGACTACCTTAAAAAAGTAATCTTCATGTTGGTCCTTTCCTGTCCTGTCTACTGAGAAAGAATTCCCAAAGATCTGGACTGTGTAGAATATTCTACACTATAGCTTCTGCAGAGGTTTAAAATTCATAAACAAATGTTCAGTCTTTCAACAGCCAGTTTGATTGCCTATAAATTCCAGTCACTCTGATTGCTAAACATGAATAAAGACAATTTTTTAATTAATAAAGTTTTCACTCCAGCAGATAATTGAGAAATGATCATACTACATGGCAAGTATTACAGTGAAGGAGGCTGTGGGTACCAGTATACAGTAGAAGCCATCAAACCCCAGGAGAATTAGGAAAAGTCAAGGATGATGTGGCAACAAAGCTGAGTTTTAAAGAATAAGTAGAAATTAGCCAAATGGAAAGAGGGAAGAAAGAAATTGAAAAGAGAAGGAATATGAACAAAGACACAGATGAATATGCCACCAATGCATCTGGGGAAGTACAAATGCTTAATATGCTATACTATAGATCATGCAAGAGGAATAGAGATTGAAGAGGTAACAAAGTAGGCAGAGTGGTTTTAAATGCCTAGCTAAGGAGCTTGAATTTTATCCAGCTATGAGAGACCTTCTACTTGCCAGACCTCAATTTAATTAATATGTTATTTTTTATAAGGCAAAGACATCAGGATTCTTAGAGACACTAAATTCAAATTTACATCTGCCTAGTGCCATTTCCATTTGGATATCTCATAAGCATCTGAAATTTTATGTCACCAAAACAGAACAAATCCTTACCCTAGCCAATCTACTCCTCTCCAGAAACCTCCTCTCATCTCAGTAAATGGCATTACCATCCACCCAGTTGTTCAATTCTAAAACTTAAGAATCACACTTAATTTCTCTTTTCCTTATCCTACACTTCCAAACCATCAGAAAGGCCTGACAGCTCTACTTCCAATAATTATTCAGGATCCAACCATTTTTCATCAGCTTTCTGCCTGTAACTCAATCTGTATCTCCTTACTTCTCACCTGAATACAAGAAAAGCCTCCTAACTGTTCTCTCTCTCTCTGCCTCTCCTCTTTCCCCCTAGTGATCTTTCTCCACACAGCAGCCATGGTGATCTCTTAAAACAGAAATCAGATTACGTCATTCTTACGATTAAAAACCACCAATGGAGATTCAGAAAAAATGGTGGATAGGAGGCAGGACTAACTTGCAGCTCCCACTCAGATGGCCAGAGCAGTGAGTCCACTTTACTCCCCTGCTGCCTCCACAAGAGTAGGTGCCAGTATCCATGGGTGAGAGACCTGAAGATGGATCACATCACAGGATGCTGAAGACACTCCCCAGTACCAGCTCAGAGCCTGGTAGCTCTGCTGAGTGGAGCAGAGATCGAGAAGAGAAATAACACACGCTACAGTTTGGCTGTCAGGAAGCCCAATCCTAGGAAAAGGGGGAAAATACTACATCAAGGGAGCACCCCTGAGAGACAAAATAAAATAGCACCCCTGAGAGACAAAATAAAATAATCTGAACAGCAGCCCTTGAGTCCCAGATCTTCCTTCTGACATAGTCTACCCAAATGAGAAAAAAACAGAAAAACAATTCTGGTAATATGATAAAACAAAGTTCTTTAACACCCCTTAAAGGTCACACTAGCTCACCAGCAATGGATCCAAACCAAGATGTAAACTCTGAATTGCCAGAAAAAGAATTCAGAAGGTCTATTAAACCAATCATGGAGGCAACAGAGAAAGGTGAAGTCCAACTTAAAGAAATGAAAAAAATAAAAAAAAGATACAGGATATGAATGGAAAAATCTCCAGTGAAATAGATACCATAAATTAAAAGAAAAGAAAAATCACAGCTCCTGGAAGTCAAGGACGCACTTAGGGAAATACAAAGTGCACTGGAAAGTCTTAGCAATAGAATCAAATGAGCAGAAGAAAGAATTTCAAAGCTCAAAGGCAAGGCTTTTGAATTAACTCAATCTGACAAAGACAAAGAAAATATTTTTTTAAATGAATAAAGCCTCCAGGAAGTTTGGGATTATGTTAAGTAATCAAACATGAGAATAATTAGTGTTTCCAAAACAGAAGAGAAATCTAAAGTTTGGAAAACATATTTGAGGGGATAATCAAGGAAAAGTTCCCTAGCCTTGCTAGAGATCTAGACATTCAACTACAAGAAGCTCAAAGAATACCTGGGGAATTCATTGTAAAAAGATCATTGCCTAGGCACATAGTCATCAGGTTATCTAAAGTCTAGACCGGATACAATAGTGAGAGCTGTGAGGCAAAAGCGTTAGGTAACACACAAAGGAAAATCTATCAGATTAACAGCAGATTTCTTGGCAGACACCCTAAAAGCTAGAAGGGATTGGGGCCCTACTTTTAGACTCCTTAAACAAAACAATTATTAGTCAAGAATTTTGTATCTAGTGAAGCTATGCTTCATAAATGAAGGAAAAATAGTCTTTCTCAGACAAACAAACGCTGACAGAATTTACCACTACCAAATCAGCACTACAAGAACTGCTAAAAGGAGCTCTAAATCTTCAAACAAATCCTCAAAATGCACCAAAATAGAATCTATTAAAGCATAAATATCACAGGACCTATAAAATGATAACACAATGACAAAAAATAGCAACAAATAGCACAATGAATAGAATAGTACTTCACATCTTAATACTAATGTTGAATGTAAGTGGCCTAAATGCTCCACTAAAAAGATACAGAATGGCAGAATGGATAAGAACTCATCAACCTAGTATTTGCTGTCTTTAAGTGATTCACTTGACACATAAGGACACACATAAACTTAAAGGGATTGAAAAAGATAATCCATGCAAAGAAACACCAAAAGCTAGCAGGATTAGCTATTTTTTATTTTTTTGTTTTGTTTTCTTTTGAGACAGTCTTGCTCTGTTACCCAGGTTGGAGTGCAGTGGCACATTCTCAGCTCACTGCAACCTCTGCCTCTTAGGTTCAAGTGATTCTCCTGCCTCAGCCTCCCAAGTAGCTGGGATTACAGGGGCCTGCCACCATACCCAGCTAATTTTTGTATTTTTAGTAGAGACAGGGTTTCACCACATTGGCCAGGCTGGTGTCAAACTCCTGACCTCAAGTGATCCACCCACCTCGGCCTCCCAAAGTGCTGGGATTACAGGCAGGTGCCACCATACCCAGCATGAGAATCTATTCTTATATCAGGCAAAACAAATGTTAAAGCAACAGCAGTTTAAAAAGTCAAAGAGGAACATTATATAATGATAAAAGGACTACTCCAACAGAAAATATCACAATTCTAAATATATATTCACGTAACAGTTGAGTTCCCAAATTTATTAAAAAATTATCACTAGATCTATGAAATGAGATAGACAGCAACACAGTAATAGTGGGGGATATAGTACTTTACTGACAGCACTAGATGAGTCATCAAGACAGAAATCAAGAAAGAAACAATGGACTTAAATTATACCCTAGAAAAAATAAACTTAACACATATTTACAGAACATTCTACCCAATGACTGCAAAACAGACATTCTATTCATCAGCATATGGAACATTCTCTAAGATAAACCATATGATAGGTCACAAAACAAGAAAAGAAAACTAAAATTATATCAAGTACTCTCTCAGACTACAGCGGAATAAACTTGGAAATCAACTCCAAAAGGAACCCTCTAAACCAAGAAAATTAAATAACCTGCTCCTAAATGATCATTGGGTCAACAATGAAATCAAGATGGAAATTAAAAAATACTTTGAACTAAACCATAATACTGACACTAACTATCAAAACCTTTGAGATACAGGAAGAGTGATACTAAGAGGAAAGTTCACAGCATTAAATACCTACATCAAAAGTCTGAAAGAGCACAAATAGACAATCTAAGGTCACACCTCAAGGAACTAGAGAAACAAGAACAAATCAAACTCAAACAGAGCAGAAGAAAAGAAATAAGCAAGATAAGGGCAGAACTAAATGAAATTGATACACAGACACAGACACAGACACACACACACACACACACACACAAAAGTGGAATGAAATTTCATCTCTTCATTTATACCTCATTTAAAGGATGGCTTCATTCAATGAAACAGCATCTGTGAGAACAGATTATAAACTTGAAAGTGCTTATAATTGTCATCACTACCACCTCCACCACTATCAGCCCCAAAAAGTCCATAGACCACAAGATCTGGGATAGCTAATAAGTGTCATCTTCCAGCCAGCTTTATCAATTGGGAGTGGTTTCTTGGAGCTCTGGGTTGAGAAGGACTCAGGCTGCACACAGGCTCCAAGGGAAAATATAGTTATGTCTATTATGTGAAGACATGATGAGCAGACGGTGATCACATGAGAATCAGAAGGTGAACATGCCAGGCGTGGGTGGGAAGGCTGGCCTTTTAGATTATGATACTGGCCAAAACTTCAATAATGACTCAAAGCCCTATTACATTGCCCAAGAATTACATCACCTCTATGACTCATGTTGTAACCACAGATAAAAGAACAAAATTTTAGTGAACTAGAAGAGCCTGGAAAATTTTAAATGAGCTGTATCTCAAAATACAAAGCCTTCTTCCAACATTTTTAGAACTTAAAAGTTATGATTTTCATATTGATTAACTCTAAATGAAACAGAGGTGATCATTTTAGCCTTGGGAGCTTCTCACCATCCTCAATCTTCAATTCCCAAAATTACATTCAAAAATAGCTTATTCAAAGCATTTATTTTAAAAAGAAACATCCCCAGACTAAAGAAATAAAAATTGAGTTAGAAACACTTGTACTTTCTAGACCTCTGTTGTCAGGATATAGATTGGGCTGTCAACAGCATGACCAGACAAAAAGATGAGCGAATGAAATAATGGGTGCAGTACTGGGGCCATTCCAATTCCTCAAATTCACCACTCTGATTAACAATACATTTAAGGCAGGTAAATGGAGAGCAACAGAGCAACACCAGCTTCACCGTAGAGTTACGGTCTGCTTCTGCTAGAAACTCATTCAAGAGAGTAATTCACTACTGAGACGTCTCCCCCTTTACTCCCCTTTGCTGCTCAAAGGACCTTTTATAAGGTTTACGTATAGTTGTCAGATTTTAAGTTGTACTCTTATAGTTGGAAATTAAATCACAAAACAACCTTCCCCTGTCACGACTAAAAATGTTTAAAATGTGCTCTTACAAAATAATCTTATTTTAAACATATTTCCCTCCAATGTGACTTGTTCCAAGTAGTTTCTCTAGTGAGAAAAGCTACATATTAGTTTATTTCTCTGCAATTTGCAAGGTCTTTGATATAAGGGATATTTGAAATGACCTTGGTGTCACATAGCATCTGCTGGCTGATAAAGATTACCTTTGACCTGTACCTGAGGCAAAGGAGACACAATGACCTTGAATTGATTTCAGGTAACATTATACACTCCAGAGAAACAGGTGTTGGTGGAAGGCTGAAGCCACTCAATTCAGCCCAGTTTCACATATATACTCATCTTATATTGTCATGCTGTGGCTCTAACTTTGACAATATAAATCAAAGTTCAATTTTGTGCAGATTAAATATAAATATGATTACCAAAATTTTTCAACCAGCCATGTTTTAATTGACTGAAGTAAAATAGG
This sequence comes from Pan troglodytes, assembly GCF_028858775.2. Lineage (NCBI taxonomy): Eukaryota > Metazoa > Chordata > Mammalia > Primates > Hominidae > Pan > Pan troglodytes. The sequence continues at coordinate 63,855,951 of NC_072415.2, forward strand.
AACAGGGATCTTCATAAGCATTGGCATGATTGGGTTACTTATTTTTAATCCCCAGATGGAGAATTTTACCCACCTCACTGAAGCTATTGATCAATCAAGTAAACTTTTTATACAAATGTAGACAAAGTTGCCAGTGAGATTCTTCAAGGCATTTACAAAGGAGGTAGAAAGACAAGTTCAACACATGAAACAACTAGGAAAAAGTATTAGCGTATATTCTCAAGGAGTAGTCAGAAGTCAAGATGAGTATATAAGGAGGGAGAAAAATGAGAGGCAAAGTATCAAAGTCTCCATGGAGGTGGGAAAAATATAAAACCTGAAAAGATGATTAAGGTTTGAATAAGTAAAGGGGCAAAGGAAAAAGAAGAAGGGAGAAGGGAGACCATTTTCTGAGGTTACTTACCAAAGCTATGGTCCTCTTTTATCGTAACTTATTGCTTCTACAACAATAAAGGCTTAAAAATTTCTAAGATATTTCTACATTTTAATATTTCAGAAATAAGGGTGCATCCTCCAATGGAATATCATGGCTTAATTGGCAACAATTTTCTATCATGAAGGTACACAATAGTACTCAGTTTTTCTTTCAGTTGATGTTCTCTTAAATCCACAGATACAGACATATAATCATAACCTAAATCACAGAGGCAGTGAAGACTGGACTGATCCTCCATATTACACTGTAAGGCTACATGATCCTGGTTTATGATTTACTTTTCTTTATGATTCCACTGCACTCAAACCTGATTTAACCATATATCAAACGAGGAATGTGTCAGTTTATTGCCTCTCACTTCCAAATCTACCCTCTGTTGCCTGCTCATGAGACTAAAACCTTTCTCCCTTGGCAGTTGGCACGATGTTGATCTTTGCCAGGAGAGACATGAAATGACACTGGAGGAAGAAAGTCTTCTTCTCCTGGATCTGGCATGCTTTTATTTTTCCTGCTTCTGCTGCAGTCGTTGGTATTCACTCAGTGAATTCACCCCTAGTGAGTTTAGTGGCTCTTCTGAGTCAGCTACCAACCAAGTTCCTTGGACACCCCAGATCGCTTTCTGAAGGTGCGTTTCATGAAGTGCCCCACCCAGCTTCACGATGTCTTCCTAGCAAAAGTTTCCTGGCAATGGCTTCCTGTTAAATTCAAAGAATCTTCCTTTCCTGAGAAGTTTCCTGGCTAATATCACTGACACACAGCAGGCAATTCTCTGCCTGGCCATCTTGAGCCACTGATTTTGGATAAGCACTGGACTTGGCAACTCAGCAAACCACTGCCATTCAGTGAGTTACAACCCACCCACTGAAGTCTGAATCCTTGCCTTGGAATGAATTCTTCCCTTCCAGGTTTATTCCCTCCTTGGGTACTCTCCCCTTCAGTCATTTAAGTTCTCATTTATCCCCTCTTAGTTAATCTGTTATCAGTTAATAACTCTTTATCTTAAACCATCCCTATTCAAATTATTATGAGGTTTCCGTTTCCTGATTAGACCCTGCCTAATACAATAGGGAAAGAGCTGGCAAGACACCAAAAGCTTCAGATTCTTTAGAAATTAAAATGGATCTCATATGAAAAACCTGAAGACTTATCAATCACCTTTCTCAGTCAAGGCCCACTCATGACAGCAAAGTACAAAGTGTGTGTTTGGGTCAGGGCTGGGGTAAGAAATAGAATGGGTTGACTGGGAAAAGCAAGAAGTTTATGCCATGTGACTATAATGAAGGGCTATTTGTGCATCATTGTCAAGGGGCTTCTAATGATTTTAAACCACCTAGAAAGCTCATTTCTTCCAACTTCTGTCCTAAAAGATGAACCTCACCATCAGAGCTACCAATGCCTTTGGATCCTGATCCTAGCCATGCGTCATCCTGATGCATTCACATACAACATAAAAGATCCTTTCACCACTAGGAAGTTTTTGCAGCCTGACAAGCATCTGGATGTTTCCAAACAACTGGATATTTAACATTGCAGAAACAAAACAGTTGCCTGACAGTTTAATGTTTTCATTTTTTATCCAGATGTTTTAATATCTTATGAGCACTTTCTCACTATTTTCATGCAATATATCCTTGTAGAGCTTGGCATTTTAAAGATTGTATTGTTTTAACATTGAGAAGTAAAATTAAATGTGAAAATAAAAGGAGTAAAATATCTTTCACTTCCAATCGAAAAATATTATGAGTAGATTCGTGGCTATAAAGAGATGGAAAGGATTTGCCAAAGTGAATTACAGTCTAATCTTCATTTTAAAAAATAGCTTTGTTATATTTAGACTTTAGTTTTCCTTTGTATTTGCAAGTTAGAATATCTATAATATTAAAGTATATATTTGAACTATTATACTTTAAATAAAGTATAGTATTTAAACTCCAGTTGAAGGACCTTATAAAGAACACAAAGGTATTAGATTACTTTCATAAAATAGTTCATTTCTTACTTATAACTTTTAAAATAGTACAAAAATTAAGTTTAAAAAATTCCTTAAAATTCTAAATCTTTTCCCGAACAAGAAAACTCCTTAATCTGAAAAATAAAATTCTACCTTACTCTCATGAACCTTATTCATGCATTACTTGTGTCTCTCTGATACCTTTTATTTTTTTTCATTTCCTGAACAAGTATTTTTTTGTAAATGGACCTTCTGTCAGGATATCATCTCGGCCTTCCATATCCTTCTATATCCTTACAGTTTTTCTCGCTTTATTTCTTGAAGTCCAAGATAAATGAAATAAAAAGACAAATATGAGTTTGAGCAAAAGGGCTTTTATATCGAATAAGAAAAAGACTTCATTCAGATCCTCTAAAGATAAATTGAGGATGGTTATTTTTATCTATAGCTGTAAAGTCATTTTTAGCTGAAGACCAAGAATAGGAAGCAGAAGGCTCTTCCTCTGGTTTTGTTGTGTTCAGTGTGTTTTGGATGATCTAAAGCAGCAACATGAGACAATGTTCCACAGATGGAGGCCACTGGAGAGATGGCTCAAAACCCAGACATTTATTTTATATATACACACACACCATTCTCTGTATAGATTCACAGAACTATTCACATATATAACTCCCTTTAGGCCTGTACTGTATTGTCGATTCCATCAATATTGTAATGTAGACACTCAAATGCCTCAAAAAGCACATGAGCAGGTAGCATCGTCTTCCACTATTATCTGCAACAAGAACAATGTCGGTATTTCTCTGAATATGTGGCATGCAAAGAGTACACCCACCATCTGCTGAACTTGTCAATGAATGTGTTTCTACCATAGACGTAGAACACAATGGGAAGGAACATTGGAAAGCACCGAATTCCTCCGTTAAAGATAAGAAAACTAAAGGTAGATGAGGATGTGTGACATTTCTAAGATCTCCCCAAAGAGCCTGTGGAAAATCTAGGAGCAGAATATCTCTCTTTTAATTTTTTTAAGTGTTTTCATTTTTTTAACTTTTAAGTTCAGGAGTACAAGTGCAGGATTTTTACATATGCAAACTTGTATCATGGGGGTTAGTTGTATAGATTATTTCATCACCCAGGAATTAGCCTAGTATCAATTATTTTTTCCTGATCTTCTTCCTTCTCCCACCACCCTCCACCCTCCAAAAGGCCCCAATGTCTGTTGTCCCCCTCTTTGTGTCCATGTGTTCTCATCATTTAGCTCCTACTTATAAGTGAAAACATACAGTATTTGGTTTTCTCTTCCTGTGTTAGTTTGCTAAGGACAATGGCCTCAAGTTCCATCCATCTTCCTGCAAAAGACATGATCTCATTATCGTTTATGACTGCATAGTATTCCAAGGTGTATATGTACCACATTTTCTTTATCCAGTCTATTATTGATGGGCATTTCAGTTGATTCCATGTCTTTGCTATTGTGAATAGTGCTGCAATGGACACATGCATGCATGTGTATTTATAATTTAATGATTTCTATTCCTTTGAGTTTACACACAGTAATGGGATTGCTGGTTTGAATGGTAGCTCTCTCTTAAGGTCTTTGAGGAAGCACCACACTGTCTTCCACAATGGCTGAACTAATTTACACTCCCACCAATAATGTATAGCATTCCTTTTTCTCCACAATCTGGCCAGCATCTGTAACTTTTGGACTTTTTAATCATAGCCATTGTGACTGGTGTGAGATAGTACCTCATTGTGGTTTTGATTTACATTTCACTAATGATCAGTAATGTTGAACTTTTTTTCCATATGATTGACTATTGGCCACATGTACATCTTCTTTTGAAAAGTAACTGTTCATGTCCTTTGCCCACTTTTTAATGAGGTTGTTTTTCTCTTGTAAATTTGTTCAAGTTCCTTATAGATGCTGGATTTTGGTCCTGTGTTGGATGCATAGCTTGCAAAAATGTTCTCCCATTCTGTAGATTGTCTCTTTACTCTGATGATAGTTTCCTTTGCCATACAGAAGCTCTTTAACTAGATCCCATTTGTCAATTTTTGCTTTTGTTGCAATTGCTTTCGTTGCTATTGCTTTCGTTGCTATTGCTTTCGGTATCTTTGTCATGAAATCTTTGCCTGTGCCCACGTTCTGAATGGTCATCTTAGAGAGTTTTTATAGTTTTGGGTTTTACATTTAAGTCTTTAATCCATCTTGAGTTGATTTTTTGTATATGGTGTAAGGAAGGGGTCCAGTTTCAATCTTCTGCATATGGCTAGCCAGTTATCACAGCACCATATATTGAATAGGGAATCCTTTCCTGATTGCTGTTTTTGTCAGGTTTGTTGAAGATCAGATAGCTGTAGGTGTGCAGTCTTATTTCTGTGTTCTCTATACAAGAACAGAGTATCTCTAATCCACTGCTCTTTGTAGCACAATATACTTTGGCTGACTTTAGCTTATAATGATTTACCTTCTTTCTTTCAGTAATATTAATATCTAAAGATTTCTTCCTCCCCTACTAGGTTACACCTATAGGGTGTAAAAATATCAAAATATTCTCAAAAATATTATCTTGTAAAAACTACTTAGATTTGTTATCACCAGTAAAGAAATAGTGACATGTACTAATACTTTTAGTTGATGAGGAGAAAAGATTAAATGTGCCAATGACTTTTAAGGAAAAGTAACATAGGCAAGGACAAGTTTGAGCTTACAGACTGCACACTTTCTAGAAAGTTCCAGTTCATTGCCTCCCTACCAGCATGTGTACTGAAGTAGAAGTCCCTCTATTAATGTCTCAAGATATTTAGTCCACAACCAGAAATACTTCTTTGTGGGCAGGGAAATTTACTGGAATAGAGAGGCACATTAAGCAGCATTGTGTGTTACAGCCACTGCACCCTTGAGCTATTGAGAAAAAAGGCATTCCATCTGAACACAAATATGTGGAAAATAAGGCAGTAAAATGGGGTCACATCTTAAGTACACTTCACTTACAGGTGACTTTAGAAAGAACTTATTTTCCCACCACCATCCTCACCAACATCACACACCCACTGTGCCTCCCAACGCACACACATGCAGCTCCACCACCTCACTTAATTTTCAAAATAAATATATGTTTATTTAATGTATATTAAGATTAAAGAGCATGAATAATGAAACAACTCAGGGAGCAAGTAGGAAAAGTATCAAATGATCTACCTATACATAATTCACTAGTAGGTATATAACAATCTGGCATTTCCAAATTTCTGTTACAGACTCCCCTTTTATCTAGCTTGGCAAGCGTCTAAATTTTAGTCCATATAAGAATTGCTTATGTTGCCATAAATATAAATTGTATATACCACACTACATAGAAAAATTTGAAATTTTAAGGGTAATTTTGGCCATATGCAATTTTTGCCTTATGCCTTACACTTCAAAATTTTGACTCCAGGCAAAATGCATATTAATTACCTGCACAAGTGGAGCCTTAACACAAAATGTCTTAATGTCTAGGTTGAGATATTCACATTTCATCTGTAAGGTTGGGGAGATGGTATAAATTCCTTAGCTAGCAAATATCATGGCAAAATATTTTCAAGAACATTAATCTAGTGACTTTGCCAGAGATACATGGGAAGGGAGAGTCAGGGATAGACTGGGAGAAGAAATATCAATTTATAGATCACTTCAATAGTCTGGGCATGCAATAAAGACATCCTAAATTAGGATGGTTGTAGAAATGTAAAGGAAGAAGGAAGCATTACAAGGAAGACTCTGGGTGTGAAAGAAAATACTAATAATGTAACACAGTTAATAAAAGCAAAGCCTTTTCTATTTTACAGAGTTGGATTAAATTCTAGTTATTACTACCATCTAATCATGTAACAACAAACTTTTATTTTTCACCGCCATGATGATTAATTTTATATGCCAGCTTGGCTGGGCCACAAATTGCCCAGACATTTGGCCAATTATTCTGAGTATGTCTGTGAGGGTGTTTCTGGATGAGATTAATATTTGAATCGGTAGACTGCATAGAGCCGATTGACCTCTGTGTTGTAGGTGTGCCTCATCTGATCAGTTAAAGACCTGAATTAAAAAAAAAAAAAAGCCTGAGTAAGTGGTAACTCCTCCTGCCTGGCTGTCTTGAGTTGGGATATTGATTTTTTCCAGCCTTCAGACCTGAATTGAAACATTGGCTCTTGAGTCCTAAGCCTGCCAGCTTTGGGACTGGAGCTTACACTATCAGCTCTCCTCATTCTTAGGCCTATGGACTCAGATTGGAGCTACGCATTGAGAAAGTTCCAAGATCTGCAGAATCATCTGAGCCAATTCCTTATAATAAATCTCTTTCTTGGGGGATCTGGAAAGATGGCCCAATAGCAACAGCTCCATTCTGCAGCTCCCAGCAAGACCATCGCAGAATATGGGTGATTTCTGCATTTCCAACTGAGAGGCACCTGGAACCCAAGCGAGACAGAACTGTTCACTCCTGTGGAAAGGGAGGCTGAAGCTAGGGAGCCAAGTGGTCTCATTCAGAGGGGCCAACTCCAATGGAGCCCAGCAAGCTAAGAACCACTGGCTTGAAATTTCTCGTTGCCAACACAGCCCTCTGAATTTGACCTGGGACAATCGAGCTTGGTGGGAGAGGGGCATTACCATTACTACGGCTTGAGTAGGCAGTTTTTCCCTGACAGCGCTAAGGGGCTTGGAAGTTCAGACTGAGTGGAACTCAACACAGCACGGCAAAGCAGCTGTGGCCAGACTGCCTCTCTAGACTCCTCTTCACTGGGCAGGGCATCTCTGAAAGAAAGGCAGCAGCTCCAGTCAGGGGCTTATAGATAAAACTCCCATCTCCCTGGGGCAGAGCACCTGGTGGATGGGGCGGCTGTAGGGCACAGCTTCAGGGGACTTAAACAGTTTTGCCTGCTGGCTCTGAAGAGAGCAGCAGATCCTGAGAAGGAAGGTTCTCCTAGCACAGAGCTTGAGCTCTGCTAAGAGACAGACTGCTCCTCAAGTGGGTCCCTGACCTCCATGCCTCCTGATTGGGAGAGACCTCCCAACAGGAGTTGACAGACACCTATACAGGAGAGCTCCGGCTGGCATCAGGTCCATGCCCCTCTTGGATGAAACTTCCAGAGGAAGGAGCAGGCAGCAATCTTTGCTGTTCTGCAGTCTCTGCTGGTGATACCCAGGCAAATAGGGTCTGCAGTAGACCTCCAGCAAACTGCAGCAGACCTGCAGCAGAGGGGCCTGCCTGTTAGAATACCTAACAAACAGAAAGCAATAACATCAACATCGACAAAAAGGACCCCCACACAGAATCCCATCCACAGGTCATCAGCCTCAAAGTACAAAGGTAGATAAATCCACTAAGATGAGGAAAAAACCGTGCAAAAATGCTGAAAATTTAAAAAACCAGAATGCCTCTTCTCCTCCAAATTATCCCAGATCCTCTCTAGTAAGGGCACAAAAATGGACACAGAATGAGTTTGAGGAATTGATGGAAGTAAGCTTCAGAAGGGGGGTAATAACAAACTCTTGAGCTAAAAAAGCTTGTTCTAACCCAATGCAAGGAAGCTAAAAACCTTTAAAAAAAAAAAAAAAAAGGCCACATGAACTAATAACTAGAATAACCAGTTTAGAGAAGAACATAAATGACCTAATAGAACTGAAAAACACAGCACGAGAACTTCATGAAATATAAGCAAGTATCAATAGCCAAATCAATCAAGTGGAAGAAAGGATATCAGAGACTGAAGGTCAACTTACTGAAATAAGGTGTGAAGACAAGGTTAGAGAAAAAAGAATGAAAAGGAACAAAGCCTCCAAGAAATATGGGACTATAGAAAAAGACCAAACCTATGACTGATTGGGGTCCCTGAAAGTGATGGGGAGAATGGAATCAAGTTGGAAAACACATTTCAGGATATTATCCAGGAGAACTTCCCCAACCTAGCAAGACAGGCCAATATTCAAACTCAGGAAATACAGAGAACTACTAACATACTCCTTGAGAAGAGCAACCCCAAGACACATAACTGTCAAATTCTCCAACATTGAAATGAAGGAAAAAATATTAAGGGCAGCCAGAGAAAAAGGTCAGGTTACCCACAAAGGGAAGCCCAACAGACTAACAGCAGATCTCTCTGCAGGAACCCTACAAGCCAGAAGAGGATGGGGGCCAATATTCAACATTCTTAAAGAAAAGAGTTTTCAACCCAGAATTTCATATCCAGCTAAACTAAGCTTCATAAGTGAAGAAGAAGTAAAATCCTTTACACACAAGCAAATGCTGGGGGATTTTGTCACCACCAGGCCTGCCTTACAAGAGCTCCTGAAGGAAGCACTAAATGTGGAAAGGAAGAACCAGAACAAGCCACTGCAAAGACACACCAAAATATAAAGACCAAAGACACTACCAAGAAACTGTATCAACTAATGTGCAAAATAACCAGCTAGCACCATGATGACAGGATCAAATTCACAGACAACAATATTAACTTTAAATGTAAATGGGTTAAATGCCCCAGTTAAAAGACACAGACTGACAAATTGGATAAAGAGTCAAGACCCATCAGTGTGCTGTATTCAGAAGACCCATCTCACATGGAAAGAAACATATAGGCTCAAAATAAAGAGGTGGAGGAAGATTTAACAAGCAAATGGAAAGTGAAAAAAAGCAGGGGTTGCAATCCTATCCTCTGATAAAACAGACTTTAAACAAACAAAGATAAAAAAAGACAAAGTAGGGCATTACATAATGGTAAAGGGATCAGTGCAACACGAAGAGCTAAGTATTGTAAATATATATGAAGCTAATACAGGAGCACCCACATTTATAAAACAAGTTCTTAGACACCTACAGAGAGACTTAGACTCCCACACAATAATAGTTGGAGACTTTTGCACTCCACTCTCAACATTAGACGGATCAATGGAGACAGAAAATTAACAAGGACATTCAGGACTTGTGCTCAGCACTGGACCAAGTGGACCTAATAGACACCTACAGAACTCTCCACCCCACATCAACAGAATATACATTCTTCTCAGCACCACATAGCACTTATTCTAAAATAGACCACATAATTGGAAGTAAAACACTCCTCAGCAAATGCAAAAGAACAGAAATTATAACAAACACTCTCTCAGACCACAGTGCAATCAAATTAGAACTCAAGATTAAGAAATTCACTCAAAACCGCACAACTACATGGAAACTGAACAACCTGCCCCTGAATGACTACTTAGTAAATAATGAAATTAAGGCAGAAATAACGAAGTTCTTTGAAACCAACGAAGACAAAAAGACAACATTCCAGAATCTCTGGGACACAGCTAAAGCAGTGTTAATAGAGAAATTTATAGCACTAAATGCCCACAGGAGAAAGTGGGAAAGATCTAAAATCAACACCCTTACATCACAATTGAAAGAACTAGAGAAGCAAGAGCAAACAAATTCAAAGGGTACAAGAATACAAGAAATAACTAAGATCAGAGATGAACTGAAAGAAATAGAGACATGGAAAACCCTTCCAAAAATCAACACATCCAGCAGCTGGTTTTTCAAAAATATTAACAAAATAGATAGACCACTAGCCAGACTAATAAAGAAGAAATGAGAGAAGAATGAAATAGACACAATAAAAAATGATAAAGGAGATATCACCACTGATCCCACAGAAATAAAAACTACCATCAGAGAATACTATAAACACCCCTACACAAATAAACTAGAAAATCTAGAAGAAATGGATAAGTTCCTGGACACATACACCCTCCCAAGACAGCACCAGGAAGAATTTGAATCCCTGAATAGACCAATAACAAGTTCTGAAATTGAGGCAATACTTAATAGCCTACCAACCAAAAAAAGCCCAGGACCAGACGGATTCACAGCCAAATTCTACCAGAGGTACAAAGAGGAGCTGGTTCCATTCCTTTTGAAACTATTCCAAACAATGGAAAAAGAGGGACTCTCCTTAACTCATTTTATGAGACCAGCATCATCCTGACACCAAAACCTGGCAGAGGCACAAAAAAAAAAAAAAAGAAAGAAAGAAAGAAAATTTCAGGCCAGTATCACTGATGAACATTGGTGCAAAAATGCTCAATAAAATACAGGCAAACCGATTCCAGTAGCACATCAAAAAGCTTATACACCATGATCAAGTCAGCTTCATCCTTGGGATGCAAGGCTGGTCAACACAGGCAAATCAATAAATATAATCCATCACATAAGAGGACCGATGACAAAAACCACATGATTATCTCAATACATGCGGAAAAGGCCTTCGATAAAATTCAACACCCTTTAGGCTAAAAACTCAATAAACTAGGTATTGATGGAACATATCTCAAAATAATAAGAGCTATTTATGACAAACCCACAGCCAACATTATACTGAATAAGCAAAACTGGAAGCATTCCTTTTGAAAACTGGCAGAAGACAAAGATATTCTCTCTCACCACTCCTATTCAACACAGTATTGGAAGTTCTGGCCAGAGCAATCAGGTAAGAGAAAAAAAATAAAGGGTATTCAAATAGGAAGACAGCAAGTCAAATTGTCTCTGTTTGCAGACGGCATAATTGTATATTTAAAAAACCCCAATGTCTCAGTCCCAAAACTCCTTAAGCTGATAAACGACTTCAGCAAAGTCTCAGGATACAAAACCAATGTGCAAAAATCATAAGCATTCCTATACACCAATAATAGATAAACAGAGAGCCAACTCAAGAGTGAACTCCCATTCACAACTGCTACAAAGAAAATACAATACCTAGGAATACAACTTACAAGGGACATGTAGGAGTTCTTCAAGGAGAACTATAAACCACTACTCAAGGAAATAAGAGAGGACACAAACAAATGGAAAAAGATTCCAAGTTCAAGGATGGGAAAAATCAGTATCATAAAAATGGCCATACTGCCCAAAGTAATTTATAGATTGAATGCTATTCCCATCAAGTTACCATTGACTTTCTTCACAGAATTGGAAAAACTACTTTAAACTTCATATGGAACCAAAAAAGAGCCCGTATAGCCAAGGCAATCCTAAGCAAAAAGAACAAAGCTGGAGGCATCATGCTACCTGACTTCAAACTGTACTACAAGACTACCATACATACAAAACAGCATGGTACTGGTACCAAAACAGATGTGTAGGCCAATGGAACAGAAGTCTCAGAAATAATACTTCTGCAACCATCTGATCTTCAACAAATCTGACAAAAACTAGCAATGCAGAAAGGAATCCCTATTTAATAAATGGTGTTGGGAAAACTGGATAGCCATACACAGAAAACTGAAACTGGGCCCCTTATTTACACCTTATATAAAAATTAACTCAAGATGGATTAAAGACTTAAATCTAAAACCTAAAACCATAAAAACCCTAGAAGAAAATCTAGACAATACATTTCAGGACACAGGCATGAGCAAAGACTTCATGACTAAAACACCAAAAGCAATGGCAACAAAAGCCAAAGTTGACAAATGGCATCTAATTAAACTAAGAGCTTCTGCTCAGCAAAAGAAACTGTCATCAGAGTAAACAGGCATCCTACAGAATGGGAGAAAATTTTCGCAATCTATCCATCTGACAAAGGTCTAATATCCAGAATCTACAAGGAACTTAAACAAATATAGAAGAAAAAAAACAACCCCATCAAAAAGTGGGTGAAGGATATGAACAGACACTTCTCAGAAGACGACGTTTATGTGGCCAACAAGCAAATGAAAAAAAGCTCATCATCACTGGTCATTAGAGAAATGTAAATCAAAATGAGATACCATTGAGATCACAATGAGATACCATTTTACATAAGTTAGAATGACAATCATTAAAAAGTCTGGAAACAACAGATGCTGGTGAGGATGTGGAAAAATAGGAACACTTTTACACTGGTGGTGGGAGTCTAAATTAGTTCAACCATTGTGGAAGACAGTGTGGTGACTCCTCAAGGATCTAGAACCAGAAATACCATTTGACCCAGCAATCCCATAACTGGGTATATACCCAAAGGATTATAAATCATTCTACTATAAAGATGCATGCACATGTATGTTTATTGCAGCACTATTTACAATAGCAAAGACTTGGAACCAACCCAAATGCCCATAAATGATAGACTGGATAAAGAAAATGTGGCACATATACACCATGGAATACTATGCAGCCATAAAAAAGAATGAGTTCATGTCATTTCCAGGCACATGGATAAAGCTAGAAACCATCATTCTCAGCAAACTAACACAGGAACAGAAAACCAAACCTTGCATGTTCTCACTCAGAAATGGGAGTTGAACAATGAGAACACATGGACCCAGGGAGGGGAACATGAAACTGGGGCCTGTCAGCAGGTTGGGGGCAAGGGGAGGGAGAGCCTTAGGACAAATAGGTAATGCATGAGGTGCTTAAAACCTATATGACCGGTTGATAGGTGAAGAAAACCACCATGGCACATGTATACCTATGTAACAAACCTGCATGTTCAGCACATGTATTATATATGTGTGTGTATATATATATATATATATATCCTATTAGTTCAGTTTCTCTGAAGAACTCTAATATGTTCACTAAGCTTTTTCTCTTGTGTACAATGAGTTCTATACATTTACTCAGTTTTATTGAAAGGATTAAAATGACATAATGTATGTCGGTGTGATAATATGTATAATATATTATCACATAATGATACGATATAGCATAATGTATGGTATTTTTAAAAAATAGTGAAAGCAAAGGTTTTGAAAAAATTAAGCTCATTTAAGTGATGTAGATAGAGTTGCTTTAATATATGGGTTTCTTATGTAATAACCCCTGCAAGTACATGAGGTTTAGGTGAGGAAAGAGAGGGCCAGATGTGTGGCAAGTATTTTCATGAACGCATTAATGTGCCCTGAACTGTGTTTCAGATTAGTGAGATCTTCAAAATAATTGCTGGAGGGATAGAAGAAAATATCTTGTAATTATGTAGTTGCACTACAAAAAACAATCAGAGGCGGATCCCAATGCTGCTGGAAGATGTAGCAAAACCTGAGTATAACTTTGGTTCAGTGGAGTGGCCAAGATGCTCTCCCCACCTCTGCACACCCTCTTAAGGAAGGACATGATGCCTAAATATGAATTCAATTCCAATCATAAGTTCATGCTCACTGAAACTTCCTCCTCACTGCAAAGCTCCAGCTTCAGAGAATTTTCTCTGCTAAATTCTCTCATGAGGAACATAGAAAACTCTGGCTGCCTTCCTCACTTGGTGTTGAGGAAGATAGAGTAAACCACCTTAGATATTTCCTTCCCTTTAGACTTCCCATTCTCCATAGCCATCTCCATAGACATCTCCTCTATTTTCACTCCATAACAATACTAGATATTTCTACTAATATCTCACGTTCTGGACAAGGAATGCACTATCAATCTTATATTTCCAAAATGTATCTAGAAGACTCATTTCTCTCCCCCAAGACTCAACTCAGCTGGATGGTAAATTCAGGCTCCCTTCCTAGGATAAACACCAGGTTCAATGTTTATTTCCTTAACATCCCTCCTTCTCTCCTGGTCCCAAAGGATATGTATCAAGGTAAGAAAGGGGAAAAGTACCTCATTCAATGTTATGATTTGTTTTGTTTTGAGACCGGGTCTTACTCTGTCACCCAGGCTGGAGTGCAGTGGCGAGATCTCAGCTCACCATAACCTCTGCATCCTGGGTTCAAGCAATTCTCCTGCCTCAGCCTCCTGAGTAGCTGGGACTACAGGCACACGCCACCATACCCAGCTAATCGTTGGATTTTTTAGTAGTGATGGGGTTTCACCATGTTGGCCAGGCTGGTCTTAAACTCCTTTCTTCAAGTGGTCCACCCACTTCAGCCTCCCAAAGTGCTGGGATTACAGGCGTGAGCCACCGCACTTGGCCATGATTTCTTTCCAAAGCTGGTGCTACATGTATGACACAAGCTTTATGACTTGATTCGTTTAAGGCTTTGATTTTTATACTCCAAGCCAAGCTTTTAGAAATTATAAAACTTTACTTTCTTTTTTTTCTTCTTTCTTTTTTTTTGGTGGGGGACCGAGTCTCGCTCTGTAGCCCAAGCTGGAGTACAGTGGCGTGACCTCGGCTCACTGTAACCTCCGCCTCCTGGGTTCAAGCAATTCTTTGCCCCAGCCTCCTGAGTAACTGGGATTACAGGTGCCTGCCACCATACCTGGTTAATTTTTGTATTTTTAATAGAGATGATGTTTCACCATCTTGGCGAGGCTGGTCTTGAACTCCTGACCTCATGATCCACCCACCTCAGTCTCCCAAAGTGCTGGAATTACAGGCATGAGCCACCGCACCTAGCCAAAACTTTACTTTCTTAAAACACTCAACTTGTACAAACCAGAAGCCTCATTGTTCAAGTCTATTGTCTCTGCTTTGCAATACAAAAGTTGAACATCTTGCTTCTTACATTTTGAATTTTCTATAATAAAAACATTCTGCCAAGGATAGTAGCTTTCTCAGCAATTTAATCACAATATGGATAAAATAAAGAGTAGAAAAAGCACTTAGGTTATGCTTATCTTCAGGGTGCCTCATATATTATTGTGCCACACATCAAACAGACATAATGTTTATCTCTGGGGTGCCCCATGCAGTCCTTCCTTTGGGGTGCCCCATGCAGTCCTTACTTATTTGTCCTATTTTTACCTTGTCTTCTTTGCCAAGTGGCATACACCATCAGGCTATAGGCTTCTACGAAATCAAAGATTTGAGCTAAAAGCAAAACCCAAATCTGGAGTAATGAAATTCCCAGCATCAATTAGCCTCTGAAGAGGCACATTTTAGACCAAGAAGTGTTCCCAGAATTCTTAAAATTACACCAACAGACACTTGTTTCTCCACCAGACATTCCAACTATGTGTTAGAACTCCTATTTCTCTGATCAAAGTTTATTGTTTCAAATCCCACTTTTCAGGGATGTAGAAGAAAAACACACTTTGTAAATGACCCATTCTAATAGGAAGTAAAGTATGGTAACACTAAAGTAGACTTCTAATTAAAGTATTTGAAATTAAAGTATAATTGTAAACCATATGTGTTAAATTGAAAAGACATGACCACGTAGAAGCCGTTGGGGTGTCAGTTTTATCTAAAGCTTGTTTTAAGGCAACTATTAAAGTGTGCAGGCATTTTATGGTTGAGAAAGATTTCAAAAAGCTACAAAAGATTATGTTATAATATCATATGTTGATAAATTGAAGAAATGGTCTGGAATCGATACAATGAAGGTCAAATAGTGTTGATAAAATGCAGAATAGAGCAAAGATATAAAATATAGAATACAGAAAGATATAAAATGAACAATCATGTGGGAATATCTAAGGTAAGTCACACCCACAGAAATAATGATTCAGACAGACTGCCATGAATGTAGATCAACCTTGAATGTTGCCTTCTTCCCACACCTAAAAGGCAAATGCCTTCAATAAGAAGTACAAATAGAAATATTACAGATCCACATACATAATATTTACATATTGTATACACTGATTTTGAAACAGTATCAAAATCATAAACTAAAAGGACTCCAAGAATCAAAGGCCATTCAAAATAGAACAAAATGAGGGTTTTTTTTAGGTAATTAAATGGAAAACCTCTGAAGAAAGAAAGTTTAGTAGGAGAAACCACTAGCCGGAAATATGCAACTAAGTTGCTCATAGACTCTTAATCCTCAGAAAATGTGAGATGATAAATACATGATACTTTAGGATGTGAGTTTTGGAGTAATTTTTTACACAGCAATAAGTAAATAATACAAGCATTAGTTATACGATAAAAGAATCTGTAGTATATTTATAAGGTTATTCTAAATGTAAATAAATTTGTCAAAGCTTATTTTTTCCATCTCATAAATAAAGCTGTTTCAAATGTTTTGCAATAACTGAAAAGTAGAACAGTTGCTAGGATGAAACAGTAATAAAATACTGATTAAAACATAAAAAAACCCGAATTTAAAAAAATATGTGGTTCTGCCAATAGGATCAGTAACTGGTGACAAAGATAACTGTTTTTAAAAGTATAAATGGCCATCATTAAAAGTCAGATACTTTGGATGTAAAGAGGGATTTTTTCAAATAATGGGATTATGTGATAGTCTTAAAATTTAGATTAATAAATTTTTAGGCCAATGAATAACTTAGCAACATAAGACTTGACAGAGGAGGTAAAGACAATAAAGAAAATTGATATTGATAGTCTAGTAAAAAGTAACTTTTGGGGAGACAGATGAAGCATAATGAAAATTACGCTCATCATGACAGTATAAGGAAAAACAGATAATATTTAAAATTAATCAATATAAATCTTTCCTCCTCTGAATTTATACTCACAATGAGCAATAGAACATGAGATGTATTGCTTCCATAAGTTGACAAATGGTGTTTTTTGATTATCACTGAGTGCCAAACACCATGATGATCATCAGACTACTAAAATAATATTGATACTATACTGTCAACTTACATTTGTGTGGTGCCTCACTCTCAGCAAATCTTTTCAATTTAGCTTTCCCCATCTGCCTCAAATGGCTGCTAATTGCCCACAGACACCTTGTTCTCTTGATCTCTGACTTTACACTCCTTAAATTCTGCATTTTGAGATCATATTAACCAGTTAGCTTAATCATCATTGGTTTTTGTCAATGGATCACACAAGCTCTGCTTCTAATTTTGAGAATGTTTTTCAAATCAAGCTTCGCAATGACATGGAGCAACGCTAATTATACTCTCAAGGGGTGCTGTGAAGTTCTCAAAATAAAATTAATCTTTTATTTCAAAACTAATCTGGATGCTACTTCCAGAACTGCCATCACAATGTATGGGATGCAAGAGGATAGATACAATATGAATAAATAAAAAGGCATCAGGATCACAAAACAATAAAGCATCATAGCTCTGTGGGAAAGTGTTTATTTTAAGGAAACTTTTAAAATAGAACTGAAGAAGAGGTATCAAATAATTTGAGGACTATTATTTATCTCTGACCTGGGAGCCATGGAGCTACCAGAAAGTTCCTGACTTTGAGAAATACAATTTTAATAGAAAAGACTAACAAAAATTAAATGATAACACTATAAAAAGTGACATATGTAATATTCATAAACTATATTAACTATGTAATATTCAAAATGTATACCAAAGAAGCTTAGAACAGGGAGAGATCAGTGGGTATATCAGTACCCTAGAACTTAAAGTATAATAAAAATATATATTAAAACAAGAGAAGGGAGACCATTTTTTGTATGGTAGAGAAGAGCAAGATACGAGATCTTTTTACATTCCTGGAAAAAAGATCAGTATAAATCAGGAAATGCATGCAGAGATGTGCAGAGCAGGTGAGGGCTCCTGTGGGTGAGAATACTTAAACATAATGAAAATCTTCAGAAAGCCAAGATAATATCAGATTATAAAGGGTCATAAAAACTTCACGGTTAGTTTAGGTCAGATACAATGGCAGTGTGAAGTCATCAAGTGAGAAAATAACATAATAAACGTATTGATAAAAGAGGCTAAGCCATGCAGAGGGATTTTTTCAAAGCTCTGAATTCTAGTCTAGTCACAGCATCATTGTGCAAACTGGATGAAATCACAATATTCTCAAGGCCTGAGTGTAGCCTTAGGGTCAGCCCCATGTATGCTTTATGCATACAGATGACATTGCTGGGACATCATTAATAGAACATGTGCTGTGGGTTAATTTTAAGTAGGTAGATGTTATTTGTAGCACACCCAGGGAAAAGCAAGTCTTCTTAATGAAATACCCACCCAAGGATGCTGCCAACACATTGCCCACTATACAATGGTATCTCGGGAGCAAATTCAGTGCACTCTGCCCATTTTAAATCTGTATTTACAGCAATACTGGCAATAATTTTTTTAACTTGGGAATTTATAGAAATGACATGTCTCCAACAGATCGGGAATGACTAAACCCGTGCAATGAGAACTATAAGTTTTGATGCAGTTAATATAAGTTGATTGGTATAAAACGAACTGGAAATAGTAACTTGCAATTCTTCACCCAAAAGGGGTAAAATGGTATGCTTAAGAGAAGGAGTTCTGTTAAGTCATATTTCTTCTTGTCTGGGTCCTATTTTTAAGCTCCCTTCTACTTTTGTCATCTCGTATGTGATAAGTAGCTGCAAATGTCCAAAGTTGAGTTTACAGGAGTCTTTATTAATTTTATCGATAAGAAGACAGTTCAACACTCACTGCGAAAAAAAAAAAATTGTTCACTGGTTTCTTGTGAGCAAAGAGATCCTCTGACTTTTCATGCTTCTGCAGATTCAGCTTTTTGATCGTAGTACTCTGCTAATCAGTCTGCCTTTCTCTTCTGCCTGAACTGCAACAATTAGAGTTTTCAGGAGCCTCCATACTGATAGCATCTTTGCTTTCTGAAGATGTTTCCATTCTATTCAGGTGTTCTCTTCTACAGCCAGACCTCACCTGCTCTGCACATCCCTGCATTCATTATTTGATATAATCCAGTCTATTTTCCAACCTCCTCTTGTTTTGGTTGAAAGAATAATTTCAAGATTGAAGTCTGAATTTAAAAAGCAATCTTCCAGTAGACAGAAGCATCCCAAAATTATATTTCTTATGTAATATTATTAAACACTTCTTTTAATTGTAAAGATCAGGATTTTTGGCACTATTTAATCATTTCATATCCAATGTAGCCCAATAAAACCTTTTTTTCCCTTTCTTTCAAAGGCACATATTTATAAAATTGTGAAATGTTTTGAAGTTAAGTATGTAGCTGATCACAGCTCTCCCCTTAGCAACAGACTGATCCACCCACCAACTTGCCATATAGGCTAACAAATTACCCATAAAATCTTTCTCAGTTACTAATGCTAAAAGAGAATATCAACTAGCCTAGGCATTTTAACTGAAAAAAGAAAAATGTCCACATACCCACACATGTTTATTTACTGAAATGGCATGCAAGAACTGCTTTCATTGATTAATTTAGTCATTGGATGTTTATTAAACAAACATTATGTGTCAAGCACTGTGGCTAAAAAATACCTCCGATAGACACTATATGCTGAGCTAAGAAAAGAACTGATCCGGAAACATTCTTCTGAAATCATACATACCCCTGAACATATTCTCAGGAAAAGGAATTGTGGTTTACTAACAGCACATTATGGATAAGTGGGATCAATCCAAGAAGTTTCACTTTAATGGAAAAGGAAAAGATAGAAAAGAGAGAGATTATCCTGTTAGTTCTTAAAGCCATCACTGGTCTACCGTATCACTTTTTGGAGCTCATGTCCTTGTCAGTTACCAAGGGCATGATCTCAGTAACTAAAAGAGATGTAATAAATGCAGAGCAGCAGAAAACATACATAGGAAGTGGAGTTTTAAGGTGGGGTCATTTACCCACGTTGTGAAAAATGGAAATCTCTGTGGCACATGTATATCATATGGGCTCTTTTGTTTGACAACTCATCCACTTACAATTTCTTATTTCATTTTAGGCATAATAAGTAAGTTGCTCTCAAAGCCCTCAATTGTTAATTGGTCTACTTTAAAATGAAGTAATATTCTGTTTCTTATGGTGGGTGCTGTATTTGAAATGCATTAGTATTCATTTTTAAATGCTTAATCATGTAAAATTTTATTTCAAACTCAATCATTTAGCCTGGCAAATTTCTAGCTGATGAAAATGTCAAACACAAAAAGATAAAAATGTTTAATCAGTTAAGTGCCTTAAGTTTTTGACAAATACTATGCTTACTTGTTGAACACTTTCTGCCAGAACTCAGAGTTTTCTTCAAAATAGAAATGGAGAAAATCAGCCTCACTAAATACGTGATCCCTCATTCCCTAGGCTAAGTCAGATCTTTCCTCATGTCTCATTCTGAGTCTCTCCTCTGTGAAGGGTCATTTCTGTATTCTGTTTTGCTTGTATTGACTGTATGTTAAATAAAAAAGAGAACTGAGGAAGAAGGAAGGCTTAGGTGTTACAGGTAAATGAATGTGAGACTCTGAATAAACACGTTTTGGTCTTCTGGCCTATGCTTACTCATCAGCAAAAGCAGGAGACTGAATCAAATGATCTCTTAGATGCTGTATTAGTTATGGCTCTCCAGAAAAAAAATATATATTTATATATGTGTGTATATATATATGTATATATACACACATATATATGCACACACACATACACACACACACACACACACAGAGTTAGAGAGAGGTAGAGGTAGAGAGAGAATTATGAGGAATTGACTCAAGCATTTATGAGGGCTGAGATTTCCCAGGATCTATTGTCTGCAGGCAGGAGACCCAGGAATGCTGGTGGTGTAATTCAGTCCAAGTTCAAAGGCCAGAGAAGTAGGGGGGCTGATGGTGTAAATCTCTGAGAGCAGGAGAATATGAGATAAGATGCCCCTACTCAAGCAGTGAGGCAGAAATCAAAAGGGCATGAATTCCTCTTTCCTCTGCCTCTTGTTCTATTCCAGCACTTAAGGGATTAGATGATATCCACCCATATTATGGAAAGTATCTATTTTAGAGTACATGGATTCAAATACTAATGTCATCAGGAAACAGCCTCAAGGCACTCCTAGACATAATGTTTAATGTGGGCACCCCATGACTCAATCAAGTTGCCACATAAAACTAATCATCACAGATGCTTTCAGTTCATTCCTTCTATGGATTCAATTTGTAAAGTCATTTCCCTCTTCATTCCTTCCTTATTTCCTTATTTTCTTCCTGCGTCCTTATGGAAAAAATGTTGGAGAAAGAAAACTGCATCAATTTATTTTTTTCATTTTCTTTTCTTTATAAGACTTTTTTTGAGATATAACTCACATACCATGTAACCTACTCACTCATCAGTTGAATTTTAACCATAGATGTTTTAGTTAATAATTAAAATATCTTCCATGCATCACATGAGATGCTTGCTAAGAAGCTTATATTCAAGTAGAAAACTAAAACCAGATAGCCAACTAGACACAGCCAGGAAGAGCTTCTCCCACCAAGAGACTACATCATCAATACTGGCACAAGCAGATCCAAGCAGATCTTTGGAGGGAGGGCATTGAGAGTGGGCACAGGGAGGATGTAGACCCTGGGCTGGAGGAGGAGGAAGGTGGAAACACTGCATGGGGTTGCCAAGCACCAGAACTAATTCCAGACCCCCAGAAGCTACTGGGGAGGGGCTGTGTTAAAGAAGCAAGGAGTGGCCCACTCTCGCCATGGGCCTCTGGAATCCTTGCTACAGGGGACCCCATGACCCCCTCGGACATCTGAGCTGGCAGGGAGAGCCACTTAAAGAGGTGGCAGGGATAGGACTCTAGCCTGTGTAGAGCCCAGAGTGTTTGGTGTGGGAATGGCTGCAGTGGAGCACAGCCAGGGACACCTACCCCCAAAGGTTCACCATGCTCCTCCAGGTGGCTTCAGCCTCTACTGACTCTCAGGCCTAGATAGAGCAGGCTTGTCTTGCCCATGAGATATAGCCAGTCTAATATTAGCCGCTCCCCTACCCCCATAAGCTGGCCTCTTCCTGGGTCCCTGCCAGACTGTGACTGCTTGCAGTGCAAAGTCAGATGCCCAACCAGGGTGCTTTTTGGCAGCCACCAACACAGCTCTTTCACCAACAGACACCACCTAGCCATTAGAGAGCTTCCACAGGCAGGCCCATGGCAGTGTAAACCCATCCACAGCCTATCTCCACTGCTTTGCCAGCACACATTCACCTGAAGCCTTCCCTGACCTCTTTGCCAGCATGCACATACACACATACCTTGCCATTGCCACAGCCTTGTCCATACCAGCACATGCACAGACCCCACCACCCAACTGCCACTGGTGCACGCACACAGAGCACACCACCCTGTCACTGCTGGCACATGTGTGTGCATGCACCTTACCATGCCACTGGAGCATGGACCTTACCATGCCATAGCCACCAGCTCATGAGTGTACACACAGGTCCTGCTGCACCGTTACCCTACTGTGGCTGGGGTGCACGCAAGCACAGACACCACTACCACTGCCACAGCAAAGCACTTTTGCTGGCACTCCCCATTGGAGTTGTTGCCAGAGGACCAGGAATACCTCAGCCTCTCTAAAGTAGCAGGTGCTTAAGCATGAGGGGCCAGAAAACAAAGCTACAGTACTTCTCCCAGCCCAACAGGTTATGGCATGCAGCCCAGGAGCCCTGCCTCCATAAAATAGTCAAGAAATGAAGCCAATCAATAGCAACTTCAAGATTAAAGAAATATCACCCCACCCAGATGAGAAAAAAGCAATGCAAGAACTCTGACAACTCAAAAAGCCAGAGTGTTGTCTTACCTCCAAACAACCACACTAGCTCCCCAGAAATTATCCTTAACCAGGCTGAAATCACTGAAATAAAACACATGGAATTAAGAACCTGGATAGCATGGAAGATCACTGAGATTCAAGAGAAAGGTGAAACCCAATCCAAGGAATCTAAGAAATCCAGTAAAACAATGTAAGAGTTAAAAAACGAAATTGCAAATAACTCTATCAAACTGACCTTATAGAGCTGAAAATCAAACTACAAAAATTTCATAATACAGTCAGAGCTACTGACAGACCAGACTGAGGAAAGAAACTCAGAGCTTAAAGACCAGTTATTTGAATTAACACAGTCAGATGAAAATATAGAAAAAAGAATTTAAAATAATGAGCAAAATCACCAAGAAATATAGGATTATATAAAGACACAAAACTTATGAATGATTGGTGTCCCTGAAAGGCAGGGAGAAAGAGCAAGCAACTTGGAAAATATATTTGAGAATATCACCCATGAAAATATTCCCACCTTTGCTAGAGAGCTCTGAACATTCAAATTCAGAGAACCCCTTCAAGATATTATACAAGACAACCATCCCCAAGACACATAGTCATCTGATTCTCCAAGGTCAATGCAAAAATTATATATATACATATATAATAAAAATTATATATAAATATAAATAAAAGATAGCTAGAAAGAAGGGGCAGGTCACCTACAAAGGAAACCTTATCAGGCTAACAAAGGATCTTTCATCAGGAATCCTACAAGCCAGGGAGGTTCCCAGATGGCCAAACAGGAACAGCTCCAGTCGACAGCCCCCAGGGTGAGCCACACAGAAGACAGGTGATTTCTGCATTTCTAACTGAGGTAGCAGGTTCATCTCACTGGGGCTTGTCAGACAGTGTGTGCAGCCCATGGAGTGTGAGCTGAAGCAAGGCAGGCATCGCCTCACCCGGGAAGTGCAAGGGGTCGGGAATTCCCTTTCCTAGCCAAGGGAAGCTGGGACAGATGGTACCTGGAAAATCAGAACACTCCCACCCCTAATACTGAGCTTTTCCAACTGTCTTAGCAAACAGCACACCAGGGATTATATTCTGCACCTGGCTCAGAGGGTCCCACGCCCATGAAGCCTCGCTCATTGCTAGCACAGCAGTCTGAGATCAAACTGCAAGGCGGCAGTGAGGCTGGGGGAGGGGTGCCCAGTATTGCTGAGGCTTGAGTAGGTAAATAAAGTGGCCAGGAAGCTCAAACTGGGTGGAGCCCAGCACAGCTCAAGGAGGCCTGCCTGCCTCTGTAGACTCCACCTCTGGGGAAAGGGAATAGCTGAACAAAAGGCAGCAGAAACTTTTGCAGACTTAAACATCCCTGTCTGATAGCTTTGAAGAGAGTAGTGGTTCTCCCAGCACAGAGTTTGAGATCTGAGAACAGACAGAATGCCTCCTCAAGTGGGTCCCTGACCCCCGAGTAGCCTAACTGGGAGACACCTCCCAGAGGGGCTGACTGACACCTGATACAGCCAGGTGCCCCTCTGAGATAAAGCTTCCAGAGGAATGATCAGGCAGCAACATTTGCTGTTCTGCAGCCTCTGCTGGTGATACCCAGGCAAACAGGGTCTGGAATGGACCTCCAGCAAACTCCAACAGACCTGCAGCTGAGAGTCCTGACTGTTAGAAGAAAGACTAACAAACAGAAAGGACATCCACACAAAAACCCCATCTATACATCACCATCATCAAAGACCAAAGGTAGATAAAACCACAAAGATGAGGAGAAACTGGAGCAGAAACGCTGAAAATTCTAAAAATCAGAGCACCTCTTCTCATCCAAAGTAACGCAGCTCCTCTCCAGCAACGGAACAAAGGTGGATGGATAATGACTTTGATGAGTTGAGAGAAGAAGGCTTCAGATGATCAATAATAACAAACTTCTCCGAGCTAAAGGAGGACGTTCAAACCCATGGCAAAGAAGCTAAAAACTTGAAAAGAACAACAAAATTGATAGACCACTAGCAAGACTAATAAAGAAGAAAAGAGAGAAGAATCAAATAGATGATGCAATAAAAAATGATAAAGGGGATACCACCACCAATCCCACAGAAATACAAACTACCATCAGAGAATACTATAAACATTTCTATGCAAATAAACTAGAAAATCTAGAAGAAATGGATAAATTCCTGGACACATGCACCTTACCGAGACTATACAAGGAAGAAGTTGAATCCCTGAATAGGCCAATAACAGGGTCTGAAATTGAGGCAATATTTAATAGCCTACCAGCTAAAAAAAGTCCAGGACCAGACGGATTCACAGCTGAATTCTGCCAGAGGTACAAAGAGGAGCTGGCACCATTCCTTCTGAAACTATTCCAATCAACAGAAAAAGAGAGAATCCTCCCTAACTCATTTTATGAGGTCAGCATCATCCTGATACCAAAGCCTGGCAGAGACACAACAAAAAAAGATAATTTTAGACCAATATCCCTGATGAACATCGATGCAAAAATCCTCAATAAAATACTGGCAAACCAAATCCAGCAGCACATCAAAAAGCTTCTCCAACACAATCAAGTTGGCTTCATCCCTGGGATGCAAGGCTGGTTCAACATACGCAAATCAATAAATGTAATCCATCCCATAAACAGAACCAAAGACAAAAACCACATGATTATCTCAATAGATGCAGAAAAGGCCTTTGACAAAATTCTACAGCCTTCATGCTAAAAAGTCTCAATAAATTAGGTATTGATGGGATGTATCTCAAAATAATAAGAGCTATTTATGACAAACCCACAGCCAATATCACAGTGAATGGGCAAAAACTGGAAGCATTCCCTTTGAAAACTGGCACAAGACAGGGATGCCCTCTCTCACCACTATAGGTTGGAAGTTCTGGCCAGGGCAATCAGGCAGAAGAAAGAAATAAAGGATATTCAACTAGGAAAAGAGGAAGTCAAATTGTCCCTGTTTGCAGATGACATGATTGTATATTTAGAAAACCCATTGTCTCAGCCCAAAATTTCCTTAGGCTGATAAACAACTTCAGCAAAGTCTCAGGATACAAAATCAATCTGCAAAAAAATCACAAGCATTCCAATACACCAATAACAGACAAACAGAGAACCAAATCACGAGTGAACTCCCATTCACAATTGCCTTCGAAGAGAATAAAATACCTAGGAATCCAACTTACAAGGTATGTGAAGGACCTCTTCAAAGAGAACTACAAACCACTGCACAATGATATAAAAGAGGACTCAAACAAATGGAAGAACATTCCATGCTCATGGAGAGGACGAATCAATATGGTGAAAATGGCCATACTGCCCAAGGTAATTTATAGATTCAATGCCATCCCCATCAAGCTACCAATGACTTTCTTCACAGTATTAGAAACAACTTTTAAAGATCACATGGAACCAAAAAACAGCCCACATTGCCAAGACAATCCTAAGCCAAAAGAACAAAGCTGGAGGTATCACACTACCTGACTTCAAACTATACTACAAGGCTACAGTAACCAAAACAGCATGGTACTTGTACCAAAACAGAGATATAGACCAATGGAACAGAACAGAGCCCTCAGAAATAATACCACACATCTGCAACCATCTGATCTTTGACAAGTTTGACAAAAACAAGAAATGGGGAAAGGATTCCCTATTTAATAAATGGTGCTGGGAAAACTGGCTAGCCATATGTTGAAAGCTGAAACTGGATCCCTTCCTTACACCTTATACAAAAATCAATTCAAGATGGATTAAAGACTTAAATGTTAGACCTAAAATCATTAAAACTATAGAAGAAAACCTAGGCAATACCATTCAGGACATAGGCATGGGTGAGGACTTCATGACTAAAACACCAAAAGCAATGGCAACAAAAGCCAAAATTGACAAATGGGATCTAATTAAACTAAAGAGCTTCTGCACAGCAAAAGAAACTACCATCAGAGTGAATAGGCAACCTACAGAATGGGAGAAAATTTTCACAATCTACTCATCTGACAAAGGGCTAATATCTAGAATCTACAAAGAACTTAAACAAATTTACAAGAAAAAATCAAACAACCCCACCAAAAAGTGGTGACGGATATGAACAGGCACTTCTCAAAAGAAGACATTTATGCAGCCAACAGACACATGAAAAAATGCTCATCATCACTGGCCATCAGAGAAATGCAAATCAAAACCACAGTGAGATACCATCTCACACCTGTTAGAATGGCGAGCATTAAAAAGTCAGGAAACAACAGGTGCTGGAGAGGATGTGGAGAAGTAGGAACACTTTTACACTGTTGGTGGGACTGTAAACTAGTTCAACAATTGTGGAAGATAGTGTGGTGATTCCTCAGGGATCTACAACTAGAAATACCATTTGACCCAGCCATCCTATTACTGGGTATATACCCAAAGGATTATAAATCATGGTGCTAAAAAGACACATGCACATGTATGTTATTGTGGCAATATTCACAATAGCAAAGACTTGGAAACAACCCAAATGTCCATCAATGATAGACTGGATTAAGAAAATGTGGCACATATACACCATGGAATACTATGCTGCCACCAAAAAGGATGGGTTCATGTCCTTTGTAGGGACATGGATGAAGCTGGAAACCATCATTCTCAGCAAACTATTGCAAGGACAGAAAACTAAACGCCACATGTTCTCACTCATAGGTGGGAATAGAACAATGAGAACACTTGGACACAGGAAGGGGAACATCACACACCAGGGCCTGTCGTGGGGTGGGGGTAGGGGGGAGGGATAGCATTAGGAGATATACCTAATGTAAATGACAAGTTAATGGGTGCAGCACACCAACATGGCACATATATACATATGTAACAAACCCGCACATTGTACACACGTATCCTAGAACTTAAAGTATTAAAAAAAAAAAAAAAAAAAGAAATCCTACAAGCCAGAAGAGATCAGTGTCAGATATCCAGCATTCTTAAAGAAAAGAAACTCCAACCAAAAATTTTATATCCAGCCAAACTAAGCTTCATAAATGAAGGAGAAATATAATCCTTTTTAGACAAGTAATGATAAGGGAAAGTGTCACCACAAGACCTGCCTTACGAGAGGTCGCTAAGGGAGTGTTATATATGTAAATGAATGTTACCTGCCATGACAAAAATACACTTAAATATATAGCCCACTAAAATATAAAGCAACTACACAATCATGTCTACATAACTATCAGCTAACAACATGATGACAGGATCAAATCCACACATATTAATATTTACCTTGAATACAAATGGGCTAAATATCCCACGTAAAAGGCACATAGTGGCAAACTGGATAAAGAAGCAAGACCGAACTGTATGCGGTCTTCAATAGACCTATTTCATGTGCAATTACACCCAAAGGCTCAAAGTAAAAAGATAGGGAAAAATTTACCAAGCAAATGGAAAACAGAGAAGAGCAGAGTATACCATTCTTATTTCAGACAAAACAGACTTTAAGCCAACAACAATCAAAAAGGACAAAGTAGGGCATTACATAATGGTAAAGGGTTCAATTCGACAAGAAGACTTAATTAACCTAAATACAAATGTACCCAACACGGGAGCACCCAAATTCATAAAACAAGTTCTTAGGAACCTATAAAGAGACTTAATTAACCACACAATAATGGTGGGAGATGTCAACACCCCACTGACAGTACTGGGCCACTGAGGAAGAAAACCAATAAAAATATTCAGAATCTAAGCTCAAGACTTGACCAAATGGACCTACAGAACCATCCACCCCAAAACAACAGAATATACTTTATTCTCATCCACACAAGGCACACACTCTAAAACTGACTGTAAGTTCAGTCATAAAGAAATTCTGAAAAATTAAATAAAAAAGAAACTATGCCAACCATACTCTTGGACCATAGCGCAATTAAAAATAGAAATCATCACTAAGACGATCTCTCAAAAGAATACAACCATATGGAAATTTAAAAACCTGCTCCTGAATGACTTTGGAATAAACAATAAAATTAAGACACAAATCAATAAATTCTTTGAAACTAATGAACACAAAGACACAACATATCAGACTCTCTGGAACACAGGTAAAGCAGTGTTAAAAGGAAAGATTGTAGCACAGAACACCCACATCAAAAAGCTAGAAAGACCTCAAATTAACAAGCTAACATTATACCTAGAGTAAATATAGAAACCAGCACAAAATAACCACAAAACTAGCAGAAGAAAAGAAATAACCAAAATTCAGAGCTGAACTGAATGAAATTAAGATGTAAAAAATCATACTAAAAATCAATGAGAACAAAAGTTTGTTCTTTGAAAGAATAAACAAGATAGACCACTAGCTGGACTAATATAGAAAAAAATAAGAGAAGATTCAAATAAACACAGTCAGAAATGACAAAGATGACATTATCACCAACCTCACAGAAACACACACACAAAAAAACCCTTAGAGTCTACTATGAATGCCTCTATGCACACAAAATAGGATACCTAGAAGAAACGGATAATTTCCTGGAAACATACAACCTCCCAAGATGAAACCAGGAAGAAATTGAAACCCTGAACAGATGAACAATGAATTGCAAAATTGAATCAGTAATGGAAACCCTGCCAACAAGAAAAGGTCCTAGACCAGATAGATTCACAGCTGAATTCCACCAGATATATAAACAGCTAGTACTAATCCTACTGTAAGTATTCCAAAAAATTGAGTAGAAGGGACCACTCCGTAACTCACTCTATGAGGCCAACATCATTCTGAAACCAAAATCTGGCAGATTCACAGTGAAAAAAGAAAACTTCAGGTCAATATCCCCGATTAACAAATTTGAAAAAATCCTCCACAAAATGCTAGCAAACCTTATCCAGTAACACATCAAAAAGCTAGTTCACTACAAGCAAGTAGGCTTTATTCTTAGGATGAAAGTCTGGTACAATATACACAAAGCAATAAATGTGATTCATTGCATAAACAGAGTTCTCTAAAAAGCTACATGATCATCTCAATAGATGCAGAAAAGCCTTTCAATGAAATTCAACATCCCTTCATGATAAAAACTGTCAAGAAACCAGGCATTAAAGGGACATACCTCAAAACAGTAAGAGCCATCTATGACAAGCTCATAACCAAAATCATACTGAATGGGGAAAAGCTGCAAGCATTGTCCTTCAAAACCAAAACAAGACATCCTCCTCACCACTCTTATTCAACATAGTACTGGGAGTCCTGGCCAGAGCAATCAAACAAGAGAAAGAAAGAAAAGGCATCCAGACAGGAAAAAAATGAAGTCAAAGACTGTCTCTTCACAGAGGATATGATTCTATATGTAGAAAACTCCGTAGTCTCTGCCAAAAGTCTCCTAGATCTGCTAAACAACTTTAGCAAAGTTTCAGCATTAAAAAAAATCAATGTTCAAAAAGCAGTAGCATTTCCATACACCTGATGTGGTTTAGATTTCT
This sequence comes from Pan troglodytes, assembly GCF_028858775.2. Lineage (NCBI taxonomy): Eukaryota > Metazoa > Chordata > Mammalia > Primates > Hominidae > Pan > Pan troglodytes. Next base: position 63,886,127 of record NC_072415.2, read on the forward strand.
GTCCCCACCTAAATCTCATGTTGAATTAGAAGAGGGCCTGGTGGGAGGTGATTGGATCATGAGGGCAATTTCCCCCCTTACTGTCCTTGTGACAGTGAGTGAGTTCTAATGAGATCTGATCATTGAAAAGTATGTGGCACCCACCCTCACACCTTGCTCCATCATGGTAAGACTTGCTTGCTTCCCCTCCCTCCATGATTGTAAGTTTCATGAGGCCTCCTGGCCATGCTCTCTGTTAATCCTGTGCAACTGTGAGTTGACTAAACTTCTTTTCTTCATAAGTTATCCAGTCTCAGCTACTTCTTTATAGCAGCGTAAAAATGGACTAATGTAGGAATTTGGTATCAGGAGTGGGGTACTGCTATAAAGATACCTGAAAATGTGGAAGCAACATTGGAGCTGGGTAATAAGTAGAGGTTGAAACAGTTTGGAGAGCTCAGAAAAAGACAGGAAGACGTGGGAAAATTTGGAACTTCCTAAAGACTTGTTGAATGGTTTTGACCAAAATGCTGACAGTGATATGGACAATGAAGTTCAGGCTGAGGTAGCCTCAGGTGGAGAAGAGAAACTTATTGGGAATTCGAGCAAAGACCATTCTTTGTGTGCTTTAGCAAAGGGACTTCGTGACAGTGGGCCCCTGCTCTAGGGATCTGTGGAACTTTGAACTTGAGAGCGATGATTTAGGGTATCTGGTAGAAGAAATTTCTAAGCAGCAAAGCATCCAACATGGCTGCTTCTAAAAGCCCACAGTCATATGCATTCACAAAGAGATGGTCTGGAAATGGAACTTTTTTGTTTTTAATTATTATACTTTAAGTTCTAGGGTACATGTGCACAATGTGCGGGTTTGTTACATATGTATACATGTGCCATGTTGGTGTGCTGCACCCATTAACTTGTCATTTACATTAGGTATATTTCCTAATGCTATCCCTCCCCCTTCCCCCAACCCCATGACAGGCCCTGGTGTGTGATGTTCCCCTTCCTGTGTCCAAGTGTTCTCATTGTTCAATTCCCACCTATGAGTGAGAACTTGCGGTGTTTGGTTTTTTGTCCTTGGGATAGTTTGCTGAGAACGATGGTTTCCAGCTTCATCCAGGTCCCTACAAAGAACTTGAACTCATCCTTTTTGATGGCTGCATAGTATTCCATGGTGTATAAAGTGCCACATTTTCTTAATCCAATCTATCATTGATGGACATTTGGGTTGTTTCCAAGTATTTGCTATTGTGAATAGTGCCGCAGTAAATATGTCTGTGCATGTGTCTTAATAGGAGCATGATTTATAATCCCTTGGGTATATACCCAATAATGGGATGGCTTGGTCAAATGGTATTTCTAGTTCTACATCCTTGAGGAATCACCACACTGTCTTCCACAATGGTTGAACTAGTTTACAGTCCCACCAACAGTGTAAAAGTGTTCCTATTTCTCCACATCCTCTCCAGCACCTGTTGTTTCCTGACTTTTTAATGATCACCATTCTAACTTGTGTGAGATGGTATCTCACTGTGGTTTTGATTTGCATTATCTCTGATGGTCATTGATGATGAGCATTTTTTCATGTGTCTGTTGGCTGCATAAATGTCGTCTTTTGAGAAGTGTCTGTTCATATCCTTTGCCCACTTTTTGATGGGTTACTTTTTTCTTGTAAATTTGAGTTCTTTGTAGATTCTGGATATTAGCCCTTTGTCAGATAAGTAGACTGCAAAAATTTTCTCCCATTTTGTAGGTTGCCTGTTCACTCTGATGGTAGTTTCTTTTGCTGTGCAGAAGCTCTTTAATTAGATCCCATTTGTCAATTTTGGCTTTTGTTGCCATTGCTTTTGGTGTTTTAGTCATGAAGTCCTCACCCATGCCTATGTCCTGAATGGTATTGCCTAGGTTTTCTTCCAGGGTTTTAATGGTTTTAGGTCTAACATTTAAGTCTTAATCCATCTTGAATTAATTTTTATATAAGGTGTAAGGAAGGGATCCAGTTTCAGCTTTCAACATATGGCTAGCCAGTTTTCCCAGCACCATTTATTAAATAGGGAATCCTTTCCCCATTTCTTGTTTTTGTCAAACTTGTCAAAGATCAGATGGTTGCAGATGTGTGGTATTATTTCTGAGGGCTCTGTTCTGTTCCATTGGTCTATATCTCTGTTCTGGTACAAGTACCATGCTGTTTTGGTTACTGTAGCCTTGTAGTATAGTTTGAAGTCAGGTAGTGTGATACCTCCAGCTTTGTTCTTTTGGCTTAGGATTGTGTTGGCAATGTGGGCTCTTTTTTGGTTCCATATGAACTTTAAAGTAGTTTTTTCCAATTTTGTGAAGAAAGTCATTGGTAGCTTCATGGGGATGACATTGAATCTATAAATTACCTTGGGCAGTATGGCCATTTTTGCCATATTGATTCTTCCCGTCAATGAGCACGGAATGTTCTTCCATTTGTGTCATCTTTTATTTCATTTAGCAGTGGCTTGCAGTTCTCCTTGAAGAGGTCCTTCACATCCCTTGAAAGTTGGATTCCTAGGTATTCAATTCTCTTTAAAGCAATTGTGAATGGGAGTTCACTCGTGATTTGGTTCTCTGTTTGTCTGTTATTGGTGTATTGGAATGCTCGTGATTTTTGTACATTGATTTTATATCTTGAGACTTTGCTGAAGTTGCTTCTCAGCTTAAAGAGATTTTGGGCTGAGATGATGGGGATTTCTAAATATGCAATCATGTCATCTGCAAACAGGAACAATTTGACTTCCTCTTTTTCTAATTGAATACATTTTATTTCTTTCTCCTGCCTGATTGCCCTGGCCAGAACTTCCAACACTATGTTGAATAGGAGTGGTAAGAGAGGGCAGCCCTGTCTTGTGCCAGTTTTCAAAGGGAATGCTTCCAGTTTTTGCCCATTCACTGTGATATTGGCTGTGGGTTTGTCATAAATAGCTCTTATTATTTTGAGATACATCCCATCAATACCTAATTTATTGAGACTTTTTAGCATGAAGGCTGTTGAATTTTGTCAAAGGCCTTTTCTGCATCTACTGAGATAATCATGTGGTTTTTGTCTTTGGTTCTGTTTATGGGATGGATTACATTTATTGATTTGCGTATGTTGAACCAGCCTTGCATCCCAGGGATGAAGCCAATTTGATCGTGTTGCAGAAGCTTTTTGATGTGTTGCTGGATTTGGTTTGCCAGTATTTTATTGAGGATTTTTGCATCGATGTTCATCAGGGATATTGGTCTAAAATTATCTTTTTTTGTTGTGTCTCTGCCAGGCTTTGGTATCAGGATGATGCTGACCTCATAAAATGAGTTAGGGAGGATTCTCTCTTTTTCTATTGATTGGAATAGTTTCAGAAGGAATGGTACCAGCTCCTCTTTGTACCTCTGGTAGAATTTGACTATCAATCCATCTGGTCCTGGACTTTTTTTAGCTGGTAGGCTATTAATTACTGCCTCAATTTCAGAGCCTGTTATTGATCTATTCAGGGATCCAAATTCTTCCTTGTGTAGTCTTGTGAGGGTGTGGGTGTCCAGGAATTTATCCATTTCTTCTAGATTTTCTAGTTTATTTGCATAGAGATATTTATAGTATTCTCTGATGGTAGTTTGTATTTCTGTGGGATCAATGGTGATATCCCCTTTATCATTTTTTATTGTGTCTATTTGATTCTTCTCTCTTTTCTTATTAGTCTTGCTAGTGGTCTATCAATTTTGTTGATATTTTCAAAAAAACAGCTCCTGGATTCATTGACTTTTTTGAAGGGTTTTTTGTGTCTCTATCTCCTTCAGTTCTGCTCTGATCTTAGTTATTTCTTGCCTTCTGCTAGCTTTTGAATATGTTTGCTCTTGCTTTTCTAGTTCTTTTAATTGTGATGTTAGGGTGTCAATTTTGGATCTTTCCTGCTTTCTCTTATGGGCATTTAGTGCTATAAATTTCCCTCTAAACACTGCTTTAAATGTGTCCCAGAGATTCTGGTATGTTGTGTCTTTGTTCTCATTGGTTTCAAAGAACATCTTTATTTCTGCCTTCATTTCGTTATGTACCCAGTTGTCATTCAGGAGTAGGTTGTTCAGTTTCCATGTAGTTGAGCGGTTTTGAGTGAGTTTCTTAATCCTAGGTTCTAGTTTGATTGCACCATGGTCTGAGAGACAGTTTGTTATAATTTCTGTTCTTTTACATTTGCTGAGGAGTGCTTTATTTCCAACTATGTGGTCAGTTTTGGAATAAGTGTGATGTGGTGCTGAGAAGAATGTATATTCTGTTGATTTGGGGTGGAGAGTTCTGTAGATGTCTACAAGGTCCACTTGGTGCAGAGCTGAGCTCAATTCCTGGATATCCTTGTTAACTTTCTGTCTCCATTGATCTGTCTAATGTTGATAGTGGGTTTGACAGTGGGGTGTTAAAGTCTCCCATTATTATTGTGTGGGAGTCTAAGTCTCTTTGTAGGTCTCTGAGGACTTGCTTTATGAATCTGGGTACTCCTGCATTGGGTGTATACATATTTAAGATAGTTAGCTCTTCTTGTTGAATTGATCCCTTTACCATTATGTAATGGCCTTCTTTGTCTCTTTTGATCTTTGTTTGGTTTAAAGTCTGTTTTATCAGAGACTAGGATTGCAACCCCTGCCTTTTTTTGTTTTGCATTTGCTTAGTAGACCTTCCTCCATCCCTTTATTTTGAGCCTATGCGTGTCTCTGTACATGAGATGGGTCTCCTGAATACAGCACACTGATGGGTATTGACTCTTTATCTAATTTGCCAGTCTATGTCTTTTAATTGGAGCATTTAGCCCACTTACATTTAAGGTTAATATTGTTATGTGTGAATTTGATCCTGTCATTATGATGTTAGCTGGTTATTTTGCCCATTAGTTGATGCAGTTTCTACCTAGCATCAATGGTCTTTACAATTTGGCATGTTTTTGCAGTGGCTCCTTGCATGGCTCCTTTCCATGTTTAGTGCTTCCTTCAGGAGCTCTTGTGGGGCAGGCCTGGTGGTGACAAAATCTCTCAGCATTTGCTTGTCTGTAAAGGATTTTATTTCTCCTTCACTTATGAAGCTTATTTTGGCTGGATATGAAATTCTGGGTTGAAAATTCTTTTCTTTAAGAATGTTGAATATTGGCTCCCACTCTCTTCTGGCTTGTAGGGTTTCTGCCGAGAGATCAGCTGTTAGTCTGATGGGCTTCCCTTTGTGGGTAACCTGACCTTTCTCTCTGGCTGCCCTTAACATTTTTTCTTTCATTTCAACTTTGGTGAATCTGACAATTATGTGTCTTGGAGTTGTTTTTCTCAAGGAGTATCTTTGTGGCGTTCTCTGTATTTCCTGATTTGAATGTTGGCCTGCCTTGCTAGATTGGGGAAGTTCTCCAGGATAATATCCTGCAGAGTGTTTTCCAACTTGGTTCCATTCTCCCTGTCACTTTCAGGTACACCAGTAAGATGTAGATTTGGTCTTTTCACATAGTCCCATATTTCTTGGAGGCTTTGTTCATTTCTTTTTACTCTTTTTTCTCTAAACTTCTCTTCTTGCTTCATTTCATTCATTTGATCTTCCATCACTGACACCCTTTCTTCTGGTTGATCAAATCAGCTACTGAAGCTTGTGCATTTGTCACATAGATCTCGTGCCATGGTTTTCAGCTCCATTAGGTCATGTAAGGACTTCTCTACACTGGTTATTCTAGTTAGCCATTCGTCTAATCTTTTTTCAAGATTTTTAGCTTCTTTGTCATGGGTTTGAACTTCCTCCTTTAGCTGGGAAAAGTTTGATCATCTGAAGCCTTCTTCTCTCAACTCATCAAAGTCATTCTCCATCCAGCTTTGTTCCCTTGCTGGCGAGGAGCTGTGTTCCTTTGGAGGAGGAGAGGCACTCTGATTTTTACAGTTTTCAGCTTTTCTGCTGTGTTCTTTCCCCATCTTTGTGGTTTTATCTACCTTTGGTCTTTGATGATGGTGACGTACAGATGGCGTTTTGGTGTGGATGTGCTTTCTGTTTGTTAGTTTTCCTTCTAACAATCAGGATCCTCAGCTGCAGGTCTGTTGGAGTTTGCTGGAGACCCTGTTTGCCTGGGTATCACCAGCAGAGGCTGCAGAGCAGCAAATATTGCTGAACAGCAAATGTTGCTCCCTGACCGTTCCTCTGGAAGCTTCGTCTCAGAGGGGTACCCAGCCATGTGAGTTGTCAGTCTGCCCCTACTGGGGGGTGCCTCCCAGATAGGCTACTCGGGGCTCAGGGACCCACTTCAGGAGACAGCCTGTCCTTTCCCAGATCTCAAAATCTGTGCTGGGAGAACCACTACTCTCTTCAAAGCTGTCAGACAGGGACATTTAAGTCTGCAGATGTTTCTGCTGCCTTTTGTTTGGCTATGTCCTGCCCCCAGAGATGGAGTCTACAGAGGCAGGCAGGCCTTCTGGAGCTGTGGTGGGCTCCACCCAGTTCGAGCTTCCTGGCCACTTTGTTTACCTACTCAAGCCTCAGCAATGGCAAGCGCCCCTCCCCCAGCCTCGCTGCCTCCTATCAGTTTGATCTCAGACTACTGTGCTAGCAATGAGTGAGGCTTCATGGGCATGGAACCCTCCAAGCCAGGCACGGGATGTAATATCTTGGTGTGCTATTTGCTAAGACTGTTGGAAAAGTGCAGTATTAGGGTGGGAGTGACCCGATTTTCCAGGTGCCATCTGTCACGGCTTCCCTTGGCTAAGAAAGGGAATTCCCTGACCCCTTGTGCTTCCCAGGTGAGGCGATGCCTCGCCCTGCTTCGGCTCATGCTCAGTGGGCTGCACCCACTGTCCTGCACCCACTGTCTGACAAGCCCCAGTGAGATGAACCCGGTACCTCAGTTGGAAATGCAGAAATCACCCATCTTCTGTGTCACTCATGCTGGGAGCTGTAGACTGGAGCTGCTCCTATTTGGTCATCTTGGAACCGCCCCAGAAGTTATTTTTAAAAGGGAGGCAGAAAATAAAAGTTTGGAAAATTTGCAGCTTGACCATGTGGCAGAAAAGAAAACCCCATTTTGTAGGGAGAAACTCAAGGTATGCCAGCTGCAAGAATTTGCATAAGTCAAGAGGAACCAAATGTTAATAGCCAAGAAATGAGGAAAACAACTCCAAAATGTGTTTTAGAACTTTGAGGCAGCCCCTCCCATCCCAGTTCAGGAGGCCTCTGAGGAAAACAGGTTTTGTTGGCCAGGCCCATGGCCCCACTGCTCTGTGCAGACTCAGGATATGGTGTCCTGCATCCCAGCTACTCCAGCTTCAGCCATGACTAAAAGGAGTCAAGGTAAAGCTTGGGTCATTGCTTAAGAGGGAGCAAGCCTCAAATTTTGGCAACCTCCACCTAGATTTCAGAGCATGTATGGAAACACCTGGATGTCCAGGCAGAAGTCTGCTGCAGGGGCAGAGCCCTCATGGAGAACCCCTACTACAGCAGTGCAGAGGGGACAAGTGAAATTGGAGCTCCTACACAGAGTCCTCACTGGGTCACTGCCTAGGAGATCTGTGAGAAGAGAGCCACCATGCTCTAAACCCAAGAAACATAAATCCATCAATAGCTTGCACTGTGTGCCTGAAAAAGCTGCAGGTACTCAATGCCAGCCTATGAATGCAGCCATGAGGACTGTAACCTGCAGAGTCACAGGAGTGGAACTGCCCAAGGCCTTGGGAACCCACCCCTTGAATCAGTGTCACCTGAATGTGAGACATGGAGTCAAAGGAGATCATCCTGGAGCTTTAAGATTTAATGGCTGCCCTGCTGGGTTTTGGACTTGCATAGGGCCTGTAGCACCTTTGTTTGCTTTGGCCAATTTCTCCCATTTGGAATGGGAGCATTTACCCAATGCCTATATTCCCATTGTATCTTGAGTATAATGAAATTCTTTTTTTTTTTTTTTTTTTTTTTTACACATTCATAGGCAGAAAGGAATTGCCTTGTCTCAGATGAGAGTTTAAACTGTGGACTTTTGAGTTAATGCTAAAATTAGTTAAGACTGGGGGATTGTTGAGAAGGGATAATTGTATTTTGCAATGTTAAAAGGACATGAGATTTGGGAGGGGCCAAGGGTGGAATGATGTGGTTTGGATCTGGATATCTGCCCAAATCTCATGTCAAATTGGAGGATGAGCCTGGTGGGAGGTGATTGGATCATGGAGTGGATTTCTGTCTTGCTGTTCTCATGATCGTGAGTAAACTCTCACAAGATCTGATCATTTAGAAGTATGTGGCACCTCCCCACTCCCACCCTCTCTCTCCTGCTCTGCCATGGTAAGACATGCTTGCTTCCTCTTTGCCTTCTGCCATGATTGCAAATTTCCTGAGGCATCCTAGCCATGCTTCCTGTTAAACCTGCAGAACTGTGAGTCAATTAAACCTCTTTTCTTCATAAATTATGCAAACTCTGGTAGTACTTTATAGCATCATGAAAACAAACTAATACAACACAAATAATGTCCAAGCTGAGAGCCAAATCAAGAACACAATTCCATTAACTTTAGCCATAAAGAGAATAGAATACCTAGGAATACAGCTAATCAGTGAGGTAAGAGATCTCTACAATGAGAATTACAATACACTGCTGAAAGAAATCAGAGACGACACAAATAGAAAAACATTACATGCCCATAGATAGGAGGAATCAATATTGTTAAAATGGCTATACTGCTCAGAGCAATTTATAGATTCAGTATTATTCCTATCAAACAACCAAAACATTCTTCACAGAACTAGAAAAAAAAAACTATTTGAAATCTCATATGGAACCAAAAAAAGAGCCCAAATAGTGAAAGCAATCCCAGGTAAAAAGAACAAACCTGGAAGCATCATGTTATCTGACTTCAAACTATACTGCAAGGCTATAGTAACCAAAACAGCATGATATTGGTATGTAAACAGACATATAGACCAATGAAAAAGGTTGGAGAACTCAGAAATAAAGCTTCACACTTAAAACCATCTGCTTTGACAAAGTTGACAAAAACAAGCAATGGGGAAAAGAGTCTATATTTAATAAATGGTACTAAGATAACTAGTTAGCCATACGCAGAAAATTGAAACCAGACCTTGTCCTTTCACCATGTACAAGAATCAACTCAAGATGAATTAAAGAGACTTAAATGTGAAACATAAAACTCTAAAATCCCTAGAAGACAACTTAATAAAAAGAGTTGAATTTTGTGAGCCTCCACCTAGATTTGGAGGCCCTGAAAAAGATTTCATAATGAAGACTCCAAAAGCAATGGTAACAAAAACAAAAGTTGACAAGTTGGACCTAATTAAACAAAAGACCTTCTACACAGCCAAAGAAACTATCAATGGAGTATACAACCCACAAATTGCAAGAAAATATTTACAACCTATGCATCTGACAAAATCTATATGCAGCTTTAACAAATTAATGAGCAAGAAAAAACAACCCAATGAGCAAATAGATAAATCACATAAATAAACAGACACTTCTCAAAAGACATATATGTGGCCAACAATCATATGAAAAATGCTCAATATCACTAATCATTCGAGAAATGCAAATCAAAACCACAATGAGCTACCATCTCATGCCAATCAGAATGGCTATTACAAAAACATCTAAAAATAACAGATGTTGGTAAGGCTGTGGAAAAAAGGGAACACTTATACACTGCTGGTGGGAACGTCCATTAGTTCAGTCACTTTGGAAAGCAGTCTGGAGATGTCTTAAGGAACTTAAAACAGAGCTACCATTCAATCCAGCAATCCCATTACTAGGTATGTAACCAAAGGAATATAAATAATTTACTGTAAAGAAACATGCACACATATGTTCATCACAGCACTATTCACAATAGTAAAGACATGGATTCAACCTAGATGCCCATTGGTGGTGAACTCGATAAGGAAAATGTGGTACATATACACCACGGAATACTATGTAGCCATAAAAAAGAATGAAATCATGTCCTGTGCAACAACAAGGATGTAGCTGGAGGTCATTATCCTAAGCAAGTTAACAGAAACAGAAAAGCAAATACTGCATGTTCTCACTTGTAACTGGAAGCTAAAAGTTGAGCACACATGGAATCTAAGAAGGAAAAGTAGACACAGGAGCGTACTTGAGGATGGAGGTTGGGAGGAGGTAAGTATGGAAAAACTACCTATCAGGTACTGTGCTCATTACTTGGGTAATGAAATAATCTGTACATCAAACCTCTGCAACACACAATTTACCCATGTAACAAACCTGCAAATGTACCCCTGAACCTAAAGTAAACATTGGAAAGAAAAAAAAAAGGATAAATAAGAAACACCAAAAAAAGAAAAATCATACAAAACCACAAGCCTTCTCAGTGCTCATAAAGTAGCAGCAAAACATGGTGGCCTTACTAAAGCTAAAAGCATCCCAAATCTATTTTTTTAATCTCAGAATGCTCTCCTAATAGCCAGAACCCATTTTTCTTCCTTGTTGCTGGAAATTTCTACCTGAATATTCAGAAACAATAATTCAGTCTCGTAAACTCTTCAAGTTCCCCTTAAAAGTGTATTTTATCGTGCACCATGATCTTGATGCACAGAACCTCTATCCTTGTTCCCCATTTTGGAAGGCTAATCAGCACATTTTAGGGGTGCCTCTCCTTTGGTCTCCAACCTGAATCAGTTAACAAGATTATCCAAACTAATTTCTAAATACTTCTCTAATTTTTTTCTTTTCTTCCTACACTGAATAAGTTGCATTTATCATCTTGCATTATATTAAAACAAGCAATGGGTGGTGTAAAAGTAATTGCTACGTAATATTTGTTTATAAGTTTCTTTTTCACCCCTATTAAACTGACATCCCGTGAAACTTCTTAAGTTTTTGTCCTGAGCATATTGCATAATATTTGGCACTCATCAGGTACACAATAAACTGAGTTATACTCCTAATAATTAAATAGTGGGTAAATAAATGTTTACTACTTCCTTGTGAATTGATACTTCCTAAAATGAGTTTTATACTTTTTAAATATTCAGGGATAAAGCTTAACATGCTAGAACAATGAGATAAGCACATTTACTCTAACATGTATGATTTTCTGCATTTGCAAAATCTGCCCCCACCAACTGCTCTTAAATTCTGTCTCTATACCCTTTTTCCCACGCTATCATTATATTATTTCCCATTCTTCTGCAATGCAGATAATTTAGGAGTTATTGGACACCATCCCATATAAAACAGTAGATTTATACAACCCAAATCCTAGAAACGTGTGTTCTCTGCTTGCCAGGAAAACAAGTTGTGTGTAAAGTTCCGTTGAGGCTTCTTGTTCCCACAGAATAGCACCTAAAGGAGGTGATAGAATGCTGGAACATGTGGCATTATGCTTGGAATGTTTCTCTGCCTAATTGGCCTGAATTTATGAGTACATAATAACCCTCTCTATGCATTTTTGAACACAGGCAGCATTATAAAATAAGCCTGAGTAATATCCAGGCTGCTTTGTTTTATGGGGATCTTTATAGCATGAGCATGTTGTGCAACAAATGCACGGGGTATGCACAGATGTTTACATTCATTTATACTTCTCTGGGCAGCAGCAGCAATATGAATGCAGTTTGGACAACATCATTAAGAATTACACTTGGACTCACTTTATTACATTAAAAGGAAGTGTGTTTCTTCCCACTTCTAATTCACTTTAGAAGTCAAGAATTAAGTTGGCCAATAGGTGATTACATCTCTCTTTCCAAGCTCTTTTCTCAAATCATTATTATATTTCTTTTTCCATTCCAGTCACTTGGTTTCTCTGTTGTTTTGTATTTCAAATAACTAATCAGCTCCAGGAGTAGAACATTACTGCTGCTCAGGGCCTGCTAGTTTTTTTCTTACTGTCTGGTTTCTTGAATTAATGCTATAATATTTTGGATGCCATTACACTATGCCAGAAAAATCTTTCCTCTGCTATGGGCACCAGTGGAGAACAGTTTGTAAGTGATATTGTACTTTCCTGATTCAATAAGTGGGTAATTTGTTCCAGTGAGCAAACATGCATGACTTTATTCTTATGAAAATAAATGAAGTAAGATACTCACCTGGATTTTCAGAACTCTACTATGAGGTATGTTCTGGATTTCAGAAGATATTAAGAAAGACAAAGAGGTAAAAACTCTGGAAAGCAATGCAAGATTCCTTGATGACATCTCAGGTGCAGCTAGTAAAGAGTTTGGTCATTCTGCTTTATAATCTGCCAGGCTTCTCAAAATACAGTTTTTAATTCACAAACATCCGGTATAAGACAGAATCAACCAGGCCCACCTGAAATGACCATTCTTAACTAGGTTCATTCCAGGCAAGAGGGGCTCCCAGAGGACATTTCCTGCTCAGACAGCCCATATATACCAACATTTTAAAATCTGTAATACTTCTGGGGACTTGCAGTAATCACAAAATAAGATTGATTTTGTATTTTCTCTTATAAAATCCTATCCCAACCACCCATTGTTTTAGTAACATATTTAGCCAAAACTGCCAAATCTGCCAAATCCAACTGTCTATTCAGTCACATAATCTGCTTTTCAAAATTTCTCTAAACCAGAGTATCTCCACCTCACCACTACTGACATTTGGCACTGCATAATTCTTTGCTGTAGGGAGTTGTCCTGCGTACTGTACACTGTTTAGCAGCATCACTGGCTTCTACTCGCTGGATGCCAATAGCACCCTCACCAAAGTTGTGACAACTAAAATTGTTTCTGGACATTGCCAAGTGTCCCCCGGGGGGGCAAAAATCACCCCTGGTTGAGAAACACTGTTTTAAATAAAACCAACTCAGATTTAGTGAAAAACAAACAAACAATAACTTCTAGTGTTGCTCAATCCCCAATAAGCCAGTGTGACATAATGGTGGCACACGTTGGGGTAAATGCATTGTTTTGGAATCAGCCCACTCAGGGTTCAGTCTCCTCATCTATAAATAAGCAGATCATAAAATGCTACTTTTGAAGGTAGCTGAAACACAGCACATACAAAATACTAGCAAAGTATCTGGAGGATATTAGCTATTTTAAAAAGACCGGTTTCTTTTATTATCAGCAGATGGTATCCATTAAACTTTACTTTCAGCCTCAAGATCATTGTTAGGGTCCATTTTAAAGTCCATCTTCATTGAGAAATGAAGATGATATGGAATATTGGACTAAATTTACACTAATCCCACAACATTCTTTGGACTTAGTTTTTCACATAAGTTTCTCTATTTTAGGCCTGAGAAAAGGCTGGCAGCTGCCTCCTATGGTGGAACAAGTTCTAGGGCTGGTAGACTCACTGATAACAGTTACAGTCTGGCTATGAGAAGTACAGTCTCCAAGCAGAAGAGCAATCCCCCATCGTGCTCTTCCAGGCAAGTTCCAGCAACCAATGTTCCCAGGATCAGCAATGGATCACAGCAAATGGACTTAGAAGTTAGGGAAGATTTCTTAACCCTCAGTATGGGGATTCTTACGAGTCTAGGAAGAAAGATGGTTAGCTCTCAGGAGATATTCTATTCATGGGTAACAGGCTGGGGTGAGGGATCAGCTTAATGGAATTATCAGAGTCAGATATGGAATTGAATAAGAGGCTTTCAAGGCCAGAAGAAGAGCTTAAAAGCAGGGACTGAGGAAGAAGCCAAAGCTTATAAACAGGAATATCTTGGCAACCTTCAAAACAGCAGTAATAATGGCTTTCTCTTCATAGGTTCAGGATCAGAGTTCTTCCCTTTAAGTATTTAGCCTGCAATCAGGAAGAACATGGGAAAGCACCTGCTGCAATCTGGTCTCCACATTGAAGACAAGTTTTGAATAAGGCAGCCATCTCATAGTATGAGGAGGGCAGAGTTGGGTAATTGATCTTGGAGTGACAATTGAATATGAAGCAAACAGTTTTTACTTATGTGATTAATGCATTGAACAAATTAGGTCCTTTCTTCCTTTCACTTTTACTTTTACTTTCTCAAACCCAGTCTGCAGATTTTGTTCTTTCTTCCCCTGAATGAAAACCAGGGCAAGTTCTGCAATGTATATGCACACACTCACATGACTAAATCTTGTCCATCATGTTGGCCCCTAAAACAGTCAGAGTTGAATCATAAAAATTCCTTCCTGGCTGGGTGCGGTGGCTCACACCTGTAATCCCAGCACTTTGGGAGGCTGAGGCAGGTGGATCATGAGGTCAGGAGTTCAAGACCAGCCTGGCCAACATAGTGAAACCTTGTCTGTACTAAAAATACAATAATTAGCTGGGCATGGTGGCACATTACTGTAGTCCCAGCTACTTGGGAGGCTGAGGCAGGGGAATCGCTTGAACCCGGGAGGTGGATGTTGCATTGAGCCGAGATCATGCCTCTGCACTCTCCAGCTTGGGCAGCAGAGCAAGACTTCATCTAAAAAAATAAAAAATTCCTTCCAATGCAATACCAAAGTTTCAAACTTTGGTAGGTTTGTCTGAAGACTATTGCCAGAAGAAAGAAGTAGAGTGGAGTTTGGAAATCTTTTGAACTGAAGTATCTGAAAGTTACTCTACAGCAGAGACGTGGAGAAGAGGGTAAAAAAATTTGTGCATTTTTGCAGAGCCCTCATTGCTATGGACCTATCCCCTGTCATTCTCTGCCACAGTGGTACACTTCCTGGCTGCACCTGCTAACCATTTAGGCTCCTGGTTCTCTGTAGTCCTCCTCTTCACAGACTCTTTCTTGGGGGCTCCATTCCCCTCCAGAAAGCCATCTTGGAAGAGTCCCTGCAAGGTGACTATAGACCCTAGCAGGCTCTCTCTCTCCCTGATCACCACTAGCCTTGGGAGACACACGTGTGTAACCCATAATTTGTGGGAATGCGGCACAGTCCCAAACACAAATGCTGCACTGTGGCTATAGTTCACTTTGCCTGTTAGAACTCTCAGGCAAGAGTGAGATCATTGTCTACTATCTTGCCAATGCAGAAGCCACACAAAAGCTCTCCAAGTGTTATCCTCAAAGCCCCTCTAATTAGCCTTGATGTGAGGGAAAAGCTCAGAGAACTAAAATTCTCCAATCTTTAACCACCACGCTCAGGCTCTGCAATGTTAATTTTAATGTTAAGTGATTGAGGGGACAAGTGCCTAGTCCCACATCAGGCAGCTCTGGTGTCTCATCTTAGAATATGTGGAGCAATCAGACCTGACTCTCAGCCAACATTGAGAGGAAATGTTCCCACATCAGTGCACAGACAGCTCCTGGGGGCCAGCTCTCTCCAACATATTAGAGGAGTGCAACACCTTCTTTGCCTTCTGGAAATGGCAGAAACTTAAGCTACATAATATCAGAATACACACGGTGTCACTAACAGCAAGAAAGAGTGCCTGTAAAATAAAGAGGGCTGGGTGATTCATAGGCAATTCAGATGACTCAATACATTAAATTGGGCTGCTGGTTAAAATTATTTGGGAATCCCAGAGAGTTCTCTTCTGTTTTCTACCTCTAGAGTCTATAAACCTGCTTCCCTAGCCCTTTTTCCCAATTACAATTTTATCACTCTGTTCTTATTCAAATAATCACATGCCATACTGCTGCAACAGCCTTTCTCGAATGAAGAACGATTTATCTTTGAGGATGACACACTCTGAGCTTGTGGCCAATGATTTGTAGCACAGCACATATGGACAGGAAATTGTGTGTCTTCCACAGAACGCTGCTCACATATTTTACTACCGAATATAAAACACAGAGGGTATGTTTGGGGCAAAGAAACCTGGGCCTCTTGGAAATCCACATCCCTTCAAGCCCCTCACAATATGACCAAGTAAGCTAATAAATCTCCTCCATCTTCCAGCTCTGTCCCTCCAACAGGGAACATCAGAGAGCTCCTTGTTTATGGTTTTCAACTCATAATAAGTTTGAAATCTATCGAAGAGAAATCTTCCTCAAAACCATTTTTCCCATCTGGAGCAGAAGAAAATTCTGAAAGAGTAGACTAAAGATGATCTCAGTTGTCAGGAGTAGCTGTTTAGGAGTTTCTTCTGACATTTACATAAGTCCATATTCAGCAGAACAACTCTTCTTTAACACAAACCAGCCTGTGGCAGAGATCCCTGATGCTGACTATGCAGTGGGTGCCAAATAAATGTCATTTGTTATCATTGTCATTTATTTCCTTATCAAAAGTAGCCTAGGGCATGAAAATGACATGTTTTTCTTTCAAATGCTTATTTTTATTGGAGATTATTTTGTTGATGTACTTCTCCTAACATTCCAACTTGCCTTAAGTAATGCATAACATCCATAACTACCTATTCTGGGGAGGTGGGCAGGGAGAAGAGGGGTATTTTTCCGTAAAAAGACAAGTGGCATTTCAATGAATGCTAAAGTTTGAGGAGAAAAACAGTGTTCACTTGGACAACGTATTCACTGAAACAGCTATAACTTTTACAAGAGCCAAATATTTAATAAGCCCATATACAGACATATTATATATATAAATGCTCATTTCTAAATATATAAATATATATTCCTATATATTTATATGTATTCCTAAATATATATGAGATTAAGAAAATACTCAAGAATGGAATGGAATATGTATATACTATTTCAGATTATCTAGATATATTGTTCCTCAGTTACCACATTCTATGATGAACTTACATTTGCATACACAAATGCCTACATAATAAAACTCAAAATAAGCCTACTTGGTTTTCCTGAAATTATCTCAGATTTCCAGTCTACTGGGTGTAAACAAAGTTCTGATTTAGATATGTTGCCCAATGTTCTGACTTCAGAAGACTGCCAGTAAGTGAATGTTGTATTTCATTCATCACATTTTGTCCATTTGAAAAAAAGAGGCACAGTTATTAACATGAGAGATCTTCTTGTAGAGACTATAGGCAATGTTGCCATGCTATTGAGAACCTTTGTGATATAACGCAATTTCAGCACTAGAAAACATGCCTATTTGAATCTGAGTCAGAAAAAGCTTTAAAGAGGAGATAGGAACAGTAGGCACTGGGCATCAACGTATTTGGATTGAAAGAAGAAAGAGTTTATTGCAAGAAGTGAGGGGGAGAGGTGAATATAAGAGTTACTTACAACAAAGTTCAATTGACAATTGCAACAAATTCTTAGATCTGAAGGACTTTAGCATCATAGAAGCAGCACTGTCCCAAGAGTCAGGAAACTCTCTCCACTTCCCATTGCCATCAAAGTCATTAACTAACACACAGTCATGGCTGCCTTCTGGGCCTTTTTTAAACTGCTTATTTAGTAGACTAAATGGAAGAAAATAATATAAAATTTTACTTAGTAAATCACAACATTACTCTTAACTGTCTCAAGAGATAAGACTATTTTACTTCAGAGTAGACTGTCTTATAACATAAGGCCAAGTGGAAAAGTGAGTAATAGCTTCCATGGTGAAACACCATACTCAATGGTGAAAGGCTGACAACTTTTCCTCTAAGATCAGGAAAGATCAAGAATGATAAAGAATATCTGCTTTTTCTACTTCTATTCATGTAGTACTAGAGCTCCAACCAGAAAAATCAGGCAAGTAAAAGAAATGGCATTCAAAATTCGAAAGAAAGATGTAAAATTATCTCTGGTTGCAGACAACATGATCTAATACATACAGAACTCTAAAGATTACACACACACGGGGCCAGGCACAGTGGCTCATGCCTGTAATCCCAGCACTTTGGGAGGCCAAGGCAGGTGGATCACTTGAGGTCGGGAGTTCGAGACCAGCCTAACCAACATGGAGAAATCCCATCTTTACTAAAAATACAAAAAAATTAGCCAGGCATAGTGGTGCATGCATGTCATCTCAGCTACTCGGGAGGCTGAGGCAGGAGAATCGCTTGAACCCAGGAAGTGGAGGTTGCAGTGAGCCAAGACCGTGCCATTGCACTCAAGCCTGGCCAACAAGAGCAAAACTCGTTCTCAAAAAAAAAAAAAAAAAGATTACACACACACACACACACACACACACAAAAATAGTAATTCAGCAAAGTTGCAGAATAGAAAATCAACAGGCAAAAATCAATTGTGTTTATTTACACCAGCAATAAACAATCTGAAAATAAAATATGAAAAACAACTTCATTTATAATAGCATTGAAAAAGTAAAGTACTTAGGAGCAAACCAAGAAGACACTGAAAACTATAAAATGTTGTTAAAATAAATTGAAGATACAAACAAATGGAATGCCATTCTTTGTTCATGGATTGGAAGATTTAATATTGTTAAGATGTCAGTGCTACCTGAAGTAACCTACAGATTTTATGCAATCCCTGTCAAGACCCCAATGGTGTTTTTTGCAGAAATAGAAAAACCCATTCTAAAATTCATATGGCATCTCAGGGGACACCAAAGAGCCACAGCAATCTTAAAAAAAAAAAAAAAAAGTTGTATGTCTCACACTTTGATTTTAAAATGTATTACAAAGCTACAGTAATAAAAATAGTGTGGTACTGCCATGAAGACAGATATGTAGAACAGTGGAATAGAATGAAGAGGTCAGAAATATTGTCATATGACTTTTGGCAAGGGTACCAAGACGATTCAATGGGGAAAGGAGAGTTTCTTCAACAAATGGTGTTGTGAAAATCAGATATCCACATCTGAAAGAATGAAGTTGGACCCTTACCTCATACAGTATTTAAAAAAAAAAAAAAAAACTTAAAATGAATCAAAGATCTAAACAAGACTTTAAAAATCTCAAGTCATAGGGGAAATATTTCATTACATTGGATTTGGCGATGATTTCTTGGCTATGAAACCAAAAGCAAAAGGTATCAAAAGTAAAAGTATTAATAAACTGTACTACAACAAAATTAAAAACTTCTGTGCATCAAAGGACATAATCAACAGAGTAAAATGGCAAACTGTGAAATGGAAAACAATATTTACAAATAATATATAAGAGAAGAGGTTAATGTCCAGAACACATAAAGAACTCCTACAACTCAACAGCAAAATAACAATAAAAAAAAACTGATTAAAAAATGACCAAAGGATTCTGATAGACATTTATCTGAAAAAGTTACACAAATAGGCCAGCAAGCATATGAAAAGATGCCCAACATCACTAATCAATAGAGTGATGCAATGATATATCACTTTACACTCATTACAATGGCTACTATAAAAAAATCAGAAAATAAAAAGTGTTGGTAAGAATATGGAGAAACTGAAATCCTTATATACTGTATAAGCTGTTGGTGGAAACAAAAATGGTACAGTTGTATAAAAAACAGTATGGCAGTACCTAAAAACTTAAACCTGTAATTACCATATGATCTAGCAATTCTACTTATAGGTATATATTTAAAAGAATTGAAACTCAGGTCCCAGAGAGATATTTATACACCCGTATACATAGCAGCATTATTCACAATAGCCAGAGTTAAAAGCAACCTACATGTCCATCAATGGATGAATAAACAAATTGTGGTGTATATGTATACAATGGAATATTATTCAGCCTTAAAAAGGAAATTATGACACATGCTACATGGATGCACCTTGAGAATATGTGAAATAAGCCAGTCACAAAAATACAAATACTGCATTATTCCACTTACATGAGGTATCTGGAATAGTCAGATTCATAGAAAAAGAAAGTTCTCAAGTGGTTGCCAGGGGCTTACAGGAGGGGAAAATAGGGAGTTGTGTTTTAGGATATACAGTAACATTTTGCAAGACAGAAAAGTTTTGAATATTGGCTGTGCAACACTGTGAACACAATACTACTAAACTGTACACTTAAAAGTGGTTAAGATGGTAAATTTTGTTAGGTGTATTTTACTACAATTACATTTTTTAAAAAAACATGAATAGTAGCAAAGATAGAGCGTATTAGTCTGTTCTCACATTGCATTAAAGAACTGCCTGAGACTGGGTACTTTATAAAGGAAAGAGATTTAATTGACTCACAGTTCCACATGGCTGGGGAGGCCTCAGGAAACTTACAATCATGGCAAAAGGGTAAGCAAACTCATCCTTCTTCACATGGAGGCAGGAAGGAGAAGAATGATAAAAGAAGGAAAAACCCTTTATAAGACCATCAGATCGCCTAAGAACTCACTCATTATCATGAGAACAGCATGAGGGTAACTGCCTCTATGATTCAGTTACCTCCCACATGTCCCTCCCATGACATGTGGGGATTACAGGAACCACAATTCAAGATGAGATTTGGGTAGGGACAAACCATATCACAGAGCTTAGCCCGAGAGTTTATTTGAGCCACATTTATTCTCAATTCCTTTAAAACCTTGTCTAACTCCCCCATTTACTCCAAAAGAACATGTCTAAGGAATTTCAACCCAAAGGAATCTTTCCCTTTTCAGTATTATATATGGCACCTAAGAATTCTGAATACTATCTATCTCAAATCCAGTACTCCCTATCAAAGTTTCTATTTCATCTTCAGGAAGTTTCATGCCCTAAGAGCAACCTTGCACTGATCTAAAGATTCCAAGAGACAATAATAATATTAAAACACTTGTTATTAAAACCTTTCCATTAAATGAGGAACCATTTGGTCGTATTCAACTATTTACAAGATTTCCACTTCCCAACATTCTATTTTTCAGGGCATACCTCTAGTCCCATATTCTCCATGAAACTGCCTAACTACTTCCTTCCCTGCTACAAAATTAAATTGGTATTTTTAATGTTGGTATTGAAGACAAACAAAATTTCATGTTTTTTTAGGTAACAAACTTTGCCTTGAAATCATTGTATCTCAACTATACTATAAGCATTTTGTGAAATGTATTACATACAGATACTGCTTGATTTATGAAGTCAGTTGTTAGCCAGTTTTCCCTTGCTCATTTGCCATGGAAAGTATTTCAATTCTCTGAGATCCCTCTTCAAATTGGACTTGCTTAATGAAGCCATTTCAATAAGGCAGTGAATTGGACTTCTAGGACATAACAATGAGAATTGAAAGAAGCTGCCGACCACATCACTTTAGCGTAAATCATTCATCCTCCCCTGAGTACATTTCACACTTGCAATTTCTCAGTCTTACCTTGATTGTTAGCTTGCATGGCTCAAATTATGTCTCTATGTGCATGTCTTCATCTGGAGCTGGATAACTAATATCAGGTATCATACATTTACTTTTACTCATTGCAAAGATTTTCCCTGTACTCCTATTGCCCTGTACTTGTGTGCTTGTAATATATTTAAATTGTATGGCAATACTAGATATGTGTAATGTGAAGAATAGGGGCTTACTACTCATTGCTCTGCAAGCAGCATGAGCATCATCATATTTGCACCAGTTTACTTTGTCCCCAAGTCCCACAGGCACAATGCAGATAGGTGCCTATGCACACAGTTGGTGTCATTACAGGAAAGGAACTTTTAATTTAGGGATCCAAATCTTTTATAACAGCAGTATATACCTGCCTTTTGCTCTGGAGAAAAACTAACTCTATTTTCCAAGGCTGTTCACTATATAAATATTCTTGAAAAGATAGTCCAGAACAAAGGACATTTACTGCCTCCCTCATAGTGTGTACAGAAATGCAGGAATTATCTTCCAACATAGCATACTATTAAGAAAGAAACATGATGCCAACGCTAATTGTGCTGTGACAACAGACGTGAAATAGGACTTTTCTGGACAATTCAGGACGTAGGTTCACTAGTGGATACCTACCAGTCCCTGACACACCTTTTAATTCTGTAGTATGTACCATCTGAAGGAAAACTATAAAAGACACCAGCTCTTTAGGGACCAAGAAGTACATAAAGGTAACAGTGCCCAGTACAGCCATTTTCCAGTTATCACAACTGGCTTCTTAAACTTAAAGCCTCTAGCGTTAGGATCTTGAACGGATTTGACATGTTGTGACATTACTGTTGTGTTATTTAGTGTAAGGGGTTTAGACTAGGACACCAGGCACCTAAGATCGAGTCAGATTTTCTATTAATTTTATTTCTGATCTTGGACATGTCACTTAACATTTAACCTCAATTCTTTAATTCTGTGTAATGTGTTACTAATGTCTTTCTCTATCTCAAGTGTGACTTGAACTAAGCCATGGATCATGGTCTTGTAAACTGAGATGAAACTAGGTCACTGGATAACTTCCTTGGCTAAAGTATCTTTGGCTCCACTAATTCTGAGTTCTTGCCTCTTCTAGAAGATATTTCATATTTGTGCCACAGAATGTAATGAAGTGTTCTTTCTCTTAAACCTGTTACATTTTGGTCTAATTCTTGAAGAAATTTAATAGGAGCTAAGTGATTTATTTATCTTCTGTTTTCAGTTGGGTTTGCTTGTACCATAGGCCTCATATCACATACCAATCCCAGCGCTATCCTGGAAAACTGTAGAGGAACTTTCTGAGATCATCTTCATATAGGTACAGGAGAAGAGACTGGTGGCACTTGTGCCAAATGACTTCATCCTTTTTTCTGAATTCTCCCTCCTTATTTGCCGTTATTTGATCCATTTCTTTCCATCTAATTACTTCAAAAAACAATTAAAAGAGGGAGAATCTCTTTAATTGCTTTTTCAATAAAGACCTAAGAAACACTTCATCTACTATGTCTACTATGTATTATCTCCTTTTTATCCATAATCTTCAGTTAGTTCAATTAATTCTTAGGTGTTTTCTTGCCTTTCGTGTTTTAATTATTTTTAAATATTGGTTCTGAAGTCATTATAACAGGTTTTGTAAACTTTGGCAGTGAAAATGGGGTGGGGAGAGGCCTGCCAATATGCCTGATTTCTGATCTGCAACTTTGCAATGTTTCTATCCTTCTCATTTCATTTTCAGAAAATCCTTTTTTTTTCTTTTTCTTAAAATTGTCTTTTGCAAATTAGTCCTATAGGATTTCAGTTCAAAGAACTGGTCCAGGTCTAGGCTTCCAATTGTGGTATTTTTAAACGCAAACTCCAGGTTTCCTGTGTGGGTTCTTTGTTTTAAACTTTTTGTCAGTATCTTCTTAATTAATGTCCTTATTTTATAACAATTTCCTGTTTATAATTTAATTTTTCATTTAATTTTCTTTGCTTCATAAAGAAAAGTGAATATTGTTTCGGAAGCAAAAAGAACAGAAGGGCTTATAGAGAAAATCAATAATTCTCTTTTCCATGCCTCCCCACCCACAGAGTCTTAATCCCCAGAGGCACCCTTTTAACTGCTTGCTTTTTGTTTTCCAGAGCCTTGCCTTCAAATACTTAATTAGCACATTTATTCCACTATTTATCTGTTGGCCTCCTGCTATGAGAGGATTTCATTCACACCACTCCCCACTTTCTCAAACCTTTCTCTCTAGTTTTATCACTATAGCTTTCCCTCTGAACACCTCTGCAATAACAACAACACTAGTTAAATTTTCATTTCTTGGTCTATAAATTATAGAGAATATATCTTGGTTTTATTCTTTTTAAGTCAACAGGACACTAAAGCCCCCACCCTTTCCTTCTCTCTTTCTTCCTTCTTCCATCTCTCATCTCTGTCCACACTTTTAATAATGGCCGGTTGATACTGTTTATAATTTGTCCTATAATCTTAGCACAGTCTTCCATGATCTATCAGCTGATTCTAAATTAATTTACTATGCCATGTTAATAACGAGTTAGGTAATAAGCTGTGACTCCATTTCTTCCTCCAGTGGCATGTTCTTCACTTAAAGTAGAATGGACTTAGAATTAGTTCAACTGGGTTCTTTTTTTTCTTTACAGTTTACCAATTTCCTTTAGCATATTCTCAAATATTTCTAGATTCACAATAATATTATGTGTCATTTTGTTTTCCCTTTCTTTCCCTTTCAAAGATCTTCCTTTTGGAGTCTTAATTCTCTTTCCATATGTGGATTAGTTGCTTTCCAGGCTAATACACACTTTCCCTCACTGCACTCTGGTTTGGATCTTCTGTTTCCTGCATCCTATGTCTTTATTCTTTATTTGCTATTTTTCTGGAGTATATCCTCAAGGAACTTTCTATGAAGAGGTACCTAGGCATTTTGATGAATCTGAATATGTTTTCATTCTACCATCACATTTGCTGTACTGGCTATTTTCTGTGAGTACAATGTGTTGTTGGTAAGAAGTCTAATTTCACTACGTTGTAGCCAACTTTTGTTTAAACCTCTCCATGGCCCATTTTTGGGGACATTCTTCTCATTTTTTGTGTTTTGAAATTTCATAAAAATTGGTTTAGGTATCTCTTTAACAGAGTCATTATGGTTAGTACTGTCTGAAAATTTGTATTTCAGTCTGAACATTTGTGTGCTTTTTCAATTCTGGGAAATTTTCTTCTGATTTCTTCTCTTCCACAAATTTGCTGGATCCTAGTCTTTTTCTTTCCCCTAAATTTAGGGCTCAGTTCTACCTCTATATTCCTTTTTCTTTGCAGTCTCTCCCTAGATAATTTCATCACCTCCTATGGCCTAAAATTTATCCATAATTTGATAACTCCTGAATTTATATTTCCAGCCTGCTCTCCTTCCAGATCTATAGATTCTAAAGACCTATAGATCCAGTTGTCTATTTGACCTACGTACTTGGATGTCTAATATATGTCTCAAACTTGCAAGGCCCAACTAGAACTCTTAATTTTTTTTACCCTTAATACCCTTGTAATTATTCATTTTGTCACAAGTCAGTAACATCATCCACTTAATTGCCAACAAAAGAATATAGAAGTTATCTGTAATTCCTATTGCTCCCTAACACCAAATAGCAGATTCAGCAGCAAAAGCAAAATGTATTCTTAATCTAACCACTTCTCACCAATTCATCTCATCAATACCAAAATTATCTTTTCCAAATACCAGTATCCCAAGAGTTTATAATCTGATGTGTAAGTATACATATTCTAGAGTCCAACTGACTGGCTTAGTTTCAAATTCCAGCTTTACCACTAAATACCTGTGTGACCTTGAGCATTGTCCTTAATAAGCCTGTATCTTAGTTTTCTCAGTTATAAAATGCAGATAAATGATTCCTTATGGGGCTGCTGTGTAGAGCACACAACACATCCTTAATGAGTGCTCTTTGTCAAGATTACTGTAATTACTATAATAACTTCCAATCTAATTTTCTTAACTACCCTCTTTTTGCCCCCATCCCCCAGCTGCCAGGATAGTCTCTCTCTCTCCTTTTACTTTAAAATCATAATGGAATGTAACACACATACACAAGGTGTAACATGTGTGCACAACTCAATAATTTTCAGAAAACAAAGATCTATGAACTCACAAACAGGTAATGAAATAAAATTTTGCTAGCCCCCCCAGATGAATCCTTTATACCACTGCTCAATCAACACTTCCTCTCTTGTTCCCAAAAGTAACAATTACCCTTTTCTGCAACACTATAAATGTGTTGTGTACCTTTAAGACTTTATGCAAGCCAAACTACACATTATGTATTCTTTGATATCTGGGCTCTTTTGCTTATTATCACGCTCGTGACAATCATTCATGTTGTGTTCAGCAGAAGTTCACTTATTGCAATAGCACTTCATGATACGAGTGTTAAAAATTGTTTATTTAATATACTGTTGATGGGCACATGGGTTGTTTCCAAGCTTTAGCTATCACAGATAAGGCTACGACAAAAAATGTAGTGCATGGCTGTTGGTACCAAGCCGCATGCATTGCTATTGGGTCTATAAGGGTTGAATTTGGGGGGTCATAGATTGAGTGTATGTTCAGTTTTAGCAGAAAATACTAAACAGTTTTTCCAAGTGACTGCATCAATTTTTACTCCTGCCAGAAGTTTATGAGAGTTCTAGTTACTCTAAAACCTTACCAACACTTGTAATTAGTGTAATATTTTTTAACTTTTGAGATTCTTCTGGGTATGTAGTGATATCTCATTGTGGATTTGTGTCATAGTGACTAATACATTTAGGAACCTTCCCAAATATTTATTAGCCATTTTTAGTGTCCAAAGACAGGAACTAGTCAAATATAGATAAGTCAAGCAACTGGAGGCAAGGAGAGGATGAACAGAGGCTAGATTCCAAGAGGGAATTTGAAACCTTGAAGGTAGTCCACTATGAAAGAAGAAGTCTGGCTCAAGTAACCAGATTTAACAAAATAGTCAAAGTCATGGTTTTTGAGGTTTGAAAGCCTTCCGGACCCCGTTCTCTTGCCTGAATGTGAAAACAGCAGGAGAAAAGGCCTGTATTCATGAACTAGAAGAGCTTTCTCATTAAACTCCTAAGCATGGCTTCTGTGGAAGGAACCCTTACACCATGGAGCGCACACAATGGGTAGAAGAGTGACACTACAACCTGGTATCTGTCAGTTCTGTTGAGATTTATACCCCAATGGTAAAATATCGGCTCTGAGAAAACTCAGTCAAGGAGGGATGAGGGCAGCATTTCTAGTTTTCAGTGAAGATAGAATTTTTGGTTATGGGGAATTACTACAGTATGAACTTTTTAGTTTGTCAGAGATGAGGTAAGTATTGTTATCTCACGCAGTGCTACTGAAGACAGCCACTATAGGAAAGAAAAGAGAGAGGGAGATCAATCCTTCCAACAGGTGTTAAGTTATGTTCCTGAGACTCTGTGATGAAAATTCATGTGAAATTGATTTATTTGGAAGTATTCGCAGGAAAATCTGGGGAGAGTGGGAAAGTGAACCAGAGAAGAACACAAAACTAAACAGGGATACACTATCAAGTAAGCCCCATGAATGGGAATTTTAGCTCAGTCACACAAGGAAGTTGGAGACAGTGTTGGTTGTCCCTCAGAGTCACTCCCACTAGGGACATGGGAGCTGGGGTACTTATGCCCCTGCACTGTCAGCCATTGGTTAAGGTTTGTTTCAGGGAAACAAACATTCCAAGATCCTTCCTGTTTTATGGAAAACCAAAGCAGACTCAGGAGTGGAACAGTCCCTAACCACAGACACTGGTGCTGGCTGTTTGGAGTGGAAGAGCACAAAATAATCAAGGAATCCAAGGTAATATGGTAGCTTTGACATTGCTTGCTGTAAGTGGCTTCCTAGTGCCAAAGAGAATACAAAAAAAATACCCTAAACTCTCTTGTAAGGGCCCCCATACCAAACATGATTGTCCATTTTTGCCTCTGCCACCTCTTCTACCATCGCTCTTCTCCCACATTCTCTCACTACAGACCTGTCTTGCAATCCCTCCTCTTCCTTCAGAGGAAGAAGTTTTCACCTCAAGGACTTTAGACTGTTTTTCTCCATACAAAAGTATACAAATGATATTTTAGATCATCAAGTACTCAGAAACAATTTAAGAATCGGTTTCCAGGGGAAAATTACTCAGGGAACACCTCCAGCCAAAATACAAATAAACCAGAAAAACAGAAATGAACATCCGGAATAGGAGAGATACAACCATCAGAAAATAGTGGTAAGAAAACTAGTAACCTAAAATTCCAAATGATTTAAGCAAAACCTGAAATTTAAGAATAGGGTTAGGTTGTGTAAGAAAAAAGCAGGGGGAAATGAAGTAAAACAAAGCTAAAGGTTTCATCTTCTTTGGAGAGAATTGTGTAGAAACTGTAAAATTATCTATGTATTAAAATGGTTTTTCAAAATAAATGTAGAAGGATAGAAAAAGATATAAAACTTCCAAACAACTAGAGAGAAAAAGGAAAAAAAAGAAAAACAAATTATTTCACCTAGAATAAAAAATTGAATAAGAAAAAAAATTTTTAAGCTATCAAATTCCATACAAATTATATATTTAAATGCAAAAATAAAATAAAAGTATGTTATAAACCATTAGGCTGGGAAAAAGCAACACGTCATCCATACCAGAAATTGTAACAGAAATGATTAATAGGTTTAACAGCATTAAAAAAGTAAAATAAAACTCCAAAGCTTGAAAAACACAATGTATGACAGAAAAAGTCAGTAGAAAAACAACATAAATGGTAGAAAAAATGGGTTTCAATATATAAAACTTCCTACACATTAACAAGGAACATATAAAAAAGAAAACATGGTTAAAAAACATAAGTAGGTAATCCACCAAAACATAAAAGCATTTGGCCAATTCAAATATGAAAAAATACCTAGCTTCGCTAAATAACCAAATGAATGTAAGTTAAAATTAAGAGCTATCATCTTTTACCTATCATATTAGCACAGATTTCAAAATAGTAACAGTATATGTGAAAACAATGAGGAGCAGGTCCTCATATTATTGATGGGAGTATAAATTGGTGCAATATTTTATAAAGCAATTTGGAATGTGCATCAAAATTTAAAATGTATTATGCTGCTCGACCCAGAAATTCTCCTTCAAGGAATTTATCCTTAGGAGTACTAATGAAAGTTCACCAAGATATCTACACAAGAATGTTTATGTAGAATTATGCACAATAAAAAATGAAAAAATAACAACTTAAAAATGTATCATTAAGCTTGTTAAATGAAGTACTTTATAGGTTCTGGATATTAGATCTTTGTCAGATGCACAGATTGCAAATATTTTTTCCATTCTGTAGCTTGTCTGTTTACTCTGATGATAGCTTCTTTTGTTGCGCAGGAGCTCTTTCATTTCATTAGGTCCCACTTGTCAATTTCTGTTTTTGTCGCAATTGCTTTTGAGGACTTAGTCATAAAATCTTTCCTGAGCCTGATGTCTGGTGTTTCCTAGGTTTTCTTCTAGGAATCTTATAGTTTGAGGTCTTACATTTAAATCTTTCATCCATCTTGAGTTAATTTTTTATATGGAGGAAGGTAAGTGTTCAGTTCCATTGTTCCACATATAGGTAGCCAGCTATCCTAACACCATTTATGACCCCTTTAAAAAGTGGGCAAAAAACATAAACAGAAAATTCTCAAAAGAAGATATACAAGCAGCCAACAAAATGAAAAAATGCTCAACATCACTAATCATCAGAGAAATACAAATCAAAACCACAATGAGATATTATATCACACAAGTCAGAATAGCTACTATTAAAAAATCAAAAAACAACAGATGTTGGTGAAGCTGCAGAGAAAAGGGAACTCATACCCTCTTGTGTAGTAATGTAAATTAGTTCAGCCACTGTGGAAAACAGTTTGAAGATTTCTCAAGGAACCTATAAGAGAGCTATTTTTTGACCCAGTGACTGGGTACGTATCCAGAAGAAAATAAATTGTATTACCAAAAAGACACATTCATGCATATGTTCCTCGCAGCGTTATTCACAATAGCAAAGACATGGAATCAACCTAGGTGCCCATCTATAAATGAATTGGATAAAGTAAATGTGGTACCTATACACCATAGATTACCATGCAGCCATAAAAAAGAATGAAATCATGTCTTTCGCAGCACCACAGATATTGTTGGAGGCCATTATTCTAAGCAAATTAATGCAGAAACAGAAAACCAAATACCAAACATTCTCGCTTATAAGTGGGAACTAAATACTGGGTACTCATAGAAATAAAGACGGCAACAATAGACACAAGGGACGACTAGACGGCAGAAGGGCAAGGGTTGAAAAGCAACTATTGGTTATTCTGCTCACTACTTGAGTAAGAGGATCATTCATATCCCAAATCTTAGCATCATACGATTAACTCACATAACACTGCACATGTGCCCCCTGAATCGAAACAAAAGTTGAAATTATTTTTTAAAAAGCATAGTAATACAATTATGTATGGTATGTAGTATTTGATGGCAGTAATAATTGGCTAAGTTACTTCAAAAAAAACTATATTTTTAAATATATTCCATTAAGAATTATTTAAAATTATGGTATAGTCATAAAATAAAATAACCTATAATCACCAAGAAGAATGAGATAAATCTCTATGTACCAGCACGGGAAGATGTCAATGACATACTAAGTTATAAAAGCAAATTACTGAAACATACTACATGTTTAAACTTCAAATATATGAGGCTAAGTTTTAAAAGATAGCTGTGAAAAACCACACATTGTATGATTCTATTTCTATGAAATGTCCAGAAAAAGCAAATCTTGAGAGACAGAAACAGATCAATGGTTGCTTGGGGCTGGGATGGAAACAGGGCTTGCCTGCAAATGGCCATGAGGGACCTCTCTGAGGTGATGAGAATGTTTTAAAGCTGGATTGTAGTGATGGTGAAACAGTTAACTCTGTCAATTTACTAAAAATTATTGAATTTACTTTGTGAATTTCATGGTATATAAATTATACCTCAATAAAGCCATTTTGTAAGAAAAGCAATATACTGATCAGTATAGTAATAGCATGTGGATATGCAGCTATATTTACATCCACAAAGAAAACTCTGCCCTGGGGTATTTCTATCTTGTTTGAGTATTTTCAATAATAAATATTACTTTTATATTCAAAAATGTATGAAAAGAAATACTAACAGTATCTTTCAAAGCTCTTAGATCAGGGCCCTTCATCTCAGCATCCAGAAAAGCAAAACTTGATCTCATGTGTTATCTGCCAGAGATGGCAGTTTGATATATTTTGCAACAGTAGAGTGGATAAAGACGACCAAGCCATTTGTAATGGCGACATCACAGAATGGGATGTAACAAAGGTAATCAGTCACTAACACTTAGTGGACACTACTGTAAGTACTTCAAACAAATTCAACTATTTAATTCATGTTGCAGTCCCAATGTTGCGGTCCAACCTCTATGCACTTGGCAAAAGCCACAGAATTGGAGAATGTAGATCAGGAATTTAAGCCCAAGATGTCACACTTCAGTGCCTGGGCTCTAAAAACTACATCAGATTGCCCATACCCAGAGGGGGCTGTATTTCATAACCAATTCTCTGATTAGACATGTTCACTTCAGTAGAATATTTCCTACATTATGATTCTGGTAGCAAGCTTTTAAACACATATTCCTATTTTTTCACTATTCCCAAATTGCCAGTTTAAGTCCATGGAATTCTTAAAATCAGGAACTCACAGTTTTCGTTTATACAATGCTGAATAGCTACTATGGGAAATGGCACAGAGTTGGGGCTTAGAAAATATTTGCTGAAGGCGGGCGCAGTGGTTCATGCCTGTAATCCCAGCACTTTGGGAGGATGAGGCAGGCGGATCACGAGGTCAGGAGACTGAGACCAGCCTGGCCAACATGGCGAAACCCTGTCTCTACTAAAATACAAAAAAATTAGCCAGGTGTGGTGGTGCGCACCTGTAGTCCCAGCTACTCGGGAGGCTGAGGCAGGGGAATCGCTTGAACCCAGGAAGCGGAGGCTGCAGTGAGCCAAGATCACGCCACTGCACTCCAGCCTGGTGACAGAGCAAGACTGCGTCAAAAAAAAAGAAAAGAAAAGAAAATATTTGCTGAATTATATGAGATACATTTAAACAATATTTCTCTCTACAAATTCAAATAGTCGATAGTTTTGGAAACAACCTCTAAAAACAGAAAGACATAATGAATAGGCCAAATCCCTTCCCATTTATTTCAAGTTTAAGACATCAGAAAGCCTGATTCAATAGGGATTGCCTATAGAAAAAACACAGAAGCACATCACATTTCAATTATTTCTACATCTTCGGTGTCAAGTAATTAATAAACCAAGCTCTTAGAGACACTGATCATATATCAAATAAACATGATGTGCTCTCCTACATCTCCCACAGAAACAGGTAATGCAATAGGTTAGCACTGAAATAGGATATTAAAACCCATTTATATTCTCACATCATTAGATGAGGAAAATAAATCTGGACACTAATGCTTGGCTGATATCCTTAAAATGATGCTGATTCTGCTAAGTCCTATATTTCCTCAGAGACTACAAATGTTCACATGACAAAAAAAAAAGAGCTTCAGAGACTCAAAGATTTCAGTGGTCTTAAAATTCGAAAATAATGGCCACTTTTTTATTAAGTCACCCATAAATCCCAAATAAATGCAAACCCCAGTGTATGCTACTGTAGAGGACTTCCACCTTTGTGTTCTGTTATTGATATTTTCCCTCTATATTTTTTTCTATCAACCTGAGATAAAAATAACTTATCTGAATCAGCTGGGTTCACAACTCAATCTAAAAAGCTTCATTTAAATATAGCTTCATTTATTAATTTTGAAATTAAGTTATATTAGCTCTTGCCATGTCAATGTTAAAGTCCTCAAATATACATGAAAAATCATTCTTCTACAGTGTTTAAAAATTAATAATGGTGAGAGTCCAATTTTAAACTACCCACATCATAGAATTACTCAGTTAATTGCACGGATTTCTAAGTTCAGGCATCATTAGTACTTTTAGACCCCCTTTGAACTTATAACCAACACTTATATTCTGTCGATATCATCATATTAAAACTCTTTGCATTATAAAGCTAATTTTATAAATCAATTTCTCATTGCTAGGCAGACTCTAGACTGGATAACATTTTTCTGTTAAGCCGTTGAGATAAGGAGTTTCTTCTGGCTGAATTTTTATTGACAAACTTAGTTTTGTTTGAAATGTCCATTTCAATCTTTGGAATAGTGACGTAAGCTCCTGTATTGTGTGTTTTGAGTTTAATTTTTCTACTGTGCTTCCAATTTTAATTTTTATGAGAATCGTTTTAGGTCATCTTCTGTTAGATGATTTAGCAACAGTTAGCATATGTCTAACATGTACATCAAACAGTCTATATACCTATTGACTTGCAGGGAAGTGTCAAGAAAGTAAGCTTTGTTGTGCAAATAGTGTGAGTTCTCATGGAGTTTACATAAGTCACCTTACAGATGAACAAATTACACTATATAATAAAGGCAGGCTCTATAATTTTGACCTTCTCTTCCTAACAGGAAAAAAAGTTCTATTTTATTTTGCATCTCTGGTATCTAGCACAATTCTCTAGCACACATTAAGTACTTAACCAGAAGGAAGAAAGGAAGGAAAGAAGGGAGGGAGGGAGAGAGGGAGGGAGGAAGGAGGGAGGGAGGAGAGGAGGAGGGAGGGATGGAGGGAGGGAGGAAGGAGGGAGGGGGGAGGGAGGAGGGAGGAAGGAGGGAGGAGGGAGGAAGGAGGGAGGAGGGAGGGAGGGAGGAAGGAGGGAGGGAGGTAGGAGGGAGGGAGGGAGGAAGAAGGGAGGGCAGAAGGAAGGAGGGAGGAAAGGAGGGAGGGAGGGAAGGAGGGAGAGAGGGAGGGAAGGAAGAAGGGAGGGAGGGAGAGGCGCTTTCAAGTCTGTAAATGCTGTGCACATATAAGAGCATGATGTTATCATTATTGTTTTAATCAGTACCCAGGAAAGTGGCTGATCTCTTTATTAAAGGATTAGTTGTTCTTAGAGCATGTCCTCCTTATGCTCACATCTCTTGCTTTCTTGGTAGGACTGTTCCCTTGTTAAGGCTTGACAATTCCTAAACCAAAACAAATCCATCTTCTTAAGTACAAAGAACAATTGTTGCTAACCTAGGCCTGGTTGACAAGAGAATATATAGCTTCTCCATTTGACAAAAAAAAAATGTAGTCTGTGTTTTCTTTCAAATTTCACACTAACTCAGACTTGCAGATTCCCCTAAAGAAAGGATGAATAGGCCAATAGGCCATCCAGATCAATGTCACAAAGCAAAAACTACTCAAACTAAACACCGCTGCTTTGTTTTCATACAGATTTATATTGTTTTTTTATCCTCTCACACTGCCCTTTTCTGAAGCTAGAAAGTATCTTTAAATTACATTTTAAAAACAAGACTGCTCTGTGAAAATCTGTCAAGATGTGTTTTTACTAGTTATGATTGTCTAGTTTTATTAAAAATAACAAAACAGTAACATTGCTGACACGTACAAAGAAGTTCTATTCAACGACTTCCAAGTGAAGCATACAACCTGATAAAATGTGTATATGTGTGGGTGAAAGAGAGACAAAGAGACAAAGGGAGAGACAAAGGGAGAGACAGAGGGAGACACAAGAAGGAGAGACAGAGGAAGAGGGCATGCGCATACTTGTGAATATGATGAATGTGTGAGAATGTGTGATATATCCCACCTTGGACAGAGCACATCAGAAATATCAGATTTAATTCTAGTTATATTTTGAGAGGAATAGTGAAAACTGGGATATGTACAGAGAAGAGTGTGATATATCTGACTGTTGCTATATGAGAACATTTGAGCAAAATAGGCTTATTAAAACTACATCCCAGAGAATCCACGAATAAAAGACACATGGCTATTTTCTTTAAATATTTGAAGTTCTCGCCTATTGAAGATGCAGGAAGCACATTTTGCATGCCTCTTGATGACATAGCTAGGACAAATGCACTCAACATAAAAATCCAAATACCACATGGGATATTCAGTTCCCAGCCACTTAGGGAAGAAATTCAAGAGTTTGGTTTAGGAAATGTAATATTGAGATACCGTGTAGACATCCAAGTGGAGATATCAATGAGATATTTGATGTTCTGAAAAGAAGACAGAGCCTTTGGTATAATTCTGAAGGATATTTGAAATCTTAGGTTTACATGAAATCACCTGGAAAATAAATTTAATTAAGAAAAGAAGTCCATGGACTAAGCCCTGGGTTATTCTAACATGTCCAGAAGATAACCCAGAAAAAGTGATTAGAAGTATCTTAATTTGGGTTCCCAAGCAGTAGACCCTGAGGCAAGGATTTGAGTACAAATAGTTGATTTTGGAGGTGGTTCCTGGAAACCCTGGTAGGAGAGTCTGAACTAGAGACAGGAAAGGGAAAACAGCCAATCAAGGGTACAACCAGAGCTGAATTTCACTGGGGAACTCTCCAAACCATTGCACAATGCATGCTTCGAAGTGATCCTTCCAAAGAGAAAGGAAACCAATTGCCATCAGTCTTTAGTTGGAACCTGCTCCCAGGAGACACTACTTCTTTGGTACTTAGAGATTCTCATTTTTCTAGATAAAGTGTGCTTGAATGGCCAGAAGAAGCTCAAAGGTGCATAGCTGAAAATTGGCTTGAACACGCTGAACTGATGATGCCTGAAGAAGTACGGGCAGGGCAGTAGCCTCTTTCACAAGGTGGAATGGTCAAAAAAGATGGGATAAAAGAACAGAAAAAATAACTTCCTGGAAGCCCAGTGAATTACAGGTTATTAATGCAAAATAGATGCCTGCCTTATGCTTGATATTAGGGATGTGCCCTCTACTTGTCCTTTCAGCCAACGATATTCTGTTATATTAATAAGCAGAATTTAAAAACAAAACAAAACAAAACAAAACAAACCATTGGTATCAAGTCCTGAAAGTAACATTCTCCTTCCACTTTTAAAGCAAGTTTTGTGTAATAGGAGATAGGTGGCTTATAAAGATAAATTGAGCAATATGATAATTAAAGGAGTGGTGCCGAGTGCATGAGCATTTATAACCTTGTGGCAAACAGAAAACCTCATTTTTGGAGGACATCATGGTGGATATAGTGTTTGTATAAAAGATAGTAGCTGAGCAATCATCAATAATGCTTATAATTAAGTACATTATACATTTTATAAAATCAAGGGAATATGCTTATTGGTTTCTGTATCCGGCTTAGATTTCATAAAAACTTAATGACTTCCGAAATAAAACTCCCCAATTTGAAAGGTCCAAAGTCCCATAAATTATGTTCTCTTACTCATTTTACATATTTCTTTTAAAAATATTTTCTTCATCGTATGAAAAAAAATTGTTTCTTTTTTAATTGTTAAGTGTGTGCAAGAGAACCAGAGGAAAACATTTATCTGTAGGAAAATAAGTAAATGAGATTCGTTCTTTTGTTCACCTTATGTAAAAAGGTAACCTTTTGTGACTTTTCAATCAGGACACAGCAGATACCAAAGAAATTTGCTGCGCAATTTATGGCCTTTAGCATAACTAGCAGCAAACATATCCTAAAGCACTCTTTCTTAGGCAAATCTTAAAAACATATTCAGCATCTGAGCACCACCATTCTGTGCGTAAAGGATACTACTTTGAAATAACTCTACTGAAACTTGAATTTGCACATTTATTTTGAAGATATTTATCAAGAAAAATAATCATAGCTGATGTTTTGTGGGCTGAACAGTGTTTCCTTGGTTGTTTGCCTTTAAGAACCATTTAAAGGACCAAGGGAAGAAGAAAAATTGAAAAGTAAATTAAATGTCACAAGGGAAGAGCTGTCACCTTAGATTTAATAATGTCATCACGGAAAGTTAAATACCAGGTAATTATGAATATGAAGACATACAAGAAATCTACTGAATAATTACAGAAACATAACCAGGATTCTCAGAGCTGAGAAGAAATTTGACTTCACCCGAAGAAGTTTCTTATTCATGAAAAAGTCTTGATTTACTGATTTTTAAAAATAATTTCAACTTTTATTTTAAATTCAAGGGGCACATGTGTACCTGCAGAGCTACCTAAAGGACTAGGACTATATACACAGCTTGCCCTTACCAGTCCAACAAATCTAGGTAATGAGAAGTTCCTGGAGTCATAAGGATGGGATTTGGTTCAATTTTACTCAAATGCAATCTATTTTATTTTTTTCCTATGCTTTTAGTCCTTTACAGTGGATGTGGCCCACTGTCAATGGTGTATATGACTAGATACCTTGCAGACTGGTTCCCTCTGCAGGCAAACACGTTGTGATTATGTCACGTTGCACAGGGATAATAATTGTCACAGTGTTCGCAGGGATCATTCAAAAATGCACAGCACGGAGACTCATTCTTCAACTTCACTCTTCCATACCTATTATGATATACATCATCGGAATGATGACTTTCAGGACGATATTTCAACAGCACATTTCTTTCTCTTGATGTATTGGGTTTCATACCATCGCTTTTAAAGCAACACAGAATTTCTGGTAAGTGCAAACTCATAAATAATATTACAATTAAAAATAAAAGATTACTTAGAAGGTAGCAGCATATTTAGGTGTGACTTTCAAATGATAGATGTAGGGCATTTTTCAAATCTCAGAAAGATCTATTATGTGGACTGTGAGGGAACTGGGGAGATGATGGTTTTTCATACTTTCTATACTTTTTTAATCCTTTCATAGATAAATACACAGAGACAAACTTACACTCAGATTTTAGGAGCATTAAGAAGATACATGGATATTTATATTTTGATATGATAAATACGTTTCTCAGGTTGTTAACCTTCCCAAAGTGTCTTTGTTTTTATTGTCAGTTCCCACTCCTCTATCTTCCTCATTTTTCTCCTAATTAGTCATCTGGACAAGAATAAATGGAAGTGTAAGGAACAGGGCAGGAGGAAGTGCGGAACAGCAGTTCTCTCTCAAGTCAATTCTAATGACCACTATTCCAAACTCTACTGAAGATGCCAAGCTAATACAGGATGACAATTCAAAAACTACAGGTACTTCATACAAATGTTCCAGGGACTAACAGACCAGGGACCACCTAACTCACAGAAACCAATGTGGTCCCAAGCAGTAACTAGTTCTTTTTTTCTAATTATTTAACAGATATGTTTTACAATATGTTTATTACAAAGATAGTCCATTTATGTAATTTTTAAAAAGCACAACGTTTAAAAGAGTAGACAGTAAAAACTGAAGCTTCATCTCATCTTAAATCTCCAATTCCACTCCTCAGATGCAGCTATATTTAACACTTTCCTGTGTATTTGCTAGATTGGTACTGTCTAAATTGAAATGTCATCCAAGCCATATATGTAATTTAAAGTGTTTTAGTAGCAGTATTTTAAAATTGAAAGAAACAGGTGAAATTTCCATTACTTTATTTAACCCAGTATATTCAAAATGTCATCATTTCAACTTGTAATCAAAATAATAACTTATTAATAAGGTATTTTACTTTCCTTTAACACCAAGCCTTGCAAATCCAGTGGGTTCTTTGTTCTATAGCATACCTCAGTTCAGACTAGCCACATTTCAAGGACTTAATAGTCACATGTGGTTATTGGCTACTATATTACATAATACAGTTCTAGATATAATGTGCTTGATTTTTTACACGTATGGGAATAAACTTTACACATTGTTCTGTGCTCTGCTTTAACAAGGTATTATAAAAATTTCAATATTAGCAAATGAAGATATGACTCATTGTTTATTAACAACTGCATTTTGTATACTGTCTTTTGCTATGATTATTCCTTAAAATACATTATTTGTCACATGTGTGAGAGTACAGATTTATGTGAATTTCTTGGCCTAAGAGTACATGCATTTTAAATTTTTATATTTGATACTAAATTGCCTTCCAAAGTGGTTGGAAAGATTTATGTTCTACCCTGTATTTTCAAACTTTTAAATCCCAGCCAATTGGATAATGTAAAATATGATATTTTGTATCTCCCTGTTGTCTAATTATTTTTAATTGATTTATAAGTACTTTCTTTAATATTAACAAAATTTGCCTTTTCTCTGTCAAATGTGTTATAACATTTCCTCTAGTTTGTGGTAGGGCTTTTGACATTGTGTACAGTATTATTTTGTTGAACAGGAGGTTTAAATTTTTATTTAGTCACATTTATCAACCTTTCCTCTATCGTTTCTGTATTTCTTACCCACTCTATGGAAAAAATAACTGTTTTCTTATACCACTGTTTTTGTTCTACTTTTATTATTATCTTTGGGATATTTAATTATTATCTTTTGAATACTTAGTTATTATCTTTGGACTTCAGAGCCAGATAATTAAATTAACCATAATTTTTCCTTCATGATATACTTTCATTCCCATGTATGGATGACTTATATTTAGGTATTTAGTTTCAGTAATGTCGAAATCATCAAAACCCAAAAGTTAAAACATTCACAACAAATAACAATTTACCATATGATTCCTCGTATCCTATGCTCCTTGCTCCCCAACACCATCAGAAATAATTATTATCCTGAATTCTGGGTTCATCACCTCTTTGCCTAAAATTTCCTTTAAAAATTATTTGTTGTAATATTTGCTGCATTTATTTTGACTAACAAGTAAAAATTGCATATATCTATGCTGTACATCATGCTGCTTTGTTATAGGTATACAGTGTAGAATGATTAAATTAGTAATGAACATATCCCTCACCCCATCTACTTATCTTTTGTATATATGTGAAGATACTAAAACTTATTCTCTTAGCAATTTTCAAGTATACAGCATATGATTACAAACAGTAGTCATCATTATATACAGTAGAGCTTTGGAATTTATTCCTCTTGCCTAACTGAAATTTTGTATCCTTTCTGTTCTGTGGGCTTGACAGTGTTTCCTATTAAACATTGAAATGTGGATGGTCCAAATCAGATTGTGCTATAGGTGAAACTACACACTAGATTTCAAAGACTTAGTATGAGAAAAAGAATGTAAAACATCTCCTTAATAATACTGTATGTTGATTACAGGTTGAAATGTTAATTTTTAGACAAATCAGGTCAAAAAATTATTAAAATTAATTTTACCTGTTCCTTTAATATATATACATATCCTTTTTAGAGAGGGGAAAAAAAACGCAACAGCCTTACCTAGGCTGGAGTGCAGTGGCATGATCACAGCTCTTTGCAGTCTCAAAGTCCTGGGCTAAAACCATCCTTCCACCTCAGCTTCCAAGTAGCTGGGACTACAGGTACATACTGCCATACTCGGCTAATCTTTTTAAATTTTTTGTAGAAATGGGGTCTCGCCATGTTGCCCAGGCTGGCCTTGAACTCCTGGCCTGAAGCAATCCACCCAAAGATCCTCACTGGCCTCCTCAGCCTCTTAAAACACTGTGATTATAGGTGTGAACCACCATGCCCAGCCCTCTAATTTTTTAATGTGACTACTAGAAAATTTAAAATTACATATATAGTCTTATGAGATATTTTTATTGGACAACACTGCTCTGCAGGATTGTTGGCGTAGATGGAGCTACGCAGTTAGTGTAAAC
This sequence comes from Pan troglodytes, assembly GCF_028858775.2. Classification (NCBI taxonomy): domain Eukaryota; kingdom Metazoa; phylum Chordata; class Mammalia; order Primates; family Hominidae; genus Pan; species Pan troglodytes. The sequence continues at coordinate 63,925,863 of NC_072415.2, forward strand.
CAAGAAGAAACAGAATTATGGAGATATAATTGCTGATGTGGTCTACACAACCAGGCAAAAGCTAAAGGGTAAAACTGGCTGCTAGTGCTACTTTTAGTGTGATCCACAGGATGACATGAGCCTACAGACTGCCACTGGTCCCTTAAAAGCAACTAAATTGAAGGTACATCTTCAGAAACTTTTATAAAATTTGACAGTAATTCTACATCTGTTGCATCTAATATATTTTTTTAAGGTGGGTTTGTATTTTGCATATCCTTGTGTCCTTTTACTTCATTTCTATTAATTTACTTTTATATTTTATAAAATTATCAGTTTGCAATATTGGAAATAAGATCTTTACCACAGACTGAAAAGCATTGGGATATACAATTTTGGTGACGCAAACGTTTAGTTTTAATATTCATGGGAACAGATTTGTGAATTTCAAATATACTTAGTGAAAGCCAGTATTTAATGGAGAAAAAAATGTATTCAAATTTCATACACCTACCTCAAGGGTTGATCTATCTAAATATCTTTAAATGCATAGACATGTTAATTATAAAGGAAACTAACCTCTTATCTCTATAGAAATGTTTCATTTTCTGCAAAATATAGAAATTAGAAAAATGTATATCTGGCCAGCTTGAAAATTACATAATTTGGAAAAATTCAAGTTTATTTGAGGAGCTTGGTAGAAGTCTTCATGACAACCTGGCCTCTCACTACCCTGAATCTGTGTAAATTGGCCATATGACATATTTCAACCTGGAAATGCGAGGGCAAAAAAAATAGTAAATCCTATTTCATAATAATCAGAAGAAAAGACATGGAAGTTAAGTGCAACCCAGTCTGGCAGTTCATTAGCAAATAACTGCCACTATGCCAAAGTACGAAAACAAAACAAAATTAATCCTGCTTAGAAGAGCTGAAGATTTCTTTGCTTTCCTCCAAAACAAGGAACTCAAAACATGTCAACAGTAATCCCTGTCTAAATGCATCAGAAAGCCAGGCAATTCCCACTGTACCCACTCCGACACCAGGGCGTTCAGAAATACTTCCCAACTATCACAGGAGCTCTTCAATCTTTGATTTTGTAAGATGTTCCCACATACAAGAGACCAAGAAAAAGACACATCCACAACAAAACAACTGGGACATTTTTAACAGAAAGGTATGTTTGTCTCATATCTAACACTCTGATTTAGCAATTCACGTAGCTTCCTTTCTCCAAGTTCCACAAAAGAGGCCACAAATGGCCCCTTGATAAAGTCTCCTTTCTCAGATGTTTTAAAGGCACTTTATGCTGGATATCATAACAGTTAATCTGACTTTCCTCCATTCCATTGACTTATTTAATTTGCTCAGAGATGTAAGACAATTCAGGGACTTGAGAGAGCTGGGGAAAATGGGGCAGAGTGTTAAAACGAAAAATGAAAGCAGTGTATTCTAGATGTCAGTTCTTGGCAGCAGACACACTACCTTGCTCATAGCACTTAGAACAATGCTTGGCAATTAGAAAATGCTCCATAAATATTTTGACTGACTCCAGATGGAGAAATGTTAATTAAGCATTAATCATCTACCATAAGCCCACACTGACTGAGCATTTTATTTTTCAACATAATCCTGTAATATTGGTATGATAAAGATTCAAAAGTAAGAAAAGTTAGATAAGAAATTCAGTCAACACCTTCCCCTCCACATGCATATACTCTCCTACCCATAGCAAACAGCTCAGAGATGCACCTGCTATGCCGCCTACTATTTACTAAGTGTTCCCCCATGAGTTCCCTTCTTGCTCTGACTCTGGGTGAGTGTTAAGCTGCTCTGAAAATTAAGATAAGTCTCTTAAGTTGCATGGCATGGTTTCTCTGTGACTTTAGCTTTGCCTCTATAAAAGTAATGTCATAAGTTAAAGCATGAAACACTCACTTCACATGCATTTGAGGTGCTTTCTGATCAACAGCTTCCCAAGGAGATCATTTACCTGATTTGTTTTCCTACAGCCACCTTGCTGGGCAGAAAAGGCCTGGACTTTGTCTTTCACATTTAGAAAAGAAAAGCTGAGTGTTTATCCCTTAAAAATATGAGGAAACTATCTGCGTGGGACTGACTTTATGCATATGGAGATTAGGCTTCCATCAGCAAAAAGGATCCTTCTTTCTACAATGTAATGTTTCTACTCTTAGCTGAAATCTAAGTTCTTGACAAAGACGACAAAAAGGTATTTTCTACTCAAAGTTTTCTTCTGCAATTACAAGAAGGCAGCGTGTTCAAAGGCTATAAGCCTTGCAGTCAGGCAGACTTAAGTTATATCACAACTTTGCAATTTAATTACTGTGTGACTTAAAGCAAAAATTTCAAAAGTTTAATCAGGAAAACCAAAATCAGTTCTAAGCCTTTCAAGTAGGAAGGAATTGGGTTACAAAATTCCTGAATGAGCTAGAGTAGTAGAAAAGAGAAGACAAAGGAAGGTGGTGCTATCTAGAACTCAGGAAGAGTCGGAAGCCTGCCATCATTGCCCAGTCCCACACTCTGTGCCACCACAAACAGCTGCTGAAACCCCCCAGTCCAAGCTTCCACCAAGGGGCCCCCTCCACTTCTCCACTGCTTCAGGTACCCACACTTCCTGCTTCCATCACTATCACTTTTGTAGCACTCTGCACCATTCCAAAGCCAAAAGAGTAACTTCTACCTTCTTTTTGCCTACCAGTCTAATCCCAAGTAAGAGCCTCATATTGAAGGAAACTAAACAAAACCTCTGCTGGAAAATGTAGTTTCTAGGCTTCCAGCCTCTGCCATACAGGGAAAAGCAACACACATAGCCATTACAACAAGTTGTATAATCTATCTGAGCCCCAGCTTTCCCCTCTATAAAATAAAAATAATGCCCTTATCCAATATGGATTTATGTAAGTGCCTACTCTATGTGGGTTACTATTTGCTACATATTGATCTAGGAACTGGATATAAAGTTGGTTTTAACTACAATGTTTTCTTGTATATGCTTATGTGAAATATTCAAACAGATAATTATAACAACAGTTTAATGCCCAATCTATACACAAAAATATTTTTAATATCACACCAAAGGTGGGGGGTCTATCTAACTTACTCGAGGAGGAATGGAAGAGGTTCCTAAAGGAGGTAACACCACTTGTTGCAGAAGACTGGGGGTGGAGAAAATCCATCATTTCAGGAAGAAATGCAAACAAATACAAGAGAACAGATATAAAAACAATATCGGCTAGGTGCGGTGGCTCATGCCTATAATCCCAGCACTTTGGGAGTCTGAGGCAGGTGGATCACCAGAGGTCAGGAGTTCAAAACCATCCTGCCCAACATGGTGAAACCCCGTCTCTAATAAAAATACAAAATTAGTCGGACATGGTGGCACATGCCTGTAATCCCAGCCACTTGGAAGGGTGAGGCAGGAGAATCGCTTGAAACTGGGAGGCAGAGGGAGGTTGCGGTGAGCCAAAATCGCGCCATTGCACTCCAGCCTGGGAACAAGAGCAAAACTCCATCTCAAACAAAATTAAAAAATATATAAAAACTAAAAACAGCATCAAGTGTAGAAAATAATATAGGCAGCTTTAAGTTGCTTAAGAATAAAATTCAAAGAAGGAAATGAGAAGAGACAGATAGGCCAAGCCTGGATCAGCAAACGCCTTTGTGTTCTGTTAAAAAAAAAAAAAAAAAAAAAAAAAAAACAGTTCAGATATCAACTTGTAGGAAAAGGGGTGATATTTAGCAACTTGATGCCCAGGTGTGGTGTTGTCAAATTTGTGCTGTCTAGTGGCTATGAGAGGATGGATTTGAACAGGAGAAAACACAAGCAGAGAAGCCAGTTTGGAAACATTCAATAGTTCTGTAATGATTTAATGAAAAGCTGAACAAGATCAACGCCAAAAAAGAGAGAGTCCACCAGACACACACTATTATAGGCGTGAAAACAATGCTGGAAGTTTAACATGGTGGAGCACCTTGGATTTACCAACCTCGTTTTCGGAGTAGAAGTATATGCATTTAGAAAGAATTATTTAATAAAACAACTGGAGTAAAAAGGAAGCCTGCTCACATCTCAAGGGGTCATACTTACTATATAAGCAGAGGTTCAGTCAGGAGCAGGGCTTTCATTTTACTAGATGGGGACACAAATTTAGGGTAGAGCTAAATTACTCTAGACAACAGAGGAGAGACTAATCCTACAGCTACCAGGAGTCCCTGTCTCCGTGGGTTTTTGTTTGTTTTACACAATGATCATCCTATTAATTAGATAATATTGGTCTGAAGTCGCCCAAATTATTAGCCTGCCCTGATTACCCACATATTGAAGTCAATCATTGTCTAAATTATTGACAGCAGGAATACAGGCAAAGAGAAAGATTCTAGAAATAGAATTAAAATTGTCAGGATGTGATGGTTGGTCATGTGAAAAATGCCCAAAATGAGAAATCAGGAATGTATATTAAACAGCATAACTAATGGACACTAGCCTGAATAACTAACTGGGTGACAAAATAATCTGCAATCAAACCCCTATGACACAAGTTTACCTATATAACAAACCTGCACATGCAACCCTGAACTTAAATAAAAGTGAAAAAAAGAGCATAGCCACAGTCTCTTATATGAAATCCATATATTCAGAAGTGTTTCAGGATATGGAAAGTTTCTGGTTTAATACAAATAATATGATATATATATACATATACATATATTTACATACACAAACACACACACACACACATATATTTCACAGCACAGGCAGGAGGACCTACACCAGTGCCACAGTCAAACATATTAACATTTCTTCAATGAAGTATGAGTATTAGTATCAAGTGACATCAATTAAGAGGTAACTTCATTTCAGTCCAGTCCAGTTCTGCCTCAAAGGAATTGAAGCCAGGTCAGATTTCATTGCCAAATGGTTGGTGAGAACTTCTTACTTTTCAGAGTTCTTTTAACTTCAGAATTGTGGAATTCATATTTTTCTGGGGTAGAGATGAGAGTGCTGGGTGATTTAGGCAGGGTCACCCTCTGATTGTTCCTCTCCAATGGTCTCTGAAAGTAGGAAACTTCTTGACTACCATGAACTGAAGCAGGAATATGGATACCCAGCCACATCCTCTGACTGTCATGGGTCCCAACAAGTCACCTGACCTCAGCATAATTACTTATTAGAGTTTATGAATTTTTGATGATCTTAGTGTGTCACCTAGAAGTCAGGGAATAAAGTCCCTGAGAGATTATCACCATGAGATCGTAAAAAATCTGTCAATATATGCCAGGTTGAGTAGCAAACTTAGCATAATGCATACTGCATGCGGGGTACCTTGAATCAGAAACAGCAGCAACTCCAGGTAGAATGAGACTCTGCCTATCTCCTGAGCCAGACACTGTCTCTTCCCATGAACAGACATCATTAACTCTGACAACAATTTTTTTTTAAAAGCTCAATGAGGTGGTCATCCAGAGTTTAGAGTAGAAAAAAGGGTCAGGCGTGGTGGCTGACACCTGTAAATCCCAGCACTTTGGGAGGCTGAGGCAGGTGGATCATGAGGTCAGGAGTTCGAGACCAGCCTGTCCAAGATGGTGAAACCCCTTCTCTACCAAAAATACAAAAAAATTAGCTGGGCATGGTGGCAGGCACCTGTAATCCCAGCTAGTCGGGAAGCTGAGTCAGGAGAATTGCTTGAACCTGGGCAGCAGAGGTTGCAGTGAGCCGAGATCACACCACTGCACCCCAGCCTGGGCAACAGAGTGAGACTCTTTCCCCACCCCACCCCACCCCTCCAAAAAAAAAAAAAGAAAAAAAAAGAAAAAAAAGAAAAAAAACTTGCACAGGACATGAGTTGTGTGTTTGGAGGGAAGAGTGAGATAGTAGCTATCCAAGAAATGGCCCACGGAAATCGCAGATCTGAAAATGACCAAGGATGACAGCAGAGAAATACAGAAGGTTATAACCATAAACAGCAGGGTGAGAATGATCCATGGAGCCATAGGGCCTAAAGCAATATGCACCAGAACATAGAATCTGCATAGCTGTTGAGTAAGTCCTGATCACCACACCACACATTGCCTTCTAGAGGGAAGGGAGAAAACCAGAATGAATAATGTCCCTGCTTGAAGCAGCTGGGGGTGAGGGGTATGATTATGCTTAGAGGATTACTATACATTTTACATCTTTGTACTCACTAGCAAGAGTCATGTGAAACACACTGTTTATACAAAACTTGCCGGTTTTTAGCTATCTAAGTGGATAGTGGTGCTACCAACCAAAATCTTTTTTCTTAAGTGGGGTTTTAGAAGAAGATGGTTAGTTCATTTGGGGTCATACTGAATTGGGATGCTTATATATTATACAGGTAGAGATGTCTCATTAGCTATTAGATATACACATCTCAAGTTAGGAGGAGATATCTGTGCTGGAGATAGCGATTTAAGGTGTTGGTAGCAGATAAAAAGAATGTTGAAATTACTTGTAGAGAATAAGCTGATGAGAATATTGTACATTGATGATAGGATCCTGAAGAATACCACCATCTAAAGAATAAGCAGTGAGAGAAAAACCAACAGAAAAGACAGAAACAAAGATGAATGGAAGAACCTCTTATTACCAAGTCAGGAGAGAATAAAGATTAATAAGGAGGTAATAATTGTCTAAGTGAGAGAAGAAAATATCTCCATTATATTTGGAAACAAGAAGGATATAGATGATATAAAGGGAAATTTTTCAATACAGTGGTGGAATCAGAAACTAGATCATAGCACATAGAGGAAGAGTAGGTGGAAAGATTATGTATACAATACTCTCTCCAGGAATTTTTAAGAGATCAGATGTCATTTGTTAGCCAACTGCTTGGTAATTAGTGGGGATTACTGTAACACAATCATCCAAATCAGAGTGGTATAAAGCTTGATGTCAGGTCCTTTCCTAAAACCATACCTGTGTAGATGAGAGGAGAAGATAGTCATTGATTCCCTGTTCGTCTCTCACGACCTCTATTTGGCCACATCCAACCCTCTAGCAGACTGGAATGGCAGAGGGAGCACCTTGAACAGCAGCCTCGATGCTGCTGAGATGCTGGACCTGGGAACCAGAATGTGGGAACCAAATGTTCCACAGCAGTGGGTTGCTTCAGCAATTTATATTTGATTTCCTACTCCACAAGAAAATACATTTAATATTTTATAATGTTTACTAATGAAACTAATGTATTTGTTGCTAAAACACTTAACTTGCAACCAGCCCAATGTATCACCTTCATAGCATTTTCTTATATGATAGATTTCAAAGCCATCCCAACTTTACTATCATGCATAAAGTCTAAAATCCTTGACAGTTATCCAATTTTTGATCTCTTTATCTCTGACATTTCGGAGATCCCTCTCATTTTCTCCTGAGGGCAGAATACCTTGCAAAAGTGCCAGACCATTTTCTTAACTCTCACTCTATCCTCTTTAACCTTCCCTACTTCCTCCACCTTCCTAATCAAGAATAGATGGGAGCACAGACACTCAAACTCACCAAAGTTGTCAGAGATTATGGTCTTTGGGTTGGCAAAATACCTTCCAAAACAGGTGGTTATCACCTTTCTCAGAGTACCCAGCTATTCACCTTGAAGCAGATGACTAGGCAGGTACAGGGAGGCCATGACTTATTGATAGAGAAATCAAGTTTCCAGTTTTCATACATTCCATCTTTTCACAATTGCTTTTCCTTTGGGAGGCCAAGGCGAGCGGACCACCTGAGGTAAGGAGTTTGAGACTAGCCTGACCAATATGGTGAAACCTCATCTCTACTAAAAATACAAAATTAGCCGGGTGTGATGGCAGGTGCCTGTAGTCCCAGCCACTCGGAGGCTGAGACAGGAGAATTGGTTGAACTCGGGAGGTGGAGGTTGCAGTGAGCCGAGATCATGCCCACCGCACTCCAGCCTGAGTGACAGAGTGAGACTCCATCTCAAAAAAAAAAAAAAATAGCAGAACCTCTTTCCTTTTGCTCTCTTCCTTGTGGTAATGTCCAGCCCTCATTTCGAAGAAGATAGCTGCCACTATTTTACTCCTATCAGAACAGGCATGGGAGATAACACTCAGTAAAGATTTATTGGGGCTCTCTAGCATTCCATTCATTTCTTTACACCTGAAATCTGCAGAGAGACATCCTTTATCCTTGTCCCTGTGCTCTGAACCCAAACCAAATTATTCTGATCACCAGGAAAATTAGCTTTAACCTGTCTAAAGTTTTTTCCAGACAGCAATGTTGGTGGGCATACAACAATATGACTGAAGACTTACAATGCACGTGATTAAACCAGTGAGAGGAACCAGGTCTGCAGCAACTCAAAGATGATCTCATGAAGCAGGCTTAATGTCACCACTTTGTACCAATATAAATTATTTAGCTCATGAACTGCTGTCAACCCCTCCCTAAATCATTTCCAAATATGGAGCTAATTTGACCACATGTTGCTCTGAATCTGATTACAATATATTTGATTAGCATGTAGAGTTTTATCCCAGTAAATTGTCATCATCATAAGGTTGGAAACCCTATTGCCAGGGTATCCTGGAGGGGAATATACACAATTCAGCCTTTATTAAAATTCTAACTTAGTCAAACTTAATGGTGTTCTTGGTTCTCATCACTAAGTCAAAAGAATGCCAATTTCTCTCTCTCTGTCATTGATCTCCCCCAAAATTACTAGCGACTTTTGTATGTTTCCTTGGGTTTACTTAACGCAAAATTTCTATTCACCAACCTTGATATCATTTTTTCCTCCAAAACCATAAATTTGCCTCTTGGATTCCCAATCAAATCAATACTACCCCCACAAAAAGGAAGTACCACAAAAGTAGGAAAATTGATGCAAGAATAGTGTGTTCCATGCACAACTATTTTAGTTTAACTTTTAAATTTCCAATTATTATGGATACATCATAGCTGTACATATGTATCAGATACATGGGATATTGTGATACATGCATGCAATGTCTAGTGATCAGATCAGGGTGACTGGAGTGTGTATCCATCACCTCAATCATTTATCATTTCTTTGCATTAGAAACATTCCAATTGCACTCTTCATTGTTTTGAAATATACAACAAATTGTTAACTATAGTTAGCATATTGTTCTACTATGGATCTTATTCCTTCTATCCCATTTTTATACCCATTAACCATCCCATCTTTATCCATCCCTTCCCAACCTCGGCTAACCATCATTCTTCTCTCAATCTCAGTGAGTTCAATAATCTTTAGTTCCCACATGAGAAAATGCAATATTTGTCTGTGCCTGGCTTATTTCATTTGACATAATGTCCTCCAATTCCATCCATGTTATTACAAATGACAAAATTTCCTTCTCTTTCATAGATAAATAATATTCTATTGTGTATATGTGCCACATATTCTTTATCCATTTATCTGCTAATGGATACTTAGGTTGATTCCATGCCTTAGCTATTGTGAATGGTGCTGCAATAAACATAGGAAAGCAGATGCCTGTAACATACTTATTTTATTTCTTTTAGATATATACCTAGTAGTGGGATTGCAGATAATATATTTCTATTTTTAGTTTTTTGAGGAATCACCATACTGTTCTCCTCAGTGGCTATACTAATAATATACATTCCCACCAAGAGTGTATGAGGGTTCCCCTTTCTCCATACCCTCTAGCATTTTAAGTTATTTTGATATTTGAGGCTCAGCTCATTACCCTTCCTCCATGAAGTCCTTCTTTAAGCGTCCCAGAAAGAAAACAATATCTAATGTTCTCATTCTCTGAATCTTATTGGGCATTTGCCCATGTTCCTTGTATTGGTAATTTATTATTTTATGTACATTAGCTCATTTCACAACTAGATCATAACTTTATTGAATCATTAATGCCTTTGACAACCATTCACTAAGCAACAACTCTGACACTGAACTACATGGTACAGTTACAAAAGTGAGTAAGAAAAACAATTGTCTTCTAGAAGTTCACAGCACTGTCAAAGAAGCAGTGGTTTGTATACTGCTTTGTGTCCCCAGGACACAAAGTTAAATTATGAAAATGGTAAGTGATATCAATAGTATAAAATAACATATAGACTTCTCAAATGGCAAGAGATTCAATTCTTTATAAAATTGACAGTCCTTCATTATTCACTTCCCTGAAGAATTTGAAGCAATGACTTCTAAGTCCTCTTAAGATTCTGAAGATTCTTTTTGCCATGGTATGCTAACCAGTCTCACTCATCTCGGCAAAGCTTCATCTTAACAGAGAACCATCTTGATTTTTACTTGGAGTAGTTCCAAGAAAAGAAATACTCTCCACTCTCCTTCAACTCAAATGGGCATTTGAGTTAGTTCCATGTCTTTGCTACTGTAAATAGTGCTGCAATAAGCATACTTGTGCGTGTGTCTTTATAGTAGAATGATTTATATTCCTTTGAGTACATACCCAGTAATGGGATTGCTGAGTCAAAAGGTATTTCTAGTTCTAGATCCTTGAGGAATTCCCACACTGTCTTCTACAATGGTTGAACTAATTTACATTCCCGCCAACAGTGTAAAAGCATTCCTATTTCTCCACAGCCTCACCAGCATCTATTGTTTCTTAACTTTTTAATAATCGCCATTCTGACTGGTGTAAGATGGTATCTCATTGTGGTTTTGATTTGCATTTCTCTAATGATCAGTGATGTTGAGCTTTTTCTCATACATTTGTTTCAAAGGGAACGCTTCCAGCTTTTGCCCATTCAATATGATATTGGCTGTTTGTCATAAATAGCTTTTATTTTGAGATATATTGCATCAGTACCTAGTTTATTGATGGTTTTTAACATGAAAGAACGTTGGATTTTATCAAAGGCCTTTTCTGCATCTACTGAAATAATCATGTGGTTTTTGTCACTGGTTCTGTTTATGTGATGGATTATGTTTATTGATTTGCATATGTTGAACCAGCCTTGCATCCCAGGGATGAAGCAGACTTGATCGTGGTGGATAAGTTTTTTGATGTGCTGCTGGATTCAGTTCACCAGTATTTTGTTGAGGATTTTCACATTGATGTTCATCAGGGATATTGGCCTGAAATTTTCTTTTTTTGTTGTGTCTCTTCAAGGTTTTGGTATCGAGATGATGCTGGCTTCATAAAATGAGATAGGAAGGAGTCCCTCCTTTTCAATTGTTTGGAATAGTTTCGAAAGGAATGATACCAGCTCCTCTTTGTACCACTAGTAGAATTCAGCAGTGAATCCGTCTGGTCCTGAGCTATTTCTGGTTGGTAGGCAATTACTGCCTAAATTTCAGAACGTGTTATTGGTCTATTCAGGGATTTGACTTCTTCCTGGTTTAGTCTTGTGAGGGTGTATGTGTCCAGGAACTTATCCATTTCTTCTAGATTTTCTAGTTTATTTACGTAGATTGTTTACAGTATTCTATGTTAGTTTATATTTCTGTGGGATCAGTGGTGATATTCCCTTTACCATTTGGTATTGTGTCTATATGATTCTTTTTTCTTATTAGCCTAGTTAGCAGTCTATATATTTTGTCAATTTTTTTCAAAAAACGAGCACCTGGGTTGATTCTTGAAAGGGTTTTACATGTTTCTATCTCCTTCAGTTCTGCACTGATCTTAGTTATTTCTTGTCTTCTGCTAGTTTTTGAATTTGTTTGCTCTTGCTTCTCTAGCTCTTTTAATCATGTTAGGGTCTCGATTTGAGATCTTTCTAGCCTTCTGATGTGGGCATTTAGTGCTATAAATTTCCCTCAACACTGCTTTAGCTGTGTCCCAGAGATTCTAGCACATTGTCTCTTTATTCTCATTGGATTTAAAGAACTTGTTGATTTCTGCCTTAATATCATTATTTACCCAGGAGTCATTCAGGAGCAGGTTGTTCAGTCTCCATGTAGTTGTGCGGTTTCGAGTTTCTTAATCATGAGTTCTAATGTGATTGCACTGTGGTCTGAGAGACTGTTAGGATTTCCATTCTTTTTCATTTACTGAGGAGTGTTTTACTTCCAATTATGTGGTTGATTTTAGAATAAGTGTCATGTGTCACTGAAAAGAATGTATATTCTGTTGATTTGGGGTGGAGAGTCCTGTAGATGTCTATCGGGTCCACCTGATCCAGTGCTGAGTTCAAGTCCTAAATATCCTCATTAATTTTCTGTCTTGTTGATCTAATATTGACAGTGGGGTGTTAAAGTCTCCCACTATTATTGTGTGAGTCTAAGTCTCTTTATAGGTCTTCTAAGGACTTATTTTATGAATCTTGGTGCTCCTGTATTGGATGCATGTATATTTATGATAGTTAGCTCTTCTTGTTAAATCGATCCCTTTACTATTACGTAATGCCCTTCTTTGTCTTTTTTGATCTTTGTTGATTTAAAGTCTGTTTCGTCAGAGACTAGGATTGCAACCCCTGCTTTTTTTCACTTTCCATTTGCTTGCTAAATTTTCCTCCATCCCTTTATTTTGAGCCTATGTCTGTCTTTGCACATGAGATGGGTCTTGTGAATACAGCACACTGATGAGTCTTGACTCTTTATCCAATGTGCCAGTCTGTGTCTTTTAATTGGGGCATTTAGCCTATTTACATTTAAGGTTAGTATTGTTATGTGCAAATTTGATCCTGTCATAATGATGCTATCTGGTTATTTTGCACACCAGTTGATGCAGTTTCTTCATAGTGTCTATTTTGGTGTGTTTTTGCAGTGGCTGGTACCAGTTTTTTCTTTCCATGTTTATTGCTTCCTTCAAGAGCTCTTGCAAGGCAGGCCTGGTGGTGATGAATTCCCTCAGCATTTGCTTGCCTGGAAAGGATTTTATTTCTCCTTTGCTTATGAAGTTTAGTTTGTCTGGATATGAAATGCTGGGTTGAAAATTCTTTTCTTTAAGAATGTTGAACACTGGCCCCCGCTCTCTTCTTGCTTGTAGGGTTTCTGCTGAGAGGTCCACAGTTAGTCTTATGGGCTTCCCTTTGTAGGTGACTTGGCCTTTCTCTCTAGCTGCCCTTAACATTTTTTCCTTCATTTTGACCTTGGAGAATCTGATGATTGTGTTTTGGGACTGATCTTCTCATAGAATATCTTAGTGGTGTTCTCTGTATTTCCTAAATTTGCATGTTGGCCTGTCTTGCTAGGTTGGGGAAGTTCTCCTGGATAATATTCTGAAGTGTATTTTCCAGCTTCTTTCCATTTTCCCCGTCTCCTCAGGTACTCCAATCCACCATAGGTTCAGTATTTTTACATAGTCCCATATTTCTCAGAGGCTTTGCTCGTTCCTTATCATTCTTTTTTATCTAATCTTGTCTGCATGCCTTATTTCAGCAAGGTGGACTTCAAACTCTGATATCCTTTCTTCTGCTTCGTTGATTTGGCTATTGATACTTGTGTATGCTTCACGAAGTTCTTGTGCTGAGTTTTTCAGCTCCATCAGGTTATTTATGTTCCCCTCTAAATTGGTTATTCTAGTAAACAGCTCCTTTAACTTTTTATCTATGGTCTTAGCTTCTTTGTGTTGGGTTAGAACATGCTCCTTTAGCTCAGCAGAGTTTGTTAGTACCCATCTTCTGAATCCTACCATCTATCAATTCATCCATCTCATCCTCCATCCAGTTCTGCACCCTTGCTGGAGAGGTGTTGAGATCATTTGGAGGAGGAGAGACATTCTGGCCTTCTGGGTTTTCATCATCTTTTTGTTGTTTCTTTATCATTTTCATGAGTTTGTCTAGTTTTGATCTTTGAGGCTGCTGACCTTTGGATGGGGTTTTAGTGGGGACTTTTGTTGTTCATGCTGTTGTTGCTTCGTTTTTTTCAATGATCAGGTCTCTCTCTTGTAGGGCTACTGCAGTTTGCTGGGGGTTCATTTCAGGCCCTATTCAACTGGTTCACTCCTGCACCTGGAGATGTCACTCAAGGAGGCTGGAGAACAGCAAAGATGGGTGCCTTCTTCTTCCTCTAGGATCTCTGACCTCAAGGGGTACCGACCTGATGCCAGTAGGATTGCTCCTGTAGAGGGTGTCTGCCAACCCAGTTGAGTGACATGGGGAGGAGGACCCATTTAATGAAGCACTTTGACTGTCCCTGGGTGGAGGAGGTACGCCATGCTGGGGGGAAACCCACTCATCTGGGCTGCCCGGATTTCTCAGAACTAGCAGGAGAAAAAACTAAGTCTGCTGGTCCACAGAGACTGTGGCCACCCCTCCCCTAGATGCTCAGGCCCGGGGAGATCTGAATTCTATCCCTGAGACCCTGACCGGAGTTACTGGAGTTCCTGTAGGGAGGTGCCGCCCAGTGAGGAGAGAGAGGTCAGGGTCAGGCCTGAAGAGGCACTCTGGTTGCAGTCTGCCACATTTGGTGTGTTGAGCTGTGGGGGACACCTCTTAGGACCAAGTGGTCCAGCCTCCCTGGCTCCAGCACAGTAAAAACACAGTCTGGAGCTATAGAGATGGCTGCCACCCTTGCCCCACTTTGGGAGATTGGTGTGTTCAGCAGATATCAGTCCCAGTGCTGGCTGCTGCCCCTCCCCACAAGGACCTCAAATGGCTGAGAGAGCAGACAGCTGCAGCTGTGGTGCCAGTTGCCCCTTCCCCGAAGAACTCAGCAGGCTTAAACTTTAGTTGAATGGCTGTTGAGAATATGCTTGGCTCCTAGGCTCCAGTGGTGTGGGTTCAAGAGTGGGATCTTCCAATCCATGGGTGGCACAGTTCCGTGGCAAAAGCACGGTTTCCCAGGCTGGGTAGCACACTCACTCACCATCTCCCTTGGCTGGGGGGGTGGGGGCCCCCCTGCCTCATGTGGCTCTCAGGTGGGCTGCCCACCACACTGCTCTTTCTTCCTCTACATGGGTCACACCAGCTGCCTAGTCAGTTCTGGTGACAGAACCCGGAGACCTCGGTTGCAACTGCAGGATTCACGTGCTATTATGTTTCTTTTTGATGGGAGCCTCTGATCATGCTGCTTCTAGTCGGTCATCTTGGCCCCACCCCCAATATTAATATTATTTGTGATTAAAATATTTTTCCCGATAGTTTTCAATGTTAATCACAAATAAAGTTTTCTGATTAATATTGAATACTATAGGGGAAAATATTTGTGTGCAAATTTTAACCCATTGTTCCAAGTATCATGAAGCAAACTCTATTGTAAATTGTTATGATCCTTTTGGGATCATGAGAGCTCAACTCCTAATATCCATAATCAACATTAAATAAAAATTTTTGTAATATCTTTCCTATTCTTCTTTATTACGCAAATCACAGAGATAATCTACACTTAAAAAGCTCTGATTCTGGATAGTGAATGATTAATTAATAACACCCTGAACTATTCCTACAGAGAGATGTTTAATGTCACAAGACGTGTCATTGCCTCATTCATTCTGCTCAGTGTAGCATCAATTTTCTCCTTGTACCCCAATTTTAAAAAGCACTTTTTCCTCAGAATAGTTGGAATGGTGGAACACTCCATCAACACAAGCATTCCCAAGAACGTTTTTCATAAAGGAAAAGAATGCACCCCAAACAATAATATAGGTTAACTCTTTGGATATTTTTATTAGTAGGTATTCTAGACAGAATTTGCTCTACCTAAATACTGCAATGTATTCAATACTCTGGACACCAAAAGAAGCAAAGGCATGCTATCAGTGCCATTCAGAAGACTGTATTCACTGAGATCTTTTCTGTCTAGATCTCATGCATATTTGTTCCACCTGAATGAATGATACTGCTGAGGCTTTCTGTGACTAAGAGCCTCATCATCACTGTCCCATGGAGGCAGACAGAAATTCTAGATTCTACTTTGTGTTTGCCAGGACTGGCTGTCATAGAAATTATTACCATAATTCCATTTCTGCTTCATTTTCACCACTTTAGATGCCTCGCTCAGCTTTCTCATATTACTGCCCCCATAGGCTTTTTCTCCCACACCTCCTAGAATCTGCTTTCTGACCCTTTAAAAGTCAAGCATGTGAGAATATCTTTGTACGATCCCTCCTAGAAATACTTGTGTCAACAACTGAAATAAAATTTCATCCAACAGCTAGCAGGTTGTGGGAAAGGTGTCTTGCAAGAGGAGAGCTAAGGCAGGGCTCTCCCAAGAAGGCCATGAAATCACACCATGCACACAGTGCTCAAATCCACCTGTGAAATGACTGGCCTGGAGTAAGAAATAAGGTTCTAGAAAAAAATTATACCTCAAATTGACCATATTCCTGCTGCATGACTGGCATTTATTAAATGTCACATTTTCTTTGGCACTCTTGTATCCTACCATTGTTTAATGACTGAGGCATTTAGGAAATCAGGAATTAGTGCTATCGAAGAGAGAGGAAAAGTTTGCCAAATAGTTGTATAAAGAAAGACAGTTGCACCTGAGCTATGTCTGCTTAAAGGTCAAATTAAGCATATCCATACTGCTTCCAAATAATGGGACAAGTAAATACATGCCCCCCTACACCCCTCGCTTAAAGGAGATTTCACCATGACAAGCAGAATGTCATTTATTAGGCTGCTTTCAGACAAATCCACTCAAATTCATCTAATTACAAGATGTGGTCTGTCCAGAAGCTTCCTCAGCACAGCCCAGTGAAGAAAAGCATCAGTAATTGCTCAAAATGTGTCAAGTACACAGTCTTTCAAGTAGGGAAGTTTAAAAATGCCATTTCACACAACAATGGATTTGTTACTAAATATTCTTGAAAGAATACAGAGGAAATGTGAAGCCAAAGGGTATCTAAGGGTATACTACACCCGGCTCAATGCATGTATCCCTTCATTCAATCATTGAGTAGTTATAAGCTTTAGAGGTTACTGATGCCCAAGTGAGGTTCTTAGTATTCCTGTCATAAGTACATATATTTTATATATATATATATATATTTATATATATATATATATATATATATATATATATATATATACACACATATATACACACACACACAGAGAGAGAGAGAGAGGAGAGCGGGATGGGGAGAAAGAGAGATGGGGTGAGGGAGAAAGAGAGATGGGGTGGGGGAGAAAGAGAGATGGGGTGGGGGAGAAAGAGAGATGGGGTGGGGGAGAAAGAGAGATGGGGTGGGGGAGAAAGAGGGATAGGGTGGGGGAGAAAGAGGGATGGGGTGGGGGAGAAAGAGGGATGGGGTGGGGGAGAAAGAGGGATAGGGTGGGGGAGAAAGAGAGAACCCCAGTGATGGGGACAAAAAGAGTGTAAAACTAAATCCTGAGCAATCTACATTTGCCCTCTTATTTTTCCCCTCTCACCCTGGGTAATGGTTTTTGTACCTAAAAAATGGTAACTTACCTAGACAAAGCAAAATTGGAATGGTAGCATGACCCAGCCAAAAGAACTTCATAAGTAGCACCAAAAGATAAGATGAGAGAGAGAAAAGATCGAGGAAAGAGTGATCAGAACTGTAAAACAAGAATAGACAATAAAGTATAAGGGAAATTATGTCCTTTTATACCCCTATAGTCTTGTGTACAATCTTTTCTTATTCATCTGGAGCCAGGGAACAGTTATAAATAAATATTTCTCATTTCCACTGATCCATGTATATCAAAGTGATAACTGCACTTTTCTTCTCAGGGGCCACGATATCATTAGAAGACTTTTAATGAAGTGAAATCTCATAGCAAACTTTCAAGTTAGCACCTTCAAGAATTCAGCCATGTATCAGTAGACTGTCATTAAATGTAATAGAGTGAGGTCCTCTACAAGCCAGACATCCATGTGCTAGGTACAAGGGAAACATCAGTGAAGACAAACATGATGCCTGCCCTGGTGGGAAATTTGGTCCAGTGAGATGGGGCAAGGTTACAGGGGACAGTGAGGTTGTGCAGTAAAAAAATAACTAGCAGCTTTGGGCCAGGTCTACCATTCCTGTGCTGAAGCTGAAAGCAGAGGACCCCCTCCAGCCAGGCATGGACTATTCCTACCCATTTTGTGTAGGTGAGTTGGTGATATCATCTTCAGAAGGAAAGGACCTCACTGTCTGTGTCTCTGAGTTATGGCTCTAGGGAAACCACTCAAATTACAGGAAAGTTCAGGCTAGAAGACTTTCTATTTCTATTTATTTTTCAATCCAAGTCATTGCACCAACCCTTCAAATGCCTCCAGATGACTGAGTCATGAACACTCTTGTCAGTGGTACTTGACATTAACTAGATTGATTGCACCAGAATAGAAATCAGCTGCATGATAAGTGATTATGGCTTTTCTGAAATGGAGTGGGTATGGATCTATCTTCCATCAAGACTTTCAAAGTCAGGAGCACAGGGTAAAATTTATATATTTTAATGCAATGAGGCTTATCTTCCTTTTCACTAGCATCAGCATATAATGAGGTACTCTACCCCATGTTATCCAATAGTACATTCAAACTGAACCAAACTGTAATGGCAATTAGACTCTGTATTTAATTAAAAGCTCAAGATGTATTCTTATGCATTATTCTTTACATCAATTTATATTTATAGTCCAATTCTGACAATTATGTATTTCTTAGGTATCAAATTCTTCTTTTGCTCACACTGAAAAACAAAGACTTAAAATATCTGATTTAAGGATTTCATAATGTATTTGGAGACAGCAAGTAAATATGTGTGAAATAACTTATAAATAAGCAAGTACTAAGCTATATGAAACAGTACCAATTAACACATAGTAAAATTCTAAGTGGAGGCAATTAGAGAATAAAATTTATGTCATTATGAATAAGCTTCTCATTGTATGATATAGTGAAATTAAGATAGGAATGATCAAGCAGCTAATATTTCATCAAAAAAAAGGGAAGGACTCCCTGATCAAGATATAACAATTTCAAAAGTTTGTGTTGCATATGTATAGCAGAGACCAGGTCTTATTAGTCATATGTCCTACCTCCCACAGGGTCACCCATATGGGTGTGTGAGTCCACAGGCTATTTTTTGTGGGGTCCTGATCTAAATAAACAACATGATTTAAAACTGTATTAAAAATGTGTGAGCCTTTCTGATGTATAGTGACATACTGATGAAGCTTTGGAATACTGGACAGAAAAGAGGTACCTACATATTTGTTTAGTGCCCGTTCTGCATGAGAAGATCATTTACAGTGTCCAGGAACCAACCCTTCTTTTTCAGATCCAGGAACTATCCCTTTGTGGCTTTTGTCAGATGTACCATTCTTGGCTACTTTCTACCACTTAAGAAAAAGTCAGAAACGTCATTATTACTCAAAATTCTATAGAACCTGTTTATATGGAAACAATATTGACCTTCTTGTCTTAGAATTTGCATAATACCTTATTTAATGCTGGTTACATCATTACTAATGATGTTGCATTATCTATAAATACTGGCTTTGTACAATTCTCAGGTTATTGCTGTGCTTAGTTGTTGATGGGCACAAATTCAAGTCTTATCTAAAGTATGCGGGAAATGTGAATAATTCATTGTTGAGCATACAGTTCAAAATCTTCAAGTACAAATGCAGAACACATTCTCCAACCATGTCTTTTCTTGAATTCATTATGCCATAATCACTGCATTCCTGGAATGTGATCTCTTTCAAGTTAACTGCACTCCTGCCTTCCAAATACCATCATCACACCTGTGAGCGGAGGGGGAAAAAAGGATTCCCATTCACAAGGAATGTTTGTGTTTTATTTATCACTGCATAAGACTGAACCAGGAAAGCTCAATGTCACATCAATAGGAGGCAATTCAGAGAGAACGTCTACCCAAAGGACCTGTCAGTATTGGGGAGCAACAGTCTCAACAGCCAGGAGGAAATAAGTAGAGCCACCCCAGGAGGACTGCCTGACACTGGCATAGAGCTGGCAGGGGATGAGGTAACTGCCCTGGGTGCCAGCTTTGGGGAACACACATGATAAAGAATACCTCCTGCCACTCCCACCACCCTTAGGCACTATGGACCAAAGGGAACACTGCAGTGGGAACATTGATGGGCAGAGGCCAATACAACACATGGCTCAAATCCATGGGTCATCAACAGACGACTGGTAGTCCAGAACCCTAAACCCATCTGTTATCTAGTATAAGTGAGAGTTATCCTAAATAAGCATGTCAGCAAATTCTGGTTGTCCAGTCTTATGCAATTCTGTGAAAGCTATTTTACACAGACTAGCAGAAGCAATCATCTTGCTACCACACCACCCTCCTGGAACTGGGGCTTATTCACAGAGCCCCAGGGAGATCCCATTGGATTGTAGGATAGAGAGTGAGAGAGCACTCTACATAGAAGGGGAGACCAAGGACCATGTAGGTCCAGGTCCAGGCTCAGGATGACCACTCCAGATGGTATTGCCAGTTATGGCCAGTCCTAGCCACCAGAGTGAGACTTACAGAAGATTGAGACATGTGTGGCCAGGCGCAGTGGCTCACAACTGTAATCCCAACTCTTTGGGAGGCCTAGGCGTGTGTATCACCTGAGGTCAGCAGTTCAAGACCAGCCTGGCAAAATCCCATCTCTACAAAAAATTTAGCTGGGCATAGTGAAGAACACCTGGAATCCCAGCCACGAGAGAGGCTGAGGCAGGAGAATTGCTTGAACCCAGGAGACGGAGACTGCAGTGAGCCGAAATTTTGTGCCACTGCACTCCTGCTGCCTGGGCAACAGAGCAAGACTCTGTCTCCGAAAAAAAAAAAAAAAAAAAAGGGAGATAGGTGCTTTTCATGATCAAGACCCACGCCACGCATGCCAAGGTCTATGGTCTATGCTTAAAGCCCCTGTCTGAATGGCAGCTCTGGCTGCAGCCCATCTCAAGAAATGCAGGACATCTTAAGGAGGCTCTCCAACACAAGGGACCCATTGAACCCTGTGGTCTGAGGCAGAGACCTCACTAGCTCAAATCTAAGGGCAAAATTAACCTCCACAGCACTTCATATAATTCAAGGTAAGCATTAAGTCATGCTGAATTTGATCAAGTCTCAAACCATTCTTATTCAGTGTAGTCTATGAAAGGAAAACAGGAATGTCACAAAGAGCAGGGCACCCTTTTTCCTTTTCCTCCACTATTCCCCAAGTAAATTGAAGATTGTTTTTCATCTTGCAAACTAATCCAGAGTACAAAAACTATTGAGAACTGGCAGCTGGAATTCTTTCCCCTTCATCCCAGCTGGAAGCCACAGGCATTGGTATGGGAAATTCTGATTTTATTCTGTTGAACAGAAGCTATTTCAGCTTCCATGGGGCTTGAGGCTCACACAACTTTGAGAGCCTTCTTTAGGAAAAAAGATGAAAAAAACTAAAATACAAAATTAAGTACAAATGTAAATATTTATTTATAATGAGGAAAGTCACAACAAATGACAAATTTTGAAAGCCAACATAAAATTTTGCATATAAACATACTTGGTATTTATAGCACTACTGTGAGTTTATTTCCTACAAACACAAGAACTATGGAAATTTTATTTTGTGTGGTCTCCATAAAAAAGAGTACAATGTGTATCTCATTATATATACTGCATTTTCAATTACTTCTGGCAGAGAAAACTTCTGAATTGACAAGGTGTTGATGAGAACCTAATTTTCCATTTATAATAATTTTATTTGTCTGATGACTAGCTTCTGGCTTCATACATTTAACCTTTCATTCTCTTTAACGATCCATATATTTCTGTTCAAATTGTGATACAATAAGTCTATGTTTGAATTGGCAAAGAGGGAGAAAGTTGGTAGATTACTGGATGTCATTTTTACACTGGGACAGCAATAATTTAACTGGATACATGAAATTCTTGGAAAACTACACAACAATATTCCAGTAAGTCAAAAAGGGAAGTTGGACTGGGAAAACTCTTGGACTTAATAAATCGAAGTCAAAATAGCTTCCTATTGCAAACTTTACAGAGCCATTATCACCATGGATACACATTGCTAAGGCTCTTCCCCGGGCCTGGGAATAGTCCCATGAATGTGAGGGTTTCTGCATTAGCTTCATGTAAAGCCATCTCTGCTACTGAAACAAGCAACTTTCTGCAATAAGGACAATGATGTGAAATTCTGAGTGTCTCTATATTAGTTCATTCTCACGCTGCTAGAAAAAAAGACATACCTGAGACTGGGTAATTTATAAAGAAAAAGAGGTTTAAATGGACGCACACTTCCACACGGCTGGGGAGGCCTCACAATCATGGCATAAGGCAAAGGAGGAACAAAGGCACATCTTACATGATGGCAGGCAAGAGAACAATCAGTGCCCAGCAAAAGGGGAAACCCTTTATAAAACCATCAGCTCTCATGACAACTAACTCACTGTCTGGAGAACAGGATGGGGGAAACCTCCCCTGTAATTCAATTATCTCCACCTGGCCCCTTCCATGACACATGGGGATTATGGGAACTACAATTCAAGATGAGATTTGGGTGGGAACACAGCCAAACCACATCAGTCTCCGTCCATAAACTGACAAGTAGGTTGCATGGGTAAAATGACTTGAAAGGGATCTACTACATATGATGATGTACTTATTCACTTTAAATGGAAATAGTAAACATGTAATTCATGTAGCTCTCTAACTTATCCGGTTGAATTTCCATAAGAAAGTGGGCAGAGATCTGGAGTGGTTTGATACAAATACTGCTCCTTTCGGTAAAGCTTGGCTTCAACATGATATGTCTTTTGGACTATTTTCTTTTCACATTGAATGTAACCAACAAACCACAGATTTCTCTTGTAGAATCTCCAATCTTTTCTGGACACACACATGTTTGTTTTCCTCATGAAATCAGCAAGAAGCCTCTGTAATCAAGGAAAACCAGCTTCTACTCATTCCCCCATCCATTCTGCCTGCTCAGTTACATTTTGTGAATTGCCTCCATGATTTTCTGTGTTATTTATGTTAAATGGTCTTTCTAGTTATCTGTGTTTCTGCATTATTGATACCAGGTTCTCAAATGCCAAGTTTGATAGGATGATTTTTAAAGAGTTAAATCCTTAGTGATGAATACTTGCTTCTATCTTTTTCCATGTTGACTTCCAAAAGCCATTCAGAAGAATGAAAATGGAAATAATCATTTTCAGTAGGACAAGTAGTCAGAGAAAACCCTAGGCCCCAAATTAGAATAAGTGCTGCCAAAAGCAGCTGTGGCTTTCCAATGCATGAAGCCTCAGAGCAAGCGGTAACAGGAAAGACACAGGAAACAAGGAGTCCTAGGGACCTAGCTGTGGTCAGCTGCAAATAAATGATAGCAGAATGAAGGGATGAAAGATCTCAGACAGCCTCAGCACAAATACACCCTTAGAAGTGAGAGGATCCCCTTGGAATTCCATATCTGTGTCTCTTGGCGGTAGTGGCCAGGAAAAGATACGGTGGATTTGTCAGACAGGTGGTAAAAACCCTCATGAACTAAGTCAGGTTTGGAGAGATCAAGATGACATATCTAACAGAGGCACCATATATGAAAGAAATGGCAACAAAAAAGAGATCCTGTCATTTAAGGACTAGAAGGGCTACCCCCTCTTTTCCCTTTTTCTCTACTATCACCATAAAAAAATTCCTGTAAATATCTGTCCAGGAAATTTCAAATTATTTGGATATGGGTGACAAAAATCATATACACGTAAAATTCACACAGAAAGAAAAATACATGAAAAGGAGCATCAAAACTTTCCTATAGATAAGAACTTACCAGAAAAAAATGCTCCCATAAAACAGAAAATTGTGACAAAAAATTGTAACAAAATGTACATTATATGTACATTTGTACAATTTCAATGAAGTAACTATGAAAAAAGATCATAATAGGAGGTGACAGATAATAGGAGGAAATGAAATAGGAATAAACAGGAAAAATAAGAAAAGGGAAAATCATTACAGATTTAGACAAAATTAGAAAGTAAACTAAGCAAAAGCGTTGCTGTGGTAAGCATAGACACACACAAGATGGAAATTAGAAAATTAATATAATGAAAATTTGTATAAATTATTAGAAAGCAAATAATATGACAGACAAGAAATAGAGTTCTAAAACAAGCATATTTGGAGTTCCTGAAAGATTAAAATTAATACTATAGAACACACACTTTAGAATACAAGAAAAAAATCTGGAATTCAAAAAGACAATCAATATATTGAAAATGCATACTGTGTATCAGTGAAAATTGACTCAGGTCGTTCAATATAAAAACATATCTAATAAAGATATTTATCAAGTAAAGGACTTTAATTATAAGGAAAAATTATTTGGACAGCCAAACAAACATTTCAAGTCACTTAAATAAGAAAAGGAAAATTAGGCTGGCATTGGGGCTTCTATCCAGCAACATTTAATACCACAAGATGAGAGCAAAACCTACTTCAGAAATAAAATGAAGGAATTTATATAGAGCCAAGGATTTTATAGCCTTCAAAGTATGAGACACTGATTTTATTTTCAACTTCTAGCTCATCAAACATAAAGGCTGCAGACAGTTTTGGATACCTAACAAGTGAGAGGATACTGTTTACAGTATTTCCTGAGAAAACTACCACTAGATGGTTTTAAACACCAACCAACCAAAAGATCATGGACAAAACTTTGGCAAGAAGCACGACAGTGAAATTGAGTACATTTAAATGCAAAACTAAGCTCATTGCTTGCCTCCTCTCCATGAGATGACAGCTGAAGTATATCTGTCAGAAGTAAGAAATCAAGAATGGAAGAATATGCATATTTCAAAATATAAAAGTAAATGCTAAACTTAAACCATCTTGTTGACAAAAATTAGATGCTATAGAAAAGCGAGTATGGACAAATACAGATAATGTAAGCCAGTTGAATTATTGCTCACAGTAAGTAACTAACATAATCTGTTAAAAGAAAGAAGTAACTAAGGCCATGATAGTGAGATATCCTATAAATATTTATTTATATTTGGAACAAAAAATGCTGCTCTAAACATCAGAAAAACCACATTTCGAAAGCAAATAAAACAGACTGCATTGTGTAAAACCTTCACATTTATAAAAGTAAGCACAATGAGTACGGACTCTGCCATACTAATACAAATGAACATAATTCACCTTTCAAACAAATCAGATTTTCAAATTAGATCACAATTGAAAACCAACTCTATGCTGTATCCAAGAGGCATACCCAGAACAAAGTAATTCTGAAATGGGAAAAAAAATGATGCTTGAAGAAAATCTAAAACGAAAAGAATCAGCGGTTATATGAATTTCAGACACGATGAGATTCAGGTGAAAAGCACAAAAATGGGCATTATGTAAGAATAATGGATATAGCTCATAATGAAATTTACAGTTATGGATACAAATACACCAAATAATGTAATCAGCAACTTCCTACAGCAGACATCACAGAAGCTACTATAAGAAATAACAACTTGTCACTGGGAATTTTAATTCACCACCCCCAATCTATAAAAAATCAAAATGTCCACGTCTCATAAGCTCATTAATAAATTTAACATCATCCCTATATATATGCCACAAAGCTGGGTTTTGTTTTTTTCTGAAAAAAAAAAACAGAAAAGAGATTATTAAATTCTCATAGAAATTAAGGACAGCCAAGGAAATTGTGAAAAAAGAAGAGCAAGGATGTGAGACCTGCCTTATCATCTTCTGAAACATATAGTGAACCCTTCATTAAATAACTGAAACAGTGTGGTTCTGGTCTATGAGTGGATAAACCAGTGGTACCAGTAGGAAGGTGCAGAAATAGGTTTTTTAGAATAAAAGAATTAGTAAAGATTAAAGTGGCATCTCAAATCCATCAGGAAAACATAGGTTATCTAATATAGGGTCTTGGAACAAATAAGTTGCTTTGAAAGAACAATCAGGGCTGAGAAAGGAGGCGAGAAAGATAAACTATAAATAGATTAAAGCTATAAATTAATGGAATTTTAAAAAAAACACTTGGCAAAAAGCTAGAGCAAATTCATATATAACCTTGTAGAGGAAGCCTTTTAAGTATGATTCAAAAATCTAGAAGCCACAAAAAGTTGATAAATGTGATGCTAAAAATAAAAACAAGAAATAAACCTGCATTTTAAAAAAGAGAAGCAGCCGGGTGCGGTGGCTCACACCTGTGATCCGAGTGCTTTGGGAGGCCGAGGCGAGTGGATCATGAGGTCAGGAGTTCAAGACCAGCCTGGCCAACATGGTGAAACCCCCATCTCTACTAAAAATATAAAAAAGTAGCCAAGGGTGGTGGCAGGCACCTGTAATCTCAGCTACTTGGGAGGCTGAGGCAGGAGAATCGCTTGAATCCAGGAGGTGGAGGTTGCAGTGAGCCAAGACCATGCTACTGCACTCCAGCCTAGGCAAAAGAGCAAGACTCCATCTAAAAAAGAATAATAATAAATAAGAGAAGCAAAGTTAAAATAATAACACTTGAGATAAAATATCTTCAACTAATACCACCTAGGACTAATGTCCTTAGTTGATAAAGAACTTCTCAAATCAGAAAGAAAATTACTATCTGCTGGGAAAATGAGCAAATCACAAAACCAGACAGTTCATAGGAAGAGAAACACATTGTTGCTTAAATGTACAAGAAGATGCTCAATTTTATTCAGAATAGAGAAATGCCAAAAAAATTATTTCAAGATTACATTATCACATCATTTTAGCAAACACTTCAAAGATCAACAACACACTGTGAGGCTGTGGAAAAAAAGGCAGTCATATGCTATGCTGTGATACAATCCCTGTGGGAGGGGAATCTGGCAACAGCTACCAAAACTAGACTCCACAGTCACACTCTGAGAAGGTATCCTTCAGAGATGGCTGAACATAAACAAAATAATGTGTGCAGGAGGTTTTCCACCACAACATTCCAAAAGATTGGCAAAAATCTAAGTGTTTGTGGTAATTAGGCAGCATGAACACATTATGTTAAATAAAGATGGAATAATCTGCAGTGGACAAAAGGAATGAGAAAGCTCCTTTAGTCCTGATATAGAAAGATCTTTAAGCTGTAAGAAATGGGAATGAGCAGCGTTCAGAATAGTGCATATAGTGTGTATCTGGCTATTTTCCATTTATCTCTAACCAGATTGATAATTCACTGCCCACCCCCAACCCTTCCGTGTCTTGCTCTCTGTGCTGAAAGCATGACGGATCTGAATTTCATCAACAGGGCTTGCTTGCCATCTCACTTCCAGTGGGTTTGGTAAATGGGGGGGTCATATGCGGGTGTGTGGGAAAAGAGGGAAGTCGGAGTATTTCTTTTCCACATCTCTCCACCGTACTGCCAAATATCTGGCAATGATTTCATCTAACAACAACTACAACCCCTGCCTTGGAGGCAGCCTTCCTCCATGACTCCAGCTGTCCCATGGCTCTGGTAACTATCTAATCCCCTTTACCGGACCCCCTCCCAGGTCTAGGGAAAGTAAAATTTCCAACTAGTCTCTGGGTGTCTCAGCTTTCTGTTTCCTTAATACTGCTAACCTCTATAAAAATTCATTTCATTAAATCTACTCAGTAGAACTATCTTAGTTGAATTCTGTTTCCTGCTGGGGCTCTGATTTATGTGACATGCTATCTTTTACATAAAAATGAAAGAAAAATAATTGATTAGTGTTTGCTTCCATTTACATAAAGAAATATTGGGGAAGGATACACAAGGGTTCAATGTGAGTCTGACCTTCAGGAGGTGATGGATAAATAGGAATAGGGGCAAGATTATTCATTCACATCATTTTTGTAGCATTTTAATTGTTAAAATAGTACATAGGAACGTACAATGTTCTTTAAACACAAAACCAAAAAAAAGAATATATGTAGGATTATACAGGGTAATAAATCAAGCTTGGTTAAGGAAAAATAATAAGTCTGTTCTCCAGATATTGATAGAAAACAATCTCCCAAGATGTAAGTGGAAAAAATATGTAGAAAAATGTGTATAAAATGTTTCTATTTGTGAAGAACAAAGGAAGGAGGGTAAGAGAAAGAGGCAGAAAGAGGAAGAGAGAGAGGGGAAAGAGAGGGGAAGATTGAATAGGCATATACACTTATATGTGCATAGAATATCTCAGTAAACAAGAAACAACTAACACTGAATACCTGGAGGAGAGGAATTAGAAGGAATAGAAAGAATTTTTTTTACCTTCTATCCTTTCATGTTTAAAAAGAAGTTTACTGTGCTCATTATGTTTTCAATTAATAAAAATTAAGCCAAATAATTAAAAGAACAAAAATGCATGTAACAAATTAGCATTGTCTTGAAACTTGACATAAAGTCCTTTTCGGATATTTTATATTTTAGTGGAAAACTCATTCCAAGTCAGAAAGTATGAAACCAGAACACCATTGTTCTTACAAAATGACTCAAAATAATCATCCAATTGGAGTATTTTCACAGGAAAGGAAAGTTGTTTTTTGTAATTTTCATGTGTTACATTCCTTTTCACCTCAATTTTTACAGGAAACTTCAAATGCAATTTCTGACTATCCTCCACAGTCAATTGCGAGGCATTAGGCAATTATGAACTGACTGAGATTGCATCACTGAAAATTTCACCAAAAACAAAATTTAGCAAAGGGTAGAACTGAACGGGTTAGGTTGTAAAACACAACTGGTCTGTGGCAACATTCCCCATGTGGGTTTATTCTCATCACCTGATTAATTGACTTAAAAAGTAAAAAAGTGTGGAGAGAAACAGTAAAGCTATAAGATTGTATCATATAAATTGAAAGGTTGCTTTTACTTTTGATGGAATGTTTTCTTTTACTGAACTCAGCCTAACTAGTTTGCCAGTAAATTCTCAAAGCTGGTTTGGGACTGCCTCAGTAGTTTCTTTATCCTAGAAACAAAACAACGTAACAGGGCTAAATCAGTTGGATTATTTTAAGTTCTTTTCTTTTCTGATAAAAAAAGAAAAGAAAAAAGAAAATTCTCCTTGTGTACCTTTCTGCCTCAAAATCTATTACATCTATTAAACCTCTATTTGTTGTATTAAATATTAAGGCCTATTATCTTATAATATGTATGGAAGAGCTATTGTTGAAATAAATAAATGGTGATAGGGCCAAGTGTATTTCATTGAGATCCACAGTGCACAAATTCTAACTGCATATTCCAGCAGGATGATACCTACTCCAGTTTATAGCATACTTCTCAAACAATTATAATTAATCCTAAAATATAGGATTCCATCTGAAAGTAAATTTAAGATCCTTTTGTACTAAGAAAAAAACTCTAATATATCTAACGTCAGCTTAATTTTTGAGCAATTCATTAAATGCTTTCAGTGTGCCCCTTATAGGCTTTAAACCAAAGTTCACTCTCAAATACTTCTGCTTCTCTGCCAGAAAAGAAAACACAAGTGACAAGAAAAGGGTTTTTTAACATTAAAAAAAATCATTAAGTAGCTTATGTTTATTTTAGAAAAAGAATATATGAATAAATCAATAAAATTACCAGTATTTCTGGCAATTTGTATTTTCTTTCTGCTCATCTAATTTTTTTCCTTCTTTTATAATAATCAAACAGGCTAGGAATATTTCATACAACCTTTGACAAGGCAATTTCACTTTTAGTAATTTATTGTAAGAAAATAATTAAGGTCGTGTACAAAGATTTGTTTACAAGATGTTCATGGTGGTATTTTTTATAACAGTGAAGAATTGATAACAACTTACATGTCAAAAATAGGGTATAAGTTTTAATGAATTATGATACATCCCAACAAAGGCATAGCCTTTTAAAAACAATGTTGCAGAAGACTACTGATTGCCTCAGAGTTATGTTCATGCTCCACTGTTTAATATGAAAGCAGGTTACAAAATATGATTCAAGTGTATATGCTTATGAATTTCAAAAACAAACAAAACCCTTTTCGAGTGTCTGTTATCTGTTAGGTATCCTACCAGGTGTTAGGGACACAACAGTGAATAGGATAGAGATTTTTATCTTTCCTGGGGCTTCTTTTAGTCCGGACACAGACCAGTAAACATGCAATAACTATATAGTTTAAGATTTGTTGAAATATCAAGAAGCAAAATGAATTAACAAACAGATTATAGGGGATGGAGGGGACAGGGAGTCAGAAGTTGGGGAATGGAGTATAATACTCCAGGATGCTTGCCCTGAATAGAGTGATTGTATCAATTACCTATTTCTCCCTAAGGAGCCATCCCAAAATTCTGTGACTCACAACAACTGTGATTTATTTTGTAGTGGATTGGCAATCTCAGCAGTCCTTCTGCTGGTCTATCCTGGGATCACACGTGTAACGGTGGAAACCCAGTCTCCCCAGTGAAGCTGAAAGATGCTTTACTGTTTAATATAAAAGCAGCTGGCCAGCCAGATTTGGTGGCTCATGCCTGTAATCCCAGCACTTTGGGAGGCTGAGGTGTGCAGATTACTTGAGCCCAGGAGTTTGAGACCAGCCTGGGAAATACGGAAAAACTCTGTCTCTACAAAAAATTAGCCAGGCATGGTGGCACACACTTGTGGTCCCAGGTCCTAGGGAGGCTGAGGTGGGAGGATTGCTCAAGCCTGGGAGGCTGAGGTTGCAGTGAGCCAAGATTGTGTCACTACACTCCAGCCTGGGTAACAGAATAAGACCCCCACCCTCAAAAAAAAAAAAAAAAAAGCAGATGGCCTCACTGATGTATCTGGCAATTGATACTGGCTACTGGCTTGGCCTCAGTTCTCCCTATGGCCTCACATTCTCCAGAAGGTCAGATGGGCCTTCTTCACAGCATGGTAGCCTGAATGTTTCAAGAAACCGAGAACAGAGTTTGCAATCCTCTAAGTCCTAGGCTGTACAGCTCGCACAATTTCCACCACACTATAGGTTAGGACCAACTACAAGACCAGCCAAGATTCGAGGGGCTGAAGATAAGGATATCATTTGTTAATGGGAGGAACAGTGGTGTTATATTGCAAAAGAGTATAAAAACAGGCTTGACTTACCATTATTGCAATAATCTTCCACAGTCAGGTTAAGGATGAAAAAGGAAGAAGAGTAGGAAAGGGGTCCAGGAAGAGAAACCAGACATGAAAGTTCCCAAGGAGACTGAAATCACAACATGTCCAATGAAGAGGATAAAGTTCAATGGGGATTGAGCCTAGAACTGATGAGAGAAGAGAGAATCAGAAAAAAAATTATAAAGGTATCTATTTAACAAAAGAAACAAGGAGGATAAAAAGATGATAGCTTATGCAAAAGAAATATATTTTTAATGGCAGAGGAAGAGTTGGTTTTCAGGAGAATAAAAAAAATTTGAAATTTAGAAGAAATCTAGAAAAGGGGTGGGGCATAGCAGCCAAGAACTTGGTCATTGTGCCACACAGAGCTGAAGGATCAAGATCAGATTAACACTGCAGAAAAAAGGTCCTTAGACTTAACTGCTAGATGGCCACTTCAATAACCTGACCTATTTCCAGACTTAGATATCAGGAGAAGAAATATTATGGTACAATTACATTTTAATCTATTTTTGCTTTCTTATATTTTGAACTTTTCCTACCTTTGCACAATCACCCATTGATATGGTTTGGCTCTGTGTCCCCACACAAATCTCATCTCGAATTGTAATAATCCCCACGTGTTGGAGGAGGGGCATGGTGGGAGATGACTGAATCATGGGGGTGGATTCCTCCTTTGCTCTTCTTGTGATAGTGAGTGAGTGCTCATGAGAGCTGATGGTTTCAAAGTGTGGCACTTCCCCCTTCAATCTCTCTTTCCTGCTGCTTTGTGAAGATGCCTGCTTCCCTTTTGCCTCCCATCATGACTGTAAGTTTCCTGAGACCTTCCCAGCCATGCGGAACTATGAATCAATTAAACCTTTTTCCTTCATAAATTACCCAGTCTCAGGTAGTTCTTTATAGCACTGTGAAAACAGACTAATACATCCATGATATCACTAATTACTATTTAAAAAGAAAGTACAGATATGTGTGTATATGTTTTTAATCATAAAAATTCTATAAAAGTTCTATATTTTTATACCTATATCCTTGTAACTTAATCAGTGCTTAGTCTTAGTGTCTAGAAGTAGACTGGCTGTATCAGATAGTAGATAAGACTTATTTCTAGAAAAGTGTGGCCAGTATATACTCTTCCAAGTAGTACATCAACACCTATTTTTTCCTACTCTTCAACCTTAAGCCTTAAAAATAAGTTTTGGTTAACTTTACAGGCCAAAACCCAGTATCACATTGTTTTAATAACTCTGCGTTTTCATCCTAGTGAAGTTAAATTTTTTCAAAATGTTTATTGGCCACTTGCTTTTCTTGGAAAAAATATTGCTGTTCATGCCTTTTGCCCATTTAAAAATTATTCACATAAAGAAACGTTTTATTTATTAGCTGTATGTCATAGGGGTCATGTAGTTGTTGAGAACAGAAACCTCTTTAATCTATTTCAGGAATCAGGGAATTTATCGCTAGGAAAAGGGGAACCTAATGGAACCCACAACTAGAATGTGGAACATGTCCTCCCAAGACCTAGAAAGTTGGCAAGCAGGTATTTCTGCTCACTCTGAGGCCATTGGCCTCTTCTGTTTCTCCTTTCATATCTGTTCCTTTCTTCTTTCCATAGACTAGTTCGCTTGATAAGACTGTTTGTATATTCATGAGATTTTATGTCCACAAGGCTTGGGGTTGCTATGAAGCCAACTCTGAGCCTCATTCTAAAAGGAATTGAAGTGTGAATGTTCTTGTAGGTGCTATAGCCAGCTACATATCTGTGTTTCCATGTTCCAATGTGTGAGGTTGAGAGCTTGACTCCTGGATCGTCCTGCTTGGAACTACGTTCACATCCCTTGTCCAATCAGACATAACTATAGAGTTCTGAAGCGGGGTGCCAAGAGTAGGGGTATGGTAGAAGTTCAGATGCCCCGTGCCTATTTAATTCATTTTCAAAGAAGGAAATGTGGACAGCCACACTAATCAACTAATAAATATCCTACACACCCCTATGGTTCTCATGTATGTTGCAAATATTTTTCTTAGTTCATTTCAATAGGAAGTTTTAAATTTTGATGTGATCATGCCTATTAGGGTTTTTTTAGCTGATCAAAATAATTCACTATTTTCACATGTTTAGTTATATCATTTTTTTTGAAAAATCTATTCCACTTATTTAAAATGACAATTTTTATATGTAAATATTTGTATATATTTGTCTTTATTCCAGTTATTGGCATGACTCTTCTATATCAAGCCATGCAAGTATTCCCATGTTATCATTCTTTGTAAATATTTTCTTAACCATTCTAAACCATTTTTGTCCAGATGAATTTCACAACTGGCCACTATAAGCAAGATAATTGTTTCATTTGGAAGTGACAATAGTTCCAACACTGAAGAAAGGTCTGACCATGTTGAATATATTGAAAGTCACCCTATATATTCATCTCAAACTTGCTTTCTTCCTAAGATACTGTAAAAGTATCTCATATGTATTACATATATTCAAAAGAGTAATATTTAATTACATATATTCAAAAGTAATTTTGAAAATAATTTTCTTCCCATGCATCAAAGCCCACATAAGCTGTGTGGTTCCACTATTTAGACAGTATATATCTTTAAACTCTAGAATCACAGTCAGTAGGGAGGATGTTCTTGCTTTAATAGGAATGCAGTAAATGAAACTGGAAAAACAGTGAGTTCTGTTTCCCAATCCATACACTTAGCACTGGATGAAATACATAATATTTCAATTGTTATTCTCTCTCTCTCTTCATTGAGCATACGCAACTGAATTCATGGTTTGTTTGTTTTTTGAGATGGAGTCTCACTCTGTCGCCCAGCCTGGAGGGCAGTGGTACAATCTCGGCTCACTGCAACCTCTGCCACCCAGGTTCAAGTGATTCTCCTGCCTTAGCCTCCCAAGTATCTGGGATTACAGACGCCTGCCACCGTGCCCAGCTAATTTTTTTGTAGTTTTTAGTAGAGACAGGGTTTCACCATCTTGGCCAGGCTGGTCTTGAAGTCCTGACCCGTGATCCACCTGCCTCAGCCTCCCAAAGTGCTGGGATTACAGGCGTGAACCACCGCGCCTGGCCGAATTCATGTAATTTAAATACTTGTTTGATAGGATTCCCCTGTACTGGTTATTTTTTTTTAATCTAGTCTTACTATACTTGCTACAACTTTCAGCATAATATTAAAGAACAGGCCTCTAATGGACATCCTTATAATATCTGCAGAGACAGTTTTGATATGAATGTAATTATTTGTACATTTTCAAAGTGAATTGAAGAAGAGTTATATGATTTAACCTGGAAAGCCAGGATAAATTCAGGTCTTGATGCATCATAAATGTATGATCTTTGGAAAGTTCTTTAATCACTCTGGGCTCTGGATATTAGCCTTCACAGTTCTCTCCACCTGGGATGCCCTTCCCACCTGTCCTCCACTAGCTCACCCAGACTCATCACTGAAAACTCAAGAGTCCTCTCTGCCAAGAAGTCACCTTGGCCCCAACCATATTAAGAGCTCCTCCCTCTGTGCTCCACCAGCTTTCGAAGAGTGGTGACCTTGGCTTGTTATTCTTTGTACCCACAACCTGTCATATAACAGCGCTCTTTAAATGTCATTTACTAATTTATTCATTAAATAAGGGAATTGTCTTTTATAACCTTTAAAGTCCCTTATTGTTCTCAAAGCCCAAATTATAATATCATAGAGATAATTTAGGTGTTAGAAATAGGTAGTAAAAACATGATGGTTTGTTCTTTAAATATTCAGATAACTTCCCCAGTTTATCACATAATCTTCTATTTAGAGATACCCTGTAACCATATGACATGAGAGAAAGCACATTAACCTGATCAAAAGGCAAATGATCCTGTCCAAATCCCACTATTTCTCAGCTGTATGAAATTGTACCAATCACTTAACTCACCCTGATCCTCAATTTCTGCATCTTTCAAGTAAGTATGATGATTTCTGCTCTGCCTGTCTTGTAAACTTGCTGTGAAGAACTGAGAAAATATAGTGAAAGAAATTTCACCCTGCACTCTTCAAATATAATGCAGAATTAAGACTCAATTAAAATGTAACATCAATTATGTCTGATTCCCATAAATATGCTACTGCATTGAGAAAAATAATATCATTTATTCTCATATTACAGCTACTTATTATAAATATTTAGTAGAAAGCAGAAAGTCACCCTGCTCATGCTAAATAATCTCAACTTCAACAGAGTTTTGTCAGTCACTTCTAGTAAAACCTCAGCCAAGGAGCCGCCTTTTTAATCACTTTGAAAGAGAAAGTGATCAGAATGTCTTTCTCACGTTTATCCCACAGTAACATTTTACCCCCAGAATACATGGTATTGGTCTTTGATGAATCATTTCTTTTTTAAACCTAGAAAATATGATTGTCTTAGTTCTTAGTTACACATTTGAATAGAAAGTCCCCCCCAAAAAAATTCCCCAATCTGTTTCTTTGCCTTTGCTTAAGACAGCTAGATTGTTTAAGATAAACATGTGTCCTGTTTGTTGAGACAAATTATCCCTCTGTCACCCAGCCAAGAGTGCAGTGGAGTGATCATAGCTCACTACAGCCTTGAACTCCTGGGCACAAACCATCCTCCTGCCTCAGCCTCCTAGATAGCTGGGACTACAGGTGCATGGCCACCAGCCCTGGGTAATCTTTTTATATTTTGTAGAGATGGGGTCTCACTATATTGCCCAGGCTGGTCTTAAACTTCTGAGCTCAAGTGATCCTCCTGTCTCAGCCTCCCCAAGTGCTGGGATTATAGACGTGAGCCACTGCATCCAGCCTCATGTGTCCAGTTTATTGAGCAGATGGTTTTAGTAGGGCACAAAAAAAAATCACTCTTCTTTTTTTACCACTGCTTTTCAAGTAAGTACACCAGATCTTTCTCAAACACTGAAGAAGATCTGTCAAGTCAATGCAGTGGCTTCTCCTGTCACTTTTGGGATTTGGAGCAGTATCCTTTCAGGTGTTAAAAAGAACAGTGGGATTTCAATCAAAATACTCATCTCACATCTTAACAGCCTCCCCTTACACATGGCTCAGAGCTGGGAAGCCTGCAGCAGTACAGGGGCTGGTTCCTTTCTCTCCCTGTTCAGTCTCACTCTCTGCTGCTTCTGGCTTCCTACTCTGGGGATTGCTATGTAACAAATCACTCCAAATTTAAATGTTTATCATAACAGTCACTTATTTTGCTTATTAGTTTCTTCTATGTGGAACCATCGACGGCAACCCCAAATGGGATGATTCTTAAGATTGGGGGCTGGGATCAACTAGAGGCTTCTCTCTCAGATGTCTGACCCATGCTTCCACGTTCCTCTAGAGTTGGGAAAGAAGGAGACAAGAACTATCTTGACTATAATCTTGTCTTGATGACCTCATTGTGACTGGTGCCTAGATGTAAATTCTTTGGCTTATGGGCTCTCAGAGTCCCTTTCCATTAGGGACCCCTGTGGTCCCTCTTCCTGAGCCAAATGATGTCCTCTTAAGCTGCTTCCCCGTGGCGTCCCCTCAGCCCTCGTGTCCAATGGTACAGCACTCACAGCCTTTTCTGCTGGGGTTACCAGGTCCCCCCGAGGAAGGCACACCTCTTGGGCAGGTTATTTGTGAATGTCCTTCCAAATCTAGTCTATTCTTGCCCAGAGGGGAGCTCAATACTCTTGTTCTGCCAAACTCTGGAAACAGACTACTCTCTCGGAGTACCCTCTTATATTGTCAGCAGGAACAGATCCGGCCAGCCCTTCACCATGACGTCTTTTAAATGTGAGGGTCAGACACCGATCCTCATACCCCGTACTTATCCCCAAAACTCCAGAAGATGCCTCTTACATTTTTCTGAAGGACTCAGCACACCTTGCTCTGGACCCATGGTGGCACTAGACCCCTGGGTTTCCGCAGCTCAGCAACATGCAGTCCGAAAGGAAGATAGTCAGGGAGATGTTAGTCTCCCCTTTCCCCACACAGAAACACCCCGTGGGTGGGTCTCTGGAAGACCTCTCTCTTGCTCTGAGGCCAGGGAAGCAGAAACAGCACTGTCACGATGCTTTTCAGAGGAATCTTCACTCTGCCTCTCAATCGCTCCTTGGTATTCGATATGTCCTGGAAGTGGGTGACGGCTTGTGGCCACTTCCCATATGCTGCCCCTCTTTTCAGAATGTGGTAAAGCTTGTTACTATCATTCTTACTTTTGGGGCTCCAGTGCTCAGAAGCCCAGCAACTGTAAAAATGGTACATTTAACATCCGTTCCATGGGCATCAAAAATTACAATAATGATGCAACCACTGTGATCAGCATGAAGGACTCATGAGATAATAATCACGAACCTTTTTTTTCTCCTGTGGTCCCATTAAAAGTGTCCTATGGGGTCCCAGTCCCATCCTGGCCCTGTGGCAAAAATTCAAGCAGTCTCATGACATTTCTGTTTTTCGTCAGAAATGGAAGATCCTCAAGTCTGTAATTAATCAACCTATCACAGGGAAGCAGTCACTACTACTCAGAATTGCCCCCCTCTCCCAGCTCAAATGTGCTGCTTTAGGATGGGTTGGAGGGGGAGGGGATTGGGGATTGGCTGCTTCCATTTTTCTTTGTACTTCTGCCTCACTTTTCTTTCTAATTCATTTTCTGACCCCTCCAGATCCAAAGGGCAGGAACATGGCAGTAAATTTCTTCCTTGAAAAAAATACCATCTTGAGCTAGCATTGTGATCCACTGGCCTGGCCAATGTTGAAATCCGACCTTCTCTGATTGGTAGAGTTGCCAGATAAAATGCAAAACAACCAGTTAAATTTGAACTTCAGAAAAACAACAAATAACCTTTTCATATAACTAAAAAGTATTTGTTATTAATCTGAAACTCAAATTTTACTGAGTATCCTTGATTTTTATTTGCTAAACTTGTTGACCCTACAGTGGTAGAGTCCTCATGGGGAATCTTCAGAGGTGCTTCTCACACCCCCGCTGCTGGAGTTCTAATACCCAAAGTTCCCTTGGGGATGGGGGTTGCATCTGTATTCCAGCTCGTTCCTGACTCTACCCAGACCTTCCAAATCTGTTCTGCTGTGGTCTGCTCACCTCAACAGGAGGCTCTGTACACTAGGGACCACATCTAGCCCAGCAAAGCCCATGAGCAGGAGGTCCACTCCCAAGGCAGCGAGCTCTCCTTGTGCTCCTGCCATAGCCGTCAACCCTTTTAGAAACTCAAGTGTAGATCAGACTTGAGTCCACCATTTCTCCCAGGGCCAATGGACACAAATTTCTCCAAGCAGTCTCTTAGAAAGCTCATTTTCCTGGCCCATTTCATATCCTGATATCATCACTTGAACACACACAAGTAGCACCTACCACATACACCCCCCAAACATACCCACAGCCCTGGCTCGGGAGAATAGAAATGACAGGAAACCAGGTTAACTAAAATAATCCATTAAAAACACATACATACACACTTGTAAATATTCAAACTTAAATACTTTTTGTTTCCAAAGCTACGTTTTACTTCAAGGAGTTATGCAGAAACACAGAATGGAAGAATTGGCAAGCCAGGTTTTTATTCAAATATATTTAATGAGTTAAAAAAAATCTCCAAATGTAAATTAGTAGGGAGATGTCTGATTAAACTGGACTAGTGACAGCACATGGCTGGCATGCGGGTCCACCCTGCCTGCTTAGATGCATTTTTTTGGCAGGAGCCTTGGGAAAGGTTGGAACTTTGACAGGATAGAATCTGTGCACTTCAGAATGTCTGCACATCTTTTCTGTGCGGTCACACTTTTGTAACTATGGAGAAGTAGGCTGTGAGATATCACTATCTTTAATTCCAGCCTACATGCTTCAGAAAAAGCAACCCTATACAAAAAACTGAAAAGCATTTTCACAAAACTGGAATCTAATCAGAAAAAGAAAATCCAAAACATTATTTTTGCTTCAAGCTTATATACGGTGCAATGCAAAAGGTCAGTGTTTTCTTTTTTTCCATTTTAATGATGATGTCCAGAGATGGTTTAAAATAATAGAAATGCTTACAGGGATCCTTGTGCTTGTTGCGAAGAGACTAAAACTTCATCATATTGGGCTGTAGGATATTATTTTAAGCACATGAGTTGGCCTATCCAATCCCAAGGCATAGTGGCATGAACAGGAGTTCCTCATTCATTCTCTATTTAACACCCTGGTTCCCACATCTGCCTTTAATGGCAGTCTCTAACCTTCATACCCTTTCTAAGCACCCAGGTCTCAGAACCCCAGGAACTATTAGCCTCCCTCACTGCACCTTCTCCACTCAATCAAAACCTACACATTCAACGTTCCATTGCAGGAGGGCACTATATGTGACAACAAAGCCTCACTGTTAATAAGCTACACTCAGCCAAGCTGTATGAGCAACCACATCCTCTTCTTTTATCAAATACTTCTTGTCCCAGGTAGCATTTTTATTTTGCTAACTCCCTCAAGCCTTTAATATCATTGAATCATTGGGGCAAAGTGATTCACTGTTACTGCTTAAGTGATTCAACATTCCTGATCATTACCTCTGTCCTCATTCGTGGACAAATGTTTTGGGTCACATCTTGGGGAATCACACTGATGGAACAATATTTTCTCACATTTACCAATTTGCTAATTAAAAAGCAAAAAACAATGTAGTTTCATCAAACTTCTTTTTCTCTTGAGGAAGTAGTTGTAGCTAAATGAATAAAATAGTTTTCAAATTAAACATGAACCTAGTCTTTGAGAAACAAGCTGCATTATAGGAATAAATATGACATGGTATGGGAAATGGGAGGTGACTCACAGCTGCCACAATTCCATCATCAACATTGTCAGGTGCTTGTCCCTGAACAGGACATTCTAGTCCACCTAATTTAGGTTCAGGGCAGGCTCAGCCCCCAGAAATGATTTTGTTCTCCCTTCATCAGAAATAGCCTTGCCTGCTGAACAGATGGGAGAGACCATAACTGTGATATCAAGGCATATGGTTTTGAGAACAGATAGGAGTAGTAATTGCAAATATTAGTACACTGTCTTTCAGGTTTTCATGAAAATGATACACATTCATGTCAATGGGCAAAAATAACAGATAATATTTTCAATCATCTCAAAACCTACTTGGATAAAATCAACTGATTATAAATTAGTTAGCTTGCATTCCTAAAGTAAACTATGCCATCTGCACCACTAATTTGATAATAGGATAAAAGAAATTAGGTTGGTCTTCATGGAAACCAGATTCTTCATTCATTTGTTCATTCATTCATTGAACAAATGCATGTTAAGCAGTGAGTATATGTCAAGCACTATGCTGGATTTGTGAGATAAAACAGTAAGCAAGTTGTTGTCTGGTCTGAAGGAGCTAATAATCTAATGAAAGAATACATATAAATAACCTGGGAATTACAATGAAGTGGGATAAGCACCAAGACAGATGAGACCATGGGAACCCCTAGCAGGGGCACCCATTCCTATCCAAGATGAGTTGCCTGAGACAGTTATCAAGGAGTGATATCAAAGCTGAAATCTGAATTAATGTATAGTATTAGCCAGACAAAGAACAAGCAGCTGAGAGGCAGTATAGTGGAGAACAGTTTATATATGTCAAAGACATAGAAGAGATAGAGACAGAGACACAGATAAAGAGAGAAAAGAGATTCTGAGTAGTATGATGTATTAGCAAGGGTCTCCCAAAGAAACAGAACCAATAGGATGTATAAATATGAGAGAGATTTATCGAAAGGAATTAGCTCATACAATTATGGAGGCTGAAATGATCCAAGATCTACAATCAGCAAGCTGGACACCCAGAAGAGCCAATGGTACAGTTCCAGTCTGAGTATGAAAGCCTGAGAACCAGAAGAGCTGATAGCGCAAGTTCCAGTCTGAAAGCTAACAGGCTTGAGACACAGGAAGAGCTAATTTTTCAGTTTGAGTCCAAAGACAGGAAATCACCAATATCTCAGCTTAAGGTAGTCAGGCAGGCAGAGTTCCCACTTAGCCTTATTGAGGTATCCAATTGACTGGATGAGGACCACACACATCAGGGAGGGCAATCTGCTTTGCCCAGTCTACTGATTCAGTTGTTAATCTCATCCAGAAACAGCCCCATATACATACCTAGAATAATGTTTGACAAAATGTCTGGGCACCCCGTGGCCCAGTCAAGTTGACACATTAAATTTACCATTGCATATAAATTATTTGCATTCTTATTCTATAATTTGTCACAACCATCAGATACATTACAGTTATGATGTTGATATATGTTGATGCGACTATTTTTTTCTCCATCCATTATCTGGAAAGAAGAGGGAAAAATGATGTTTAAGTAACAAAATGTCCTAATTTGCTTAAAATTCTGATTATGGGCTTCTAATTGTTACAGAATCATGGCTATGTTATTTGTCAGCATTTAAAAGATTTCAGTTCCACCCTGTGGTGCTTCTTCTCTTCATTTTGAACAGTTAAGAAAATGTACCAGGTAAAAACAGGGCATTCTGTGCAGTCAGAGGATAAGGAATCAAGATTTGGATGTTCCAAATCTTGAACCTTATCTTAATAGATAAGAACCAATCTTAGTAGTGTTAGTAGTATCTTAGAACCAAATCTTAGTAGTGTTCCCAACTAGCGTCTTGCATCTCTTCAAATCAGAAGATGTTACTGGGGACTTGTACCCAGTTTCAATACCCCCCGGGGTTCCCAGGATAAGATCTGAGGTAGGTAGTTGACCCACCCAGATCAGATAGATGACCCCTAGGTGGCAGTATTGGCCACTTACATATTCCTACCAATCAGAATATCAGCTTTTTGTCCAGCCAAAATGCGTTTGAAATCACACACGATGTAATTTACAAAATAAAGTTTCACAAATAATTATTTATGGTAATATATTGACTTTAAAATAGACTACCAGAATAGAACCTTGGTTAAAACAGAATGGGGTAAACTCTATACTTGTTATCCAAAAATCTATTAGAACTCAGCATTACTTTCATGTCCTGGTTTAGATTGAGAGGAATGCGTTAGAACAGATCACTCTGAATTACATTCTATGAATCTATTTGAGTCACAAAACTTAAAATAGATATTACATATACATATGTATTTTTATATACATATACATGCATCTATAAACATAAAATGCATAGGCTATATATAAATTTAGTGTCTAAATTATATAACTAAAGTGTTTCATATCCTAAAGTTTTGTGTTTGTTTTGATCCTGCAGAGCATTGAAAATTGTTGCTTTCCCAAAAAAAAACCTTCAGAGAGCAACTGTGCACACACCAGCAGCCAAGCTGTTTATTAGGCTAAGAGTGAATTCAGGAGAACTTTTTAAAAGATAATCAATGAAAGGTGAAGATAATACGAAGGCAGCAAGTGTGTAACCCTACTAAGACTCTGCTAACACCCTAGACAAGACCCTTGGAGAAGAACATTTCTATGTACTTATACTTATCACAGATGCCTTGCACATTCTTCACTGATACTCTCCTATGAGGTGCCACACAAAAGGGCTATAGCAGGTTTGTCACAACTTGAAATTCTCCTGCTTTTATCCGGAGGGGATTGTGAAGCTCACGTGGTTTGGGTAAAGAACCTACAATCAAAATCTTTTTCTAAGTGTCTGTGGCTGAATAAAAAGTAATAATATATTTTTAAATGAGCATTTAAAGCAAAGCCAATTGCTAAGATTATGGCTGAAAATGGATGTTATCTACTATGTTTATATTAATTTATTTCTATAGAGCATTTCTATAGGGGGTTTCTGAGTTACTAAAGATAGTACAGAAATAAAAAATGGAACTTAATGAAACCAAAATTTAGCACCCTAGAAACAAGATAAAATGTTCTGTGCCATCTGTAAGAAGGCTGTTCGATACTTTTACTCTTTACTACATCAAAGGCACAGCAGCATTTGTTTCCTCCCCCTTTGGGAGGGACAACAGTCACCAAAAAAACTGGTAATAAAATCAGGATAACAGCAAAATTATATATACACATACATAGTTTAGAAAAAGGAAAGGAACACAGGCATTTACGAATCTAAGTTTGAGAAAACCTGCTGAAGTTCAAAGATGAATCAGTTAAATTGTTTTTAGGTTCTAAATAGTGTTCATGGAAATGAGCACAAAGGGGAGAGCAGGGCTAAGGACTAACAATACAGTCAATGAGGGAGGCAGGTTTCGTTCTATCATTTTTCTGTTGCTCTTCCTGTAGGAGGAAGAACGGCTCCTTCAGCACGAGTGCCAGAGTGAGCAGGCCTGCATAGCAGGGCCAGAGCTCACCCACACACAAGGAAAGCTGGAAATAAAACATTGTTTGTAAGACACTGAGATTTAGAGACAGTTTGCTATGCAGTAGAGTCAAGAGAAAGCTGGCTGATGAAAACCTGATTGCAAAACACAATCATGGGCTTGACACTACGAGGAGGTCTAGAAGGAATGTATCCAGTGTAGATTTTCCCATAACCTTTATTCTAACTTAAATAAAAGGATAAGGCTACAATAAAAGGTGCTATTTAGAAATCAGGTTGAAATGTGAAAAGTCGAGATTTTTGGAAACATAATTCAAACTATGAAGCAATATAGATGCATTTTTTCTAATATGGCAAATAGAATACATATATTATATATTATTTATATATATATATTTATAAAATATAAATATGTATATAAAAAATATATATATATACATATATATATTTGTTTTTTTTTTTTTTGAGACGGAGTCTCGCTTTCTCGCCCAGGCTGGAGTGCAGTGGCATGATCTTGGCTCACTGCAAGCTCCACCTCCCGGGTTCACGCCATTCTCCTGCCTCAGGTTCCCGAGTAGCTGGGACTATAGGCACCCGCACCACACCCAGCTAATTTTTTGTATTTTTTAGTAGAGACAGGGTTTCACCATGTTAGCCAGGATGGTCTTGATCTGCTGACCTCGTGATCCACCCGCCTCAGCCTCCCAAAGTGCTGGGATTACAGGCGTGAGCCACCGCGCCCAGCCAGAAAGAAATATTTTACCTGTTACCCTAAACTCTGGAGCCATTGGCACAGCACAAAGGAGTTTAGATTGGCAAGAAATACTCTAGTCCAGACCCAAGAGTGGCTATGAATAGTGCCTCAGTCTATTTCTGATAGAGGGGTATTAAAGTAGCCAAGTATAATAGTGGATTCATTTTCTTTCTTCTTACAATTCTATCAGTTTTTGCCCAGCGTATTTTGACACTGTGTTGTCAGGTACACACACATTAAGGATTGTTGTGTCTTTCTCAGAGTATTGACCCTTTTGTGATTATGTAATGCCCTTTTTTCTTTCTGATAACATTTTTTGCTTTGAAGTCTGCTCTATCTGAAATTAATATAGTACACTCCTGCTTTCTTTGATTAGTATTAGG
Organism: Pan troglodytes; assembly: GCF_028858775.2. NCBI lineage: Eukaryota > Metazoa > Chordata > Mammalia > Primates > Hominidae > Pan > Pan troglodytes. Next base: position 63,970,160 of record NC_072415.2, read on the forward strand.
TTGGTATATCTTTCTGTATCCCTTTACTTTTAATCTATATGTGTTTTTAAATATAAAGTGGATTTCTTGTAGAGAACATATAGTTGGGTCTTGTTTTTTGATCCACTGACAACCTCTTTTAATTGTGTATTTAGATTATTGACACTGAAAATGATTATTGATATAGTTGGAATAATATCTACCATATTTGTTATGGTATTCTATTCCTTGTTCTTCATTTCTACTTTTGTCTTCTATACTTGTTCTGCCTTCTGCGGTTTTGAGTATTTTGTTTTAATTTTCTGTCCTTTCTTGGCATATCAATACGTTTTACTCTTCTAGTGGTTGCCCTAAAGTTTGTAATATACAGATGATATGCATTTGACTTAGTTTTTCAACCTTACAATAGTAAATATATATATTCAGTATGTATTGAATTTGTATAACTTCATTAATTACATGAGCTATTCAGCATTTTATTATAAATTAGGCTTTGTGTTAATTTTGCCCAACTACAGGCTAATGTAAGCATTCTGAGGATATTTAAGGTAGACTAGGCTAAGCTATGATGTTCAGTAGGTTAGGTGTATTAAATGGATTTTTGACTTATGAAATTTTCCATTTATGATCAGTTTACTGAGACATGACCCCATCATAAGTCAAGGAGCATCTTTACACTTACAGCTAATCTAAATCCGCTTTCAGTAACACAATGCTGCTTCACAGATACTGCAAGTACCTTATAATAACAAAATATTTCTAATTCCTCGTTCCTGTCCCCAGTATCACTGTCATTTGCTTCACTCGTACATAAGCCTATGTGTACACAAGCATTCATAATTGAATACATCATTGCTATTTTGAACAGTTATCTGTTAAAGTTTTTATTTTGCTTTCACTTATTCTCAATGCTCTTCAGTTTTTTAATTTTTAATTTTGTTAATTGAAAGATCAAATTGTATATATTTCTCATGTACAACATGACGTTTGGAAGTATATATACATTGTGGAATGAGTACATCTAGCTAATTAACATGTGCATGACCTCACAGTTTTTTTTTTTTTGTAGTGAGAACAATGTACATTCACCCTCTTAGCGTTTTTCCAAGAATACATTGTTAACTGTGTTGTATCACCAGCAGATCCCTTGAACTTATTTCTAACTGAAATTTTGCATCCCTTGACCAACATCTCCCCAACTTCATCCCCCGACATCCCTCTCCAATCACCTCCTAGCCTCTGGTAAACATCATGCTACTGTCTACTTCTATGAGATCAACTATTTCAGCTTGCACATGTAAGTGATATCATGCAGTATTTGCCTTTCTGTCCCTGGCTTATGTCACTTTAACAAAATGTTGTCTAGGCTCGCCTATGTTGTCATGGATAGGATCTGTTTATATGGCTGGGTAATATCCCATTGTGTATCTGTACCACATCTTTACCCATTCATCCATTGATGGACACTTATATTGATTTCATGTCTTGGCTATTGTGAATAATTCTGCAATAAACATGGGAAGTGCAGTTATCTCTACAAAATACTGACTTCAGTCAGGCATAGTGGCTCATACCTGTGATCCCAGCACTTTGGGAGGCTGAGGTGGGAGGATTGTTTGAGCTCAAGACCAGCTTGGGCAACATAGAAAGAGCTTGCCTTTACTAAAATTCAAAAAAATTAGCCAGGCATGGTGGCGCACACCTGTAGTCCCAGCTACTTGGGGTACTGAGATAGGAGAATCACTTGAGCCCAGGAAGTTGAGCCTGCAGTGAGCCCTGATCATGCCACTGCACTCGAGCCTGGGCAACAGAGAGAGACCCTGTCTCAAAAAAATAAAATACTGATTTTGTTTTCTTTGAATATGTATTCACTAGTAGGATTGCTGTGTCATATGACAGTTCTATTTTTAGTTTTAGAGGGAACCATCATACTGTTTTCCATTATGGCTATACTAATTTACATTCTCACCAGAATTGTGTGTGCATTCCTTTTTTCTACATCCTCACCAACACTTGTCTTTTGGGGTTTTTTGTTTTGTTGTTGTTTTGGATTACAGATATCCCAATAGGTATCAGGTGAAATCTCATTGTGGTTTTAATTTGCATTTCCCTGATGATTAGTGGTGTTGAGCTTTTGCTATGCAGATTTGTAGTTTGATATAATCCCATTTGTCTATTTTAGCTTTTGTAGTCTGTGTTTTTGGGGGCATATTCAAAAAATCATTGCCTAGACCAATGTCATAAAGGTTTTTCCCCATATTTTCTTTTAGTAGTTGCATAGTTTCAGGTCTTACACCTAAGTCTTTAATCCATTTAGAGTTGATGTTTGCATGCGATAAGAATCTAATTTCAATCTTTTGCATGTGACTATCCAGTTTTCCTAACATCATATATCAAAGAGGCTGTCTTTTCTCCATTGTGTGTTCTTGGCATCTTTGTCAAAAAAATCAGTTGGGTATAAGCGTGTGGAATAATTTCTGGGCTCTCTATTCTGTTCCATTGATCTGTATGTCTATTTTTATGCCAGTGCCATGTTGTTTTTGTTGTGATAGCTTTATAGTATATCATGAAATCAGATACTGTGATGCCTCCAGCTTTGTTCTTATCATTCAAAACTGCTTTGGCTATTCAGGGTCTTTTGTGGTTCCATACAAATTTTAGCATTGTTTTTCCTATTCCTGTAATGAATGTCACTGGTATCTTGATAAGGATTACATTCAATCTATAGATCACTTTGGGTAGTATGGACATTTTTGCAACATTAATTCTTCCATTATCATTAACACGGGATATCTTTCCATTTATTTGTGTCTTCAATTTCTTTTATCAGTGTTTTATACTTTTCATTGTACAAATCTTTCACCTCTTTGGTTAAATGGATTTCTAAGTATTTTTGTATTCTATTGTACATTTGATGATTTTCTTGATTTCTTTTTTAGATAGCTCACTGTTAATGTATAAAACCCTACTGATTTTTATATGTTGATTTTGTATCCTGCAAGTTTATTGAATTTATTTCAGTTCTAACAGTTTTTGGTAGAGTCTTTGGGGTTTTTTTGTATATAAGATCATGTCCTCTACAAACAAGGAAAATGTAACTTCTTCCTTTCCAATATGGATATATTTTATTTATTTCTCTTAACTAATTGGCTAGGACTTCCAATACTACGTTGAATAGAAGTGGCATGTTAGCTGTGGGCTTATCACATGTGGCTTTTATTATGTTGAGGACCATTTCTTCTATACATACCCAACTTGTTGAGAGTTTATCATGAAAGGATATTGAATTTTGTCTCACTGTTTTTCTGCAACCACTGAAATGATAAGTTTCTTGTGCATCATTCTGTTATTGATTTTGTTGAACAATCTTTGCATCCCTGAGATAAATCCCAGTTGATCACAGCAAATGAGCTTTTTAATATGCCATTAAATTTGGTTTGCTAGTATTTTGTTGAAGATTTTTGTATTTATGTTCATCAGAGATATTTGCCTATAGCCTTTTTTATTTTATCATGTCCTTGTCTATCTTTGGTATCAAGGCAATGCTGTCCTAGTAAGAAGAGTTTGGAAGTTTGGAATAGTGCAACTAGAATTGTTCGACTAGAATTATTATCAGTTATTTAAATGTTTGGTAGAATTCCGCAGTAAAACCATCAGGTCCTGGGCTTTTCTTTGATGGGAGATTTTTGTTACTGATTCAGTCTTCTTACTCATTATTGGTCTGTTCAGATTGTCTATTTCTTCATGATTCAATCTTAAAGTATGCCAGAGAATTAATACATTGCTTCTAAGTTATCCAATTTGTCAGTGTATGATTGTTCTTAATAGTTTAAGATCCATTGATACTCTTCCTTACTTTATGTAGATCTAAGTGTCTGACCTTTATCATTTTCTTCTGTCTGAAGAATTTCTGTCAGCTTTTTTTTTTTTTTTTTTTTTTTGAGACGGAGTCTCGCTGTCGCCCAGGTTGGAGTGCAGCGGCACGATCTCGGCTCACTGCAAGCTCCGCTCCCCGGGGTTCTCGCCATTCTCCTGCCTCAGCCTCCTGAGTAGCTGGGACTACAGGTGCCCGCCACCTCGCCTGGCTAATTTTTTGTATTTTTAGTAGAGACGGGGTTTCACCGTGTTAGCCAAGATGGTCTCGATCTCCTGACCTCATGATCCGCCCGCCTCGGCCTCCCAAAGTGCTGGGATTACAGGCATGAGCCACTACGCCCGGCCTCTGTTAGCATTTTTTGCAAGGCATATCTACTGCCAACAAATTTCCTTTGATTTGTGTTTTAGAAAATATTTTTACTTTACTTTTGAAGCCTAACTTTGCAGGGTACAGAATTCTCATTGGTGGGAATCTTTTCTCTCAATTTTTTTTTTTTTTTTTTTTTTTTAGAGACAGAGTCTCACTTTGTCAGCCAGGCTGGAGTGCAGTGGCACCATCTCAGCTCACTGCAGCCTTCACCTTCTAGGTTCAAGCAATCCTCTTGCCTCAGCCCCTCAAGTAGCTGGAGACTACAGACACATACAGCCACACATGGCTTTTTTTTTTTTTTTTTTTTTTTTTTTTAAAGTAGCGACGTGGTTTCATCCTGTTGTCCAGGCTGGTCTCGAACTTCTGAGTTCAAGCAATCCACCTGCCTTGGCTTTCCAAAGTGCTAGGGTTACAGACCTGAGCCACCATGCCTGGCCTTCTCTCAACACTTTAAGTACTTCATGCCACTCTCTTGAGTGAATGGTGATATGGTTTGGCTGTGTTCCCACCCAAATCTTCTTGAATCATAGCTCTCGTAATTCCCACGTCATGGGAGAGACCCAGTGGGAGGTAACTGAACCATAGGTCTGGGTCTTTTCCATGCTGTTCTTGTGATAGTGAGTAAGTCTCATTTATAAAATGGTTCTATAAAGGAGAGTTCCCCTACACACATTCTCTTGCCTGCCGCCAAGTATGACATGACTTTGATCTTCCTTTGCCTTCCACCATGGTTGTGAGGCCTCCCCAGCCACGTGGAACTTTGAGTCCATTAAAACTCCTTTCCTTTATGAATTACCCAGTCTCAGGTATATCTTTATTAGCAGTGTGAGAACAGACTAATACAAATGGTTTCTGAGGAGAAATCAAATGTAATTCTTATTTTCCTCCTTTAAGGGCAGGGATTTTTTCCTCTGGCTTCTTTCAAGGTTTTTGATCTTCGATTCTCTATAGTTCGAAGATAAAATGCCTATATGTTTTGTTCTGGCATTCATCCTACTTGGTGTTCTCTGCATCTCCTGGATCTGAAGTTTAGTGTTCGACGCTAATTTGGGGAAATCCTCAGTTGTCATTGCTTCAAATATTGTTTCTCTTCCTTTCCATTACACATGTTACACCATTTCTAGTTGTCCCACAGTTATTAGACATTCTGTTCCGGGTTTTGTTAGTCTTTTCTCACTTTGCTTTTTAGTGTTTGAAGTTTATTGTCATATCCCTGAGCTCAGTGATTCCTTCCTCATCTGTGTCCAGTCTAATAATAAGCCAGTCAAAGGCATTCTTCATTTCTGTTACAGTGCTATTGATTTCTAGTATTTATTTTCCATTCTTAGAATTTTCATTTCTCTGCTTACATTGTCCATCTGTTCTTGCATGTTTTCTACTTCTCAAGAAAGCACTTAGGTTCTTTTTAAAATTCCTGGCCTGATAATTCCAACATTCCTTACATATCTGACCCTAGTTGATTCTTTTTGAGGCTCTTCAAACTGTGTTTTTGCCCTTAGTATGCCTTATGACTTTTGTTAAAAGATGAACATTATGTACTAGGTAGAAAGAACTGCAGTAAACAGGCTCATGGTAGCATGGTAATGTAGTGGTAAGGTATGAGAAAGAAAGCAGCATTCCATAGTTTTATAATAGTTATCATTCTTTTCATGAGTCTGTGAACTTCACTGGAGCTTCTTAGTTTTGTTTTGGTTTGGTTTGGTTTGGTTTTTTTTGTTTGTTTTTTGTCCTTCTTAGGTAGGACAGAGCAGTTAGAGAGAGCTGCAGGTATTTCTTCTTCAGGTAGGTTAGGCTCATGTAAAATAGCTTCTCCTGAGAAAAGGCTTTGCTAAAAAGAATTGAATGTTCTAGTATTTTTCAAAATGATTCCTTTTTTCTCTCCTCTTGTCAGAAGGAGGAGGGGATTTTTCTCTAATATCCGCTGAGAGAACCTGGTACCTCTAGGAGTAAAACTCATAAAAGTGTGGGGCTCCCCCATGACAGGGTCCCCATGGAGTTTTTAATGCTGAGTTGTTCGCTTTGAGCATCCAGCAATTCAGATACAGTTGTGATTTCCCCACCTTGTCAAGGGTTCCTGTCATGTTATTTGCTCCATTGAATTGTGATTCCCTGTATCTTCCTGTCTATCCAATGTTGAAGACAGCAGTTTGTCCTGGGACCTCCTTTCTCTGACAGATCTAAGAAGGGTTGCTGATTTTTCCACTTGTTCAGCTTTTCTCTTATTGTTAGGATGCAGTGGCAATTTCTAAGCTTCTTACCTGCCAGAGTAGAAGCCAGAAGTATGTTTTGTTATTTTCTGTCTCAGCTTTGACTGATTTAAGCCAGGATGGTGGAATAGAAGAGGCTGTCCTGTGCTGGGCAGACTCAAGTGAGCAGCTATCACAAATATCAGCATCCTACCTGGTAGAAAGTGTCCAATTTCTAGAAACTATGTTTTAAATTTTTAAACCTATTTCAGTGGCAACACATTTTACAGTAAACTTTTCCTAAATTGGTTAATCTTTCTTTTCTCTTTCCAATCCTTACTTTATCATTCCTATCTTGTTGGATATCTCCCCTGAGGCATTCTTTTTCCACACAGACCTGACATCTACTCTGAACAATGAGTTCAGATGTGTAGTTTACCACGAGGCACACAAATACCCAAGTACTGTTGGGCTTCACAAGTATAAGGCCCCTTGTGACTGATGAGACCCGAATTAGATTTACTGTGGTCTTTTTCAATTGCTTGTACTTCTGGATCCAGAATGGTGGCTAAGAACACAAAAACTGGTGTAGCTGGGATTTGAACTCTTAGTTCAAATTCCAACTATCCCACTTAGAAGCAATTTGAGCAAGTTTTTTTTAACGTTTCTATCTCCGTTAACATATTATATAAAATAGGAATGATAATCTTGTCTGTCGCAGATTTTGTGAAAATTAAGAGTTAATATACATAAAGCTCCTAGGAGAACACCTGGCACACAATTTTAACTCTGATAGGACCTATTCAATAGACCATACCAGAGCCGTGGAACTCTGGTAGACTGGGAAGGAGGTGCAGTAATACCTGAAATATTGATCTCTTAGCTTTTGAGGTGACCAGCAGGGAACGAGGCCAATCACCTCTGGCCAAATGCAACCAGGTGTGTCATTAAAATAATTTTAAAGTTCTATGTGAGTCAAGCTGCGAAAGGGAATTGGGAAGCACTGCATTTTTCTATTTCCCATAAGGATAGCATACTGTGGAGCATTTCTATTTATTCCAGCAAATGCCTTCTCTGTCTGGCTCTTAAAATGGCATGTAGTTGTTAGGTTCTGCTAGGAGTCAGCTGGGCAGTATATGCACTGACCCCTCTAAGAAGCAGGTGATACACTTTGATGTCTCAGTTGAAAGTTGACTTCCTAGGACCCGTGTGAAATTCAAGTGCTCTGGCTAAGTGCCCTGAACAGGTAGTAGCTGCCTGTAGCTCTCCCCTGAGCCTCAGAGCAACAGTGGCACCACATTACACTGCATATAAATGCACCATGCTGCTTTCATGTCGCGTAGAAATTCCCCCTTCATATTACAGCTTTGTAAATACATATGGAAGCTTTATCAGGGTGAAGTTATTAATCTATCTCCCATTTCTCATAGAAAGATACAAATGTTAAGCTTTCCTCAAGTTTTGGGTTCTTTTAATCACATATATAAACGTGTGTGTGCACATGTGTGTGTATGGGTATGTGTGTGCACGTATGTGTATGTGCATGTGTCTGCATGCGTGTGTGCATGCATGTGTGCATGGGTGTGCCTCTGGGTGTGCGCATGTGAGTGTGTGTGCGTGTATGTGTGTGGTGTGGGGGGAACTGGGGATGTGTATGTGTGTGTGTATGTGTGTGTGCGTGTATGTATGTGTGTGTGTGCATGGGGGCGGGTGTGTGCAGGGGTGTGGGTGCACATGTGTGCATGTATGTGTATGTGTGTGCACCTGTATGTGTGTGCACGCGTGTGCGTGTATGCATGTGGATGTGGTGTGGCGGGCTGGGGATGTGTATGTGCGTGTATGTGCATGTATGTGTGTGTGCGCATGGGGGCGGGTGCATGGGGGTGCGTGTGCGTGGGGGGCGTGCGTGTGGGGGGCGTGCGCAGGTGCGTGCACAGGTGTGGGTGCACGTGTGCGCATGTATATGTGTGCGCGTCTATGTGTGTGCACGTGTGCGTGTATGCGTGTGTGTGCATATGTGCATGTGTGTATGCATGTTGGTGTGTGGGTGGTGTGCGTGCGTGTGTGTGCGTGTATGTGTGGGTGTGTGGGGCATATGGGGCATGTATGTATGTGTGTGCATGTGCATTTATGCGTGCATGTATGTGTATGTGCATGGGTGTGGGGGGTGTGTATGTGGGTGCATGTGTGTGTGCATGTGGGCACGTCAGTGCACACTTGTGCGTGCGTGTCAGTGTGTGTGCACACACGTGCAGCAACATCAGAACTTGGCAGTTCTATAAAATGACTTTTATTCACACAGTCTGTTTGTGAGAAACTACACCAGAGAGTAATGGGATCTTTTCCATTTGTAAATGGCATGAGAATGTGATCAAAAATGTGTTCTTTAATAATAGTGCTGTTTTGAAAAAGTGAAGAAAAGGAAGCATTCTGTTTAGGGGGGAAAATGGAGTAGAAGGATAGCTTTCCAAATGTTATTGTTGCTGCTTTTACCCATGGGAAGAACATACTGAAAAGTTCCAGATAGCAAACACACACTAAGCTCCAGAAAATTTAAGAATAAAATAAGGATTATAAAATATAGATAATTCAAAGCCAGATCATTCAAAGCATAACTCCACTGTAATGCTTTCAGGCCTCACAGGATCTTAATTCCTTTATCTGTAATATTAGATGTGTGAATTAAATGCGACTTGGATCCCATCTAGAATAGACAGGAATAATGTCTTCCTGATTTTAAGATTCAGTGTCTAAACATGTTGGAAAGTTGACTAAAGTATCCATTAGAAAGGAACAACATCCAGGTAGAATTGTCTCTTTTTAAGACTTTATCTACATAAGTATATGCAAAATTTGATGTACAAAAGTGTATCAAAACATTTTAAAGGATAGAGACTTTGTTTTGGAGCTTGTGTTGGAGGTGGAAATATTTCATCTCAGGCTTGGCTTTGTCCACAAACTTCAATAACTTTTTATCACATTAGCACAGTCAGAGTGTTTTGATTATGGGTTATGTTCCCTTGGACTTGCAAGGCCAACAAACAGAGCCAGCAAATGGAAACTCTAAGCCAACTTCACTTGCATTACTTGTAATAAAGAGAATTGGTAACCACGTAAAGCCTAATCTCCTTCATAAAGCTTCTTTTTCTCATCACTTTCTTCATGACATTTGTTTTCTCATCTTTAAAATGGAGAAGTTAAAATAAATGAAGCCTGGAGTCCTTTTTGTCCTTTGAGTATAAGATTCTATGCCTTTAGAAAACATCTGAAAAAAATTCAAAAGTGCCCTTGTTCTTTCATAAGCCAATTGAACCAACATCATTCTTATATTAGTAACTTTTGTGTGTCATTTGGAAAAATATCAATTCTATAATGGTTTCTAGTGACAGCTGACTAGGCGACTACATTCAACCATCCTACTAAAAAAAAATAAGGGTCCTTGTACACTGTTAGTACAGCTTCTGTGGCAGTTTTTCAAAAAAATAAAAAATTACCCTATTTCACTTCTGGTTGTATACCTGAAAATTCTACGTCTGGCTGTATACCTGAAATGATTGAAAGGAGGGTCTCCACAGATATTTGTAAACCCTTGTTTATGGCAGCATTACTCATCATAGCCAAAACACAGAAGCAACTCAAGTCCCCATTTATGGGTAAATGGATAAACAAAAGATGGTATATATATGCAATGGAATATTATTCAGCCATGAGGAGAGAATTTCTGACACATGCTCCAGCATGGATAAACCTTCGGGACATTATGCTAAGTGAAATAAACCAATTGCAAAAAGACAAATACTGCATGATTCCACGTAGATGAGGTACCTAGTGTGGTCAATCATAGAGACACAGCTGAATCGTTGCCAGGGGCTGGGGAGAATGGAAAGAGAAAACTAGTTCTTTATAGGTGTAGAATTTCAGTTTTGTAAGACTAAAAGGGCAGTGGCATGATCTTATAGACCCAGGTCCTCGGGAGGCTGAAGCAGAAGGATCGCTTGAGCCCAGCAGTTTGAATCTGGCCTTGGTAACATAGTGAGCTCCCATCTCTTTTAAAAAAAAAAAAAAAAAAAAAGACTAAAAAGAGTTCTGGAGATTGATTGCATAACAATATAAATGTATTTAACACTACTACATGTACACTTAAAAGTTGTTAGGATAGTAAATTTCATGTGTATTTTATTACAATTAAAAAATTAAGCATTTTTTTTAAACTAGGTAAAATTCAAAAGGCTATGCTGAAAAACATCAGATATCTAATAGGTAGAGATAAAATGACTAATTTAAAACAGGAGAAGATTATTGCTCAAAGAGGAAAGCCTGAACCATTTCTGGCCCAGGACACATGCCCATGCAGAAAGAGAAGGTAATACATGGAATGATATTTGTCAAATGGTGAGAGGTAAAGGAGACAGTGCTGAAGTCCTAATATTCTCATGTGTATCACTGCTGGAGCCTCTTTTCCTAACTTGAGGGTCTCTTGCTTGTGCCTTGAAGCTTTGGAAGGCAGCTGAAAGGTAAGCCAGTTGACTGACTCTAGGGAAGAACAAATGTATCACAGTTCAACTCCTGCCAAGGAGGAAATCCTAACACAAAATCTTTTGTGTGGGATTAGTTCCCTCAGAGTCTCCGTCTGATATGGAATTATGGATCTAGAAGATTCAGAGGGTTGCCTAGGTGACCCACAGAAAGACTACCTTGCTCCTGGACCGTAAACCTCAGATCCCCAGCAGAGACAATGAAAATTTCTCTCTGAAGAAAGTCAACACTCTAGGTATTAAGTTTACATTAATAATTTCTCAAATATATGTCAAGGAAACAATCATAGGATTCCTCTCCTCTGGACAAAACCAGATGAACCAGCATCAACAGAAACAAGAGACAAAATAAATCATCTGCTGAAAATCTAAAGATTGGAATCATCTGATTCAAACTATAAACACTGCTGTGCTTGCTAGGCTCAGGGATATAAAAGTACAAACCTAAAAATGTCAAAAACTGGGAAGCTATATAAGTAACATTGCAGAGTTGCAAAAGACTCTGTTTGAATTTTCAGAATGGAAAGGGTCAATAGCCAAAATAAACAACGCACTAGATGGGATTAACATCAGATCAGACACACAAAAAAGAATACTAGTGAACTTTAAGATAGGTCAAAGGAAACTATCCGTGATAAAAGCGATAAAGAATAAAAAAAAAAAAGTAAAATTCTAAGAGATGGTGGAGATATAGGGGATGTAATGAAAATATATATCCATAGTTTAATTGAGGTTGCAGAATAAGAGGCAAGAAGGGGGCAATATTTGAAGAAATGATAACTGAGAATTTCTCTAGACTGATAAACTACATCAATCCAGTGATTCAAGAAGTCCAACAATCCCTTATCCTATAACAGTGAAACTACAGAAAAATTAAAGACAAAAAAATATTAAGGCAATCAGAATAAAAAAGTACCCTCATTGGAACAAGAATCAGAGACAGTGGGAGCTAAATGATGAGAACACATGGACACATAGAGGGAAACCACACACACTGGGGCCTGTTGGAGTGTGGAGGGTGGTAGCGGAGACAGAATCAGGAAAAATAACTAATGAGTACTAGGCTTAATACCTGGGTGATGAAATAATCTGCACAAATACCCATGACACAGATTTACCTATGTAAAAACCTGCACATGTACCTCTGAACTTAAAACTTTTGAAAAATAAAAAATGTTTAGCAATTAAAAAAAAGAATTACAAATAGTTGAATTCTTAACAGCAATAATGAAAACTGGAAAGCGGTGAGAAATACCTATAAGGTACTGAAGGAAAACTACCAATTTTCTATGAAAAATTTAATCCATAATGGAGACAAAATGAAGACACTGTCAGACAAACAATATCTGAGCTAATTTGCCACTTGCAGACACATCTAAAACCAATGATGAGTTAATGACCATTCTTGGATTAATTTCTACTCCAGGCTGAAAGAAAAGAACAAAAACAAGAAAACAGATGCAGCCTCCAAGATTCTAGAAGAATTGAAAGCAATGAGTATAGTAAATATATGGATAAATCAAATGTATTTTGGATGAATAAAATAATAATAGTAGTATATCATGTTTAAATATGATACATTTTTATATTAAAATATGTGTATAATATACAAAAACAATATGAAGTGAAAGAGAATGAACCTTCTAAGCTCCTCTAATTTCATGGCAGACCTTATCACTGGATAAAAAAGTAAGACCTAAACATATGCTTCCTGCAAGAAACACCCTTTAAATATGAAGGCACAGATAGTTTAAAATTAAGTAATTGGAAAAAGATATAGCACACAAACCTTAATCAAAGAAAGCTGGGGTGGCATTATTAGTAACAGACATAGCAGACTTCAGAACACAGAGTATTGCCAGAGACACATAAGATTGTTATGCAAGGATAAAGGAGTCTATCTTAAGAGGACATAATAACCTTTAACATGTATGCACTTAATAGAACTTTAAGGTATACAAAGTAAAAATGTATAAAAACAAAGGGAGGAATAAATCCACAATTATACCTGGAGATTTTAATACCCTTCTTTTGGCAATTGATAAGGGAGTTTCCCCCCTCCAGAGCAATGTCAGGAGAAACTAAGTAAAACAAAAGGTTTAAATAAGATCCAGGGTCTCAAAATATAGTATTCCAAATGTCCAGATTTTCATTGAAAATCACTTGTTATACCAGAACCAGAAAAATCTCATCCAAAAAAAAAAAGATAGATGCCAGCATCAAGATAACAGCAATCTTAGAATTAACTGACAAAAGTCTTCAATTACCCATCATAAAAATGCTTCAATGAGCAATTTCAAACACATTTGAAACAAATGAAAAAACAGATCATCTTAGCAAGCAATGCAATATGTAAAGAAGAACCAACTGGAAATTTTAGAGCTGAAAAATACAGTAACAAAAAAACCCAATAGATGGGCTCAACAGCCGAATTGATGGCACAGATGAAGGAATAAGTGAACTTGAAAATAGAACCATAGATATTTATCCAATCTGAAAAAGAGAGAAATAGACTAGAAAATAAATGAACATATCCCCAAGCACCTTTCCTAACAAAATCTAACATTTGTGTCACCAAGTTCAAAAGTAAAGAAGAAAAAGAGCAGGATTGAAAACACAATCAAAGAAATAATAGCTGAAAACTTTCTGAATTTGGCAGAAGACATAAACCTACAGAATCAGCTAGCTAAGTGAACCCCAAAGAGGATAAATTCAAAGAAATATCTATTCAGATTCATCATAAGAAAAAAACATCTTGAAGGCAGCCAGGGAGAAGTGAAACCTCACTGACAGAGGAAAAGCAATTCAAATGACAGTGGATTTCTGATTAGAAACCATGATGACAGAAGAAAGTGGCCCAATATTTTTCAAGAACTGAAAAGATGTCAAGCCAGAATTCTGTATGTAGTGAAAACATCCTTTAGGAAAAGAGAACATTTTGCAATGGAGAGTATGTTCTATCTCATGTGTGTGGTTTGGTTGCTCAAATGTGTATACTTGTCAAAACTCACTGAATTGCATACCTAAAATGGGCCAATATTATTGCATTTAAATAATACCTTAATAATGCCGACCAAAAACAAAAAAGGAACGAAGACCATGAGAGTCAGCATAATGGCTACTGCTGGTGGTGAATACAGGACTCTGTGGTTCTGGTTATGCTGTTGACTTATGGCAGGAACATAGATGTTCATTTTACAATTCAATGTGTACATTTATGGTTTGTGCATCTTAAAAATTAAAAAGATGACACAGGTAGGAAGGAGAACTGTCTCTCCATTCAAGAGATATCCAAAATCCTCCAAGTAATCTCAGAGCAAAATTCTTTTTAAATGTATCTTTTTATAGAGACATATCACAATACAATTTTAAAAGTGTAAGAGATCCAGGGATATCATAGTTTCAATTTCTCCCAAAAGTGACTCAATAGGCTTTACAAAGTGCTATCTAGTATTATCAAAAAAGCATGAAAAGGCCCAGTGTGGTGGCTCATGCCTGTAATCCCAACACTTTGGGGGTCGAGGCAGGTGGATCACCTGAGGTTAGGGGTTCAAGACCAGCCTGGCCAATGTGGCAAAAATCCATCTCTACTAAAAATACAAAAAAAAAAAAAAAAATCAGCCATGCATGGTGGCACATGCCTATAATCCCAGCTACTTGGGAGCCTGAGGCAGGAGAATTGCTTGAACCCAGGAGGCGAAGTTTGCAGTGAGCCGAGATTGCACCACTGCACTCCAGCTTGGGCAGCAGAGGGAAACTTGTTCAAAAAAAAATAAAAATTAAAAAAATTAAAAAATTTAAAAAAGAAGCTTGAAAAATAGTTATCCTTCCCTCACAATTATGACTAGATCCCTAAAAATCAAAGACTTTCTAAGTTGCGGTCAAGTAGTAAGTGTTTCTTTCAAATGCTTGAAATGGATGGAAGAGTTGATATTATGAAAAGCTCCATTGATTGATTTTCAGGACATAGTGACTAAACTCTAGAATTATCCATGAGATCTGTTTCCTAGGAAACCTATCTCACCCAAAGTTGAAGTGGAAAGTCCTTTGGGAAGAAAAAGTTGCTTATTTTTAATATTTTCTTAAGAGAATAAAGTATGTAACTGCCAATATAAGTCCTTCCATGTGGCAGTTTTAGTTACATGTCACTTGTTAGGCAAACGAGGAAATCTTTTTGACAACATCATAAAGTGTTCAGAAAAACTAGATCCAACCATATGGAAACAGAAGACAATCATCTAGGACTGCACCTAATCTCAACTTTTCCTAAACCTTTCTCTTTTTATCTTGATAAAGCCTCGAAGTTAACATTTAATGCTTTATTCCATTTTCTTTTGTTAAACATAGATCTCTTTACTACAATATAGAAGTAGCTCTAAATATCAGGCCTAGTGTTATTCTTGATGTCTCCATTTCTCCTACACAAAACTGAGTTCAGGTCAACTTTAGTCTCTGCCTTGCTTCATTTTCTTCTCCAATGCAAGCAGTGACCAGAAGCATATTCTGTTTCCTCACCATGGTCCCTTTACTTTGAAATTCAGCATCAGGTTTCCTGGGTTGCTGGTTCCAACAGGCCTTTTGCCCAGTACTTACAGATGGGTTTCTACCCCAAGGATCTTTTCTTTTTTTCTTTTTTTTTAATTATACTTTAAGTTTTAGGGTACATGTGCACATTGTGCAGGTTAGTTACATATGTATACATGTGCCATGCTGGTGCGCTGCACCCATTAACTCGTCATTTAGCATTAGGTATATCTCCCAATGCTATCCCTCCCCCCTCCCCCCACCCCACCACAGTCCCCAGAGTGTGATAGTCCCCTTCCTGTGTCCATGTGATCTCATTGTTCAATTCCCACCTATGAGTGAGAATATGCGGTGTCTGGTTTTTTGTTCTTGCAATAGTTTACTGAGAATGATGATTTCCAATTTCATCCATGTCCCTACAAAGGACATGAACTCATCATTTTTTATGGCTGCATAGTATTCCATGGTGTATATGTGCCACATTTTCTTAATCCAGTCTATCATTGTTGGACATTTGGGTTGGTTCCAAGTCTTTGCTATTGTGAATAATGCTGCAGTAAACATACGTGTGCATGTGTCTTTATAGCAGCATGATTTATAGTCCTTTGGGTATATACCCAGTAATGGGATGGCTGGGTCAAATGGTATTTCTAGTTCTAGATCCCTGAGGAATCGCCACACTGACTTCCACAATGGTTGAACTAGTTTACAGTCCCACCAACAGTGTAAAAGTGTTCCTATTTCTCCACATCCTCTCCAGCACCTGTTTCCTGACTTTTTAATGATTGCCATTCTAACTGGTGTGAGATGGTATCTCATTGTGGTTTTGATTTGCATTTCTCTGATGGCCAGTGATGATGAGCATTTTTTCATGTGTTTTTTGGCTGCATAAATGTCTTCTTTTGAGAAGTGTCTGTTCATGTCCTTCGCCCACTTTTTGATGGGGTTGTTTTTTTCTTGTAAATTTGTTTGAGTTCATTGCAGATTCTGGATATTAACCCTTTGTCAGATGAGTAGGTTGCGAAAATTTTCTCCAATTTTGTAGGTTGCCTGTTCACTCTGATGGTAGTTTCTTTTGCTGTGCAGAAGCTCTTTAGTTTAATTAGATCCCATTTGTCAATTTTGTCTTTTGTTGCCATTGCTTTTGTTGTTTTGGACATGAAGTCCTTGCCCATGCCTATGTCCTGAATGGTAATGCCTAGGTTTTCCTCTAGGGTTTTTATGGTTTTAGGTCTAACGTTTAAGTCTTTAATCCATCTTGAATTGATTTTTGTATAAATCAATTTACAAGGGATTGTAAGGAAGGGATCCAGTTTCAGCTTTCTACATATGGCTAGCCAGTTTTCCCAGCACCATTTATTAAATAAGGAATCCTTTCCCCATTGCTTGTTTTTCTCAGGTTTGTCAAAGATCAGATAGTTGTAGATATGCGGTGTTATTTCTGAGGGCTCTGTTCTGTTCCATTGATCTATATCTCCGTTTTGGTACCAGTCCAAGCTGTTTTGGTTACTGTAGCCTTGTAGTATAGTTTGAAGTCAGGTAGTGTGATGCCTCCAGCTTTGTTCTTTTGGCTTAGGATTGCCTTGGCGATGCGGGCTCTTTTTTGGTTCCATATGACCCCAAGGATCTTTTCTAACAATCCATCAGCTTCCCCAGATTCTTTGCTAAAATTATAGCTGGAATCCTGACATTAGATGAAGGAGCACTCTGTGACTATATTTTAGTGTAATTTCTGTGCAGTGTATTTCTGTGTGGTATAGCCACTAGATATGGGCATCCACGGTTCCTGTTCTAGCTTTGTTCCTAGACTGTAAGTGTGGTTCACCAACAACATCAGCAGCACCTGGGCACTTGTCATATATTCTGAATCAGAATGTCTAGAGTTAAGACCAGGAATCTTTTCTTTTTTTTAGACAAAACTCCAGGTGATGTGTATGCGTATGCAAATTTGGGAAGCATCACTTTAGGAGGCTCTGGCCCTACTGTGGCCATGCCTCTCCCCACAAAATGACAGGTCCACACAGGTAAGGGGAAGCACCCACCTAGTTCCCGTGTCCCCCTTCTAAGTCAAGCTCTCAGAAACTACTCCCATTCCTGAGACAAAGGAAATCTGTGACCAAAGGAGACTACTTCTAGGGCCAGCACAGACCTCTTCCTTAGCTCATCCTTCTGAGGCCAAGAAGACTACCAGACAAATGACTAGTGGGTAACTTTTTGAGAAAAGTCAGAGTAGAGGGAGGACTTGGGAGCTGCACAGCCCATGGCATAAGCAGGAGTCCATGTGTAGTGCAGGATGGGGCAAGAAGTTACAAAAAAAAAAAAGAAAAGGAGAGGGGTCTTCATTTGCACCCTTTCCCCAGAGCTTTAAATAAAGGTCTGCCTGGTTTCTATGGTTTACCCATAGGAGAAGGGTAACTGTGGATCCCTCTCTTTCCTCACACATTTTATCTGATTCCCCAACAAGTGCCAAGTTTGTAGACACTTTTATGGGATGACTGGAGCATTCACCGTATGTCCAAAGGTCAAGATCCTAAGGTTTTGGTCTTTTGCTTCTCTCTTGCTTTCCTGGGCCAAGAATATTTAAAAGGCGGGCTGATTCTGCCCTAGGCATGGAAAGCTTGCTCACCAGCCAGCCTCCCACAGCCAGCATTCTGTCCTTTTCCTCAGCTCCTTTGTGGGTAATTCTATTACTACTCTCCTGACACACACACACACACACACACACACACACACACACTACAAGCAAGAGAAGATGTGACCCGCAGCCCATCTCTATTCTTACCCCACTCCTGCTCTGTACACCTCGTGACCAAGTGGTAGAGGCTAGGCCAGGCACAGTGGCTTACTTGAGGCCAGCAGTCTGAGAGTACCCTGGGCAACATAGAAAGACCCCATATCTACAAAAATAAAAATAAAAATTTAAAAATTAGCTGGACATCATCCCATCTGTGGTCCCAGCTACTCAGGAGGCTGAGACAGGAGGATTGCATGAGCCCAGAAGGTTGAGGTTACAGGAAACCATGATCACACCACTGCACTTCAGCCTCGGTGACAGAGCAAGATCCTGTTTTTTAAAAATGGTGGGAGAACATCTCTTGCAAAATTCTAAGTGGTGCCACCTGCACACACTCCACATTCTTGATTTCTGTCCTCCACACAGCCAGGTAAAATATACCAGGAAACATATGAGAGCTGAACTCTTACCTACCTAAGCCCAGTGGCCAGCAAGCTCTCTTTTGTTTCATTACTGATAACAGGTAAGAGCATGAAATCTGGAGCCAGACTACCTTGATTCAAAGCCAGCTCCACGATGAACAAGCTGTGTGAGTACGGGTGGCACTCCTAAACTTTCTGTGCCTAAACTTTCCTCATCTGTAGAATGGGCATAATGTATAACTTAAATCATATGATTGCTGTGAATATGTGAATGTGTAATATGAAATAAAATATGTAAATCACTTAAACCTGAGCCAATATGTATCAAATGCTATTTAAGTGTTAGCTATCAACACTGTTATGAGATGTGAAATTCAGGCTTGGTCTTTAAGATGAAAGCAGAGCAGGCCTTCTGGTCTAATAAGATGTAAAGAGGCTTAGGGCTTTCCTAGCATTGGGGAAAAAAAAAAAAAAAGGAATCCTCCAGGTCATCCAGATGAACTCACTGGATCCTAAGGCTTGAGGCCAAAACACATCTCGTTTATTCATCAATACACATTTTGTTGCAAGACATATTGTTGGTGAGGGGGATACAGTGGTGAACAAAGCAGAAGTGCTGCCCTCATGGAGCTTACATTGTGATTATGGTACATGTCTACTTGTTTTGCCTTGGTTCACTGTCTGGGAAGAGGTCAAAAGCAAGGTTCAGTTACTCCAGAGTTTCTGAGCCAAATGATATCTTTAATACTACCTTCTAATAATGTCCTAAAAATCTCATTATGATTTTCATTCTCTGTCTCTTAAGATCCCTTCTGCTTTATTCTTGGCCTCTTGTGCTGACTTCTTAGCTACAGGAGAGCCTCTTCTTACCGTATCTTTAGTTATTTGCCTTAGAACCACACTGAAAAATTTCAGGATTTAGACTTTGAATTTTGACTCTGCCATTTGTTGGATGGCTGTATTAGTTTCCTATGGCCTCTATAAATTTTAGGCCCTGTACCTAAAAATTACCATACATTTAGAGGCTTAAGACAACACATGTTTACTATCTTTCAGTTCTGGAGGTCAGAAGTCCAAAGTGGATCTCACTGGGCTAAAATGAAGTTATTGGCAGGCTTAGCTCCTTCTGGACGTTCTAGGGATGAATCGATTTCCTTGCCTTTTCCAGATCCTAGAGGCTGCCTGCATTCTCTGGTGCAGAGGCCATGGCTCCTTCCTCTATCTTTAAAGCCATACAGCATCTTTAAATCTCCCTCTGACTCTGACCTCTTCTGCCTCCCTCTTCCGCATTAAGAGACACTTGCGACTATATTGGACCCAACCAGATAACCCAGGATAATCTCCTTTTAAGGTCAGCTGATTAGTGACCTCCATTCCATCTGCAGCCTTAATTCCCCTTTGCCATGGAATGTAACATATTCATAGTTTCTAGGGATTAAGACATGGACGTCTTTAAGAATTCATTATTCAATCTAGCACAGTGGCCTTGAACAAGTTTTTGAATCTCACTGACACTTGATTTCTTCATCTGTAAAATGGACATTAAACCATAGCAAACACATGGACTCATCCTCCCGTCAGTGGTAGACTGGATGAAGAAATGTAGTACATATACACCGTGGAATAGGCTGCAGCCATAAACAAACAAGATCATGTCCTTTGAAGGAACATGGATGGAGCTGGAGGCCAATATCCTTAGCAAACTCACACTGGAACCAGAAAGCCAAATACTGCAAGTTCTCACCTGTAAGTGAGAGCTAAATAATGAGAACCAATGGGCACAAAGAGGGGAACAACAGACCCTGGGGACTACTTGAGAGAGGAGGGTGTGAGGAAGCAGAGGATCAGGAAAAATAACTGTCGGGTATGAGGCTTAGTACCTGGGTGATAAAATGGTCTATACACCAAACTCCCGTGTCATGAGTTTGCCTGTATTAACACACCTGCAGAAGTACCCCTGTACCCAAAAGTCTTTTAAAATGTAGATTAAATTACTGTGAAATACAGTTGAAATAAGGATTTTTTTTTAAATCACAGGTGTTTTCTGACTGACATACTAAGCTCACTTCCTTAAGCATCTACATATGTTACCTCTCCTTTCCTACTCAACACAATCTACTTCCCACAGCCGTAACTGGCAAGATCCAAGAATGGGTCCTCATAACATCAGGTGGTCCTTTAAGGACAGAATCAGAGATAAAAGATGGAGAGGTACTCATTAGGCTTTAACAGTCATTTATATAAATGACTGCCTAGTATAAATTAGGTTTTATGAAATCGTTTCCTGAGAATAATTATCATAGCAATGGAGGAAATGGAAAACGATGGCCCTAAAACTGTCCCTGCTCCACAATTTTGCCAAAGGATAGTGTTGGTGATAATATTTTATCAGGGATCCCAAATCCCATAAGCACAAAAAATAATTTTCCTTGTCAAGTTTTAAGGGATATAATTGCTTAATCATTCAAAATGTCCCCTTAATGAATACAATCTTTGAGGTCATTATGCAAAGAATACATCTTAGTTCACTTTGGATTCCAGTTTTATAAGTAAAAGGTAGGTGCTTATTTTGACTTACCTAACATTTTTTAAATAGACAAAATAGAAAATTATTTTCTTCTCAAAACATACTTCTGACATTCCAATGACTGCATTGCAAGGGGATAAAATGTGATGGTACAATGAAGGTCCCCTGCTTCATTGAAAGTGGCTGCTGGCGTGATATGGAATGGGAGGTACCCTCAAAACAGACTGAGGTGTGTATGTGTCATTCTTTCTGAACATTTTTCTGGGCGTTCAGAACATTCTGTCATTTTTATAGCATCTTGGTTCCTTCCCAGGTTTGGAAAATGTTGTACCTAATGAGTCTTGATAGAAGACAAAGCCCACCTCCCCTTTCAGAAGCTGAAGTGACAAGATGTCACTTTTCCAGACTCCTTTGAAGTTAGGACATGAGCAGATGACCTAGGCTCCCCCAGGCAGAGACTTGCTCCAGGTCATTAATTAGAAACAAGTGACCATGCAGAATCTTTTCTGAAAATAGGAAGAGGCAATGGTGGCAACCACATCCAGGTACCAGGGCCTGCAGTGGCTACAGCCAGTACCTCAGAGCTTGCCATCAGCAGTGCAAGCTGCAGGAACCAGTGCTCAGCAGTGACATTAGGGGGGTCTTCACAAGACCAGCAATGTGGGGCCACTGTCTCAGGCATATAGCCCTGAGTCTGATTCTGTAGCTAACCCAACAATTATTTCAGCTCCCCAGTTTTACTTTAATGAACCCCTTGCTGCTTAAAAAAAATCCATAGTGGATTTTTGTAACTTGTGACTAGAACCTTGAGAAAGTGTTCCTGAGAGCTCTGTGCTTTAAAAGCACCTGAAAGTATATCTTGTATCATGCAGAGAAGGAAAATATCCATCTACACTTCAACAGGGGGGTTTTTCTTTGGAAGGTAAAACAAAAGATATGAGAATATTAAGTGATGAAAAAAGAAGTTGATTTCAATCAGCTAATGCAATCGTATGCATTGCATTAAATATACTTTATTGCTACTCAATCAGATTCACTCTTCATGTTTTGGGGTAACCTCATTCCCAGCTATCAGGGCTTAGTCAGGCATGACTGTGGACAATCAATACTGTTGAGGAAATGAATTCTAGCATAGAATGACACAATGATATCCAGGATGACACACCTGGCAGCTGATCAACAAAGAGATGCCAGTGGGATCTCCAAAAATCAAAAGTTCTCTGGAGAAATTGATCTGGTAACAGTCCCATTTAGTACCTGTATTATTCAGGGTCTCCAGAGAAACCAAACCAATAGAATAGATATATCTACACATACATGGAGATTTATTATTAAGATTATAAAGGCTGAGAAGTCCTATGACCTGTCTTCTGCAAGCCGGAAACCCAGGAAAGCTGATGGTTTAATTCAGTCTGATTCTGAATGCCTGAGAACCAAGGAGCCAATATTATAAATCCCACTCCAAGGGCAGGAGGAGACCAATGTTGCAGCTCAAACAGGCGGGCAGGAAGAAAAGAGGGTAAACTCTTCCTCTGCTGTCTGTTCTATTTAGGCCCTCAATAGATTGGATGATGCCCACCTACACTGAGGAGAGTGATTTACTTTACTGAGTCCACAGACTCAAATGCTAATCTCAAAGAAACATCTTCACAGGTACGCTCAGAAACCTAGAGATAATGTTTAACCAGATATCTGGGCATCCTCTAATCCAGTCAAGTTGACACATAAAAGGAATTATCATAGTACCTAAATAATTGTGAATTCTGTTTCACCTAACTCCAAGTTTCATAAACTTAAAATGTCAAAGCTGGAAAAGAAATTCAACATTACCTAATTTCCTTATTTTACAACTGGAAAACTGAAGTCTAGAGAGGATAAGTTAAAAGTAAAACCACACAGCAAGTTTTAGAAGTCTAACAGCACTGATAAGATGCTTCCAGGATGGAAACCACCTTGACTTAATTTAGCTCTCAATTCCTTTGATAGACTAAATTCTTAAAGTTTTGTTTGGCATACTATATGCAAAATTCAATCACCAGACATATTGGGCCACCGGCAAACAAGCCCTATCTACCAGGCAGTTAAATTAAATAGTTACAAGACTGTACATTTTCAAACATAAGAAATCCATAATGAGAAGGAAATTTCATTTGTTTGCTTTTTTATTCACAGCAACCTTTGGAAGGGAATTATAGTTTAACAGGAAAAATTAAAGCCTATATAATCCTTCTTTGTAAGTAGATTAAGCTACAATAGAAGGATGAATCCCCTTATCTAAAGAAAAATGTAGTGGAGATAGTTCTGGATTGGTCACCCTTACTTCTCCTGACCTCAGAGAAACTTTTAGTTTTTTGTCTCAAAAAAACAAGAGTCTTTCTTCTCTCTCTGGTTTGATGACCTAGCAAGACAGAACTGAAGGCACAAAGCACTCATTAGATAAAAGGTGTCACTCCTACTGATTACTTTTGTTATTAATATGTTCCTATGAGGTGCATCTTAGTATGTCTGCAGTAAGTATACAAATTTGAGATGCCAAGAGTGAAGTTATCCTGACTGGGAAGGTGATAAAGTAGAATGGATTTAAACCCACTCTCTCTAACCCTAAAGTTCAGGCTTTCTTCCACTACACCTCCCTAACAGTCATTCCTCTCTTCCTAAGACTACAACATATTAGGCAGCAGCCTCTGACAATGGCATGGTCAACAAGATACCTCTGGGTAAAACGCAGTACAGACATGATGTCTCTCTCTCTGTGTGTCTAGACAGGAAAGACAGAAGATCAAGGCTAAACATCCAAAGTGTTTCCTCTTACAGCAGGCCATATTAGCAATTTGGAATACTAGATAGGTCAGGCTGGAAAACTAGAAGAGGTAGAAAATAGCATACTGAGCTAGGAAGCCAAAGTGGCATGACTGATCTCACAAGTTTCAAGGCCCCTTTGAGCAGCCATTTGCAAAATAACTTGTAGCAAAGGACAGTTGGTGATTCTGGACTGAAGCATATCCAGCTTGCTGAGCAGGAGCTAACAACAGCTGTAGAGTTTTCCAGTCCCTTGGCACTGCTGCCAACCTATGCATTAAATCTCTCATTATAACCAACCAGCCAGATTCCAGTACTGTTGTCATTGTATCTCGAACCCCACATAAACTTCTCTCTCCGTCAGGGTTTACCACGCTGTGGTCAGGTACCTTATTCGATGACCTCCACGCAAGTTTAAGAATTTTAGGATTTTTCAAATCCTTTTTTAGATGTATTCACTGAGCCTCCTCGATCAGATCATGTTCAGACATAGATGTATTAATAGCTTGATTTCTGAGCAGACCAGTTGACTAAAACAAGACGTTCAAAATCATTCATACCAGAAAATTATCCAGATGCCTGGCTGATTACCCTGATGACTGGCTATAGCAGATGTTGTTGCCTATTCATTCTCCCTCTGCCCTCACTGCTCTGTGTATACCTAAAGTAGGCTTCCACGGGCATGTGGGCTTTTTGCAAGGCAGACCAGATGTTTATGGGAATAAGTAGCCCTGAATGTAGCCCTCAACCAATGATTGATGGGCATGGGGGGGTAAAGTCATCTCCCTTGCCCCTTAGTTGGGATGATGATGTATTCTACACTGGCTCTCAAAGGCTGTTTTTGGGATATAGGCCCAGTTTTCCACAGCAACGCTGGTTGATAATGTACTGATTGTCTACCTTCCTTCCTTCTGTGTCTCTTCTTCCTTCTCTACTCCTTTTCTAATGCTTCTTGGTGTCATTTTACAAGTAATCTACTAGCACTGACAATCTTGTCTGTAGAATCTACTTTGCAAAACCCAACCTCAAATAAGGGTGATTTCCCAGTCTTTGAAGTCTTTCTGATGAGTCTACTTCATCCAACATTGTCATTCTTAGAGTTTCACTCTAGCCATATATGGTGACTCATTCCTTCAGGCTTTTTCTGTTTTTTCCAGAAAGAAGAATTTGGTTAGCCAAAGAAAAAATGGCTAAACACGAAACTGAAGATGTTGGCAAAATTCAGATTATTCTGGGACTCATATCTATGCTAAAGGATTTAGTTAAAGTGGAGTGGGACATCCCTGAGCGAGGCAAGAGAGAACATAGTTAAATTCATTTTTTAATAGTCACTCTGACTACTATATGGACAATAGAAAGGAGAGTGATGAAATAGAATCAGAAGCCAAATCAGGAGAGGACTCCAGAGTAGGGACTTGGGTGAAGGTGATAATAGAGATGAAGAGAAGTGGATGAATTCTAGCAATATATATTTGGAGTTATAGGTTTGTTTCTATGTTAGAACATCCAAATGCATAAGAAATTATAGGATATGAGGGCAGGGGATTTAAGGAGAGGGAAAAAATCAAGACTGATTTCTAGCTCAAGAAATAGAAAATATAATCTCTTTTAAGAGGTGAAAACTTAGTGATGAATGTTTTTGGCATAAAAATTCAGAGTTCAGGGCATACCTAGTACAAGATACCTGTGAAAAGGCTAAATGGAGATGTCAAAAAGTCTGCTGGATATACAAGCCTGGGTCTCAAAGGTAATGGTTGGACTTGAGATGTAACTGGAGTTTAATCATCTAGAAAATGTGTGACCATGGGATTCAATGAACTCTTCCAAAGAAAGGAAGAGAAGAAAGAAAAGAGAATGTAGGATAAAGACCTGAGGTACACCAGCATTTAGATCAGATGGAGGAGGAGAAGTAGGCACAGCAGATAACCAAGAGTGGCCAGAGATAGGAGGAAACCAAGAAGAGCATCTTGTCACAGAATTAAGTGTAGAAAGTCACGCCAATAAAATAAATGTCCATCACATTTCGTGCTGATGCATGATAAAGTTAAATGAGGGCTGAAAATTGTCTATGGGCTCTAGAACCATGGAACTCATTGGTAGCGTACCATACTTAACCTGGTTATGCTTGGAGTAGTGCAGATAATATCTGCCTTCCATGTAGGATCATTAGTAGTGATTATTTTCATTCTCAACAGTTCATTGACAATAAACTACATGATCCCCTTGGTCACTGGTGACTTTGAAAAGAGTAGTTTCAACAGAGTGGTTGTGGTGGAAGTCAGAGTGGGATGTAAACAGGAAGCAAGAAAGCTGCATCAGCTCGTGCAGACAAGTCTTAACTATGAAAGGAAGCAGAAGAGAGAAAGCTAGAAGAGGCTCCAATGTCAAGGAAGGACTTTTTCAGTATGTTCAAAGTATATCATGATAAAAATGATCTTTCTGTGAGCACAAGATAATGAAGGAAAGAAAAAACTGAAAGACCAAAGTTCCTGGGGGAAAAACAGATTAAATCTAGAGAGAATTGCTATTAGAACTCTCACTTTATATTATAGAGAGGGAAAGACCATGATTTTTTAGTGGTAAACAATGGATAACAATTTTTTGCTTTTAAATTTTTCTGGTATTTCTCAACACTAGTTTATTATACAATGTTCGGGACTATAATTTTAGTTAGCATACTGTAATCACTCTTAAATTATGATAGCCCCTCTAATAACTTATATCAGCATTTTAAAACTGTGACTCCAAAAAATGCTAGTGTTTCTTGAACTGTTGAAAGTACTCAGAGGCAAGAGGGTTCCATGATCAAATAAATTTGAGAAACACTATATACTTTATCTTTTTCTCACATATTCACAATGGTCCACAATGTATACCCCAGTTTAATTTTGTTCAACCAAGGATTTCCTCAAAATCAAATATGGAAATTCATTCCAAAATATATTCCCATGTAAGTATGCACACATATTCTGCCAATTTTCTGAGCATTCATGTAGCCTCAAAATACCCAAACCAACTTGGAATTTGGAAGAGCAAGGTATTATCTTCAAAGCTTATCCACTGACTTTAGAGATTACCTCTAATTTATCCTAGAATTCCTATGAATTATTTTTTCTCTCAGAAAAATATCCCTCTGTTACTTTTTCTATGCTTTAAACTGGTTGCCACCCTTGATAAAATGATACAGGCAATGCTACAGTGACTTTTAATACTTTTTATGCAAATATTGTCAAAGGTTTTAGAAAGTCTATTTTATTCTTATGTTCCCTTTTATCTACATGCATATTTATTCCCTTGTACAACTATAGAAGATCAAAAAGCTCTCCCAATTTGAGAGGAAAAATTACAGTGCTACAGAAAGAGCCAGAGGCTGTTCCTCCACAGAGCTTGAACTAAAATGGAATAAAATTAAATAGAAAACTTTTTCTCATGGGGTATTTCCAACAACTTTGGATAGTCTTTTGGAATTTGGGCCAGAAATGTGTTTAAACATGTTAAATATGAAAAAAGTTTGGTGGGGAAAAAAGTAGGAGTAGAATATTTTGTAAATATGAAGTTTTGTGCTTCATCTTTAAAAATGTTTTCAAAGAAACTTAAATTTTTAGACCAACAAAATTCAGAGTATGTACAATTTCTATTTGCAGTGCAAATAAAATTTGATTTGTAATACCAAAATTAGTCCAAATTTCAGATAAGAGAAAATTAGTTATAAAATATTTCATGAAGCTAAATCTAAACCATAAATGTTAATAAAAATCACATCTAGGTAGCTAATGTTGTTACAGAACATTACATGACTTCCAACTCATTGGCCCTTTGTGGAGCCAAAATAATACATAGCAAACATACTGAACAATAAAATAATACAGGATCAATACTCTTGCATAAAATTCACCTTTGGCCAAAAAGCGTCAGAGCAAATTAAAATCTCAGAGCCTCTTTATCTAGTTATTTAAATGTAGTCTAGAAGATTTTTAGTTCATTTCCATTAATATATATGGAAAGTCAAAAAGTCTTTTAATTAAGAGCCAAGTCTAATCACCTCTAATGCTTTTGCAATATCTTTGACAGAGGATATCCAAGGACATGAAATTGAACAATTCACATGCCATGTTTATTAAATCGCTTCAGAATAAGATTGTCTATTCCCACAAGACAATCAGAGAGGTCAAAAGACTCCATCACAGATTTTCATAATCCACCTAAATCCTCATGTTTGCATATGATCTATGTTAATTCTAACAATCCTTCATTGTTTTAAGGAAAGACAAAACAGAAGTCAGTTGTATTGATTAACACCAATTAATAAGTATGAACCGATTATCTACTAACATGATAAAGGATATAAAAAATAAGCAGTATGTCCTTAAAATACAGCTAATGATCTCTAATGTCAGGTAGCACAGGCCTTACACGTAGTAGGTACTCAAAATATACTGATTTGCATGTGACAAATAATTCAAGATTATACCAAATTTCATGCTAAACTATTTGGTAGACACTGGCAATTATCACAGGGTAATCAGACCAACAGCATCAGCATCGCCTGATGAAACCCCTCCCTCTACCTCGGACCAAATTGAATCCGAAACTCTAGGGTGGAACCAAACATCACTGTTTTAATAAATCCTTCAGGTGAATCTGATGTGCACTACAGTTTGGTAACCACTGGCATAGACTATAGAAGCTAGTTGTTCTGGAACAGCAAAGGAAATTACTGAGGCCAGAATGACCAGAAAATGCTTCATTACGGAGGTACTTAATGAAGCTGCTTGTTCAGAGTCAGGCTACTTGCTCCCACAATGCAATTAAGATGATGAAAGGACCTAAAGCACAGATTGTTATAATCAGAAAGATTAAACAAACTTGGTCTGTACTCATGCTGACATCATTTACATAAGAAAAACGAGGGTGCAATTGCTCTAGGTAAAATAACATCGGTGAAAGAACTTTTTGGGCAGCAGAAAATGCTAAAGTATGGTCAGGTTTTGAGGTGGAGAGCAAAATAGAACATAAAAAGATTCTCTGGCAAAATCCAGCTGACGCTAGCTAGATGCATGCTCATAACACAGGAGACCACACTTCCGAGCCTCCCCTGAGGTTAGAGGAGAGCTGATGACTGGGTTCTAGCCAATATAATGTCACTTGCCTGTGATATTTGTCCCACCTAGGCCTAAAAAGCACATCTCCATGTGATTTTGTGACCCTCTCTTCCTGTCCTTCATGACAGTGGAAACTCCAGGTTTGAGAGTGGGATTATCACACCATAGAAGGAGCCTAGATCCTTGTACCACTGCCTGAAGGAACACAACCCAGCAGAGCCACCCACGCAGGAGTAGACCAGGAACAGGTGTAAAAAACAAACCTTGTGTTAAGTTTCTGAGATTTTGGAGTTGTTACCACAACATAGCCTAACCTACTCTTTCTAAAACACAGAAATAACCAAGTGATGTCACAGCATGTTTGTGACATTCAAGGGAAAAATTCATCAAAGCCAAGGAGAAGCCACAACATCCTATCCTACTGTTCTAAGCAGTTGAATCAATCAAATTCTCAGAGCCAGAGAATTGTCTTTTTAATTTGCAAGTTTGGCCAATGGACTTTTTTTGCCCCTTCACTTACAATTGAAATTCAATAGACATGTACAGTGGGTTCTTCCAGTTCAGACAAGTAACACTCAGAGTATTCCCTCCTAAAAAGACTTAGTCTTCTAAGTGCATGATGGAACAGGTCATTTGTCCTCAAGCCCTCTGAGTGAATTGGATTTGATAAATATTTTCACTCTGGCAGCAAAAGTAACAGCAGTGGCTTCACAATCAAGAGTTGAATGAAGGATGATAATTTTGGCCATTCCTGCATGATCTTCCATAGTCTTTTTGTAAGTAACTGAATCTCCATACCATAATACTAGATAATATGATTCAGTCAGGGTATTCAGAAAAGCCACTCTAGGTATCCTGATTAGGAGATTGCAACAGGAAATTGGAGGCTTACACAAACCATGGGAGGGCTGCAGGAGCCATGGTCAGGAGGGCTGCTGGATTTCAGGAAATCGGGAGTCAGAGGGTAGTCTCACTAATAATTTCAGCTCCCTGCTGCCCCAGTTGTGGATCCTCAGATGCATAGAAGCTGCCATGATGATATCAGTTGCCCACAGTACAGGAAGACCCAAGAAATCACTCACAAAACTCTACATCTGCAATCTATCAATGCCCACATACCTTTCCTCAGCTGGTGCTTGAGAAGAATGGCTTGTCCCTCCCATACACCTTCCAGACTTTACCAAAGTGACTCTCATTTGCATAAAGTAACTGAAACCTGGCTGATTAGGAATTTGAAAGGTTTAATTTCTGTGTTTCTAGCCCCCAACGTACAATGGAAAAAAAGAAGAGTAGGAACAGTGTTTATTAACAGACAAAAATCTGACTCAGAATCAGTTGTATAAATGAAAAAGACAACAGTGGACATGAAGCTAGTTAAACCTTCTTTGTAAAACTACTCTTGGGGCTGTGTTGGCATCTTGGACACATGCCCAAGTGAAGCCTGGCTATGGCAGTTGAGGTGGTTGCCTTCAAATATATTGATTGCTTTCCCAAAGTATTGGTGGAAACTGACAAAAATCAACTCTGGTTAACCAGAGGGAATGTCTAGAGAAAGTTCTCTTTACTATTGGACATTTGGTTTTTCTTGTGTTAATCAGTTAATAACAGAAAACCAACTCAGATTACTTTAAACAAAAAGGCAATTTCTTGACTCCTATATGTAAGAAATTCAGGTGTAGAGCAGGCTTTAGACATGACTAGAGATCCAGGAATTCAGGAGATGGTATCAGGGTGTTGGGGCTGTGTTTCCTTTTTGCATCTCATAGCTCTGTTTTTCATTCTTGGTTTTACATTCCAGAGCAATTCATTATGTGGCAGACAAGATGGCAACTGCAGGCTCTCACCTATCTGAATTTGGCAACCTCAAAAGAAAAAGAAAAAAATCTTCTCTCTTTAAAATCACTCCCAGAGAGGAATTTGATTGCTCTGGGAATGGGACTTTTATGCCAAGTGTCAGAATCCAGCTCAAGCTGAGGACCAAGGGGAGTGAACATGAGCTCATGTGGATGATCACCTAATGTACCTCATGTGGCATGGTTACATAATGTACCCCATATGGCATGGTTACATAATATGCAGAGTTGTGTGCCCTCACTCCAAACCTGCTGAGTCATGCTGTGCCAGAAAGCCACACTGGCCTACTCCTAAGTGAAGCCATCTCCCTTACACTCCACCCCCTAGGCTGAGGGCATCCTCCAGGCAGGGACACATGCCCACAGGGCAGAGCCCTGAATTAATAACCCACAACAATACAGAGAGCAAAAGCTCCAGGTTATGGCAGGCAACCACCCCATGGTGATATTATCCAAATGTTGCTTTATACATTAAGCCAGGTTTTCCACTCCCCTGCCTTCAGGGGTATTGGGGCAAGTAACAACAGGTTACCATTCATCCCCACACCTGGTCAGAGGAGGTCATCCTTCCTCCCATAGGTTTTGACACATGGCTTGGCCCCACATGGGCCAGTGACCAAATGGTCACTTCTGTAACTTCTAGGTAGTTAACCACAAGGTTAAGCCTTGATAGACTTCCCAGCTATTGGTACACATTATCATAGGTGTCACCTCCTTGGTGATCACCATCCATACTGCCCTGAGGTCAGCCCATTGGCTACTTTGTCCACACCCAGTTTCAAAACATATGGTGTCAGTACTATATTGGACTGCAATAGTGGTCAAGCAACAGTAGCACATTGGCTAGACCCGTCTGTGTACCATGCCCTTTCAGGAATGGGGGTATGCCCTTCCTTAAATGGTGAAGGTTCAGGGTCTAGGAATGACTCAGGCCCCATGGCCTTATCCTGCATTAGGGTCCCAAGACCTCCTGCAACTCTGCTGCTAAGAGACTTGTACTCAGCATTCTCCACTGCTCCAAATAGGTTCCCCACTTTGCCAAAGTGGACGTCTGAGCTGTCCCAGTGTGGGGGCCCATTACCCATGAACACACCCATCCCACTATAAGGTACGTTATCCATATGACGACTGTAGCCCATTCTGCCACACTTTCATAAGCCTAAAGGGCAGCATACGCAGTTACTAATTGCTTCCCTATCAATGAATACTGGAGCTCAGCTCCATAGTTGGGACCAGAAGCCTACTGGCATTCTCAAGTAGTCCATGTGCTGGTCCAAAACTATCTGTGGTCACATGCACATCAAGTCTAAATGGTGCCCCTGGTTAATTACCCATAGGGCTTGTGCCTTCTGAACAGCCCACTTGGCTGCTAGAAAGTCTGTCTCAGCCTCATCATCTTAATTCTAGGCAAGGGGAGCATTGCCACTTCCAAATCTGCAAGAGAATCAGAGGTTAACATAATATCATTAACAATACCATGACATATGGTAAGGCTATACACATAGCCCTTCAGAAACCCTGTGAAAGTCCATTGTAGCCCTCCCAGGAAGGCAAACTGTTCCTGACTCTCTGGAAAAGAATGCATTAGCCAAGTTCACCATGTAGTGGTACTGTCCAATTCTGTCATCAAGCAGTCCATCAAATCTGTGATAGATGGGATAGCTGCCAAGTGGTATAAAACATCTACCCCAGAATGTATTCAGGTATGGGAGAGACATACACAGTGCATGAGTGGGGAGCCAAGCAGCTGACGCTGAGGTACAGAGATACAGGTTTCACTTTCACTGACTGGTCTTCATAACCATCTATGCAGCCTTGCCTGGAAACTTATCTGGGTGCAGGGACCAGTGGATTGCCAAGTCCACATGTGGCCTCCGGTCATCCTGTGTCCTCCCAAGTTGGGAACCTTGGCCAGTTCCCTCATAAAACAGGAAAGGCTTTACACCCCTGCCTAGCTGCAGCACCTAGTCTTTGAACTGAAATGCCCAGGGGGGACCAGGTCACTCAGCAATGTCCTTCTCCCCATTGGGCATTTTCTGGAATTGCTTCTCTGGAGACAACTGTCTCCACAAAGTTAAGAATACTTCATTGGGCTGCTTATCAATTGTCTCCTGGTCAACCCTGGCCAAAATCAAATCTATGCACCTCTGTGAGTGTGTCACTCATTGGGGCCCCCTTTTCTCCCATGGGGGGGGGCTCCTGTGGGTGGGGTATCATCTTCTCCTTCTTTACTTTGTGGACACCCGGGTCCTGCCAATGGCCTCCTTGGTATCAGACCAAGTGGGGGTCTCCAGCCGAGACAATGGAATCAGGCCTGCATTCACAGCAGCCTCTAATTCTTTTTCCAAGTTCTGGATGCCCCACCTGCACCTGGAGGTCCCCATTCATGGAAGTCTCTAATTCTTTTGCTGAGCTGTGTAGCCAGGCCTCCAGGCACCCTACCTGCATCTGGAGGGCTCTTACCTGTGCTGCATCCCTCAGGGACTGGGTGTGTACTTCTCATAGCACAGTCAAAAATGCCCATTTAACTCTGCCGGCAAAAGCTCACTCCTCAGTGCTCTGCACTCCCAGCTGCTTCAACACCTTCTCCATGCTCATGGAGGACCCATCTACCACCACCCAGGTCTCCACCGGAGCCCATCCGAGTAGCACAGCTTGGGATCCTGTTCGTGATGCCAATTGTTATGCCAAGTGTCAGGTTCCAGCCCAAGCTGAGGACCAAGGGTAGTGGGTGGACCAGTGGCGGGTAGCTAGAAAAATACTTGAGGAATCCTAGACAGTTTTGACATGGCTTTTACTTTCTCTCTGGGCATGAGCCATGGGAACAAGCCATGGGCCTGAGCCTAGGTGCAAGCTGAACCGGGCACAAGCCCCATGTACAGCATCAGCAGGGTAGTTATACATTTTATGAACAGTAGTGGCTCCAAGCCAAGCACAAACTCACATGGGTGATCACCTAATGCACCTCACGGGGCGTGGTTACATAATGTGCCTCATGTGGCATGGTTACATAACATGTGGAGTTGTGCACCTGCACTCCAAACCCGCTGAGTCACACTGCAGTGGAAAGCCACCTTGGCCTACTCCTGACTAAAGCACAGCCATCTCCATCTCCCTTACACTCTACTTGAACCAAATGGTCACACATCCATCCCTAAAGCCAATCACTCTGGCCAGAAGAATGGATTGCTCTGATTGGATAGGTAAGTTTCAATAATTGATAGCTCCCCAACACTAGCAGCCCCCAACCCTCCACAAAATAATCAGACAAAGAAGACTAGGAATGCCCACTGAGATGACAATCTACATCAATTGGACTGACTGGTGATAATGGGTAGAAGTGGAGAACTGGAGAAGCAAAGGGAGACCAGATTTGTGTACAGTCATATTTTGCTTAAGGAAGGGGATACTTTAAGAAATGCATCATTGAAATGATTTTATCTCTATGTGAACATCAGAGTGTCTTACACAAGCTTTGATGGAATAGCTTACTGTACACTTAGGCTATGTAGGATAGACTGCTGCTCCTAGGCTACTAACCTGTATACCATGTTACTGTACTGAATACTGTAGGCAATTGTAACAATGGTATTTGTATATCCAAACATAGAAAATCAATAATAAAAATACCATATAAAAGATTTTTTAAATGCTCACTTGTCTGGGGATCTTACCATGAATGGAGCTTGCAGGATTGGAAGTTGTTCTGACTGTTTCAGTGAGTGAATAGCAAGTGAATATGAAGTCTACTACTGTAGACTTTACAAACACTGTACACTTAGGTTACACTAAAATTTAAAAGTATATTTTTCTTTCTTCAATAATAAATTAAACTTAGCTTATTGAAACGTTTTTACTTTATAAATTTTTAGACTTTTTGACTCTTGTAATAACAGCTTAAAACACATTGTATAGCTGTACAAAAATACTTTTTAATATTCTTATTCTGTAAGTTTTTTTCCATTCATTTTTTATATTTTTTACTTTATATTTTGCTAAAACCTAAGACACAAACACACACATTATCCTAGGCCTAAACAGGGTCAGGATCATTAATATCACTCACTGTCTTCTTCCACCTCTACTTTTTCTCCCACTGAAAAGTCTTCAGGGGCAGTAACAGATATGGAGCTGTCATCTCCTATGGTAATAATGCCTTCTTCTGGAATCCCTCCTGAAGGACCTGCCTGAGGCTGCTTACAGTTAACTTGTTATATAAGTAGAAGGATTATACACTAAAATAATAATTTAAAAGTATGGTAAATACATAAATAAGTAACATAGTAAGTTATCAAGTACTATGTACTGTATATAATTGTGCTATACTTTTATACAACTGTCAACACAGTAAGTTTGTTTATACTAGTATCACCACAATCATGTAACTACTGTGTTGTGCTATGGTGTTATTACAGCTATGACATCACTAGGCAATTAGGAATTTATCAGTTCCAACATAATCTTATGGGGCCACCGTCATACATGTGGTCCACCATTGACCAAAATGGCATTATGCAGTTCATGACTGTATACAATGAAAGATGATGAAGTCATCTAGAAGGGAAGAGGTGGGAGGGGAAAGGAGACTGCATAAAAAGGGCAAGAAGGATGAGAAAAAAGAGGGAAAAAATAGAACAGAAGCTCAAATGTCTTTCCCCTTTGCCTTTTCTCTTTCCACTGCTCCCTTTTCTCTTGTCTTCTTCTCCATTCCCCATCATCCATCTCCTCAACTCAGCTTTCCACTATGCAACCTCAGGAGCAGGATTTCCTCACTTTTCCCAAGAACTGTAAGAATTACTCATCTGTTAATAATCATTCTCTCTTAGTTTATGAACTCTGGTTTCTAAGAGAAAGAATCCTATTTCCTCAGCTTTGGTTAGATGTGCAGTTCAGAGCAATCAATCAGCCACATCCTGGTGACAAGGTGTTATGTTTCAAGAAATGTAGTCCTGAGATGCTCATACACTCTAGTATGTTACAGCTTAACCAGACACATGTGTCTATGTTGTCATTGCTGTCTAGAGATTTCCATATCAGAACACTGAATACGAGGCATAGGAAAAGTGAGTCTAAGCCTTTCTCCTGTATCTATAAAAATTTTGACTTTTAAAATGTAGCTCAGATATAAGTGGGAAGAAAATAGGACAAATAATGAACTCTGGATCTGTTGTGGACAGGAGGATGATTTAAAAGTGTTACATAAAAAGAAAACACGGCATCCATATTTCTGTCTAAAAAGAGATTCATTTTTATCTCAGACCTCAGTCTGACAACAGTAAGAAGTTTTTAAGAACTACCTCCATGACCAAAGAACAGGTAATAACTGTCATTGAAACAGAAAGGTAAACAAAGAGAACACAAAGCCTGTGCAAACAGAACAGAAAATTATTCCCGGGGATGAAGGCTGGCAGTGGAGATCTTCATGGTATACTGTGTTCCTTGACTTTCCACAGGTACTGGTCCCCAGGGAACAGGACCCACCTCACCCACGTCTTTTATCAGCTTGCCAAAGCATTCCAAAATTTCTAAACAAAACTCATCAGGCTGGAATGTATACATAGGTCAGCGCCGCACTACTTTGTCTACTTTGCCAGTAGACAGAGCTATTCATTAGCCAGGTCCCAGTCCCAAGTCAGAGAGCTGATCAGTATCCCACTCCTCCTCCCTGTGATTCCATAACCCTGTATGTCTCTCTCACAGTGTGACCCTCTTTGTTTCCCAGAATCAGCATGGGGACTACATAGCTATAAGTCCTCTTTTCTTACTGTGTATTAACCAGTCTTTCTACATGAGCAGTTCGCCATGTTCCTCTTC
Source organism: Pan troglodytes (assembly GCF_028858775.2). Classification (NCBI taxonomy): domain Eukaryota; kingdom Metazoa; phylum Chordata; class Mammalia; order Primates; family Hominidae; genus Pan; species Pan troglodytes. Next base: position 64,006,881 of record NC_072415.2, read on the forward strand.
CCAAGGTTGTCCTCCTTTTCCCACCAATAAAGCCACATGTATTCCTTTCCCTCAGAGCTTACCTATTTTCTCTTTTAGCCATTAGAGTGGCAGGAAGATTTGTATTGTAGCTACAATCTCTAACAAGCTGATGGGTTAAAAACAGAGGGAAATTGAGCTTCCTCCTCTTATGTCAGGGAGCATGAACAGAATCCTTATAAGGCCATGTGTTGCATAACAAATTGTAAGTAGTACCATAAACGAGGATGAGATGCTTACAACTAATTTTCCAAAAAAGGAATAATAGGCTGGGTGCAGTGGCTCATGCCTATAATCCCAGCACTTTTGGAGGCTGAGGTGGATCACTTGAGGTCAGGAGTTCAAGACCAGCCTGGCTAATGTGGCAAAACCCCGTCTCTACCAAAAATACAAAAATTAGCTGGGTGTGGTGGTAGGCACCTGTAATCCCAGCTACTTGGGAGGCTGAGGCAGGAGAATTGCTTGAACCTGGGAGGCAGAGGTTGCAGTGAGCCGAGATCATACCATAGCACTCCAGCATGGGTGACAACAGTGAAACTCCATATTGAAAAAAAAAAGTAATAATAAATCTAATCCATAGAAAAGATACTCCAGTTCAGACCCAGAATGATATAAACAGGAAAAAAAATCAGAGCCTGAATACTGTAGAAGAGAAAAGAATATAGCTTTTCTTTAATTATACTTCCTATTGCTTTTCACCAGTTTGATGTTGAGGATGAACTGGACATTATTTCTACAACCATCAGTTACTAATTTATTGTTTGTAAGCTTGTAACTAAATTTATCACAATCTCCACACAAAGTTCTTCCAATACTGAGGATTCAGTATTTTTCCATTAAGTATTTGTTAGTTTCTTCATAAAATTAAAGTAAAAAATATTATCTTCAAGGGCTATTAAAGACTTGTATCTAAGCAGGTAGTAACTAAACCACTGATAATTGCAGTCATGAATCTGGATTTTAGAGTAGACAGACTTAGTAAGTGTTCTTCCCAACTAATCATTGCCTTTCTGTCTGGGTAGACTTCATATTACATGTGGAACTTCAGGTCTTTGTTATAGCTGAGATCAGTTTCTTTCTATGTGTTCATCAAAGACAAAACCAAATTTGTTTTCTGATGGGAAAAGCTCTTGGTAAAATCATGAGCTTATTATATATGCTTAGATTTCTTGGTCTACTAATTTGTTAAAAGTCCTCTGTTATATGAAACATGTAGCGAGGGAAAATTGATGCGACATGGATTATACTTGAATCTTAAAGATATTATGCCAATCACAAAATACTACATAGTAACCTAATTTGATTTATATAAATTGTCGTCCACAATAAGCAACTCTATAGTCAGAAAGCAAGTCTGTGGTTGCCTAGGGTTGGAAGAGTGGGGAAATGGGGAGTGAATGCTGATGGATGAGGCTTCTTTGGGGGATGATGAAATGTTCTAAAATTAGATTCTGTGATCATTGCTGAGCTCTGTAAATACAATAAATTCTATTGAAGTATATACTTTGGTGAATTTTATAGTCTAAATTACAGCTTTTTAAAATAAAAACAGATGGCAAGGAAATTAAGGAAGCATTTAGGTACATTGAGACTGGGACTACTGGAGACTGATGTGGTGGATAAATGCCTTCCAGGAGCGTTAGCACCATGGGAGAGTGCATGAGTCTGCCTGGACCTCAGAAGGCAACTGACAAAATGCTATGGTCAATCATGAGAGCAAAACCCATAGGAAAATAGCCTGCTTCCAATAGGTACCAATGGTCATTTGGAAGGATAGATAGTCTCTAGTGCCAGCAGGAGATGCTTTTATGCACCCTCCACACCTGTTACCACTGACGATTCCTGCCCAACCCTCTCCTTGAGCTTCTACAAGCTTAAATGCCCTCAGTTATTTTACTGAAGTCATTTGGCTGAAAGATGTGTTTCTTAACAAACCACACATTCTAGGTGAGCAAACATGAGGGGCTAATATATTCTATATGAGTAAGAAGATGAACTTTCAGGTATGCATGAAGCAGAAAAGTCATGTTCAAGGCAAGATCATGAGGGCAGTATACCTGTGGGACTGAGTAGCCAACAATACATCTAATTGCTGTAACAGAAAATTCCAGAATGACCAGATGGTTAAACTGATGTGTCTTGGTGTAGAAGGAGCATGAAGTATAAATCTAGAGTTTCTAGCAAAAAGAGAGAAAGTGACTAGGGAAGTACTGTGGGCTTCAGTGGTTCCTAAACACTTTGATCCAATATACTGGCATCAGCTGGGGAGCTTCCCAGAATTCATCACAAGATATAGTCAATTCTGCTATAATGTGACATACACATTCCTAAATTCACCATGCTGTGCTAAATTATGCATCAGAAACTATGAGGCTTATGGGGAAACAAGGTGAAGGGCAGATAACTAAAGTAACACACACACAAAAAAATAAGACCTTAATAAAAGCCAGTAGTGCAGCTTTTTACTTGTTATATGGTCAAGAAACACATAAATACTATAATAAATATAGCAATTGACCTTGAAGAAGACCTGGACTTTGCTTTCATCCAAAGGGTTGCAGCTTATGAATTATAGTGAAGTGGTAGAAGGAGGGTTATCTGGCATTGCACAAAATGTTACAAGACCAAGCAGGAATGAGTGCAGCTCATAACACATTCAGTGAATGGAGGTAGCTGGTACCTGATTGAGGGCTGTGTGTGTGTGTGTGTGTGTGTGTGTGTGCATTGTCGTCTACCTACAAGGATTAGTTGGCTAGGTATAGATTCCTACATTTTCCTTGTACTTCCCATGTACAAAAATAGTCCATGCAAACATGAAATTTACATTATGCTCCAATTATGTTCCAATTTCATTGGAACAAATTCACATTTTCAAAACAGAGGTCAAAGCAGAATTATATCTATTCTGATCAGGAGGTCAAAGAGACTGTATTTTTAAAGTCCCTTAGACACCAATATCCAAGCAGCTCCCTCTAGTGAACCAGGTTGCTCAGTTCTTACCTGTAATAGGCATCAGAGCAGGCCTGAGACTATACACTGAAAGGGACTAATTTGCTTTTAGAACTTTAGACATGAATCACAAAGATCAGCTCTCACACCCTAACCTACAACAGTGGAGAGCTGATAAATTCATTGTTTAGGTTCCTCATCTAAAATCAGGGAAATTAAGACTTTGAGAAGTTGAAGTTTGGTAAAGAATTTAATATGGGATGCCAGGAATAAAGTCAAATCACCAAAAGATGGAGTTTGCACCTCACTCTTTACCTTAAATTCACACAATCCCAAAGCATGCAAAGAGAAGGGCCTCTCATAGGATTTACCACAATTCGACTGTGTTTTAGAATTATTTATGCATGTGTCTTATTCCTTCACTAAACATGTGATAAACAGAAACTTTATCTTATTTGTCTTTGTGTTCTTAATAGTACCTAGCACAAAGTTTTGTTCAGATACTCAAACAGTATGCTGAATAGAATAGTAGATGATACAACAAAGCAAAATAGATTAACTGAATAAATGTGCTAATCTATTGGCTCAGGTAGGAAATTCCACTGCAAATGGCTGAGCAGCAACACATAGCAACAGAGAAAAATGAAAATTGGACTACCATTTATTTGTGTATTAAGAGTCTCCAGAGTTAACTGAAACCACTGAAGCTGCTGGAGCTTCCCATCTGAAAATGGGACAACTCCTGCTGGCCTCATCACAGGTGTCAAGTTAGCCTTGCCATGTCCCATATACATGTGCCACTCTATGTTCTTTTCCTGCTCTTGTCTGTGGGTAGGGAGTAAACTGCTCCCTGTAAATCTATTCACACTCTTTCACACATTCCTCGAATATGTATGGCTGTCTTGGAAAGCCATTCCCTGAAAGGGTTAAGATGCCTCCTTTAAACAGTCATAGAGCAGCAGATGGCACATTTGCTAACCAAAATGATGTTGCTCTCACTTGGATCTAAATTTCCTCCCTCCACCTGGCATCCCAGACAGCTGTGTGAGCTCCAGCTGCCCACCTTGAATTCATCAGGTGAATGCTCCATTTCCTTAATTGAGGTTAAGCTAACCCAAGTAATCAAAGACAAGTATGGAATGTTCCCTGTCATCACCATGCCACTGATATATATAACACCCATTCCTGCAGTAGTAAGCCCCACTTTAATACACAGAAAGCATAGCACAGTGAATGAAAAGACAGATCATGATAGCAGACAGGACACTTTTCAAGGGTTCATGGCTGACCGCAGGTGTCATTCTTCCTCCTTAAAGTAAGTGCCTTAGGAAAGCTTCCATTCACCCACAAGAACACTGACAGGTAACAGATACCTCCCAAATCCATGCCACCATCACCTATGCATATTTTATATGAGGGTCTCTCAGGGAACAGCCAGTGCTGGGCCTGCAGATCCTCCCACTAGCCCTATATTCATTTATCAAGGGCTCTAATTGCCAAGCATTGATCTGGGCATAGGGAATACAATGGAATACAAGATAGGTGAAATTCCCTGTCTCATTATGCTTACATTTCAGTGGGAGACAATTAATAGGTACACAGATAGACATATTTGACACTTCGTTATAAGAATCTTGAAGACTACAGATTAATAGTTACTGAGGACAGAATGGAGGACAGCAAGTTGTGGAGGGAAACAAAATCCCGTAGGTAGCGGGGTAATGACTAGGTAAGAAAGGATACTACCATAGTCTGAGGAATGTGGCTCCCTAAGTAAATGCCACTTGGAATGAGACTTTGCTTCTTTGGTCACCGAACTCTTCCTTTATAATTACTGAATCCATAGATGGAAGGCCATACATACATAGTTGGTGATAATAAATAAAAAGTAGTCCATAGATTAGTCCAAAATGAAAAAAACATATATAGCAACATTCTCCAACCAAACTGGGGGCAGGGGAGAACAAGAAAGAAAAAAAAGTAACAACAGAAGACTACTGTTATGCCTACATCAAAAAGTCTGAAAGAGCACAGACAACGTAAAGTCACATCTCAAGGAACTAGAGAAACAAGAATGGACTAACCCAAACCCAGCAGAAGAAAAGAAATAACAAAAAGCAGAGCAGAACTAGATGAAACTGAAAGAAAGAAAAAAATACAAGAAATAAATGAAATAAAAAGTTGGTTCTTTGAAAAGAAACTAAATCGATAGACCATTAGTGAGATTAACCAAGAAAAGAGAGAGGCTTCAAATGAACTCAATTAGAAGTGAAACTGGAGATATTACAACCAATACCACAGAAACACAAAAGATTATTCAAGGCTACTATAAACACCTTTATGCACACAAGCTAAAAATCTAGAGGAAATGGATAAATTCCTAGAAATATCAAACCTTCCTAGATTAAATCAGGAAGAAATAGAAATCCTTAACAGACCAATAACGAGCACTGAGATTGAATCAGTAATTTAAAAAAAAAAATAGCCAACAAAAAAAAAAAGTCCAGGACCAGGTGGAGTCACGGCTGAATTCTACCAGATATTCAAAGAAGAATTAGTACCAATCCTACTGAAACTATCCCAAAAGATAAGGAAAGAATCCTCCCTATATCATTCTATGAAGCCAGTATCACCCTAATACCAAAACCAGGAAATGACATAACAAAAAAAGAAAATTACAGACCAATATCCCTGATGAACATAGGTGCAAAAATCCTCAACAAAATGCTAGCTAACTAAATCCAATAGCATACCAAAAAGATCATGTACACCATGATCAAGTAGGTTTCATCCCAGGGGTACAGGGATGGTTTAACATACACAAGTCAATAAATGTGATACACTACATAAACAGAATTAAAAACAGAAAACCACATGAACATCTCAATGGATGCAGAAAAAGCATTTGATAAAATCCAGCATCCCTTTATGATAAAAACTCTCAACAAAATAGGCATAGAAGGGACTTACCTCAAAGTAATAAAAGCCATCTGTGACAAACCCACAGCTGACATCATACTGAATGGCAAAAAGTTGAAAGCATTCGCCCCTGAGAACTGGAACAAGACAAAGATGCCTACTTTCATCACTTCAGCATAGTACTGGACGTCCTATCCCTAGCAATCAGATAAGAAAGAAATAAAGAACATCCAAATTGGAAAAGAGGAAGTCAAACTGTTTGCCAATGATATCATATACCTAGAAAACCCTAAACACCCCTCCAAAAAGCTCCTAGATCTGATAAATTCAGTAAAATCTCAGGATACAGAATCAAAGTACACAAATCAGAAGCACTGCTATACACCAACAGCAACCACACTGAGAATCAAATCAAGAGTTCAATCCTTTTTATAACAATTGCAAAAAAAAAAAATAGGAATATACTTAACCAAGGAGGTGAAAGATCCTTATAAGGAAAACTGTAACACACTGCTGACAGAAATCATAAATGACACAAACAAATGGAAACACTGCCCATGCTCATGGATGGGTAGAATCAATATTGTGAAAATGAGCATACTGCCCAAAGTAACCTACAGATTCAATGCAATTCCCATCAAAATACCATCATCATTCACAGAACTAGAAAAAAAAATCCTAAAATTCACATAGAGCCAAAAAGAGCCCACATAGCCAAAGCAATACTAAGTAAAAAGAACAAACAGAGGAATCACATTACCTGGCTTCAAGTTATACTACAAGGTTAGCATTATTAAAACAGCATGATACCTGTGTAAAAACAGTCATGTAAGCCAATGGAACAGAATAGAGAATGCAGGAATAAAGCCAAATACTTACAGCCAACTGATCTTCAACAAAACATTTTAAAAAATAACAAATTGTGGAAAGGGCACCCTATTCAATAAATGGTGCTGAGAAGACTGGCAAGCCATATGTAGAAGAATGAAACTGGATCTCCATCTCTTGCCTTATATAAAGGTCAACTCAAGATGGATTAAAGACTTAAATCTAAGACCTGAAACTATAAAAATTCTAGAAGATAGCTTTGGAAAAACTCTTCTGGACGTTAGCTTAAGGAAAGAATTCATAACTAAGACACTAAAAGCAAATGTAACAAAAATAAATAAAGGGGACTTAACTAAAAAGCTTACGGACAGCAAAAGAATTAATCGGCGGAGTAAACAGACAACCCACAGAGTGGGAGAAAATATTCTTGAACTATGCATCCAACGAAGGATTCATATCCAGAAAGGAATTTGCTTGAGTTCTACAAGGAACTCAAATCAGCTAGAAAAAAAGACAAGAAAAGGCCAGGCGCAGTGGCTCAAGCCTGTAATCCCAGCACTTTGGGAGGCCGAGGTGGGCGGATCACAACGTCAGGAGATAGAGACCATCCTGGCTAACACGGTGAAACCCCATCTCTACTAAAAATACAAAAACAATAAAAATAAAAATTAGCCAGGCGTGGTTGTGGGCGCCTGTAGTCCCAGCTACTCGGAAGGCTGAGGCAGGAGAATGGTGTGAACCCAGGGTACAGAGCTTGCAGTGAGCCGAGACCGTGCCACTGCACTCCAGCCTGGGCGACAGAGCGAGACTCTGTCTCGGGAAAAAAAAAAAAGCAAGAAAAAAAAATTCCATGAAGAAGTGGGCAAAGGACAGGAATAGACATTTCTCAAAAAAAAAAAAAAAAATACAGATAGCCAACAAACATGAAAAAATGTTCAACGTCACCAATCAGGGAAATGCAAATTAAAACCACAATGAGATACCACCTCACTCCTACAAAAATGGCCATAAGTAAGAAGTCAAAAAACAATAGATGTTGGTATGGATTCGGTGAAAGGAGAACACTTAACACTGCTGGTGGGAATGTAAATTAGTACAATCACTATGGAAAAGAGTATGGAGGTTCCTTAAAGAACTAGAAGTAGAACTACAATTCAATCCGACAGTCCCGCAACTAGGTATCTATCCCGAGGAAAAGAAGTCATTATATGAAAAAATCACATGCACATGCATGTTTATAGCAGCAAAATTTGTAATTGTAAAGATACAGAACCAACCGAAGGGCCCATTAGCCAACAAGTGGATAAAGAAAATGGGGTATATAGACAGCATGTGATATTACTCAGCCATAAAAAGGAATAAAATAATGTCTTTTGCAGCCAGTTAGATGGAGCTGGAGATCATTATTCTAAGTAACTCAGGAATGGAAAATAAAACTCATATGTTCTCACTTATAAGTGGGAGCTAACCTATGGGGATGCAGTCATAAGAAAGATAATGGACTTGAGGGGCAAGGTTGCTAGGGGGGTAAGGGATAAAGGACTACATACTGGGTACAGTGTATACTGCGCTCAGGTGACAGGTACACTAAAATCTCAGAAGCCACCATTAAAGAATTTAGGCATGTAACTAAAAACCACCTGTACCCTAAAAACTATTGAAGTATTTTTTTAAAATGAAGACTTTTAAAAAAACCTATTGTCCTATAAATGTAAACATTCTCTTGTAAATAACTTCTGGATTAAAAAGGAAATAAACTGTGAACTGAAATTCACTCTACAAATATTTACTGAACTCCCATTAAGTGCTAGTCTCCCTTCTAGATGCTGGGAATTCTCCATGAACAATGGTCAAAAAATGTCTGCCTTCCTGGAGCTTAATTTTAATGAAGTTTCACTTTGCTTAAAATGAACAGTGAAATCACTGCTTTTCACAACCAATGGGATGTGGCCAATACAATACTCAAAGGTAAATTTATAGACTTAAATTCATATGCTAGAAAAAATTTTAATGTTTATCAAAATGTTAAAAGTGCGTATTTCTGACAACAATTCTATTAGGAATCTGACAGAAATACTTGACACCTGTGCAATTATATATGTACAAATATGCACATGGCAGCATTGTTTATATTAGCAAAAAATGTAAAAATTTAAAGTAGAATGTTTAATTATGGCTAATCTTTAGGAATCATCAGTTTCCATCCCAGATAATGTGATAGTCATGAGGTCTTTGTGTAAAAGAAGAGGAAATGTCATCTATAATGGAGATCAACAGTGAAGAAGGGAGGGGTTCTTCTCTGGTGCCTTTTAGTCTTTTACAACATTTTACAAAACAATATAGGTAAGGAAGAGGCTAATCTATAATCAGAGAAACAAAGGTTACAGCTGCCTGTCATGTGACTGGGATCCCATAATCACCTTTAAGTCCCAAAATAATTTAAAGTTGCAACAGGTTTGATTTTGAATTACTTATTCTTACAGCTCCAACCGGCCAAAGATGGGACAATTTAAGTGACAATACGAGTAGTAATTCTGATGGATTGAAACACATCAGTTATGTTTAAATCTATGAATTCATGCTACTACTAAATACTTCATTAATTGTATTTAGTGAATGTTCAGGAACCAGTCCAAAATATTGATAACAGGTAATAAAAGCAGAGTGGGGAAAATTAAGCAGGTACCCCATTTTGTTATACAAAATGTACCTCAAGGTAACCATAATTGATGAGGAAAATTTTCTCATTATAGAATCATTCTAATTAAAAAGCAAAAGATGACCAAATTAGATTTTACATTACTTAATAAACTAGTGATCATCAATGGTTGCTAATATTACAAAAGGAGATAAAACTAAACATTATGTTCCTCCTGATAGAAGGTACCATTTATGAAGCAGTCTTGCCAAAAGAAATCAAACTTGAATCTGATTAGCCCACTAGGTTGAACTACCAATTTTCAGGAAGTACAGAGGACAAAGGAACCTGTTACACTACACAACATAGACACAATAGACACGTTGTTGGAAAACTCTACAAAACAAAGGACTTAGCTTCTTCAACAAAATATCAATAAAAAGAAAAAAGAGAAAAAAAAACAGACTTTTAAAAAAGACTTAAAAGACCTTATTTGGATCCTGATTCAAAAAACCTCAAAGAGTAAGTATTGACTAGTTATTCAATGCTATTAAGAAATTGTGGGGTTTTTTGGAATTGTGTAATGCTGACATTGTGGTTACATTTAAGAAGAGTCCTTATCTTTTAGAGATACATTCTAAAATATTTGCATGTAAAAATAATGATATCTGGAATTTGCTTCAAAAATCAGGGGAAGGGGCATAGAGTAATGGGAAAGTTATGATACGCTCAAAAGTTGATAACTGTTGAATCCCAGAGATATGTACACACAGGGGTTTATTATACTGTTCTACTTTTGTGTATGTTTAAAATTCTTCATAATTAAGAGTTAAAACCTGGTCAGACTGCATGAAAGTGACACCGAGCCCCAAAGAATTAGATAAACATCCTCCAGTTTCCATTGTCTATTATTCTACTAGGGAAAAAACATAATCTTATGTTTTTAACTTGTCTCGTTCTTAAGTCTCTGAATTTGGGAAAGTTTTGTTTTCTTTATTTCAGTGAACCAATTTGTTTTCTCATGAAGGAAAATCAATAGCAACTTGACAGGATCTTTGCAGTCCTTTTCCCAACTCATCCACGGCTTCGGCAGCAGGATGCCCATGAAGTATCCTATTTGGGGTTTTCCCTCCTGAACTGGTTCTCTTACTTCAAGACACACACTCATCATTGGCTTATGCATGGCCCACATTCCTTAGTTATTTTTATAACTCAGCACCTGCAAAGTCATAACCCAAAACAATAGCCAAGACCTTGCAAATAATCTACAAATAGTCACGCATCTCTCCTTATATCAAATTCCTGCCTCCTCCTCTACCTGCTCAAAGTAACCATCCTCCTAAATTCCATATCCATTATTTCCTTGCTTTCCTTTTTAGACTGTTCACTTGCATTCATTTTGCTTGTTTTCAACTTAATACAAAAGATATGCCATAATATGTTGGGCCTTATTTTTTTCACATAGCAGCATATCACCAAGATTCATCCATATTTTTGGGTCACCGTGTAGTTCACTTGTTCTGCCTACTGAATATGTCATTGTATGATTTTTTTCCACTTATTCATCCAGTCTCTGAATGGGCATTTGCATTGTTTCTAGAGTTGTACTGATCAGAACTGTTATAAACCATCTTGTATATGTCTCCAGTTGTGCAAGCATGAGTTTCTCTTGTATGTGTTGCAGGATGAAACCGCTGGGTGACAGGAGATACAAGACAGTGATGCCTCCCATTCACTTTCCATCTGAAAAACCTTTCCTGCGGAAACACAAGCCTTATGTCTGTCCCACAAAGGTGACCGTCCTATGCTTTGTCTATCATGGTTTGTTGCTGCTCTTTCTACCAGTGCTAATTTTTCCAGCCCTGGGGTAATCTAAGACATTTGTTTTCACATTTAGTGCTTCCGAATAATTGAAGAAAAAGTACTAGTGGAATCACTCTGAGCTTGGAGAGCTCCAGACATCTTTAATTGGCACAACTTTTGCAGGCAAAGTGATAGAAATTAAACTGACTGCTAACTATCTGCTTTTCTATGCTGCAATCAAGAAAAAAGATGCGACCTTCTTCTCAATCCACACAGAAATGAAATCTATTCCAATTTTCATTTTAAGCACAATATTGACAAATTTATTCTGATATATTTAATGTTGTACTTATGGTTTCCCCCTGCTTTTCTAAGGGGACAGATTTTAAAATGAGTAACTCTTGGGACACTACCAACATTTGTCAATCTCTTCAAATGAACCCTTCTCATATTTTATAATACAAGCAAAACCACTACTTGAGGAAATAAATTGCTCCCTGACTTGAAAGAGAAATTAAGGAATGTAGAGTTTTCCACCATCTACAGAATGTCTATACCATTTGCTCACCTCAAGTTAACTCTCACCTCTAGGATCAGGCACCAGCAGGGTGATGTGGAGAAATTTTTTTCTTCGTACTTTAATCAGAGAAAGAGAACATAAGTACTTGAAGATTCATAATATTAACAGTCTCATTAGAGTTTCTTAAATGCTGTTTTAAATTAGGATAATTTTAAATTATGTGATGTAACAACTATATAAACATAAAATGCTTTAATTAGAGACTTGTTTGTGTGAGAAAGAAAAAAAAATCCACTTGAAGCATCAATCTGGCACTCTGCATTAACTTCCAACAGCCACAAATTCCCACTGGACCACTGAACCTAAGCAATAAGGCTATATCCATCATCCTGTCTCTAAAATTTAATCTTCACTTGTTTGTAGGCAGGTCTCTGCTCTTTAAAGAAAAAAATCAAGGCAAATAAATTGAGTTGAATTCTCATTCAAATTCATAGCAACTTCTGGTGTTTCTGAATTTGCTTAATGTATCACACTAATCACAGTCCTTCTGGGCCTCCATAAATATCATGCTATGTTACTGACAAAATAAAGGTTTCGGAGTAGCTCAATCTTGAAGGATGATAAAACAAACAAAAAAAAAACTCAAATTCTCCCTCAAGTACTTATTAACATTTAGAATCACTTTCTCATTTTAGAATCTGATGAAAGCTATACACTCCTCCCTTCAAAATATATAATTACAAAAAAGGTTACATACACATTCAGAAGACTTGTATACCTACTGATGACCACAACAACCTGCCCTCCTTGAATCCCCACACTCAACATTATGTCTTTTTATTATTATATGGAATCTGATCTTATGGGTCAGATTCTAACTCTTAAGGTATAAATACTCATTAATTGGTAAGTATGTATGAAGTGGCTACATCTTTGGCTATGTGCCAAAGATTGCGCTAGACCCTGGGAGTACAATAGAGAACGGTTAGACCTGGTCTCTGTCCTCATGGGCCTCATTATCTCGTGGAAGAAACAGATATTAAATTAATCATACCAACAAATGGAGAATATGAATTGTTTAAGAAGTACAAAAAGGAGGACAGAGTGCTAAGAGAGCCAACAAATGCTCATCTGGCCTGATCAGGAAGGTTTTTGAAGACTTCTCTGAGGTTGTGACAACAGAGCTGAGGTGAGTTAGCAGGTAGAGAGATGGAAAGAACACTTGAGGGAATAAGGACATCAAGTTCAAAGTCTTTGAGGGAGAGGGAACATGGTATATACGAAAGAGTGCCCAAGCACAGACAGCGAGAATGAGGAAGCAAGCTGAGGCTGGAGGGATAGGCAAAGAAAACTCAGGCAGGTCTTACAGCTATGTTGTAAAATATTTTTTTCTTTTACTTTGGAGCAATGGGAAGTCAGCAAACAATTTTAATCTGGGAGGTGTGCAACATAATCAGATTTGAATTCTGACAAGTTCATCATGCATGCAACATGAAAAATAGATTTGCAGAGGACCATAATGGATGACGGAGACCAGCTTAGAGGTCATTGCCATAGTTTAGTAAGATAAATAACTAGAAGAGGGTGGTGGTGACAAAAGAGATGAACATGGTTGGATTCAAGTAATATTCAGTTGGGATAATCAACAGGATGCTGTAAAAGATTGGGTTTTTCACCATCTGCCGATACATAGAACAATGCCTGCTACACAGTCGGTGCTCAACAAACATTTGTTGAGTGAATAATGAACCATGTGACAAATAACGGCTAAACATAAATTGTCAAAGAATTTTATATAAGTAAAATTGCTGAAAGAATGTGACGTACAAAAGCTGCAGAGGTAGAAACAGGTTAATAAAAACAGTAATGTGTGAGAGGAGAATTTGAGTTGGTTTGACCCTGAACTGGGGGAAAGGGTGCTTAAGGGTCTGGTTTGACTTCCACAATTTCTATAAAGTGAAAACAAGGTAGTGAATTACAAGGAACAGAAAGCCTGATAGAACAAGGAAAGCACTTTTCACTTTTGTTTAAAGTTAACATTCTGTGATTGTGTAATTTCCATGGAACATGACAAAACAATGATTTTGGAGGAAGATGTGGTGGAATACAAACATAACTTTCATAACCAGGCTTGTGCACCTCTCAGCAGTCCCATAATCATACAGCTTAGAAAGTGCCTTTGTTTTAAAGTCCATAAAAGCAGGTTGCTGTGTGGAAATTTTAGAAAACTAACCACTGGTGTGGGAACAGGACTCTGCAGTTTCTTGTCTCTGTCACAGCCATGACCGCTGGAGTCCAACCTCAGATTTTTAATAAATCTCTGTGGAAATTGGCCCCTTGTACACTCAAATAATTCACCTTGATATCACTGCATGCACAACAGCATATGTATGATGGAAACAGGACAAGCTGTATGTTTTCCAACATAATCATGTACTAAAATGTTCATAAGATTCTGTTCCATTAATAAGAATGCAAATTAATGCATACATAAGGGAGATTCAGTCTTACTTCTAGATTTTTTATGCATTGAAAAAATCTTGATCTTTATTACCTTTGATTTGCTCTTAAATGGAAAGTTAATTCAATGACCACATTTGCTGTATATTTTGAAACCATATTTTTAAGAAAGTGTATGCATTACATGGAGGCTTCATTCTCCCAATAGTGCTTTCCATCCAAAGCTGCCATTAATAGGATTATTGGTTTAAAGACAGGCTCATCAATAAGGCTAAGGGTACTCAAAAGTCTCTGAATTTTTCAGAAGTGAAAACAAAAATAGTGGAATCAAGGAAACAGCATTCAATGAATCTTTTAACTTGTTGCAGGAAGTCAGGGACCCCGGAGGGACTGGCTGAAGCCATGGCAGAAAAACATAAATTGTGAAGATTTCATGGACATTTATTAGTTCCCCAAATTAATACTTTTATAATTTCTTACACCTGTCTTTACCGCAATCTCTGAACATGAATTGTGAAGATTTCATGGACACTTATCACTTCCCCAATCAATACCCTTGTGATTTCCTATGCCTGTCTTTACTTTAATCTCTTAATCCCATCATCTTCGTAAGCTGAGGAGGATGTATGTCACCTCAGGACCCTGTGATGATTGTGTTAACTGCACAAATTATTTGTAGAGCATGTGTGTTTGACAATATGAAATCTGGGCACCTTGAAAAAAGAACAGGATAACAGCAATGTTCAGGGAACAACAGAGATAACCTTAAACTTTGACTGCTGGTGAGCCGGGTGGAAAAGAGCCATATTTCTCTTCTTTCAAAAGGAAATGGGAGAAATATCACTGAATTCTTTTTCTCAGCAAGGAACATCCCTGAGAAAGAGAATGCGGCCTTGAGGGTAGGCCTCTGAAATGGCCGCTTTGGGGGCAGCCGTCTTTTATGGTTGCAGCTGTAGGGATGAAAGAAGCCCCAGCCTCCTGCAGTGCTCCTGTGCTTATTAGGAAGAGGAAATTCCCACCTAATAAATTTTGGTCAGACTGGTTGTCCGCTCTCAATCCCTGTCTCCTGATAAGAAGTTATCAATGACAATGCGTGCCCAAAGCTTCATTAGCAATTTTAATTTCGCCCCAGCCCTGTGGTCCTGTGATCTTGCCCTGCCTTCATTTACCTTGTGATATCTTATTACCTTGTGAAACATGTGATCCCTGTGACCCACATCCTATTTGTACACTCCCTCCCCTTTTGAAAATCACTAATAAAAACTTGCTGGTTTTGCAGCTTAGGGGGCATCACGGAACCTGCCAACATGTGATGTCTCCCCTGGACACCTAGCTTTAAAATTTCTCCTTTTGTACCCTGTCCCTTTATTTCTCAGACCGGCCAACACTTAGGGAAAATAGAAAAGAACCTACATGAAATATTGGGGGTGAATTTCACCCAATATCAACTGAGAGGTGATCTCTCTTATAGTAGCATTTCCCCCATCATCATCTAGGCTGGAGTTCCCTAACATTTATGTTAATAGGAGCTATTTTTAATTTTCCCTATGGTCTTAAGATTTGAAAGGTAGAGGACTTCTTGATTTATGTCTGGAGAAAAAACACAGAAAATGAAATCTGAGTAAAGATAAATGTAAGGCTTTAGTATTTGAACACATCAGGGCAAGGAAAGATACCATCAATTTTTCTGTCATCCTCTCTGGTCACTGATGGATTGACTAGTGCAATTGGCTTGAAATTATGCCAAATAAAATTTTAATGCCCACTGACCTGCTATTTGGAGATTCCATAAGCTAAGTTTCTTTGTTAACTGTTTGTGTAGTAGCTTGACCCTTAGGCAGGTTGGGAACACCCAGCCCAGAAAACCTGTGTAATGAGAATTAGGAGCAATGGAGATAGAGTGTAAATTCTTAGCAACCAGATAGTACTCATTGCAAGCCACTTCTCCCATCTTCACAAATGATTTTGATCCTCAAAGGTGGTCCAATCCCACCTACTTTACTACATTCCTTACCGTATTCACCACAGAGATGTCTGGCTCCAAATATGTGAATGCTGCCTCAAAGATGGGTTTTAATAAATGGCTCTATTTAGACAAGGTGAAGATTAAGATTACTTTGGCATGCTTATATACTCAACTCTTAATTATCCACATTAATAAAAGAATCAAGGGGATAAGAGTTCAAAATTAAGGATAATACAAAAGTAATTTATATTTGGCTTTAGTATTCATTATGTGATTTTGAGGGTAAGCAAATTAACTTTCTAATTATAATTTGGCTTTTCAGAATGAGTTTCTATTCTTCTCAATTAGCTCGTGTTGAAAGCCAGCTAGTGGTGTGCTAGAAGTCAAATTAAATTTGACCTGGAATTTATAAGTTTCTGCAAATGGCTCACCCATAAATTATCAAAGTCAATTTTTTCTGCTTCACAGAGGAGGTCCAGACCACACCAATAGCCTATGGAGAGCCAAGGTTTAAGGTAATCTAATTACATAGATTCAGAATCAGATACAGTATCTGATATCACAGACTTCAAGACAAGAGTATTACTTGAGAAAGTCATTTCAACAGGGAAGCATAACAATTCAAAACTTACATCTAATAGCATAGCCCCCAAAATATGTAAAGTAAAAAAGGTCTCAGAACTAAAAGAATAAATGGACCATCTCGTTCACAAGGGTTTCTGTTAATTCTCTATCCATGGCAGGTTGGCACTTTCCTCTAGGGTGGGATGCCCTCACCTCACATCTTCTGCTCAATGTTCTCCATCCCCTGGTCTCCTAAGGCACTGTCTCCCTCTCCAGCTGGGCTATTTTCTTTTCCTGGATATTTTGGACCTGAAGCTTTAGATATCAGGACTCTAATTAGCAGAAAGCCTTATGAGCAAGATGACAGTTTTCATCAAAGAGAAAGAGTTCTCCAAAAGGTAAATTAAGAAAGAGGGTAAAGTATGTATTTAGTGGCTTCCTCTTAGAAGGAAAAAAAAGAACTGGAAAGATTTGTTAAAATTCAAGTCAGAGTCATCCTTCCACAGATTCCAACGCTACCTAAAAATGGAGCCATCTTCACTCACAGTCGAGACATTAAAACACAAGAAAGCATGACACTTGCTGGTCTAATCTTAGAGAAGTAACTGAGGCATGGGTACGCACTGCATGCATGGAAGGGAAGTCAGGTCAAGGAGAAGCTCTAGACCCAGTAGAGCTCAGAAATGAACATTTCTAGCACTATAGGACTTCCTCCTACCTTGAGTGAAGAGCAGTGATGAGTTCACATCCTGCAGCCAACAGCCACCTCCGAGGAACAGGTGTCTGATCATGGACAGGAGAGTCAGAAAAAGAGACAGACTACCCAAGAAAATCATGAAATTCAAGGATGGCCAGCTTTGTCTGAGGCATCGCCATTCCATTCCCTCAGGGTTCCTGTCATCCCAGCCAAGTGCTGCCAATTACGCTGGTGCTTATGGCCTCCCTCACCCTGTGTTCCTGTATGAACTGAAACACAAAATAAAAATAAGCACCATCCAGACATTAGTTATCAATGCAATAAAGAATTAAGAATATCTAAACAGCAGTAGCTTAGGGACCACAACTAGTTGAAATAGTGCACTAGAGCATTTATTTTAATGCTGATGTTTGCATAGTACCACACTGTGTAACTTAGAATGTAAATGTCTCGGGAATGGTAGGGCAACGGGCACTACTGATGGAAATATCTTAGTATGAGATGGTGTGCCAAACCATAGTTATCTTACAAATGATGTTTTCTCTACCACCATTTGCATTCATGGAAAAAAAATTGAGTAATTGACATTATCATTTTTACCAGCTACCATCATTCATTGAATTGAGCACAAAAAGTCAAATAGTCTGTCATAGGTTCTCACCTTTTAGAATCTATAGAAGACAATATTCTTAGGGTCTAAACCCTGTTAGCTTGGACAATGAATATGAAAAAAAAACACTGAGATTTTTCTTTATTTTAATCTTCAATAAGCAAATAATTGCTATCTAAAAGTGTGTCTATTCCTAACCAATTTTGTACAAGGAACTGTTGTGAGGATAGAATGAGGAGATAATGTGAAACAGCTGAGGACTCTAACACTCAACTCGAAGGATAAAGGATGTTATTACTTATTCAGCTGTGCTATTGGGATTTTATTAGCCCTTCTACTCAACACACACAGGAACACATACATATGTACACACATGGATGCACACAAACAGTTTGTAGAAGAACAACACAAAGTAGGAAATACACAGAAATGACTGAGTGGAATCAAAAATTAGGAGATGACATCAAGAACCCTATAAATGGACATTGTAGAAAAGTTATTGTTCAACTCACTCAAGTTGATCTGAAACACAAAAATCGTTTGACTACATGGAGCAGCCAAACTTGATGCAGGCAAAGATATAGTCTAAGAGACATTTTAAAAAATAATTGGAAGGGTAACAGTTGGCAAAGCAGAAAGAGGCTAAAATGATGGTTCAGGGTTGACTTACAGTGTCTGGGCACCTAAGAGGCCCAGAACAGTGATGAAATCATAACAGGTTCTCAACAAATGTTGTGTATTTGTATTGCAATCAAAATTTTGTCAGATTCGATTTGCTCTCCCCAAGCAGTCAGTGTTCTAGCAGAGCTAGAGTTTTATCACTCTTAGTAATGCAAAGTTATGTTGTTGCCTAAGACGTAATGTTAAAATACATTTCACTTTATTTATAAAATATATAGGTTTTAGGAAGGCTGTAAGAAATATTTGATATATATTTGGGACTCTAAAGATTTTCCTAAGCTTCTATAATCTTTAGTCCAAATATATCTGATCTCAGTCTTCACCCAGTAAATTACATTTGTAGTAATAGTTTAAAAAGAAAAGAAATTGTAGGATACTATTTATAGCTTCAAAGATAATTATACCACTTAACATTTTTATGATGCTTTATAATTTACAAAGGGCTTTCACTAACCTATTATAATTCCTCACCTTTTCTTATGTTTCTGTTTCCTGGTTTTGAAATGCCTACAACACAATACACCAAGACAGGCCTAATTATACCCAAACTGCATATAAAAAACTGCAGCTGAATAATTAAATGAGGCAATTATTATCAAAATTTTATGACAAAAATCACTAAAGTCAGAGGTAGATGAATCCTCAGAGTCTGAGAATATAATCCAAAGCAATCTATCAAGATAAAAAATTACTCTTTAAGTATCCTGCTTTATTTTTCCAACTTCTGGATCTGGGTAGGATGTCGTAGGTAGAAATAAGCTCACACAACAATTATGGAATAAAATAAATCAAAGTAAGTAATCAACACCACCATAAAAGTCATATTGTTAATGGCATTGAATATCTATTGAAGCAAAGATGACTAAGTTAATTTAATACAACAGAGGATAAAGTCTTAGGTGAGCTGATATGAATGCTTCTTTTCTACCTTGGAGGCATCTGCTGAGTATTGATTTAAAATTGAACTTGCTATAGGAGAAAATGTCTTTTGGGAAAAGAGAAACTAGTGGAGTTTTTGATAACTCCATAGGGGCTAGAATGTGAATTGGAATCTAGACGATCACCAAGGTCATATCCCAGTTTTCTGAATGAGACATTTACTGAGTCCAGGAGTAGGATGAGAGGCTAGACCCTAAGAAGAAAAGGCAACATAAAGTCACCCACAATTTCTGATGCTTAAGAAACAAAGTCTGGCTTTGGGGAGGATCCTACAACAAACATTCAACAAGTTTCATCTTCGAGACATTTAGAACCAAAAGAAAATGAAGTATAAGCTCAAGACAGCCTTAAGAGACCTAATTAAACTTATTTACCCATTATTCTCTGGAGAAAAATAAAATCAACTTCAACATTTATTATTTTATACACTAATCCTGTGCATAGTAAATACATATATATTAGACATGTGAAAAGGTAAGAAATGTGACAAATAGTCAAGAGAAAAAACACACTATAAGCAGATCCACAGGTGATACACAGAGTTAAGACTTTAATATGAATGTTAAAACAAGAGATAAAAATGAAGGAAAAGACAATTTCAACAAATAATTGGAATCAATAAAAAATACAAATAACATTCCAGAACTGAGAAATACAATAAATAAAATTAAAAATTTATTAGACACATTAGCAGGTTTGGCAAAGCAGAAAACAAACTCAAAGATAGGTCAATAAAAATATATATAATTGAAACACAGACCAAAAATATACAATAGAACAGAGAATAAGAGACAGGTAAGACATAGTCAAATGGTCAGACATTCATGTAATTGAAGTTCCAGGAAAGAAAAAAGAAAATGAAGCTGAAATAATATTTGTAGAGATGATGGCTAAAAATTTCCCAAAACTGATAAAAATAAATGTCAAATTAACAGATTTCAGATGTATTGGTAACCCCAAGTAGTATAAATAATAAAGGAATCACATCTAGGCACATCCTCATGTAACTGCAGACAATAAGAAAACTAGATGCAACACGCTCAAATATAAAAACAATTTTGTAATTTTTTTTAACAAAATCAAGGAAACAAGACAATAAAATGATACCTTTAAGGTTCTAGGGGCAAAAAATCTACCACCTTACAATTCTAACTCCAGTGAAAATATTCCTCAAATGTAAATCTATTTTCAGACAGAGCCCACCACCCCCCCCAAAAAAAAGTAAAGAAGTCATATTCAGCAGACTAACACTATAATATACCAGCAAATTCCCCAGAGGTAAAATGAACCCAGATAAAAGCATTATTAAGAACACTAGAAAAGAAATATTAGGGTAAATATAAAATATTCCTCTTTAAATCAGCAATATTTAGAGTGTCTTGTGGAGTTTTAACATAGGTAGAAGTAAAATACATGACAATAATATGCAAAGGATAGAAAGGGGTAACCATATTTAAACTGCTCAAGGTTCTTGCATTTTGGAGAGGAAATGGTAAAAATACAAATAAGGTAGACTCTAATTAATCAAACTTACTTTAATCTCTAAAGCAGTTGTCTGCAAATCATAGCCTGTGAACAAATCTGGCTAGCAACTTAGTTTTATAAAGTTTTATTGGCACACAACCACAGCTATTTGTTTACTTGTTATCTATGTTAGCTTTCACATTACAACTGCAGGGTTGAGTAGTTTCCCAGAGATCACACAGCTCCCAACAACAAAATATTTTCAGAAAAAGTTTGCAGACCCCTATTCTAAAGGAAAAAACAAAGTCCATGACTCAAAAAGTTAACAGAGAAGGTAAAATGCAATTAGAAGCCATGATTAGGACAAGAAAAGGCAGGAAAGAAACAATACATAAACATAGAATTAAAGCAAAAACAACTGGTAAAATGGTAGACATACGCCTAACCAACAATAGTAGGCTAAATACTTCAATGAAAAGAAACCAGTCTGGCGGCACAGGCCTGTAGTCCCAGCTACCCGGGAGGCTGAGGTGGGAGGATCAACTGAGCCCAGGAAGTCCAGGCTGCAGTGAGCTGTGATCACACCACTGCACTCCAGCCTGGGCAACAAAGGTAGACTCTGTTAAAAAAAAAAAAAAAAAAAAAAAGGCAATGAATTTCAGGCTAGATTGAAAAATATGTAACTGAGCAAAAGACACACATTTTAATTTTAAGAAAGGACTGAGAAAGATTTACCAGGCAGACAAAAAACAACAGATAGCTAGTATAGTGACATTAGTATCAGACACAATAGACTTCAAGGCTAAAATATTACTATGTAGATAAAGAGTAATTTCATCAGGAAAACATAAACATCCTAAACGTATAATAAAATAGCCACAAAATATATAAAGCAAAAATGTATCTAAAGGTCTTAAAGAAACTCTAAACTTCTAAAGAACTTGAAGAAATAGACAAAGGACTGATCATAGTTGGAGAATTTAACACACCTTGCTCAGTAACTGAAAGAACACACAGAGCAAAAAAAAAGCAAAGATACTGAAGATTTAAACAATCTATGTAAACCAAATTGACCGAGTCGACAACTATGAAAGACTGTATCAAACGGCTTAGAGTTCTTACAGAACATTTATCAAAATAATCCATATGCTAATCCATAGAGCAAGTCTTAACAAATTTCAAAGGACTGAAATAATACTAAGGTCTGTTCTCTATCGTGGACTGCAACTAGGAAAAACATACAGAAAGCTAACTAGAAATAAAACACGCTTCCAAAAAATCCATGCTTCGAATAAGAAATCATAATAGAAGTTTAAAAATATGTTGAATGGAACCTAATAAAGATATGATATGTCAAAGTGGGATGTAATTAAGGATCTGGTTATGGGGAAATTTATAGCTTTAAATGCACATAAAAGATTGAAAATCAAAATCTGAGTTTTCATTTTAAAAAGCTAGAAAATAGCAAATTAAACCCAAAGAAGAAAGATGAAACAAAAATAGGAGAAAATACAGAAAACAGATATTATCTTTAACAAATGTGGAAACTCAGGCAGAGAAAAGTAAATTGCTCAGATTGCATTATTAGCAACGGGCAGCACTATGACTTGAATCCCGGTAGTCTGATACCAGAATTTATACTTTTAGTGGTTATCTGAACAGACTCACAGAAAGACCCAACCAGGTTTTGAGCATCACAGCTAAGCAATATTCCACTGTGCACTATTGAAGCCACCACCAATGCTCTCTCCAGCTTAGTATGAGATTCTGCCTCTACTGCTCTGGCCCTGACTATTGATGACTTACCAGGTGCCAACATGGTCTATAACTGCTCTTGATATGAGCCCACTATACAACTGCCACTTAGACCCATATTTTAAGCAGCCTCACTGTAACTCCTGGCTCTAATCAAAGTTTTAGTTGCAGCCCTGCCCCTAAAAGTGTCCTGCCCTGGAAACTCACTCTGGCCACACTCATACCTCAGAAGCTCAGCCAGTGCTATTCTCCATCTCCCATTGCCTGGACCCACTAGAATCACAAAAATGTCAACTAGGGAAATAGACCTATCTGTCTCCCACTTTGGCCACAGAATCTACAGAGTGAAACAACATAGAGAATACTATACAGAGCTTTTGGGTGGGGGGAGGGGGGAGGGATAGCATTGGGAGATATACCTAATGCTAGATGATGAGTTAGTGGGTGCAGCGCACCAGCATGGCACACGTATACATATGTAACTAACCTGCACAATATGCACATGTACCCTAAAACTTAAAGTATAAAAAAAAAGAGCTATACAGAGCTTTTCACTGAGCTGCTACAAAGAAATTCCAAATAAATTTGAGCAGAAATTTCCTTACAAGTTGTTCCATGGCATTTTTCCATAAAATATACATAAAGAAGGCAATTTGTTGCCAATTACCCAAAAAATTAACTAAAGAGTTGGCTTCGGGGTTTTTAGTTTTTGTTTTGCACTGCACAGTTGTTTGGGAGACAGTAGATATTAACCAAAAATATTTTGGTATCAGAGTATGTAGTAAAGAACGACCCTGACCAAAGAAGAGATAGGGCCTTTGTCCTGGACTTCTGGGAGGTAATTTCTGAGCCCTTGGAATGTTATGCCTCATATGAGTGTCTTTGTTTGCCTGGGAACACTGAGTCATCCTAGATACTCCAACTGTATGACTTAGGATGAGGGCTGGCTACACCCATGAGGTCTTAGAGCGGGGCCTGGTCACACCAGAAAGACCAACAATGTAACAGGGTGGTTGCTTTCTATATACTGTATCAGGTGACCTGGAGGCTGAAGTCAACTACATGGACAATCAATCATGCCTATGCAATGGAGTCCCAATAAAAAGTCTGAACACTGAGGTTCAGTGAGCTTCCCTAGTTGGCAATACCCCATATGTATTATCCCACATAGATGCTGGGAGGTGATGTACCATCGGTAGAAGGTAACAGGAACTCATTTGGTACTCTCACAGACTCTGCTCTATGTATCTCTTCACTGTGCTGATTTTAATCTGTATCCTTTTTTCTGTGGTAAACCATAACCGTGACTATAACAGCTTTCTGTGAGTTTTTCTAGTCAATTATCAAATTGGAGAATGATTGCTGAAAACCCCTCCAACTTGCATTTGGTGTCTAAAGTAAGGGCAGTCCAGGGGGCTGCATCCTGTAAGCTTTGTAGTTGGCCCAAACTTCTCATACAGGGCACAGTCTGAGTTTGCTAGTGTTCTACCAGCCATTTTTAATAAAAAGTCAGGCAAGGTTAGAGATTGTTCATATCACTGTTTTATTAATATGTATCTGCCCTTCCATCCTTTGTCACAGACATGCTTTACAACATCATTAAAATTATATATTCCATGTCAACTGGGCCCCTGTCATTTATACAAACACAAAAGCAAAGAAAAAAGTTTGAAAACTGAGTCCTTCTACAGCTCCCAAGGTCCCTATTGTCTGATCATGCCATCTTTACCCAACTCCTTTGCCTCCTTGACCTTGATTTTAAGCAGACTCCTTCCTGCCTGACCACATTCTTTGTTCAGGCCTCTATGACTTAATGCACGCAACTCCCTTCCCCATCAACTCCTTCCATCCCCTCCTTCCTGTTTAATGTCACCATGTTTCAGAGAAAGAAATCAAGTCATTGCTTCTCCATTATGTAGCCATCATTTATGGCAATAACCTCACAAGGTTGATAAGGCTTTCAGTGAAGTAATATTTATAAAGGAGAACATTACTTGACACATAGTAGGTACAATGTTAGCCTTAGCTACTGTTAATATTACTATTACTCCTATTGCTATTGCATGACAGTCATTTTTGACCCCATTTTATAGTGTCTATGACAATTAAGCTTTCAATTGCATCTATAATTGTTATTCTCTATTCTATACCCATTACCTTCTGGATTATTGTGCTGTAAGGGCAAAATCCATGTCTGTTATTTTCCTTTGCTGATAGAGATTTCAGGTACAAAGTGCGTGCTGAATCTTTTTGGCCTACTGATAGATTCTGAGAATATTGGAATGATAGCACATAATCTACCCATGTTAATGAGGGACACAATATTTGAACCCCTACAATATGTCAGTGTGTATCATTTATTCTCCAGGGTCCTGGGTTTTAGAGTTTTATAAAGATTTCAGATTTACAGCCATGACAATTTGTTACTAGAAAATATGAAAGAAACTATAGACATTGAGCTCTCTGCTTCATGTTCAATTTGCTCATAAAAGATATACTAGTATTCATCAATACCAACTTCTCCTATACTTGTAATCACAGGAAAGACAGTACTTCCCAGTATTTGAAAACTGTTTTGTGACCCCTTGCTTTCTTCTGTTTCTCTTGAGGATTGGTGACATTGCAAATAGTGGAGTCTCTTTCAGTGTAGGTCCTAGAGCAAAGCCCAAGTCAACTTGCATTGGACATGAGAGAGAAACAACTGTGGTATGGAGTGACTAATATTTATGGATTAATTTGTCATGGCACAGTACATAATCTCTTCTGGTTGGTACTCTAAGCAAATAGGAAGAAAAAAGCAGTTCAAAATACTTGTATCATTTTATTAAGACTGCCTTCTTGTACCACAATTTTTTAAAAAAACCACTTCAGTTATGATTGACAAAAAGCTGTACATGTTTAATGTATACAACATTAGTTTGCAAAGGCAATCACAAAATCATCACCATAATCAATGCCATAAACATATATATCAACTCCAAAAGTTTCATCTTACCCTCCTGACTTTGTGATAAGAGCATTTAACATAAAAATTTGCTAAGAGGGTAGATACTAAGCGTACAAGTATTGTCAACTATAGTCACTATGCAGTATAGAAATTTCTTTTTGGTTTTCTTTTTTCATTTTACAATGGATTTAATTATTTCTAATCAAATAATGGATTTGATTATTTGCAATGGATGTGATTTTTTCATATTTTATTATACTTTAAGTTCTAGGGTACATGTGCATAACATGCAGGTTTGTTACATAGGTATACATGTGCCATGTTGGTGTGCTGCACCCAGCAACTCGTCATTTACATTAAGTATATCTCCTAATGCTATCCCTCCCCCCTCCCCCCACCGCACAACAGGCCCCACTGTGTGATGTTCCGCTTCCTGTGTCCAAGTATTCTCATTGTTCAATTCCCACCTATAAGTGAGAACATGCGGTGTTTGGTTTTTTGTCCTTGCGATAGTTTGCTGAGAATGATGGTTCCCAACTTCATCCATGTCCCTACAAAGGACATGAACTCATCCTTTTTGATGGCTGCATAGTATTCCATGGTGTATATGTGCCACATTTTCTTAATCCAGTCTATCATTGTTGGATATTTGGGTTGGTTCCAAGTCTTTGCTATTGTGAGTAGCGCCGCAATAAACATACGTGTGCATGTGTCTTTATGGCAGCATGATTTATAATCCTTTGGGTATATACCTAGTAATAGGATGGCTGGGTCAAATGGTATTTCTAGTTCTAGATCCCTGAGGAATCACCACACTGTCATCCACAATGGTTGAACTAGTTTACAGTCCCACCGACAGTGTAAAAGTGTTCCTATTTCTCCACATCCTCTCCAGCACGTGTTGTTTCCTGACATTTTAATGATCGCCATTCTAACTGGTGTGAGATGATATCTCATTCTGGTTCTTATTTGCATTTCTCTGATGGCCAGTAATGGTGAGCATTTTTTCATGTGTCTGTTGGCTGCATAAATGTCATCTTTTAAGAAGTGTCTGTTCATATCCTTTGCCCACTTGTTGACGGGGTTGTTTTTTCCTGGTAAATTTGTTTGAGTTCTTTGTAGATTCTGGATATTAGCCCTTTGTCAGATGAGTAGATTGCAAAAATTTTCTCCCATTCTGTAGGTTGCCTGTTCACTCTGATGGTAGTTTCTATTGCTATGCAGAAGCTCTTTAGTTTAATTAGATCCCATTTGTTAATTTTGGCTTTTGTTGCCATTGCTTTTGGTGTTTTAGACATGAAGTCCTTGCCCATGCCTATGTCCTAAATGGTATTGCCTAGGTTTTCTTCTAGGGTTTTTATGGTTTTAGGTCTAACATTTAAGTCTTTAATACATCTTGAATTAATTTTTGTATAAGGTATAAGGAAGGGATCCAGTTTCAGCTTTCTACATATGGCTAGCCAGTTTTCCCAGCACCATTTGTTAAATAGGAAATCCTTTCACCATTTCTTGTTTTTGTCAGGTTTGTCAAAGATCAGATAGTTGTAGATGTGTGGTATTATTTCTGAGGGCTCTGTTCTGTTCCACTGGCCTACGTCTCTGTTTTGGTACCAGAACCATGCTGTTTTGGTTACTGTAGCCTTGTAGTATAGTTTGAAGTCAGGTAGCATGATGCCTCCAGCTTTGTCCTTTTGGCTTAGGATTGACTTGGCAATGCGGGCTCTTTTTTGGTTCCATATGAACTTTAAATAGTTTTTCCCAATTCTGTGAAGAAAGTCTTTGGTAGCTTGATGGGGATGGCATTGAATCTATGAATTACATTGGGCAGTATGGCCATTTTCACGATATTCATTATTCCTATCCATGAGCATGGAATGTTCTTCCATTTGTTTGTATCCTCTTTGATTTCATTGAGCAGTGGTTTGTAGTTCTCCTTGAAGAGGTCCTTCACATCCCTTGTAAGTTGGATTCCTAGGTATTTTATTCTCTTTGAAGCAATTGTGAATGGGAGTTCACTCATGATTTGGCTCTCTGTTTGTCTTTACTGGTATATAAGAATGCTTGTGATTTTTGCACATTGATTTTGTATCCTGAGACTTTGCTGAAGTTGCTTATCAGCTTAAGGAGATTTTGGACTGAGACGATGGGGTTTTCTAGATATACAATCATGTCATCTGCAAACAGGGACAATTTGACTTCCTCTTTTCCTAATTGAATATCCTTTATTTCTTTCTCCTGCCTAATTGCCCTGGCCAGAACTTCCGACACTGTGTTGAATAGGAGTGGTGAGAGAGGGCATCCCTGCCTTGTGCCAGTTTTCAAAGGGAATGTTTCCAGTTTTTGCCCATTCAGTATGATATTGGCTGTGGGTTTGTCATAAATAGCTCTTATTTTGAGATACGTCCCATCAATACCTAATTTATTGAGAGTTTTTAGCATGAAGGGCTGTTGAATTTTGTCAAAGGCCTTTCTGCATCTATTGAGATAATCATGTGGTTTTTGTCTTTGGTTCTGTTTATATGCTGGATTACATTTATTGATTTGCATATGTTGAACCAGGCTTGCATCCCAGGGATGAAGCCCATTTGATCATGGTGGATAAGCTTTTTGATGTGCTGCTAGATTCAGTTTGCCAGTATTTTATTGAGGATTTTTGCATCAATGTTCATCAGGGATATTGGTCTAAAATTCTTTTTTTTGTTGTTGTGTCTCTGCCAGGCTTCGGTATCAGGATGATACCGGCCTCTTAAAATGAGTTAGGGAGGATTCCCTCTTTTTCTATTGAAAAGGAATTTCAATAGAAATTCCAGAAGGAATGGTGCCAGCTCCTCCTTGTACCTCTTGTAGAATTCGGCTGTGAATCCATCTGGTCCTGGACTTTTGGTTGGTAAGCTATTAATTATTACCTCAATTTCAGAGCCTGTTATTGGTCTATTCAGAGATTCAACGTCTTCCTGGTTTAGTCTTAGGAGGGTGTATGTGCAGAGGAATTTCTCCATTTCTTCTAGATTTTCTAGTTTATTTGCATAGAGGTATTTGTAGTATTCTCTGATGGTAGTTTGTATTTCTGTGGGATCGGTGGTGATATCACCTTTATCATTTTTTATTACGTCTATTTGATTCTTCTCTTTTCTTCATTAGTCTTGCTAGCAGTCTAGCTAGCAAGAAAAGATCAACAAAATTGATCCTTTCAAAAAACCAGCTCCTGGATTCATTGATTTTTTGAAGGGTTTTTTGTGTCTACCTCCTTCAGTTCTGCTCTGATCTTAGTTATTTCTTGCCTTCTGCTAGCTTTTGAATGTGTTTGCTCTTGCTTTTCTAGTTCTTTTAATTGTGATGTTAGGGTGTCAATTTTAGATCTTCCCTGCTTTCTGCTGTGGGCATTTAGTGCTATAAATTTCCCTCTATACACTGCTTTAAATGTGTCCCAGAGATTCTGGTATGTTGTGTCTTTGTTCTCGTTGGTTTCAAAGAACATCTTCATTTCTGCCTTCATTTCATTATGTACCCGGTAGTCATTCAGGAGCAGGTTGTTCAGTTTACATGTAGTTGAATGGTTTTGAGTGAGTTTCTTAATCCTGAGTTCTAGTTCGATTGCACTGTGGTCTGAGAGACAGTTTGTTATAATTTCTGTTCTTTTACATTTGCTGAGGAGTGCTTTATTTCCAACTATGTGGTCAATTTTAGAATAGGTGCATTGTGGTGCTGAGACGAGTGTATATTCTGTTGATTTGGGGTGGAGAGTTCTGTAGATGTCTATTAGGTCCACTTGGTGCAGAGCTGAGTTCAAGTCCTGGATATCTTTGTTAACTTTCTGTCTCATTGATCTGTCTAATGTTGACAGTGGGGTGGTTAAAGTCTCCCATTATTATTGTGTGGGAGTCGATGTCTCTTTATAGGTCTCTAAGGACTTGCTTTGTGAATCTGGGTACTCCTGTATTGGGTGCATATATATTTAGGATAGTTAGCTCTTCTTGTTGAATTGATCCCTTTACCATTATGTAATGGCCTTCTTTGTCTCTTTTGAGCTTTGTTGGTTTAAAGTCTGTTTTATCAGAGACTAGGGTTACAACCCCTGCCTTTTTTTGTTTTCCATTTCCTTGGTAGATCTTCCTCCATCCCTTTATTTTGAGCCTATGTTTGTCTCTGCATGTGAGATGGGTTTCCTGAATACAGCACACTGATGGGTCTTGACCCTTTATCCAATTTGCCAGTCTGTGTCTTTTAATTGGAGCATTTAGCCCATTTACATTTAAGGTTAATATTGTTATATGTCAATTTGATCCTGTCATTATGATGTTAGCTGGTTATTTTGCCCATTAGTTGATGCAGTTTCTTCCTAGCATCAATGGTCTTTATAATTTGGCATGTTTTTGCAGTGGCTGGTACCAGTTGTTCCTTTCCATCTGTAGTGCTATCTTCAGGAGCTCTTTTAGGGCAGGCCTGGTGGTGACAAAATCTCTCAGCATTTGCTTGTCTGTAAAGTATTTTATTTCTCCTTCACTTATGAAGATTAGTTTGGCTGGATATGAAATCCTGGGTTGAAAATTCTTTTCTTTAGGAATGTTGAATATTGGTCTTCACTCCCTTCTGGCTTGTAGAATTTCTGCCATTCTCTCTGGTTGCCCTTAACATTTTTTCTTTCATTTCAACTTTGGTGAATCTGACAATTATGTGTCTTGGAGTTGCTCTTCTCGAGGAGTATCTTTGTGGTGTTCTCTGTATTTCCTGAATTTGAATGTTGGCCTGCCTAGCTAGGTTGGGGAAGTTCTCCTGGATAATATCCTGCAGATTGTTTTCCAACTTGGTTCCATTCTCTCTGTCACTTTCAGGTACACCAATCAGACATAGATTTGGTCTTTTCACATAGTCCCGTACTTCTTGGAGGCTTTGTTCATTTCTTTTTATTCTTTTTTCTCTGAACTTCGCTT
Source organism: Pan troglodytes (assembly GCF_028858775.2). Taxonomy (NCBI): domain Eukaryota; kingdom Metazoa; phylum Chordata; class Mammalia; order Primates; family Hominidae; genus Pan; species Pan troglodytes. The sequence goes on from NC_072415.2 coordinate 64,037,570, forward strand.
CATTTCATTCATTTGATCTTCAATCACTGATACCCTTTCTTCCAGTTGATCGAATTGGCTACTGAAGCTTGTGCATTCATCACGTAGTTCTCATGCCATGGTTTTCAGCTCCATCAGGTCCTTTAAGGACTTCCCTGCATTGGTTATTCTAGTTAACCATTCGTCTAATCTTTTTTCAAGGTTTTTAGCTTCTTTGCTATGGGTTCGAACTTCCTCCTTTAGCTCGGAGAAGTTTGATAGTCTGAAGCCTTCTCTCAACTCCTCAAAATCATTCTCCATCGAGCTTTGTTCCATTGCTGGTAAGGAGCTGCATTCCTTTGGAGGAGGAGAGGTGCTCTGACTTTTAGAATTCAGTTTTTCTGTTCTGTTTTTTCCCCATCTTTGTGGTTTTATCTACCTTTGGTCTTTGATGATGGTGATGTACAGATGGGGTTTTGGTGTGGATGTCCCGTTTGTTAGTTTTCCTTCTAACAGTCAGGACCCTCAGCTGCAGGTCTGTTGGAGTTTGCTGGAGGTCCACTCCAGACCCTGCTTTCCTGGGTATCAGCAGCGGAGGCTGCAGAACAGCAAATGTTGCTGCCTGATCGTTCCTCTGGAGGTTTCATCTCAGAGGGTTACCCGGCTGTGTGAGGTGTCAGTCTGCCCCTACTGAGGGGTGCCTCCCAGTTAGGCTACTCGGAGGTCAGGAGCCCACTTGAGAAGGCAGTCTGTCCGTTCTCAGATCTCAGACTCCATGCTGGGAGAACAACTACTCTCTTCAAAGCTGTCAGACAGGGACATTTAAGTCTGCAGAGGTTTCTGCTGCCTTTTGTTCAGCTCTGCCCTGCCCCCAGAAGTGGAGTCTACAGAGGCAGGCAGGCAGGCCTCCTTGAACTGCAGTGGGTTCCACCTAGTTTGAGCTTCCTGGCCACTTTGTTTACCTACTCAAGCCTCAGCAATGGCAGGCACCCCTCCCCCAGCCTCGCTGCCGCCTTGCAGTTCGATCTCAGACTACTGTGCTAGCAATGAGTGAGGCTTTGTGGGCGTGAGACCATCCAAGCCATGCATGGGATATAATCTCCTGGTGTGCCGTTTGCTAAGACCATTGGAAAAGCGCAGTATTGGGGTAGGAGTGACCCGATTTTCCAGGTGCCATCTGTCACAGCTTTGCTTGGCTATGAAAGGTAATTCCCTGACCTCTTGTGCTTCCCGGGTGAGGCAATGCCTCTCCCTGCTTCGGCTCACACTCAGTATGCTGCACCCACTGTCCTGTACCCACTGTCCAGCAAGCCCCAGTGAGATGAACCCAGTACCCTAGTTGGAAATGCAGAAATCACCCGTCTTCTGCATCGCTCACGCTGGGAGCTGTAGACTGGAGCTGTTCCTATTTGGCCATCTTGGAACCGCCCACAGTATAGAAATTTCTAAAACTTATTCATCTTGCATAACTACAACTGTCTATCCTTTGACTAATATACCTGTTTCCTTCTCCCTTCTAACCCAAATCTTTGGCAATCACCATTCTTTTCTCTGCTTCTATGAGTTTGGCTTCTCTCTGCTTCTGTGAGTTTATATTCCTTATATAAGTGGGACCATGTAGTATTTGTCCTGTGTCAGGCTAATTGATACAATTCTTAAAACAGCAAAGAACCTAGTTTGTTTTTCTCCCTACAGTTCTATTTTCAGTTTACTTTATACTTTTATTTCAGTTTACTTTTATTTTATTATAGTTCTTTCAGTTTATTATAAAGAATTCAAACAAGTGTAGAAAATTGTACAGTTAACAGATACTCACCACCTAAATTCCACATTTAACATTTTAGAATATTTGCTTTATCGCTTATCTATCCATGTATCAACCCTCTTCTCCCCTCCATCCACTTACACCTTCTACATTTTGATGCATTTTAAAGTTAGTGATATCAGATTACTTTCCCAATTCTCACACTTCACACATAATGATGGCCCAAGATCAATATCCAGGAAGTAATGAGTAAAGGTTTACAATAGATACCTATTAAGTCCCTATGTGCTACATACCTCAGATACAAATAAGTGAGCTTCAAGGCCAAAACAGCAAGATGTCCAACACTTCCAAACACTTGCCAACACAAACATCCTCTCACCCTCCTTCAAACAGTGAAGATGCTGAGCTGTCCATTTGTAGCATCATTTGTTCTTTCACAGCTGCTTATAGAAAGTGCAGTTCTCAGCTTCAGACACTGAAGTCCAATGAATCAAACATAATGAGTCTGACATGTCACTGACTAAAACCCAGGCAAAATGCTGTGGGTTCCACACCATTGCCTCAATTAAAGTCATGTCTTAGATTTTCATTATTTTGTTGCTATAGACACTTTAACAAATTGTTGGACGTTAGGTTTCCATTAAAAGTTTTCTTTGTGCTTTTCCTGTTTTCTCAGGATTCACTGGTAAATATCTTCAATGATATCATCTCCCAAAAGTAAAGTAGGTTTGAAGATAATAAAAATAACTTAAATATTTTAACATGTAATATTAATACACAAAGTCTTATATAATGTAAACCGCAGTATTGTATACATTCCATTGTTATCCTCCCCTTCACCTTTTTAGGTATATAAAAAATTGTAGTTGTCATCATCACCATTTTACAAATGAGAAGACAGAATCTCAGACAAATTAAGCCTCAGAGGTGATAAGCTATGGATCTGTAGTTCAAAGGCAGGCTTCTAGCTCCAAATCCCATAATTTTCCCTCTGCATTTGATGTAAGAATAAAATAAAAGTGTTTGGAGCAATGAATAGTTCAACCCTATGTGAAATGTATAGCTTTGACACACTAACTCAAAGTGTTAAATATGTATTGTATTTCATGTGCATGTATGCAGATATGTTGTGTGTGCATGTTACACATGGATTTAAGTATATATACACCCATATGTAACAGAAAAATCATTTGGACAGTTTCTTCCATGTGACAAGTTTTGTGCTAAGGGCTTTACAAATATTTTAATTTCATGCTCAGAGAACCCTTGTGTGTTGAGTATTATTACCCCTAAGGTACAAAGAAAACTGAGGCTCAGTGTAATTAGGCAATGTGCTCACTGTTGCACTGATAATATGTAGCCAGGACTGTCTGGCTACAAAATGCATGCTCTTGAGCATAATACAATAGTCAGTGGAATCATTTTGAAACACTAGCTAGAAGAAAATTGAATAAGTGTTCACATATTACATTTGTGTATCTATTGCCAAAAAATTGTTAAATTGAATTTTAAAAAGAGGCATGGTCATTGTCTTTGTTTACTCATTTATTTATTATTTATGCCAGGAACATGTTTCAAGCTGGTGATGATGTGATAAACATGACTAGGATGGTCTGACTTCAAGAAGCTTGAACTCTCATGGAGAATGCTAGCAAATAATAATTTTTTAAAAAGCTAAATTTTTCTCTAGACCTGCTTCACATACCCTATTTTTCAGTTGTTGGCGACTCTGTCTTTCCAGAGGTTCATCTTTGGAGGCATCTTTGATTCATTTTTCTTTGCCCTATAGTTTGTCAACTAATACTGTTAGCTCTACCTACAAGATATATTTATAATCCAAACTTTTTTTTCATAATTCAAACATTTATTTCTGATTCTGCTGCTACTACCCTAGTCCAAGTCACAATAATCTCAAGCAGATTACTACAATATTCTCTTAAATGGCTTCACATTTACCTCCCCCCAGTCTATTCTCAATACCACAATTAGAAGGATCCTGTTAAAACTGTAAATAAGATCCATTCATCTGCTCACAATGTTGGTAGCTACCAATTTCCCTCAGGAGAGAAGCAGAAGTCCTCAATCCAATTAAAATATGGGTGAACGATCTCAATAGTTGTATCTCCAAATAAGATATAAAATGGCTGACAAGTACATGGAAAGATGTTCATCATCATCAGCTGTCAGGAAAATGCTTATCAAAACCACAATGATACCACTTTATACACACTAGGATGGCTCGAATCAAAAAAGACAAATAAAAAGTACTGTCAAGAATGTGGCAATGCCAGGCGTGGTGGCTCACGCCTGTAATCCCAGCACTTTGGGAGGCTGAGGCAGGCAGATCACAAGGTCAGGAGTTTGAGACCAGCCTGACCAACACGGTGAGACCCCACTGCCCCTAAAAATACAAAAATTAGCTGGGCATGATGGTGCATGTCTGTAATCCCAGTTACTCAGGAGGCTGAGGCAGGAGAATCACTTGAACCTGGGAGATGGAGGTTGCAGTGAGCCGAGATTGTGCCATTGTACTGCAGCCTAGGCAACAGAGCAAGACTGTGTCTCCAAAAAAATAAAAATAAGTAAATAAATAAAAATAAAAAGTGGCAAAATTGGAGAACTTGTACACTGCTGGTGGTAGCCTAAAAATGGTGAAGCTTCTTTGGAAAACTGTCTATCAGTTCCTCAAAAGGTTAAAAACAGTCATAATATGACCCAGTAATTCTACTCCTAGGTATATACTCAAAAGAAATGGAAATATATGTCTACACAAAATCTTGCACATGAATATTCATAGCAAAATTATTCATAATGGTCAAAATGTGCAAACACAAAGGTACATCAACTGATAAATGGATAAATAAAATGGAATACAAAATACAAAAACTACCATGAAAAGACATGAAGTTCTGATATGATGTACTATAATAAACCTTAAAGACTGTATGCTAAGTTTTAAAAGCCCATGACAAAAGCCCACATACTATGATTCCATTTATACCATTTATAGAAAATGTCCAGAATAGACAAATCTATAAAGTTGGGGCTGGGAAGGCTGGTGGGGGATGGGCAGTGATTTCTAATGGACATAGGTTTCTTTTTGGGATGAGGACAATGTCCCAAGATTGATTGTGGTAATGGTTGCACAACTATGAATATACTAAAAACCACTGTATTATATATACCTAAAATGTGTTCATTTTATGAACATGTGAACTATGCCTCAATAAAGTAATGAGTTGTGTGTCTGTGTGTGGGGGTGCCTGGACGAACAAAGTCCTTAAAATAGCTTCTGAGGCCCTACATCATCTGGTCGCTGCCTCCCCCAGTAGTTCTCTAGTATATCCAGATTCTCTTTCCCAGTCACTCAGCAGGAGCCAAAGAGGTCTTTTTGCCCTTTCTCAGACATATTACTCATCCTTCAGCCTCAAGACCTTTGCACTGGCTGTTACTCTCCAGAGTGCCCTTCTCTGACATATTGACATGGCTCACTCCTCCACTTCCTTCAAATCTTTGCTAAAATGTCATCTTGTATGTGAAACATAGATTGTAATACCCTTCCCCACCATGCATAACAAATTCCCCTTATCTTGCTCTATTTTTTCCCCAGAACATTATCTTTTTGTAGTAAAGGCTTTGGATGCTCACCCATATCTGATTCTCTTCTCCTTTCAAGCATACAGAAGAATTAATCTTCCCTGCACCCCGAACCCACCACCATAGAAATGCAGACATGTGATTAGTTCTGCCCAATGGGTCATCAGCAGCACTGACATGTGCCATTTCTACACCAAGATATTTAACTGTCAGTACAAGGCCTTCTAGTGATTTCTTCCACAACTGTAGTAATCACAAAGCCGACTTCATTTGCAGATTGAGATGCTGAAGATTAAAGCATTCCAGATTGTAAAAGCACTACAGATATGAAAGTTTCCCTGGAGAGTCATCCGGACCTACAGCACATTTTTCATGGGTGATCAATTTTATGTGAGATTATGGGCTGCTTGATACTGCAGCATAGTTTAGCCTATGTTGATGGGTGTATCTAATAGTATTTATTTTTATTGTTCATTTTTTCTTTAGTGTCCTTCTCATCCCACAAGAATGCATGGCATAAGGCCAAGGGGTTGCATCTCTTTTGTTACTAGTCTCTCTCTAAACCCCTGAAACACTACCTGGCACATCTTAGATATTTATTAGATGAACAGAATGAAGTAATATATAATTTTAAAAAGCAGGCTAGGTGTTGCAGCTCAAATCCCAGCAGTTTAGGAGGCTGAGGGAGGAGGGTCAGTTGAGGCCAAGAGTTTGAGACCAATATGGGCAACATAGTAAGACCCCAGTGCTACAAAAAATTTTAAAAGATTAGCCAGGCATGGTGGTACATGCCTATAATCCCAGCTACTTGGGAGGCTGAGGTGGGAAGATTGCTTAAGCTCAGGAGTTTGAGGCTGCAGCGACCCAAGGTCTTACCACTGTATTCCAGCCTGGGGAGCAGAGTGAGACTATATCTATATATTATATATTATATGTAAGTTTATATACATATTTAATACATATTAAATAAAATTTCACAAGTGTTGTGAAAGAGAAATACTCCACAGTATTAGCAGGGTGACCTCACCTATTCAGTGGATTAGCATAGTCTTCTCTAATGAAATGACTTTTAAGCCAAATTCTGAAAAAAATCAATAGTAGTGAGTTAGGTGATGAGAATTACGGAACCAGGAGGCACTGTCTTGCAAGGCTCTGAGCAATTACAACTCGGACCAGTGCTAGGAAGGAGTTACAGTGTCATGAGAGCCTATGATGGGAGGATTTGGCCCCTTCAGGGCAAACGACAGTGTAACAAAAGTCATTGGTAGGAAGGAAGCAAAAATAAAATTAGGGGAAAAAAGTGAGATCATATACAATCAAGTAAATTTGAGGTACAATAATATGTTAACAATTATGCCAAGAATATAACAGCATATATTAAAGAATTTACAGAAGGCATTATGGAAGAGTGAGAAATGAGCTGGAATTTTAGCTGCAGATGAGGATGAGAGAGCAAAAGAAAGCAGGATACCCCACTGCTCACTGGGGTCTGATGCTATGCAGAGCAAAGATCTCACATAAACACGGACACAGGAATGCCATTAGCAAAGATGTAAAACCGTGGTGAAACCAACGTAACTAGAATTGAAGGGAGCATTTTGAGGGCAAACTCCTATTGCAAAAGCAAATGGGATAGATAAGATGGGATCAGTTCCTTGGGAGCTGCTAATGCCTGGACTGAGAATATGATCAGAGCAGTGTGATGAAAAAAGTATTTAGGAAGATGACTCAGGCACCAGTGGCCGAACAGCCCAAAAGTTTTTAATGAGAGGGAAGTTGAATGGCCCAAACCACTGCTCCATCTAGCAAATATTTATCAAGCAACTACTATATACAATGTAAATAAGGCATTATTTTTAATGTCTAGAATATATTCCTTAACTTTCTGGTTCTGATATTGCTAATAAATGTGAATGTTTACACGTACAAATAATTACTCAGATGCCCTGTGAATGTCAGACTAAAACTGTAAATTGGGATCAGATTGACTTATATCAAAACCACTGGACAATTTAATTTCTACAGTCCCTTTACCTGGAGAGATGCTTACTTAGAATTCTTGTTTTGAATTAAGAAGGACACACAGTTTAGTTGCCTCTAGGGATTTGGGCCTTTTAGAGCTTATTTTTAGAAAGATTTGTTTTGGGAGAGGTCAGTTGGTCTACAGTTCCAGCTGTAAAGTTTTATGGCTAGAGCTAGTTTCCTTAGTATTATTTTTGGCCCTTCTCTAATCTCTGTTAATAACAGGAAAATACACAGAAAATTGCTCCAAATCCACAAAGAAATAGGAGAGTCATGGTGCCTTAGTAGAAAGAAGCTACAAGAAGAAATAAGTCAGTTAAAAGGAACATATTAAAAACAAGTAAAATAATGTATGATCAATAATATGTAGTCTGAATATTGAAAACATTTTAGATGGATATTTCAGAAGATCATAAAATATCTTGACCCCTCCCACTTAGAAGTATCACAAAATTGCCCTACGATCATAAGTAATTCTCTTTCAAGTCTTCCAGAATGCCAAGATGATATATAGTTGCCATCAGTCAAATTGTCTGAGTGATGCTTTAAGTATATATACAAAGTAACACGTATAAATAACGAGACAATTTCAGAAAGAACTACATACTTATCTTTTTTTTGCTATAAGATGACCTATCAATTCACCCTTAAATACTAATCCTGATGGAAGTCATATTTTAAAGAATTTTTTGCAGATACTTATCTTGAATACAGTATACACTGAATAGCAATAGAAATTATATGCTCTAGGACAGTACGAAAACTAATGTGTCAAAGTTAACATTTCATAAGGTGTATTGAAAAAAATTGTATAGAGTTCTCTTAAGAAGATTCGGAGAATTCTGGTTCTGCCAATATGGAGTAGCCCACTCCTCCCAGGTCCTCCCTCTTGCAATTGAAAAACCCTGGATGTAACACAAGCATAGGAAGACTCTGAAAGGTGAAAACAGAGGCAGACAATCTAACAGCCTTAGGAGTTGTGGAACTCATGGAAGCAAGTTCTCTGGGTTTCTGTATTGCTTCCTGTATGTTCCAGATAGGAGCTTACAGTTGCGGCAGGGTCAAGCAGAAGTGGATCTAGCATGCATCCTTCCCACCCACACCTTCTCCCAAAAGAAATATACAGGGGTGATCAAATTCCCCCATTGGATGGTCTCTACATGGCCAGGCAGAGAGCTAATCTTGCATGTCCCAAACAGGAAGCAGGTAGTGTTTTTATTCCCCTGCCAGCATTGTGACCATGGAGCTGAGTAGGGAGCTGACCATAACCCTTCCCTGTTCAGCAGAAGTAGGTGGTGGCCTGAGTTCCCCACCAGGAAGTGCCCATGTAGTCCAACGGAAAGCTGAGCGTCCATTTCCACCTGCTACTACAACTGTGATGAATCTTTAGGAACTGATATGGAATGGGAAAAAAAAAAAAAAAAGCCACGCCTAAAAGGTTGCAACTCTGGGATTCCATTTATACAATAGTCTTAAAGTGACAAAATTACAGAAATGCAGGCTGGGTGCAGTGGTTCACGCCTATAATCCTTGCATTTTGGGAGGCCAAGTGATCTGTAGATCACTTGAGGTCAGGAGTTCGAGACCAGCCTGGCCAACGAGGTGAAACCCCATCTTTACTAAAAATACAAAAAAGTTAGCCGGGCATGGTGGCAGGTGCCTGTAATCCCAGCTACTCAGGAGGCTGAGGCAGGAGAATCACCTGAACCCAGGAGGTGGAGGCTGTAGTGAGCTGAGATCACCCCACTGCACTCCAGCCTGGGCAACAGAGTAAGATTTTATCTCAAATGAATAAATTATATATATATGATTGTGTGTGTACACACACACACATATATACACACATGTATATACACATATATACATACACACACACACACACACACACACACATATATTACAGAAATGTAGAAAAGATCAGCCAGGGCCCAGAGGTTGGGAAGCAGGGAAGCGGAAGGAGGAAGAAGCTATACAGCAAATGAGAGATCCTTGTGAGGATGGAAATGTCCTATATGAATGTCAGTATCTTGGCGGTGATACTGTATTATGTTTTTTGAAGAAGTTACCATTGGAGGAAACTTGAGAAAAGGGTACATGGAACCTCTATATTATTTCTTACAACTCTACATGAATCTGCAGTTACCTCAAAATTAAAAGCTTAAAGGGGATTTAATCAACAGGTATGAGATTATTCATTAAGGAATCTTCCAATTGTCAGATTAAACATTGAATAATTTTATATTAAAATACAAAATAATAATTTCAATATAAAATTATTGTTTCTAAACCAAAATAGGAGAGGTAGTTATCTCCATTTTCTGGAGATTGGACTAAAAAATTTTTCTTCATCTAATAGACAGGATACCAAAATTCTATCACATTAGTATTCATTCAATCATTAAACATTTGTTAAGAACCAACTACGTACCCTGCTCTAAGTTACAGGAATAAAGTAATGAATGAAACAAACTGAATACTTGCTCTCTGGTGCTTACCTTATGAGAGAAGTATTCTGTATTTCATTCATGTTGGTCAACTAGTTCTTTTTCACTACGCAGTCAGATTAACTTTCTCTCAGGCCTTTGCCATGATATAAACCAATCACGCTGAAAGGTTGTGTTTCCTACCTACTACTTTGTTAGGTTGAAATACTTCTTTCTTCCTTTGCATTAATAATCCTTAGTGAAACTAAAAGGATATCTGAAGATATAGTAAGGTAGGAAGCTGAAAGAATGTGAGTCACTTAGGATTTTACTGGAAAAGCTCTCTAAGCTGAAAATGTTTCCAGTAGGATCAGTTCTCACTGTTTGTGTGTTAATATCTATATCTATACATGGGATATAATGTGATGGAGGGAAACTAGAAGTAAATCTGAGACTCTTCTTACTGGCATTGATGATTTCAGTCTTTTCAGTGACCCATCTATGGCATCATTTTGAGTGTCACAAGGATAAAGTTTACATTAAAACACAAAGGGCTTTCAGAGGAAAAACTTAATTTCTAAAATAATGAAATTAGTTTTTTTAATAAACGCTTGATTGCATTTTTTCCATAAATACACAAACACCTACCACAAGCACTATGAAGAATGCAAAGATATTGTATCATAGATACACCAATAAGCTCTTAGTCTTAAAGAACTTAGCCAAATCTGAAGTAAGGTATATATGGATACAGAACATGAAAAGATGGTTCATAAGGAACCAAATGGACTTGTCCTCCCATATGTGGTGTCCAGTATAGTTCCATGATCCATGACATAAACCCCACGAGACTATAAAGATAAAAAAATATGAAAGTCAGAAACACAAATATGGAGGCACAGTGAGCTTTGCAAATAGCCCTAAAACAGCAGCTTTTTTATGACATGTATTTACATGTGGTTTGCCATTTTATGCATGTCCTTGATAAGAACAATATGATTGCATGCTTCATTACCATTCAAGTACCAACTGGAGGCTTCACAGATTCTACCACTTTGTATACAGACAGCATAAACAGAAGAAACACTTAAACTTTTCTATTTCACATTGCAGCCATAAAAACAGATTGTTTATCCAGCTGAACTCTTTCATGTGAGACACAAAAGCACTATAACCAAATACCAAAATTCAATGGCAGGGCCCAACTCTTCCTAGAAATACAGTAATGAACCAAGAAGCAAGTGGTCTTAAACTCAGTTTGGCTTTTCCACTAGATAAAGTAGCCATCATACTAAGTACGTAATCTTTATCTTGACTCTCCTGCAGTGAGGTTTTTTGTTGTTGTTGTTTCGTCTTTTTAAGACCAAGTTTCGCTCTTGTCAGCCAGGCTGGAGTGCAATGGTGTGATCTCAACTCACTGCAACTTCTGCCTCCCGGGTTCAAGTGATTCTCTTCTCATGTCTCAGCTTCCCGGAGTAGCTGGGATTACAGGTGCATGCCACCACACCCAGCTAATTTTTTATATTTTTAGTAGAAATGAGGTATCACCACGTTGGCCAGGCTGGTCTCAAACTCCTGACCTCAGGTGATCCACCCGCCTCGGCCTCCCAAAGTGCTGGGATTACAGGCATGATCCACCCCAGGTGTCCATTTTAGCAGTAATACTTTACCCCCTTTACAGTTAATCATGCACATAACAAAAGTTGCAGATAGATCAATGGAATTCATAAATGCCCTAACTCCAGGAATTAAGAGAAAATTTAACTTGGTATTTTGAATTCCCACTCAATTCAGTTAATTCAGAAATGCCTGGGCTGGGCACAGTGGCTCACGCCTGTAATCCTAGCACTTTGGAAGACTGAGGAGGGCAGGTCACGAGGTCAGGAGATCGAGACCATCCTGGCTAACATGGTGAAACCTCGTCTCTACTAAAAAATACAAAAAACTAGCTGGTCGTGGTGGCGGGTGACTATGCTCCCAGCTACTCAAGGGCTGAGGCAGGAGAATGGCGTGAACCTGGGAGGCGCAGCTTACAGTGAACCGAGATCACGCCACTGCACTCCAGCCTGGGCTATAGAGCAAGACTCCGTCTCAAAAAAAAAAAAGAAAAGAAAAGAAAGAATACCTGGAAGTAAGAACAATGAAACCAAGTACAAGTTGTACTGGAAAAAAACACCATAAACATAATACTATTACATGTGCAAAATATCCATGTGCAAAATATATTATAGTCATACCCATTTTGACAAAACATTCATCCATGCATTTTAACACATCTCTCAAACTACGTCATCCAGCTCAGTGTCCCTGATTTAAGAATAGTATATCAAGTAAAGCCACTCAAACATATTTAGCACTACTTTGATAACAGTCCATTAAAACTATTCGTAACTCTCTGTCTCTGCGGTAAATTAGATCTTGGATCACCTTAATGCCAGAACTGCTGTGGTCAGCACCATTAGAATGAACACATAGAGGCAGCCTGTGCTTCATCTGAAAACTCTGCTCCTTTGTCTTATTTGAAATTACATCCTTCATCCCAAGACCTGAAAGGGCTTGAGTTGTTGGGTAAAGCAAACATCTCTGTCCTCTCTCAGACTGCTACTGCCAGGCATCAGCAGGAAGGACTTTTGCAGCCTAAAAAGGAGAATTTGGCCCATCAGTTTAAATGACCTCTGAGCTATGTTATTTGATGGCAACCAAGAGAGCACAGTGAAATGTAACATGTAGGATTTTACAAGAAAGGAGGGCCAGGGTGGGTTTTGTTCCTCTTCTCAGATAAATTTGGTCCGTCGGTTATTCTGTGGAAAAGGTACTCACTCTCCTCCAAGGTCACTTGGATAGGAACCACAGATTTCTAGGAAAGCTATGTTATTAAATTGGCTACTTACACATAAAAGGAAGATCACATGGCAGAATTTAGCCCAGGATGTTCTGGGCTGGGAATAAAACAATCCTTTGGTAGGGAATCCCAGTGCTAACTAGATACTCCCAAGATCTGAGAACATGAAAAGCAGGGTACTATACGGAGTTAGGGGAAATTGCAGGGCTAACAAATTCATGGAATGACTCATGGCAAAGTATTTGCGCAAACTGGTTGCAATGAAACCACCTAGGGAACATCAGGGCTATTTCACTAGATAGAGGCCACTGGTTTTGACTTACTGTGAAAAAATCCAAGATCTATTTGTGACAACTTGGATGAACCTAGAGAACATCCCATTTAGTGAGATAAGTCAGGCACAGAAAGACAAATACCACCTGATCTCATATGTCAAATCTAAAAAGGCCAAATTCAAAGCAGAGAGTAAAATGATGGTTACCAGGAGGTGCTGGTCAAAGTGTACAAAAACTTCAATTAGAGAGGAGAAATTTGTTCAAGAGATGTACTGTACAATGTGGTGGCTACTAATAACTATGTGGTTTTTTTGTTTGTTTGTTTTTGAGATGGAGACTTGCTCTGTCGCCCAGGCTGGAGTGCAGTGCTGTGATCTTGGCTCACTGCAGCCTCCACCTCCCGGGTTCCAGCAATTTTCCTGCCTCAGCCTCCCCATTAGCTGGAATTCTAAGCACATGCCACCATGCCCAGCTAATTTTTATATTTCTAGTAGAGACGAGGTTTTTCCATGTTGGCCAGACTGGTCTCGAACTCCTGGCCTCAGGTGATCCGCCCATCTTGGCCTCCCAAAGTGCTGGGATTACAGGCATGAGTCACCGTCCCTGACCATAACTATGCATTCTTGAAAATCACTGAGTATAAACTAAGTTTTCTTATCACACAAAAAGAGAAATATGTGAAGTAGTACCAATATAATTAGCTCAATTTAGCCATTCCAGTGTATACATATTCTAAAACATGTTGTACATAACATAAAATTGTCAATTCTAAAATAATTAAGAAAAGAAAAAAAATCTAAGATCTGAGCTGCCTGAATCCCAGGATACAATGATGAGGAGAGGATACATTGGCTTAGAAACCACTTAGTTTGCCAGCAGCAGTGGAAGAGGATTTCCTTGATCCAGAAAAATGGGTCAGGTTATATAGAGACACAGACTCATTAGAGGTACGATACTTCTTCAAAGTATCGTTAAAAAGTCCCTCCTAATGATCCAGCTTTAACTTCTTTACCTCAGACCTATACTGAGGTAATGAAGTTAAAGCTAGATCATTAGGAGGGATTAATTTAATACAGCCCGACTAGTGTCCTTACAAAAATGGGAATTTGGACACAGATATAGACATGCATAGAGGGAAGATATAAAGAGACACAGTATAGGGAGGAGACAGTCATCTACAAGATAGGGGATGAAGGGAGAGGCTTGGAACAGATGCCTCCCTCATAGCCCCGGAAGGAACTAACCCTGCCAACACTTTGATTTCAGACTTCTAGCCTTCAGATCTGTGAGAAAAAATTTCTATTGTTTTAAGTCGTCCAATTTGCAGTACTTTGTTATGGCCACCCCAACAAACTAATACACCTGCAAACCATGCAGATGTTTATATAGAAAAAGTCAACACTCTCTCTCACCTTGACCATTTCCTGCCTTTTGGGTAACTGATATTAGCATTGTGGAGTATATCTATTCACACTTTTTCCATACACATGATTTTTACTGGTTCATTTTTAATTAAATTATGATAGCACTTTGCAACGTACGTTTTTATCCATCTTCCAGATGGACTTATTATAACTCTCACTCATTAATTGCTATGTAATATTCAATATTATGTATCACTCTTCTGCTGGTTAACAATCAGGTTATTTCAGGTTATATGGCATCACAAAAAAAAAATGCTGTGATAAACATCCCTGGACATATGTTTTCAATTTTAAAGCATAGATTTCTTAAATTAGAATTTCTCATTCAAGAATTATGTGCATTTCCTATTCTTCAATGCCCACCCCCACCAATGTATCAAAATATTTCTCTGCTAACAGTGCACATAAATTTCATAAACCTATTTGATTATGTTTCAAAAGCCTGTTTAAAGAGAATGATAATCACAAAGAATCTGATTAGACCCTTAGATGGAGGTCTTTGTTGCGTTCTGGTAGATGAGGAAAAATATAAGTCATGAATACTATTTTCATCCACGCAGAAATAGAGTCCCTTCACAAATCCCTTTTTCCTGGATTTTGTTTTTGTTTGTTTCTTGAGATGGAGTCTCGCACTGTTTCCTGGGCTGGAGTGCTGTGGCGCCATCTCGGCTCACTGCAACCTCCGCCTCCCGGGTTCGAGTGATTCTCCTGCCTCAGGCTCCTGAGTAGCTGGGATTACAGGTGCATGCCACCACACCCAGCTAATTTTTTGTATTTTTAGTAGAGACGGGGTTTCACCATGTTGTCCAGGCTGGACTCAAACTCCTGACCTCTGGATTCACCCGCCTCAGCCTCCCCAAATGCTGGGATTACAGGCTTGAGCCACCGCGCCCCACCCCTTTTTCCTGTTTTTAATGGAATGTGTCCCATACAAACCATTGGTTTCCATGGAATGTCCATTTTTATTACTTCTTTATGCATTTAAGGCAACCTAGAAATGCCAGTGCCAAAGCCCAAACTGAAGCTGACAGATGCTAGCCAGTGATTCTTTCAACTACAGAGTAATTTCCTGGTTCTAGCAAAAAGCATGGCAAGAACTCCATTCCCCTCAATCCACTCTCAATTAACAGATGAAGCTTTAGAACCTTGTGAAGAAGTGGGAATGCCAGACATTTCACCTACAATGGACTCTACTGGTGATTTCAGGGGAGAGCTGGCAGGAAGTAGAACACAGCCTGTGGAGATTTTGGGCACGTACTATGATTCCGAAGCCATTATTGAGGCAACTTTGCTGAAGTCAGGGCTCTTGGGAGAAAGGGACATGCATAGAGCATTTCTATTGCTGAGCAAATTGGCCATGACTTACTATGCAGATCTGCAGGAAAATGAATGAATAATGTTGAGCTTGAGAAATGCACTGGGCTTGCAAACGCTTTTGTCATGTCAACACAACTGAGATTGGCACCTCAAGAAGAGTGGCTCATCCCTGACAGATCGCTCATGTGTTCCTTTAAAAAATGAGAATTTAGGAGGAGACTCAATCATAAATTATTCATTTGGGTTTTTTTTTTTTTTCATTTTATTTCAGAACATTCTCCTGGTCATGTCTTAAGTGAATTTCTCCCTGGTCCCATCATTTACAAATGCAGACAATTCTCAGTAAAGGAGCCAGATCTTAAGAAAGAAGCCACAGGACTTCCCCTCCCTTAAGAGAAGTCACTCTAGCCCTCAGTTGCTGCCCTCAATTGCTACCCACTTTCTAGGCCAGTAATAGCTGTAGCCCAATTAAGGCTGTAAAGGTGGCCCTTATTAACATTTTAAAAATAAAGCCATCTTCACCTAAACTTGGTAAGAACAAGTATTTTTCTTTTACCACCATCAAACCTCAAACACACCAAGATTTTCCTCTGGGAAATCACTGCATGTTTTATATGCTATATTTATGTCTCATTGTGAAGCATTCATTGGTTTATAGACCTTGGGTCCTCGAGGAAACATCACAAATCCTTATTATACTTCTTGGTATTAAATTTGGTGTTATAATCTGATTTATCTGCCAGCCTAACTCACATGTAAACAGACATCTCTCTCAAAGCTTCTTCAAATTCAATAACCCCCCCACCAAAAATAGTTCATGCTAAAGCTCTAGCCTTGAAGTTCACTGCAGTTACATTGTCAATGTTTAAGGATAATGATAAACAAATTGTACTTAGTTCTTTCCTCATTATGTTCACTTTTCCTTACACACACACCCCCATACACAGACAAGGGACCAGAAAAGTGTAATTTTGAAGGCCTTTTAAAGACAAGTATTGGTAGGCTTTCTAAGTGAATACAGTAATCTTCTTTAAATGAAGGAATGAATCAATCACCACGAGGTGACGGTGAAGTCCAATAAACAGGGCAGTAAATAATGATCATCTAATGAATGCAGATTAAAGACTCAGCCCAAGGACATTCCTCCTTATAAGTTATCACCTTTCCAAGGAATGCAAATATTAAAAAATCTTCATATAAGTTTATGTTGCGATTTGCTTTCTAATTCCCACATAAGATCGTTCTGATGGGAACTTATGTAGAAAATTTAATCATTTGAGTATCTTTTAAGAGAATCTAATTATATGTAAAGTTTTTTGCAGATGTCATCCTCCTGGTTGTTCCTTTTAGTGATCGTAAATAGCATAGCATTGCCAACTACACAATTACAGAAGAAACCCTTTTCTCCTTTGACATTTTCAAAATACTGAAATATTTAAGCAGATGTTTAATAAGTATGATTATGTACTACTGAATATATTTCTAATGTGAAATGCACATTATATGTATGAAAAGCCAATCAGAACTTAATTCTGATTCAAGTTAGTAAAATGTTATTGTGTTCCAATGATGTGCAAAGCATAATGCTAATAAGGAAGAGAGTAAAAGATATGGGATGGCCCCTGCCCTCAAGGAACTTCCAAGTCAACTTACCTTTTTCTCTTTTTTTTTTTTAAATTTGAGACGGAGTCTCACTCTATCACCCAGGCTGGAGTGCAGTGGTGCAATCTCAACTCACAACTCACTGCAGCCTCTGCCTCTCAGGTTCAAGCAATTCTCCTGCCTCACCCTCCCAAGTAGCTGGGATTACAAGTGCCCACCACCATGACTGGCTAATTTTTTGTATTTTTAGTAGAGACAAGGTTTCACCATGTTGGCCAGGCTGGTCTCGACTCCTGACCTCAGGTGCTCCACCCACCTTGGCCTCCCTAAGTGCTGGGATTACAGGCGTGAGCCACCATGCCCAGCCACCTTTTTCTGTTACGTGAACTAAATGGTCTTTAGTTTCCAAAGTAGAAAGAAATTTTGAACAATAGTTTCTATATCAAGGGTCGTTATAAATCACATGTGTTGTTCTCATGCTCAAGAATGAGAAAAGCCACTGAAAACAAACCACATATTTTTTAGATAAATACACACCAGTTGTGGGGGTTGTCCAGATCAACCAAAATAATGCTTTTGAAAATCAAGATAGGATAGCATATTTAGAAAGTATATCATATTTAGATTATGATTTAATCTTTATTTTGGTTGGATCTGAACAGTATTTTGAAATTATTCTAGAAATAATGCAAGGAAAGAATCTAGTGTAATTTTATTCATAAAAATCAAGAAAGCTACTGATTTTGCACATAAGTCAAAAACAAAGTACAGGTGAAAAATATGGTTAAATTACAGAATATTAAACATCATTAAATTTCTGTCGTGGGTTTTTTCTGAAATATTTTTTGACAAGTTGTATAACATCTTTGTACAGTAAATTAAGGATTACCTTGTAAAAATTTGAAATTATGAAGTCAATTATTAAAATATTATTTCAGAGTATTTTAATAGATGAACTAAAGACATATTAAAATAAGGTGGTTATAAGTTACTTTCTATGTTTGTAGAATTTCCAAAGCCTTTGAATCCTGTAGGTTTGTAGAATTGTATCTTTTGACATCTTGAAAAAAGATAACTGAAAAATAATATGGTTCAGCGGATTTGAAACTGCCTGCACAACAGTTCCCAAACAGTATTGATTACTAGATCAATTTCAAACTAATGGGTGGTTGTTAATTTTATGCTAAAGAAATCTTCCCTTGGTTCTGTTCAAATATTAAGAGTGACTTGGATAAGGACATGGATAATCTGTTTACCAAACCCATAGATGACAAAGGTGATGCAGACAGCAACTCTGCAGGTTAATCAAGTAGATTCAGTTGGTCTCAATAGGATAGAATGATGTATTGGATTACATGAAAATGAATAGGATAAATGTATAAATCTGGCACATGAGTTTATAGAAATGTATCAGTATAGAAGAGCAATGGTACAGCAACTGTAGTACACCCTCATAGATTGCAATTCCAATACAAAAGCAGGTGAGGTGTCGGTAGGAACTAATATTTACTGAATGACTTAAGCTCCTAACCACAGGCATCAGAGAGACCCAAGCATTGATATTATTCCCATTTTATAGAGAAACAGACATAAAATAATTTCCCCTATGTCCTACAGACTATAAAAGGTGAATCTGGAATTTGAACCTAGAGCAATCTTTCTGTAAAGCCCTGCTTTTATCAAGCCATTATCATGTAAACAGTGTAATAAAGATACTGTAATAACTAATGTAATCCTGGGTTACTATATTAGTTCATTTCCACACTGCTGATAAAGACACACCCGAAACTGGGAACAAAAAGAGGCTTAATTGGACTTAGTTTCACATGGCTGGGGAGGCCTCAGAATCATGGCAGGAGGCAAAAGGCACTTCCTACATGGCGGCATCAAGAGAAAAATGAGGAAGAAGCAAAAGCGGGAACCCCTGTTGAACCCATGAGATCTTGTGAGACTTATTCACTATCACAAGAATAGCACAGGAAAGACAGGTCCCCATTCAATTATCCCCCCAGGGTCTCTCCCACAACATGTGGGAATTCTGGGAGATACAATTCAAGTTGAGATTTGGGTGGGAACACAGCCAAAACCTTATCAGTTACATTAGCAGAAGTAGAAGGCAAAAAAAAAGAAATAGTAGTCTTTCTCTAGTTTACATTAAGTCAGATGTTTATGGAAATCTAATGTAAAGATTAACACATATACACATTCATCAAGATGAAAAGAGAAAAACAAATACGAGGGTATTTATACAATGAAATACTGCTCATCACTAATAAGGAACAAACTACTGATAAAACAACATAGGTGATCTAAAAAAAAAAAAAAGTTGAACAAAAGAGTGTGCACTGTTTAATTCCACTAGTATGAAGTCCATGAAAAGGCCTAACTCGTCTATTCTGATAGAACAGTAGCTCCCTCTGGGAAGGTTGCCTGGAAAGGAGCATAGGGAATTTTCTGGAATGATGAAATGTTTTATATTTTGATTGAGATGGTAGTTACAGAAGTATATACTATTGTCAAATGTATCAAACTATACACTTAAGATTTGTGCATTCTATTATATGGAAGATATACCTCAAGTCAAAGAAAAAGTAATGTACAGAAACTAGAGACTATGGTACTATGACAGTGAAGTATCAAGAAATCATGACCTATGTGAAACATGCAATCAAAGAAATACTATTTGCAAACATTTACTTTATTAGCAAGAAGTCCAGGAAAGGGGAGATAGAATGACGTATAATATCGATGTTTAAAATTATACCCTAAGAGAAAAAGAATAGTCATAAGTACTTTTTAGGGAGTGTAATTAGGATGAATAAGCAGACATTTTACCTCAGTCTAAAAATTCTCTATAGTCAAAGCAGTTCAAACATGAAATTGTATGAAGTTGTAAATTCCCCACTGTTCCAAGTGCCAGGCAGAGCCAGACAGCCTCCTATCATAATGTTCACAGAGGATACTTGGAACCTAAAGCAGTTCTCGCCAGTGCTGACACTATGCAGCTATGTCCTGAAACACACCTTGAGCCTCCATGGATGAAGCTCACATACTAAATGGCATCCAAACTCTCAACCCCACTCTCAATCTACTCACAACCCTTGGGGTCCACAAACCCATGTGCCAGTGATTAGCAGAAGCAGCCTCTACCCAACTTCTACTCCAACCCTACCACATGCTCCAATGTCAGATTCTAAAAAACAGTGGTTAAAAAAAAAAATACACTTTCATGTTTGGAGCACTTCTTAATAAAGAATATTTTGGTTCACCAAAGATTAAGTTATTTAACCTTATCTATTAATGAGGGTTACTAAATATCTAGCATGCTCTGAACACTGGAAATATAAGCAAAAAAAGACAACAGTCCCCATTTGATGGAGCTTACATTCTTGGTTGACATCAAGTGGATTAGGACAAGAACATCTCTGTTCTTTGGACCTATCCCTAGTGTAACTCTGCTGTACATGTAAGAGGGTGATGAATAAATACCCATTAACTTAACTTGATGTGAGAAACCAACAGAGCAGGAATATATAAAAGCCTCATGGGGGAGACAGGGCTTATCCAAGATTTAGACATGGTATTTTGCTACTCAGCTCAGTAAAAATCTGTTAGATGTCAGATGTTGACAAAATACTCATTTTCACCATTGTTCCTACACCTCAATAATAAGCCAATACACTGTGACTCAATGGATTTACTCTGAATTTACAATTTGGTTAATGCTACCCCCCAGAGTGACTCCAAGAGCCTTAGTAGAGCTTAACAAAATTGACTTCAATAAAATAAAAGGAGTGATGTTGCTGAGCTATGTCCAATAAATCACAGAGTCTATTAGCTGACATTAATTTATAATTTCAGGCACAGCAATAAAACTATTCACAACGCATACCTTTAAATTGGATGAGAAGCCCAGGTAGCAAATTCTGAATGCAGCAAATCCTTCTAGAATAAAAACAGAAAACAGTCTCTGTGGCAATAGCTTTAGGGAGTTGCCTTTAACCTCACCTAATGAGCCAACAAAATGTTTTAAGTGTACACTTAAGTGTACAATTCAAGAAGTTAAATTGACTAGACCCACATTTTAAGACCTGCTGAAACACTAGCTGCAAACTTTACAGATTGACTCTCCAAGGAAAATTAGGTATTTGCTATACACGCATCAGAGGCAAAAAGTTCAAAGGAAATTGTGTATAAATTACACATATATAAGGATGAGAATTAACAATTCTGTTAGTTCTGTCTATGTACTTCCTCCATGTGTAATCTTTTCCTCTTCTTGTCGCTTATCTGTAAACCTTTTTTTGGTCTCTAGCTACTGCCCACCACACACAGTCATATTAAATTGTCAATGGAAAAAGATAAAACACATTTCCTCAAAGGTCTAAAGTCATCAGGAAGGAGTGGGCAGGTGTGTCTTCAAATCAGTACATTCATACATTTGGGAAAGCATAGAGGAGAGAAGGAAGAGGAAAATCATGTAAAAAAAAAACTGCTCTAAAGGTGATCCTACTGAGTGAGGAGCTGTGTCAAAAACTAGAAGCACTATAACAAAGGGCATAGTGGCAATTCGCCAGAAGGGAAAATGGTGGGAAGGAGGCACTGCAGCAGAAAACAGCTTGGAAACTATTGAAAACTGCTATCTACTTGATATTTGAGAAATCTCACATTTGGGTAGTTTAGTGCAACGTAGCTAAATGTTTAAACTAAACCTCACAGTGGTCAGAGGAATAAAAACAAGATGATAAAACCTTTTTCTAAGAGTAGGCATAAGAGGTGATAAAACTGTTTCCTAAGAGTAGACATAAGAATAACTTTTATTTGGCCAGCACTTTGGGAGGCAGAGATGGGCAGATCACTTGATGTCAGGACTTTGAGACCAGCCTGGCCAACATGGTGAAACCCCGTCTCTACTAAAAATACAAAAATTAGCCGGGCGTGGTGGCAGGCACATCTAATTCCAGATACTCGGGAGGCTGAGGCAGGAGAATCGCTTGAACCTGGGAGTGAGAGGTGGCAGTGAGCCGAGATCGCGCCACCGCACTCCAGCCTGGGTGACAGTGACACTTCGTCTCAAAAAATAAAAAAATAAAAAATAAAAATAAATTTTTAAAAAAAGGAATAACTTTATTCACCTTTGGCAACTTAGGAAAAGTCACCCCATGTCATCTATGTCAATCTGTATTACACCCAGGGAATCCAAGAAAGTGAAATCACTGTAGGGAACTGGCACCGGCCCCATAGGCTTCCCCTGGGCAGGGGATATTCTGAAAATGGGATTATCAGTGACTGACTAGTTCCAATATTAACATTAGTTTCAAAAGGCGAAAACTTGTAAATAGAAATTCTGGAATAGATAGTAATATATATGTATTTATATAGAAAAGGAAGATGCATGATGAAAAATATAAAGATAACTCAGTACCTATAAATAAATACTTAAAAGGGAAGAAACGGGAATATAACTAAAAAGACAATGAATTAGAACTTTTAACTCAATAAGTCACTTTTCTAGAAGGACAAAAAATAAATCACTGCCACACTTAATGACTTTTCACATTCTGAGGAAGACAGTTTCAATGTAATTTGATACATGTATGAATGTTATGTGTAAGTCACTAGGCTAGGTGCCATAAGGACTTATAGAGATTTTAAATATAAAATGGCCAGGCACGGTGGCCCACGCCTGTAATCCCAGCACTTTGGGAGGCTGAGGCAGGTGGATCATGAGGTCAGGAGATCGAGACCATCCTGGCTAACACAGTGAAACCCTGTCTCTGCTAAAAAATAAAATACAAAAATTTAGCTGGGCAAGGTCGCACGTGCCTTAGTCCCAGCTACTCAGGAGGCTGAAGCAGGAGAATCACTGGAGCCCGGAAGGCAGAAGTTGCAGTGAGCAGAGATCGCGCCACTGCACTCCAGCCTGGGCGACACAGCGAGACTCTGTCTCAAAATAAATCTTGGATTTTGCAAGATGTCAGGGGAAATTAGCCACACAGATAGATCCCACTTTACAAGGGCACACTGATCCTAAAAGGTCAGTTGGGAGCTAGCTCTTTGAAGCATAGAGGAATTACCAAGGAAAAAAAAAAATCAGAGTTGGGAGAAACAATATACTACTTTACATTTGAATTTCTGAGTGGAAAATTCAGGCTATAAGAAGGAATGAATAAGAGGTAAATTGCAAATTTGTATTTTGAATCAATTAGAAATGTAAATCGTTAGGACTGTCAAACTAATCTTAACCCTATGCTAACTCGAAGATAATTTCTTTAGCATAACCCAAATAGATGGTTTGTCTTTTCTTTCAACTGTGTTCGTACATTTGTTCAGTGCATTCTAAAACCATTGAGTACAACACCAAGAGTGATGGATTAACGGGTTATTAAAAATTGATTTTATTTTAAATAATGGTTTTGCATTTCAGGTTTTATTTCATCAATTTTACTCTATTCCCTATTCACGAGCAAGAAGTATAAAACTCCCCCCTCAATTTTTCAAAATGGAACTAACAGTAAACAGAAGAGGTTATCTTTAAAATTTTTCAGCCAATAGTGATGGAGAGGAGATAGATTGCTAGGCATGTGGTTACCAACAGAGTGTACATGAATAAGTCAGTCTGCACTTCCCAAGCTGTCGCCAGAAGGAAGAACTCAAAGAGGGTCTGCTTTAAGAAAAATAAGAACCCCATTGGTGGGGTTGTTGCCCAATAACAAGATTTTGGAAATTTCTTATTCCAAGTTTATTCACCCTTTCCTGTGGTGAATAAATGCTATAGAGCAACCATTTTATAGCATCTGTGCTGACAAATGCTATAGAACCACCACAGGGAAGAAGTGTTGCTTAGGTTAAAGCTTCCATTGAGTGTGCATCTTCCTGGTATAATTGAGATCTGATGTATATGTGTTTTGAGTATGTGTATTTAAAATTAATACTCCTCTTTTGTAAAAATATTTAGTGTTAGAATTAATACAGTGAGATCAAAGTCATAAATTGAGTTGTGCTGATAATATCAATTGTATATAGCTCTCTAGGGATTTTTAATCTGGTTATTATAAACGTGGATATATTTTTACCAGCTATTACCCACATCCTCAAAATGCAATACTCAAGGTCATCACCACTTGCCCCTATGAGCTCCTTGCTCAAGACATATATCCCTCTATAGAAAGTTATAGTAAAATAGTTTTGTTAGAACATCTGCTAGGAAAGTGTCACTTTTTTAAATCAACGATGGCTAAGATGTCAATGGCTCCTCTTTAATGCTGGTGCCATTGCATATGCATGGCACAAACTGCACAGAGAAATGACATCCATGCACGTGGGAGAAATTAGAACTGAGACATGAGAATAATCCATAGTCAGCAACAGTAGTCCCAGTACCAAGAGTTCAACAGTAAACAGTGTCTAGCATTTTCAGTTTGGGTTATAACCAATTTTTTTATTAGACTCTTAAAGATCCAAGTAATAAATACAGTATAAGGTACAAGAATTCCGCAGTTGTTCAATATAAACTGGCCTGGAGAGGAAGAAAAGGCAAATGGATAAGAGGCTACATCATGAAATTGAGTAAGGGATGATAATGGCTTTGAAGAGGGAGGGAAGCAGTTGGTCTTTAGAAAACAACTTGCCCAGTGGGTTCCCCGCCACACACACTCTACTTCTGCTTTCCGTGGCATTTTCCCTTCTACTCTGAATGTATCTGTTCCCCAAAATCCACAATGGCTTCCATAAGAGATGTGATAGAGGTTGTAACTCTCAGAGCTAAGTAAAGCTAGGCAAGGCCAAGAACATCAACTGTTTGCATGAATCACTAGTTATAATGTGGGTGTTTATGAACTGACTTCATAACTACCTGTGAAAAGATAATTGGAACAAAGATATGAGATGAAAGGAAAGGGTTTGTGTAAAGTAGAAGCAGAGTTAGATAATATCATATTATCAATAATATAATTTGGATATTTGTCCCCTCCAAACTCTCATGTTGAAATGTAATCCTCAGTGTTGGAGATGGGACTGGTAGGAGGTGTCTGGATCATGGGGGCAGATCCCTCATGAATGGCTTAGTGCCATTCCCTTGGTGATGAGTTCACACGAGATCTGGTTGTTTAAAGGTGTGTGGCACCTCCCTTCTCTCTCTTCCTCCCATTTTTGCCATGTGATATGCCTGCTCACCTTTCACCTCCTGCCATGATTGTAAGCTTTCTGCAGCTTCAGTAGGGGCAGATACTGGTACCATACTTCCTGCACAGCCTGCGGAACTGTGAGCCAATTAAGTCTCTTAAGTTACCCAGCCTCAGGTAATCTTTTATAGTAACGTAAACAGACTAATACAGAATCATAGGCAATGAATTAGGTTTTAGAATTAAGCTTAATTGTATTAAAGTTTGTTGAATGAGTGAGCAAATGAACAAATGAGGCTATAACAACATCCACCAACCACTAAAAAGTTGACTTTGTAATTTCTCAGTTCTAGTAATCAGTAGCCACAGATTGCAATAGAATTGACTTAAGAAATGAGAGCAGGCAGCAATATAAGTGAGTATGCAGCAACGAACCTCAGTCCCAAAGGCTAAAATACAATTGCCTTGACCAAGTCACAAACTTTGTGAGACTTGGGAAAGAAAAATACAACCAATTCTGATGAAAGAAAAGAATTGACATGGGGGAGGCAGAGTAAGATGGCCAAACAAAACCCTCCAGCAAATGCTCCCCCTGCAGAAACACCAAATTGAACAACTTATCCACACAACAACCAAAAATAGGTGAGAGATCACAGTATCTGGTTTTAACATCACATCAAGGAAAGAAGCCCTAAAGAAGGTAGGAAAGACAGCCTTGAACTGCTGATACACCTTCTGCCCCATTCCAAAAGCAGCTATGTGGCATGGAGAGAAAATCTGTACGCTTCTGGAAGGCAGAGCACAGCTATTACGGGACTTTTCTTCAGAACTCAGTGCTGCCTTGTCACAGCAGAAAGCAACACGGGCCAGTTAGAAAACTGAACTTGCCCAGTGGGTTTTCCCCACCAATTCTACTTCTATTTTAAGTGTACCCATGGAGGGAGCACTTAAACCAGCCCTAGCCAGAAAGCAAGTGCCCATCCCAGCCATCAGAGCCTGAGCTCTGACAAGGCTCACCACCACAGGATAACGTGCTCTGGGGACCTCAATAAACTTGAAAGTTGGTCTAGGCCACAAGGACTACAATTCCTGGGCAAGTCCTGCTGCTGTGCTGGGCTTGGAGCCAGTGAACTTCGGATGCACATGACCTCGTGAGGTATTAGCCGCCAGGTGGCCAAGGGAGTGCTTGCATCACTCCTCTGCCAACCCAAGGCAGTGCAGCTCACAGCTCATGGAGAGATACTTCCCTTACACTTGAGAAGAGAGAGAGGATAAAGAGGACTTTGTCTTGCAAATTGGCTACCAGTCCAGCCACAGTAGAATAGGGTGTCAGGAAGGGTGCTCTATTTCAGGACCTAGCTCCCAGAAGACTTATCTAGGCACCTTCCGGGCCAGAATGGAACCTGCTACCTTGAAGGGAAGAAACCAGTCCTGGCAGGATTCATCACTTGCTGTCCAAAGAGCCCTTGGGCCTTGAATAAACATCAGTGGTATATGGGCAGTACTCAATGGGCTTTGGGTGAGAACTAGGGCTAGCTGTGCTGGCTTCAGGTGTGACCCAGCACATTCCCAGCTGTGGTGGGAGACTCTTTCTGCTTTAGGAAAGGAGAGGATGAAGTAAAGCGAACATTGTCCTGCAGCTTGGCTACCAGAATGGCTACAGTGAAGTAGAACACCAAGCAGGTTCCTGGGGTCCCCAATTCTAGGCCTTGGCTTCTGTGTGGCATCTGTGGATCTACCCTGGAGGGAGAAACCCAGTACCATTAGTAGCATTCATCACAAGCTGACTAAAGAGCCCTTGGGGCTTGAATGAACATTGGTGGTAGTCAAGCAGTGCCTGCCATGGGCCCGAGGAAGTAGGGGCCAGAGGGAGAGAATTCTTATGTGTAAGGAAAGGAGAGGGAAGAATGGGAAAGAGGCTCACGGGTGCCAGCTCAGCCACAGTAGAATAGAGAACCAAGTAGAGTCCTCAGGTTCCCAACTCCAGGCCCTGGCTCTGAGATGGTATTTCTAGACCTGCCTCGAGTTGGGGTAGAGGAAGGTCATCACCCTGAATGGAAGGACATAAGCCTGGCTGGATTCACTATCTGCTAACTAAAGAGTCTTGGGCCTTGGATGAACATTGGCAGTAGTCAGGCAGTGGTCACCACAGGCCTTGGGCAAAACCCAGTGCTGTGCTGGCTTTGGGACCGACTCAGCACAGTCCCAGTGGTGGTGGCCACAAGGGTGCTTGTGTCACCATTTGCCCAGCACAAGGCAGCTCAGCACAGAGAGAGGGAATGTGTTGTTTGGAGGAAAGTAAGAGAAGAGAACACAAGTCTCTGCCTGGTAATCCAGGGAATTCTCCTAGATCTTACCCAAGAACACAAAGTTGGTACCCCCTAAGTCTGTAAGAGTCACAGCATTACTGGGCTCAGGGTGCCTCTTAATGCAGATACAGCTGCAGTGACCAAAGAGTTAGATCAAAATATTCAATTCCCTTTAAATACTTAGAAAGGCTTCCCAAGAAGGATGGGTACAAACAAGCCCAGGCTGTGAAGACTACAACAAACAACTGACTCTTCAGTGCCCAGATAAATGATGCACATCCATAAGCATCATGGACCATCCAGGAAAATGTGACCTTACCAAATGAGCTAAATAAGACACCAAGGACCAATCCTGGAGTGACACAGATATGTGACCTTTCAGACTGAGAATTCAAAATAGCTATATTAAGGGAACTCAAAGGAATTCAAAATAACAGTGAAAGAATTCTAAATCTTATCAGATAAATTTAACAGATTGAAATTTTTTAATCAAGCAGAAATTCTGGAGCTGAAAAATTCAGTTGACATATTGAAGAATGCATCAGTCTCAAAAGCAGAATTGATCAAGCAGAAGAATTAGTGAGCTTGAAGACAGACTATTTGAAAATACAGTTAGAAGAGATAAAAAAGAATTTTAAAAAATGAGGCACACCTACGAGATCTATAAAATAGCCTCAAAAGGGCAAATCTAAGAGTTACTGGCCTTAAGGGAAAGTGGAGAAAGAAAGACAGGTGCAGAAAATTTAGAGGATCATAAAAATAAACAAGTAAATGTCAATAAATTAGAAAACCTAGAAGAAATGTATAAATTCCTAGATACATACAACATAAAAAGATGAGCCATGAAGAAATTCAAAACCTGAATAGTCTAGTAACAAGTAATAAGATCTAAACTTTAATAGTCTCCCAGCAAAGAAAAGGCTAAAACCTAATGGCTTCACTGCTGGATTTTATCAAACATTTAAAGAACTAATACCCATTCCTACTCAAACTATTCCATACAATAGAGGAGGAGGGAACACTCCCAAACTTATTCTACAAGATCATTTTTACCCTAATGCAAAAGCCAAAAAAAGAAAAAAAATACTTCAAAAAAAAAGAAAACTACAGGCCAGCTTCCCTATGAACATTGTTGCAAAATTTTTCAAAATACGAGCAAATTGAATTCAACAACACTTTTAAAAGTTCATTCATCATGACCAAGTGGGATTTATCCTTTGGATACAAGGATGGTCAAACCTATGCAAAAAAAAAAAATCAATGTGACACATTATATCAATAGAATGAAGAAAAAAACATATGATCATTTCAACTGATGCTGAAAAAGCATTTGATAAAATTCAACTTTCCTTCAAAATAAAAACCCTCAAAAAACTGAAGGTAAGAGGAACATGCCTCAGCACAATAAAAGCCATAAACAATAGACCCACATCTAGTATCATACTGACTGGGGAAAAACTGAAAGTCTTTCCTCTAAAATCTAGAGCAAGACAAGGATACCTACTTTCACCACTGTTATTCAACATAGTACTAGAAGTCCTAGCTAGAGCAATCAGACAAGAGAAAGAAATAAAGGGCATCCAAACTGGAAAGGAAGAAGTAAATTATCCTTGTTTGGAGATGGTATCTTATATTTGGAAAATGTAATGACTCCACCAAAAAACTATTAGAATTGATAAATTCAGTAAAGTTGCAGGATACATAAATCAACATACAACATAAAAAAATTGGTAATATTATTTCTATATGCCAATGGTGAACAATCTGAAAAAGATATTAAGAAAATAATCCCATTTATAACAGCTACAAGTAAAATAAGATATGTAGGCATAAACCTAACCTAAAAAGTGAAAGATTTCTACAATGAAAATGATGAAACACTGATACAAGAAATTGAAAAGGACACAAGAAAGGAACAATATTCCACGTTCAGGGATTGCAAGAAACAATATTTTTAAAAATGTTCATACTACCCAAAGCAATCTGTAGATTCAATGCAATTTCAATCAAGGTACCAAATGACATTCTGTGCTGAAATAGAAAAAATAATCCTAAAATCTAAGTGGAACCACAAAAGACCCAGAGTAGCCAAAGCCATTCTGAGATTTCAAAACTGAAAGAATCACATTACCTGACTTTAAGTTATACTAGAGCTATCTATAGTAACCAAAACAACATAGTACTGGCAATAAAAACCAAACACATAGACCAATAGAACAGAAGAAAGAACGCAGAGATAAATCCATATATCTACAGTGAACTCATTTTTCAAAGATGCCAAGAACATACATCAGGGAAAGGCAGTATCTTCAATAAATTGTACTGGAAAAACTGGATATCCATATGCAGAAGAATGAAAGTAGACTGTAATCTCTCATCATATGCAAAAATCTACCCAAAATGGACTGGACACTTAAATGGATTGGACACTTAAATTGGACTCCTCAAACTATAAGATTGCTGAAAGAAAAAAATTGGGGAAACAATCCAGGATATTGTTCTGGGCAAAAATTTCTTGATTAATACCCTAAGGGCACAGGCAACCAAAGCAAGAATGGACAAATGGGATCACATCAAGTTAAAAAGCTTCTGCAGAGCAAAGGAAACAAAGTGAAGAGACAACTAAAAATAGGGGTAAATATTTGTAAACTATATCAGACAAGGGATTAATAATCACAATATATAGGCAGCTCAAATTCAACAGTAAAAAAATCTAAATCCAATTTTAAATAGGCAAAAGACCCAAATAAACATTTCTCAAAAGAAAACATACAAAGGGCAAACAGGCATATGAAAAGGTGTCCCCACATCATTGATCAGATAAATGCAAATCAAAACTACAGTAAGATATCATCTCACTCTAGTTAAAATGGCTTTTATCCAAATGCCAGGCTATAATGAAAGCTGACAAAAAAGTGGAAAAAAGGGAATCCTCATATACTGTTGGTGGGAATGCAAACTACTATAGCCACTATGAAGCTTCCTCAAAGAACTAAAACTAGAACTACCATGTGATCCCATTGCTTAGTACATACTCGAAAGAAAATTGGTATATCAATGAGATATCTGCACTCCCATGTTTACTGCAACACTATTCACAATAACCAAGATTTGGAAGCAACCTAAGGGTCCATCATTAAATGAATGGATAAAGAAAAAGTGGTACATATACAAAACTGAATACTATTTAGCCATTAAAAAAGAATAAGATTCTGTCAATTTTTTTTTTTTTTTTTTTTGAGATGGAGTCTTGTTCTGTCACCCAGGCTGGAGTGCAGTGGCGCAATCTCGGCTCACTGCAAGCTCCGCCTCCCGGGTTCACGCCATTCTCCTGCCTCAGCCTCCCGAGCAGCTGGGACTACAGGTGCCAGGCACCACGCCCGGCTGATTTTTTATATTTTTTAGTAGAGCCGGGGTTTCACCGTGTTAGCCAGGATGGTCTCGATCTCCTGACCTCGTGATCCACCCGCCTCGGCCTCCCAAAGTGCTGGGATTACAGGCATGAGCCACCACACCCGGCCAAGATTCTGTCATTTGCAACAACATGGATGGAACTGGACAGTATGTTAAGTGAAATAAGGCGGGCATAGAAGGACAAATTTCACATGTTCTCATTCATTTGTGAGAGCTAAAAATTAAAACGATTCAACTCATGGAAATAGAGAGTAGAATGATCATTGCCAGAGGCTAGGAAAGGTAGTGGAGGGTGGGAGAGGGAAGGGAAGTGGGGATGGTTAATGAGTACAAAAATGCAAGTAGATAGAATGAATAAGATCTAATATTTGATACGACAATAGGCTATGGTTAACAATAATTTACTGTACATTTTTAAATAATTAAAAGTATAATTGGAATGTTTGTAACTCAAATAAATGGTAAATTCTTGAGGTGATGGATGCCCCATTTACCCTGATGTGATTATCACACATTGTGTGCCTGTATCAAAATATCTCATGTACCCCATATATACACCTATGTACCCACAAGAATAAAAGTTAAAGAAAATAACTACATGAATGTACTTTGAAAAATATAAATTGTTATGTAAATGTTAATACAAAAAAAGTGATTTAAACAAAGAATCTTGTCTCTTCTGCATAAAATGTAGGGAACATAGGGCTTGTATGGTGGCTTGCCATCAGGTACCAGAAGACATCCAGGTTTCTGCTGCTTATCTCTATGGTATAGTTCTTATCTTCATAGTACAAGCTAGTGATTCAGGCTCATCAATGTTGCAAGCAGCAGAATCAAGGAAAAGGGAGGAAGAAGGGTAAGAGACATGTACCAGCTATCATTTAAGAAATTTCTTCAAAGCTGTCACAGAACAATTCTATACATGGCTACACCTAGCTATAAGGGATGCTTCAGTCTTCATTCTGAGTGTCTGTGTGTCTGACCAACAATTGGAGGCTCTGTCAACACAAAGACAATTGTTTGTTGACAGACAACTAGCATTTCTGCCACTGTTACAATTAAAATTGTTTTAGGCCAAGGCACAGTGGCTCACAACTGTAATCCCAGCACTTTGAGAGAGTGTATTAGTCCATTTTCACACTGCTATAAAGAACTACCTCAGACCCAGTAACTTATGAAGAAAGGAGGTTTAATTTACTCATAGTTCCACATGGCTGGGGAGGCCTCAGGAAACTTACAATCATGGTAGAAAGAGAAGGGGAAGCAAGGCACATCTTACATGGTGTCAGGAGAGAGAGAGTGAGGGGGGAAAACCATTAGATCTCATAAGAACACTCTATCAGAAAAACAGTAGAGGGGAAATCTGCCCCCATGAGCCAATCACCTCCCTCCACATGTGAGGATTACAATTCGACATGAGATTTAGATGGGGACACGGAGCCAAACCATATCAGAGGCCAAGGCAGGAATATGGATTGAGGCTACTTTGAGACCAGCCTGGGCAACACAGTGAAACTCCATCTCTATATAAAATAGTTTAGCTAGAAAGCTCGTGATAAGATCCTGAGAGGAGTCTAATGGTCATGCAATGCATACCTTACACAAAAGCTCTGAGCCAAGAAGGGCAGAGGAGACTGAAATCCAGCCCGCACTCTTCCAATCAATGTGTTATCCTGTCCAGGGGTTGTATTCTAGCACAAGGCCTTGTCTGTCATGCTTTCTTGGACAGAGACCCACAAAGACAGCAAGCCATGTGCCCATCAGGCTGTATCCACTTTCAGAAGTTACCTTTTTCTAATTCATCTACCCAGAGAGGTTATCTTTTCCTAATTCAGAAAAAAAAGTATTGCCTTGACAAACTCTACTATCTAAAGAATAACCCGGATCCACAGCAAGTTACCATTCCATTTTATTGGTAAGCATCACCATAAAACCACAGAAAAGTAACATTCTTTTCTTAAAAATGTTGTGTGTAAAACTTGGTAAAAAAAATTGCTTAGCTACAGAAAATACACTGTCTACACACAGTAACAAAACATGAAGAGGGAATTCAAGAGTTTTATATCCTTGGTTTTACTTATTGATAATTAAATACTGAGGAAGTAAAACACAGTGATTAAAGACCAATGGAGTCTAGGGCTAGAACCCCTGAGTTTGCATTCCAGTTGTAACTTCTAGCTGTATAACTTTGGGCAAGCTAAATTCTAGATGCTTCGGTTTCATCAATGGTAAAAGAAATCCCTCCAATTTTCAGAGATTAAATATATCCACTTATGGAGGTTAGAACAATAAGCAGTCAGTAAGTGTTAAGTGCCACTAAAACACACAATTGAACATTAACAAAACTTGAATAATCAAATTTTTCAAAAAGTTGCCATTTTTAAGAGAAGAAATGGAAGAGTGAACAAAAGATATAAATTTTGCCTTCCAAAGCTGCTTGCATAAAGACAACAAAAATAAAAAGCTTCAGAATGCTCTTTAACTATTTTGGTTAGTTGCAGATATTTAGGGCATTAACTTGAAATGCCATGGCTTTCCAGCATCAAGTTCCCTTGAATTTCATTTTTGTACCAACTAAAGAACTAGAAAACCACAAATCCAGAGAAAATATTTCTCAAAAGGCCCAAAAGAAACTTAAAACCACAGCTTAATATCCACCAAAATAAAAAGTATGTAAGTGCTTGCATCTAATATTCCATTTTTAGTGTCCTATTCTATATAAAAGACATGCAAAGAGGCACAAAGATATATATAAATCAGTAATTATAGTATTTTCCTTTGAAATTTTTCAAATATAAAAATGGATAGAATAGGGTAATGAACACTCATGTATTTACCTCTCAGCTATTATCAACTAATGGCCAGTTTCTGGTTTAGTCCCACCTATTTGCTCTCTACATCAAGAAATATTTTAGAGCAAACCGCAGACATATTTTGGTCACAACATTATTTCAATACGTTTAATTAAAGAATTGGCATACAACCTGCAATGTATGTTTAAAGTACACAACTTGGCAACTTTTAACATAGGTCTGTCTATACCCCTGAAATAATCACTACAATGAAGATAATGAATGTATCCATCACCTCCAAAAGAATCCTCCTGTTAACAGTCCTTCCTCCCCAACCAACCAATCTACTTTCTATCACTTTAGATTAATTTGCATTTTCAGAGTTTTACATAAATGGCATCCTGTTATATATACTCTATTTTACAACATTCAGCATAATTAGAGATTCATCCATGTTGTCGTGTAGATCAATGCTTCATTCCTTTTTACACAGTAGTATTCCATTATCCACATGTATCACAATTTCTTAAGAGACAGGGAGTTGCTCTGTCACCCAGGCCCAAGAGCAGTGCCACAACTATGGCTCACTGCATCCCAGACCTCCTGGGCTGAAGAGATCCTCCCACTTCAGCCTCCTGAGTAGCTAGTACTGATAACAAAAAACTCAAAGACAGAGCTCAAAAACTCACTAGTCAGGCAACTAATTACACTGGACCCACCTGGCCACTCTCTAACTGGGTATCCTGGCTTCTTCCAGTCGTTGGTCCTCTAATATCTATCTTTCTCCTTCTCTTATTCAGGCCGTGAGTCTTCCAGTTAATCTCTCAATTCCTACAAAATTGCATCCAGGCTATCACTGATCACTCTATAGGACAAATGCTGCTTTTGACAACCCCACAATATCACCCCTTACCCCAAAATCTTACTTTAGTCTAATCTCTCCCACTTTAGCTTCCTGTGCCGGCCCTAATCCTGCTCGAAGCAGCCCTGAGAAACGTCACCCATCAACCCTCCATACCACCCCCAAAATTTTCACCCCAAGTTTTCACTACTCTTTCTCGTTTTATTTCTTCATTATTAACATAAAAAGGAATGTAAGATCCTCTGAGCTGGCCACACCATGGTCAAACCATCATATTCCCCCGCCCTTGTGATAATGTAATTTGTGATATTCCCTGTCCTTGTGAATGTACTTTATAACATTCCTCCCTGCCCTGGTGACAATGCACCCTCCCCACCGTTGAGAATGTACTTTGTAACATCCATCCCCTGCCCGCAAAAAAAATTGCTCCTGACTCCACAATCCATCCCAAACCTATAAGAACCAGTGATAATCCCACCACCCTTCGCTGACACCTTTGTCGGACTCAGTCCACTTGTACCCCAAGTAAATAAACAGCCTTGTTGCTCATACTAAGCCTGCTCAGGTGGTCTCTTATATAGACATACCTAACAAGGACTGGTGTATACCACCACACCCAGCTATTAAATCTTTTATAGAGATGAGGGTCTTGCTATGTTGCCTAGGCTGGTCTTGAACTCCTCCTCAGCCTCCCAAAGTGTTGGAATTATAGTTGTAAACCACTGTACCCAGCCCCACAATTTCTTTATCTACTCACCTATTGATAGACACTTGAGTCACTTCCAGGTTTTGGCTATTACAAATTAAGCTGCTGTGAACACATATCTAAAACCTTTTATAGATTCATGCTTTCATTACTCTTGGGGAAATATCTAGATATGGAATGGTTGGGTCATAAGGTAGGCATATGTTTGCTCAAAAATTCCAAGATGGTTTTTCCAAAGTAGCTGTACCTTTTATATTCATATCAGTAATGCAGAAAAGTTTCAGTTACTCTAACATCTCTCACAAATACTTGGTATTATGAGGTTTATTCTTTAACGACCTCCTAATAGGTATGTGGTGGCAACTCAATATGTTTTGACTTTGTATTTTCCTAGTTATATATGTTGAACATCTTTTCCTGTGCTTAACTCTCATGCATTTGCATTTTTTGCTGAAATGCCTGTTTGAATCTTTTACCCATTTTTAATTGGGTAGTTTGCTTCTTAAGTTTTGAGAGTTTTTTATATATTCAGGATATTTCTTTATTAGATGTGTAATTTGTTATTTTATTTCAATCTATAAATTGGTTTTTCATTCTTTCAAACAGCAGCTGTTCTTAATTTTGATGAAACCTAATTTATCAAAGCTCTCTTTTATGGATCGTGCTTTGGGTGTTATATCTAAATGTTTCCCTAACCTTGAGGTCACAAAGACGTTTATAATTTCTTCTAAATATTTTACTGTTTTAGGTTTTCTCTAGTCTATAATATAAAGTTAACTTTTGTATTTTCTATAGACTTTTGCATATGAATATATATTTTGCATATGAATATTATTGCTGAAAATTGACCACAACTGTGTGGGTTTGTGGCTGGACTCTCTTCTGTTCCATTGATCTATTTCTCATTCTTGAGATCAATACCACACTGAAGTTAGATGGTAGAAGTCTTCAAACTTTGTTCTTTTTCAAAATCATCTTGCCTACTCTAGGTTCTTTATATTCCATCTGAATTTTTAAATTAACTTCTTTTTTAGAGTGCCTGCTGATATTTTTATTAGGACAGCATTGAATCTGTTGATCAATTGGAAAAAATCTATACCTTAAAAATACTGAGTTATTCAACCCATGAACATCTCTCTCCATTTTAGGCCTTCTTTAATTTCACTGAGCTATGTTTTATACTTTACAGGGTACAAGTCTTACAGATATTGTGTCAAATTTATGCCCAAGAATTTCAGTTTTGAAACTGTTAGTAGTACTGTTTTGTAAAATCAGTTTTTCTATTCTTTATTTCTAATATATAAAGACACAATTTTTTAAGCTGATCTTATGTTCTACAGACATGGCTAAACTCCCTGATTAGTTCTAGAAGCTTTGACTCCATAAGACTTTCTGCTTAGACAATCATGTCAGCTGGAAAAAAGACAACTTTACCTATTTCCAAACTGAATTCCTTTTATTTCCCTTGTAATATTGCACTAGTTAGAACCTCCAGTACAATAAGATGAGAGTGAACGTCTTTGTCTTCTTCCTGATGTTAGAGAGAAGGCATTTAGTCCCTCACCATTAAATATTATGATAGCTGTACGTTTTCATGGATAGCAGTAAATTTTTTATCTCAAATATGGTATTTTCATCTCTACGAGTTTTATTTTGGTCTTTTTATATCTCCCATGTCTCTACTTAACATTCAATATTTCCTTTTGCTTTTTGAACATGTGGAACACTGTCATACCTCTTTTAATGTCTCTACCTACTAATTCTATCATTTTTGTTATTTGTAATTCAGTTTCATTAGACTGATTTTATTCTTAATGGTGAGTTGTATTTTCTCTGCCTGCCTAGGATCTTTTGATTGGATGCCAGACATGAATTCTACCTTAATTGATACTAGATATTTTTCTCATCCTATGAGTATTCTTAAAAATTGCTCTTAACATGGTTGCATTACGTGGGAAGAGTCTGATCCTTTTAGGTCTTATTTGTAAGTCTTGTTTGTGAGGACAAGACCTGCATTTAATCTGGGGTTAATATTTTCCCACTACTGAGACAAGATTCTTCTTAGATTTCTATCTGATGCCTCCTTAAATATCATTTTCCACTCTACCTGTTGGAAACAGGCACTTTTGCCATCCAATACAAACCCTAGACACTATTTCCCCTAATTACTTTTCAGTGGTTCTCTCCCTGTCTCAGTAGGTCTCCTCCCAAGTGTGCACTGATCCCTACTCAATGGAAACCTCTGAGCATCTCAGGCATCTACCCTTTCCTCTCCTGTCTCTTATATTCTGCCCTGTGAACTCCAGCCACATTGGTTTCTCCAGGTTTGGGAACATAATCTTGGAGACAGCCAGCCTTCCCTGGCTTCCCCGTTCCTGCACTGAGACCTGAAAGTTTTTCTCAAACCGTAAGGTTCTGGCAATCATAGTGCTCACCTCTTTTTTTCCCATCCCTCAGGGATCACCGTCTTTTGTTGCCTGGTGTCCAATGTCTTGAATGCCATTATTTACTATATTTTGTCTGGGTTCTTTTTAGTTGTTACAGGTGGGTAGGTGAACACATTCCCCCATTACTTTTCCTTGATGAGGAACAGAAGAACAGAACAATGTTTTTTATAGCAACACTGAAGGCAACATAGATATTTTTCATTAGTGACATAGATGACTTATGGTAAGGAAATGATTTATCTGCTAAGTGAGTTTATTTCTAAACACAGCCTATTGTCAATGTTCTCCAGTGAAAGACTACCAGGAACACACCTATAATTGAACGGGTTGTGTTATTTCTTGTTGAAACAAGGAAGATAGATGGGAAACCACAGGGCATCTCAATAAGAGGGTGTTAGAAAAGATTTTAGGACTTGGGCTTGTGGAAAATTCAAAGGAGCTGGCTCCACCCCAGACTGGATGCTACCATGAAGTAGAGGTAAGTTCCATGCTTGACCAGTGTAAAAAATCCTATCTAGGAAGATGACAGAGTAGAGAAAAGCTAAAGCTATAATTAGTAAACAAACAGTAGTCACTCATTTTCCAGGATAGGGGAGTGTCTGGTCTTTTTGTGGCATTGGGAATATGTTTTGTTTGCATTCAATGGTTTCATTTTTATCTTGATCCATCATAGTCAGAATGGCCTTGTCCAATGTTGATATTCCATGAAATTGTTTATGTTAAAAAGGAGAATATTAAAGCTAGCTGCAAGTTTCAAGCTAGTTCTAGATGTCATGGGCTACTTTCCTGTTTCTCACTAGTAAGAGAACTATAGACTCACCACTCTTGCTAAAGGAAAGACTGAACTATGTAATTAGAGGATTTATGGATTCACTTTCAGGACTAGAGTCTACACCTCCACAGACCCAGGAGTGCTGCTACTCACAGATAAAGCCTACCAGAATCGTTTGGAAGCTAAAAGTAATGAAGCATCAAAATTGACTCCCACGTAAGAGAGTTACTCCTAAAGAGAAGGTTTGGTTTGCTGGATAAAAGAGCTTAAAGAACATTTTATATATGGGTCCAGAATGAACCTGAGGAGGGAGAGCAGACTAGGACTGGAATGAGCATGCATGAATGGCATTTTCCTAGTGAAGGTCAAAGAACTGCAGTATTCTCTTTGTGTGGCTCTAGGGAAATCTAGACTTTGCTAGTGTTTCAGCCTCTCAACCTACAATATTCTTACAAGAATGCCCAATTCTTGAGTTAAAAAATGTAGCTACATGCTTTTCAGTCCAGAGACACACAAGAGTTGGTATAGTGAGGACTAGCAACAGGACAAGGCAGTCAAGAAAGATACGATATGTTACACCATTTTTCTCTGGGATTCAGTGAAGGTGGAGGAAGGGATAGAAAAGCAATATTAACACCTCAAGTAGAATTCCTGGAGCCTCTTATTGATGGACAATGGAATAGACAGTAAAATAAGTAAAATCCACCTTCCTAGTTGCCTCAGAGGTAAAGAAAGGCAACTTTGAGAGAAAAGCAACACCCAGCTTTCTCACAAGGTGATACATTCCCATGTTCGTGTGCATCTATTTAACACAGTCCAAGCCATCACCATCTTGTGGCTGGATTACTGCAGTCTGCTCCTGACTATTCTGATTCTACTCGTCCCGCCCAAATTTATTTCCCAGATAGCTGAATCAGCATGATCTTTTTCTAAGATAAATCAGATTATGTCTCACACACTCAAAAAAGGAAGAAAAAAAAAAATCTCTACCAGTGGCTTTCCCAGCATCCTTAGGGAAAACACTACAAAGTTCTTTCCACGGCCTATGTGACCCAGCTCCTGGATGTTTTCCTGGCCTCTTTCCCCATCACTCTTCATTTGCTTGGTGTCTTTCAATTGCAGAATGCAGAGCATTGAGGGGTGGGAAGAACAGGCAGAAAACTACTGGGGTCCTGGCCAACATGCAATGCCATGGCATAGAACTATCAGTAAACTACAGGTAGTAAAGATAAGTAGGTTTAATGTCACTTGTTTTTCAGCGTGTTTTGTGTTTTCATCCTAGGTTTTCTGTAACAAAGTATCATAAGTTGTGTGGCTTAAAACAAAAATGTATTGTCTCACAATTCTGAAAGCCAGAAATCAAAAATCAAGGTGTCATTAGAGTCATGCTTCCTCTGAAACCCTGGATAGACTCTTCCTTACCTCTTCCTAACTCTGGGTGGTTACTGGAAATCCCTGGTACCCCTTATCTTACAGATGCAGCATCTCAATCTCTGCCCCTGTCATAACACAGCCTTCTCTCCTTGTGTCTCTAAGGAAACTGAGGAGCCACCGCA
The DNA here is from genome assembly GCF_028858775.2 of Pan troglodytes. Taxonomy (NCBI): domain Eukaryota; kingdom Metazoa; phylum Chordata; class Mammalia; order Primates; family Hominidae; genus Pan; species Pan troglodytes. The sequence goes on from NC_072415.2 coordinate 64,077,779, forward strand.
CTCCAGTATGACATCACCTTACCTGACACTATCTACAACAATCCTATTCTCAAATAAGGTCACATTCTGAGGTTCTTGGGGTTAGGATTGCAACTTTTATTTTTTTGAGGGGGACACAGTTCAACCAGTAACAGTTGGGTTGGGCACAATTGGGCTGTGTATGTTACGAAATAAAATGCACATAGTACTGTGTGCCACAATCAGAGCAGCTTGACAAACTCCGCTTGGCTTAATCTACTTCAGTAACTCCAGCCTTCTTGCTTTTCCCAGAACAAAACAAGTTTGCTCACTCCCAATGCAGAGTCTTTTTGCTTCCTCAACCTACAGGGCCTCCCCTGCAGCCCTGTGGCTCCCTCCCGCCATTTATCTAAATCTCTGCTCATGTGTCACCTCACCAAGAGAACTTTCCGGTCTACCCTTTTTAGGTAGCACCTTCTAATCGCTGTTCTTGGACTCAGCTCTACTTTTCTTCAGAATCTATGGCACTCTAACATTTTTTAAACATATTTACTTTTCCTTCCACTAAAACATAAGCATCATGTGGGCAGTAACTGTTTCCCCAGTCTTTCAAACAATAGCCATTCAAATCCATGTTGTTGAATGAGTCTATATCGATTGTGGAAATAAAGACTCATCAAATGAGAGAAGCAAAAGCTATTGATTCTGAGGTTGCTATAGCAAAGGCCTTAGTCTGTGTTTGGCACAAACCCAAAAGTAAAAGCAGAGGAGTAGGAAAGCTCTATAGCTGAAGAAGGGAAGGGTTCAGCTGTGCCCTGATTGGAGGCTGTTGGCATGGGGAAGCTGTACGCGGGCCAACTAGACTTACAGAATCACATGCAATTGTTTAATTTTGCACATTTGGCTTTCTCTGGTTTAGTCCTCAGTTGGAAACAGGGAAATAGAAATTAAGGAAGATGTCAATTATCAATCAAATCTGAGCTGTCCTGGGCTGATTGTTACAGAGAACTTTGTTTGGCTTTCCAGACCAGTTTCTAGAGTTATCGTCTGACTTTCTGTAAGTCTGACATAGAAAGCAGGTTGGCTTCCTGGCTGGTTAATGTAAATAACAGGTTGGTTTCCTGAGCTTGTTGGTGGAGATTATAGGTCAGTGTTCTATTTTTATATATGGTCTGGCCATTGTCCATTGTATATTCAGTTTCTCACTATAAAAAAAGTTATTAAATGCATAGCAAAAGAAATAGAAGATACTGTTAACTGGGTGGGCTGTACCGGGGTGGGGTAGGAGATAAAGGACTCAGTTTTATTTTGTATACACACTTGTGGTCTACATTTTTGCAATAAGCATGTATTATTTTTAACTTAGGAAAAAATAAACAGTATAATCAAGCAAAGGCAATTGCAAGACATGCCACCTCATCTGATGTTTACAAAATCTACTTGATGAAACCCTTGGCTTGGTTATTAAGCCTCCTGTTATTTTGTTTTTCATTTTTTGCTTTTCTGAAAACAAGATAAACTTTGTAAAAATATGCTAAATCCTATCTTGGAAGTTTCAGTTCATGTATTCCGAGTGAATTTCTGGTTCACTCGTATTTGCAACTGAAACCATAAAACCAACTCTTCCATTGACATTTATTCAATGAGTATGTATTGAGTGGCTAATATGTTCCAGACATTTTCTTCCCTAAAAGGAAAATGTCATCATTAAAAGAATGTAGTGAATTTAAATTGAATTAAAGTTTGATTTGAAAGTCTGCTTCCCTAGAGACATAGCCCCATCTTGTGGAGCTTTAGAATATTTTTGGTGATGATCATATTTACGTTGCGTTTTCACAACCACAAATGTCATGTGGGTTAACTCTCAATTGATCACAAAATTCCAGTAACCAAAATATTTCATTCCTCAGGCATTCAGCTATGGGAACCTTTATTTATTCCAGTTCTTAGCAAGGAAAATAATGTGTAAGTCTTTTCTTAATGTTGTCTAAACACATTTGTTTCCAATGTTACTGTCAAAGAACATACCTTGCACATAGCCTCTTATGGGAGTTAATATAGTTATATTTGCAGCTGTGTATCAGATACAAGTGTACATGGACCACATGTCTGTACCCCTATTGCCCAGTTGAGGACCTCGCATATAGATGTTCAATGTTTTAAAAGAATGGCAGAAGCCCCAAGGCATAACATAGATCAGGAAAAAAACTTCATTTAATTCATTTATAACATATTTATGTATAGTAGTCAAGGGTATAGTGCTTTTAAAAAATATATAAGCTCTCAATTTAGAAGAAAAAAGTATACACAATGATTTGAGCCAGAAATATAATATTCAGAGAAGTGCTACAGAATGTAAGTTCTCCCACAGTTCAGAAGGATGAGAAATTATTTCCTGCTGGGATGATTAAGAAAGGCCTCACATTTGAGAGTCACTGGGGAATATGCCCTAAAACTACTTGTAATGGAATATACTGCATATCAAGGCCTCATTATAACAGGTAAATATTCTGTGTGTAAAAATCATTGCCTTCACATAAATGTATCAAATGTTCTACTAAAAAAAGTCTAACTCAAGGTATACCTTGGCTACCTGTTAGAATTAGCTTTGCTATAATAAAGGACATGAAAATAAGACCCTCACATTGATATAAAATCCAAGTTCTTAATTAACACAGAGCAGGCATCTAGTACATGATGCTGAGGAATGGATGAAGTTTTACTTACCCACAGCAGACCTCCCTGCAAGTTCCTATGCATCTGTGGGACTCACCTCCTCTCACCAAATAAGGGTTGTCAGAAGTATCAAATTAAAACAATTGAACCCATGGAGATAGAGAGTAGAATGATGATTATTCAGAGGCTGGGAGGGGTAGTGGGTACAAAAAATAGTTAGCATGAGATCTAGTATTTGATAATACAGAGTGACTAGAGTCAATAACTGTACATTTTTAAATAACTAAGAGGGTATAATTGGACTGTTTGTAATACAAAGGATAAAAGCTTGAGGTGATGGATGCCCTATTGACCATGATGGGATTATATGTTACATGCCTGTATCAAAATGTCTCATGTATCCTATAAAACATATCTACTATGTACCCACAATTTTTTTTTAAATACCAAACATCCTTTGCTTCTGTGTCTATACCTCAATTCATAGCTCTATCTTTTGATGGCTTGCGTGGGCATTTTTTAAAAACATAACAGTGATAAAAATATTTATGTAATTATTTTATACTATCCTTACATACATTGAAGGAAGAATTATTTATCCCATTTTATAAGTGAAGAAACAAAGGCCAGAGGCTGAGTTATTCAAGATCAGGTAGCTAGGAAGTTTCATTCGGGATTTAAACCCATATTCATTGCTGTTTGCACAGACCAAAGCTCACTCAGACTACTTGATTTTCACAAAACTGCCCATTAATTGCCAATTCTGCCATTTATAAGCATAGATTAATTCATTCTGTGATCTTAGAGAAGTCACTTCAACCCACTGTGCCTCAGTGTACTCAACTGTAATAAAGAAGAAAATTATACCCCTCTGCCCTACTTGCCAATTTGATTTAAGAGCACAATCAGATGCAGGAGGCATAAGCATATTGCTTAAAAGCATGGACTCTGGAGTTAGCTGCTTGAGTGTGTATACCACATGAGCAGCTTATTAATGGTCCACCCACGAACAGGTTGTTTAACTTCTCTAAACCTCCATTGTATCATCTGCAACATGAAAATAAAGGTTATTCCCTCCTAGGATTGTTCTGAGGATTAAATGAAACTGTTTATATAAAGTCCTTAGCAGGGGACATGGAACACGGTACTTATGTCAGCTATAGTTATTAACATACACACCTAAAAGCACCAGAAAAATAAGACTTTATGCAATTATGGGGTTGTTATTGTCTATTCTAAGCCAAGTTGATGGGTCCCACCTGGCCCTACCCCAAGTTGACTTTTCCCTCCATTTATGTTTTACTAAATCATTCTAAAAATATTAAGTGTTTTTGGCTACTAAGGGCTGAAGTACAGGACAATAGATGAACTCCCAAGAAACCTCTATCTTCAGAATTCCTGCAAAAATACGACATAGTCAAAGCGTTAAATTTTGATGAAGGGGCTATTTACCAAGGCTTAGGCAGAGTTCAGGGAATCCCCAGTGACAGTGAAGCACCAGGACTTGGGCAGGTTGAGAGGTTTTATTCCTACTCAGCCTGAACAAAGATATAGACAGTAATGTTCCCAGACCTGAAGAAAGCTGGGGCCACCCAACAAGATGGTAGCCACTGATGACAGCAGGTGGCCTACAGTCAATAAATATACCGCCTCTCGTCTCTTCTTTATGCCTCCCACTGGCCAAACACCACTGGAAATCAGAGGCCAGAAAGCCCAGAGATTTAGTCATAGATGGTAAACCTCTGTGAGCCAGTTTAAGATAGAGAAAGGAGAATCTACTGGTGTGGGAAATGGAGAATGCCCAGCACATAGTCTTAAATTAGAACTAAACAAAAATATAATCAGCGAAGTATAATTTCCTTCAGTATACTGGCTAATCATAGCCCTATCGTTTAAAACAAGACAGCCTGAATTCAACTCCTGGCCCTAGTACTTACTAGCTGGGTGTCCTTATGCTGGGGCTAGTTTCCTCACCCGTAAAAATCGATATAATAGTAATATTTATCCTCCAGGGTTGTAGTCAGAGGTAACAAGTTAGTATTTGTATAATAGTATAGTGTAGAGCACTTAGCAATGTATAAATTGTATTATTGTATTATCCTTTGTCCTAGGGTAAGATTATAAATGCTTGTGGAGCTAAGTCATACACAAGTGAATTCTTCAAATAATAGGAAAAGGGCATGACTATACTTGTTACGTGTCACGTATACAAGCAAAACATACTGACTCAAATTGTACTGTGGCAGGGGGTGGACTGAACAGGCGGAAATACAACCCTAATGTCAATTCATCATCACAACTCACACTGGAGAAGTACCACATTTTGTGGTTTCCTGAACTTCAACCAGGCAAGCACAGACTGAAGAGAATAGAGTCAGTACACTCAAAGATTGTCCCTACAGAAGTGTCTTCTTATGAGGCCCACCAAATGCATGAAGGTATGTAGATTGACACATGTTAATATACCTTCCTTTTGAAGCACCAAACGTGACATTTCCCAAATGGGCTTCAGTGTGCTGTTTTCCTTTTCTTCAGACCAAAATTGCTTTATTACAAGTTTTGCAGACGGTATCAAGGTTCCCGTCAACAAGGCCAGATGGAATCTGAAGCTGGTAAACAACAGCAGAGAAGCAGGGTCCCTAAAACCAAGCCCAGTGCTGTCATCATCTGCCGTCCCAGACCGCAGACAGTTGAGGCCTCGGCAGCCATCCAATCGCAGGATATCCTCAATCCAAAGATGTAAGCACATGTTGGCCAGGAGAGGTGGGGATGGGGTTGGGGGGTGGGGGGAAGAGCCCAGTGGAAGGAGAATTTTTTTTTTTTAGTAGGAGAGATAACAGAATAATTGGAGAAAAAGGAATTGCAAATGAACTCCTTAGAGAAGCAACAAGAGGATCAAAGCAGCAAAGTATTCAACAGAAACACCAGGGGAACTTCAAAAGTACCAAGTTTAAATCACACCAAAGTTTTTAGAACATAAAAGCACTCAATTCTATTTTCTCAAGCATGTTTACCTCAGATTCCTAAATACATCTCATCCCTTCACAACAAATGATCCCTTCCTCATGTACAGCTACGAAGCACGTAAGCACCATATTCACCAACTCCTCCCTCCTGGATGACTGTCATTGTACCAAGAAAAACTTCATTTTGATTAAACTTCACTGTATAACCCTGAGCTGATGTAGTTTTGGGTGTTTTCTTTGTTTTCCCGTCATCAAATCACTGCTGCTCAGAGGAAGGTCATGGATGTCTAAGGCTTGTGTTTACTTTGATTCAGATAATAAGTATCTCCAACTTAGAGGACTCTTAAAATTTCAGAAGTTTTACAATCATCATCCTATTGAATTCTCAAATGCTCTGTAAATAGGCTGATTTGTATTGTTTCCATCTTGCCCTCAAGAAAGCCAAGACTTAGTTTAAGTTTATGAAATGCTTAGAAAAATCATTATAGCTGTTTGCAGTTTAAAAAAAAAAAAAACTGTTAAGAGAAAATGTGTAGAAAATTTAAGCCAGATACTACAAAGGGGAGGAAGTTCTCCAGCTGTCCAAGAAGGGTGAAATTGACTACAAGAATATATACAGCATTGAAATTTAGTTGTTCAGTGAGACTATCATTTCAGCAAAATAACCTGTCAACTGGAGCCTACCATGAATTCGTTTAACACTGAGGGTCGGCGTAAGCACTTGTTAACAAAACAGGGAGAGGCTCAGATGGAAATGTTTCCTTGCCCAAGAGGTGACTGAACAGAGCAGAGATGAAAGCAGAGTCCATGTCTGCTGAGAACAGAAATCTCAAAATTCTCTAGGGTGGAGTTAAAAGAAGGGCCCATGCTTAATATGAGTTTCTGTGGTTCCCTCAGAGTCCAAAAGGGCTGCAAACTTTCCCAGCCTTGGTCATTAAAAAGTGAAAGAGGACTGAGAGAAAGGAGATGGCCTCGGAGGACAACTCAGCATGGTACAGGGCAATGGGCCTCCCACCTAAGAAGGTGAATGGGCTTGTGAATGCCTCCCGGTTGTCCCTTTTCCGAGACGGGTGAGTCTTTCAAGTACCCAAGCACTAAGTTAGGGATGGTCAGTTGGAAGTTGGCAAGACACTCAGCAGCTAGAGTGCTGAGGGCAGCTCAGGAGACAGATGGAGAGCCAGGTGGGGAAAGGCAGTAGGAGGGGACAGCTCCAGCACTACCATTTTAGAAACACACGTGCCTTGCTGTGGGTGAAGTGGTCACCACCGAAGTGGCTTAAGCTGTTTGGCCAACACTCCCCAAGAGGACCACCTACTGGCAACTGTCTCTGTAATTTGTGGGGCATAGTACAAAACAGGAAAATGAGGGGTCCTGGTCAAGGGTGAGAAGTCAGTTTTCCCTTTCCATTGTTTCACCACCCCAGCCTATAGTGGAAAGGCAAGTCCCAAAGCACTGCAAACTTCCTGCCAGCATGCACTTGGCACCTTGATTGGGGGTGGGCAAGAGGCCTCTGCTGAGTTGCCCACCAAAAGGACTGTGGCCCTGTCAGCCCAGGGCAGTGACAAGTGCCTCCTTGTTCTGCCCCAGGACACAACTGGACATGCACCCAACCCAAGCATCCCCACACCCATGTTCCTGTCTCCATACAGCATTTCTACTCCTCTCTCGCCACCCCCAGTCACACCCCAGGCAGAAAGCAACAACAGTTTCATGGCAAGGACAGGGATGGGGAGGCCTGGGGGACCAAGACATGAAGGAGAAGGAAAAGGCAACCAAGAACCTGTGTGGGGGAGGAAAGGGACAGCAGGATGTGGGTTTGTTCAGGGGCCAAGGCTCTGAGCCCCTTGTTCATGTTCCATTTACCCATCAGACTTTAGTTCCGCAACAAAAATTCAAAGATAAAACTAAGAAGTTCAACATGGCACCTTCCAAGAATTAAATACCAAATGTGGAGCCCTCCTGAGTACAGGCTCTATACAACTACCCTGGTCATATGTCCAGGGAGCAGAACTTCTTGCTGGGCAAGAGGAACCCAGCAGCAACAGGCTGCAAGGTAGATTGTCCATGCTGGGGACTGGGAGTCAGGGAGGAAGGAGTAAGCTCCACTCAGAAATTTCTGAGAAACTTTATACAAGGAAGATGCCTTGAGGGCCCCTCAAGGAGCAAAGGATATCCCTGAGAATGCCACTATGTGGTTGCTTGTCCTTCCAAGGGGATTGATAGATGGACAACTAGCAGAGATGAAGCCACAGGCAACAAGTGGGAGAAGTCAATTTGCTACCTCCAATCCAAAACTGATCACATTATGAAACAGTCATTCCAGACACCACATGGAGGACAGCTAGTTCTCCACCTGAGCTTATACAAGATTTTTCCTTCCTTTTGGCACCTCAACACCCTGACAAGAGGCAACAGCATGGGGAATGGAGATTGTGAAAGGGTAAACTACACCCCAGACATACTCCTGGTTTCCAAACAGAAATGCAGTCCTTGCTGGGTTTGTAGGGAAGTGGGAAAAAAATAGGAAGCCCTGAAATGAAATATGGCTGAGGTTATAAAGACAACATGAAAAGTTAAGAACTGAAAATAAGACTATATTTCTAAAGTGACTGAAAAATTAAGAAATCAACACCAAATGTCATTAAAGGAGTCAGCTTCCCAGCAGGAACGAAATTCTGATACAATCCAGTAATGGAAAAATAACGTCATGCATGTTTATATCTGACAAGTCAAAACTGCTCAATCAAAATGGTTACACTCAGTGTAATCTCAGTGATTGCTCCAAAAAAATGGAAGATATTTTGCCCTTATTTCTGAGAGTTTTAAAAAGCAGTTTCCCTGCATATAAATTACTGTTCTCCTCCTTGAGGCTTCAGGACATGCACCCATCATTCCCAGCCAAAATATAGATGACCTGTGTCTCATAAAATATGAATGCTTAGGCAATTTGCAAATGACTTCCTGTTACCAATTTTTGCAACAACTTTAGAAGTTTCCTAATTATTTGTTTAAATTAATTCTAAGGCAAACTGTGCCCTCATTCAGAATATGATTTAATTAGATGCTCTTATACCAGGCTTAGTGAGAAATGTATATTACAACTAGACTAACTTTCAGGTAGATTGGTTCCTGGAGGAATATCTGTGTAAATTACATCAAGGTTATGCCTTGGCAAGAGCATACTATTATGCCTGCTTGACCAATCAGTTCTGTGCAATAAACTGTGAATCCACTTAATATACTGAATGTACCAGTTGTCATGATAAATTGACTGGATAAAGAGTAGTTTCTATATCATGTAAACAAAGTGGAAAGCCATACCTTATACTTTGGTTTTGGAGAAAATACAAATTCTTGAGCCTGGTCTGAAACCTATTTGGTCTTTCTCAAAGCTATTCTTGCATTACAATTACAACCAGATCGCTCTTTTGGATGCATGTAACCAGGGGTTAGCAAAGTACAGACTACAGGTTAAATCCTGCCCCCTGCATTGTTTTTGTAAATACCTATTCATTGAAACAGTCACATCCATTTATCACATATTGTCTACAGCTACTTTTGCACTTTGACGGCAGGGTTGAGTAGTTGCAGAGACCATCTGGCCCTCAACTCCTAAGATGGTAACTACTGATCTTTTACAGAAAAAAGTTGGCTTCACTGGTAGCAGTCCAGGTCCATATCTCCCTCCCATTGCCTCTACCACAGAGGAATGGTTATTTCTGAAATCCTTTTGTTCTATCCTTCAGCTTCATTTTTACAATGTCTGACCCTCTGCCATAAATCAAGAGATGCATCACTTTAGAGTAATGAAACTAATAGTCATTGCTTTATAATTGCACTAAAATTGTCTATATGCTTGCTGTTCTAGTTTCTACTAACTGGGATTTTACAAAGTCACCTTCCATCTCTCAGCCTCAGTCCCCAAATAAAGAATTTGGACTAGACAATGTCTAAGGTTCCTCTTAGCTTCAATATGATGAAATGATTATGATACAAAGAGAATGTTTTCATTTTAAGAAAATGTAGTTTAACCACCAAGGGTCATAGGAATTTTTCTGGAAGCCCACTTTTATAACAGACATTATTGGCTGCTTACATAGTATTCATCCCATCCAATCTCCTTCCTAACCAAGTTCTGCCTCATGTCAGCCCCTCCTTCCCTTGGCCCTATGCTTTGAGAGAAACTAACCCATGAATAGTCCAGGGACTAGACCTGACTTTGTAAGTCAGTCATAGTAAGTACCTTACCCCTTGCCAGTTTTCTGTTTTGGACATGTCACAAATTCCAGCCAATGAGATGTATGAGAAAGTTGGCTGTGGTAGGGGAAGGAAGGGGGCACTTCAAGGAAAAACTTTTGATTGACAAAAGAGACAAAATCTGTACTTTTTCTAGCAATTACCTAAATATATTGCTGGAACTCCCGCTGCTATTTTGTTACAAGTCTGAGGATAAAGTCACCCCAAGAGAAGGGTAGAGGAGCAGAGCAGGCTCAGAAGTACATCTGAAGCCCATTTTACCTCTGGGTTTTTTTTTTTATTATTATTAGAGAAAATAAATTCTGTTACTGTTTAGGCCAATTTTATTACTGCTAACTACTGGCAAAAATCCAACTAATATCCTAGTGGAATATGGAGCCAGGTTAAATGCTGCTTTCGTGGGGCTAAAGACAACTAGAATTATGAGAAATTACTTTCAAAGATAATAGTAACTAAATAGCAACACTGTTTTCCTAAAATAAACTTATCTCCCGTTATTACATGGCTACCAATATCTAGTGGATACCAAGTGTCTAGCTTGGGTCATTTCAGTCAAAAGCAATTTGCAAGCATTCTTATAATATGCTATGGTCTGAATGTGTTTCCCCCAAAACTTGTATTTTGAAACCTGATCACCAGTATGATACTGTTAAGAGTTTGGCTTCTGGGAGGTGATTAGGTCAGGAGAGTTGAATCCTCATGAATAGGATTAGTGCCTTTATTAAAGAGGCCCCTGAGAGCTGCCTTGCCCCGTCCACCATGGCAGGACAGCTAGAAGACACCATCTATGAACCAGAAAGCAGGCCCTCAGACGTGGAATCTGCCAGCACTTTGATCTTGGACTTCAGTCTCTAGAGCTGTGAGAAATAAATTTCTGTTTAAGCCACCTAGCTTATGGTATTTAGTATAGCAACTTAAATGGACTTAGGCAAAATAACAAAAATAGCTTCAAGAACATTATTTTTGTCAGTAGTTATTTTAATATGACGACCATCTGTAACATGATACTTCTTAAGTTTTGAATAAAAGGTAATCCCTACATTTTCTTATACTTAGGTCCTCAGTACTGAGAATCCTTCATCTGATGACATTTCTAAGACTCCAAGCAAGAGAAAGAAAAAAAGATTATCAACATATGGCTAAGAAACAGTAGTGCCCAAGTGGTCAAACTCAATGTTAAACATCTCAGAACCAAGGACTCCCACTGTCTTGGGGGGAAGTGTAAGAGGAATCCCTGTCTAATCCCTTCTTCAGCTAGAACAGGTTGTTCCATTTTCTCTATCTAGGTGCTTCCCATTAAAGGAGCTCACTTCTTCCCAAAGCAAAACACACCACAGCTAAAATAACTTTAGAATGTTTTTAAATATCTAACAAATTCCAAATGAAGGACATTTCCATCAACACTCCTCCCATACCCCTCAATTTCCCAAGGACAATTCACCATTTTAATTACAACTGGGCAGAGGTAGAGTTAAGAAAGATACTACCACATTCAAAGCACACACATGATATGTACCACTTCACTGAATAAGCTCAAATTCCCAAACCATTTTACTGAAAAGCCCACTTCACAGAAAGTAATCATAAATCAACTTTTTATCCTTCTCTGTTCCTTAAAACATACCCAGTGGGACCACTTATTCTCCTGCACTAAAGACAAAAGTTGACTCCGTGAAGTCTCTGGTTATTCTTGTCATAAAGAGTCCAACTGTCATTTTAAGTCAAAAAGACAGTTTTGATTTGGTAACGGAAGTCTTCAGTGCCATATTATAATCCAAACTTGGTCTTGATATCAAGTTGAAACTTCTTACCCCCTTTATGTCTGCTGCAAATGGAAAGCAGAGTGGGAGAAGGGTATGGTTTCCCAGCCTAGGTTCCCATGTCCTACCCCTCAGCTCCACAACTACAACTTGTAGTTTCTAATTCCCCCAGAGTTAGAGGGGAAGGAGGGAAGGAAAGGGAGCGGGAAAGTCCCGGCATGACTGATGCTGTCATGAGCTGGTGTCAGCACTGTTCAAAGCCAGCTGGCAGGACACATGTTAGATCTACAAGTGGTTTCCTTAGAATTGAGGGTTGGGGGGAGGGGATGGGGTGGAATGGTCTCCTTTGACTTGAGAAAACAGAGGAAGCACAACTTGTACCTCCACATAGATTTTATTTTGACTTATTCTCCCCATCAGGTCACATCAACAGCTCTCTGACATTATCCTTTGAAAGTCATTCCCAAATATCTAATCCCTGCCCTTTTATTATACCCTCTGTGAGCAGTGTTGTTGATAGTCATGATTTCTTTGCCTCACACCCATTAGGTTGGCTATCATCAAAAAAAAAAACAAAAAACAAAACAGAAAACAAAAAGTGTTGCTGAGCACAGAGAAATTGAAACCCTTGTGCATTTGGGTACAGATGTAAAGTAATGTAGCCATTTTGGAAGACAATATGGAGGTTCCTCAAAAAATTAAAGATGGATGATCCAGCAATTCCACTGCTAGATATATACTCAAAAGAAGTGGAAGCACAAGCTCAGATATTTACACTTCCATGTTTAATAGCAGCATTATTCACAGCAACCAGAAGGTAGAAGCCACCCAAGCATCCATTGACAGAAGAATGAACAAGATGTGGGGTATATGTACACAATGGATTATTCAGTCTTAAAAAGGAAAAAAGTTCTGAACATGCTACAGCATGGATGGACCTTGAAAATATTTTGCTAAATCAGCCAGACACCAAAGGGCAAATACTGTACAATTCCACTTATGTGAGGTACTTAGAGTAGTCAAATTCCCAAAGGCCAAAAATAGAATGGCAGTTGCCAGGAGCTGGCAGGAGGAGGGGAATGAGGAATTAGTGTTTAATGGGCATAGAGTCTCAGTTTGGGAAGGTGAAAAAGTTCTGACAATGGATTGTGGTGATGGTTGCACAATAATGCAAATGTACTTGATACTACTATACTTAATACTACTGAATTGTATGCTTAAAATAGTTAAGATAGTAAATTGTTATGTTATTTTACAATTAAAAATAAAAAATTAAAAGTCCTGCTACCATCTTTGAAAATATCATTTCTATCATAGTCACAGCTAAAACCTCCATGTTAACATCCTACCATATATTCAACCACAGGTATATTCTGTCTTCAGAAATATTAAGATATGAAAACATGATTTGTCTTACAATCAGCAATATTCAATATTTTCAGGAAAATAAGCCACAACTCTAGAAAAGTTACTAAAGCTTAGTGGCCAGTTTACTCCTGAGACTATTACCTCATAATTGTTTTAGCAGAGTATAAGACACTTTTCCTTGAATGCCTTTTCCAAGCTCCAATTCTCACCAGGCTGATCTAGAAAATTAACTTGTCTCTCTGGAGCCACTTCTGAATTAAAATTAATGTTGCAAGTCTTTTAGACCCATACCCAATCACTCGTACACACAAAAGAGAGGAGTTTTATGCTATAGAAATATTCCACACTTAGAATTTAAAATAGCATTACCACAAATTTTCCAATTACAGAAAACTCACCATGAGAAAAGAAAGAATAATTGGATGCTTATCCTGAAACAATCTTTTGGGCTGGTTTAAGAAAAAAAAAAAAAAGTCATCGAGTTTCATTATTTTCACCCTTGTCTCAAAATATAATGAGGTGCCGATTCAACATAAGAAAATCCTCAAGAGGAAAATGGTAAGTCATTCATATTATGACAAGGAAAGATTTACAGTTGTAATAGACAAAGCATAAATTTAGCAAGTGAAAGGTTAAAACAGTATTATGAAGTCTGGTTAGCATTAAACCCTGAGCTCTACTACAAAGGTGTCGAAATTGACTATAGAGATCCAAAAATGGGTTGGCCACAACAGGAAAAATACTAGTTTTGCATCATACCCAAAGCAGGCAAACATTAATCAGCATACATTACCAATCTGTGCATAGTCTGCAGTCCTCTGCACAAGGAGAGTGTAATGGGAAATTAAGAATCCCTCTACTGCAGCTTAGTGGTTATGGAAGCCAAGTTCATTTTGTGAAACCCCCTCAGTTCAAATTTCAGCCCTGCCCCTTATTAGTTCTAAAACCTTTAATGAAATTCTTAATCCTTATGTCTCTTTGTCTACAAAGTGGAAATTAAAATAGCAATGAATATAGAAGATGGGAAATTTCAAGGAAATTAGGTAGCTAAAATACTAAGCATATTAGCACTTTCCAGTTAATGTTATTTTTTAATGTAACAGAAAAATAAGCTTTTCTTCAGTAACAGAAGTTTTGGGAAAATTTAAAAGTAACTTATGTAGGTTTTTTGACTCAGATTTCATTTTTCTTGCCTGTATAAATCCCAGAGCAATCTCAAGTTAATTAACAGGTTGCTAGTGAATCTACAGCTGTGGTTCTTAAACTCGGGTTGCATCAGAATCACCAGGAGAGACTGTTAAAACACAGATTGCTGGGCCTCACCCCCAGAGTTTCTGTTTTAGTAGGTCTGGAGTATGCCTGAGGATTTGTATCTCAAAAAAGTTCCCAGGAGACCCTGATGCTACTGGTCTGGTAGCCACATTTGGCGAACCACTGATTTACAATACTTGACCTGCCCCCACCTCATGACCACAATCTTCCTTTTCAGAGCTTTACTCCTAACATTCTTCCTAATCCAAGAACTAGCCATGCATGCCTCATTCCAAAGCCTAGCTGTCACTCTGTTCTGATGGCTGGCTGACAACATGTTGTCTCCAACAGAGCTAGCTAATGAAAGGCCAACAACCTTAGACTCCACCTTAACTGGACCCTGATCCCGGGGAAGCCAGAGCCCATGGGTCCATTAGGAAGTGGTCACACTAAGTCCTATGCCTGTTGTGCAGGTGCCCTCAAATGTAAACAGCCTTCACATGCCTGGGAACTGACTAAGGGAGCAAGCCCTTTCTGCCTTCTTTCTGCCTAGGTCTCTGGTACCTTATTCCAACCTAGAGGGTCTCCAATATCTGGGGACCTGCAGTGAAGTCATCTAGTAGATTAACAGAACCTGATTTTCTAGCATTCCTATCCAAGTTGCTCTAGGTGTTTTTATTTACAACGAGATCACAATAGCATATTTTACATGCAGATTAATGAATAAAACTTTATTAAATGATATGTGGTTAGAGATATAATCTTAAGAATAATCTTGAAAACTAACTTCCCCCACATATACAACATAGGATAGACATGACTCCTCGTGATCTGGGTACAGACATTCCTTACAGAAATTCCCTGACCCCAAAATAGATACTAGATTGCTTTTCCATCTACCATGGCTTTGATAAAAACGTTGACTTCTCCTTAAATACATTTCCTAACTTATGAGAAATCAGAGTAGCAGCTTACTACAACATTTTGCCAATTCCAACTTCTGCATGACTACAATAAAATTTAGGTACAAGCAACATTTTAGTTGCCTAGCACAAGCAGATTTTCTGTAGAAAATCTTCTTATTGGAAATTCCCAATTTCCGTCATTGCCTGCTTTACAAAACCTTCCCACCAACAACATTAGATGTACTGAGGAACCAGATTTGACATCCCCAAGACTAGAATAGAATTCAGTTTCAGGTGTCCCTATGGTGCCTGACCCAGAATTATCTGATTAATCATCTCACACTGAGAGCCTCTTAGCCCAATACATTTGGCCCTATAACCCACTTTTTGCTCAGATTGAGCCTCTAAGCCTTTTGACATTGAAATTTGTCTGAATTTGTCTTGAGTTTGCCACCCACTGCTGGATTGCACATCGAGTCAGTAGGCTTCCAGCACTCCTGTCAGTGTCCTCTCAGCTGCACACTGATAGAAACTTGGACCCCTCTCTTCAGTAGAAGCCCCACTAACTATAATGGCAATGCTGGGTTGATGTAAACATTCATGTAAAACTGATGCTACACAAATCCCTTCCAGCAATCAGTTTCATAAAACAGCATCCAGAGCTTATCCCTACCCTGACTCTACCAGCACTGAAAGTTTTCAAAATATAGTTGAATTACCATTTCCAAAGGATTACATCAATAAGCTAACACACACACACACACACACACGCACACACACACACTCACTCTGCTTCTCTCCAATTGCCCTTTCATCCATGCCATAGAATTTCAGACCTCCAGTTTATTTTCAGAGCAGCCAGTCAACAGATCCTGTCTAAAGTCAATAGAAATACAAGCATACTATTTTAAATCACAATAATAACCAACAAAGAACAAAACAAAAACCTATTCAAAGCGTTCACTTCTAGAAAATTCGGTTTTAGAAATGAAAAGTGTGAATGGCTCAGAAGAAATGCTTTGCTTTATATTTTATACCTGTCTGTACTATGCACGTTCCTTGATCTATGCATATGATTCCTATAACTGTAAGAAGCAAGTAAAAAATGAGTAAACAACATCCTCATCAATAAGATTAGCTAAATAAAGCATATGCATACAGTGGAACATTATGTAGATACAAAAAAAAGCACAATATTTAGTGATATAAAAAGATAACCTTAGAATGCCAGTTTTTTTAAGTTGCAAAGGAGTATAGTCTGATTCAACTGAAGAGAAATTACACACATGCACACATACCACAGACCTGTATAAACAGAGATATCATGGAAATATACCAAACTGTTGGGACTTGGAGAAATGGGGAGAGAGGGTCTTTCACTTTTTATTTTCTATGCTTTTGTAATTTATGAGCTTTATACAGTGAGTATACAGTGTCTTTGCTGTTTAAGATTCTTTAAAATACACACACACACACACACAGAGGTGTGCTTCAGACCCAGAAAATATGAAGCAAAGAGCTTACATCATATTTGTAAATTCTTAGAACCTTGATAGAGAAAGAATTTTAAGAGGCCCAGAAAGAATCGATGCCTTTCGCAGAGTCACACTGCTGGAAAGTGTCAGAACCAGGTTTAGATCACAGGCATACTGCAGGAGGAGGAAGACAACGCTTTCAGAACTTCAAGTTCTAACAAATAAATCAATCATTGTGCCTTCTCCCTACTTCACTTAATACTTTAATATAAATAGGTAGGAGCAAGGTAAATATTCTGTCCATTTTACAGATGAGTAAACGAATGTCCAAAAGGACAGATTACCCTGAAGCCATGTAGCTATCCAGCAGCAGAACCATGTAACTAAGACCAGCCCACTCCTGGTCAAAGCTTATTCAACTACAGTACAAAATTAAAGCACTTCAAAAACAGGACATTATCCTACGCTAGCTTTATCTTTTCCTCAAAAAAGTTAATGAACCTTGAAGGAGAGATTCTACACAAGGCATTGGGAATTAGAAAAAGAAGAGTTATTTATAGGTTATAAGGCAAGAAGAGGAAAAGAATGCTTATTAAGCCTTGATTTGCTCACAAGTCTCATTATAACAGCTCTGTATCACTAACCATGTCAAAGACAGCAATTTGTCATCCAAAGAAGTCTGATTAAATAATAAGACTAAGGCCCCATCACACACAGAGGCCACCAGGTTACTTTACAAGCAGCCTTCAAAGACAGTTTGACCTCACAAGGTCTCAAGGAAAAGAGAAGTGGTTCCTACAGCTTAGCAAAGTCATTTAGTGGCTATTTCTATCAATCAAGCCTTCCTCCAAAGGCAAGAGGACAAGTAAATTTATCATTTTCCTGCCTCTCATGTTAAAGTAGAGAGACATGACACCTTGGCAAGGTGCTGATTGCCATTTTCTCATGTGAAGTAGCAGAGAACAGCTGGGAAACCAGCAAACTCTCAGAGCTGTTACTCTAATCAGGGGAGAAAATTTTCACAGAGAAGTTCCCCACCCCCCATTCTTTTATTTTACTTTAAGTTCTGGGATACATCTGCAGAACATGCAGGTTTGTTACATAGGTATATATGTGCCATTGTAGTTTGCTGCACCTATCAACCCATCATCTAGGCTTTAAGCCTCACATGCTTTAGACATTTGTCCTAATGCTCTCCCTCCCTTTGCCCCTCACCTTGCCACGAGGCCCCAGTGTGGGATGTTCCCCTCCCTATGTCCATGTGTTCTCATTGTTCAACTCCTACTTATGAGAACATGCGGTGTTTGGTTTTCTGTCCCTGTGTTAGTTTGCTGAGAATGATGGCTTCCAGGTCCATCCATGTCCCTGCAAAGACATGAACTCATTCTTTTTATGGCTGCATAGTATTCCATGGTATATATGTGCCACATATTCTTTATCCAGTCTATCATTGATGGGCATGTGAATTGGTTCCAAGTCTTTGCTATTGTGAATAATGCAGCAGTAAACATACAGGTGCATGTATCTTTATCACAGAATGATTTATAATCCTTTGGGTATATACCCAGTAATGGGATTGCTGGGTCAAATGGTATTTCTGGTTCTAATCCTTGAGGAATCACCACTCTGTCTTCCACAATGGTTGAACTAGTTTACACTCTCATCAACAGTGTAAAAGCGTTCCTATTTCTCCACACCCTCGCCAGCATCGGTTGTTTCCTGACTCTTACAATAATCGTTATTCTAACTCGTGTGACATGGTACCTCATCGTGGTTTTGACTTGCATTTCTCTAATGACTGGTGATGATGAGCTTTTTTTCCATGTTTCTTGGCCACATAAATGTCTTCTTTTGAGAAGTGAACACAGAAGTTTTCTATATACTTTTTCACTCTCAATATGGACATAAATGGCCAGGTGTAGTGGCTCATGCCTGTAATCCCAGCACTTTGGGAGGCTGAGGCAGGCAGATCACCTGAGGTCAAGAGCTCAAGACCAGCCTGACCAACATGGTGAAACCCCATCTCTACTAAAAGAAAAATACAAAATTAGCCGAGCATCGTGGCTGGCACCTGTAATCCCAGCTACTCAGGAGGCAGAGGTTGCTGTGAGCCGAGGTAGCGCCATTGCACTCCAGCCTGGGCTACTAGATTGAAACTCCATCTCAAAAAAAAAAAAAAAAAAAAAAAAAAAAAAATATATATATATATATATATATATATATACACACACACACACACACACACGTTTGTGTGTTATTTTTTAATTAAGACTGTTTTTTACAGCAGTTTTAGGTTCACAGCAAGATTGAGCAGAAGATACAGAGAGTTCCAACATACTCCTTCCCTAATCCCCCATACACACAGCCTCCTCCACCAACATCTCCCACAGCGGTATATTTGGTACAAGAGGTAAACCAACATTTAATGCATAATCAAAAAAACCTATAGTTTACCTCAAGGTTCAGTCTTTGTGTTGTATATTCTATGGGTTTTGATAAATGTATAATGACAAGTATCCACAATTATAGTATCATACAAAATAGTTTCACTGCCCTAAAAATCTTCTGTGCTCTACCTATTTATCCCTTTCCCCCAGCCAATTCCTGAAAACCACAGAAGATTATGTTTTTATACTGTAAATCCTAATGGGAGAACTTCTTATAACCTGCCAATACTCAGCATGACCATAATTTTGAACCAGAAGCCAGGCTGCCAAACAGTATTTATGGGAATCAATAGACAAAAATTCAGGGCTGTTCCAGAAACTCCAGGACATGTGACTATCACACTGCTAGCAACATGAGCAGGTGAGGAGGGACACCAGAAAGCAAGGCAAAGGCAGGGCTGGAAACAGCAAGGGTGCCCTTGGTCACCATCATATGGGTGGAGTGTCTTTTCTCCTTGAACTCATAGCCATGTGGAAATTCATGACTCATCTTGCTTTGAGCTTCTCAAAGAAGGTTTCGTCTCCACCTGCCACCCCTACAAGTCTCCAGCAAGCCTGGGACACCATCACCCTCCCCTCCCCCCCCACACACACACATGCACACGCACACTCTATAGGGCCCATTTGTTCACGCTCAGGGCCATAGAACTTCAGAGTTGAAACTCAAGGCCAATGAGTTCAATAGAAATGTAATGCAAGCCACACATAAGCTTTACATTGTCTAGAGGCTGCATTTAAAAAAGTAGGTAAAATGTTTAAACATTTTAGCTCGATATATCCAAAATGCTATTATTTCAGCATTGCATTTATTTAAGTTATTAGTAAACTCTTTATACATTTGTCAAACTAAGTCTTTGAAACTCTGCACAGTTTAGATTGACAGCACATCTCATTTCAGACTAGCCACTTCTCAAGTGCTAAATAGCCCCATGGGCCTAGTGGCCAAAGTTTTGGACAGCACAGCTTGAGAACTCATCCACATCAGAAGATTTTAGATTGTTAAAGAACAGAAGCCTACAAAGTCTATGCAGGACACCAACGTATAAAAGATAAAAGAAGGATGGCTTTAGTTGGAGTGGAAGTCTGGGACCCCTTCCCGCATGGCTCCCTTAACTGTCACAATGGCCTCTCTCTGAAGCTGCCTGGCTCCAAGAACAAAGTTTGACATTCTCCCTACTCTCATTCAACGCCATACATTAAACAGGAGGGAGCCAAGAACTACAGACGTGAAGCAGTTTTCCTCCCTGGGACAAAACTGAAACTGCAGACCTCCCGGCTCTCAGCTCATGTATATCTAGTCCGAGAAGGGAGCAAGCCCATCATAAACAGGCAGGTTACAAAAAGACACTGTTCTCATCAACCCCTAGCTGGAACCAGCTCCACTGCCAATTTCATGGACAAGATCATTAACAGTGAGGTATTTTCTCAGTTTTTGGAGGAAAAGAATAGAGAGGGTAGAATAGAGTGAAAAGAACATATTGGTGTCCATTCATGTAAAATGCTCAACTTTCTAACCGTATAAAAGAGGTCAAAGAGTATCATTTATTAAGCACCAACTATATTTGGTAGACAGGCAGTGTGGTTGAAGGTCATTGTTCCCTTCTTCTTATGACACTGCTCCTCGCAAGAGTGAATGACACAAGCTGATGGGTCCAGATTTCGAGTGGGACCCTCACTGAGCAGGAAAGGTCCCAGGCAGCAGGCTCTCACCCATTTCATGCTCCCTCCACACTAGGGGACTGTTAGGCTGAACAAGGACCTCCTTGCAGGTCGGCCCTGCTGTGTGCTTTCATTTCTTCCTCTCACTTTAGATTGGTGGAGTGTAGTGATGAGATTGACAATAACTGGAGAAGGAATGGCAGTATAAAGAGATGCCAATATGATCCTTGAATCCAAATTAAAAGCTATAACACAACTGAAGGAGTAAGTGCCTTGTGTTAGAGGTTTGGGAATCCATTTGTGATTAAATGACCCAACCATTCACACATATTTACCTAGTATCTATAAAAGTAGTGATAATAATCCCTGCCCTCATGGAATTTACTATTCTTTGTACATTTACTCTATTTAGGGATTCATTGAGAGAGAATTATAGGTGAAACAGCGCAAACAGATTCCCAAATTTCTAGCCACAATTCCATCATAATACCATGAAAGCTCCACCATAAAATTCTTCAGTACTAAACATTAATTAGGCACTCTATAAGTAAGCATTATGTAGTTAAGTCTAATAATAACTCTGAAGCAAGGATTAATATCCCTTATCTTATGGATGGAGAAAGCAAGGCATGAGGAAACCAAATAATTTGACCAAGTCCTAGCAGCTAACAAATGGTGGAAATGGATTCAACTTTGTCTATGACCCTGATACTCCTGTGACTTCCATTTAACCACACCTTTGTGTCTAGAACATTAATGATCTTTATTAAAAAAAAAAAAAACTCTTCCAAATTTGAGCATTTTGCTTGCTTCCAAAATAAAGTGCTGTTCCCGTGGAGAAAATTAAACTAAATAAATAGAAAATAAGCTACTTTCTTGATCCAGATGTATCACTATATCCCCTATGTCTGATTATTAATCCACATCATTTTTTGTATTATTTATGTACTCCATAGTCACTGGACTTTCTCTTTTGTCAAAAAGGGGGCTGGTTTCCCTGGAGTGAATGCAGCCTCTTCATGCCATGTCACCAATGGCCACGAAGCAAGCCTATAACTTGTAATAGACCTGTTAACAGCAACCTAAGGAAGGAGAAAAATCAGAAATTCTAGTGGGGGGTGGGGGGAAGGAAGTCATAAAATTAAGATTTGTTAAGGAACTACTCTGCACAAGGCCTATATCTATGCTGTCTCATTTAGTTGGTTTATAGTGACATTCTTGAAGCTTTATTGAAAATAACAGGGATCTAGAGGGTTGAAGAGCCATGAGAAGTGCCAGCTGCAGTTCAAGTAAGACCCATGTTGAAAAATAATGTAAAAACTCAGCCTGAAAGGCTTAGACAGGAGAGCTCAGGTCTTCCTGACTCAGGGTTAAAGGAGATCAGAAATCTGTAAGTGAGCCCTAAGGAGCCCATTAGATGGATTGAGGGAGTAATTTCAGCTAAAATGTTAATGACTGAAAATGGCATAGGGGAATGCACTTAGAGGAGAGGTCCCAGGAGAGAGAAAGACATATTCAGTTGATGATGAGTAAGTTCTTCCCATTCCCAGCAGCTATACCAGTTGCTCAGAATCCTCTATAGAACTTATTCCAACCCCAAACTTTGAGACCTCCTTTTTATGAACATATCCAATTAACTCCGATCTTCTTACCTGGCATTCAGACAAATCTGCTTGTCACCTGCCCATTCAGTCTATTTCCACTTTGCTTTGACTTGTTGTGCTGATATTTTCCATTTCTAAATCTCTAAGTTCTTTTAGCTAACATCTAAAAGTTCCACTCTTAAAATTACTTTCAGGCATTTTTTCCTTCCCAAGCAGGTTCTTGGGAGCCCCTTGAGGCTAAGGGCAATGCGTTGAACTTTTCTTAGTTATTTACCACAGCATCCAGCAGAGTGTAGGACTTGTGGTTCCATAGATGCTCATAGTTATATGCTGATGGAGATTGATAATTATTAATGGGGAGGAAAGAGGTACTCTAAAATGTTTCTCTAGGGGACCCAGAATTAGGACTTATAACATTGGATGTAATGTAACATCAATTGTCATGTTTTTAATCCCTGGAATTAAGTTCAATATTATCTTAGACAACTTAGATTTACATCCTAGCTTACTCTAAGAATCATTTTGTCTATTATTTTCTGTTTTGTTTCTTGTCAGTATTCCCAGAAACTATTAACATTTTAAGATGCTTGGAAAATACAATTTAACAAAAACCATCCTGGGAGGACACAGCCCTCGCATGATCTCCTTTTGAACAAGGACAGATTCTAACAGTTTTTTGTTTCCATTCTGCTTAGCTGTAAGGTGATAATATTCATCCCTTGTATCACAGAGGACTAATGACCTATTCAACTGAACACCAGCTTCTTACAACATATTAACCAAATGCATGTCTTGACGTTTTGTAGTTTCTCTCCATGGTATCATATTTTCTTTGGGCTTCCATTAGAGCATTCTACTTTAAATGGAAAGCCAGCTTCAAGCTTCACCATCTTCCAGGCTTGATGCAATATGAGGTTGCAAGTTTGCTACTAAAGTTAGGAGCTCATCTCTCCCCAGAGAAATTGCCCAAAACCCTATACTATAGGAAGTCCTACTATGAGACTTCCTGAAGTACACACTATCTCGAATTGCCTTTGGTCCCCTCCCCTCAGACACTATCCTAGGCAAGTCCTTGAATTGGGTAGTGCAGTAGGGGTTGGGGGGAACACTGAGGGAGCCTGTTTATATTGTTTTCCTCAGCACATAATATGTAAACAAAAGTCAAGCTAGAAGGACAAATTCTGGATTTGCTAATCATATAATGATAATAGAACAAAACTAATTAAAAACATCACTCATAATAAAGGCCAACATCTCTTGTATACTCAACACGAGCCAGGTTCCATGCTAGATCTGTGTAAGTAATAAGATTTGGAGGAGTCTCGGCTTACTGGGGCTTTTGGAGGGCATGGAGACTATTTTTTTTCTGTTAATAATTGTCCCCATTATGCTTTATGGGATTCTGTCATCCTTACAGGATGGAGTAAAGAATCTTACCAAGATTTCTGACCCCTTAACTTCCTTAACAGTGATCAGTCTCATACTGATTCTCAGAGACCCATCCCTTTTCATTTTAAACTTGTAGACTCACTTTAAAACCAAAGTTCTCTTTTCTACAGAGTAGACTTTGAGGTTCAAGCAGCTGAGCATGGGGGCCCTGGCCCGTTCGCACCCACTTGCTCTTCTATGCTTTGCCCTACAAGTTGGGGTGAAGGGAGGAAGAAAATGGGTAGGTTTCCCCCTGTAATGTCCCCACAGCATGGTGGGGTCCCCCTGCTTCTCTGGGGGTTGCCTCTGTGTTATAGACATCCCATGCCAGCTCTTTCAGGGTTCGGGGAGGTACTGGAGCCTCCCACTGCACAGCTCCTAACCTGGAAGATCTGCTGTGGACACCACTTCTCTTGCTCTCCCTCAGACACCTCCCTGCGAGGGGCAGCCCCTGGGACACTCAGGCAGGAAGGCTCAAGTGTCTTGGGAAGACTGAGCTCCCTCATTCCTTCCTGCCCCTTTGTCCTGCCCCACAGCACTGGAAGCCATCAGCCTCCAGTCCCCAGCTCAGTACAGTTGAACTTCGGGCAACTTCAAAATTAACAGCAATTCTGGGGTCTCCCACCAGGAATGAGGTAAAGGACAGGAAAGGCCTCACTACCCAAAGGGTAGGGCTTCTCCAATATCCAAAGTCTGGCAGTGGCAGAGGTGGGACATAAGGGTAAACTCTGTAAACCAGCAGCTGGTCCTAGTACTAACACCTTCCTGAATTTAGAATATAACTAACTAAAAGCATCTGTACTCAGTTCAGGGCTTTGCCACACTTCTAGGAAAACATGAAAAACACCACTAGACTTTCTATTACACAAACATTATTCCATTTAATACTCAAATCATTCCTATAAGGAAAGTATTAGCCTCATTTTACAGATGAGATTGATGTTTTTAAATAAAGTAGAAGCACTCTTGAGTGACATGGTTACAATCAGTAGTTAATAATATATCTGGTCACACAATGAAACGGCCTCAAAGCAGTGCCACCCAGTAGCAGTGACTATACCCAGATCTGAATTTTTAAACATGAAATGGAGAATTTCTATTTTCCAGTAAAAGGAAACAGCTTCTTGGACAAATGGCTACCTCTAGGGCTGAGGCAGGGAAATACAACATGAGTCCAGAGGATTTACTGTAAGAGAAAGCAAAGCAGTAGTCAAAAAAGTGTCAAAAAATCAGGTCATGTTAAAGGGACACAGCTAATTTGAAAGACCTCTCAATGCCCAAAACTAGAATAATTTGAACAATCACAACAACAAAAAATTAGTAACATAGTATTGGATCACAACCCAAAGTATGGGATAAATATGAGTTTATATTGATATAAATGACTGAATAAATTGTGGGGCAAGTGGAGGAGGAACAAGTCTTCCTTTTATGTACAGAAGAATAAAATAACATGAGTAGATACTCTCCCTTCCTCTCCCAGGCTTGAGTACCAGCTGGACTTAGTGACTCACTTTCAGAGAATAGAGTATGGAACAGGATTGTAACCTTACAGTGGAGAAACTTGACAGATACCACCTTAAGCAACTAGTGAAGTCCACCATTCCCAGTGAGACCATGTGGATAGCAAGTACCTGATATTATGAGAAGGGACTTCACCTCCGTGGTATTTTTTCCAAAAAAACAAAACAAAACAAAACACAACTTGTGTCAGCCTAAACATGGGGGAGTGGTGGCGGAAAATCAGATAAACACAAATTGGGCAACATTCTACAAAGGACATGACTAGTACTCCAACTTATTAAAGTTATGAAAATTAAGACTGAGAAACTGCTAGACTAAATGTAACATGGTAACCTGGATTGGATACTGGAACAGAAAAGGAACATTAACGGAAAAACTGAAATATGAAAAAAGTCTAGAATTTAATAGTAACATAACAATGTTGGTTTCTTCGATTTGGCAAATATACCATGGTAACATAAGTTGGTAACTGTGGGGGAAACTGAGAAGTATACCGGAATGTTTTATCTTGGCAACTTTGCTATATATCTAAAATTTTTCTAAAATATAGTTTTTTTTTAAAGTTGGGGTGAAAAGTCTTCAAAAATACATTCTTAAATGTATTTCCTCTTAAGTATGTAAATGTACATTCATTATCTATTGTTAGAAATGACACTAAGGTGATTTCTTCAAATATGGATCCGCTGACTGAACTTCATTTTTCCTAAAAAATTGTAACCACAGAATTAGGCATCTATAATTTTCAATTTTAGTTTAAGTAGTGATTTGAAGGAATTGAAAAGTCTTCTGATGCCACTGTCATTTTAGAGTTAATATTTTTCCAATCCTTTACAGCTAATGTTATATTCAATGAGTTTACTTTAATTAAAATTTGTAATAAATTTTATGTAATGAATACACAAAAAAGGGAGACCAGCAAAATAAATGTTCACGTACCCATTACTTGGCTTCCACTTTTAAACAATATTTTTCCGATTTCAATATATACTTTCTTAAATATTTTAAAGCAAATCCCAATCACATTTTGCCACCCATACTTGTGGAACATCCCCAGAATCATAAGACCTTCCCTCTAAATAACCACCATGCCTTCATCACAACCAACAAGATTAACTCTAATGCCACAGTATCATCTAA
Source organism: Pan troglodytes (assembly GCF_028858775.2). Lineage (NCBI taxonomy): Eukaryota > Metazoa > Chordata > Mammalia > Primates > Hominidae > Pan > Pan troglodytes. Next base: position 64,104,194 of record NC_072415.2, read on the forward strand.
TTCTCAATCCACATTCAAAGTTAATTAGAAAGCTCCTTTTTCTAGCAAATCACTTTAAGAAGGATTAAATTTGGTTTTATAAAAACTAGAGCTTTCTTTTCATACTCACTTTGATGCACAATTATCCCAATCTGGTGATATGATTGAGACAGACATAGTTAAAAGATGTAAACAGTCTTTATTGGTAAAGAATGTGGAAGTTTAGCTGTTTTGGAAACCATTATTGAAATGAGTAACGTAACAGGAAAAAAAAAAAAAAAAAGACCAACCAAATGCCCAACAAAAAAAGTAACAGATTAAACAAACAGAGAACTGTACAAAGAAAACTATGCCCCAAGGGCATAGACATTATCCTGTAGGCAATGGGGTGCCACTGAATGATTTTGGACCAGGCAGTGTTAATAATGAGTTTATTTTTCCACTTTCACTGAAAGATTAACTAGGAGAAACGGGGAATCTGAGAATGGAAGCAGAGAGGCAAATTTGCAAAAGGAGGTATTATAATATCTTAAGAGGGAAAATTTTTTCCTATTCCCATTATTTCTCTTGAAGTGAAGGAAGTTCCACAAACTGAAGCCAGCCCTGGCTTCTCTCTATCCCCTAACTTATTCCCCTACCCCCAGAGGAGGAATTTAAAAATCAGAAGATGGGCATGCATATCCACTCATTATGCTGCTGTGAACATTTGGGAGTAAAAGAATAAAACATGCCCATATGAAAACATGTTTCCAGTTGTTCATAGCAGCATTATTCACAATACCCAAAGGTATATCAACACATAACTAAAACGTAGTATATCCACACAACTGAATGGCAGTCAACCACAAAAAATGAAGGGCTACATTCATATGCTACAAATAGACAAACCTTGAAAACACTATGCTAAGTGAAAGAAGCCAATCACAAGATCCCCCATACTGTATGTGTCCCATACTATATGCGCACATATTAAACCTTATGTGCCCCATTATTATGTTGTGTGCTTTAAAAGAGCCTTGTTTTAAAAACTTTAGCACTGAACTAATACATATGCTGATGTCCTGAAGAAATTTCACCCATTCTTTTATTTAGTGTCCATGCTATGAACAGAATGGTTGTATCATGCCCCAAAATTCACGTTTTAATACTAACCCCTAATGTGATCCCCAAAATTCACATGTTTTAATACTAACCCCTAATGTGATATTAAGAGATGGGGCCTGTAGGAGGTGATTAGGTCGTAAGGGTATCGTCCTCACGAGTAGTATTAGTGCCCATTAGAAAAAGACATGCGATTGGGCAGGACAGACTGGAGAGAGAAAAAAAAAACATGGGAGAGCTTGCTTTCTCACTCCCTGCTCTCTACATTTGAGTATACAAGGAGAAGGCAGCTATCTGCAAACAAGAAGAAAGCCCTCAGATACCACATCTGCCAGCACCTTGATCTTGGACCTTCTAGCCTCCAAAACTGAGAAATTTCTGTTAAGTTACCCAGTCTACGGTATTTTTGTTATAGTAATCTAAGCAGACTACGACAGTTTAGAATAGACATAGCCATAGAGACAAAGTTGTTGCCAGAGGTAGGGAAGAGGGAATGGGACGTAACTGCTAATGAGTTCAGGGTTTTTTAGGGGATGACGAAAACATTGTGAAATTAGGTCAAGGCAATTGTACAACCTTATGAATATAGTAAAAACCACTGAACTGTATACATTCATAAAGTAAATTTATGGCATGTGAATTATATGCCAATAAGCTGTTTTTTTAAAAAAAAGGACGTATTTGAAGAACTGAAGGGAACAAAATGAAATTTAAAGTGGTTTCTCATGGCCCATAGACTTCAGTGAGAGGCAGGGAGAGTCCACCCTGACGGTTTTAGTACCCCTACACTAGGTCACGTGGGTATGAACAGCTGTGCAGATGATCTTTGCAAAGATTACACAACTTGGAGAATTGAAGGGACTAAGACTCTGCGAGCTTACTGTCATAAGGCTTGATGGAGTCAAAGCACATGGAGAAAATAAGCACCAGCAAGCCTCAGGGTCTGAGAGAGCTCCAGGTGCAACTCCCAAGGGTCCTTTCTTAGTCACAGAATCTACTTTATCTCCAGATTATGAATCGCCAGGATATCAGTGAGGAGCCTTGGTTTTGTTAGATCTCAGGCAGAAGTTTCCAGTGGTTGTTTTATGTCCCACTAGTCATATAGCCCAAGCTGGTTATCCAGTTAAGTCAGGTGTAAGCCATCAACCTAAATCTCTAGACAATGCAAACAACTTAGCAGTGGTATATTTTAAATTACTAACTTGCCCACTAATCCTTATCTTGGCCAAGAAGTCAGTTCCAGGCTTACTTGGTCAGTTCCAGACTTCCAGACATCCTCAGAAATAAATAGAGCTGTATAAACCCAGCTGTAAAATAACTCAATCATAAATAGCCTTTAACTGCTGTGGCCTGGGAAAGAAGTTCCAAGATTTAAGCCTCAAGATATTTTTATTCTTGCAGGCGACCATTCAAAGAATGACTGCTACTTGGAAAGCATGGCATCAAGGAGAGCTGGAGGTCACAGTGGTTTAACGTAGAATGATGTGGCCACAGGCTGGCCTGGCATTCCAGATTAGCTAAACAGGGATTAGACATTTTAGGGCCTAGATGGGCAGAACAACTTTTGTGCTTTTAAAACTGAAAGAAATCAGTTCTGCATGTCCTGCAACAGTAGATCTCAGCCAAGATGATTTTGCCTCCCTAGGGATATCTGGGGATGTCTTTAGACATTTTTGTTGTCACACTTGGGGTGGGTGGGTGCCGTGGGCATCTAGAGGATAGAGGTCAGCAGTGCAACTAAATATCCCTCAGTACACAGGGCAGCTTCCAACCAAAAACAAACAAACATAAAAAGAACCATCCAGTCCAAGTTACAAGGGTAACCTATAATTCACAAGGTGAATTTACAAGGCCAGGTCATTTCTCCACCACGTAGTCTAGTTCAGTCTGATTGGCTTAATCACATATGAGAAGAAACCTTCCTTAGGAGACAGGTTGTTTAGGCCTAAGAAATTCCATAATACAAAGCTAAAGATGCCTGCCCAACAGAGAAGATGGAAGCCTCATCACTAATCAGAACCTACACATGATTTAGTACTGTAGCAAGCAAAACAAAAAAGGAAGGGGAAAATAAAGTTTTTTTCTTTGAAGTTTTTTTTTTTTTTTTTTGAATTTGCTGAAGCAGAAGGAAAGGGCTCTCAAATACTATCAGGGAATTGTGACAACCACCACCGAAAATTTAATTTACTCAAACACCATTTCTGTGATACAAGGCCATATGCCTAAGTGGGCTTTTCCCATAACATGGTAGAGCCAGAATTACTGGACAATTATTCCCAATAGAATTTAAATGGGCATCCATTGGTCAGCATCCCAATGAAGCTAAAAGTAAAATTTGCCCTTTCACTGGCATAATTTTTGACAGCAATGCAACCTGGATTCTAAGAATAATTTCATCAGAGAAAACTGGTCTATAGGCTTAGAAATGACTTATTTTCTAAATTATGGGCCTAGTGATTTAAAAGCCTTATGTGCCCCATTACTACTTTGTGTGCTTTAAAAGAGAGCCTGGTTTTAAAAACTTAACACCGAACTAATACATATGCTGAAGTCCTGAAGAAGTTTCACTCATTCTAGGCTGCAACTGTGAGAAGAATGCCAATTCCACCCAGCTGTCTCCAACCAGCTTCATGAGACAATCAGTGAGAAACAAGGGAAAACTCCAAAACCTTTGATATTTAACTCACAAGAGCAAAAGAGTGCAACTTTGAACAGATTTAAACTTTCATCTTACAAAGGGGGTTAATATCTGAACTTTAAATTCTGGGCTAAAATGAGAGATTAAACACGTGCATCTTTATTACCTTCCTGGAACCCAGCCAACACTACACCCAAAAAAAAAAATTTTTTTTTTTTTTTTTGAGACAGAGTTTCACACTTGTTACCTAGGCTGGAGTTGGTGCGATCTCGGCTCACTGCAACCTGCGCCTCTTGGGTTCAAGCAATTCTCCTGCCTCAGCCGCCTGAGTAGCTGGGATTACCGGCACCACCACCACGCCCGGCTAATTTTTTTGTATTTTTAGTAGAGACGGAGTTTGCCATCTTGGCCAGACTGGTCTCAAACTCCTGACCTCAGGTGATCCACCCACCTCGGCCTCCCAAAGTGCTGGGATTACAGGTGTGAGCCACCACGCCCGGCCATGATTTTTTAAACAAACTTATTTTGAAATAATTTTAGATTTGCAGAAAATTTGCAAAGATGGTACAGAGTTCCTGTATACCCTTCACTCAGCTTCCTCTAATGATAATATCTTACATAACATCACACATTTGTCAAACCTAAGAAATTAACATTGGTACAATATGGCCAAAAAAACTATACATATTGTTTGGATTTCACCAGTTATTCTGCTAGTGTAATTTTTCTGTCCCAGGATCCAATCCTGGACACTATATTGCATTTAGTTGCCATGTCTTATTAGTATCTTAGTTTGTTCTGCTATAACAAAATACCTGAGATTGAGTAATTTATTTTAAAAAACAAAATGTCTTACAGTTCTGGAGGCTGGGAAGTCCCAGGTGCCAGCAGGTTCAGTTGTCTGGAGAGAGCTGATTGCTCTGCTTTCAAGATGGCACCTTACTGCTACATGCTCCAAAATATAGAAATGCCAAGTCCTCACAGGCCAGGACAAGCAAGCTGAAAGCTGGATGAAGGCTCTTTTATAAGGGCCTTAATTCCATTCACTAGGGAGGAGCCCCCATGGCCCAATCACCTCTTAAGGGCCCCACCTCTTAATCCTATCACATTGGCAACACCTGAATTTTGGAGGCAACACTTCCAAACCACAGCAGTGTCCTCAACTCTGAGACACTCTCTCAATAGCAAAAGGTTTTTTAAGAGATGGAAACACAGAAGAACACAGCGAACAGGGAGGAGATAAGAGTAACAAAAATGTGAAATCTGAATCATAAACCAGTAAAGGGAAAGATAAACAAACTGACGTATGCTACAGATTTTTCAAACAGCTCTGTTCCTGGAAGTGATAAGAGGAAGAGAGTGGGAAGAAGAACTACTGGGAAAAACACTATTTGAGAAATTATTTGAGAACCCTCGATCCTTCCATGCTTCACAGTGCTAGGAAACTGGCCCTCACCTATCCTAGAGGAGATCTAGAGATGTAAACTCTACATTGTGGTCTGCAATCTTGAGAATGCCAGGTGCAGGTACTTTGGACCAATAAAGAAGAAATTCTGTTTAATGTTTTAGCTGCAAGGAAGAGCAAGTTAATAACTCTAATCTGGTTAATCTTCACTTGAAACAATCTATGAATTTTTGCTGTGACAATGTGACTCAAACCACAAATACTATTGTGATTACTTATCTATTTGGCTCCTTGCTAAAATACTTATGAAGTTTAATCTATCTCTTACCTTCAAGTGAGAAATACCTTTAATGTAAGTGTAAACTTTGACTTGTATCAGTTAATATGCAATCTTTGAAGAAACAGATTTAGGTTTCTTATCGGGTCATACTAATTCCTTCGCCTGAACCATTCCACCGTTGTCTTTATACTTAGCAATATTCTATACTTCTCTGCAACAAGACCCACCCCTCCATGGCATTTATTATTTTTCAAACATATTTATGTGATTGTCTGACTTCTAGCACCCATCTATCTGTATATTTTGTTATGTATATATGTATCCCTTCTGTCTAGGTTTAATCCCTAATTATCCCATATGTACTATTCTTCGTTCCTCTGTCAAAGAGTAAACTGCAGGAACCCAGGAATCGTGTTTCACATATCTTGCTTTTCATATCATGCTTAGCAAAACTCTAAACTCACAATATATCAATGTTTCACAAAATATGGTTATAATTCCCTGCCTCAAATTAACCAAGGGTTTTTAAAAAGCATATTATTAAGTTCTGGTGAGGGATAGTGGTGATGGTTGCATAATAATGCAAATGTGCTTTATTCAACTGGTTAGAATGGTAACCTTTGGGTTAAGCATATTTTACCACAATAAAAAATGAATTTTAAAGCACATTATTAAGCCCAGTGAATTGATGAATAAGGACCTGCAGGAACGGTGCCTGGGAACCTACATTTCCACAGTTCTCCAAGTATTTCTTATGCAACCTGGTCTGAAAAACCATCACATTAGATAGCCAGTAAATACCTGTGGTTTGCATGAATGACGGATTGATTGATTGTTGATTGACTGATTGATTGATTGATTGGAGACAGGGTCTCTCTCTGACACCCAGGCTGGATTGCAGTGGTGCAATTATGACTCATTTCACCCTCAACTTCCCAGGTTCAGGCAATTCTTCTACCTCAGCCTCCTGAGTATCTTGGGCTACAGGTGTGCACTATCATGCCAGGCTACCGTTTTGTTTTTGTTTTTGTTTTTTGTTTTGTTTTGTTTCATTTTGTTTTTGTAGATACAGGGTCTGTCTATGTTGCCCAGGCTTTTCTCTAACTCCTGGTCTCAAGCGATACTCCTGCTTTGGCCTTCCAAAGTGCTGGGATTACAGGTGTGAGCCACCATGCCTGGCCTTCTGTGATTAATTATTGAGAACTTTGGTCTACATTTTGGTTATACACAATGCTCAGGAAGCCAAGTAAGGCCCCCCTCAAAAAACGACTTACCTCTATTGCCTAGAAATATTAATTCTCTACAAGCCCCTATTTTAAAAGCCTTTCATGAAAAGAGCTTCCTATACATATTTTCTATTTCATGAAGAGTTTATGAGGAATCATGAAAAGTATAAAAGCCTGTAAAATAAAAGTGCAACGTAAATCATCAGCAACATGACCACAGACACCCAATATGCCCCTGCATGATTTTGGTCAAGTTCATCATCCTCCAAACATTCAAGGGAAATGTTCTCGGTAGGAACAAAGACATTCTAAAGCTTCCTCATCACTCAAATTGCTATCATGAGTGCCACATGAGCAGTGGTTTGTTGAATTGAATGATCATAAGCAAAGATTTGCTGAATTGAATGATTCAAGGTTTTCTGAATATGCTTGATGGAGATTGACTACTATATTAAACCTAGCATCTATTTTAAATGATTGAAAACCCTGAAATAGTGCTGAGACCATATTATTCTCCATCAAGCATATAGACTGACAGGATTTCATATGTTTAACCTCCCACTAGGCTTAACTACCTCTAACTGCTGGGGAGATCTATTTATCTGTAGATGTGTGGCTACGAGAAATAGCCTCAGTCTATATCTGAGGGTGGCTGGTAGCCCAGGGCTCCAAATAGAAAGTTTTCAAGGGTAACCTGGGAAAATATTTGGAAACTCTGGGGCAGGGTGCCACTGAAGGCAGAGCTGTAGGCAAAGTGGAAAATATTGCTCTGGAAAGCACAATGATGAGGCTATTCAAAGCATGTAACTGGACAGAGTTACTTGACATGCACGATAAAGTCAATGTAGGAGCCAAAGCTAAACCTCAGAGATGTGAGTTGAAGAACTGAGTGAATAGAGGCATCATCTATAAACACAAGGAAGTAAGCAAAGGATGAAGGCTTGGGTTAGAAAAGTAATAAGCTTGTTCAGAAACAGAAAATACAATGGTGTTTGCCAGAGGCTGAGGGGAGGAAGATGGGAGGAAAAGGGAAGCTTTTATTCAATGGGTGTAGAGTTTCAGTTGTGCAAGATGCAAAAGTTCTAGAGATCTGTTGCACAACAATGTAACTATCATTAACACTGCTATACTGTATATTTAAAAATGGTTACCATGGTCAATTTTGTGTTTTTACCACAATAATAAATACAACAATAAAAATAATGGGCTTGTATAGATTGACTTAGGCACAGTGGCCTGTGGTGGGCAACATCTTATAGCTCTTCTTCAAACTGATATTCAACAGATTGATCTTAAATTCATATTATAGCTTGAACAAATAGGTAATTTTATATCACTGTTACCTGGCAGGGGTAAACACTCAGAAAAATACATTTATTCTCATCATCCACAATTACACTGAGCTTCCACAGAGGTGTGACCACACATTGAGGGCTGTCAAGTGTATAATATTTTGATAGATAATCGTCCTTCCTGGAAAACACTTAAAAGATCATAATTTTTAAAATCATTTTTTGCCATTTGTCTGGCTAAAATTATAACTCATCCTGAGCAAGTGGTTTTAAGTTAGCCTGAAATAAGAAGCCACTCTAATAAACTCTCTCAACCACGTTATTCCCACTTGAAACAGATGTCTGGGTTGAAAAATATTCATGGCTATGTTTCAAATATGTTTAAGCACTAAACCAAAAATACTAATATTTGAAATAAGAATATAGTAATAACCCATGCTTCTATGCTAGTTATAGTCTACCATTTGCTAAATTTAAACCCTTTGCTTTAAAAACCTTAACATGTCAATGAAATATTTTAAAAATAATATTAGAAGATAAAACTTACTAGCCACTTACTAAGCCTCACAATAATCCTTCAAGTTAAGATTTATCCTATTTCACAGGAGGAAACTGAGGCTCAGAGGGATTAAGTAACTTAATCAAGTCACACAGCCTGAAGGCAATAGATCCTAACTTGAAAGCTAGATCTGCCCAACTTCAAAGCCTGTCCCCTTTCCATTTCTCAGCCCTGCTTATAAGGAAGTCAAAACCCTTGGAATCATGCATAATGGATTAGAACCAGTAAACTTGAAATAATTTCTAACATTCTTTGGTTACATCTATAAAACATCTAGGCACTTAGATGTTGAAAACGGAAAAGTTTTAAACAATTAACAGTGCCAGAAGTAGCAGCCAGAACAGTTCTACAATTGATTAGTTTACTATCCATCTAGGTCTATCCTTACTAAACCTAGCAGTAAATAGAAAATTGAGAACCACTAAGTCATTCTCAAATGTGTTGACCACATTCATCTTCTGTTTCATTAAACAGTATTCACCAAACACTTTTGATCATACACCACTTTTGGTCAAAAAAAAAAAAAACAGCCTCTATTTGCTGGTTATCTATTGTTACATAGCAAACTACTGCAAAATTTAGTGCTTTCAAACAACCACCGTATTATCATAGCTCACAATTTTGTTGGCCCTGCTTGAATTAGGAAATGGCTCAGCTGGGTGACTCTTCTACTCCTTAGATAGGGTCTCTCAGTGGCTTTCACCTAATGACTCAGCCAGACTGCTGAGGGGGTTCAAGACCACTTCAGTCACATGCCTGGTGCCTTATAGGGGATAGCTGGAATGTGGGGTTCATCTGGGCCCTTCTGTCCATCCATGAGATCTGAGACCCCTTCCACATGGTCTCCCCAGCAGAGTCATCACACTCCATCATGTGACTCAAGACTTCATGAATGAGTGTTCTCTAAAAGCTGAAGTGGAAGCTGCCAGTCTTATAAGGACCGGCCACAGACACTGACATACCATCACTTCCACTATATTCTGTTGGCCAAAGTAGTCACAGAGCTGGCACAGATTCAAGGGGAGGCAATACAGATCCCCACCTCTCAGTGAGAGGAGTTTCAAAAACTTTGAAACCAACTTTAATCTGCCATACCATATTATAAATATATGCTTATACTACGGAACATTGCATGAACAATTGCATACACACACAAAATAGAAAATGATTAGGGAAGAAACAAACACATAAATAAATATGCTAACATTTTCTTCCCATGGCCTTTGAATCATTTTGTACATCTCCTAAGGTGAACACACTTCCACTATGGAGTCTACTGCTCTACCTTCCTGCATCTCTATTCCTTAATTCAGCAAATATATAAAGAGAGCACCTTACATGCAAAAGACATATTACACACTGCTGAACAAATGAATAAACATGAACGTTCCTCTTCAGGAATTTACAACCCAGTGGAAGAAAATGAGAGTAAATAATTACAACTTGCATGAAAATATTGCTAACTAGACCTGGAGGAGTCAAGGAAGCAGACACAGACCAATCTTTCTGGACACTACCTTGTATGTCATTGTCTTCATGAGTGGGCCCTAGTTCTGCTGACCCCAAAAGACTACAAACTCCCTGAAGACAGGACAATATGTACATTCCTTTTGCTGTCCTATGCTAAATGCTCAGCTAATATTAGAATTGATGGAAGTAATTGATTAGATCTTTTTGCACCTAGGGTGAAAAACAGTCCCCCTAACCACAACCAAATTGTTGGTTAAAGGGTGGGGAGATGGATAAGAGTACAGAAGTAATCAGCCTAAATTTATTAACACTCATAGAAATATAATAATGATTTATATTTGACAGCACTTAAGAAATTACAATAAGATTTTACATGCATTCATTCATTAAGTAACCAAGATATTAAGAAAAATTTTTGGCCAGGCACGGTGGTTCACACCTGTAATCCCAGCACCTTGGGAGGCTGATGTGGGTGGATCGCTTGGGGCCAGGATCTGTTGTTGGCCAGACCAGCCTGGCCAACATGGCGAAACCACCTCTCTACAAAGAATGCAAAAATTAGCTGGGCATGGTGATGGGTGCCTGTACTCCCAGCTACTCAGGAGGCTGAGACAGGAAAATCGCTTGAACCCAGAAGGTGGTTTCAGTGAGCCAAGATCGCACCACTGCACTCCAGCCTGGTTGACAGAGCCAAAAAAAGAAAAAAAAAATTCTAAATGAGTAAAACAGAATTTTTTTTTCTTTTCTTTTTTTTAAGATAGAGTCTCACTCTGTCACTAGGCTGGAGTGCAGTGGCATGATCTCGGCTCACTGCAACCTCCAACTCCCTGGTTCAAGCAATTCTCCTGCCTCAGTCTCTTGAATAGCTGGAACTACAGGCAGCCACCACCAAACCTAGCTAACTTTTGTATTTTTAGTAAACACAGGGTTTCATCATATTGGCCAGGAATAGTCTCGATCTCCTGACCTCGTGATTCTCCTGCCTCAGCCTCCCAAAGTGCTGGGATTACAGGCGTGAGCCACTGCGCCCGGCAGAAAAACAGGATTTTTTATATTCTTCTTAATAGTACATCACAGAACATTCATCATCATATTACTTGATTACCTTCTTCACCTGTATGTTTCTGAGATGTACATATACAACCAAAACCTCTTAGAGGACCATGGAAAGAGGCGGGAAGAAAGTAAACCATTTCCTTCCTGTTTGTGAAACAGGCCCACCTGTGATAAGTATCCACCTTTACTTTTTGAATCTGCTGAGAACTAAACCTGACAACATAGAGTCTGACTGCAGCATGAGGGCCGACAGGTAAAATATTATCACCGTCATCAGCCAATGGTTACTGAGCACTTAAAGCATTCAAGATACAGTGTAGTGATAGACACTGTGAGACTCTTGATAGAGTTAGGTGGCAGAAAGGATGATTGAGGATGGTCCCAGAGACCTTTTAGAACAAGTTAGATAAAGCATCTGTCTAAAGTGATTTAGGTGGAGCTGGGACTGGAAGCACAAGTGAAATGCATGATGTTTCAGGTCACCATCCTTCTGGCTTTCTATAACATTTATAAAAAATGAGAGAATTGTTCACTTTTAGAGCTGGAGAGGTTTGATCTATTCCAACCCCCTCATTTTATGCTAAGGAGACTGAGGCCCAAACAAGTGAATTGGCTTGCCCTAAGATACCTGGCTCAAAGTTACCAAGTCTCCTGGTTCTTGTTAGTTCCACATTCTTGGCATCAACTTCCCCAAGCCAACTTGAGTAGGTCACTTTGAAGTCATGCTAAGAGACTCAGATGTAACGATTCTATGAAGCAGTCTCATAACACTTTACCTTTGCAAAGTAAAATGTTTATGAGAGAAAGCTTTAACTCTGTTTTCAAATGAAGAAATTGAAGCTTAATTAATGAGCTTAATTGATGTCAGTCAATGACAATAAGACTTGAAATACATGAGTCCTGATTCTGGGACCTGTGGTTAGTATCATAGTCATAGCTACAACATGAAGTGCCCACATTTAAGGAACAGTAGCAGGGGCGAGGCTGAGTGTTCCAACACTGCGGACAGACCAGGCTATTAGCAGTAGAGGAGCTCAGAATGAAAAGCAAGATATGTAAGGAATGCTCTGATTTCAATATTTCATTCCATGCATTTGCTCCTCCTTCTATTCCTTGTTCCCTCTTTCATGACACCTAGATCTCCTTTGGTATTTAAAACAATAAATTTAGTATCACTTCCCTTCTTTTTAAAAATCCTATCCTCAAGCAAAATCTGTCAGATAAAAATATTCTTTATTTACAAGGATCCAAATTCTTACTTGTGCTAAGTTCTCCCACTATCACTGGGAATGAGTCATGAGGTCCTGTTTCATCTTCTCTTCTCTCAGCAACACCTGGCATCAACTGTAGGTCATTTTCAGAGCCTCCTCAGCCCTGGACTGCTAACATCATTTTGGCAATCAAACAACTTTTATTATGTTGTAGCTCTATTTAGATATCATAGGCCTTTAATTTTTCTTCCTTGGCATTGGCCATTGCTCCAGTAAAATTCCAACTATTGATTCATCCTTCATAGGCTCATCCTAATACTGACCTGTGGTTCAAGCCTCCAATTGCCATCTTCCTTTCCTACACTTTCACCATATCCTTTAGAAGCTCTATTCCATTATCAATAATTTTGTATGCCCTCAATCTCTGTGAAAGGCATTCACTCCACTTTTTGGCACAATTGAATTCTGACATTTTCCCCAGGATCTCCACCTTTTCCCTGTTTTCAAGTAACTTGGAACTTCTATGCATCATTTTGAAGACTTCTGAAGTGGAGTCAGTTCTCTCTTCTATGCCCACATGGCAGAGCCAGCATTCTCCTAGTTGCTTATCCCCAGTTTAAAGCCATTACCCACCCACTTTCTGAAAAACCCTCTCATCATTTGATATACCTGTCACTACAGATTTGTCTCATCTCCAATATCTTCTATCATCACCAGCACCCTCTCAGATTGATTGGTTAGTTCCTGGACCTTTCATCATCCATCTGTTTTTCCACTCTAACCCCAACACCAACATGAGGGACATAAGATATATATATAGGTGAGTTTCTGAGACCTCACACTTCCTGGAACTTTTCTACTCCAATGAGTTTATCGTCACTCTTCCTCAGCACCAGGATGAGCAATCCATCAGCACCAGGATTGCTCTATTGCATTAACCTTAAACTCTAGCTATTCAGTATGACACTTACCTCTAATCAAGTCAATTTTCTCACTTGCCTTCTCCTACTGCATTTACTCTCTGAACTTATCATAAGCTGCAGTCTCTTAACTCTTCCCTGTTTTCAAGTAACTTGGAACTTCCATGCATCATTTTCCTCCTTACAAGGCAGGACCTTGTACAATTCACATATCCACTCTGAACAACATGCTCACTTGCTCTCTTGTCTTATTGTCTTTCCACTATACTCTTCTAACAGAATATGGGCATGGATTAATCCAGTTATCAATCTCTTTGGCTCCCTCAGGAGAGTTGGAGGCAATGTTGGGTTGATTTCAGGCTGGGACTCAAGTATGTCTGAATCTTCCTTTACTGTTGATCCCTTCCCCAACCCCTGCACAGAAACAGCCACAGCAGAATGGGAGTCAAAAATATCTTTTGTTAGTAAGCAAATACTTGGTGACTTCCACTAAAGGGCTCCTTGTTAAAAGCTTAAAGAAGAAGATTTGAACGTGGAAGCTAAGAGGGGAAGTTAATGTTGGGGTTACTGTCTCCTCAGGGATGCTGAAGCAGTGGCCTCCACCAGGCTTCTTGGTCAACACTCTAACTTACTAAAAGAAAACAAAGAGAGTTACTATTGCAGGATGCTTCTGCAGGATATACCTTGTCTACATGGATTGCTTGTTGCAAATAAAAGTGGAATATATAGATTTACAGGATGCTCCTGGCTGTAGAACAGAAGTTAGTCAAGGAATCTTTCTACACAAGTAACAAACCAAGCATAAAAACTAAGGAGCTATAAATAAAAGTGGCTTCATCTGAGCTGACATATACTGCTAAAATTGTTAGTCCTCACCTTTTCTTTCAACACTAAAAATGTCCCTGTACAGGGAAAGTAGCTTTAGGAAGCTGCGTATGTTGGGTTCAGGGTCCCTCTGAGAGAAAATAGCTTTAAATTTTAACTAGCAAAGCTTGTTTTTGGATACGACATATAATTAGCAGGACTTTGCTTTGATAATCCATCCTTTTGTAGTACTGCAAAAGTCTTAGTGATGCCTTCTTCTTTCTCCTCCCTGAATCTAAGATAACAAAATCTATAGTTTCAAGGGCAGAGTAAATGAATAGATGAAAAGACCTAGAGATTTGGCCAGTACTGACCAAGCAGGTGAGATCTGTCTAGGTCAGAGGTATCAGGTAGAAAAGGTAATATCCAGCCTGATCAGGTGGATTTGGTAATGACCACTTATACTTATCCCTGCCTGCATGTGCTTTCTTGATGGACAAAGTATAGAAATCAAGAAGAGGAGTGAATAGGTAAACTCCTCCTCTAAGGCACAGTAACCCTACCCGTTGAAGAATAGGGCCCTGACAATGCCACACTGGGATCTGGCCAACCACATGGGGTGCTCCTCCTCTCTTAGAGAGGGGTGGGTACTTGCAAAGCAGTGGGTAGAAAAAAAATGTTAAGTAGAAAAATTTAATGCTCTGTTTCCTATATCAATCAGGGTTCTCCAGAGAAAAATAAATAATGGAATATGATAAATAGATGATAGATACATAGATAGGGGTTTTTTTTAATTGGCTCATGAGATTGTGGAGCCTGGCAAATCTGAAATTTATAGGGAGCCAGCAAGCTGGAACCTGAGACAAGCGTTGATGTTGCAATCTTCTGTCCGAAATCCATAGTTCAGGTAAGCAGTTGGAAACTCAAGCAAGAGCTGATGTTGCACTAGTCTTGAGTTTAAAATTTGTGGCTTAGGACAGAAGGTTGAAAACTCAGGTAAGATTTGTATGTTACAGTCTTGAGGCAACATTCCATCTCTGGGAAACAGTGTTTGTTCTTAATGTCTTCCACTGATTGGGTAAGACCCACCCACATTGATGAAGGTAATCTCCTTTACTTAAAAATCAACTGATTGTAGATGTTAAACACATTTACACAATACCCTCACAGCAACATCTAGTCTAGTATTTGACTGAATAACTGGACCCCATTGCCTCACCAGGTTGTCACATAAAATTTAACCACCACACTCCCCAATGATAAAGTGAGCCTAAGAAATAACACAACTATTGGCCTTGCTACTCTCTATGTGTGTGAGTTTCAATCCCAGATGCATCCTCAGCACTTCTCAGAAGCACTATGACAGCTTTCTACCGACACTCCTCCCACTCATCTAGTAGCTACTTCAAATCATCACTACCTTAAATTCTAATCCCACAAGTGCCACTTCTCCCTCTCTCAATTGATCACCCTGATTCCTATAAAATTCCTCCAGTTTCCCTTCTCACCTTCCTCCCATCAACTTTCATACCTCTATCCATAACAAAACAAATCCCTCCCTCTATCCAAGGTTAGTTTACCCAAAGCCAATGCTGCAATCTCACACATCCTCAGGCAATTTTTTTTCACTTGTTATTCTCCCTATTGTGTGTTCAACCATTTGGACCCTATTAATTAACCCTTGTCCACAGGTATATATGATTAAAGATCATGAAAAGAAAAATATTCCTCTTTTAACTCTATGAAACCCACCGCTGGAACTATCTACAACTCTACCTTTTTAGAGTCACTCCACTCACTCCCATTCACTTACATGAGAAGCAACAGTTCACCTTCAGAGTGTGGACTCTGGAACTAGATGCCTGGATTTAAAAGTCTAGGCCTGGCTGGGCAGAGTGGCTCACACCTGTAATCCCAGCACTTTGGGAGGCCAAGGCAGGTGGCTCTCTTGAGCCAAGGAGTTCAAGACCAGCCTGTGCAACATGGTGAAACCCCACCTCTACAAAAAATCCAAAACTTAGGCAGGTGTGGTGATGCATGCCTGTAGTCCCAGCCACTCAAGAGACTGAGATGGGAGGATCACTTGAGCCCAGAAGGCAGAGGTTGCAGTGAGCCAAGATCGCGCCATTGCACTCCTACCTTGGCAACAAAGACTCTGTCTCTAAAATAAGAAATAAAAAAAATAAATAAAAGCCTAGGACTGGAGGAGAGAAAGTTTCTAAATCTCTCTAAGTTTCAATTTCTTCATGTGTAGAATGGGGGTAATAATAGTGACTTCATACAGTTGTGAGGATTTAAAAAATTAACCCATGTCAACTACTTAGAACAGTACCTGAATCTCAGCAAGTATGCAGTAAATATTAGTTACTATTTGTTGCTAAACCCTTTATTATTTGGATTCTGACATTCATACTCCACTGAAACTCTTTTTAGGGAATAAAATTATTTTAAGTCCCCAAATACATCAACTCAACTTTAGTTAAAATTGGACAGAGGGAGACCCCAAGTCCCTAGACACAATAGTATATAAACAACTTCCAGATAATTACCCTTTGTTTAATGTGATATGGAAACATTATTTACACATTATTTTATGTTCTAACCACTTCGTAGTATTTTTTAAATAAGAGAGAAGGTTGAAGAATAATTATAATTCAGTTACCATAAAGGCTGATATTATTGTTTAAATTAAATTTGTATTTATATTAACTGGTTTTGTTCAGAACAGCAGAGGACTATATAATCTATATCTTTAAGATTATGGAAACAGCATCTCTTAACATGCCTACATGGGGAAAGTATAAATGTGTCATGGGACAATGCATTTGCTCACCAATCTTGTAAAAATTGACCTGTTGGCTGTGATCTTACTAATCTAGTTATAGTTGACCTAACTCATATATTAACTGTAAAAAATTTGGTAAGTTTAAAAGTTTCTAAACCTCCCTCTTCTAAGTTATTTTGTCCAGAAAAATAAATTAGTAGTTCTAATGGACTCACTCTTAAAATACAATATAAAATTTCATTTTCAACTCTCTGTGGTCACCAGAATTTACTGAGTTGGATGAGCACTTCTCAGTCACCAACCTATTTGATATATTTAAGCCATTTGGTTTTCTTCAGTGTTCTGCACATTACTCTTTTCTCTTATCACTCTTTACCAAGGGATCTCAAATTTTACTGTACAAAAGTATCACTTGAGGAGTTTTTAAAATGCAGTTCCCTGGCCTCATACCCCAAAATTCTAATTGCCTTGCATTGTGCTGGATCCAAGGAATCTGTTCTTAACAAGGGGGTAATTCTGTTGCTAGTGGTCTCTAGGTCACACTTTAAGAAGCTATATCCTCAATGGATGACTTTATGCATTTCTGTGCCTTTAATGATCTTTAATTTACTAATAACTTACAAATCTATATTTTAACTCAAACTACTCTTTTGATATGCACATTCATATATATTCTCTATTAGACATTGCCACCTAGCTTCCCATTGATCTCTCAGAATAAAACTGACCTTCTTCTCCTATTTTCCTTAAAAAACCTGCTTCCACTTTTTAATTTTCTGTCTCATATCCTTCCCTGTTTTTACCCGTCACATACAGTAACCCCCAAGACCTATCAAACATTTTCCTGCTACCTTTCTCCCCACTGCCACTGCCCTTGTTGTGGACTCCATCATATTTTGTTTCATCGATTTTCATTCAGAATTTCCAATGAAACCCTAGAAAGGCCATGTATTAAAATAACCACATGCCAGGTTACTGGCTATGTCCTAAGACTAAGGGCAAAGCCAAAATAGACTCACAATAACAAAGCCTAAAACAAAGACTAGAAAGAATCAACATGATCCACCCTGTAATTTAACTGCATACTAAAACAAGTCAACACTTTTCAGAGAAAAGTAATAGAATCCAGAATTTCTATATAATACCATCCACAGTGTATGGTATACAATCAAAAGTTATGAGACATGTGAAGAAGTGGAAAATAGGACCTATAATCAAAAGATAAATAGTGAATAGAAGCAGACTCACAGATGTCCCAGATGTTTGAATTAGTAGACAAAGGTTTTAAAAATCATTATTTCAAATATGTTTTAGGGCTGGGTGCAGTGGCTCATGCCCAAATCCTAGCATATGGGAGGCCGAGGTGGGTTGATCACTTGAGGTCAGGAGTTCAAGACCAGCCTGGCCAACATGGTGAAACCCCGTCTCTACTAAAAATACAAAAAATTAGCCAGGTATGGTGGCGGACACCTATAATCCCAGCTACTTGGGAGGCTGAGGCAGGAGAATTGCTTGAACCTGGGAGGCAGAGGTTGCAGTAAGCCGAGATCACACCACTGCACTCCAGCCTGGGTGACAGAGACTCCATCTCAAAAATAAATAAATAAATAAATAAATATACACACATATATATATATATATATATATGTTTTAAAGTTTATAGAAAAAAATAGATATACTAAGTTTAAAAATGGGAAATTTCAGGATAGACACAGAAACACTAAATGTGCATGAAATGAAATCCTAAAACTAAAATATATATATATATATATATATATGATAGAATTAAGAGAAATTTACACACTGCAAGAGAAATGTTCAGTGAACCTGATAAGGAGACAATAGAAATTATCAAAACTAAAACATAAAGAGAAAAAGAGATTGGAGAAAATATGAACAGAGCTTCAGTGGTCTGTGGAACAAAACACACATATATATCATATATGTCATATATATATTATATATGTCATATATATAACATATATATAAAATATAGTCCCAGAAAGAGAGGAGAAAGAGAATGAAATAGAAAATAAAAATTTAAAGGAATGTGGATTTCACTGTTTCCAACTTTTATTAAAAATACAAACTCACATGTATAATAAACTCAGTAAAACCCAAGGAGAGTAAATACACACACGCATAAATCACACCTAGAAATAGCATAGTGAAACTGTTTGAACTAAAAATAAAGATAAAATCCTAAAAGAAGTCAGAAAGCAATCACATATATACAGAATAATAATAATATAAATCACAAACAACTTCTCACCAAAAATAATAGAAGCTAGAAGGCAATTGTACAATATTTTTAATGTGATGAAAGAAAATAAACTGTCAACCTAGAACTCCATATTTAACAAAAATATCCTTCAAAACTGAAGGTGAAATAAAGGCATTTTCAGATCAATTGAAAGCAAAGAGAATTAATTGCCAGCAAATATGCACTATAAAAAGTGAAAAAAAAAAGTTATCCAAGCCAAAGTAAAATAATATCATACAGAAATTCAAATATACATGATAGAATATTTCAAGGGGACTAAAATTATAATAACATTAGCTAAATATATTTTCTTAATTTCTTTCAGAGACAAAGAGCTTTTAAAGCAAATGAAACAGCATTGTAAGATGAGGTTTGTAATATATGAACAAATAGGATATGACAACCACAAAGTTCAAGAGGGGAGTTAATTGATTATTGTCTCATAAATTTCTTATATAATTGGTATAATATCTATTCAAGGTAAACTATAAGTTAAAGACACCTATTGTAATCTCTAGAGTAATCACCAAAGCATAATACAAACAGACACATAGCCAAAAAGTTAAGAGAGGGATTAAAATGAAATACTAAAAAAGACTCAACCCAAAACAAAGAACAAAGAACACATAGACCAAATAGAATACAAGACAAATTCAAATATATCAATAAGTGTATTAAATATAAATGCACTGAACACTCCGCTAGACACTGCAATTAAAAAGTGATATTATATTGGATTTTTATAAAAGTAACACTTAACTATATGCTGTTTACAAAAGATGTACTTTAAATGTAAAGAAATGGACAGGTTTAAAGTAAAATAATGAAAAAACACACCATGTAAACACTAAGCATAAGAAATCTGTTGTAAAAGCCAAAATTGACAAATGGGATCTAATTAAACTCAAGAGCTTCTGCACAGCAAAAGAAACTACCATCAGAGTGAACAGGCAACCTACAAAATGGGAGAAAATTTTCACAACCTACTCATCTGACAAAGGGCTAATATCCAGAATCTGCAATGAACTCAAACAAATTTACAAGAAAAAAACAAACAACCCCATCAAAAAGTGGGCGAAGGACATGAACAGACACTTCTCAAAAGAAGACATTTATGCAGCCAAAAAACACATGAAAAAATGCTCACCATCACTGGCCATCAGAGAAATGCAAATCAAAACCACTATGAGATACCATCTCACACCAGTTAGAATGGCAATCATTCAAAAGTCAGGAAACAACAGGTGCTGGAGAGGATGTGGAGAAATAGGAACACTTTTACACTGTTGGTGGGACTGTAAACTAGTTCAACCATTGTGGAAGTCAGTGTGGCGATTCCTCAGGGATCTAGAACTAGAAATACCATTTGACCCAGCCATCCCGTTACTGGGGATATACCCAAAGGACTATAAATCATGCTGCTATAAAGACACATGCACATGTATGTTTATTGCGGCACTATTCACAATAGCAAAGACTTGGAACCAACCCAAATGTCCAACAATGATAGACTGGATTAAGAAAATGTGGCACATATACACCATGGAATACTATGCAGCCATAAAAAATGATGAGTTCATGTCCTTTGTAGGAACATGGATGAAATTGGAAATCATCATTCTCAGTAAACTATCGCAAGAACAAAAACCAAACACTGCATATTCTCACTCATAGGTGGGAATTGAACAATGAGAACACATGGACACAGGAAGGGGAACATCACACTCTGGGGACTGTTGTGGGGTGGGAGGAGTGGGGAGGGATAGCATTAGGAGATATACCTAATGCTAAATAATGAGTTAATTGGTGCAGCACACCAGCATGGCACATGTATACATATGTAACTAACCTGCACATTGTGCACATGTACCCTAAAACTTAAAGTATAATAATAATAAAATAAAATAAATAAAAAAGAAATAGAAAAAAAAAAGAAATCTGTTGTGACTCCATTAAGATTAAACGAAGTGAACTTCATGGTAAGGAGTATTAACAGAGCTTTAAGAGGTAGACATCATTCCAAAATGTATATGTATCATACAACAGAGTTTCAAATGACACTAAGCAAAATTTAACAAAACTAAAAGTGGGAAATACATGGATCAATTTACATAGATGATTACTTAATTAGCCTACTAAAAGCTTAACTATCTATATGCTTACTGATAAGGTTGGCCACCTTCTATGAGGTTCTGAGGCCAAAGTTTCCATAGCTCCTTACCATGTAAGTAAAATACTACAGCATTTAAAGTAGAGAGAGAATATGAAAATAGAACTAAAGTATATATCCTACTAATTGCTTGGGCAGAGGTGATACCTTTCTCTGTAAAAAGTCTCTATCTCATACAGATACAACCTCTGAGAGCTTAAACATCTTAAAAATCAAGTTTAATGAAATACCTCCAATTTTTTTTAGTTCTTAGGATAAACCGATGTCATTTTTTAGCAATTCTTAAATATACAAGCATCATAACTATTTGAATCAGAGTCTACACAAAACATCTTTTAAATCAGCCTTTTTTCCCCTCCTTTCCAGAATCTAACACACAATTACCACTGTTTTATACTAGCATATTATATCTTGTTTTTAATTTGGAATAACGTATCTTTCAACCCTATTTATTTTATCTAATTTCTTAAGAACATCAGTATCATCAAACTAATTATGAGAGGCAAATGGCTTAACATAAAATTAATGTTCCTAAGCCCCCCCAAGTTAGTTATTATTTAAAGTCACCAATTATTTTTCTTCATGTGTAATTACTTTTAGATGTATGAACGGAGATGATTAACAATAAGTAAAAGAATAAATTTATGAAATTGATTCATGTGTTCTACTTTTCAGTATCATTAAATATTTCTGAGTCTCTCCAAAGCTGAAAGGACCATTATGCAGACAATGTGCTGACAGATAGCAACCAAGACATCCCAAGGCGAAATGTCTTCAGACTCATCTTTCTAACCTTTCTTTCCCATTTTTGACACTCCTGCTACACTCATTCTTCCCCTCAAAATCCCAAGTTCCTCCACAGTCATTGTTGTTTAACGAAGTACATGTCAGCCAGAGAAGAGAAAAAGCAATATTCTGTAGGCTGAGTTCTGGTGGTACAGAGAGCATCAGTTTTCCATTCCGGGTAGAGGATCTAGAGAATGGCTGCACTTCCTGATCAAAATTTTCCCTTTATAAAGAGTTTGTACCTAGCTCATTCCAACACATCCACAGAGAGGTAAAGTCCAGTTCCTCAACTCTGTGTCAGCTATTTGACTATGACAGGTTCTTCAACCCGTCATTTGTAAAATGGTAATATCTGAGTTAATTCACCAGTGCTTGATTGAAGCTAACAAGAGTTAACTGCTTACTCAAGAGGAAAAGATCATAGAATGTAAAAATTGTATTACATGGCAAAAGAAATTATTATAAAATTCTATTACATGAAAAGTTTAAGGTCATAGTAATATAACTCAGATTTATGCCACTCAGTAACCATTAAGATAATTTTCTGTGCCTTCTCTTTGTTCAGTTTTGATGTTGTGGAAGAAGTATAAACTGCAGAGTCAGCCAGACCTGGGTTTGAAGCCCAATTCTGACAAAGCTACATTGTCATATTATAAAACAAGAATAATAATCCCAAACTTCCAAAGTTGTTCCAAGGATGACATAAAGTTATACATGTGAAGTGTCTAACTAATGGTCTGGTTTATAGTAGGTTCTTAATAAATAATCACTTCCAATATTCTTTTCCTTTATTTAGCTTCACCAACTATAATATAGGTTAAAAACAAGAATTATATATTGGTCTTCTTAGTCATCTTTAAATATCTCAGTCTTAGCCTTCTTTAAATACTCCCTTAGAACCTGTAAAGTTGCCAAGACCACAATTAGCATGAAATAAATTCCAGGGGAGAAATAAATGGAAAAGGAGAGACAACGAAGACATTAATCTAGAAAACTAATTTGCTTTAAGGTAATGGTCGTTAGAAGATGAAGGCCTGAAAACAAAAGCTGGGGCAAGAAGAAGGGGGAAAGTCCAGAAGACTTATTTTTGGTTCTAATTTTTTTTAATAGAACTGAAAAATGCAATTTCTTGGCTTTTTATTGTTATTGATACAGACATTTAACATCTTGATCATGGCCTGATACTTTATGTACATAAAATATAACTCATTTTTTGTTTCAAACAAAACAATCCTGGGTAAACACCAAGGAAAAAATTCCCTATGCTCTCCCTAAATCAATTCCTTATTTCCATTACCTGAGGCAGAGTTCTGAGTTGGATAAAACTGAGACTGACCCAAGGTGACATTTCTCACTTTGTCAAGGTAAAAGTCTCATTAGGAAGCAGATGCATCAGCATATTGAACCTCCAGTTAGCCATTAACAGCATTATGAAGTGCTCTGACTAGCATTCAGAAAAATTATATACTTTTCAAATGATAGATCACATAAACCGAGCCTTTACCCCACCTTGCCAAAACAACTCTCTAAAAATGAAGAAATCGACCAAATAGGTAATTTGGTGTAATTAAGGGCATACTCCTCCTACCCTCCAACGTCCAAAATAAATAATCACTTAACTGAATTCAACCACCTTTTAATGAATTAATTGGATGCACTAATTTTGCATTTAGAATCACTCTTGGTAAACTTATCTGGGAACTTCAAGGAAAGAAATAGAAAATCCATAAATTCCTTGGCAAACATGTCACGTTCTTGTGTTTCTAGTCTACATTAATCCCCCATAAAGTGATTGAATGTATTGAAGAAGCTATCAGAATAATATGTTTCCTAAATATTATCATTTTCATGACTGTGGATATTTCAAGTGAATGATTTTTAAGCTTAAATTATCCTGATAATTGCCTCAAAGACACATTTTGCTTTTCAAAAAGATACAGAAGTTCCTCCTAGCATGTAGCTTAAATTCAATCTATTGATATTTGCCTGTTTTTTCTTCTCTTTAGAAAACTAAAGAAATGCTATTTTCTAACATATTTAGCTGGAGATACAACTTTGTATATGATGTAAGATTTCCAAGAAACTAGCCAATCATTTAAATTTCTTGTTACTTGTAACACATGGAGTATTTATTTAGGTAGAATTCTTCAGATCCTAAAATCAATGATTTTTTTCCTAGAATTATTTAACCAGGAATGTCCATATGTCCATGCTAGCTACCATGGTCTGATTTCTATAGTATTTAAAAAAAAAAAAAAACACATGCTGTGGTTTCAATATTTTTGTTCCCTCCAAAGTTTTAATGGGTTTTCAAAGGAAAAGAAAATCCTCTTCCCTTTTTGGGTCCTTTCCTGATCCAGGAGAGATTAACTAACAGTCTTTTAGGGTCTGATCAGAGACATTTACCATCTGTTTTTCTCTGAAGCCTGCTACCTGGAGGCTTCATCTACATAACAAAAACCTAGGCCTAGGCTTCCACAACCACCCTTATCTTAACTAGATTTTTTTCTGCTGACTTCAACTCTTCAGGCAGAGTTTAGCCCTTTCAAAAAATTTTCAATCAGGAAATCTTTAAATCCACCTATGACCTGAAAGTTATCTCCAACCCCCACCCCCCTCCACCCCTCCCGCCCTAACCCACACGCAGCTACCTGGCTTCAAGATGTCCCGTTTTCCAGGCTGAACCAATGTACACCTAACATCTATTGATTTATGTCTCTGCCTGTAACTTCTTTTCCCCTAAAATGTATAAAATCAAGCTGTAACCAGACCACCTTGGGCACACTTTTCAGGATGTCTTGGGGCTATGTCATGGGTAATGGTGCTCACATTTGGCTCAGAATAAACCTCTTCAAGTATTTTACATAGTTTGACTCTTTTTTGTCCACAGTAATGAGGATTCCACTCTTATAAATTGATTAATGTATTTATTAAAAGGGCTGGCAGATGTGGGTTTGTCAGAGGCATTTGAACCAGAGCAACTCCATCTTAAATAGGAGCTGGGTAAAATGAGGCTGAGATCTGCTGGGCTGCATTCCCAGATGGTTAAAGGCATTGTAAGCTACAGGATGAAATAGAAAGTCAGCACAAGATACAGGTCATAAAGACCTTTCTGGTAAAACAGGCTGTAGTAAAAAAACTGGCCAAAACCCACCAAAACCAAGACAGTGGTGATGAGAGTGACCTCTCTCGTCCTCACTGCTACACTCCCACCAGCGCCATGACAGTTTACAAATGCCATGGCAACGTCAGGAAGTTACCTAATATGGTCTAAAAGGAGGAGGCATGAATAATCTACCCCTTGTTTAGCATATCATCAAGAAATAACCATAAAAATGGGCAAACAGAAGCCCTCAGGGCTGCTCTGTCTATGGAGTAGCCATTCTTTTGTTCCTTTACTTTCTTAATAAATTTGCTTTCACCTCACTCTACAGACTTCCCCTGAATTCTTTCTTGTGCAAGATTGAAGAACCCTCTCTTGGGGTATGGATCTGGACCCCTTTGCTGTAACAGGTTTGCTCTCTTGCTTGCTTTGCCCTTCTGCCTTCTGCCACGTAATGACATGGCAAGAAGGCCCTCACCACATGACCTTGTTTTGAGCTTGGACTCCCAGCCTCCAGAACTCTGAGGAAATAATTTTCCATTCTTTATAAATTACCCAGTCTCAGGTATTTTGTTATATCAGCACAAAAAGACTAAGACAAACCAATAGCACAAAAATGCCTAAAATTGCGTAACTACAGTTTTATTCTTTAGTTTAAAAAAAAATACTATTAAAAGGCAAATGTCTTTGGGGAGATAATTCTTTGAATTAGTTTCAAATTTATCAAGCCTAATATTTACCTGGAAAGTTTTATAACATGCAGATTTCCAAGCTCTATCTCCTGATATCCCAATAGAATAAGGCTGGGAATCTACATTTTTAGCATGCCTCTGAAATAACTCCAACTGCACTTTGAAAAACCAGCTATAGTATAATTTTATAATGGATCCATTGTTAATAGTTTGGATGGGAAAATAAGTAGAGTGAGCATGGATCCTCTGGGTTCCTCTAGGGAGGGGAGTAATGGAGTCAGTAAGAACAGACAACAATTAAGAATTAGGAGACTGGAGGAATAAATAAGACAAATTTCACTTGTTTCATAAACTTGCCTAGTGCTTGCTACACCTAAAAATGGAGACTATGTCAAAATTCCAGTGGCTCTTTTTTTAATTTTTTTATTGATACATAACATAACATTTGGACAAATTTATGGAGTATGTGTGATATTTGTTAGATGCAGAAAATGTGTAATGATTAAGTCAGGATATTTAGGTTAAGCATCACCTTGAGTATCATTTCTATGTTAATGATGGGAACATTTCTTTATATATATATGTGTGTGCATGTGTGTGTATGTGTGTGTATACATATGTGTATATACATATGTGTGTGTGTATATATATATATATTTTTTTTTTAAGTTCCGGGGTACATTTGCAGAATGTGCAGGTTTGTTACATAGGTAAACATGTGTCTTGGTAATTTGCTGCCCTACTAACCAATGATGGGAACATTTCAAGTCTGCTCCTCTAGCTATTTTTAAATATGCAATACTTTGTTGTTAACTATAGTCACCCTGCTCTGCTATCAAACATTAAAACTTGTTCCTTCTATCTAACTGTATATTTGTACCCATTAAACAAACTCTCTTTATCCTTCCCCTCACCCACCCACACACTCTTCCCAGCTTCTGGTATCTATCATTCTACTCTCTACCTCCATGAGATCAACTATTTTTAGCTCCCAAATATGAGTGAGAACGTGTGATATTTGTCTTTCTGTACCTGGCTTGCTTCACTTAATATAATTTTCTCCAGTTCCATTCATATTCCACAAATGACATGATTTCATTATTTCTACAGCCTAATAGTATTCCCTTATCTATATATACCACATTTTCTTTATTCATTCATTTTTTGATGAACAATTAGGTTGATTCTACATCTTTGCTATTGTGAATAGATCTGCAATAAATGGGGTTGCAAGTATCTCTTTGATATACTGATTTTCTTCCCAAGTGGCTGACTCTTTTTATTTTTAATTGAAAAGAGGTAGAGAGGAAGGAAGGAGAGAGAGCATGCACGAGAGAAGAAAACTAGAGGAGCTAAAGACCAAAGCAATGAAGAGGAGGCTCTTGTCTATCTCTCGTCATTGTGTTCCAGGTGGTTCGTTTGTTTGTTTGTTTGATTTTAATGTTTTTTATATACTTAAAGTTCTGGGGTACATGTGTAGAACATGCAGGTTTGTTACATAGGTATACATGTGCTATGGTGGTTTGCTGCACCCATCAACCCATCATCTACATTAGGTATTTCTCCTAATGCTATCCCTCCCCTAGCCCCGCACCCCTTGACGGGCCTTGGTGTGTGATGTTCCCCTCCCTGTGTCAATGTGTTCTTATTGTTCAGCTCCCACTTATGAGTGAGAACACGCAGTGTTTGGTTTTCTGTTCTTGGAAACCACCACTTTCAATAAACTAACCAAGTGGCTGACTCTTAATGCTCAGACACTGTCTCTCACACCACCCCTTCCTTTCAAATTTGAAAACCGAGACATTTCAAGTATCAAACGGTCTGGTACCAAAACGTAAGGCTCAGCAAATAAAACCCCAGAATTTATAACAGTTTGGCTCCTTAAATTAGATTTGAATGCCATATATCCTAGAATTCTAAGAAAGCTTCTTGTTTTTGAAGAAAAATATGGATAAACGTGGGGACCAAATTTGTGGCCAAGACAGTTTGCAAGTAAGATTTATTTATGAAGAAAACTGAATCTGCCTAAGTTATTGTCCTCCAAATGTGACAATATTTATAGCACTACTCATGTTCTGCAACTAATAAAAATGACCTGAAAAGATTCTTCACCAAACCTTATATTACTGTAAAATTATCAGAGAAAAGAAAAGCGCAAATCAGTTAAGAAAAGCAGCATTAGACAATAGCCCCAGTGATGCCTGGAACTCAAATATTTCGTTCCTACTGTAGGTAGTTTTGGAAATATCTGTGCTTGGTACATAGGGAGATACCATATATTCCCTGCAGGTAATTGTGAATGATTGCCAAAGTAAAGCATAAATTCAGGAGAAGCTTAGGCTGGTAGGAAGCAAGGACTGTAAATCTGAACTTCCTGACATCTAAGGTTGAATTCTCAGCCCTTGTATCTCATAGATAATTTTACAAGGGAAGGGATTTTTTAAAGGGCCCTTACTAATTAAGTCTTTATCACAATAACACTGTAACTCTCTGGTCTGGCAAATGACTTAACCAAGAATATAACATCAGAGAGACAATAAGAATCTCAGTCAATGGAGCAAGTTTTTTGTGTTTTTTTCTATTGAAGATGAACGTGCCGTGAAACAGGTGTCACTAGAGCCTTACCATGCATGTGAAGGACCTGTCATTAGCGAGTAAGCCACAACAGTAATATCTACTAGCAGTTCACTTGCTATGGGCAACACTGAAGTTTCTAATAAGAAAAATAAAAACAGCTACCATTTATCAGGCACTTACTACTTGCCAAATACAATAATAAGAGCTTTATTTGATTTAACTAACTTAATCCTTACCATGTCGCTAGAAGAAAGTGAGTGCTTCTTTTTATAGATGAGGACACTGAACCTCTGATGGTTTAAGTAACCCCAGTTAGTCACAAAGTTGGCAAGTGGTATAATTAGGTTTCAAATTTTACTTCAAATTATGCTATACCAATTTTTAATTCTGGTTTTTAAAAAATACTATATTTATTCCATTTAGAGATACCAATAATTATAAGAATTGTTTAATTGCTTGGGAAGAAGAGATGGAAGTCAAGAAAAATTACCACAATACAAAGACCCATCAACAGTTAAAAGCTGCATCTATACCTAACAAACATTCAAATGTGAAATAAAGTATGTCTATTCTTTCTCATTTATTGGACCTTGTTAAAGTACTTAGCTAATGCCCAGGCATCAACCATATGACTGGCCTCATGGTTAGGTATATTGTCTGTCTATCTGGAAGGCCCCATGGCTTATTTGTTAACTCAGTCTCTTGGTTCCCAGTGACCTCCTCCACCATTGGTCTTCAGCCATCCTTTCCCACAATTATATCCATAACAGCTCCATCTCCAAAAGTACTAACTCAGACATACTGTTCTCTGACCTCACCTCTTCTCCATGTAACTGCTCCTACTTCAACCTCCAGAGCATTGATTTCTCTGCTTTCCCTCACTCTATAAGCCCTCTATTTTCATAACTCTCTTACCTAGCTAAGATTACATTTTACATCACTTCAATAATATCTTGAGATTTTTTTATTACATTCATCTGGCAAAAATCCAACCCTGAATAAATACATCTGTTTTTTAATTTTTAATTTTTGTGGTTACATAGTAGGTGTATATATTCATGGAGTACATGAGATGTTTTGATACAGGCATGCAATGCATAATAATCACATCATGGAGAATGGCATATCCATCCCCTCAAGAATTTATCCTTTGTGTTACAAACAATACAATTATACTCTTCTAGTTATTTTTAAATGTACAATTAAATTATTATTGACTATGTCACCCTGTTGTTGTATCAAATAGTAGGCCTTATTCATTATTTTAACCATTATCTTGTACCATTAAACATCCCCACCTCCCTCCCACTCCACCCCATCCCACTACTCCTCCCAGCCTTCAGTAACTATTCTTCCACTGTCTTTCTGCATGAGTTCAACTGCTTTGATTTTTACATCCCACAAATAAGTGAGAACATTCAATGTTCGTCTTTCTGTGCCTGGCTTATTTACTTAACATAATGATTTCCAGTTCCATCCATGTTGTTGCAAATGACAGGATGTCACTTTTTTAAAATAGCTAAATAGTACTCCATTGTGTATAAGTGCTACATTTTCTTTAGCCATTCATCTGTTGATGGACACTTAGTCGGCTTCCAAATCTTGGCAAGTGTGAACAGTGCTGCAACAAACATGAGAGTGCAGATATCTCTTTGATAGACTGATTTTTCTTTCTTTTGGATATATACACATCAGTGGGGTTGCTAGATTATACAGTAGCTCTATTTTTGTTTTTTTGAGGAACCTCCAAACTGTTCTTCACAGTGGCTGTACTAATTTACAATTGTCCATTTTACCCAACTGAACACCAGTGAATAAACTTTCCCAACAAGGCGAATTAATTCCTCTACAAATTCATGATCACCAAACTCAAAAGCAGTCTCAGCTCTGCACATCGGTCTTACAACACTGCATTTCATATGCCTATTTAGGAATTTTTTTGCTCACCTCAAATCACTGAACGCTCCCAACTCAAGCTCCCTCCTTGCTTTCAGCATATGACTCACCTCCTACTTTACAGAGAAATTAGAAGCCATTGGTCAAGGACTCACTCATCCTCCTCATAGCAAATATGCAAATTGGCCACACCTGCCCTCATTTTATCATTCTCGCCTCCAGCCTCCATTCATGCTCCAGTTAAAGGTTACACTCCCACCTCTGGATGCCATCTCCTCCCTCTTTCTCAGGGATACTACAGAATACAATAATCTGTTTTGTATTTTCTGCCTTCCCACTGGATTTTTTCCCAATCTTTTTTTTTTTTTTTTTTTTTGAGACAGAGCTCCCATTAAAGAAGACTCACTTTTAATCTTATCCTTCTACTCTCCTTGGAGAGTTGGAAAGTCAGGCTCTCAAAATAATCGTTAGTATTTGCTGTCCCTATTTTCTCTTCTTCCACTTACTGCTCAAACTACTCCAGTCTGGCTTCTACTCCCATTGCTACATAGAAACATCCCTCACAAAGATCATATAACCACATTTTCTTATTTTCTAGGCCTTCAAGCATCATTAAACTTCCTCCTTATCAAAACACTGTCCCTTTGACTAATAAGACACATAGCTTTTTAGTTTTTCTCCTAACACTCTGACCATCTCTTTTCTATTTTCTTTTCAGATTCACCCTTCTCTTCCTAACCATAAAATATCAGAGTTCCTCAAGGATACATCTCAGGCCCTTTCTTCTTTTTACTTGACATTTTCTCTTTAGGCGATCTCATTCAAGTGTGTGGCTTTAATTACAACTACATGCATACAGATTCATTATCTTATTTCTCCACTTCCAAAAATCTTTCTTCTGAGTCCCAGACTGTATGTCGACTGTCAACTAGACATCCCCAAAGCAACTCAGACTCAGCTTGTTCCAAGTTAAGTTCATGATACGTTCTCAGTAATGTTTGTGGAATAAATGCACAGAAATGGCAATACCCACACAAAAATTCTATCAGTGTAGGAAAACTAAGTCCAGAAGAGAGACAGCATTTTGGAAAAATCAGCTGTGAAAGCAGCAAATCTCTGCGTACAGAAGAGAGTCTACAGACTAAATTGAGTAGATACAAACCTCAATTTTAATGAAAACAATAAACTGATGATAAAAATAATGGAGGTGAGGAAAAGGGGTATTGAATGACTAAAAAAGAGACTGAACCTGGACAAAGTAACAGTCCCCAACTGAAGATGGAACAACTTACTGATATTCATCTGTTAATAATCAAGAGTGAATATCGAATTAATGTCAATTAATTAATACCGGCATTCTATATATTGATTAAAAACAATTTACCTCATGTAGCGTCTTCTTAAAAATTAGTACAGCTTCCTCCTTCCCCCTTCCCTGTCTCTAATATTTGTTGAAAGTGACCAGTATGGTTATGGGCCAAGCCAAGAAGGCAGCCAGGAAAAGGGGTATTCCTTCCATTATCAAGAGTTTGTGTACATGCAGGAAAATTTATCTAACAAATGAGTGTATCAGGAATACTAGGAGCAAAGCATTTCATTGTCAAAGAAGCGAATTACAAATATGGAAAGGGGTAGTCTAGAATAATCCCTCTGATGTTGCATTGGAATTGGAGGAACCAAAGTGTACTCATGGTTTTTAATACACATAGAAAGATATCAAAATAAATATAGATATAAATACATATTATGTATACACATATTCTAATGTGTGCCTAAATTTAAAAACTGCTGATTCCCTGATACACACACTCACACATACACACATACACACACACACATTTATCAGTGGATTGGGAGTTTTTAAAGATAAATGTGCATCACCAGAATCACTTGGAGAGCTTTTTAAAACACAAATTAAATTACTGCCCCTCCCACCCTCCCCCAGTCGCCAGAGTTTCTGATTCAGTGTGTCTGGGGTGGAGTCCAAGAACTTTCATTCCTAATAAGTTCCTAGGTAATGTCGATTTAGCTGATCAAGGGACAACACAAACCACTGAATAAAGGCAAACACACAGAGTGTGTGTGTGTGTGTGTGTGTGTGTGTGTGTGTGTGTATTCCCAAGCTGTATCCTGGAAGAGGTCAAGAAGCAGTGATAGCCCAGTGGCAATAGCATGTCTGGCACCTGTATCATGGTTTTTAAAAACCATTCACTGCTGAAAGGAATGAAGGCTCCTTTAAGAAATGGCTGGTTCTGGAGCTGGAGCAAGAAAAGCAAGAACTGAATCTGGAACATCCTTTTGTGGAAAAAGTAAGGAAGTGCT
The DNA here is from genome assembly GCF_028858775.2 of Pan troglodytes. Lineage (NCBI taxonomy): Eukaryota > Metazoa > Chordata > Mammalia > Primates > Hominidae > Pan > Pan troglodytes. Next base: position 64,136,729 of record NC_072415.2, read on the forward strand.
CTAAGAATGACGAGACATGTCAAAATCACACACAAGCCAGCTTAAAGGAGCTCCTGCTGGCCAAATCTGGGACAATTTGAACATCAAAATAAATAATGGTAGTAGCTTGGCCAGGTGCAGTGGCTCATGCCTGTAATCCCAGCACTTTGGGAGGCCAAGGTGGGCAGATCAAGCTGAAATCAGTTCAAGACCAGCCTGGCCAACATGGTGAAACCCTGTCTGTACTAAAAATACAAAAAAAAAAAAAAATAGCTGAACATGGTACTGTGCACCTATAGTCCCAGCTACTCAGGAGGCTGAGGCAGGAGAATTTCTTGAACCAGGAGGTGGAGGTTGCAGTGAGCCGAGATCACACCACTGCCCTCCAGCCTGGGTGATGGAGCAAGACTCCATCTCAAAATAAATAAATATATTAATTAATTAAAATAAATAATGGAAGCAACTGATTATAACCTATTGAAAACATATTCAATAAAGTAGGAACCCATGAATATATACTGATATAGTATAGGCTCATAGTAGAATCCAAGTTAATATTGCTTATTTATTAACAAATAATAAATAAGTATTAATTCACTTTATAATGAAGAGACCTCAAAGATACTATCTTGTGTGTGTAAATTTGGGGGGTACAAATGCAGTTTTTTTACATGGATATATTTTATAGTGTAAAGTCTAGGCTTTTAGTGTAACCATCACTCAAATATTGTATGTTTTGTACCCATTCTGTAATTTCTTATCCCTCACCCCCTCCCACCCTCCTACCCTTCTAAGTCCCCAATGTCTATTCTTCCATATTCTATGTCATTGTGTACACATTCTTTAGCTCTCACTTAAAAGAACACACGTATTTGACTTTCTCTTTCTGAGTTATTTCACTTAAGATAATAGCCTCCAGTTCCATCCATATTCCTGCAAAAGACATGATTTCATTCCTTTTTGTGGCTGAGTAGTATTTTATTGTGTGTATATCTGTATATCACATTTTCTTTATCCAATCATCTGTTGATGAACACTTAGGTTGATTCCATATCTTTGCTATTGTGAATAGTGCTGCTATAAATATATGGGTATAGGTATGGAAACCATCTTAACCAAAAGATAAAAGTTAACATCACCAGAAATGTGATACTGTGTGTCTCCTGAAATGGTGCAGAATACAGCATCATATGTGAAGTGTTCCTGACAAACATGCATGATCTCATTCATGAGGAAATATCAGATAAACCCAAGTTGAAAAACACTCTATAATGCAACTGACCTATACTCTTCAGAAAAGTCAAAACCATGATAAGGAAAGACTGCCGGACTGTTCCAAATTGAAGAAGACTTAAAGAGACATTATAACTGAATGAAATTTATAAATCTGGAGTATATCCTGGACATCATTAGGACAACTGGAAAAAGTTCAATGAATTCTGTGAATTAGTAACAATGTATCAATGTAACTTCTGATTTTGATGGCTGTACTGTGGTTATATAGAATTGTCTTTGAATGAAATATGTTCTAAAGTATTTAGAGGTAACAGGCAGCATGTCTGCAGTTGTATCACTCAGGGCTCTCCAGAGAGACAGAACTAATAGGATATAAGTATATAGGAAAGGGAGATTATTAGGGAGAATTAACTCACATGATCACAAGGTAAAGTCCCACAATAGACGGTCTGCAAGCTCAGGAGGTAGGAAGCCAGCAGTGGTTCAGTCCAAGTGCAAAAGCCTCAAAAGTAGGAAAGTCAACAGTGCAGCCCTCAGTCTGTGGCTGTAGGCCCAAGAGCCCCCTGCAAACCCCCTCATGTAAGTTCAAGAGTACAAAGGCCAAAGAATCTGGAGTCTGAGCATCCAGTGTGGGAGAAAGATGAAAGCCAGAAGACTCAGCAGGCCAGCTTATCTCACCTTCTTCCACCTGCTTTATTGTAGCCGTGCTGGCAGCTGATTGGATGCTGTCCACCCATATTGAAGGTGGGTCTTCCTCTCCCAGTCCACTGACTCAAATTTTAATCTCCTCTGGCAACACCCTCACAGACACACCCAGAAACAATACTTTACCAGCTATCCAGGCATCCTCCAATCCAATCAAGTTGACACCTAATATTAACCATCACAGCGGCTTACTCTCAAATAGTTCAAGGAAAAAAAAAATAGTAATAATATGTAGTCTATATGCATTTACAGAGAACCAGAATGATAAATCAAATGCAAAAATGACAAGAGTTGTGAATCTGAATGAGGGGCATACCAGAGTTCTTTACGACCTTTCTGCAGTTTAAAATTATTTTTAAAAACCAAAATTAAAGCAGCCTACCAAATTGATATGAATAGAAATGTTAACTTCTAGTTAATTCCAAACTTACAGTTCTGTTCTTGACCATATTGTATTGAAAGACACTTTAAGAGGCAGAATAGGGTTGGTGTGTGACCTTGACATTTCATAGGTGTGAGTTTTAAGCAGAATCCTAATGAAAACTTAATTTCTTTTAATCATGGGCTGATCTCTTCATACCTAGATTTATTTTCAGGCAAAACCGTAATGGTGTTATTGTCATTAACATTTAAATGCTTACCCTTTTCAACGCTGAATCATAATTTGGAAGAATTTTTGGACAGTTTTTTCCTTATTAACAGTTTAGTTTCGTAGCAGAACGTGAAACATGTTGCATGCAGATGTCATTTCCACTATAAACAGAGAAATACCTAATCTTCTCTCATTTTTGGCCATGTTTTCATTTAGATTTTTCTTTCCCTTTTCCTTTTCTTTCGTCCTTTGAGGAGAAATAAATATGTTGCTGAAAAACAACCAAAAAATGCATATGCTGCCAACTCCTATGTATTCTGATGATTTGCTAGAGTTTTTTCCTAATCATGTAGACAAATTTGTTCATTCTGTTTGCCAAAATACAGGTTTATTATGACTTGTAATGTAGTAACTTTCCTCAAAAAAATTTTTTTACAGCCTTACCCAACCATACATCTTTATGTACCGAGCAACAACATGAATCACTGTCTAGGGAGTCACTGCATAAATAGAGACGTTAACATACTGGGTCACAGATAAAATTGACTTAAACGTTTCTTTGATCTGCCTTTTAAATCCTCCTCTCTTTCTTGTGCCCTTGTGTCTGTAGATCACATTTCTATAAATTTCACATCATAGCATATTTCCAGAAATAAAATGTGCAGATGTATAATTGTAGTTTACTGGAATAGCATCTCAGCTGGGAGTATTCTTTTGTGGTTGTTGTTATTACTATCCTTAAGCTAATACCATTTAACACTTACATGGTATTTAATACATGCCGAACCATCTTTATCCCCAAGACATCCTCCTTCTCCTGTGTCCCCAGTCTCAGCAAGACTTTCTAGACAATTATCCATAAAGAAACTTGAGAGTCATATACATTTCCTTCCTCCCTTTCCATCCCCATGTAATAAATGCTAACTTGGGTTGATCCTGATGATATGGTTTAGCTGTGTCCCCACCCATATCGCATCTTGAATTGTAGCTCCTATAATCTCCACATGTCATGGGAGGGACGAAATGGGAGGTAATTGAATCATGGGGATGGTTTCCCCCATGCTATTCTTGTGATAGTGAGTAAGTTCTCATGAGATCTGATGGTTTATAAGGGGCTTCCCCCTTTGCTTGGCTCTCATGTTTCTCTTGCATGCTGCCATGTGAAGCAGGACCTCTTTGCTTCCCCTTCTGCCATAATTGTAAGTTTCCTGAGGACTCCCCAGCCCTGGGGAACTGTGAGTCAACTAAACCTCTTTCCTTTCTGAATTACCCAGTCAGCACTAATATAGTAAATTTGTACCACAGAGGATAGGTTGCTGCTCTAAACATACCCAAAAATGTGGAAGCAACTTTGGAACTGGGTACCAGACAGAGGTTGGAACAGTTTCGACAGCTCAGAAGAAAACAGGAAAATGTAAGAAAGTCTGGAACTTCCTAGAGACTTGGAGGGCTCAGAAGACAGGAAGACATGGGAAAGTTTGGAACTTCCCAGAGACTTCTTGAATGGCTTTGACCAAAATGCTGATAGTGATATGGACAATGAAGTCCAGGCTGAGATGGTCTCAGGTGGAGATGAGGAAATTGTTGGGAACTGGAGTAAAAGTCACTCTTGCTATGCAAAGAAACCAGTGGCATTTTGCCCCCACCCTAGAGATCTGTGGAAATTTGAACTTGAGAGAGATGATTTAGGGTATCTGGTTGAAGAAATTTCTAAGGAGCAAAGTGTTCAAGAAATTACTTGGGTGCTGTTAAAATCATTCAGTTTTATGTATTCACAAAGATATAGTTTGGAATTGGAGCTTATGTTTAAAAGAGAAGCAGAGCATAAAAGTTCAGAAAATTTGCAGCCTGATGATGTGATAGAAAAGAAAAACCCATTTTCTGAGGAGAAATTCAAGCTGGCTGCAGATATTTGCATACAAAATGAGGAGCCAAATGTTATTCATCATGACAATAGGAAAAATGTCTCCAGGGCATGTCAGAGGTCTTCACAGCAGCCCTTCCCATCACGGGTTCAGAGGCCTTGAAGGAAAAAATGGTTTCGTGGACTGCCTGGGGCCTTGCTACTTTGTGCAGTCTTGGGACTTGGTACCCTGTGTCCCAGCCATGGGCAAAAGGGGCCAACATAGAGCTCAGGCTATTGCTTCAGATGGTGTAAGCCCCAAGCTTTGGTGGTTTACATGTGGTGTTGGGCCTGCAGGTGCACAGAAGTCAAGAATTGGGGTTTGGCCGGGCGCGGTGGCTCACGCCTGTAATCCCAGCACTTTGGGAGGCCGAGGCAGGCGGATCACGAGGTCAGGAGATCGAGATCATCCTGGCTAACACGGTGAAACCCCGTCTCTACTAAAAATACAAAAAATTAGCCGGGCGTGGTAGCGGGCGCCTGTAGTCCCAGCTACTCAGGAGGCTGAGGCAGGAGAATGGCGTGAACCTGGGAGGCGGAGCTTGCAGTGAGCCGAGATCGCCCCACTGCACTCCAGCCTGGGCAACAGAGCGAGACTCCGTCTCAAAAAAAAAAAAAAAAAAAAAAAAAGAATTGGGGTTTGGGAAGTTCCACCTAGATTTCAGAGGACATATGGGCATGCCTGGATGTTCAGGCAGAAGTTTTCTGCAGGGGTGGAGCCCTCATTGAGAATCTCTACCAGTGCAGTGCAGAAGGGAAATGTGGGATTGGAGCCTCCACACAGAGTCCCCACTGGGACACTGCCTAGTGGAGCTGTGAGAAGAGGGCCACCATACTCCAGACCCCAGAATGGTAGATCCGCCAGCAGCTTACACCATTTTTGTGCCTGGAAAAAGCCACACACACTCAATGCCAGCCCATGAAAGCAAACAGGAGGTGGGATGTACCCTGCAAAGCAACAGGGGTGGAGCTGCCCAAGGCCATGGGAGCCCACCTCTTGCATCTGCATGACTCCATGTGAGCATTTTGGAACTTTAAGGTTTAGTGACTGCCCTATTGGATTCTGGACTTGCATGAGGCCTGTAGCCCCTTTTTTTGGCTAATTTTTCCCATTTGGAACAGGTGTGACCCATGCCTATACCCCCATTGTATCTAGGAAGTAACTAACTTGCTTCTGATTCTACAGGCTCATAGGCAGAAAGAACTTGTCTTGTGTCAGGTAAGACTTTGAACTTGGACTTTTGAGTTAATGCTGGAATGAGTTAAGACTTTGGGGGTCTGTTGGAAGGACATGATTGTGTTTTGAAATGCGAGGACATGAGATTTGTGAAGGGCCAGGGGTGGAATGATATGGGTGTCCTCACCCAAATCTCATCTTGAATTGTAGTTCTCATAATCCCCGCATGTCATGGGAGACCTTATGGGAGGTAATTGAATCATGGGTTGGTTTCCCGCAAACTATTTTCGTAATAGTAAGTTCTCATAAGGTCTGGTGGTTTTATAAGGGGCTTCCCCCTTCATTCAGCTCTCATTCTTCTGTCTCCTGCAGCCCTGGGAAGAGGTGCCTTCCACCATGATTGTAAGTTACCTGAGGCCTCCCCAGCCATGCAGAACTGTAAGTCAATTAAACTTTTTTTCTTTATAAATTACCCAGTCTTGGGCAGTTCTTTATAGCAGCATGAGAACGGACTAATACACCTGCCTTCACAACAGCTCTCTTATCCACCCCTCTGTATTCCCATTGCCCTGACTTGTTTCAGACATGCAACCTTTCACTCCTGCCTTAGTCACATGTCTCCTCTCCCCTCCAGCTCCCTGCACAGCCCCCACCCACCCACACAGCAATCAGATTTATAACAGTCTGACAATCACATCTCTCTTTTACTTAAACCTTTAAAGGACTCCCTATCCCTACAAACTACATACACTCCTTACCTGATCTAATTTTATTTCCATCTTCCTTCCCAGTCCTGGTTCTTGCTGTATGTAATCTTAGACCCTATACCCTTGACTTCAGTAATAATGAACATCTTACCTTTTCTTGAATATGTTCTAGTTCTATGCTTACATTAATCTCTTTGCAATATCTTTACTCCTTATCACAAACTCAGTCCACTTATGTAGTTCTCAGTATCTATTTTATTTTACTGCACCTATAAGGTAGTAATTGTCTTACCACCACTTTTAAATCCCTAACACCCACAACAGTACCTGGCATATATTAGTCATTCAACACATAGATGCCAAATTACTAAATTCTGTATTTAAAAGTCCAAACTAGATGCTTTCTACATGACACCAATCCCAGTGGAAAATATATAGTGGCCATGTTAGGATACTAGAGATGTCCAGTCAAGGAAATAACAAGACACTTCAGCCAGGAGTCAGGACACTCAGGAAAACAGTTGAGAAATTTTAACTCAGGGACAGAAATTTAGAAAGGATTTTACCAGGCAATAAAACTAATGAGAAAGCAAATGAAACTAGAAAGTAAGATACATGCAAAAGACAAAGGCCAAAGGATCACACCAATCTGGAAGTATTGCCTGGACCAAGAATTTGGAACATACAGGACACAGACCAAGCATGGAACAGAGCTGGGAACTCTATGAAGTCAAGAACCAGGAAATTGATGGGAGGAGCTGGCCAGAGGCATCCAAAAGAACAGAAAGCTTAAGGAAAAAAGCTCCTTTTTGGGTGGTGGTGCAAAGCAGTCAATGCCACCCAATGCCTTGACTCAAACATACTTCACCTTGGCCAGGTGCGGTGGTACATGCCTGTAATCCCAGCACTTTGGGAGGCAAAGACTGGAGGATCACTTGAGGCCAGGAGTTTGAGACTAGCCTAGGCAACATAGCAAGACCCTTATCTCTACAAAAAAATTAAAACTTAGCCAGGAGTGGCAGTATGTGCCCGTAGTCTCAGCTACACAGTAGGCTGAAGCAGGAGGATGGTTTGAGCCCAGGAGATCAAGGTTACAGTGAGCTATGATTGTACCACTGCCCTCCAGCTTGGGCAACAGAGCAAGACCCTATCTCTAAAAAAAATAAAAAATAAAAAAGCACTTCACCTTCATGCAATCAGGGAGCTAAATTACCTTCAATATGAGCATCTTCACCTTTGAAAACTCTTCATGCTTCAAAGACTTGGTTTTTGTAAGTATAAGGTTATTCAATACCAATTCTAGTGAATGAGATGGGTGACCAAATTCACAGAAACACTTTTGGTCAGAAACAAGGTATGATCATGAAGTAATAAGATTGATTTTCCTCTGTAGCTCTGGCTGTAAAGGGAATCCCAAAAGAATAGTTTTTAAAAACATTTAAACATCTTAAGGTTTAGAACGGCATTACTGAGATGAATGAACAGCCTCTCCCACCTCCCCCAAGCTGACTTCTTCCAAATAAGATAGAGTATACTTGGATACACATTTCAATGTGTTTGCTTAAAAATCAATTGCATTAGGGGCTTTGCCCAGCATGCATACTACAGAGTATTAGCTCCATTGACAGGGGGCAAAAAATAATATTTCTGTGGGCATGGTAGTTTGGGAAATAATGAGTTAAGTAAATTCTCTTTCCTGGCATTCTTTTCCGGGTCTTTTATATGGTGATGCACCTGTGGCTCTTCCCATAGTACTAGGATGCTTATTTGGTGATTTGACCATTTCACAGAGCATCTCACAGGGCCAACCATTCCATGCAACACTCTTTGGTGAAGAGCTTCTAAGGAACAGAGATGAACCATAATCAAATTCTGAATTTTTGGTAAGTTATTTTCCAAAATATAAGTCAAAATGTATAGCAAATTTTATAAAACTTATATAACACATTATTTCCTCATCCAAAAATATTGGGATAATAATGCCTACTTCATATACATATTGATCCTTAAATGAGCTAATGCATTTGGAGCCTCATTGAAAAAGTCAACACTGAGGAACCAGAAAGATGAAAAAGAGAGTGCACATGCATACAAGAGGAAAAAAACACTAACACAAACATGCAAGATACGTGGAAAGGGAAAAGGAACAGCAGCCAATGCTGTCCCATGCCTAGACCCAAACCCACTTCCCCACAGCAGGGCCAGGAAGCTACACTGCCTGCAATATGAGTATCTTCACCCTTGGAAACTCCTTATTCAGATCAAAGGTTTGGGCATGCTTTTTTTCAGATAGTTGTGGAGATTATAATTCTAGAATTCGACAACTTTTCTAAGCAAAGCCTGTTGAATATAAAGCTGTAGTCAGTGGCTATCTATCAAACATGAGTTGCGGGGTGTATTAGGCCATTCTTGCATTGCTACAAAAAAATGCCTGAGACTAGGTAATTTGTAAGAAAAAAGGTTTAATTGGCTCATTGTTCTGCAGGCTGTACAGGAAGCGTAACATCAGCAACTGCTTCTGGGGAAGCCTCAGGAAGCAATAACGTTGACGCAAGAGTAATTGCGGGTTTTGCTATTGAAACTAAAACCACAATTACTTTTGCACCAACCTAATATACTCATGGTGGAAGGCAAAGGGGGACAAGTGAATCACGTGGTGGAAGCAGGAGCAAGAGTGAGAGAGAGAGTGGCGGGGGGAGGTGCCACACACTTTTAATTGACCAGATCTCTGGAGAACTCACTATCACAAAAACAGCACCAAGCCAAGCCATGAAGTTTCTACCCCCATGATCCAAACACCTCCCACCAGGCCCCACTTCCAGCACTGGGGATTACAATTCAACATGAGATTTGGATGGGGACAAATATCCGAACTATAACAAGAGGGAAAGAGGAAAGGCCCGCCCAACAAAGCAGGAAACCCCAGGAACCTGCCACTCTACATTTAATGCCTGCTCAGCATTGCAACTGTTCTTTAAAAGGTAATCCACAAGGGAGGGGGAAGTGAGAGTTGTTCAAGGGGTATAGAGTGTCAGTTTTGCAAGATGAAAAAGTTCTAGAGATAAGTTGCCCAACAAGGTGCATGTAGTTAACACTACTGTAATGTACACTTCAAAAAGGTTAAAATAGTAAGTTTTCTGTTTTGTGTCTTTTACCACCATAAAAAAAGAAGTTGACTCGCAAGCATCTTCTGGCATGTTCCAGAATGAGCAGAATATGTAACCTGCATTTGAAAAGAAGGGAATTTGGTGGGGAAGAGTAACAGAGTAGAAGCATGGGTCATTTTCCACCCAGAAGAAAACTTCCATGGAGGACCTAGGCAGCCAGCAGACCATAGCAGGGTACTGGGTGTGTTGGGGATGAGAAAGTGGAGAGGATGGAAAGGAAATTGAAGGAGAGTGGCTAAGAAATGGTGGGGGTGAATAGATCAGGGCATCTGTCACCCTGTTGATCCAATTGACCTATCTGAGTATGTCTTTACCAAGGCTGTAAAGACTAATTTTCTAATGCAGGAACATCAATCTTTGATGAAAGATAAAGGAATAACAATCCCCTGCTTGGACTTCCAAATAAGTTCTCAAGCCCATTTGTTGGAATCCATAGAAGCCACTCACATTTTTGCTTTTATAAGTGCCTACTCTGGTTTTTTGTACACATTAGCTCACTTAATTTAAAAAACACTATTATCATTATTATTATTATTTGCATATGTAGGTAAGGAAACAATATCAGAGATATTAGAAAAATCTCTTCAATATCACTCAAACAACAGGCTGGGGATGGTGGCTCACACCTGTAATCCTAGCACTTTGGGAGGCCAAGGTGGGAAGATCGCTTGAGCCCAGGGGTTTGAGACCAGCCTGGGTCACGTAGTGAAATCTCGTCTCTACAAAAAAAGAAAAAATTTAATTAGCCAGGTGTGGTGGCACATGCCTGTAGTTCCAGCTACTGGGGGTGGAAGTGCAGGGCTGAGGTAGGAGGATCGCTTGAGCCCAGGAGGTTGAGGCTGTAGTGTGCCAAGACCACATCACTACACTCCAGCCTGGGCAACAGAGCAAGACTCTGTCTCAAAATAATTAATAATTATAATAATAATAACAGAGCTGAAAATTAAGTCTAAGTATGTTTGGCAGAAGGCCACAGCTGATTCCATTAATAGACAAATATATTATCATTTGCTGAGAAACATTTGTTGAGTACCTACAATCACAAAGTGTGATACAAAGAAGCTTGTCTTGTAGAAAAAACAGAGAGATATAAATCTAGCTGGGAAGATAAACCATACACCCATAAGAAGACTGGTGCCACAAATTCAAACCAAGAATTGCTCATGGCTGTATCTATTATTTATTGGCACAATAGGCTGCCGAACAAACCACCACAAAATGCAGTGGCTTAAGACAATCAGCATGCAATAGCTTCCAATTGTGCTGAGCAGTGATTTAGACTGGTCCCAGCTGGACTAACAACCCATGCCTAGCAGTAGGCCGAAGTCCAGCTGTTCTAGGATGGCCTCTCCTGGGATGGCTGGGACAGCCTGGCCCCTCTTCATTCCATCCTCCAATCTTTCTCATAGGGGGTAGGGAAAGGAGAGAATCAATACAGAAAATGAAAACACATACATGCTTTTTCAGGCCTCTATATGTCCCATTTGCTGATGCCAGTCATGTGACTGAACTAGGATGGAAGAGAGGGCAATGAGCTCTAGCTCTGTAGTAAAAAAAAAAAAAAAAAGAAAAGAAAAAAAAAAGAAAAGAAAGAAAGGAAAAAAAACTGCAAGTCACATGGCAAAGAGCAGAGACCCAGGGAGGATGAAGAATTGAGGTCAGCAGTGCCATCCAAGTCCCGCAAGAGCCAATGGTGGCTGTAACAGAAGGTCTGAGTGCAGTGGGCAGGGTGCACTTCTAAGCATCTCACATAGTCTTTAAATAATTCTCAAAGCTTTTCTACATGACAGTGATTACTATCCCCATTTTATAGATGAGGGAACCGAAGTACACAGAGGTTGACCATGTAGCCTCTGTCTGTAAATGGCAGGGCCTAATTTAAACACTGTCATGTCTGACTCCAATGACTTTTTGTTTCAACTTGGACTTCAGATAAAATTATTTTAAATAATGTTAAAAGGGATGATTTAAAATTTAAAATCTAGTTTGAAAAACATGACATTTTATCAAAATTCCAATCATAAGCTCTATAGTTTCTAAAAAGATATTTTATAGCAATTCTTTAATAATATTTGACAAATGAGTCAAGCCATTGAACACTTATATTAGATATAAGCACATTACCTTATTTGCAAAACTCTTCAGTAGGATTCACAAAAATTATGGTAAACCTAAAATAACACCAATTGTCTTCTGGCCTGGACACTAGGGAATATTTGAGTGTTACATGCTAAACAAGTGACAAAAAGCACCTGAGAGAATGTGCTACCTAGTATGCTTTTACATGTACAAATTCAAGGAAGTATTATAATGTATCTTTTAAAATGAAATTAAAGCTTCTTAAGTGGTCAGAACACCATTGCACTGAATTTAGAAAACCGTAAGCAGGACAGTCACAAGCTATGCCATTTGCCAACACGGTCCATTACATTTTGTTCATTACTGCAGTGCATTTACCACGAAGAGCAATAAATCGTTGAGAGCTATGGAAAATCTGGCCTCTGAAACAGATGCAGTGGCAAGATTCAGCACAAGACTTGATCAAGATAATCCCCACACAACTAAGAAATTGTAGCTGGAACCAACCCAAATGTCCAACAATGATAGACCGGATTAAGAAAATGTGGCACATATACACCATGGAATACTATGCAGCCATAAAAAATGATGAGTTCACGTCCTTTGTAAGGACATGGATGAAATTGGAAATCATCATTCTCAGTAAACTATCGCAAGAACAAAAAACCAAACACCGCATATTCTCACTCATAGGTGGGAATTGAACAATGAGATCACATGGACACAGGAAGGGGAATATCACACTCTGGGGACTATTGTGGGGTGGGGGGAGAGGGGAGGGATAGCACTGGGAGATATACCTAATGCTAGATGACGAGTTAGTGGGTGCAGCGCACCAGCACGGCACATGTATACATAAGTAACTAACCTGCACAATGTGCACATGTACCCTAAAACTTAAAGTATAATAAAAAAAAAGAAAAAGAAAAAGAAATTGTAGCTCACTTTTGGCAACAGTACACTTCAATTTCCTTTCCACCTTTTTGTTTCTCATAGCTCCTCACTGTGATACTATCACTTAGTTTGTGTTATATTCCTCTGATCTACCTAGCAACAGGCGAGGGAGGTGGGAAGAGAGGAAAATCCCAAGAGTCACGCATTACTTGCCTTGTAGGGAAGGCAAAAGCAAGGAAGGGGGTGGAAGGATTTTCAAGAAAGAGATTCTAACACTGGTTCCCTGCTTGGTCATCAGCTTAAGCAACAGGCTTGTTACTATGCCCTGCATTTTAAATAGCAAGATAGAGATAGGTCTGCAGCAGAGCAGCAAGCCCTTGCCAGATTTAGCCAAACAAGGATGGTGACTGTGCCATGGGCAAAGTAGACACTTCAGATGCTAATCAGGTTGAGCAATCTTGTCAGTACCCACCCTAGAGAGCTGTTCATCAGGACAAGACCTCACTGAAAGAGCCTTCAGCAAAGACCACCCGCCTTGAGAACTAAACACGCTGACTGTGCATAGCAAGGAACAGTCTGCAGGTGGATCTCACAAAATCCCACTAAATCCTCCTAGGGATTCACACATTTGCCCCAAAGGGGCCAGCATTTGGACACCTGCTACAGAGAGAGCATTGAACAGCAACACCCAACACTGGGTTGCAATTCCATACCCAGTTAAGTTAAAAATATATATTAGTTTTTCTCCTACCATACCCAACCCCAGAAAATCTAGAGGCACAGTAGAGGGAAGAGAGAGAAAGCATGGAACAGCAGACTATGTTCTTTCCCCATTCCAAACCCTTCACAGCCAGGCCTGGCCCATGCTAGGAGGAGGGGAGATGATAACCTACATTAAGACTGACATTTTAAATTGGCCTAGGCTCGACTGGAGTTGCTAATAACTGAATGTGACTGGAAAGCCATGGGATAAACCTGAGATGTCACGGAGAAATAGAAAAAAGAGATTCAGCAGAGCGTGGTAGAAGGCAATGATTGGAGAAAAATAACACGATTCCTAAATCAGACTCTCCATAAGTCTGTGACTCTTTATCTAGGTCTCAATTTTCTCCTTTGAAAATTGGAATCCTTCCAGTTTTAACATTCCCTAAGAGCCAAGCTCTTTACCTACATGACTGGATTTTTTATGTGACAACTGAGTTCTAATTCTAATACAGTTCTAATGCTGTACACAGCGTGTAAAATTGCCACATTCCATCTTCAGTTTCAGGTTCTGCTACAGTAAACAAAACCACCAAAATTAGTATTCAAAACCATCAGAAATGAGTAATGAACATTCACCAATGTTGACATCATCATCACGGACCTCGCCCCCTTGGAGTGGGAGACATTAGTCCAGGTGTCAAAACATGATTAGCTTTAGTTCTGCTTCAGAATAAATTTTCTTAGTTTCTCTAGCTCTTCAACCCAATATATGCAGTCAGGCTTCTGACAGTTGTTTAACAGATGTAGTGAAAGTTCACAATGTTATGTTACACAGTAATAATGCTTCTTGAGTTTTTCTTTTGGGGGTGATTTCAGTTTTTCATAGAAGGCAGTAATGAACCACTGGTCTCCCCTTAACAATTAACAAATCACTTGATCATTTCCCTTAGGACTATTTCTGCCTTTATTAAACAGTGACAGCAGAAACTTTGTTCTGAGTTCTAATGGGATCCTTTCGCTGGTAAGAGTGTACAGCTTTTTCGTAAAAGTCAAGCAAATTTACCAATGAATCAAGAACATATATTCATATTTGTGATTAAAAGGAATTCTATATAAAATTATTTTATGAAGTAAGCCATCTCTGGTTTATTTTCTTTCCTGTAAATTCTATTTCCTATTTATTAGACTGGCAAAAAAATTAAGTTCAGCTGACATTTTAAATATTTTGTTATTATAGGTGGAGCTAAGAAATACCAGCACCTCCACTGCAGAAGGGATTGTTCTGGAAGCAGGCATCTCCCCTGGGTTCTGGGGCAGATGGAACAGAGCACACTGAGAGGATGAGCCTGGATTGTATTTGTTTCCCCAGGCCTGCAACCTAAGGACTGATAAGGAGCTCATGGTAGTTTGGTAGGCAGAGGCCTTTGTTAGCAGACCCACCTGTGAGCAAACGGTAATTGAAAGGGATGGCCTTACGGTGTAGGACCATTGAAGGGGATGGCCTCATGGCACAAGTGACCTAATAGATCAGCCTTATATACAGGGGAGGTATCAGAGCACTGGGAATCATGTCAAGGGGGATCCCATAGAATATGGGGATAAATGGGCCATTGTTTTTACTCAGCTATTGGCAGGTTGTCTATTATATAGTGTAAAACAATCCAGCTTATAGGATGATCTAAGTTTTCCTTCTCTAAAATTCAAATCTAAGTAATACTTGTTATATAAGTGGACCCTGGTTTAATTTCTACCATTTAAGCAGGTGATAACAGATAGACCCTTGCTCTCACTCTGTCTGCCAGGCTGGAGTGCAGTGGCACAATCATGGCTCATGGCAGCCTCAACCTCCCAGGCTCAAGCAATCCTCCCACCTCAGCCTCCCAAGTAGCTGGGACCACAGGCACACACCACCATATCCGGATAACATTATTATATTTTTACTGAATGAGCAGTTTGCCCAGCCCTAAACTCTGGGCCCAAATGCTTATATAATAGTAACTGTGAAAGAAAGTATCTGCTTCTCACCTACTGCAGCTGCTGAGAACTGGGCTCACAGGGGCTGGTGTGGCTTGAATGTGTCCCGCAAAAGTTCACGTGTTGGAAGTTTAATCTTCAACACAACAGTATTGGAAGGTGGGGCCTAATGAGGACAGAGCCCTCATAAATGGATTAATGTCATTCATTATCATGGAAATGGGTTAGTTATTGATAGAGTGGGTTGTTTTAAAGCACGTCTGTTTCTTCCAAATCTTCTTTTTTTTTTTAATTTTATTATTATTACACCTTAAGTTTTAGGGTACATGTGCACAACGTGCAGGTTTGTTACATATGTATACATGTGCCATGCTGCTGTGCTGCACCCATTAACTCGTCATTTAGCATTAGGTATATCTCCTAATGCTATCCCTCCCCCCTCCCCCCACACCACAACAGTCTCCAGAGTGTGATGTTCCCCTTCCTGTGTCCATGTGTTCTCATTGTTCAATTCCCACCTATGAGTGAGAACATGGGGTGTTTGGTTTTTTGTCCTTGCCATAGTTTGCTGAGAATGATGGTTTCCAGTTTCATCCATGTCCCTACAAAGGACATGAACTCATCATTTTTTATGGCTGCATAGTATTCCATGGTCTATATGTGCCACATTTTCTTTTTTTTTTTAATTTTATTTATTTATTTTTTTTTTATTATACTTTAAGTTTTAGGGTACATGTGCACATTGTGCAGGTTAGTTACATATGTATACATGTGCCATGCTGGTGCGCTGCACCCATTAACTCGTCATCTAGCATTAGGTATATCTCCCAATGCTATCCCTCCCCCCTCCCCCCACCCCACCACAGTCCCCAGAGTGTGATGTTCCCCTTCCTGTGTCCATGTGATCTCATTGTTCAATTCCCACCTATGAGTGAGAATATGCGGTGTTTGGTTTTTTGTTCTTGCGACAGTTTACTGAGAATGATGATTTCCAATTTCATCCATGTCCCTACAAAGGACATGAACTCATTATTTTTTATGGCTGCATAGTATTCAATGGTGTATATGTGCCACATTTTCTTAATCCGGTCTATCATTGTTGGACATTTGGGTTGGTTCCAAGTCTTTGCTATTGTGAATAATGCCGCAATAAACATACGTGTGCATGTGTCTTTATAGCAGCATGATTTATAGTCCTTTGGGTATATACCCAGTAATGGGATGGCTAGGTCAAATGGTATTTCTAGTTCTAGATCCCTGAGGAATCGCCACACTGACTTCCACAATGGTTGAACTAGTTTACAGTCCCACCAACAGTGTAAAAGTGTTCCTATTTCTCCACATCCTCTCCAGCACCTGTTGTTTCCTGACTTTTTAATGATTGCCATTCTAACTGGTGTGAGATGATATCTCATAGTGGTTTTGATTTGCATTTCTCTGATGGCCAGTGATGGTGAGCATTTTTTCATGTGTTTTTTGGCTGCATAAATGTCTTCTTTTGAGAAGTGTCTGTTCATGTCCTTTGCCCACTTTTTGATGGGGTTGTTTGTTTTTTTCTTGTAAATTTGTTTGAGTTCATTGTAGATTCTGGATGTTAGCCCTTTGTCAGATGAGTAGGTTGCGAAAATTTTCTCCCATTTTGTAGGTTGCCTGTTCACTCTGATGGTAGTTTCTTTTGCTGTGCAGAAGCTCTTTAGCTTAATTAGATCCCATTTGTCAATTTTGTCTTTTGTTGCCATTGCTTTTGGTGTTTTGGACATGAAGCCCTTGCCCATGCCTATGTCCTGAATGGTAATGCCTAGGTTTTCTTCTAGGGTTTTTATGGTTTTAGGTCTAACGCTTAAGTCTTTAATCCATCTTGAATTGATTTTTGTATAAGGTGTAAGGAAGGGATCCAGTTTCAGCTTTCTACATATGGCTAGCCAGTTTTCCCAGCACCATTTATTAAATAGGGAATCCTTTCCCCATTGCTTGTTTTTCTCAGGTTTGTCAAAGATCAGATAGTTGTAGATATGCGGCATTATTTCTGAGGGCTCTGTTCTGTTCCATTGATCTATATCTCTGTTTTGGTACCAGTACCATGCTGTTTTGGTTACTGTAGCCTTGTAGTATAGTTTGAAGTCAGGTAGCATGATGCCTCCAGCTTTGTTCAAAGAGAATAAAATACCTAGGAATCCAACTTACAAGGGATATGAAGGACCTCTTCAAGGAGAACTACAAACCATGGCTCAAGGAAATAAAAGAGGATACAAACAAATGGAAGAACATTCCATGCTCATGGGTAGGAAGAATCAATATTGTGAAAATGGCCATACTGCCCAAGGTAATTTACAGATTCAATGCCATCCCCATCAAACTACCAATGACTTTCTTCACAGAATTGGAAAAAACTACTTTAAAGTTCATATGGAACCAAAAAAGAGCTGTTTCTTCCAATTTTTCTAAAATATCAAAATTTTATATATTAGAAAAGCATGTCCAGCCCCTGGTGTCTCTCTTTTTGGCATGTGCTCACTTGTTGTCTCATTTTCCACCATTTGATGACACTGTCCAAAGGCCTTCGCCATATACCAACCCCTTGATTTTGGACTTTCCTTCCTCCAGAAACATGAGCTAAATAAATTTCTGTTTCTTATAAATTACCCAGCCTGTGGTACTCTGTTATAGCAACAGAAAACAGACTAAGACAGAGGCTTAACCCCAGCACTCTCAGGGAAGAATTATCTTAACCATCAAAGATCAACATAATTAAGAAATCTATATGGGTCAGTGAGTTACAAGCAAATTCCAAACATATAACTATGATAGATAAAATACTCAAAAAATGACATAAGCATGGTTCTATGTTCCTTATTGAAGAAGAGGTCAGGCAGAGTAGGGGTTTAAAAAGCATTCCAATCCATACATTACTTGCCACTTAGTGCTATAAGCTAAAGGATATATTTTCATTCAATACCAGAGGATGTCAGCTCAAGGTTCTCCTCTGAATTTCTCTTTTTTTGAGTGTCCCTAAGTCACACTCAAGAGACACCAGACAAGTATTAGCACATCATTTAGACCACGATATTCAAGTGCTACTTTTCAATTAGCATAAGTCTATTAGACCGTCCTCACATTGCTATAAAGAAATTGCTATAAAGAAATACCTAAGACTGGATAATTTATCATTAAAAGAGGTTTAATTGGCTCACAGTTCTGCAGGCTGTACAAGAAGCATGATGATGGCATCTGCTCAGCTTCTGGGGAGGTCTCAGGAAACTTACGATCATGGTGGAAGGCAAAGAGGAAGTAGACCCATCTTACATGGCCGGAGCAGGAGGGACAGAGAGCAAGCAGGGAGGTGCTGCACACTTTTAAACAGCTTAACAACTCACTATCACGAGAGAAGCACCAAGGGGATGGTGCTAACCCATTCATGAGAACTCAATCCCCATGATCCAATCACTTCCCACCAGGTCTCACCTCCCTCACTGGGAATTACAATTCAACATGAGATTTGTTGGGGACACAGATCCAAACCATATCAGTAAGTCAGTCTAAGCAGTTGGGAATCAGGGAGACAGACAAGCAGAAAGAAAGGACACTGTGAAGCCAGAAAGGACCAAAGGGATACTGTTCTTGTAAAGGCTATCTTTTAAATGAGCAAAGGCACCTGCAGAGATTCTAAAAATCATTGTAGCTACCGATGTTCATTAATGGCAAATTATTGTTTCTGGGACTCTGCTAATAGATCACTAAGGCAGTAGCCATCACTTAGAGATTACTGTTTTGCTCTGGCCTCAGCCTTCTGACCTCAGGTGATCCACCCACCTTGGCCTCCCAAAGTGCTAGGATTACAGGCATGAGCCACAGTGCCTGGCCTACCATTTTGCTCTGAATGAAGCAACAACCTCATCAGATGGCCCTCCACCTACCCTGTTTGAGTGATGTGATTCTTGCCTGTCTGGAGTGGTGATGGTTGGGCCTGCCCCAAAGACAAGGGACCAGTCAGCCTCATGGGCTCTCTCACCACCTTAGACTGCTTCCATTGCTATGACCATCCATCTCTACCAAAACATGTGCCCTCTGTGTTATTTAAAATTAATTTTTCAAAGCTTTTCATTGATTTTTCAAAGTGAAACACAAAGAATAAGCAGTAAACCCATTGTTTATTATTGGCAAAGCATATTTAAACTGTCATATCTAATTTCGGTGAAAGCTGCACTTTAATGGTGTTTGGTATGAGTGCAAACAAAATACAATGACATTTTAGAGCTGAGGGAACATCCTCATTTTACAGATGAGAAAGCCAAAGCCACTATCCACAGGATAAAGGAGCTCAGGCAAGGAGTGTGGTACAGAACTAGAAATGAAACTTTGGTTTATGCTCCACTTACCCACAAGCCTCTGACACCACTACAGGCTGGCTCCACCTGTTCTCAGGTTAGGCTCACCACCTGCTAGTGGAGATGTTGCTCAGCCTCTTAAGCAACTCCACATACCCTGAAGCGCATGCTGAGAGCCACAGACTAGGGTCGCTCTCTCTCTCTCCATTTCACTTAGTCATGTTTCCTTAAGACTATAGATGAGCCTCTGAGCTGAGAATTTCAAGAAGGGGCATCCTTGATCTCAGCCCTCACACCTCATCTGGCCTCACCAGATTTTTCACAACTTTGTGATTTAGCAGTAGCATCATGTATTATTATTTTATTATATTTTCTCTTGACTCTGAAACTCAATGAATATGAATACTCCTCCTATTAGGGCTCATATTCCATAATGGCAGTATTTCTGCAGGCGCCTCAAGTAACACTCCTCCCAGACTGACCCTATTTCACTTTGTCTGCCTGATTTTCCTGGTGTAACAGTTGACATTGGCACTTGCCACCATCTAAATGTTTGTGTCCTCCCAAAATTCTTGGAGCCCTCATGAATGGGATTAATGTGCTTATAAAAGAGACCCAAGAGAGCTCTCCCTTTCTACCCCCTTTTTTTTTGTGAGTCAGAGTCTCACTCTGTTATCCAGGCTGAAGAGCAGTGGTGCAATCTCAGCTCACTGCAACCTCCGCCTCCCAAGTTCAAGTGATTCTCATGCCTCAGTCTCCTGAGTAGCTGGGATTACAGGTGTGCACCACAACGCCCAACTAACTTTTATATTTTTAATAGAAATGGGGTTTCTACTAATCTATAGCACCATGTTATCCAGGCTGCTCTGGAACTCCTGGCCTAAAGCAATCCACCCACCTTGGCCTCTCAAAGTGCTGGGATTACAGGCAGGAGCCACTGTGCCTGGCCTCCTTTGCCCTTTCTACCATGTGAAGACACAGCAAAAAGACAATGGTTCATGAACCAGAAAGCAGGCCCTCACCAGACACAGCATCTTCTGGATTCTTGATCTTGGACTTCCCAGACTCTGGAACCATGAAAAATAAATTTCTGTTGTTTATAAGCCACCCAATCTATAGCATTTTGTTATAGTAGACCAAATGGAGTAAGACAGTACCCTACCCAGATCATCTGGGCTGATACACCCATTCCAGCTGCTTGGAGAATTGGAAATTGCCCACTTCTCCAGATAATTGCCTATGATCAGGAGCCACCTCACCCAGGAGGAGAAGGGGAAAGGAGAGGGAGACAGCCCAAAGCCAATGACTGATTGAATGAGCACACAAGGCCAGTCATTTACCTGAAGGAGAGACAGCAGTGGTGTGTGTTTGGTTTATTTTCTTGACCCTTTCTTCTCCCATGGACCATGCCAAGACTAGACTTTCCCTGAGACCACACCCTCACTCAGTTCCTTCCCCTTCCTCTCCTGCTCTCCTCACTCTCTTACAGGTTTTCCTGAAGGTTCTCCCTCACTTGCAGCCAAATCTTGCATTTTGCATCTAGAGAACTCTACATAAGATATCTGGCCTTGGAGGTTAGCTGCGGCCACTCATTGAAGACAGTAGCTGCTGTCAGGGTCAACACCTCGACCTACAGAGCCTTGGAGGGATTTTAATTCAAATTCAAATTCTGGGATTTATTAGCTGCTTGAAATTGGTCACATTATTTAACCTTTGTAAGCTTCGATTTCTTCATATCTAAAATTAGATATTTGTAGAAAATTAGGCCAGGTGAAGGGGCTCATGCCTGTAATCCCAGCACTTTGGGAGGTCAAGGTGGGCAGATCACCTGAGGTCAGGAGTTCAAGACCAGCCTGGACAAACTCTGTCTCTACTAAAAATACAAAAATTAACCAAGTGTGGTGGCATGCATCTGTAATCCCAGCTACTTGGCAGGCTGAGGCAGGAGAATCACTTGAACCCAGGAGGCAGAGGTTGCAGTGAGCCAAGATCGCACCATTACACTCCAGCCTGGTGACAGAGCAAGACCCCATCTCAAAAAAAAAAAAAAAAGAAAGAAAGAAAGAAAAAAGAAAAGAAAATTATTGTGAGAATTAAAAGTTGTAATGCTGCTAAAAGTTTCTAGGCTGGTGCTAAACACATTTCCTCTGATATGTCAACATTAGTAATAGTAGTAGCTAATGTTACTTGGGCATTTACTATGTTCCAAGATCTGCATTAAGCATGTTACATTCGTTATTGGATTTAATCCTCACATCAGCCCCTTGAGGTAGGTTCTACTATTACTCCCACTTTAAAGTCAAAGAGACTGAGACTATAACTTGACTAAAGTCTCATATTTAGTAAGTGGTAGAGCTCAGATGTGAAGCCAGGCAGTTGGTGCTGCATTTTGTGCTCAGTAGCATTACATCTGCTTTCTCAGAGCCACATCTTCCCTCTTACTTTCATTCTAAGCCCCTAAACTCTTGCTTCCCTTAAGATGCCCACTTATTTGTCGCACTTCACAATTAAACGCCCACATGCTCTTGGTATCTATCTCCCAAGAGAACTTAACCCTGGGTTCTAACCCCTATGTCCCATTCTGCATTAGTTGACTTTAATGATCCCAAGCTTGCACAGGTATCACATGACTGAAGACAATGATTGTATGTGGATCAAGCACAGATAACCTTTGTGTTCTAAACTTGTCCTTCAATGACATCTCCCCAAGAAGTGCATATACTGTCATAATTTCAGGCATTTCGGTGGGTCAGTAGAAAAAATATATATTTGTTGCCAGGGTGTTTATTCCCAATATTTCACAAATCCTTTCACATTGGTGATTACCACTTTCTCTCTGCAAAACATTCCTAACCAAACCTCTGTCTCGGAGGGATTACACACCTGAACACTGGAGGATCGATTTTCCATTAGCTCAGCTGGACATCTCTCTTTCAGTGATCCCTGCCATCATAAACATATGTATTCCTCTCTTTTAAGGCAGAAAACATGTTTTTATTTCTGAAAAGCACCAGGGTCAGTTTTAGCATCTTCCTTACAAATAGGGGAAAAGAGAGAGAAAGAAAAATGGAAAATAAAAATGAGCTAATATCCTCTCTTTTCTAATATGTCGCATTTTATTTTAGTTCACTTGCGCAGGTATCTAGATTATGCTTAAACAGCAAAGCTTTCTTCTTTTGCAGCCCCTTGCAGACATTTGCATTAGGTAGAGAAAAGAAAGGTTAAGAAAAAGTTCCTCTGAACAAATGAGCCTTTAGATGGGAACTTTCATTAGGCATACAGTTCGTTGAATCTAATCAGAGAGATTCAAAGGAGGGTCACACTTGACCTCAGCCCTCTTCTGCTGGGGTAGATAGTAGGTGTTCAGCTTGGTCCTCGATTTCTGAATGTCAATTAGAGAGGAAATGTCCATAAGACATGCTCACATGGATTATGCATAATGAAATTGGGACTTTAAATCTGTTTTTTTTTTCTTTCTTATCCCCACAGGGAACCCAGCAAGTTCCTTAATAATCAGAAAATATGCTTCGCAATTCAAAAAAGTACTACAGGTTCACATTTCCGATATAATGGCTAAAAATCACAGCAAATAAGCCAGAAAACAAGGCTTACAAAGTGAAACGAAAGAAATCAGATAACAAAAGTTAATCACCTTAGATCGCTAACTAAAAAAGAAAAAGCACAGTAGCCTTACACAACAGTATATATAGTTCATGTTTGTTAAAAAAATACACATATATATACACATGCATTTTTTTAAAAGATCTAGAAAAATATTCAATAAAGTGTTGCCAGTGATTATCTCTGAGTGGCAGGAAACTATTTGTTATGGTTTGAACTATGTCTCCCAAAAAGATATGTTGAAATTCTAACCCCTAGTACCTCAGAATGTCACCTTATTGAAAACAGGTTCAATGCACATGTGATTAGCTAAGATGAGGTCACACTGGAATCGTCCCTTAAGCCGAGATGAATGCTATCCTTATAAGAAGAGGAGGAAGTCATTTAGGGGAAGGGACCATATGATGGCAGACACACAAGGAGAGGGCCACGTGCTGACAGGCAGGGATTGAGGTGATGCAGCTGCCAGCCAAGGAACTCCAAGTCTTGTTGGCCCCAGGAGAATCTAGAAAGAGGCAAGGAAGGATTCTCCCTTGCATGTTCCAGAGAGCTACCCTGTCGAGGCCTCAGTGTGGGATTCCTGGCCTCCAGGCTGTGAGAAAAGAAATGTCTGTGGTTTTAAGCCACCCGGTTTGTAGCACTTTGTTATGGAAATCCTGATAAACGAATACAATCATTATTTTCAAAATTTTGCTTGTCTGTAAGTTTCTACTGTCAATGCACATATACTAATTTTGCATATATACTAATGCATATATAGTAATTTTGTAATTTTGAAAAGGTCGTCAGAATAAAAGAAAGAAAGAAGAGAGGGAAAGGAAGGAAAGAAAAAAGAATGAAGAAAGGAAGAAAAGACGGTGAGAATAAATTCTCTTATTGTTAAGTGAACCACTTTAGATGATCCCACAGGAGGTATTTAATAAAGGAATAATAAAAATCTCATCTGGCTAGGCATGGTGGCTTATGCCTGTAATACCAGCACTTTGGGAGGCTGAGGTGGGCAGATCATGAGGTCAAGAGATCGAGACCATGCTGGCCAACATGGTGATATCCCATCTCTACTAAAAATACAAAAATTAGCTGGGCATGGTGGCACACACCTGTAGTCCCAGCTACTCGGGAGGCTGAGGCAGGAGAATTGCTTGAACCTGGGAGGCGGAGGTTGCAGTGAGCCAAGATCACACCACTGCACTCCAGCCTGGCAACAGAGCGAGACTCCATCTAAAAAAAAAAAAATCACAGCTGACAGGAGCCCTGAGATGCCAGCAGCACAGTTCCTGGGGGCCTCTCTCTATATCCCTTGGTCACTCCATTTGCTGATAAGTAACTATGTCATACCGTCTGCTAAGTTCCTCCAAATACTAGCAAAGTGCCCCTCTGCTGCTGCTCCTAAGCCCTCTCCATTTCACTTCTCAGTACTGTCACCCCAGAGCCCTGCTCTCTGCATTGGATTCTCATGAGGAGCGTGCAACCTAGATCCCTTGCATGCACAGTTCACAATAGGGTTCACACTTCTATGAGAATCTAAAGCCACTGCTGATTTGACAGGAGACAGAGCTCAGGCGGTAATGCTCGCTTGCCCACCACTCACCTCCTGCTGTGTGGCCCAGTCCCTAACAGGTCACAGGTCATAGCCTTTTATTCATTCACTCGTCAGTCATTTGTTGAGCACTACTCTGGTCCAGGCAATGGGCTAGAGATGTAAAAATAAACAAGAACAGTCCTTGTCTGCACAGAGCTCACAATCTAGTGGAGCAGAAAGGCAAGAAACAGAAAGTTCATTAGAGCAGAAGCCCCTAGCCTTTTTGGCACCAGGGACCAGTTTCATGGAAGACAATTTTTCCACTGACCAGCATGGGGGCTGATTTCAGGATGATTCAAGCACATTACACTTACTGTGCACTTTATTTCTATTATTATTACATTGTAATAGATAATGAAATATTTATACAACTCATCATAATGTAGAATCAGTGGGAGCCCTGAGCTTGTTTCCCTGCAACTAGATGGTCTTATCTGGGGGTGATGGGAGACAGTGACAGATCATCAGGCATTGGATTCTCATAAGGAGCATGCAACCTAGATCCCTTGCATGCACAGTTCACAATAGGGCTCATGCTTCTATGAGAATCTAAAGCCACTGCTGATCTGACAGGAGACAGAGCTCAGGCGGTAACGCTCGCTTGCCCACCACTCACCTCCTGCTGTGTGGCCCCGTCCCTAACAGGTCACAGACTGATACTGGTCCGCCAGCCCCGGGGTTAGGGAGCCCTGTATTAGAGGTTTGTAAGTGACTCAACATGGAGAGTCTTGCTGGAGTCAGGGGAGAGGGTACTGGGGGGCGTGGAATGAAGCCTCTCACCAGATTTGAAGGATGTGGTGGTTAATATTAGGTGTCAACTTGACTGGGCAGAGGGATGCCTAGATGGCAGAGGAAGCATTGTTCCTGGGTTTGTCTGTGAGGCTGTCACCAGAGGAGATTGACATTTGAGTGGGTGGACTGGGAGAGGAACCCCACCCTCAGTGTGGGTGTGCACCATCTAACCGGCTGCCAGTGTGGCTGGGACAAGGAAGCAGAAGAAGGGGGACAAGCAGCCTGCAGAGTCCGCTCCCGCTTTTTCTCCCACTGCTGGACGCTTCGCTTCCTCTCTTCCTGCCTTGTACCTGAGACTCCAGGTTCTTCTGCCTTTGGACTTGGGGACTTGTACTGGTGGCTTCCCTGGGGTTCTTGGGCCTTTGGCCTCAGACTGAGGGCTGCACTGTTAGTTTCCCTGGTTTTGAGGTTTTCACACTCGGACTGAGCCACTACTGGCTTCTCTCTCTCCTCAGCTTGCAGATGGCCCATCATGGAACTTCATCTTATAACCACATGAGCCAGTTCTCTACGATAAACTCCCTTTCATATTCACATACATTTTATTGGTCAGTCCCTCTGGAGAACCCTGGCTAATACAGAAGGGCTGTGGGCTAGGGAAGGAGCTAAATCCTCCTGATTGCTTAAGTCTGGATTAATTAATTGTTCTATGAGCCCCGTGCACTGCCCCATTGCTGCATTGACTTCATGACCCTATAATTCTTTCCATATCCAAACTGAGCCCCTCCCTGGACCGCAAGCTCCATGAGGAAAGGGCCAAGTCCGCGGTATTCATCACTGTGTTCCCAGTGCCTAGCTTGGCACTGGAGTTTCATATATTTATCATGAGTGCACAAGTGAGTGAATAATTTCATTAATTAATTAATCCAGATGAAGGGGAGAAGATAGGGAGTCCAGGTTTGAACATGATCAGATTAAGGTATCTGTAAAATATTCAAATGAAATTACCTCACAGACAACTGGAAACAGGTATATAGAGCTCAAGAGAGTATGTTCGGGCTAAAAATAGACAGTCAGCATTAGCAGCCTCTATAAGATAACAGAACAATGAAGAGACCTGGAAAGAAGCAGCAATATGAGAAGAGGTTGAGTGAGTGAGTCACAGTAGGTTGGCTGACGTCTCTGTGCTCTGAGGTATTGCCCTGCCATTTAACAAAACCAATAGTAAATCTCTTATGGATGATGACAGTTTTCAGAAATTCTTTTTATAGATGGAACTTTCTTGGAACTCCTCAGAAAACACCATGTGGGCAGCCATATGGTGAACTAGTCCATCTCTCTTAGTTCCAGCTGCTGTAACAAAGTACAGATGGTCCCCAACTTATGATGGTTGGACTTAGAATTTTTTGACTTTGCATAACCCTACCGTAAGGCTAGGAGCATCTGTACCACAGACTGAGTGGCTTACAAACAACAGAAGTTTATTTTTCACAGTTCTGGAAGCTAGAAGTTCAAGATCCGGGTACCAACATGGTCAGGTTCTGGTGAGGCCATGCTTCCAGATTGCAAACTGCCATCTTGTGCCCTCACATGATGAAAAGAGGGCAAGAGAGCTTCCTGGGGTTCTCTGTAGAAGGATACTGATCCCATTCATGAGGGGTTCAACCTTCATCACCGAATTACCTTCCAAAGGTCCCACCTCCTAAAACCATCACATTGGAAGTTGGGATTTCAACATATATATTTTGTGGGGACACATTTAGTTCATTGCACTACTACCTGTACATTAGTCTATCTCTAGTAGATAATACTGACTGAGTGCTTATCATGTGACAGGTGCTATTCTAAATGCTTCACATGGATTCTCTCATTTAATCCTCACAATACTGTCAGGCAGTTCTTATCATCCCCATTTCACAGACATGGAAACTAAGGGCCTGAGATACAGCCTGTTGTGACTCCCTCTTAAACTACAATGATAGCTCTCTAGATATATTAGAAAATGAAATTGTTTGGTTGCTAAAATCAACTGTCCAGAGAATGAGGAGAGTCTCCAAGCCAATAAGCTCCATGTGATTCACTTGTAAGATCTGGGGGTTTTATCCATTAAGAGCAAAGCACCATCCTCCCTTAGTAGAAATGCCCCTTCTAGACTTCGTTCACTGGCAATGCTTCCTGGGCACCCATTCCTGACAGCTGATTGAACACATTAAATCAGCCCACAGGAATAAGTCAAACTCTATTAGTAACTCTGTAGAAATTCTAAGTCTATTTATTTATTATGAGTTATTCATAAACATCAAGACTAGACTTTATAATTTAATACCACCTGCAATGATTCCTGAAAGTGGCAGTATTTTACCACTATGATCTGATTAATTGACCTGTTCAAACAGAGCTCCGAATCAAGCATAACTTCCCTTTGACAGAAGTGTATTCATCTTCATCTCAAAGCCAGTCTTCTTGACTCATCAGGGGAGAACAAAAGAGCTCATCTAAGGGAACCAATTAAAATCATCTGAAATAATATGGATATTCTACTAAAGAAATATTTATAAGCTCTTTATATTTTCTTTTCTAAAAATATACAAAGGAGTACCCACTTTATTTCAATCATATATGTTCAAAAACACACAAATGTAATGATGCTGTCAGAAGGCAGGACAAGGGTTTTCCTTGGCAGCAGAGGCTGGGAAGACCTAATCCCCAGGGTAGGGCATGAGAGGGGCCTCTGAGGGATTGGACAGGCTCTGGGTGCTGGCTTGATGAGTGTGTTCACATTGTGAAAATTCATCATATGCAGACTTTTCTTTATTTATGTCATATTTCAATTAAATGTTTACCAAAAATTAAGGGGGAAAAAAGCAATAATTCATACTCCAGCAGCACCACCAGTCAGAGGCTTAACTGAAGACAATACTTCAGTTAAACTCCTCCAACTCCTGGATGTAATTACTAGATAGGCAAATCACATTAAATGAACCTCAGTTTGCTCACTTGTAAAATAAGAACAATGCCCCTTCATAAGTGGATGAAAAATGACTATAAAAATTTTTATATATGTTTATATGTATATTACTATCTGCCAGTTTGTAACTTGCTATGAAAATTCAGTATTATGCTACTATTATTGTTATAATTATTATATAATCCTTAATTTCTTTTCTTGTTTTTTGAAACAGGGCCTCACTCTATCACCCAGGCTGGAGTGCTGTGGCACGATCTCGGCTCACTGCAACCTCCACCTCCCAGTCTCAAGCAATTCTCCAAAATTGCTCAGCCTCCAGAGTAGCTGGGTCTACAGGCACGCACCACCATGCCCAGCTAAATTTTTGTAGTTTTAGTAGAGATGGGGTTTTGCCATGTTGCCCCAGCTGGTCTCGAACTCCTGTGCTCAGGCAATCTGCCTGTCTCAGCCTCTCAAAGTGCTAGGATTACAGGCGTGAGCCATCACACCGGCCTATAATCCTTAATTTCAACAAATGTGCATCTACTCTTCCTGACTGTGCCTAAGCAGAGAGGTTAATGTGTTGACTCTAAAATTACTATTTAGATTGGCCCTGAAATAATAAAAGGATTAAACTAACTCGAGGCCAATATTTTGCCATGTCAATGAGTCTTGAAATCCCCTTGTTCATGACAGTCACAGGCAGGGCCAGCCTTTTACCAGGATGAGTTAGCAGCCTCTTGCACAGGACTCTTCCAGGCCTTTTCCTCAAACCCTAACCTAAAATTCAAACACGAGGGATTCCTTTGATTGACAATAGAGAAGAATACACAATTTGAAAGACAGAATCCAGTAGACCATTCTCAACCTTTTCTTAAATTACGAAATTTTCCAGCCACTCATTAAGGAAGCAGGATGCTGGGTGGAGGAATAAAGGAAAGGGAGATTTTCAGCTCTAGAAGATCAGTTGCTCCACCACTATAGACTGGATGTGTGGGGGCCAATTCTTGTTCCTTTTTTCTTAGGTCAATTGCCACAGACAACTTCAGATGAACTCATTCTTTTTAATGATGTCAATACAGGCAAATAGTTTACATTCAACATGATTCATTCTACAAATTATTATGAATATGTGTCAGGTGCTGAGGACACTGTTTGGGAAGACCAATAAGCTCCTGCTCCCACCAGGCTTATAGTCTAGCGGAGGCTGTAGAAGGCTTTCACGGTCAGGCAGGTATAGTCAATATTGCATACGAGGTTCCCTCAGCAAGGAGTCACAATACTCATTAGAAGTAAATGAACTGAACTCTCTTTACCACCATGTTTCAATCTCAACTAATGCTTTCATCACAGAACACCCATTAATTCTAGAATCCGAAGAAACAGTGATATAGATTAAAATCGCTCCAAGAATTCAGGAAAATAAGAGAGCAATAAAGAATGGAGTCATCAGAAAGGCTTAAATAGAGGAAATGAGGCTGGCCGTGGATAGCTTGATTCTTGTTTTAAGACAGTATGCCCTCAGGAATTAAGGATGAGTTTCAGCCTCTGTTCTACAAAAACACCCAATGTAAACAAGCTTAGCATTTAGCTGGATCCCCAAGGACACACTTGATGTGAGGCCACTTGCTTGGTAGCCTGGCCATGTCTGTCACTTGACCTTTCTAGAATGAAACAGAATCTTGAAGCCTTGCAAAGGAGTTTTTCTACCTACAAAGGACCTTAAAACTATCTAGCCCAGAGTTTCTAAAGCTGTGATTGTAACCTATGAGTGAAATCCAATTCAGTCAGCATTTTTCTTTCAATAAGATCGAATGGAGGCCAGGCATAGTAGCTCACGCCTGTTATCCCACCACTTTGGGAGGCCAAAGCAGGAGGATCACTTAAGGTCAGGAATTTGAGAACAGCCTGGCCAACATGGAGAAACCCCATCTCTACTGAAAATACAAAATTTAGCTGGTTGTGGTGGTACACACCTCTAATACCAGCTACTCGGGAGGCTGAGGCACAAGAATTGCTTGAACCTGAGAGGTGGAGGTTTCAGTGAGCCAAGATTGTGCCACTGCACTCCAGCCTGGGCGACAGAGTGAGACTGTCTCAAAAAAAAAAAAAAAAAAAGGATAGAATGGAATTGAATGTATTAGAAAATATCAGAGCACCATACACAGAAAGAGTAACACTATTTTTTCATGAAATGTTATGTTTATGTGTCTATTCATATATGTGTGTATGTATATACACACATATATATTATGTGCGTATAGTATACTAGGTTATAATATAAAATTTATTTCTTACTGTGAGTTGTAACCAAAATGTTTAAATGCCCGTGTTACAACTTAACAGCCTCATTTTATATATGAAGATACTGAAGAGAAGTAGAGTCAGTTGCCTAAAGACACAGAGCTACAGGCCAGACGCGTTGGCTCATGCTTATAATCCCAGCACTTTGGGAGGCCACGGTGGGCGGATCACCTGAGGTCAGGAGTTCAAGACCAGCCTGACCAACATGGAGAAACCCCATCTCTACTAAAACTACAAAATTAGCCAGGTGTGGTGGTGCATGCCTGTAATCCCAGCTACTCAAGAGGCTGAGGCAGGAGAATCTCTTGAACCCAGGAGGCAGAGGTTGTGGTGAGCCAAGATTGTGCCATTGCACTCCAGCCTGGGCAACAAGAGTGAAACCCCATCTCAAAAAAAAAGAAAAAAAAAAAAGACCCAGAGCTAGTTAGTGACAAAGCCATTATTAGAATCTAGCTCCTGGGACTCCCTGTTCAGTGCTCTTACCACTACACCAGCTATTCAAAAACAAAATTACACCTCATTGCTGCCTTTCAATATAGCACATTCCTGCCTATAAAACTTGTTTAAAGATGTATTTACAATAACTCTCTGTTCATTGCCTTAAAACTCTAAACAAGATAATAATATCGACCTTTGTTGAGATCTATACCAGATAGGCATGGAGCCTGAGAAAAACCTAAAGGTGTTTAATTTTTTGCCTTGTAAATTTTCTCACTAAATATGACAGAAGGGAATATAGCTGGAAGCACTATAAAACACCTATTAAAGAAGTTATCTCTTAAATAGGTACTGTTTACAAAATAAACCATATAGTCCCATTTTCTCCTTTATGATCTAATTTTCTTGTCAGCAGAGCTTATTTTTTTTCTAAGAAGCAAAAAAAAAAAAAAAAAAAAAAAAAGATTTCAGCTGCAGTGTTGTCTTTTTACCTCCCAATCAACCAGAGCTGGTTATAAACAATAACAACATGATCCTAGCTTTATAGTAGCTTTTAAATTGCAAAGAATTCTCTCAAGGGATTTGAGTCAAGGGGGAAAAAAACCCTAAAATATAGCATTTTCAATTAATCTGCTTACTGGCAAAAGTTGCTAAAGAAAAGAAGGAAAATGAATATTGTTTTTGTTTCTTCTTCTTTAAATCTTTTACAAATAATTACACAAGGAACTTCAAGCTATTTAATTTGAACTTCAAGCCTGCAAAAAAAAATCTGTGCTCATGTTTCTGAAGAGAAATTCTCTAAAACAATAACTGGCACAGGAGAAAATACATGCTGACAGGTATTTCAAAGGCAAGAACTTTTATTTTTGTTTTGTTTTTTCCTCCAGGGCAACTTTGTAAGCCATCATTTTTCTTGCAAGATTTCCCTCCCCTGAGGTGTTCCACATATACGCTGTAATAATAAATGAAAAAGGTGCAATTCAAAATGTATGGAAAGAGGATGTGGACAGAATAGATTTGATTCAGATCCCATGATACTGGCCTGAGTGGTGGGAATTTCACGGAAACGCCCCAGACTGCTGAGTTTGTTAGACCCATTCACCTCACTCTCCATCCTGCACCTCATTTGTGAGTCCACAAAGCAATTGCCCTGACACAGCTCCAATAAAGGCAAGTCCTAACTTACCAACATTTGTCTTTCAAATATTTGCTTTTAATGTGGTTACTTGTAGCTAGACTCTCGCATTAAAAAACAATGCAATGCTATCTATAACAACAATAATAATAACAATAATAGTTCATATTTATTAAGTATATTCCTTGTGCCAATTTTTGTTCTAATTGCTTAACACGTTTTAACTCATGTCTGTAATCCCAGCACTTTGGGAAGCCAAGGTGGGAGTATCATTTGAGCCCAGGAGGTTGAGGCTGTAGTGAGCTATGAAGACTCCACTGTACTTCAGCCTCAGTAACAGAGTGAGACCCTGTCTCTAAAAGAAAAAGAAGAAGAAATTGGATGGCCAAATAACTGGATTCAAGTTGTCAGGAAATTAAGTCATTATCAAGATATGCACAGAAATAAAGAAAATGCATGAGGATGGCCTGAGACATAATTAGACCTGTGGACTCCAATTTCCTCTTATGTTTCACTAGTATCAGGAAAATATTTTTAAGTGTACACTTCTAATATAGGTATTTTTCTTTTAACATAAAAACATGTCACTGTATTACTATATAATAAACATTATAAACCATATGCACGAAATAGATGTTTTTAATGAGATGAAAATAGTTAAATGTCACTATTTGCCTATAACACATAATTTTTTTCTCAGAAGTAGATTTCACTGTGGAAGGAAAAGGAGGGGATGAGTCCTTGATACATGAATGAAGGATGTCCTAAAAGCCCAGCAAAGGCTCCTCAAGGAGACAATACTGTAAACAGTGAGAATGATGTCCTGTTGGTCAAGGTAACGTATTTCAAAAAGATGGAAATTTCAAGAGGGTCAAACTCCCCAAGGTAATCTTGTATCATGGTGCCACCTTATTGGTCCACATCAAAGAGCTATGCTTGACTGGAGAACATCACATTCATTTTGCTCTTGATAATTCTTCCATTATATTTGTATGTGTTTCCTACAGATTACATATAAAAATCTTGTGATCAAGGCCAGTTGTGGTGGCTCATTCCTATAATCCCAGTGCTTTAAGAGGCCAAGATGAGAGGATCTCTTGAGACCAAGAGTTCAAAACAAGCCTGGGCAATACAATGAGACCCTATCTCTACAACAAATTTGAAAATTAGCCAAGTGTGGTCATGCATATGCCTGTGGTCCCAGCTACTCAGGGGGCTGAAGCAAACAGACCCTTGACCCAGGAGTTTCAGGCTGCAGTGGGCCATGATCACACCACTGCACTTCAGCTCAGGTGACAGAGTAAGACTTCATCGAGAGAGAGAGAGAGAGATCTTGTGATTACAGTCATTTTACGGAAGAGGAAACTTATGGTTATACAATCAGTACATTATGGCTTTAAGATTCAAATGCTGAACAACTCATTCTGAGTTCATGGGTTTTCTTATTGTAATCAACTATCTTTTACTTATGGAGTTTAATTAATTTGCCATTAATTATCATTTTAAAAAACAACTTTTTAATATTTTTTCCACATACCAATGAATTATTGCACATTGTGGCATACATTCACCTTCCTATTTGGAAACCACTGACAAGCTGACTGAGGCAGTCTGTTTTTAACAACTGTGCTTGCTTTTCTTAAATTCATTTCATCTTTGTCTTAAGGTGGTCTTGCTCACGGCAGTAATAAAGTTTAATTTTTTTCTGATCACACTGTTGCCTAATCTAGATTTTTTCCACACAAAAATCAATAAAAGGCAAATAATAGCTAAAACACTGTACTGAATCCCACATCACATTCTCATTTTATGTCATTCCCCAAAGCCATGAGATATTAGGAGAAATTTCTCCTTTCACAAATCAAATGAATAAGTAATTTGCTGCAGGCATAAATAGGCAATTCAAAAGAGAAATAGAAACAGCCAAATCATGAAAAGAATAGCCAAAACAATCTTGAAAAATAACAAAGTTGGAAGACTCAGACTTCCCAATTTCAAAACTTATTTCAAAGCTACACTCATAAGACAGTGTTGTACTGGTATAAAATACATGTACAGCAGTCCCCACTTATCTCTGGGGGATATGTTCCAAGATCCCCCAGTGGATGCCTGAAACCATGGATAGAACCAAACCAGATTGCCATAATCACAACATACTTCTGCTCACGTCTTCTACCCACAAATTTAATGCCTTTTCCATCTTAACTAAAAATGTATCATGCACTTTGGCTGTAACTTTTGCAGTTTGAGGTGCAACAGCAAAACTAGATTTCTTTTTCTGTCTTCACAATTTCATAGATATATTTGTTCTTACCACAGATCTTAGCAACCTTGGCATACGGGGATTTTTTTCTTTCCTTATTAAATAGAGAACTTACAGATTTTCACCTAAAGGAAGCACTCGAAGGCTTCTCCTTGGCATATGCAAATTGCTACCATCACTACTTTTATGCTTTGAGGCCATTATTAAGTAAAATAAGAGTGACTTGAACTCAAGCACTGCATGACAGTCTATCTGATAACCTAGATGGCTCCTAAGTGACTAACTTAGGGTGGGGAGCTTAGACAGCAGGGATCTGCTGGACAAATGAATGATTCATGTCCCAGGCAGGACAGAGCAGGGTGGCACAAGATTTCATTATGCAACTCAGAACCGCATGTAATTTAAAACTGAGGAATTATTCATTTGTGGAATTTTTCATTTAATATTTTTGGATCGTGGTTGACCACAGGTAACTGAAACCTCAGAAAGCAAAACCACAGATAAGTGAGGACTACTGTATGTATCAATGGAATAGGATTGAGTGTTCAAGAAATAAATTCATACCTTTATGGTCAATTGATTTTTGCAAGGTTGCTAAGGCAACTCAGTGGGGAAAGAACAGTCTTTTCAACAAATACTGCTGGAACAACTGGATGTGCCCATCTCAAAGGATGAAGTTGGACCCGTCCCTTGTGCCACATATGAAAATTAACTAAAAATGAACCAAAGACTTAAATGTAAGAGCTAAAATGATAGAACTCTTAGAAATCGTGAAAAGATGTTTAAAATCACTAATAATCAAAAAAATACAAATTGAAATAAGAAATTGTATTTTATTTCTCCAATTGATGAAAGAAATTCTAAAGACCAGTACAGGTTCAGTCTGGAGGACACGGAACATGGATACACATTTTATGATTATGTGTATTGGCCCGTTCTGGAAAGCACCTTGGCAATCTGAATCAGTGTTAAACTGTTTAACTCAGTAATTTCATTGAAAAGGGATTATCCTAAAGACATATTGGGTAAGGATACAAAGTTGTACATGCAAGGATGCTCATCTAAGTATTTTAAAGAAGAGTAAGAAACTGAGAGTAAAATAAATGCTCATTTGTCAGGGTTTGGTTATAAACAGACACATAATAAAGTAATAAGCAACCATTAAAATCATTGATTGATAGGTATATTTTACTGACATAGAAAAAATGTTGAGAATTTATTAAGGTAAATCAATTAGGCAACAAAATAATATATGTTTTCTTTTCTTTTTCTTTCTTCCCAACTTTTATTTTAGGTTCAGGGAGTACATATGCACATGTGCAGGTTTTATATGGGTAAACTCTGTGTCATGGGGCCTCGGTATACAATTTATGTTGTCACCCCGGTAATAAGCATAATACCTAATAGGTAACTTTTCGATCCTCACCCCCTCCCACCCTTCACCCTCAAGTTAAGCCCTAGCTTATGTCATTCCCTTCTTTACATCCATGTATACTGAATGTCTGCCTCCCACTTATAAGGGAGAACATGGCATATTTGGTTTTCTTTCTGCGTGAATTTGCTTAAGATAACAGCCTCTAACTCCATCTATATTGCTGCAAAGGACATTTCCTTTTATGGCTGTGTAGTATTCCATGGTATATATGTACCACATTTTCTTTTTCCAGTCCACCGTTGATGGGCATTTAGGTTGGTTCCATGACTTTGCTATTGTGAATAGCACTGCAATGAACATACATGTGCATGTGTGTTTATGATAGAATGATTTATATTCTTTTGGGTATATACTAAGTAATAGGATTGTTAGTTCAATGGTAGTTCTGCTGTAATTTATTTGAGAAAACTCCAAACTGCTTTCCACAGTGGCTGAACTAATTTACATTCCCACCAACAGTGTATAAGTGTTTCCTTTTCTCTGCAACCTCACCATCATCTGTTATTTTTTGACTTTTTGATAATAGCCATTCTGACTGGTATGAGTTGGTATCTCATTGTGGTTTTGATTTCATTTATCTAATGATTAGTGACGTTGAGCATTTTTTCATGTGCTTATTGGCTATGTGTATGTCTTCTTTTGAAAAGTGTCTGTTCATATCCTTTGCTTATTTTTTAATGGGGTTATTTTTGTTTATTAATTTAAATTGCCTATAGAGTCTAGATATTAGACTTTTGTCAGATGCATACTTTGCAAATATTTTCTCCCATTCTGTAGGTTGTCTGTTTACTCTGTTGATTACTTCTTTTGCTGTGTAGAAGCTCTTTAATTTAATTAGATCCTACTTGTGAATTTTTGCTTTTCTTGCAGTTGCTTTTGGAGTATGTCATGAATTCTTTGCCAGGGCCCAAGTCCAGGCTGGTATTTCCTATATATTCTTCTAAGGTTTTTATAGTTTTAAGTTTTATGTTTAAGTCTTAATCCATCTTGAGTTAATTTTTGTATATGGTTAAAGGAGGGGGTCCAGTTTAAATCTTCTGCATATGGCTAGCCAGTTATCCTAGCACCATTTATTGAATAGGGAGTCCTTTCTTCATTGTTTGTTTTTGTCTACTTTGTCAAAGGTCAGATGGTTGCAAGTGTGTGGCCTTATTTCTGGGTTCTCTCTTCTTTTCCATCGGTCTATGTGTCTGTTTTGTGCCAGCACCATGCTGTTTTGGTTACTGTAGCCTTGTTGTATAGTTTGAATTCTGACAGTGTGATGCCTCCAGCTTTGTTCTTCTTCCTTAGGGTTGTTTTAGCTATTCAGGCTTATTTTGATTCCATATGAATTTTAGAATTGTTTTTTCTAATTCTGTGAAAAATGTCCTTGGTAGTTTGATAGGAATAACACTGAATCTGTACATTGCTTTGGGCTGCATGGTCATTTTAATGATATTGAGTCTTCCTAACCATGAGCATGGAATGTTTCTCCATTTGTCTGTGTCAGCTCTGATTTCTTTGAGCAATGTGTTGTAATTCTCATTGAAGAGATCTTTCACCTCCCTGGCTAGCTGTATTCCAAGGTAGTGTGTGCGTGTGTGTGTGTGTCTATTGTTAGTGGCACTGCATTCTTGATTTGGCACTCAGCTTGGACATTATTAGTGTATAGAAATGTTACTGATTTTTATACATTGATTTTGTATCCTGAAACTGTGCTAAAGTTGCTTATCAGATCTAGGAACTTTTGGGCAGAGACTATGGGGTTTTCAAGGTATAAAATCATATCATTTGTGAAGAAAGATAGTTTGACTTCCTCTCTTCCTATTTGAATGCCTTTTCTTTCTGTCTGTCTTTCTTTTTTTTTTTTTTTTCTCCCCCTGATTCCTCTGGCTAGGACTTTCAGTGCCATGTTGTTAAATAGGAGTGATAAGAGCATCTTCATCTTGTCCTGGTTCTCAAGGTGAATGCTTCCAGCTTTTGCCCGTTCATTATGATATTGGCTATGAGTTTGTCACAGATGGCTCTTATTATTTTGAAGTACATTCCTTCAATGCCTAGCTTGTTGGAAGTTTTATCATGAAGGGATGTTGAATTCTATCCAAAGCTTTCTCTGTATCTGTTGAGATGATCATGTGCTTTTGTTTTTAGTTCTGTGTATGTGATGAATCACACTTATTGATTTGCATATGTTGAACCAACCTTACATCCTAGGGATAAAGCCTACTTGATTGTGATAGCTTCACTTTTTGATGTGCTGCTGGATTAAGTTTGCTAGGATTTTCTTGAGAATGTTTGAAAATATGTTCATCAGGGATATTGGCCTGAAGTTTTCTTTTTTTGTTGTGTCTCCACCAAGTTTTGGCATCAGGATGATGCTGGCCCAATAGAATGAGTTACAGAGGAGTCCCTCCTTCTCATTTTTTTGTAATAGTTTCCATAGGATTGGTACCAGCTCTTCTTTATATATCTCATAGAATTCAGATGTGAATCTGTCTGACCCAGGGCTTTTTCTGGTTGGTAGGCTGTTTATTACTGATTCCATTTTGAAACTTGTTATTGGTCTGTTTGGGGTTTCTATTTCTTCCTGGTTCAATCTTGGTGGGGTAGTATGTTTCCAGGAATTTATCCATTTCTTCTAGGTTTTCTAGTTTGTATGCATAGAGGTGTTTGTAATAGTCCCTGAGGGTTTTTTATATTTCTGTGGGTCAATGGTATTTTGTCGTTTCTGAGTGTGTTTATTTGGATCTTCTCTATTTTTTTAATTAGTCTAGCTAGTGGTCTATCAATCTTATTCTTTCAAATAACCAACTTTTGGTTTTGTTGATCTTTCGTGTGGTTTTTCATGTCTCACTTTTATTTAATTCAGCTCTAATTTTGATTATTTCTTTTCTTCTGCTAGCTTTGGAGTTGTTTTGTTCTTGTTTTTCTAGTTCCTCCAAGTTTGATGTCAGTTTGTTAATTTGAGGTCTTTCTTTTTGATGTGGGCATTTAGCGCTATAATCTTCTCATTTAATACTGCTATTGCTGTGTCTCAGAGATTCTGCCTTTTTATAAAAATGAGAAGACCTATAATCTCATTTTGTAAAAAGGCATAATCAATCTCAAAACGTTAAAATATTTATCTCTGGATGTCGCAATTAGAGCTGATCTTCATGCTTTTCTTTTATATCTGTGTTTTTTTTTAGTTTTCTGCAATGAGTTTCCATTCTATTTGCAATTTTTAAAATACATGGATGGCACTTGGAAAAAAGAGCCCCTTTCTTAACAAAGAAGTATGCAGCTATGTATCTATTCTACTAATTCTCATGTAGTAGCCTCACTTGCAAAATAACATGTGATTGGAAAAGTCCCTCTACTCCCACAAGTCTACCCTTCCCCTATAACTGAGGCTGAAATTTCTTTAAGAGAAAACAAGACCATGGAGCCATATTTGACAATAAAATTATATTTTTCTAGGAAAAGTAACACATAACTCAAGCACTGAGGATATATCTTATCTTATTCCTATCCATTCCTCTTAATACCTTTCTCTTTTGCCTCTATTCCTTCCTCAACACCAGTATACTTTGCTCAATTGTCTGTTGAATGAATTAACAAGCTCTGATTATAGATTAATCAGAGAATTTTCTTAAAGCTGATTTTGATAGGAAGATATGGAGAGCCCATGAACACTGCATACCTAAGACAAGGAAGAGAAAACGCACAATAGAATAACAAGCAGCCATTTAAATTGTTAATGAATATGTATATTGTACCGACATGACAAGTATCCAAATCTTATTATTAAGGTTAAAAAGAAAACAACTAGAATCTACAATGAACTCAAACAAATTTACAAGAAAAAAACAAACAACCCCATCAAAAAGTGGGCGAAGGACATGAACAGACACTTCTCAAAAGAAGACATTTATGCAACCAAAAAACACATGAAAAAATGCTCATCATCACTGGCCATCAGAGAAATGCAAATCAAAACCACAATGAGATACCATCTCACACCAGTTAGAATGGCAATCATTAAAAAGTCAGGAAACAACAGGTGCTGGAGAGGATGTGGAGAAATAGGAATGCTTTTACACTGTTGGTGGGACTGTAAACTAGTTCAACCATTGTGGAAGTCGGTGTGGCAATTCCTCAGGGATCTAGAACTGGAAATACCATTTGACCCAGCCATCCCATTACTGGGTATATACCCAAAGGACTATAAATCATGCTGCTATAAAGACACATGCACACATATGTTTATTGCGGCATTATTCACAATAGCAAAGACTTGGAACCAACCCAAATGTCCAACAATGATAGACTGGATTAAGAAAATGTGGCACATATACACCATGGAATACTATGCAGCCATAAAAAATGATGAGTTCATGTCCTTTGTAGGGACATGGATGAAATTGGAAATCATCATTCTCAGTAAACTACTGCAAGAACAAAAAACCAGACACCGCATATTCTCACTCATAGGTGGGAATTGAACAATGAGATCACATGGACACAGGAAGGGGAATATCACACTCTGGGGACTGTTGTGGGGTGGGGGGATGGGGGAGGGATGGCATCGGGAGATATACCTAATGCTAGATGACGAGTTAGTGGGTGCAGCGCACCAGCATGGCACATGTATACATATGTAACTAACCTGCACAATGTGCACATGTACCCTAAAACTTAAAGTATAATAAAAATATATATATATACCTATAAGAAAAAAAAAAAAAAACTATGCATTCCTGCCTCAGCTGGGGAGTACGGAAAAGGGAAATTTAACATCCAGTGGGAATACTTGAGTTGCTGAAGTTGAAATTTGTCTCCCCCTCTGCTTTTTCTTGGGTCAAATCTGGCTGTATACTTCCTTCAATATGCTACAGTTTGATTTTTCCTCTTATAAATGTGTCTGAGAAGTACATCATGCACTCCAAACAGATTCTGGGCTGAAAACAATCTGAACATTTAGACCAACAATTATATGCTAATCCAATAATTTTAGATTGGCTGGTAGATGTCAAGGAGCATTATTAGACAGCTTTCTCCTATTACTCTAGCCTATGGAAAGAGGTTCCAATCTTTTTATAATTGGGATTGATGACTCTAAGTTACTGAATAATCCCAAAGACTCTAAATCCTTTAATGTAAAACAAATCATAACAACCAGCATTCTCAGTTAACTGGTGGTAATCCTTTGTAGTATAAAACACAAGCCTGAGAAATCCTTCCGTGCTCACTTTTAGTTGGAACCCTCTGGAGAAAATGCCTGTCTGACCCAGGGAAGAGATGTATTTTTTCCTCCCAACAAACTCCCTGGCGACATGCATCTGTCAATACAACTAAAGCCTACCCCACCCCAAATGGAGCAAAAATCAATAGCTTTGCTTCCTATCTCCTTCAGGAGAGTGCTTAGAGCATTAAAACAGCACATAAAAGATAAGAGATCAACTGCTTTTATTACTTGTCAACTGCTTGAGCTACATTTCATAACAATTTTGGACACACTTCCAACAGCCACAAAAGAAGGTCCCTAGACGTCCTACATTATGCACGTGTCCAAGAAAACAGGCAGCTTGTAAAGCCCCAGAGAGAAAATGCCAAGGACTGAGGCAACTGTCTCAAAAGCTCCTCCTTCCCTTCCAGGTGTTAAACTAAAGCACACACATTTTCATATACTATCCATGTGTCACCCAGGCACAAAGGAGATTGACATTGCAAGGAATCAGTAAAGTGTATATTTAGTTTCACTTCTGAAATGCTCAATTAAATGTGGCTATAAGTTCATAAATTTTTTTTAAAAGTTGGGCACACATCTGTAACCCCAGCTGCTTGGGAGGCTGAGGCAGGAGGACTACGTAAGCCCAAGAGTTTGAGACCAGCATGAGCAATGTAGCAAAATCCCATCTCTAAAAAAAAAAAAAATTTAATTAAAAAAAATTTTTAAAAACTTGAGTAAAGTTAATGTTCCATACAAGTTTCACATCTCCAAGTGTAAGCTATTTCCCAAGGTGGAAGAAGAAGGATTGCTTGTCATGTAATTCCAAGAATCACTAATGAGACAGCCTTAACTTTCTATTCTATCCCCTTCATGAGAAATCGATGCCCCTGGACCATTGCCTATGCCGGCTCAATTATCCTCAAAGATTTAACCTCATGATATTTTATCTTATTCTGAATCTGCCCTTCGAAATTATTCTTGCCACCAACTGTATTTTTGAAACCCCATGAGACATAGGGTGTGGAATTTTTTAAAGAGAAGCACTACTTGACTGTTGCAATGGGGGAGAGATGTATTTACTAGTGGTGCATGTAAAGCACCTGGTGCCCATATGTCTATCTAACAGAGGATCCATTTTTAGTTCTAACACTGATCAGAAAGTGACTTTTGCTGTCAATAGTAATGACAGTTAAGGGTAGATCATGGAAAATACAAGGGAAGATGGCCAAAGCCCTGAAAGCAATTGGATTGAGGATCAAAGAGCTATCAGAACAAACAGCTGGCATCCCATTCTTGGGATAATAATAACAACAGTTTTCAGAGCCTTCTGGAGATAATAAGCTTCATTAGGCAAACAGTATAAGTGAAAGAATATCTTGCTTCTTCTTAAAAACAAAATTTTTTGTTTTTCTACCACTGGGTTTCATGATGGAAGCAAATGAAATCTCTGGATACACGAGTATGGGGGAAAAAAGCATAAGAAATTCTTCAGAGAATAATCACATTTTATATAATGGAAAAAGAGACGCCCAGAGTAGACAAGAACAGGGCCTCTTCTCTTTACATTCTCTCATCATTTTCTTACTGAGAAACTTTCTACCAGAACAGTACTTTTGATTTGTTGTGTATATTTAAGTGTGTAGAAAACTTGTGTGACTTTCATTCCGAAGTATGAGTTCAATCATTACGAACTAATATATCCTCACAAATTTCTGAAGTAACAGCTACCTCCAGATAGCATTGGGGACAGATATCTGAACACAGGGGACCCAAATGACTACAGCATTTAGGATTCTAGCACCAGGAGGGAACTGTTCCAACTGCAAAAAGAATGTTACTCCAGAAAATCACCCACCTCCTAGTACATTACCTTGGCAGGATTTTTAATCTGTCTGGGAGGACTCATTGCATTTAGTTCAGTACTTAGATGACAAAGATGTGATTCTTTCTAAGCAAAGCCTAGAAAAGAAGGCCTATTTTTAAGAACCTTATCTGCCTATGTGAACAAGCAAGGTTTCCAGCAGAGCTGAGTTCTTTGTATTGACTTGAGAAGTGACTCCATGTATAAGCATAGCCAGCCTCTGAGATAAACAAGTCTGAGATGTAACTGGTTAGTAAAGCTTTTCAGGGAAGCAGCCATCGTTTTCTTCTCCCTCTTTAGTGTTTCATAGTTATTAACATTCAAATATAGTCACAATTTCTAAGCCAAATACTAATTTTTATGATCTGATATTTTAGATGAACTGCATTACTCCTGCCTCTGTGGGAAAAGATAACAGATCAGTGTTTCACCAGGTTTTTGTAGCTGTTTTGCTCAGAGGTCAAATTCTTGCTCCTCTCTAAAACTATCAGTAATTGTGCAATAGATTGCAAAGACTTTCATCCAACAAGCTTGTGTGAAATACTATTACATGCTAGACACTGGATGCATAACAATGAGAAAAACAAAGTCCTTGACCTCCAAATACCCTAGAAGAAATGGTCAAAAACACAGATTGCACTATAGAAATATACATACCATATTAGAGATATGAACAAGACCCATGCGAATCTACGGGAGCTGGTGATCAGAGTGGCTATTTCAATGTGGTTTACCAGTTATAGATAATATTTTGGGGCCCAAGAAATATTTTTGTGCTGTTGCTCAGTGTTCTGCTGGAATCTATCTGCTTTCCCTAGGCAGGGCTTTACTGCCAGAGAGGACTTTACAAGCTCAAATCAAGTGTTAATACCACTATTACTATTCATCAGGCTGAAGGGTTATTTTTCTTGAATTCATCTTTAGGCGTCTCCTCTGCTAATTCAATCTCAGTGAGGTCTTTGGCTTCATAAGGATGTGAAGCAATAGAGTTACATAGGTTGGTAGATGAATAAAAAGAAGTGATACCAGAATGTAGACTTAGAGAAATTAGGATGAAATGGGAAAAAGAAATGAGAAGACTGGTTAAGAGCTCTTTCAGAAATTTATTAATAATGAATGTGCACAAAACTACTATCTGTACAATCATGTCTCAATTTATGTGTTATGTGCCATCTTAAAAACTGGACTGTGAAGTAATATTTGAGTCAAATTCTATTTCAAATGTACCTCAAGGCAATTTAAAAAAAAATTGGAAAATGTCTCTGTAAAGCAGAGACTCTCTTATAATGTGAATAATCGTTTCCCTATTGTATGTCTTGTAAGTTGGAGTTTTGTCAGGTTTGCTTAATGAACGACAAACTGCACCTTCTATTTATGTTAAATAAATAAGTAATATTGAAGAGTATGCTGGAAGACTTCATCTTTCTGTGCAGTCTAGTCATTAGGTGCATGAGATCAGTTGCTCTAGTTCTGAATCACTTGCACCAAATAGACCAGTATCCCAGAAAATAGTCAGAATAGGAGGGGCAGTCTCTGCTCCAGGAAACCTTAGGTAAAAAACAAAACAGAAAGTGTTATCTAAGCCAGCACTTTTCAAAATTTAACTCATACATAAAGCACCTGGATTTTGTTAAAATGCAGATTCTAATTCAGGCGGTCTGGGGTGAA
This sequence comes from Pan troglodytes, assembly GCF_028858775.2. NCBI lineage: Eukaryota > Metazoa > Chordata > Mammalia > Primates > Hominidae > Pan > Pan troglodytes. The sequence continues at coordinate 64,181,349 of NC_072415.2, forward strand.
GCACAAGGTTCTGCATTTCTAACAAGTTCCTGGGTGCTGATGCCAATGCAGCTGGTCCATTTACCACACTTTAAGCAGTAAGGATCTAAGCTAAGCTGACGAAATAAATGGCAAGAAGCATGTGTTGTACTCTGCAGTTTATCAGCAACTTGAATATCCAGGCAAAATATATTTGAGGCTTCCAAACCATATCAGTGATGAAACAGGCAGAAAAAAAGGGGGACTCGTTAAGACAGTGTTTTCTGTTTCCTCCTGTTTTCTCATGTCGCATTCCCATCCCCATCCTCACTTCTGTAGGAGGGGGCGCTCTGTTTAGTGCAGGGAGTCGGCTACCATAACATTTCCAGCAGAGTCTTCCTATTTCACAACAACAGTGAAAAAGCAGGGTAACTGGGGAACGGTCAAAGGTTTAGCTTTGATCTCGCACAATATCATTCCTCTGAGCCTCCTATGCTCACTCTTTCAAAAAAAAATTAATGCAATGCCTTTTACTCTGGCTTCTTCCTCTCTTGAGATGTCTCTGGAACAATAGAGAGGTGCTGGATATGCTAAGTTTTTCCTTTGAACTAAGGCAAAAGGAGTACCTAAGCCCCAGAATACCTCTGGGCTCTAAGCACTGTATCAACTTTGAAACTAACTATGAGATTATAGTTCTATATTTTTAGAAACACATCTTTAACTGAAAATTTGTGGATAAGCCATTGCACCAACTTTTTAAAAGCCATGGCCCCAAAACAGGCACATAAAGAACGTCACCCTCTCTGGGCCTCAGAATAATTTCTGTACCTTGGTTTTCTCAACAGTCAAAGAGTAATCCATAAGAAGACACACCTCATATTGCCATTGTAAGGCTTCCATTTCTACATGGTTTAGAGAACTCCTTAAAACCACAGATCAATCATGACACTCAAAAGGATTTAACTTCCAATCAGTAGAAGTAAATTGCAGAAAAAATATTCAAAATCAAAATATTGCCACTTAGAAATTGCAGATCGCTATTCTACAAGCTGAAAAAAAATCAGCATATCAGAATTGTTTTTTCAAAGATATATCAGGCAAAAGTAGGATATAAGAGCAAAAATTCTTGCAAATGGCATGCCATGCCAAGTAATTCTACATTTATTTCTTCTTAAAATCTCTTTTTTGTATGATGACTATTTTATGCTTCAAAGGAAAACCAGGGTATACAAAACAATTTCTATTGCTAAATACCCTGTCTGTGTGCACAAAACCACTATAAGAATACACATTCACTTAGGATAGATATCAATATTATATGTACTAATATACTGTAGATGCTCATAAATATTAAAGACATGCAGAGAAGGATACAGGAACATAATTTTTAGGTGACATTTTTTAACTAATGTGGTTTTTACTGTAAAACATAACCTGTGTGTGTTTCAATAGATATGCCATATCTGCCCTCTAGTGGAAAGATGGGATTAGCACTTCAAGCTTGCTGTTCTGGTTTCCACAACAGAAATTTGCCTGCAACTAGAGGAACATCGTTACTGAACTACCAGAGGAGTATGGATTCCGTCTTGACTGTCATGTTATGCTAGGAAAAAGACACATCTGGGTATGTCTTTCGGTTAGTTGGGTAGGCTCTGCAGAGGTATGAGATATGAGAGACCAGAGAAATGGAGAGCCCTTGGGTAAGATCTCAAGCGGAAGCCATTATGCCCATCCACTTGGTCACATGACAATGTTCTAGACGCCAAGGGATCATTTTGGGCACAGCACGTATCCTTCACTCAGACTGTCCTCTGGCCCAAGAAGCTCTGGTCTTCTGCTAGAATTTTAGAAAGCTGAGAGCTGCTCGTAAAAAACGATTTATTTTCAGGGTTATCATGGAAGCAGAAGGTAGCACTGCCCTGGAAACAAGAGGGTGTGACACAAAGCTAGGGGAATGATGTCCCCTCACTTCCTCTGTCAGCACAGCATGGCACCATCACATCAAGGGCACTGGACATGAAATAGCCTCAGCAGTGTCAGTGTTTGAGCACAGGGCAATAACTACAGGACCCTTTAAGGATGGCACAGCACAACTTCAGGGGCCAAGAGCAAATACTGGTAACCAAGAGCTGCTTAGCAAGTAGCAGCACCAGAACCAAAAACAAGGCACCATTCATTGCAGGGATCCACATCACCAATGACCTTGGCAGAACAGGTCAGGATATGTTGTCGAAGAGAAGGAAAATGGAAACGTCTTGTGGTGGCTGACAGGATTATATTCATAAGCAGCATGAGATACTCTCTGAAGATCGCTAGAAATAACTGGCTTTTGGAAGATCCTAAAATTGCAGGACAGGAAAGAGCCAGACAAGTAGTATTTAGACTACTATTGTGAGCAAGCTAATGTGGCTTGATAAAGAAAGTCCCATCAGTCCTGTGCACCATCTGGAACATTGTCATGACTTACCAATATGCAACATAAATTTTCTTGCTGATAAGGCAGCAACAATTCTGATGAATGAACACACATCAAGAACAAAGGAAACAGAAGAAGGCTGGAAGAAACTAAATAGTTTGGTTAAGACTGGAAAAACCCAGGCTCCATAGAGAATAAACCCCAGAGAATCTTCAATCGTCTAAACCTCAAACATACAAGGAACCTGTCAGCATCTTCACTGTGTTAATTATTCCCACCATGGGAGTTCATGTTTTCTATGTTTCAATTGGGCTTTTCATTTGAGTATCAGAACTCCTTATCATCATTCATACCAAACTTGTCCCACAGGTTTTCACCTCTGGATTTTTCCATGCCACTTTAAAAATCTTTTTCGTCCGCAATGTCTGGTACAAAGTAAGGGACCAATACATTTTAAATAAACATATTTTATAAGTTAAATATCTTCCCCAACACAGAAGGCAACCCATTCTTAAAACTTACATGGAAATCAGGCCTCACTTCACTCCACCTGCTTTTTACATCTATTCCTTCAGAATTAGTTAGACATTAGGAATATCCCAGGAATAAGACATATCAAAATCACCAGATGCTAAAATTCTCATCCATAATTTCTGCACTAAGTTTCCTAAAATCAGTGTGTATTACTTTTAACATCAAAGTCAAAAAACAAAATTTAAAAAATCTTTTCAGCTTAAGTATCTTCTCATAAAACATTTTTACCTACATTTTTACTCTCTGTTAATGGTAGGGCCACACCTCCCAATCACACAGTATCAAACCTCAGGTGTTTCTGGATTCTTCCTTTCCCTGTTGCTCACCTCCCAGATGCAAACAGTCTCCAGATTACATTTGGGCTTTTTTCCCACCTTCATAAATTATCTTGCAAACATCTTTTTTTTTTTTTCCATTTCCTCTGCCGCTACCCCGCTGAAGATTCTATGACCTTATGGCTAGATAGCTACAATCTCCTGTTGCACTTCTAGCTTTTCCCTGCTACATCCTGAAAATATTGCAAGGTTAACCTTAACTTAAAAATATATAGGCTGGTTGTTCATGCCTGTAATCCCAGCACTTTAGGAAACTGAAGTGGGAGGATCCCTTGAGCCCGGGAGTTAGAGACCAGCCTGGGCAAAATAGCAAGACCCCATGTATATAAATTTAAAAAAATAGCCTGACTTGCTGGCATGCACCTGTAGTCCCAGCTGCTTGGGAGGCTGAGGTGAGAGGATTGCTGAAGGCGAGGAGGTAGAGGCTGCAGTGAGCCATGATTGCAACACTGCACCTTATCCTGGGCAAGAGAGACCCTGTCTCAAAAAATAAATAAAAGATAAATAAATAAATATACACACACACACACGTATAATTTCTTTGGTTTTGAGCAAATCACTACAGTCAAAACTGTCATTGGTCCCTGTATTAGTCTGTTGTCACACTGCTAATAAAGACATACCTGAGACTGGGTAATTTATAGAGAAGAAGAGGTTTGATAGACTCACAGTTCCACGTGGCTGAGGAGGTCTCACAATCATGGTGAAAGGTGAAGAAGGAGCAAAGGCACGTCTTACTCTTACATGGCAGCAGGCAAGAGAGTATGTGCAGGGGAACTGCCCTTTATAAAACCATCAGATCTCATGAGACTTATTCACTGTCATGAGAACAGGATGAGGGAAACCACCGCCACGATTCAATTATCTCCACCTGGTCCCTCCCATGACACACGGGAATTATGGGAACTACAATTCAAGATGAGATTTGGGTGGGGACCAAAAGCCTAACCATGTCAGTCCCTCATTGCCTTGAATAAAAAATCCAAATGTTCTAGTTTGACAAAGTTCTCTCCAGCTCCCGCTTGGCATTCAGCTACCCTCCTAACTTCTACAGTCCCTCTTCTACCCACCTCATCACAACCTTCTATGAATTCTCTGCTCCAAATAAATGGGCCTGCTCTCTGTTATTCATACAGACCATCTTATTTCCCCCAGTGAATTTATGTCACTCACTTTTCCATATTTTAACATTTTCTCCCACCTCCTCTCACTAAAATAACTTCCTCTTTCTGGCCGGGTGCGGTGGCTCTCACCTGTAATCCTAGCACTTTCAGAGGCTGAGGCAGGCAAATCACCTGAGGTCAGGAGTTCGAGACCAGTTCGACCAACATGGAGAAACCCTGTCTCTACTAAAAATATAAAATTAGCCGGGCATGGTGGCACATGCCTGTAATCCCAGCTACTCGGGAGGCTGAGACAGGAGAATCACTTGAACCAGGGAGTTGGAGGTTGCGGTGAGCCAAGATCGTGCCGAGCCGAGATTGCGCCATTGCACTCCAGCCTGGGCAACGAGAGCAAAACTCCATCTCAAAAAAAAAAGAAAGAAAGAAAAAGAAAGAAACTCTTCCTCTTTCTTCAAGGCCTAGGTCAAGGCATCCCTCTTCAGAGATTCTGTGAACTCCCAGTCTTGTAGTGATTGCCTTTTCCTCTGAACCTAGAACATTTATGGTCCACATTACACATCTGATAGTCTTCCTTAATGGGACCAGTTGTCCCCAGTTTGTGTGGAACAATCCTGGTTTGCACCTGTATTGCTGGTGAAGTACTTAATAGCATTTACAAATGCTCAAAAATGTCCCAGTCTGGATGATAAAATGCAACCATCCACCTTATCAAACCTATCTTTGCAAAAATCTAATCTCCCTGGCTGAGCTTCAAAGGACTCAATGATGGAACTGTGTCCCATTCCTCTGTACCCCATCTGCACACACTACTCTGTGCTTTGCCCAAAGGAACGGCTCAAACAGTGCTTGAAAATCAAGTCTTATTATCCTTGACAGTGGAGAATGCTTATTTTGCTTATAAACAGATAATTCCATGGGTAATTACCTACCCCATCATCCTCCCCTACACATACACACAGAGAGAGAGAGAGAGAGAGAGAGAGAGAGAGAGACCCACCAGAGTACAATGAGTCTAAACTTCCACAGACACCATATTATTCTCTTTCTCATCCCAGCTGAGGGTGGGGAAGGGGTTCCTTTGTGCCTTGCGGAGCACAGAACTACACTTTTAGATTTTAAATGTCCTTACTAGGGATTGGCCTGAAGCAAAATTCTAACATTTTGCCATCAATAACACTCATTTTCTCTTTTAGCACATCCACTGCCTCCTTCATTCACAAAACAATGAAAGAATATCTGCCTTGTGCTAGACATGAAGCAAGATCCCGTGGACTCAAAAACTCAGCAGCAGTCTTTCCCTCTAGGAGCTTAGAATCTGTCGTCTGACAAACAATCAAGACTCTACAGGATACACTCTAGGAGCTTAGAATCTGTCGTCAGAAAAACAATCAGGACTCTACAGGATACACACTATTGAGAAATGGATCCTGTGCTGGGGGAGCATAGTGGAGAAAGCACCTAATTCTTATTGGTCTGCTTGGATGAGTTGAGGAAGATTTCCCAGAAATGACATTAGAGCTCAGTGACCAAATAGAGAATTAGTAGGAAAAGGCACGCCAAACAGAATTGCAAGGAAATTGTCCTGAAAAATGTCAATTAAGTGTGTAAGAAACATGCCAGGCATAGGGGCTGGATGTGGGGAAAGGAATGGGCAGAAAACATGGTTGAACAGGGAGCGTGGAGCCAGATAGAGCCTTGCTAAGAGGTTTAGGATTTATGTTATAAGCAAAGATACACACACACACACACACACACACACACACACACACACACAGAGAGAGAGAAGATTTGTTAATTTGGGAAGTGGTATGACTAGATTTATGCTTTAGATAGCTCTCCCATGGAGAAAGCTCCAAAACTCATACACAAAAGTTTAAGGACAGCTTTCCTCAAATGAGAGGTTGCATGGAGAAGCTGTGTTTGCAGAGAAACTACATCATTATACTTACAATGTATGTTTACATAGGATGGCTGGATGGGAAGGGTGGTTTAATAGAGATTGTGAAAAAGCGTCTGGGTTCGTTGGCTCAGGCCTGTAATCCCAACACTTTGGGAAGCCAAGGCAGGCAGGCCACTTGATGTCAGGAGTTTGAGACTAGCCTGACCAACATGGTGAAACTCCATCTCTACTAAAAATACAAAAATTAGCGAGGTGTGGTGGCACATGCTTATAATCCCAGCTACTTGGGAGACTGAGACAGGAGAATCGCTTGAACCTGGGAGGTGGACGTTGCAGTGAGCAGAGATTGGGCCACTGAACTCTAGCCTGGGTGACAAAGTGAGACTCTGTCTCAAAAAAAAAAAAAAAAAAAAAAAAAAAGCTAGAGCCCTCTCCACCAAATAATTACCTATTTTACTCATTTGGCACTTCATATATGCCCTTTGTTATGGTTGGATTTTGAGGGAAAGGAAGCAGCCATGGTGGATCAGGAATGTGAGGAATTGAAAGAGAGGAAGAGAAGCACCTGGCTTGGGCCACTGGATAGATAATGATGCCATTAATAAAGGTGGAGAATATAGGCCCCTGAGATTTGGGGGTGTATGATAAGCTTCGTTTTGGACATGCTAAATTGGAAATGTTTGTAGGAGTTCCAGATGAAGTAATTCAATTGGTTATAGAACTATGTTAGAAGAAAAACTTAAGACAAATTAAATTTAACAGAGTTTAATTGAACAAAGAACAATTTGTGAATCAGGCAGCCACACACACCAGAATAGGTTCAGAGTGATTCTGGGCCTGCCATACGGCAGGATAAGATTTATGAACAGAAAAAGGGAGTGAGGTCCAGAAAACGGAAGTGAGGTGCAGAAACAGCTGGAATGATTACGGCTCAGCATTTCCCTTATTTGAACACTTGAATAGTCAGCCTCCTGTAATTGGCAGATGCGCCATGATTGGCACAAGAGTAGATTACAGTCTGTTTACACATCCAGTTGGGTTACAGTTCACTATATAGGAAGAAACCTTTAGGCTGAACTTAAAATATGTAAGGAGGTGACTTTGACTTAACAATTGTCAGTGTTAGAGATCAGGGGAAAGATTTGTTCTCAAGCTAGAGATTGGCATATTTTTTGCACCTGAGTACTAATTGAAATGGCAAGAAGAGATGATGTCATCCACGGAAAGGATGGATATCAAAATGAAATGGAATCAAGGATTGTAGGAGAAGCACAATTAAGGGAGGCTGGAAAGGTGGTTTCATTTACCGTGTTGACATTGATCAATTGGTAGTGTCTGCAGGGAGTCCCCAAGGAGGACTCTAGGGCCACATTCAGGGTGCCAGGATGGATTCACAGAGTTGTTAGTCAGCAGGAGAGGTGGAAGTGGTGGCACCTCAGATTTAGGAGGCTGACAGAGGAAAAAGGACGCAGCAAGAGGTGACAGTGCAAAAGAATGACAAGAAAACACATCAGAAAGACATGTTTAATGGAGGCAGGTGCATCAGGAGATGATACAGAATTACAGGCTGAAGCAGGGAGGCTGGAAATTAGACATTTGCGATTTCATGGAGAGCTGTCTCATTGATTTTGAGGGGGCAGAACTGAGGAGAGTTGAAGAGCAAAGGGGAGGAGTTTAAATGACCTTAGTGAGGGAAGTCAATGCCCTCAAGAAACTCCCAGTGTCTTACCCACACTGTGAAGCGGCCCAGTTCTACCTAAAGGAGACTTGCCCTTCCAAGACAGTATCTTTGGTTTTAAAACTGGCTTTGTTTGCACCTGGCCTAGCTAGATCAGGACTCAGAGCCACCTGATCGCCACTGAGTGGACGATGCTCCCCAGCTGCCCTGGAGAGTTCGCTGGGGTCAGTGGGAGAAGCTACATGGTGTCTGGGATCCTCATTGCCAGACTCTCTTTGTCTGGGCATGCAAGAGTTCCAGTGAGAGTCCTAATCAATTTTCCTCTGAGTAATTGCACTCCAGCCTGGGCGACATAGTCTCCAATGTCTGCCCAGGAATCTCAGCAGAATTCTTCATCCCAGCCTACCACTTTGGTATGTCCTGTGTTTTGGGGGGTTTTGTTTTTGTTTTTGTTTTGAGACAGAGTCTCACTCTGTCACCCAGGCTGGAGTGCAGTGGTGTGGTCCTAGCTCACTGCAGCCTCTGCCTCCCAGACTCAAGCAATCTCCCGCCTCAGCCTCCTGAGTAGCTGGGACCACAGGCAACCACCACCACACCCAGCAAATTTTTAGTTATTTGTAGAGATGGGGTCTCACTATGTTGCCCATGTCCTGTGGGTTTTTTTTATCATCTCTCCCACAAAACCCCACACTACCCACAACATGCCCTAAACTTAACTATTCTTTGATAATATAACGAAAGAAGTTAGGAAGTTTCCAATTTAAAAGACAGGCTGGGTATGGTGGCTAACGCCTGTAATCCCAGCACTTTGGGAGGCCGAGGCAGGCAGATCATCTGAGGTCGGGAGGTTGAGACCAGCCTGGCCAACATGGTGAAACCCTGTCTCTACTAAAAACACAAAAATTAGCCAGGTGTGGTGGCACATGCCTGTAATCCCAACTACTCAGGAAGCTGAGGCAGGAGAATCACTTGAACTCAGGAGGTGGAGGTTGCAGTGAGCAGAGACTGCGCCACTGCACTCCAGCCTGGGCGACAGACTGAGACTCTGTCTCAAAAAAAAAAAAAAAAAAAGGCAAAGGCCAAAGGGACATATACATACCAAAGGAAAAGGAAACACACACACACACACACACACACACAACAAACCGAGGCTCTTTCACTAAAAGAAATGAAGTTGGGGGCAGCTAAAGGGAAGTAAAAGAACAGCAGGCCCTGCCCACCCTGGCAAGAACCCATGAAAGGACAGCGGGAGGGGAGAATCTTCTAGGTTCAAACAGAAAATGTGAAAAGCATCATTTTTGAAAATAGCATTCCCAATCCTAAATTTCAAATTAGAGCTGCCTTTGATTGCAAATGTTTAAACTTATATTAAAGGAAAATGACCATCAAGGGGATTGTTTCTGGAGTCAGGCTCAGCATGAAGTAATGGGACTGTTACCTCATTAGAATGAAATAGGAACAAAGCTATGCTTGAAACCTTAAAGACCCGGCTCCAGGGCCTGAGCTTTGGCCATTTTTTACGCTGCACTGACCCCTAGAGGTTCTTCCTTTTCATTCACAATGTGCTATACACTTGGCCCAGGGGAAAAAAATAAAATAAGAGAAAATGTTGCTTTTCTTTCTTACAATCAAAAGGGGTATGAAAAGCAGGAAAAAGAAGGAAAGCGTGATCTCACTGCCAAGTGCTATCAATTAAAACCGCCTTAATTAGAGGAGCAAATCTCGTCAGTGAATTTCTCGTGCCCCGAGCACCAGCAGTTAAGCTTGCTGCAATATTAGTAAAACAGATTGGGGACAAGCACTTGCATTTTAAATGTGCATCTTTGATTCCCTGCCCCATGTGGCAGCTGAGACCCTAGACCAGCTGCCAACCCCATCCAGTCCCTTCCCAATACAAGGACGGTGGGAAATTGTGGCCCTGTCTGAAGACCCAGTTGCTTGGATTGCCTTATCACTGCCACGTAGCTTAATATCTCACCCAGAGGAGAAGGTTGAGTCCCCAGAGTGCCCACATGCACATTAGGTTGAAACACACCTCCGCTGGGGGAAGCAAGCTGCATCACTGTTATAGGGTAGGGGGAAAAAGAGCGTGGCATGTCAAGTCCTCACAAGAATCTTAATGACACTCTTATGGCAATAGAAAATGTGGTTTTTAACCCACAGGCCATCCAGAGATCTGTCCTCTTATGGAGAAGAAAGGGAGGAAGTCAGAAATATTGAGGGAGCTGGAATTTCCAGTCTGCAAGTGTGACTTGGGGGCAATTTTAAGAGTGCATGTCCCTCAAATTAAGGAATTAATCCCTCTTCAGGGCAGACAGTCCAGAGGAATAAGGGATCCAAGAGGGGCTGGGACATGTGCTCTAAAATTCAAATAATCCACAACTGTGCATCCATCATTATAGTTATATAGATTATATGACATAGTTATATATAATCTACATCATCCATAGTCTCACTAAAAGGGAAGAAGGAAAAATGTAAGGCCCTTTGGAAACAACAGTTTGAAAACAATAGCTTGGTTACTCTCTAAACATCACGTACAGATTTTCTCACATGTGAAGCTGCCCAGTCCTACCTAAAGGAGCCTTGCCCTTCCAAGACAGCATCTCTGGTTTTAAAGTGGCTTCATTTGCAACCAGCCTAGGATCAGGACTCAGGGCCACCTGATCGCCACTGAGTGGACGATGCTCCCCAACTGCCCTGGAGAGTTCACTGGGGTCAGTGGGAGAAGCTGCATGGTGTCTGGGATCCTCATTGCCAGACTGTCTTTGTCTGAGCGTGCAAGAGTTCCTGTGAGAGTCCTAATCGATTTCTCTCTGGGTAATAATGGTCTTACCTGCACGACAGCTACCCGAAAGCTCCTTTCCTCGGCGGTGGCGATCGTTACCACCTCAAACAAAGCTGGCCTCTCCAGAGCATGCACCTGGGAAGAGGCTGAATGTATTGAAAACTGGTGAGCCTGAAAGAGGAAATCTTAGGTAAATCTCTTTATCTCTACGAACTGTGGAGGAAGCATTTTTAAACCTGTATATATATGGGTGAATCTTATTCTTTCTTATAAAAAATGAATATGAGAAAAGAACTTTTATCTGAGGAATGCAAGTCTTTTTAACTGATCAGGCCTACAGAGACACAACAATGAGACAGCAATCACGCACGACTCCCCACTTTGATCTATGTATTCATCTCTTGAAACTGCTTGCTAGTGCCACAAATAGCCATAGATTCACCTAAGAATGCTGCACCGGACACGATTACCCACATCCTGTAGCTTAACAATGTATAGCCAATCACTAATCAGTGTCATTTCTATAAACCCATGAGAATTCCTGGATTTATACAAAGCAATTTTGTATCAACCCACTCCCTTTCCCTCTTTTTTGCCTTTAAGAACGTGCTTGTAATAAAGGCCAAAAGAAGCTCATATCCAAGATTACTAGGGGTTGAGTCTTCCAGGCAGCTGTCTTCACTTTGACTCAATTAAACTCTTTACGTTGTATGTTGTGTCTCAGCCTCTTCCTTTTAGGTCTACAAAACTTACAAGAGGAGGGAGTTATTTCTAGTCTAGACATTTGATTTGACACCAAAAATAAAAACATGGAAAGTAATTAAACCTCTTATGTCCTGTGGTTTAACCACTTGCCTTTTTCATGAAATTACACTTGTGCCTTAGACACTGGCCCAAGCATTATGCATCTGGAATTTCAGGCTGTCTTTACTACTGATCACCTAGTAATTGATTGGGCAGTGATCTGATTTAATGGGTGAGCTAGCTGAAATAATTGGATTGACAATTTCCATAGATGAGGTGTTCACTCACCACACCATCTTTCACCCATTAGGATGTTATGCATTTACTCCAATAGATTCAGAGAATCATAATTATTCACAAAATTTTCCAATTTCCCACTGCAGTTGTCACTCAGAAAGTATGCCAAGAAGCTCAGCAGAAAAAATGCCTAAATATGTAAGCCCTTATTAAATGATTCACCTCACTGTTGCCAACCTTCAGTCTAGGAGCTCCCATTTTCATTTACTTAAGGAACCTTGACACAGTCCTAAGGCATATAGGACTACGAATGCCTTAAAAATGTATCCCATTTCCTTACACATATATTGAGTTTCCAGATAGTATCAGAACAAACACCAGTTGCAAAATTACAAGGCTTCACGGTTACAGCTATAATTCTGGAAAACTGGGAGCATACTCACATTTCCCAATTACAGAAAGATGTCACTAATATTTACTTTCCCTGCCAGTTGTGTTTGGTTAATTAAACATCTTTTGCCTGAGGGAATGAGGAACTTCTTGTTCTCCCTGGGTTTGGAAGGTAAAAGTAAGTAGAGATTAGGCAGCCACTGGAATCACAAAAGCAAGTGCTGCCTGGCTAACTCCAGTCCCCACCCCAGCCTGAGGCAAATGATAGAATGTTCTATTTAAAGAAGCCCATTGACAATACTACTGTTCTTTCAAAGCCTAGGAGAATGTAAAAATTGTATTGAGAGTGTCTTTTTTTCCCTGCCTTCAAAATGTTGGGTATACATAAAGTGATTGAGAAAAGAAAAATAACTAAGGGAAGTCTGAGCTATGTGAGCTATGCAAAATGCATCAGCCCCAGAAAGGCAAGAGTATGGGACTTCAGTCATTTATCAGGCCCAGAAAGATATGAGTATGGGACTTCCACTCCTACCAACCCCTGCCTGGGGACAATTGTTTAAAGGCATTTTGTTCCTGACTTGCTGTTTCACTCGTAGTCTTTATGTTTCTGGAATTTGTGACACAAAGAACAATGTATAGCCAATCATAGCTTATTATTTTAATGTAGATTTTTGGTTAACAATTTAGGAACTCTCTCTTTTCCTTTAAAAACCTACTTGCGGCTGGGCGCAGTGGCTGACACCTGTAATCCCAGCACTTTGGGAGGCCAAGGCGGGCAGATCACCTGAGGTCAGGAGCTCGAGATCAGCCTGACCAACACAGAGAAACCCCATCTCTACTAAAAATACAAAATTAGCCAGGTGTGGTGGCGCATGCCTGTAATCCCAGCTACTTGGGAGGCCGAGGCAGGAGAATCACTTGAACCCAGGAGGCCAAGGTTGCAGTGAGCTGAGATCACGCCATTGCACTCCAGCCTAGGCAAAAAGAGTGAAACTCTGTCTCAAAAAAAGAAAAAAAAAAAAAAAAAACCTGCTTGTAGCACCTGCTAATAGGAGTACATATTCAGGGCAACTTGAATCTATGCTTGCAATCCTCAAGCATGACCCAAATAAACTCTCTACTTTTATTAATTTTGCTTCTGCTTCTTCCTTTTAGGTCAATATACTATGACATTCTAGAAAGCTTGATAAAGTTTTAAAGATTGTTATTTGTATTATTAAAGCGATTTCTGATTATTATAGAGTTTACATGCAATTATCATTGTCCATATATCCCAGGCAAATATGAGAGTTTAATTTAGGAGGTTTGGATGTTGCTTGAATGCATGATTGTAGAAACACAAAATTATTGACTAAGTGGAGGTAGAGAGCTCTAATACTAGCAGTTACCAAAGTGAGATGCATACACAGCAAGGGCTTTCACAGAACTTTCAAATTCCTTCTCATTGTAAGTTTTGGGTAAAAAAATGTAAGTTATGCCAATAGTTATTGATATAGTTTGGATATTTTTCCCCACCCAAATCTCATGTTGAAATGTAATCCCCAGTGTTGGAGGTGGGGCCTGGTGTGAGATGATTGGATCATGGAGGAAGATTTCTCATGAATGGTTTAGCACCATCCTCTTGATGCTGTTCTCAGGATAGTGAATGAGTTCTTGCAAGATCTAGTCGTTTAAAACTGTGGGACACCTCCCCACTCTCTTGCTCCTGCTCTGGCCACATGATCTGCCTACTCCCCCTTCACCTTCCACCATGATTATAAGTTTCCAAAGGCCTCCCCAGAAGCCAAGCAGATGCCAACACCATGCTTCCTGTGCAGCCTGCAGACCTGTGAGCCAATTAAACCTATTTTCTTTATAAATTACCCAATCTCAGGTATTTCTTTATATTAATAGCAATGCAAGAACAGACTAACACAGTAATGAAGATCATTGATTCTGTGGGTGCAAATAACATGGCTTGGAATTCTCGTGTGTATTATGATGAGAAAGGACAAGTAGTCCAAGGTCATGGTTAACACTCTTAACCCAGGCACCTAGTTTTGAATCCTGGCTCTGCCATTTGCTAATTCTGTGACCTGAGTTTCTTAACCTTTGTGTACCTCAGTTCCCCATCTGTAAATATTACCTTCCTCAAGTGTCCCTGTGAGGATTAAATGAGATCCTATTTGGGAAGCACTTAAAACAGAGTCTGGCACATTGTCAGGGTTATACAATGCTATATATGTGTTTGTTGAATACAATAACAAAACATGGAGTGTTTGTTATTAATTGGAAAGATGTTGCGAGATAAACAAGACAAAATCCCTTTACATCAGTCATTAGATCATTTTTTTTTGCATGACAAACATTTTAAGAGTCTGATAGAAAAATGTTCATATTGTATAACATAATAAATTTTGGCATATGATTTCAGCATGTTTATGGACCCCTACCCCAAGTAGCCCATGGGCTCTAGATAAGAAGCCTTGCATTAAACCAAAATCATGTTTATAGTGAAAATATGCTGGCACAATGAACATTCACATACATTTAACAAATATAAATGGCCAGGCACGGTGGCTCAAGCCTGTAATCTCAGCACTTTGGGAGGCCGAGGCGGGCGGATCACGAGGTCAGGAGATCAAGACCATCCTGGCTAACACGGTGAAACCCCGTCTCTACTAAAAATACAAAAAAAAAAAAAAAAAAAAAAAAAATTAGCCGGGCATGGTGGCGGGTGCCTGTAGTCCCAGCTACTCGGGAGGCTGAGGCAGGAGAATGGTGTGAACCCAGGGGGCAGAGCTTGCAGTGAGCCGAGATCGCACCACTGCACTCCAGCCTGGGGGAAAGAGCAAGACTCTGTCTCAAAAAAAAAAAAAAAAATATATATATATATATATATATATAAACATCTGAGATGTTGTATGAGGTATTTAGGGTGTTAAGTGCAGAGCTGTGTTCCCACACCCCCAACCCCTGCCAAATTCATATGTTGAATTTCTAACCCCCAGTAGCTTAGAATGTGACCATATTTGGACCAAACTTAATCCTTTAAAGAGGTGATTAAGGTCAAATGAGGCCATTAGGTTGGGCCCTAACCTAATGTAACTGGTGTCCTTATAAGAAGCAGAAATTTGGATATAGACAGGCACAGAGTGAAAACTCAGGGAAGGGAAGATGGTCACCCACCAGCCAAGGAGAGAGACCTCAGAAGAAACCAATCCTGCTGACATCTTTATCTTGAACTTCTAGCCTTCAAAACTATAGGAAAGTACATTTCTGTTGCTTAAAACAACTCCGTCTGTCATACTTTCCTATGGAAGCCCTAGCAAACCAATAGCCAGGGTAATAGAAAGAGTGGGAGCAATGAAGTACCCTACACCAGAAAGTGGAAAGGTGGCAAAAAAGAGGAAGAACATTTATTCCTTTATACTTTGATGTGTTGATATTGAAAAAAGATGAAGAAAAACAGTGAATTCTATTGGAATTGCTACTATGAATTTTATTGGGACCTTGTTTTGAAATACTATTACATGCTTTGAAATTCCTAAAATATTATAATATGATACTATGTAAGATACAATTTATTACTCCCAATGAGTCAGCAATAAATACAAAGCTTTTCATATCCACATAAATTCAATTACATGGTAAGAGGAAAAGAATTCATAGGCAAGTACTCACAAGCATGAAAGATGTAGGTGTAGGTATTTATGTTTGGGGGAAAACTGTGGCTGTCCCTTGTTAAAAACACTCATTGGGTTTGGCCAGAAGGCAAAGATTGCATCTCCCTGTATAGTACCTAGACTATCAGCATACATAATTGAGGGTAATGGTAGGGCTCTATTTCAGGTAGATGGGATGTGAATGTTAACACCAAATGTAGGTTCAAGGGAAATAATTGCTCAATTCTGTCAGCCAACCCTGATTGCTTTTCCTCCCCTGAAGCAGATTCTGAAATGAAGCTATGCACGCTGTGGTGCTAATGAGAGAAAAGAAAGAAGAGGAGAGGAGGATGAGTGGGGTGGCTCGTGCCTGTAATCCCAGCACTTTTGGAGGCCAAGATAGGAGGGTCACTTGAGGCCAAGAATTTGAGATCGGCGTGGGCAACATAGCGAGACTCTTTCTCTACAAACAACAAAAAAAAATTAGCTAAGGGATGGTGGTATATTTAAGCCTGTAGTCCCAGCTACTCAGGAGGCTAAGGCAGGAGGATTCCTTGAGCCGAGAATTCAAGGCTGCAGTGAGCTATGATCAGGCCACTGCACTCCAGCCTGGGAGACAGAGTCAGACTGTTTCGAAAAGAAAAAAGAAAGAAAGAAAGAGAAAGAAAGAAAGAAGAAAGAAAAGAAAGAAAGAAAGAAAGAAAGAAAGAAAGAAAGAAAGAAAGAAAGAAAGAAAGAAAGAAAGAAAGAAAGGAAGGAAGGAAGGAAAGGAGAGGAAAGAAATGGTTCCCCATCCTAGAAATGGTTCTCTTTCATGTAGCCTGGGCAATCGTTACATACCGGCTCTGTAAAGAAATCACGACAAAATGTCTGAGTATGGTAAACTTGAATAGGACCTCAGAAGAGTTATTTTAGAAATTTAGCAGTAACTTTTTAACGCCTGCTTCACGGAACACATTTCATTTTAAGTATTTCACTGACATTGATGAATGAGCTTGCAATGCTCATCTTAAATTTTCTTGAATAAAAACAATTCAGAAACTGGTTTGCACATATTTTTTATATTATTTTTAGAAAGAATGTAGCATTCAGGAAAGACATTAAATTGATGACTTATTCCCAAGAGTACAGAAAGTTTCCCATTTACCCTGCCTGGGTCATTAACTCTGCTTGGCCCATCTGAACCTGAGCTATCTGGACAGCTAGGAAAAAAATGAAGGTAATGAGGCTGCCTCCCCAACCAAAGGCTAGAAAAAGTGAAGCATTAAAGAAACACAGCAAAGATGCAAAATGCTAAAGAAGCAATATTTTCTAACATATCTAAATGTGGCTGCTTTCACCATGGGACTAACAAAGATGCAAAATGCTAAAGAAGCAATATTTTCTAACATCTAAATGTGGCTTCTCTCACCGTGAGACTATTCCTTTATTTTCTTTCAATCTTTGACGCAAGGTTTTGTTTTTGCTTTTTTTTTTAATCATCATTTTTCCTTATCATTTCCTGTATATATGAGTATGGTCCCATCTATACATTTTTAAATAGGGCATAAGGAATATATATGTATGTATTTCTATCATAAGCCACATTTTCTCACCTTTCTCATTCTTTCCTCATTCCCAATTCCCCTACTGCTCTCAAACTCTCCATTCACCACTTAATAGAGGTTATTTTACTTCTCTCAATTCTGGAGATTTTACAATAATTGTTGCCAAAAAGGTTGTTCTCTCCCTTTAACACAATCTGTCTTGCTCTAGGATCGTGGTGGTTCCCCAGTGCCATTATTTCTGCAAATATACTAACCTGACCCACACGGAGAGAATTGAGAGGTGAAGATGGTGTCCTGTGTGGACCCTGGCACCACACTGCTGGGGTTCAAACTCAGTCTGCGGCCCACCAGCTGAGTGGCCCTGCTGAAGGTCCTCTAGGACTCAGTTCTCTCATCTGCAAAATTGGGATAGTAATCTCTCTCTTGTAGGGTTACTGTGAGTTTAAATTGAGATCATGTATATCTGGTGTTATTGTTATTACAGTTGACCCTTGAACAACATGGGTTTGAACTTACATGCAGGTTTTCTTCTGCCTCTACCACCCCGAGATGTCAACAGCAACCCTTCCTTTTCCCCCTCCTCCTCAGCTTACCCAATGTGAAAACAATGAGGAAGAAGGGCTTTATAATGATGCACTTCCACTTATTGAATAGTAAATGTTTTCTCTTCTTTTTGATTTTAATAACATTTTCTTTTCTCTAGCTTACTTTATCACAAGAATGCGGTATATAATACATATAACATACATCATATGCATTAATTGACTGTTTATGTTATTGACAAGGGTTCCAGTCAACAGCAGGCTATTAGTAGTTGAGTTTTTGGGAAGCTGAAAGTTATGTGCAGATTTTTGGCTGTGCACATTATTCCAGGGCCAACTATATTTCATGAGCTAGGCTCTGGAAGTTCACCAATTCAGTAAGGACTGATTAACATTTTCTATGGAAGCAAAAATGGATTGTGGTAAGAAACAGGAAAGTAGTATTTATCCTGGATGTATCTTACCTATGTAATTTCCCAGGCAGGAAGGGCAGTCATTGCAGGACATTCTCTCCCTTTTCCAATGTGGCCCCCTAATTGATCACAAGAGTGACTCTGGGTTCTTGCCTCCTGTATCTCTTCCCCTTCTCATCTGTTTCTTCACACAGGGTTCTAAAAGTAGTTGCATCTTTTGATAGCACATCACTGAATCAAACTGAGAGTTATTTCCTATGCTCACTAGTTCAGCCTGCCAATTTTTCATTATTTAGGATTACTACAGATGATGAAATCAGATTTCACCTTTTCTTCTTCAGGAATTAACCAAAAATTGTCCCACAACTATCCAAAAAAATACAGAAATTGGTCTGCCATCAAGAAAGGAAAGAAATTAAAACTGAAATGTATGTAGTAAGGAAGATGCTATTATGACTTATAAGTTCCACATTTGGACTACCATGGCTAAGATCTACCTGGAAAGTCTGCCTTTTCTCAGAGCTTGAGGAGGGTCATATTACCATATTATTTTTATAATATGGTAAAATATACATAATATAGAATTAAGTAGATTCACATTGCTATACAACCATCACCACCATTCATCTCAAGAATGTTTTCATCTTCCCCAACTGAAACTTAGTACTCATTAAACATTAACTTTCTTAATATCCCTTTCCCTAAGCCCCTGGCAATCACCATTCTGTTTTCTCTGATAAACGATAATTGAGAAAGGCAACATACCCTTTTCCGGCCAGATCTGCTGAATCTATCCTGCAGATTTGTGGTATGGTAGATGTTGCAGCCAGATGTGTAGCCTCCTATCCACATTTGTTTAATAGTATGACAGCCAAAGAAATTCTGATCTCTAAGGATGAAAGTCACTAAGATAAGAAAAAGGTCACTCAAAAATACTACAGAAATGTGGAAATAAATATCAGAATTAAGTTATAGTTCCATAAGAATATCATTAGCATTATACTATATTGTTTCCTTTTTCTCTTTAGCCCTACAAAGATTGTGATTACCAGGCAAATCACATCCCCGTATTATCTTGGGTTAGGCCAGAGGATAAAAATGATGTCCAACTCATTATCTAACATAACTATCTTATTTTTATTTTTATAATATGGTAAAATATACATAATATAGAATTCACAGTTTTAACAATTTTTAAGTGTACAGTTCAGTGGCATTAAGTACATTCACATTGTGGTACAACCATCACCACCATTCATCTCGAGAATGTTTTCATCTTCCCCAACTGAAACTTAGTACTCATTAAATACTAACTTTCTTAATATCCCTTTCCCTAAGCCCCTGGCAATCACCATCCTATTTTCTCTTTCTACGAATGTAACTATTCCAGATATCTCAAGCAAGTAGAATTATACATTATTTGTCTTATTGTGACTGGTAGATATGGTTTGGTTCTGTGTCCCCACTCAAATCTCATGTTGAATTGTAATCCCCAGTGTTGGGGGAGGGACCTGGTGGAAGGTGATTGGATCACAAGGGTGGATTTCCCCCTTGCTGTTCTCATGATAGTGAGTTCTCATGAGATCTGGTTGTTTAAAAGTGTGTACCACATCCCTGTTTGCTCACTCTCTTTCCTGCTGCCATGTGAAAATGTGCTTGCTTCCCCTTTGCCCTTCTGAGCCATGATTGTAAGTTTCCTGAGACTTCCCAGCCATGCTTTCTGTACAGCCTGCAGAACAGTGAGTCTATTAAACCTCTTTTCTTTATAAATTACCCAGTCTCAGATAGTTCTTTACAGAAGTGTGAGAATGGACTAATACAAAAAAATGGTACCAGAAAAGTAGGGTGTTGCTATAAAGATACCTGAAAATGTGGAAGCAACTTTGGAACTGGGTAATGGGCAGAGATTGGAACAGTTTGGAGGGCTTATAAGAAGACAGAAAGATAAGGGAAAGTTTGGAACTGTCTAGAGACTTGTTGAATGGTTGTGACCAAAATGCTCATAGTGATAGGGACAGTGAAGTTCAGGTTGAGGTCTCAGATGAAGATGAGAAACTTATTGAGAACTGAAGTAAAAGTCACTCTTGGTATGCTTTAGCAAAGAGACTGGTGACATTGTGCCCCTGCTCTACAGATCTGTGGAACTTTGAACTTGAGAGAGATGATTTAGGATTTCTGGCAGAAGAATATTCTAAGCAGCAAAGCATTCAAGGTGTTACCTGGCTGCTTCTGATAGTCTATGCTTATATGTGTGAACAAAGAGATTATCTGGAACTGGAACTTATGTTTAAAAGGGAAGCAGAGCATAAAGTTTCAGAAAATTTGCTGCCTGACCATATGCAAGAAAAGTAAAACCCATTTTCCAGGGAGAAATTCAAGCCAGCTGGAGAAATTTGCATAAGTAAAGAGAAGCCGAATGTTAATAGCCAAGATAATGAGGAAAATGACTCCAAGGAATTTCAGAGACCTTTGTGGCAGCCCCACCTATCACAGGCCCAGAGGCCTAGGAGTGAATAGTTGTTTCATGGGCCATGCCCCGGGCCCCGCTGATCTGTGGCCTGGACATGGCACCCTGCGTCCCAGCTGCTCCAGCTCCAGCCATGGCTAAAAGAGGCCAAGGTACAGCTTGGGCTGTTGTTTCAGAGGGTGCAAGCCTCAAGCCTCAGTAGCTTCCACGTGATGTTGGGCATGCAGGTACATAGAAGGCAAGAGTTCAGGTTTGAAAACTTCTGCCTAGATTTCAGAGTATGTATGGAAATGCCTGGATGTCCAGGCAGAAGTCTGCTGCGGGGGCAGAACCCTCATGGAGAACCTCTACTAGAGCAGTGCAGAGGGGAAATATGGTATATGAACCCCCACAAAGAGTCTCCACTGGGACACTGCCTAATGGAGCTGTGAGAAGAGGGCCACTGTCCTCCATACCCTAAAATGGTAGATCCACCAACAACCTGCACCCTGTGCCTGGAAAAGCCACAGGCATTCAATGCCAGCCCATGAAAGCAGCCACAGGGGCTGTACCCTGCAGAGTCACAAGGGCAGAGCTTCCCAGACCTTGGGAGCCCACCCATTGCATCAGTGTGCCCTGGATGTGACACATTGAGTCAAAGGAGATTATTTTAAAGCTTTAAGATTTAGTGACTCCCCTGCTGGGTTTCAGACTTGCACTGGGCCTGTAGCTCCTTTGTTTTGGCCAATTTCTCCATTTTGGAATGGGAGCATTTACCAAATGCCTGTATCCCCATTGTATCTTGGAAGTATCTAACTTGTTTCTTATTTTACAGGCTCATAGGCAAAAGAAATTTGTCTCAAATGAGACTTTGGACCTGAACTTTTGGGTTAGTGCTGGAATGAGTTAAGACTTTGGGATACTATTGGGAAGACATGATTGTGTTTTGAAATGTGAGAAGGATATGAGATTTGGGAAGGGCCAGAGGCAGAATAATAGAATTTGGCTCTGTGTCCCCACACAAACCTCATGTTGAATTGTAATTCCCAATGTTGGGGAAGGGACCTGGCAGGAGGTAATTGGATCATAGGGGTGAATTTTCCCTGGGCTGTTCTCATGATAGTGAGTGATTTCTCATGAGATATTGTTGTTTAAAAGAGTTTACCACTTCCCTCTTCATGCTCTCTCTCTCCTGCCACCAGATGAAGATATGCTTGCTTCCTCTTTGCCCTTCCACCATAATTGTAAGTTTCCTGAGGTCTCGCATCCATGCTTCCTGTAGGGCCTGCAGAACCATGAATCAATTAAACCTCTTTTCTCTTACCAGTGTCAGGTGGTTCTTTATAGCAGTGTGAGAACAAATATGCCAGCTTTGTTCCATCTAACAGTTATTAAAGTAAGCAATAAGTGCTTTCTGGTGATATAGACTGGCCATTCATTCAAAAAATATCTGGTCTCCTCTATGCCAAGAACTGTGGGGAATAAAAAACATTGCTTAGTCACTACAATCTGGTTATGAAGATGAGACAAAGCAATAGGATTGGTTAGGAATAAGACTGCATAGAATAACAACCCCAAATGACCGTAACCAACTGCCAGAATGTGGGATACAGACAACTGATGTCATGAACAGCAGAGGTGAGAAAAGATCAAAGTCGACTGGAGTAAGGGTGAAGCGATTTATAAAGAAAGGGCCTTAAAGAATTGATTATATTTCTGTAGAACTAAAGGGGAAAGAACTGGGGACAAGAACAAGAGCAAAACCAACAATAGTGGAAAGACAAGGACAGAAGATGAGCCTAACAGGGTGTGCAGGTTACTCAGTGTGGCCCCTTGTCCCAACCCATCTTTCTCTGACTTGCCCTGTGTTCCAGAAAGCTGGGCTCTACACACATGCCCTCTGGCTTCCTGTTCGGTTCTTGGTGTGGCTGGTCTCTGAATGTTTAACAAGCATTTGATTCAAACACTGCCAACACCTATGAAAATAATCCCTTCATTGAGTTCCTTCCTTGAGTAACATTTAGTTAATCTGTTCAAGGGTGGCATCAATTTCCTGCCAGGCTTTGACTATTATGCTGGGATATGTGTTGCATTTGTAGAGTATTTTACATTTTCATGATTGCATCCAGCACAATCTTGAGCATATATTGAGGTGAATGAATGCAGTTCTCTGAAGCAAAAAACACAATGGTTAAAAACAGAGCAATTGCATCATTTGTGCCTTTGACCTACATTGAATTTGGAACTTCATTATGTACAGAATATAAGGCTTCTCTTGTATTTGATTCTCCCAACAACAAAAAAATTTCAAAATGTGTCAAGGTTATCAATCTTTGCTATTAGAACAGAATGAAGTATTATCCTTCAACAGGTGAAAGGATAACAATGGATTTTAAAAATCTATGGCAATAAAATAATAAACTCTTGATATGTGAATTATTCTCAATGTATTATGTTAAGTGAAAGAAGCCAGACCCATAAGTCTACATACTGCATAATTCCATTTATACAACATTCTGGAAAAGGCAAAACTATAGAAACAGAGAACAAATCAGTGGCTGACAACAGATCAGGGTAAAGAAGGTGTTGACTATAAAGGAGTATCACTAAGGAATTTGGGGAGGTGATAAAATAGCTCTGTGTAATTACGGCAGTGGATTCTATTCATTTGTCAACACTCAGAACTGCACATCAAAAAGGCTAAATTTTAATGTATATATATATTTTAAATAAACTCAAGTTTCGTTTTAAACCAGAATGGGGTGGGGCTATTGTCTCTCACTCCAGACAGAGTTCCAGTTCCTGTCTTCACTGCTCTATGTTCTCTGCTCATATATGGCCCTGTGACCTGAAGGTATTGGGAGATCCCTAAGTCAAACACCAGGATCCCTGGAAGCCAGGAAATGAAGCTGTTGACATTATGTGGCCATAGAATTCTCTCTGGAGAAGTGGAAATTCCTCGACCCTGCTCAGCAAAATTTGTATAGGGATGTGATGTTAGAGAACTATGAAAACTTGTTCTCCATTGGCCTCACTGTCTCTAAGCCAGGTTTGATCACCTGCCTAGAGCAAAGAATAGAGCCCTGGAATGTGACGAGACATGAGACAGTAGTCAAACATTCAGCTATGTCTTCTCATTTGACCCAAGATCTTTAGCCAGAGCAATGCACAAAAGATTCATTAAAAAAAAAAAAATACCAATACTGAGAAGGTATGGAAATTGTGGTGGTCATTATAATTTACACTTAAGGCAAGACTCATGATATGGTATGGCTCTGTGTCCCCACCCAGATCTCATCTTGAATTGTAATCTGAATTGCTATCCCCAGGTGTCAAGGGAGGGACCTTGTGGGAGGTGAGTGAATCATGGGGATGGTTTCCCCCATGCTGTTCTTGCGATAGTGAGTTCTCACAAGATCTGTTGGTTGTTTAAGTGTTTGACAGTTCCTCCTTCACACGCTTTCTCACCTGCTGCCATGTAAGACGTGCCTGCTTCTCCTTCTGCCATGATTGTAGGTTTGCTGATGCCTCCTCAGCCATGCGGAACTCTGAGTCAATTAAACCTCTTTTCTTTATAAATTTCCCAGTCTTGGGCAGTTCTTTTATAGCAGTGTGAAAATAGACCAATACAACTGGGAAAGTTTATAATGACTGTACTGATTTACATCCACACCAACAGTGTGCAAGCATTCTCCTTCTCCAAATCTTTGCCAGCATTTGTTATTGTTTGCCTTTTTAATAATAGTCATTCTAAAAGGAGTGAGTTAATATCTCATAGTGGTTTTCATTTGCCTTTCCTGGATAATTATTAATGTTTCACATTTTTAATATATCTATTTGTCATATGTGTGTCTTCCCTTGAGAAATGCCTAAGCTTTTTCCTTATTTTTAATACATATTTGTTTTTGTTATATAGTTGGTTGAGATTCTTAAATATTTTAGATATTAATTCCTTGTCAGATTCATAATTTGGAAATATTTTTCCCATTCCTAGGTTATCATTCCATTGATTGTATCTAGTGCTGTGCAGAAGTTTTTCAGTTTGAAATAATCTTATTTGTCTGTGTTTACTTCTGTTTCCTGGCATTTTCAGGTTAAATTCAAAAAGTAATTGCCCAAACCAATATCGTATTTTCTTTTACCTTATGTTGTCTTCCAGTAGTTTCAGATGTTATATTTGAGTGTTTGATCCATCTTGAGTTGTTTTTTATATGTGGTATGAGATGAGATGAGGGTCTCATTTCTTTGTTCTGCATGTGGATATCCATTTTTTCCCAACACCATTTACTGAAGAGACTGTACTTTAACTATTATGTGTTTTTGTCACCTTTGTCTAAAATCAGTTAGCTGTAAATGCATGGATTTATTTCTGGGCTCTCTATTCTGCTCTATTGTACTATGTGTCTGTTTTTATGCCAATACCATGCAGTTTTGCTTATTATAGCTTTGTAGTATATTTCAAAGTCAAGTACTGTGATGCCTTCAGCTTTACTTTATTTTGCTCAATTATTTGGACTATTCAGTGTTTTTTGTGGTACCATATAAATTGGGTGATTCCTTTTGTATGTGAAGAATGTCATTGTTATTTTGACAGTGATTGTATTAAACCTGTAGATCATTTTAGGTAATATAAACATTTTAACAATATTAATTCTACCAATTTATTAATAAAGAACATCTTTCTTTTTGTTTGTCTTTTACTTAATTTTTTTTTTTCCAGACAGAGTCTTGCTCTATCACCCAGGCTGGCATTCAGTGACACAACCATGGCTCATGCAGCCTAAACCACCTGGGCTCAAGTAATCCTCCCAACTCAGCCTTCTGAATAGCTGGGACCACAGGTGCATGCCACCATGTCTGCGTAACTTTTAAAATTTTGTAGAGATGAGGTCTCTCTATGTTTCCCAGGTGAGTCTTGAACTTCTGGGCTCAAATGATTCTCCTGCCTTGGTCTCCCAAAATGCTGAGATTACAGGAGTGAGCCACCATGCCCAATCTTTACTTAATTTCTTACCTTAATATTCTTTGGCTTTTAATGTAGAGCTCTTTCACTTTCTTGGTTAAATTTATTTCTAAATATATATTTTATAGCTATTGCAGTTGTGATTGTTTCTTGATTTCTTTTTCAGAGAATATGTTCTTACTGTATAGAAATGCTACTGACTTTTGTGTTTTAATTTTGTATCCTGAAAGTTTGCAGAATTTATTAGTTCGACGTTTTTTGGTGGAGTGTTTAGGATTTTTATTATATAAAATTACATCATCTGCAAAGAAGGACTATTTAACTGTTTCCTTTACAATCTGGATGACTTTGATTTTGTTCTCTAAAGGCTCAGATTTGGACATCCAGTACTATGTCGAACAAAAGTGATGAACGTGGCCTTACCTGTCTTGTTATAGCTCTTAGAGAAAAAGCCTTACTTGTTTTTGTTTAGTATGATGTTACCTGTGCATTTGTCATGCATGGTCTGTATTGGGTTGAGGTACATTTGTTCTACACTGAATATACTGAGAGTTATTATCATAAAAGAATGGTGAGTTATGTCAAATACTTTTTCTGAATCTATTTAAATGGTATACTTGGTCCTGAGGTCAGAATTTGGGGAAATGCATCCATACCTAGAGGGGTCCCTGATAGGGCATCACATTTAACATTCTGTGGACATGACCTGTGAGTGTCTGACTCCCAAAAGAGAACTGAGGCCCAGGATTGTCATCTTTGTTCACTGAATTATGCCTAGTTTTTTAAAAAGCAACTGTACAAATTAAGTGCTTAATATATGTGTTGAATAAATGAACCCCAACCAGAAACACAAAAACAAAAATAAAATGGTATGTAGCTTTTCAGGCATGCGGGAACACTTTAGAATTCTCTACCCTCCCCTCCACCCTCCATTCACTTCTGGAGATTGACAGTTACCTGAAAGGCAAAATGAAAGGATCAGACTTCTCCATAGAGCCTTAAAAATAGGTATTTCCTTAAATCGGGTTTTGGCACTATTGATATTTCGGGGTGTGTCCTGTGCGTTGCAGGACTTTTAGCAACATGCCTGGCCTTTATGCACTTGATGTCAGTAACTACTGCACTATTCTCCCTTCATTGTGACAACCAAAAATGGTTTACTGTTGTCATGTATTTCCTAGGCAGTCTAAGGCAAAGCTGTCTTAGACTGAGAATCACTGCTTTAGACTAATTTTAAGAACTACTTTGGCCAGGCCCAGAGGCTTATGCCTATAATCCCAACACTTGGGAGGCCAAGGCAGGAGGATGGCTTGAGCTTGGGCAACATAGTGAGACCTCATTTCTATTTAAAAAAAAAAGAAATTAGCTGGGCATGGTAGCATGTGCTGGTAGTCCCAGCTACTTGGGAGGCTGAGATGGAAGGATCACTTGAGCCTGGGAAGCCAAGGCTGCAGTGAGCCAAGATCTTGCCACTACACTCCAGCCTGATTGACAGAGCAAGACCCTGTCTCAAAAGAAAAAAAAAAAAAGAATTACTTCATAGAATTGAATATGCCAAACTATATATGGTGTACTTTATAGGGGTTTAGAAAGTTTTCTAGGGTAATTTTGACTGGGTGGATAGAAAGAGATATTTTTCACCTTGATATATCGACTTTGGAACCTCAGGACTGCCCAGATAATGATGACTTTATTATAGAAATAATATATGTCAAGACTTTGTCTCTTGTCCTATAGCCTCACTGAGTTGGTTTATCTCTTTTATTAGAGTCATAAGATTAGAACCAAAATAGTTCTAATATGGTATAGACAAAAAATGTATTTAAAAAGGTTTAAAATATATTAAAGATAGGAAAGACCTATGGCTTTGTAATTGCTATAATAACTAAGTATTATTGCTGAATTTTAATGGAGATCATTGCCTTTGCTTTCCAGGAGGTAAAGTGTTTGCAAGATTACTCGGTCTATGCCCTTGTTGTATATTCTTGAACTATTTATTTGCTCCAGATTAAGGAAAAAGAAAGCAATTATGTCTTAATTATCTTATCTAATTTGTGAAGAAGCACAACAGAGAAATTATCTTGCTTATTTTATGCGATGATTACAAGAAAGTATTCCTACATAGAAAGAATAAAGTTGAAAAACAAAGCGTTAGTGGAATGGCATTAAATGCTAATTGCTCTTAAAATATGATAATTCTAGAATACCTAAATATTAGTTTAATTATCAAGGGAACTTTTCTCAGGGCCATAGTAATAAGCAAATTAGTGTTTACTACCAAAATACTTATCACAAAGTATGAAATAAAGAATCTGGCCTTGCCCAAATAAAGAACTAGCCTTTCCCCTCAGTGTCTGGGGGATATTCTAGGTCATATCTGATAAAAGGTGTCTTCTTTTTAGGGTGTGACCTGGTCAGACTGGATTTTAGGGTAGGGCCACATGTGTCAGGGTAGGATCTGACCACTCCAGAAAGATCAACCATGTGAGTTAGGGTGGGGATTTTGTGTTATGCATTCAGTTGACCTGGAGACTGAGTAAAATCGTGTGGGCAGTCAATCAGTCATGTCTTAAGCACAGTCCTGGTTAAAAACTCTGAACACCAAAGCTTAGGTGAGTTTTCCTGGTTGGCAATACCCCGTATATATCACACATCAATGCTAGGAGGGTAATGTCTCCTCACTCAATGGGAGGAGGACAATGTGGGCTTTAAGTTTGGAACCCTTGCAGACTGTGTATCTCTCTGGCTAATGTTAACATGTATTCTTTCCCTACAACAAATCATAACCATGAACATAATAATTTTTAGCAAGTCCTGTGAGTCCTTCTAGCAAATTATCAAACTTGAGGGTGGTTGTGCAAGTTTAGGAGATTGCAGTGGTGTCAGAAGTGAGGGTGGTCTTGTGGAAGACTGTGTCCTCCAACTTTGATACTTAACTCATTTGGGAATGAGTTGATGAACTCATGCCCAAATCCATTCTTTTAAGAAGTCATATTCATGTCTTAGAGGAACTTATAACTTAGGTAATATGAGAAGCATTTGAGGAACAGGCAATATGTACTCATATACAAGGTGTCAGGCAGAGTCACGCTACTGAGAAGGGACAGATTGGAGGGAGGAATGCATTTGACAAGGCTTTAGGAAAGAAATGTGATGCTTTTTTTTTTTTTTTGGCTTAAGTAAAAGATGGGATCTGGAAAAAAAAAAAAAAGAAAAGAAAATATAGGGTCCGGACTGATTGTGAGAAAAAAAGAAGCTAATTCTACAGAGAAACCAGTAAAAATGAAAGCACAAAGGTAGGGGAAAGCACAAAAGAATAGCAGGCAGTTTGAGACAGAAGATTGAAGCAGGTGTTGTGGTTGTCCCCCTAGCAGCCCCAACACTCCCATATGATGATTAATCTAAGCCATCTGGGGTAATTCCAACCCCCTTTCTCAGCAACTAGTTTAGGAATGGGCGTGTTAACCAATTCTAGCCAATGAGGTACAAGGGAAAGTGTTTGGGGCCTTCTAAAAAGCAGGCATATGGCTGGGTGTGGTGGCTAATACCTGTAATCCCAGCACTTTGGGAAGCTGAGACAGAATTGCTTGAGATCAGGAGTTCAAGACCAACCTGGTCGACATAGCGAGATCCTATCTCTATCATATATTTAAAAGAGTAAATAAATAAATAAATAATAAAAAGCAGGCACAGGAAGACATCTATCTTCTCCTTCTTGCCATTGTCGTGTCTGGACACCTGGAACCATCTTGCTACTGAGCTGAGGCTGAAGTCAATTCACGAAGGAGAGGCCATGATTAGAAGACTACACAGAAGCAAAGCTAGAGCCCTGTGGTTTGCATTAAGAATCTAAAGTAGCCTAGAATTGTCTTTTAGATACATTTAATGTACATTTCCTTATTGTTTAAGCCATCTGAGACTGATAATCTGTTACTTGTAGCTAACAGTACGTGGCAGGCAGAAGGCCCTTTTCCAAAAAATTACCCATGCTCTAATGTCTAGAAATTGTAATCATGTTAGGTTACATGGCTAAAGTGATTCTGCAGATACAATTAAGTTTGCAGATCTCAAAATGGAAAGATTATCTTGGATTATCTGGGTGAGCTTAATCTAATTAAATGAGTTTTTGAAGGAAGAGAACTTTCTCTGGCTGGAGTGAAAGACATGAGGCAGAAGGGGAAGTTGGAGCAATAAGACAAATTGACCTGATTTCTGGCTTTAAAGATGAAGGCAGATGGCTGGGCATGGTGGCTCATGCCTGTAATCCCAGCACTTTGGGAGGCCGAGGTGGGCGGGTCACCTGAGGTCAGTAGTTCAAGACCAGCCTGGCCAACATAGTGAAACCCCATCTCTACTAAAAATATAAAAATTAGCCAGGCATGGTGGTACGCATGCCTGTAATCCCAGCTACCCAGGAGGCTGAGGCAGGAGAATCACTGGAACCCGGGAGGCAGAGGCTGCAGTGAGCCAAGATCAAGCCACTGCACTCCAGCCTCCAACCTGGATGACAGAGCGAGGCTTTCAAAAAACAAAACAAAACAAAACAAAAACAAACAAACAAACAAACAAAAACGATGAAAGGAACCATTAGCCGAGGAATGTGGGCAGCCTCTAGACATTGAGGACAAACCCCGACTAACAGTCAGCAAAAAACCAGGGACCTCAGTCCCACCCTATCACAAAGAAATTTCCCTGAGTAATTTGAATTATCTCCATTCTTTAATTCACGCCCATATTTCCTCTTGCCTTTCTACTGATCTTTAATAAAATGGCAATAGAGCCTATGGAATGTCATTTTAAAAAAAGAAGAAGAGGAAGAACAACAACAACAAAGATTGTGACCATTCCTTGAATGAATACAAAGTTCCAGTAAAGTTGAGTGTGTTTCTGACTCACTGAGTAATAATGCATTCACCCTTCCCCCAGCCCTCCACCCCCAGTGTTAAATGTTTTCAGAGTTAGGTGACTAATTCATCCTCTTCTCACAGCAGCTTCTGTAAAACCAAAATCTTGTTTGTTCCAAAAAGCCACATGAGTTTCTTAAAATGAAAGTCATAGTTGGAAGGTTATAGTTTTCTCATTTGTAAAATTATACTAAGTGACTCGGCTCTTGTAGGAGACAGAGGAGAGGAAGAGAAAGGTTTAAAAGAAGGCATTCATTCCCAGTAGCACATTCTACCATGTTGCTATTTGTATCAGTCCCCTCAAGTTTCCAAATGTTTCCGTTTTCTCACAACTAGCTACTGTTGGGTGTAAGGCCTTCGTATGAATCATGCTGTGTTCAACAAGCATATTCTTGCTTGCTATCAACCTCTCCCAACACACACACAATTAACTCCCTGCTTTGGTTCTCTCTCAGTCCAGGGAATATTTATCCAGTCAGCAAAAATCAAGGTAACTCCCCAAAAAGCATATTCCAATACCTAACAATTTACCAGCGTTTTTTGTTTGTTTGTTTTTGGGGGAAGCGGTTGCTCCCATTTATGAAATACATTACCATACGGAGGCCACTCTGTTAGGTATTTTGTTAACATTAATTCATTAAATCAAAATGAAAAGTCATTTGGAGGCTACCAACAAATGCAACAACAACAACAACAACAATAACAAATCAAGCTGTAGATGATCTGAATTTGTATGTGACAGCCATTCTGCCTCAAGAGTGGAGTGAAATCACTAGACCAGCCCTCAGTGTTTCATTCTTGGATATACATTCCCCACTGAGAATTCTACAGAAGCTACTGATACTACCCCAGGAGAAAGGCACATCGTCATAAAATTGTGTATGTAATGGCAAGAATCTGGCAGGCTCCTTGACTCCAGGGGAATATGGACCCCCGATGAGGAGTCCTGCACTGGAGCAGTGGTCTCAAAACTCCTTTGCTAATAAATCCTTTCTGAGACAAAAACGTATTCCCAAATTTATGGATATTTACTTACAAATAATATACATGTACTGTTCTACTAATATGTATATTAAAAAACACTCAAAAATTAGAATCACAATAACATTAGATAAAAACAAATATTAAAAGGTCCCAGTCCCAGTGAATGGTTTTACACATGCCCTACATCAGGGGCCCCAAGCCCTGGGCGGCAGCAGGCTCGTACTGATCTTCAGCCTGTTAGGAACAGGGCCACACAGCAGGAGGTGAGCAGGTGAGCAGGCATTCCCGCCTGAG
Organism: Pan troglodytes; assembly: GCF_028858775.2. Lineage (NCBI taxonomy): Eukaryota > Metazoa > Chordata > Mammalia > Primates > Hominidae > Pan > Pan troglodytes. The sequence goes on from NC_072415.2 coordinate 64,213,190, forward strand.
CTCCGCCTCCTCTCAGATCAGCTGTGGCATTAGATTCTCATTGGCGCACAAACTCTACTGTGACTCCCACATGCGAGGGATCTAGGTTGCACACTCCTTATGGGAATCTAATGCCTGATGATCTGAGGTGGAATAGTTTCATCTCAGAACCATCACCCCACCCCACCCTGCTCTTTGGAAAAATTGTCTTCCATGAAACCAGTCCCTGGTGCCAAAAAGGTTGGGGACTCTTGCCCCAGGGCCTATGGTCCAGTTGCATCTTGCTGCCAGACTTCTCAAAGGATCAAGTTCATGAGGCAAAAAGCTGAAAGTACTACAAAGAAAAGGCTAACCGTCGGATAAAAATAATTCCTAACATTCTGTGATTAAGAAGCTTTACCTATTCTCACCTCTTTTATAAGATAAATAATCCTAGTAAAGATTTCTCAGCAGGGAGGTTTACTGGAAAAGCTTTGACTAGTCACCCACAAAAGGACTAGATCTCCTAGGAAGAATCGCTCTGCTTTCAGGCCACAGTCATACTGTACTTGTTAAACCAGACTGTGTTGCTTTTTGTCAGCTTAAGACCCGAGTGGAGAATAGCATTGGAAGGTTGTGTGGCGTTCTCGAGACAGAAAACCTTTACATTCAAATTTCCCTCTCTGAATCTTATTGGCCAGGATAAGTCATTTAACTTATCTGGGTCTTAGATTCCTTAACTCATAAATGAGGAAAAGAAGAATATGTACATATTACATGGCTTACATGTAGATTAAAATTCAAAGATAGCATTAATGGAGGTGAAAGTGTTCCATAAATTATTAAATGCTATATAAATGTGAGGAAATAAAACACTTTTTGTTTTCCCATCATTAAAAGTCAAATAATTGATAAAAGTAACTATTTTCACATAAAATTTGCATGTGCCCTTATAGAGAAAACCAGCATGCAAATTAAAATTTTAAAGCCTACTCCAGATCCTTCGAGGCATGCATTTTGACAGCCTGCTGCTCCAAGTCCAAATCCCACAGCTACTGCTAGCTAATTGGGCTGTAACTGACTGGTGTTCCCTGCCCTACCTGTGAACTTTGGGACCCCACCCCCCAGTCTGATGTCCCCTGTGCCCGAGAAACATGATCCAGAGATGTCCTTCATGGATTAAGTCATTGAAGATGACTTACACAAACAGTTTTAAAGCTTCAAAATTTATTGCTGTACATTTTCTCATAGCATTTACTATGGAAATACTAATAGTGCAAATATTTATTTTGGACTTCATAGCATTTGAGAAATCACAAAGCTTGTTTATATCTTTGCAATTATTTATGAAGATCTATATTATTTTAAAAATCCAAACGAGTAATCTTATATTCAAAGAGATTGTATAACACTCTCTAGATCTCCTCTTTAGACCAAAAAAAAAAAAAAAACACCCTGGAAGCCACCAAGGGCATTTCTTTCCTTTATAATACATACAGCTTCTAACACTTTTCCAACTGCATGACTCTTGTTCATTCACAGATTCATTCAACAAATATTTAATGACAAGCTATTACGTGCCAGGCACTGGGCTAGGCTCTGGGAACATGAGGATGAAACAGCACAATCTCTGCTTTTACGATGCTTACAGTCTAATAGTAGAAACAGACATGCAAAAAAAAAATTACAATACAATACAATAAAGTGCTTCCATGGAGGTATTTACAAAGTGCAGTGGGAACAGGGAAGGCGGGAAAGAACATCTGCCTGAAGAAATCAGGGACAGCTTCACAGAGGAGGTAGCCATTGAGCTGAGACTTCATCAATGATTAGGAATTCACCATGTAGACGGGCAGGCAAAAGGTGTTTCAGGCAAAGAGAACAACAGGTACAAAGACACAGAGGCCCAAGGGGCACTTCAAAGAAGCAAGTAAAGAGGTTTTTCTTGAGCTGAAGGTGCAATGAGGAATAGTGGCAGCATGAGGCCAGACAGACAAGCAGGGATCAGATCAAGAAGAGCCTTTTGACCAGTCTTCCATTTATTCAGCAAACAGTTACTGAGTGCTTACTAGGTGCCAGTCACTCAGCTAAGTGCTGGGGCTGTAACGGGAAATCAGACAAACACATCCTTGCTCTCATGGAGCTTACATTCTAGTAGAGAAATAGACAAAAAGCCAACAAATAAATAAAATACAGACTTAGAAAATGTCTACAAAGGAAATAGGGTGCTGAGGCAGAAAATAGTGTCACAGGGATAGGCGGTAGTTAGGGTTATTAGCAAATGCCTCTTGGAAAGGATGTAAAACTCACACCTGCAGGGATAGCGACAATAGTGTGCTCCAATGTGAGCACCCACTATGTGCCAGGCACTGTGCTACACACTTTAGAAACAGTCTATCTCACTGAATCCTCACAACAACTCTATGAGGTAGGTATTATTATTCCTATTTCACTGAGGAGGGACAGGCTCAAAGAGATTAAATAACCTGACAAGTCACACAAATGGCAAAAATCAGGATTCAGACACAGGTTCTCCTAATTTCAAAGTGTGTGCTCTTAAAAATCACTCTAAACTGCATACAAAGATAAGTGAGGGAAATAATACAGTCACATTTGCCTGTTTTGATGATCTTTCTGATGACTATGTGGAGGGATGGAGAGAGGGAAGGGGAAGAAAGTGGACAGGTGAGCAAAAAAGGAAGCCACTGAAAGTCCAGAGGACAGGAAAGGCAGTTCATATGAAGGCAGTGATCGTGGGGATGGAGGAGAGGTGGGGTGCAGTCAGTAGTTCTAATAGGATTGATGAGAAGTCAGAAGCAAGGGAAAGGGCAGCATTGTGCTCACTCCTGGGCTTCTGCCTTGCGTAACTGGAGAAGATGGCTTGCTTTTACCAGAGTGAGGGAATGGAAGAGGGTGGTAGGTTTGTGGGGACCAGGTGATGAAGTTTTGAACATGTCTTGTGGGTATATTGGGAACACCCTGGACTTATGGGATGGTCCCCAAGGGACACCATATAATGGCTTTCATACCTTGTTCTCCACCTGAGCAAAGTATATAAGCAAAAAAAAAAAAAATATATCAGTTTTATATGTGTATACATTGTGTTTTTGCTTTTACAAGCTGTTTAGAAAAGCACATATATCTTGGCTGGATTGGTTTGTAAAAAGAATATATGATCACCAAGGTGAAGTTACCCCAACCCTGATCACAAATGAAGAATCGTGGACTCGGGGGAGGAAGAGAAAAGCCCTTGGACATCCATTCTCACTAGTCATACTAGCTTTTAAAAAGAAATCACTATGATCCTCACCCCCACCCCAGTTGGGACAGTCTGATGGGGCGGGCAGGCACCCTCTACCAATTGGCCTCCCAGGGTCTACAAGTTTCCCTGCTCATCCACCAGCAGGACTGCTTCAAGGAAACTAATGGCCCTAGGGTCCAGGGATCAAAGTTGAGCGTAAATCAGGAATTCCAAGAAGTATTTATGTAGTTTGGCATAAAAGTCCAGGAAAAACAGCAGCCCAAACAGCAGCCCAAACCTAGCTAGTCATATTGCTTTGACTATTCCCCTCTTCTTCCCTGCCTTGGAAACTGGAGGTAGTGGTAATAAAATGTACAGGTGACACTCATGTGGAATTGGTCATACCCCTGACTGCATCATTTAGGTTCTAATTTTAAAAGAACTCAAGAGTTAAGAAATAAACACACCTTTTCTATAGAATGATTTTACTTTTGCTCTGTCTCTCAAAATTTGTTTTCATTTGCTTATAACCACTCCCTCCCTTCCTTGGTATCAGATTAAGTATGTTTTGATTTTAGAAATCGTTTAATAATGTAATGCTAGTTTTCATAATTAAATATCAATAAATTCAAGTGGTATGAAAGTTACACTCGCGAGTTTCAACAGAAAAAGAATGTTAATATTTTGGAGGCCAGGCCAGGTACAGGTAATGGTTTGTAAAGTATTACAAACCCTTTCATTAAGCAACTCTACCTAGAAGCTGCCTCTAACTGTAGCCAAGAGTCTGACCTGCACCTGATAACTCAGTAAGCTAGTGGATGTTAGAGAGTGCCAAACATTCTTTAAAAAACAATAAACATGGACGCCTTCTAGTAACACCTGAAGGGTCCTTGTGTATCTGACTCATGCCCAAGGGAAGAAAAAGCCTTATTCTTATAGAACTATCAAAAGTCCAAGTCACAGGCAAGGAAAAAAAAATTACACATGCTAGGTGATATTTAGCAGAAATTCTTAGAAATTCTGGTGAAAGCACAATTCTCACAATGTCCAGAGGCAATAGTTCATACTGCAAATATATGCGCTATCTTCCTCCACCTCCATGTCAAAGCTAAGGCCCAGGGATCAGAGTTGAATGTAAATCAGAGGAAGGCTAACGAGGGGTTTTTTATTGTGTGCTCTTCAACAGAAAGAATTCCAATCAGTCTGTGAATATAATCATTTATTTGTCTTTACAGTGATGATGGAAGAATGTACAGGTGTCCCCTTTCAATAAAGTATAAAAATATGTTTATATACAGTGAAGTCACAATAATCTTTAACTGGGAAATTTATTTAGAATTCCTGATCTGTTCTTATTAAAACTGTGGGGGAAACAAATGTTTTACGTAAGTGCTACATTTCCAGTAGATTGCACCTGGCATCAAAAGCTCAGCTTCATCTTAGGGTCCTGCTTGATATTACAAAAGACTAATTTTAAGTCCTAGGACTCAAAATAAACATGATTTTTTGAATAATAGATATATACATCAAAAATACATCTAAAAAGGCATTGGTTAGTGCTATTAAAAAGCTCTATGTGCTCGGGTACATTGTTTTTCTTACAGGCAAAAGCCAGTGGAAACATTTTTGTTCAATTTCTAGGAATTTTCTCTTGGGGAAAGTCGGTCGAAAGTTACCTGTAAAAAAAAAAAAAAAAAAAGAACAAACTTAAGTAATCCAGTGATTTATCAGGTGAGAGGTCAGCAATACTCAAAAAAGAATTAGAGATTGAATTCCACTTAAGAACCATGTTTTTACAGCCTTGATGAACATGTAGTTACAGCACTTCATAAATAAAAAGTGCTCAACATATCCCCTCATTGTTTCGTTTTATTTTGATGATAACCTTTACTATCCTGTTAATTTTCCAAAGAAATCATATGTATTCTTCTATATGTTTATGAAAATATTTTCTAACTACAATTAACTACATCAGCATAAAAAGAGAGTTCAAAGGGCATACAAATGAAAAAGCAGAACAGATACAGACCAATCCAAATATATTTTGAGAAAATGTAGAAAAATTTCTACTCAAGATACTTTATTTTACTTCACAATTTCTTTCACAAGAGCATTTACAGATGACACGTATGCATCGAGTCTTCCTATTGTTTAACCTGGGTGAAATGGCACTGTGCAACTGCAAATTGAACTATTTATGTATTTGATATCCTATCTCATGTATAGCTAAATATATTCACACCTTTGTTTTTACAGTCATCTTCTTCTTCTTCTTAAATTTTACTTAAGTAAAATTTAAGTAACACAGTAAATTGCGGCCTGTTATTTAACTAACCAAATAAATAAATGAATAAACATCCACCTTACTAATAAGCAGGATTAGAAAGAGCTGAGGCATGATGAGGCTGGCCGACCTGAAGGGACCTTGGTTATCTCTTATGAGCCCGTGAAGATGGCCACGTCTCACCCTTTGCCCAACTAAGTCCTACCTATACCACAGGTTATTATGGACAGCTGATTGAGTCATGTGGTCATGCTTTAGTTTATTAAAACTTTTAGATATATATGGGGTTATTTGAGTAAGGTAAATGTAATTTTCATAATTAAGAAGTACATCTAAATCTTCCGCAATCTATAAGTCTAATGGCTTGATCTAATAATGCCATTCTCAAGTTGGGAAGATTACATAAATAATTTGAATCTCTCCCTACCTAACATGCCAAAATAATGGCTACTTTTAAAGAACTGATTAAAATTCTAATCATTCAACATTAGTTTGTTATTACTATTATCCACATTTGTGCAAGGCAATGAGCAGTTGCCAAATTCTGTGTAAGTATAGTGCCAGTGCCTACAACACAGCCTCGCTCACATAAACAAGGGTATAGCCTGGATGTCAATCTGCAAAGTAATCTGTAAAGGAAGCAAAAGTCGGCCGGTAGCACATGCTGTAATCCCAGCACTTTGGGAGGCTGAGACGGGTGGATCACCTGAGGTCAGGAGTTCAAGAGTTGAAGACCAGCCTGCCCAACATGGCGAAAACAGTCTCTAGAAAAAATACAAAAAATTAGCTGGGCATGGTGTCAGGCACCTGTAATTCCAGCTACTTGGGAGGCTGAGGCAGGAGAATCGCTTGAACCCGGGAGGCAGAGGTTGCAGTGAGCTGAGATTGCACCCCTGTACTCCAGCCTGGATGACAGGAGCGAAACTCCATCTCAAAAATAATAATAAAAAAAAAGGAAACAGAAGTCTAGTAAAACCTCAATTAGGTGACCCTTGATTATCTGAAATGATTTCATGAGAAAAGTCTAGAAAAAAACCAAAAAGCCCTGACAGAAGAGAAGGGCTTTCTGAGAGTCTATTCCGAAGCAACAGTGCAGAATCTGGATCAGGTGAGATCCAGATCCCTCTGTGCTCCAGAGACGGTGTGGCTGCAGCCATGGACAGTAGAAACACACTTCAGACTTCCCTCTGAAAGACTTCCAGCATATTAAGTATACTCATCAAAGCCCATAAATACATCCTTGCCAGCTTGGAAAACAAAATCCAAGTATCAACACAGCATCTTCATGTCTTCAATAAGGGAAGAGAAAAGAGCTAAAACAGCACTGAACTGGATTGAAATGATTTTTTTTTTTTTTTTTTGAGACAGAGTCTCACTCTGTCACCGAGGCTGTAGTGCAGTGGCACGATCTCGGCTCACTGCAACCTCCGCCTCCCAGGTTCAAGCGATTCTCCTGCCTCAGCCTCTCAAGTAGTTGGGATTACAGGTGCCCGCCACCATGCCCAGCTAATTTTTGTATTTTTAGTAGAGACAGGGTTTCGTCATGTTGGCCAGGCTGGTCTCAAACTCCTGACCTCAGGACATCCACCCACCTCAGCCTCCCAAAGTGCTGGGATTATAGGCGTGAGCCACCACACCCAGCCTGAAATGATTCTGTATAGTCAGGAAACTGTGACCCAGAAGTGAGTGCTGCCATGGATGGACATGTAAATGTAAGACATTATATGTATTATTGGATTTTGGTCTTGCTGTGGCATGAAAGATAAAGGCACTCACGGACGGGGATAATTGTGTTAACAATTAAACTCACCCTCCCTGCAATCCCTACCCCTAGCCTATTCCCCTACCAAACAGAGTTCTCTCCCACCCAGCTCAAGTGATGGCTCAAGTGAAAACCCTGAGGCATCCTCGCCACTCTCTCACCCGCACTTCCAGGCAGTCACCTGGTCACGTGATTCTTTCTCCAGATATATCTCAGATCTACCCATCTCTTCTTCTCCCAACCCATTGGCATGTCAACATCCTCCTAAAGCCACCATCATCTCTTGCGAGACTACCGCAGCAACATCCCAACTGGTCTCCTTGCTTCCAAGCTTTCCCTACTCCAATCCTTGTATTCATGCAGCAGCCATAGGGCTCTTGTAAAGAAGCAAATCTGATCATGCTACTGACTCTTCAGTGATTCCTGCTAATTTTCATGATCAATCTCAAGTGGTCATCAATCTCCCTAACAACCCACAGGTCCTACGTGACTAGGTTCACCACCCACACATTCCCCCTACCCCTCCCCAGACATACTACATTCCAACCACGTGGATAATTTCTTCATTCCTTAAAGAAACCAAGTTTCTCCTTGCTGTTCCTTCTAATGGGAACACTTTTACCCAAACCTCTCCTGGCTCACTCCTATATATCTTTCAGGCTCAACATAAATGTCACTTTCTCAGAGAGGCTCTGTTGACCCTTGACAGCATATTAGCACCCCATCCCTCCCTCTGTTTTGGCTTCAAAGGAAACTAGTAAATAATTGGTTTTGGGGTGCCAAAAAGGAAGACATGGCCTGCTGAAACAAAGCAGGATGGAAGCCGGGAAGCAAGACGTCACAGAAAGCCTTAAGATCTGCACGTGCTCCTCTGAAGACAAGGTATGCCTATGGCACAGAGCCATGAGCCTGGAATGTGAGTTTGAGATAAGATCAAAATGTGCATTTTTGTTGCTGTTTTTTGAGTCAGAGTCTTACTCCATCCCAGGCTGGAGTGTAGTGGCACAATCTCGGCTCACTGCAACTTCTGCCTCCCGGGTTCAAGCAATTCTCGTGTCTCAGCCTCCCGAGTAGCTAGAATTACAAAATTACAGCTATTCTACCACGCCCAGCTAATTTTTATATTTTTAGTAGAGACAAGGTTTCACCATGTTGGCCAAGCTAGTCTCAAACTCCTGACCTCAAGTGATCCGCCTGCCTTGGCATGCCAAAGTGCTGAGATTACAGGCATGAGCCACCAAACCCAGCCTAAAAATGTGTATTTTTTAAGGTAAAGTATTTATTATACTTTTTAGTGTCTTTCTTGTTCTCCCTGCATCAAATCTGTGCTAGGGAGAATCTAAGAAAAAGAAAGAGATTTTGCCTGCTTTGCCACCATAATTTTAAAGAGGAAGCAATATGCCCTGGAGGCTACTGTGATGGAGATGACAGTCACCTTCTTCTTCTGGGGCCGTTCCTCCCTACCTGACAAAGTCCTTTTCTTCTGCTGCTGCTCTTCTCTAGTGAGCAGAGTAAGGTTTTCTAAGGAAAACCTTAGAGGCTTTCCACCTGGTCTTAATAAAGGAGACTAGATCCCTTGCAAGTGACTGCAGGGGTGTGAATGTCCTCCCAGTATGAGAACAAAAGAATGCAATAACTTATATGGTCCTTCAATCCAGAGAGAAGAAACAAACAACAGCACATGGAGAACCCGAGCAGAGGAGTAGCTTTTTCATTCACTGCTGAGGAAGCTAAAGGGAAAATAACAAGAAAATACAGCGACACCTTTTTTTTTTTTTTTTCTGAGATGGGGTTTCACTCTGTCACCCAGGTTGGAGAACAGTAAGCACAATTTTGGCTCACTGAAATTTCTGCCTCCCAGGCTCGAGTGATCCTCCCACCTCAGCCTCCTGAGTAGCTGGAACCACACACACACAACACCACACCCAGTTAATTTTTTGTATTTTGGGTAGAGATGGGGTTTTGCCATGTTGATCAAGCTGGTCTCTAACTACTGAGCTCAACTGATCGCCCGCCTCAGCCACCCAAGTGCTGGGATTACAGGCAGAAGCCACTATGTCCGGCCAAGAAAACACACCTTAAGTTCCAAGTCACTCTCTCTGGTGTCAGTTTACCTGATCATATTCTTAGGCTTCATCTCCACTGTCCATTTCAATATCCATCTCTTCTGTATCAGCAGCTCGCGACAAGATGTCTGCCATCAGTGCTTCTTCCAATTTCTTGCGTACTTGCTGTACTCGCTCTTCCTGTTTCCTTTTTAAAAACAGAATAAAAAGGCACTGAGAATTTGGCAAGTAATGACAATATGAATCTGCTACAGAAGTTCATCCTTACTTCAAAATAATTAAATTCCTAAGAAGAATAGACTTCCTTTTCAGATTTTTGCAGAGGTTGCTTCTACACACAAATCAAACCTCACCAATGAGCCTTGCCAAAAAGAGGAATGTTCACAGAGGCAGTTATCCCTCATCACACATGAAATTCTAGAAAGAGCAGATTGACGTCAGTGACCTTTTCTTCAACTTTGAAAATGTCAACTGTGTCAAGATTTGGGTTTATTCCTATAAGGACAATTAGAAATAACTTAGAAGCAGGAATAAAAGATGGAGGGAACATAAATAACGAAGGAAAAGTGACTTGTTCATAGAAGCACTGAGAAAGATGGAGGAAGCAGAGGCGTGATAAGCTGGGGTTTGATTGACATTCTGCGGCTAGGTTAGTTAGGAGAGAGCTCTCTCCTGGGTTCCCAGGTCTGCAGGCAACAGGTCAGCACGAAGGAGCCAAGACTACATGATCCTGCACACCGAGGACAGACACTGAAAAGCCTCTCTTCAAATAAGAAAGTGAGTTAGTTAAGAACATGCCATGAGTTTCTCTGTGTCTCGGTGATTACAAAGGAACCTCAAAAGTGAGGGTTAATAACTCCAAGTCATTAAAAAGGCTCTGAACCATTAGAGCACAGGAAGAAAGGCTATCAGTATACACTTACCTTTAAAAAGTAAAAAAAAAAAAAAAGAAAAAAAGAAAAGAAAGTAGATCCCCCAGAGGGTAAGAGATAAATTCCTAATATGTGTCTAGCAAACAAAGCTCGGTAAATAGAAATTGACATCCAGAACCAAGTAGAGAAGCAAAGGTTGAAGAAAGACAAGAGAAGAGAGAAGACTGGTAGGAAAAGATTCCAGTGGGAACAAGAACAGAAGGCAATGGCAGAGGAGGGAGGGTCAGCAGAACAGAAAAGGGGGCAAAGCTCTTGAGACCAGAAGAAAGGAGATAAGGAAAGATGCAGACAGGGAGATGAAGATGCAACAAGGAATATACAAAGGGTTCTACTGAAAAAAAAAAGTAATTTTCTCTACCAATAACCGAGGAAGACAGATTGCAGCAATTCCCAAACCTGGGACAGCAGAGAGGTAGAGGAGCAATGCTATAGAAGATTGCACTAAGGGTCCCTGAGTATTCACTCCATTGGGGCTCAACCAGCTGCCAAGTTATATTCAGTCTACTCAAGATCACACCCCTTTGACCAAATAAGACTATGTCCAAGGTAGTCAAGGTAACATATATGTACTGCTTCCCACAAAAACTTTGGATATCTTTATTAAACTCCAAAACACCACAGAGTTAAAAGGTATAGACTTCCACTTATTAAATGAATTTTCAAAAAGAGGGAAGCTGTCACTGGGTCAGTCTTAGCTCTATAGCCTCTGTCATATTAAAAGAAACTGGAATTTGACAGATTTTCATGTCATGGGGCAGGGTCAAGCAGAACACATTTATTTCTTATACAGTTAGTCTCACCTCTGGGTCAGTGACTCAAAGTTTATGACAAATGACATATTGGTTTCACTGGCAGTCTCTCACTAGTAAGAGTACAAGAATCTTCACAGCTGTCCTAGAGTAACCTCATTAGGAAGATGGAGAAAATGGAGCAAATGGCACCATATGCAGTAATTTGGATGGAGAATTTTATCTTAAACTCTAACATTTGCCATTGATTTTCTTCTATCTTGAGCATTACTTTCCACATTTGTGAAAGCTGAAATTTAATCATTTGCCCATTGCTGTAGGCAGAATTGTAAGATGGTCCCCAACAGTCCCTCTTCCCCAAAACCACCCTTACGTGCACTCTTTATATAATTCTCTCCTCTTAAGTGTGAGCAGAACTTGTGAATATGATGGGATATCTCTCCATGATTAGGTTACCAATCAACTGATTTTGAGTCAATCGAGAGAGATTATTGTAGTGGGCCTGACCTAATAGGACCCCTTAGTGGAGCTGGGATCTTCCTGACAGAAGCATAAAGGGGCACATGGAGGAGCCACAAGACAAGGAACTACAGGCAGCTTCCAGGAGCTAAGACAGCCACCATCCCATAGCCAAGAAGAGAACAGGGGCCTTAGCCCTAAAACACAAGGCATGAATTCTGCAACCACCATATGAGCTTGAAAGAGAACCCCAAGCTTCAGAAGGGAACACAGTCCGGTGACACTTTTAAGACCCAAACACAGAAGCCAGTCATACCAGGCCCAGACTTCTGACCCCACAGAACTTTAAGCTGATAAATGGGTATTGTTTTAAGCTGCAAAGTTTGTGAGAATTTGTTACAAAGTATTAAAAAACGAAAGTACTCATCAATGCAAACATTATAAAATACGCTAAAAATACTTGAGATATATCTTGTTGGGGTCTTCAGTTGGAGGTTTAATGTAGACAGACTATTGGATACCCAATTAGGTAAAGAGTAACAGTTCCATTTGCAGTAATTTATTTTGAACATGTACTAATTCAACAAGGAGTATTTTCTTCCTAATTTCTGTCATGACAATTAAATCAAATGAGCAATTTGTTGACAAATTTACCCAAAAAGGAAATCATCCAGAATTGGCTTTGAGATAGTTTCCTCAACTATCAAAAGAACTGGTGTTGAAGCCATCAACATTCCTGTGATATAACTCAGAGAACCTCCGTCAACACATATAAGGACCTGGCAGAATCCCTGCTGATTAATTCAGCATTCATTCCAAGATGGAAAAGAACTTGTCTCTGGAGTAATTTTCTTCCTCAAGGGTAAGAACAATCCAATGAGCAAGTTGATTCCTTTCATTGATTTTACATTTTGTTTTCTTAAAAAATAAGGTTTTTAAGAAACTTCATTCATATTCATATGCAATCAAGGCATATGAATACAACTTTGCACCACTTTTTATCTTTGCAAAATAATTACTTTAAGACCCAAGAAGGGCTTTCCCATTATAAACCTAGCTAGACTTACCCATTTAAAAACACTTTCATGTCAACTTTGTATGGATTTTTTAAAAAAATACAAATATAGGCTGGGCGTGGTGGCTCACACCTGTAACACCTGTATCCCAGCACTTTGGGGGGCCGAGGCAGGCGGATCATGACGTCAGGAGTTCAAGACCAGCCTGGCCAATATGGTGAAACCCTGTCTCTACTAAAAATAAAAAAATTAGCTGGGCATAGTGGCGCTCGCCTGTAGTCCCAGCTACTCGGGCGGCTGAGGCAGGAGAATTGCTTGAACCCGGGAGGCAGAGGTTGCAGTGAGCTGAGATTGTGCCACTCCACTCCAGCCTGGGCAACAGAGCAAAACTGTCTCAAAAAACAAACAAACAAAAGAACAAATATAAAACATTTTAAAATTATATGATTTGAAAGTGTCATCTGCTGATTTTGTCTAGGAATAATACTCAAATTAAACTGATTTACATTCAGGGGACAGAAATAGTGAAGTATACACAAGGTCATATTTTTAATATACTATAATATAATATAAATGCAATATAGTACAGTATCACTATAAAATAATGATATTGAGGTCATAAAACCCACATAAGAATTGCTCTGTGGTCTTACTAACTGGAATACTTTTGCTTTTCCTATGCAATGGTTTGCTTCTACTTTCTGGGTTCTACCAATCTCAGCTGGATGTTTTCCTTTTACCATTTGCTGCTGAAACCCTAACTTGTGAGTCAGCCTTAGAAAGAGTGAAAGATGTCAGTAGACATAGTTTGTGTCTTGTCTCATTCCTGGCTCTGTTTTATTGCTTTACCTGTGGCTTCTTGTTTCTTACTTGCTTCTCTTCTTGCTCTACCGTGTCACAAGTAAGTTTAAGAGCAGCATCACTATCATCTGATTTAAAGAGAGATTGGTTTCCAGACAAACCAGTGAAGGAGGCAATCAGAAAAGGCATAACTGAGTGAAAGGGGTTCTTTATTTTTATTTTTCTAAGACAGGATCTAGCTCTATCACCACGGCTGGAGGGCAGGGATGTGACGACAGCTCACTGGAGCCTCGACCTCCCATGCTCAAGCAGTCCTCCCACCTCAATCTCCCAAGTAGCTGGGACTACAGTTACATACTACCATGCCTCACTAATTGTTAAAAAATTTTTGTGGAGATGGGGTCTCACTGTATTGCCCAGGCTGGTCTCAAACTCCTGGGCTCAAGCGATCCTCACACCTCGGCCTCCCAAAGTGCTGGGATTATAGACATGAGCCACTGTGTCTGGCAGAAAGAGGTTCCTTAGAATAGAAAGTCAGAATCCCAAATTGCAAAAGACACTGTAAAAATGATGCTTAGGGAATATAACTGATCTGGTGCCTGTCCTTTGGACAGGACCATGATGATACCCCTGGCATGCAGCATTTATACCCCTTTCAAGCATGTATTTGTTATAATGGTCTTTTTTCACCTTCTATCAGTTTCTGAAAAACTCTGTTAAAAAAGAAAAGTATAACTTTCTAGGTGATATATCACTTACTAGATATGCCACTGAACCTAATGAACAGTATAAAATTTACCCAAATGTAAAAACCCAAGTTTATGAAGTCATGTTAAACTGCATTACCTGATGTCTTCATCTGTGACAATAAAAGCTTTGCAGAGGGGTTGAGATGTGTTAAGCCAAACAGCGGGGTTCTTTTCCACAGCAGCGGAGACTTGCCCTGTGATTGGCGCAGAGCTTGTGTGCAAAGCACTGGCAACAGCAGATAAAAGGGTCTCATCATTGCTACCTGGACCAACTCCTGCAATGAGAAACAAGTACTAGTTAAAGGAAATGTCTCAATGTGCTGAGCAAACTTTATGTGACATAAAACAACTGATATTTTTGTATTCATTTGGGATCATATATGTTAAACTGACATAAGACAAAGCAGCAGAAGATAATATATCTACTTAATAGATATGACACACTAAAGAATTCACACTAAGGAAATAGTAACAAAATAGCTGAGCATTTTTTCTTACTTTAAAAAACAAATCCTCATGCTTGCTGTAAGCTTATAGCTGAGCATTTTAATAATACTTTACCAGAACTTTAAAATGCATTTTCCAAGGTACTAAACTTTTAAAAAGTTGGCTTTATTTCCTCAAGCAATGTTAATTATTTTAATGAGGTAAGACTTTGTGAAGCGACTATACTCAAGCATCCCTTTTAATGTATTCCTAGAGTACTGGTATAGTTTCTCCTTGTAGCTTTTAACATTAATTTCCAGCAATATCTCAACAATTATCTTCTTTGTCTCAGGATTCAAAGAAAAAGCCAATGCAAGCAAGCTGTGTCTGTGGCTTTAACAGCTTTTTTCATAAACCTAACAAAATATCCAAAATCAGAGAATTAATAACTGCACACTTTGATTACTTGTAAGATACTGGTACCATGGTCACATTTAAATGCAATGCTTAAAGTCCTAAACCTGTTTAACTAGTTAAGGCCAACATTTCCAAGAACATAAAGGGATAAGGCAATAATCTAACCATGAATTATGAGGATTTTTGAGCAATCCACTATATATCAAGCTTTAGAAGCCAAAGTTTTAATACTTGAAAAATAACTCTTCTCTAGAACTTGGAGTTCTCATACAGCATGAAATGTAGACTAGTGACTGAGTTTTCCACCCCAGATCCCACTGGCTGCTGTTGCTGGACCAAAGTGCATCTGTTCCCACTGCTACTTAGAGCACCAGTTTGTGGAGGGAGGGGCAGAAGGAGAGCTGTTGGTTGTTCTTTTGGGAAGAGGATGAGAGACAGAGCAGGTGGTAGGGCCAGATGTTGCTATAAGCAGGAAGCTTTGAGAAATTCTGTTACTCATCCGCATCCAGTGCTAAAAGCAGCACATGGGTTAGCTTCTACGATGAACCTAACCTAAAGCCAAAATGTTTACAAAGAAAAAAATCTAAGATAATATACTACACTGCAGCATCCCTGCAACATACAAGTTTCTCATGTACCTTCTTCCTGGCTTTACTAAAACACAAGAGGTACGTCATCCAGCAAGGCATAGGACCTCCCAAAGCAAAGGCCTCCTGTCAGTCATTGCTGAATCCACAGCATCTAACAGAGTGCCTGGCATGCAGTAGGTACTTGATAAATGTCTGCTCAACTGAACTTAGATAATACCTTGAAGACCTTTGGGTAGTTCCATGGTTTTTATAATTTGTTCTGTTACATCTGATGCACTAAGTCCTTGTAGCCTCTTCTCCCAGAAAAGCTGTAAGGCAAAATATCACTGTTAATAGATACATTCTTGAAACAAGAAAGTAGCGCATCGATGCTGTTGAATAATGAAATTTAAATCATTTCAATAGTTTCCTATAATTTCCTCATTTTTTCCTTATAAAAAGCTAAATGATATTCCAAACATGAATTATTTCCACACATCATAATCCTCTCAGATGGCATTGCTCAAAAAAGGTTGTTTTACATAACCTATTCACTTGTTACAATACTATAGAAGGTTATATGCTGTATACTATGTATAGTTTCTTATAAGGTATCTTCCAAAGAAAATAATTTGAATTTTTTAAAGATTCACCTGGCATGAAATTTTAATGCTACGACTTATTAAGGAAAAGAAAACAAATTATATGATGTGTTATCCCCCTTTATCCAATATCATTAGAGAAAGAGCTACTCCAATATGGGATTTTTCCAGTACAATGAAGTTTAGCCCTTTAGCACACTTTAAAGGAGAAAAGACGATTTTCAATGAAAAGTTTTCTAAAATGTTTTAGATGCCTCCTTTATTTTTAAACTGGATGTCACATTCATGAGTGACTCTTTCCCTGCTGCACAGGGCCTGGGTCACCATGGTCACTTAGTAGCCCCAGGTCATCATTACGGGCATCAGTGAGTACACTGAGTCGCTCCTCGTGCCCTACGGGCTATGGAGCCTTTTGCTTATTCAAACACTAAATGGTCCAAGGCAATTATGGTTTTTATTTTATATCCTTTTCATATTTGATTCTCTCTCCTAGTTATTACTTTTCACTAATATCACTCATCCATTCAACATATCTTTATTGAGCTCCTACTAGGTGCTGTGCTCACCCTGCAGATGTGACAGTCAGTAAGAGAGACAATGTCACTGTCCTCATGCCTCATCTCTTTTCTAGTCTGTTTCACATTTACTGCAGCCAAAAAAAAAAAAAACAGATAAAGGAATTCTATAGGACTCTGTATAACTGTCTTTAATCCTGGATACCAGGGCCTGTCACATAGTTGGTACTGAAAAAATATTTGTGGGAATGACTGAAAATGGGAGCAACTGGACTCAGCGTGAGGATCTGGGGGACGCACAAACCCATACTGAAATCTCAGCTGCAACACTATCTCTAGATAGACGACCTTGGACAAGGTCTATAACCCATACTGAAATCTCAGCTGCAACACTCTCCATCTCTAGATAGACGACCTTGGACAAGGTCTATAACCCATGCTGAAATCTCAGCTGCAACACTCTCCATCTCTAGATAGACGACCTTGGACAAGGTCTATAACCCATGCTGAAATCTCAGCTGCAACACTCTCCATCTCTAGATAGACGACCTTGGACAAGGTCTATAACCTCTTCAGAATCTTCAATTTATTTCCTCTTCTATAAATGTGGCAACAATGGCTATCACAAAAGATTACTGTGGGAGTTAAATAAGGCAATATGTATAAAGTATCCGTTATATACTGGGCACAAGATTTATCGCATTTGCTTTTAGCAAACTGTGGCCACTCTGAGGGCTTTTGGGGCTTACATTCCGACTTCTGGATATATGTGAAGTATCAGATAATTGTCCTCCAGACAAATGAGAAGATAAAGTAGTGTAATTCTATTTATGTCAGAAGAGCAATATGCTGAATTTGTAATAAGCACAACGCTAGCACCAAGGAAGGCCTTTGGTATATGGTAACATTTCCTTACATCTCCCTGCTAATCACATTATCAGTAGAATATGTTGTCAATATAAGCAGGTCAACAATATGAGGATATAAATATATTAATCATCATGGATGAAAAGTAGTAAGGTGAAGGTAATAATTGATGAATGCAATAAATGTCCCAAGAAAACCTGCCCTGCCTGCTTTCTATTTGCTCTCTGGTGGAATAACATCATCTGTGTTTTGAATATCACAGCTATATAAAAAAAAAAAAAGGAAAACAAAACCCAGTTAAATTTCTAATGACAAAGCATCTAGGAGAATTAGTGAGGATAACATTAGTAAGTGCTTTTATAATTAAATATAATTAAACATTTATATATATGTGTATATATATATACAATTATAAAAGCACTTATTAATCTCATAGTCACTGATTTGTAAAAATAAATCAACACTACCACATAAAAGCATGGGAATTATGAACAGATACATTGTTTATATTTTACATCTAAAAGTTCCAATTCCAGATATTAAAAAATAATTTGTTTTATTCTATCATTTTTAATTCTCAACTTTCAAACTTCTATCAGTAACAAGGAAAACAATACAAAAAATTTATAAAGAAAAAATTAGTAAAAATAAATCCTGGACTGAAATACAAGTATATGGCTCTAGCTTATATCACATCCTGGTACCACCACATGTCATCTGATACCCCGCAACTACAGCTGAAGTTAGAATCTGATATGTGTGGATGCCCTCTTTATAAGAGAGGACATAAGAAACTAAGATTTTGCGTATGCTCTTTCAATAGTAAAAGCACCATTTCCAGAGTCCAGGAGCAAAAATAATAAAATTGTTATGCCATGAAAATGGAGATACATATATATATATTTTTTTTAGGTATGCATATTTGTGTGTGTGTGTATCTTCTCCCATCCACAACCCAGGGGAGAAATGGGGAGTGAAAAAGTTCAGAGAAGGAAAGGAAGCTAGTTTAAAAAAAGAAAACACTTAACTGGTCAAGGTCACTTCCTCTCCAACCTTTCCAACACTCACTCAAAGCTAAGAAGCTCAACTAATTTCACTGAAAACTGAAACAGTCCTCAGGAGGTAAATGTCTGTTTACATCTCAGTATGTTCCTAACTCACCTTTTCTGTACATCCATCTTCTCAGATCCCTGTTTTATTTGTTTGGGTGGAGGACGAGGGCAAGGATTCTTTGCATTTTAAAATGCATTTTAAAGGTACGTACAGTAGGCATTATGCTAAGTGAAAGAAGCCAGTCTTTCCCACTCTGTGTGATTCCACTCCTATGATACCCGGAAAAGGAAAACCTATAGGGAAGGTTGCCCCAGATTGGGATGGAGGGGAGTCTGACAACAAAGGCTCAGCACAAGCAACTTCTTTGGGGTGCTAGGACTGTACTTTCTGGTTTTTAATACACTGAGACTTTATCCAGCTTATATAATGACCATGTTCTTTTCTTTCCAAGCCTGTTCCTCAAGGAATGGCCCAATGTGCACTATCGCCCTTTCCCAAGTCTACTGCAACTTTATTAGCCCACCCCCTTTCTAGCCAACTTGCACTAAACGTACTCCAATAGTCAGTCAGCTCCTCTCACCAAATTCCATGATCTTTTCTCATTATCTTTGGCCACTATGGGCCTCAGTGCTTCAGAGGGAGCAGGGAAGGAAAAGGTCTTCCTTTGCCTAAGTTTAATATTTCCTGATGTACTCACTTAGGTGAGTAGGTTTTTCTTTGGCGATTCTGTTCACTTGGAGGTCTCCCCACTCTATTACTTTCTCAACCATTAGAAGTCCAAAGACAGTAATATTCAAAAGGTGAGTAATATTCAAAATATTCAAAATATATGTAAGGACTCCCCCTCTATGATGGCTACCTAGTCTCTGGCACTACAGTTCATAAGCACTACTGCTGTCATAAATCCTAAACTACTCACCGAAAATCTGATTTCCCCTGCCAAATCCAGTGGTTTTCTCAGCTTAATCTTGCTGCCTGGTGTGAGGCCAAATAACCAATAAATAGAATATGTATAAGGAACAGTGATTTAATATTTGGAGAAACTCCCAAAATGTGCTATCACTCTCAGTTATTACATCTCCCTCTAATCCTCACTAACCAGACGCTCTGAGTACATCTAATATCTTGTTCTCTTTGTTACCTTCCAGTATATTAGAACATTGGCTAGTTCCACATGCCTATCACCTTATAACACTAATGGTCTGGGCAATGTCCTATCCAGGAAACCAGCTGATTGAGGGAGAAACATGGGATGGAATTAAAAGTCACTTAAAGCCACAAAAGTGCCTAAAATTTAAGTGACAGTGCAGAGCATCTTTGGAGAAACCATCTTAGTAGTCACTGCAGTTCATCTCTACACATTTTCTCTGCACAGTTCTCCTAGTAAGGACATCAACGGAAGCACAGCTGCATGTACTTTACCCCACTTAGTGTCCCAAAGAACAAACATGAAGGTGTATTACAAAAACTGCTTCTTTAGTGAGGTCAATGATCAAATCTGTTTACTGAAAGTAAAATGAACCCACGATAGCATTTTCTTTTCATAATTGTTATATATTTAACTTAGACTTTGAGGGATTTTGTTCAACTTGCCTTATGAAGAATATCTAAAGAGGATGAGAAAGAAACAGGGATCACAAACAACTCCTCGCCACCATTCACAGACACCGATCCCTATTCTGATGCTCTGGGAACTGAGGCTGATAATGTTGATTATTATTTACCTTCATCACTCCGAGTTTATTAATATTACTCTAAGAGATTTGTACTCTTTAGTGAAGAACAAAAGAGATGGCTTACTAGGAAAAAGGAATTTGAGGATCAACAATATTCAACAAATACTCTTTGAATGCCCATGATATGCAATGTGTTTTTCTCGCACTGGGGATGCTTGGTAGGATAATCGGCAATCGCTGCCCTCCAGGAGGTGTTTGGTGGAAAACATGCAAAACTCTACAAGGCCGACCGCAATAATGAAGATCCAAAACTAACTTCAATTTGGGAAGACCCGGAAAGGCTTCTAGGAAAAGGTAGCCCTTGAAAATTGTGTAACAATTCTATAGGCATGTAGAAGAGAAAAGACTATTCCAACCCAAGAAATTGTATGGGCAAGGAAGTAACAGAGTGCAGGTCAGTGTTTCTAAAGATCTTATAAAGAACAATAACCAAGGTGGCTTATTTTAAAAATATATTCCAAGGCCTCATCCCCAGAGATTCTATTCAATAGATCTGGGATTAGAAAGCTAGTTTTATTTTTTTTTTTTACAAATACTTAAGGTGATTCTGATGCAGGTTCGAGGTATGAGAAAGACTGGTTTGGTTTGTGTTGAAAGAGTGGTAGTAGCCAGGTGTGGTGGCTCACACCTGTAATCCCAGCACTTTGGGAGGCCGAGGCGGGCAGATCATCTGAGGTCAGGAGTTCGAGACCAGCCTGACCAAGATGGTGAAACCCCATCTCTCCTAAAAATACAAAATTAGCTGGGCGTGGTGGCGCATGCCTGTAATGCTACTCAGGAAGCTGAGGCAGGAGAATCACTTGAACCCAGGAGGTGGAGGTTGCAGTGAGCTGGGATCGCACCATTGCACTCCAGCCTGGGTGACAGAGCAAAACTCCATCTCAAAAAAAAAAGCATGCATGTAGTGGGGGTGTAGTGACCACCAAGATCTCCAAGTATTATTCTTCACTATGCTGAAAGATTTTAAAAAATATTATTCCATCCTCTTCCTTGCAGACAACAAGAGGAAGACATTTGCCTTCCTATTATTTCATTGCAGGAGGAGATATGTTTATTTAAAAGCAGATAAGTTTATTTAAAAGTAGAGCTAATTGTTTAGGTTAAATGAAGAAAGGGCTTACCCAATGTTCTGTTTTACCCAGTGAAACTATGCCCAGTCATACTGTCTTGATGAAATAGGGGGAGGAAGAGGAGGAAAACTACCACTTAGCCATCAACACCTTTCCATAGGCCTGGCACTGTGCTAAGCACCTTCTGTACAGAAATTCAGTTAAACTTTCCTGCAGCATTTTGGAGAAGATATTACTCCCATTTACAGATAAAGAAACGGAAGCATGGGGAACTTAAATAACTTACACAATTAATCAGTGGTGCAGCTGGAATTAAAACTTAGGTCAGTGTGATTAAACAGTCCTTCTCTTAACAAAAGCTCTGAAAGAGCATTTACATGTTTGGCTCTTGTTAGGTTATATAGTACAAGCCTCAGACACTTCTACTCATGCCATCAAAGGCTGATAATAATAGATCAGTAAACTTTAAGAGAACTATCAAATTACTCTTAATCCATTTAACTCCTAAGTAATAGATACTGTATAAGTCTCAATTGTAGGTGATCTGTGCCTGATGCTGCCTCTTCCTTAGGCAGAATTGAGAAGACAGGCTTATAATATATTGAAGCTAAAACCAGCATAGAGTTTTATGGGGATATCAAATTGTCATGAGAAGTAGCTCACATGGTAAAAAATAAAGAATTGGTGTAACATATTTTCTCTGCAAATTAGCGTTCTTAGACCACAATTACAAATATCAATCACATAGAACATGAAATTGTTATTTGGTGGATAGAAATTAAAGAGACCCCACTCCAAGAAAACACTTCCAGATAAGCGACACTAACAATGGTATGGGAGCAAGTATTTCAAAAAATGGAAAAAGAAAGGGAGTGATTTGCATATATAACTGAAGGCTTTTGAATTTTTTCTTAAGAATACTGTTTCAGATTAATTATACTAATAGCTACTTCTCATGACCACACTGAAAAGCATCTACATCATATATCCTAGCACGATTTTCATTAATCATTATATCCAATGAAAAGTACTGATGTGTCTCTGTTGTGTTAAAAAAAAAAATTCACTAGACAAAATGAAACTGACTTTCCCTGTATACTCACGACCTCAACTTGACAGTCAACCCTGAGGACGGGAATATCTAACTTATTAGCAGAGTGAATGGGATTGGGTTTTAGAATCTGAACAACCAATGTTCAAACTTGCTTTTTCACTAGCTTTATAAATTGGACAATTGACCTCTCTAAATATCGGTTTCATACTATATGGAATGGGACAATATAAGCAATCTCAAAGGGTTATGGGAACAAAATGAGGAAGCGTTATAAACACTTGAACATGCCCAGTACACAGCAACTATCATTTTACTATTTCGTTTCACCTGTGGCTTGTAGCACATTGCTGATCATACAATAGCACTTAATAAGTAGTTGGTCATTTTATTAAAATTAGTAAGTATAAACAAAGCAAAAATAATCAATTCTGAAAGGTAAGTATTAGCAAATGAAGAGTCTGAGCACATGAATATGAATCTTCCCTTCCCTTCCCTTTCAGTTGGGGATTTCTTGCTACTACAAATATTTTAAAATTATTCCTCTTCCTCCCCTCCTCCAGGCCAGACTGCCTCTCACCTGGACCTAAGGTCGGTTGGGAGTACTTTGGTAAGCAGTACTGGCTATATAATTTACTGGGCCCAGAACAAATTAAAAATGTGAGGCCTCTTGTTAAAAAAAAATATTAAGAATTTCAAGGGTATGGCAGCAGAGCATTAAACCAGGCATGGCCCTTCCTTCTAAGTGAGGGGCTCTTTTAAGCACAAGGCCCTGTGTAACTGCACAGGTCACATGTCCACAAAGCTGGCATTGGTGGCAAGTATGACGCAGCAGTACAAAGAAGGAGAGAAGAGTAGAGAAAGGAGGTCCCTGTGCTGTGCAGCAGTACGTAAGGAAAGGCTGGGATGTAATCTCATCCTGAAACTTTCTTAAAAGAAGGAGAACAACAGAAAACAGTTCTGGCCAGATCTATGCAACACAATCTATGCAATAAGGAAAGGAACCTTTCCTTAACTCCTCATTAAAATAATGCAAGGATTTTTCATCCCTGTTGTTTCTCATTGGGAGGAACAGAATCACTACTAAGGCTCTCCATGGTGGAGCAGTATTAGTAAGGAAGATTGGAAGACCAGGGAATGAGGAAACCAGTATTACGGGGAGGAAAGGACTGAAGCCTAGAAAAGGATCAGAATTTTGCTCTATTTAAAGTCCAGTGGAGAGCATGGATAGCTTTTAATTAAGATTTCCTAAAACTGTAATCTTCTTGTTATTTTTAGTCCATCTAGTTTCATGTTATGATGATGGTAAAGCCCTTAGAAAAACCTCAAAAGAGCTGTGAGCTTGTTTCAAGAATAGAAGGTGGGAGAGAATCAGGGAACACAGACTATATTTCTATGCTGCAATGAATCAAAAAAGGCAAAAACAACCTTAACCAGTAGCAACTGTCTGGAGCAGAATTTCTCAGTCTTGGCATTCTTGACATTTGGGGGTAGATGATTATCAGCTTGCTTGGTTTATACACCCACAAGATGTCAGTAGAAACACCCTAGTTGTGACAACCGAAAAATATCTCTGGATATACCAAATGTACCCAGGTAGGTGGGAAGTGGGGCAGTAAGAGGAAATGGAGGAAGCAAAATCATGTCTAGTTGAGAACCACTGGTCCAGAGAAAGAGAAAAAGGATAGGGAAATAGGAGGTTTATAAAGGCAGGTGCCCAGATCTCACAGCAGAAACAGAAAGAAGGGCCCCTGCCAGCATGCACCATCACTGCAAGCTCCTCTCTCAGTTCTCAGTAGTGTCTCTCCCAGCTCCTCATTCATGGGCCTTAGAAGAACCAATCTAAATGGCTTGGAGGTGGATGCCTCTTTTTTTTTTACTGCCAGACAACTAGGAGTGGTGGAGAATCCAGTCATTCTGGAAAGTAAGATAAAGCACAACTGGGAGAAACATTTCTTACCTCAGAAAGTTGATAGTCAATGTATTTGCTGCTAGAAATGTGGTTGTAATTATTTTTAATAATTCAGATATACTTTAGATTAAATGGTATTTTATGGGTCGGTCTGGGACACTAGAGCCATTTATAATATCATTTCTATTGGAAGATGTAGAGTTCCAAATAAATGAAACATGAAATTTTATATCACAACCTATAAACTAGAAAGTGTCTGTACAGAGAGATTTTAGATTTTAGAAGGGGCTCTCTTATTTACCACAGGATCGGGGTTCCCACACATGTGTGAATCTGTCACTGACTACTGAGAAGGGCACGGCTCCATTTAGAATGACTTTAAGTGTTCAAATGTAGGTACAGTAGCAAAATAGAACAGACAGGTTTATTTGGAACACGTTAATTTCCATAAATTAGCAGGTAGCTATCAGTAGGTCTGGCTTATTCTTACATGAAAACTGGAGAAAATTCACCAAACTGAGTCACACGAAAACCTAAAACTTATTTTAGCTCTCATGTATTGTCTTAAAAAGCATCTTCCCTTTTGAAATTATAATCTCTATTAGAACAAAGTGAACTGACCAGAGGAACATGCTGAACTTCAATAATGAAACTAAGGGAAGTTCATCTAAAATTCCTACATATCCAAACTCCTGTTTTTTATTGTTTATTTTAGACACCATAGCTGAATATTAACCCCCAAGCCAAGAAGCCTACAGAGCAACTTCAGACTGACTAGAAAAGCCAGGCGTGAAGCCTGAAGGTCTAGAGCCTCTATGAACATCATCCTTTCCACCTCAGATCTCCTCCTATTTTAGAGAAAAAAGAATCCTGCTGCCCTTCTAAGATTATCCCACCACCTGCGCTCCTGATCACATCTTCTACCTCCTCCTCATCTTGCCCCATCAATTTGCCCAACTTCTCTTCTCACATTTTCCATTTTTCCCCTCCTCGCCTGGGACTTCTTCTTTTAAGTGACAGATGCACTTAAACACTGACAACTTAAAACATGTCCTTATTCACACTGCTTCCCCCTCAAGCCATCTTTATCTTCCCCTCCCACTAGTAGAGAGAACTTGTGTCTTATTTCCTCACATTCTGTTCATTCTTTTCCTTCTAACCCAGGCTCTGCCCCTCTTATTTATATGAACACTGACCTTGCCCAAGGTCACAGTCACCTAATTACCAAATCCAATTCCTAGCTCGAGCCTCCCCTGTCCTACTTCACTGATACATTCGCCTGCCGTCCGGGGACTGAGGACCTTTTGTGATGGTTCTCTGTATGTTTCTGTATTCTTTACAACTATTAAGCAACAAATTAAAATGTCTAACATTAATTGTCAAAGATTTAGACTACAAGCATTTCTTTTCTTTTTTCTAATGAAAAAAATTTAAATGCGTAAGATATGTGATATACTTTTTAAAGCATATGAAGACAACAGTGTTAATGCCTTATAAAACAGAAGAAGCAAAAGTTACTTTAAAAATCTCACCATTTTTAGAGTTTTATCTGCAATCTACATCTGTCAAGAGCATGATGCTAGACACGAAATTCGCACTCAGATGTTTGTGGGATGAATATTTGGCTAAGTAGAGGGAGGACAGGGTGATAGAAAGTGCTGGTTTGGCAGCTAAATGCTTTAATCCTGGCTCAAACACTAAATAGATTTGCTTGGGCAAAGTACTTAATCTCTTTGCATATATTTTCACTAGTAAACTAGAAGTCTTAGTAACTGTCAGATCTATCTCAGGTTATCAAAACACTAATAAAATATGAGAAAGTTCTTTGAGAATACAAATCTTTTATCAAATTGCTCAGAATTTTTTTCTAATGTTAGGATTCCATCAATTGAATGAATATCTTACTTTCATAAGACAGTTACTAAATCTAATCACATAATAGAGACTCTTGTCACATAACTGTCGATTAAAGCAAAATCCAGAAAGTGTGTACTTTCTAGTCACTCTCAAAAGGCTAAATATACAAGACACTGGGTTAGGGCTACGTGGATGAATGGTGTTTCCTGCCAAGAAGAAATTCACTGTCCAGTTTATAAACTGCTTTATTTCCAATCAGCCCCATATAGTATCTGAATTGTCTAGTTATGGTCAGCAAAAACAACTTAAATACCATGGCCTGCAAACATCAAAGATCAAGTATGAGCTACCCTCTTATTTTGTCAGGGTGGCCTAAGAAGAAAGAGCTAGATAATGACAAGAAAATTATTGCATAAACCAAGGAAAAGGTTATTTTGTGTGGCTGTGCAAACTACAATGTGATCTCTCGTTAAGGCAAAAGATAATTTGGGCTAAACAGGATAGATGAATAAAGCAAAGGGCAAATTTTAGGGCTGATGAAGACAGAGGTGCAGCAAGCATTTGCTGTAGTTGTTTGACTAAATTTTGCCATCAATACTCTCTAACTTACACACAGTGGGTATACAATACTTGTCAAGTGCCTGAAAAGGTACAATTATCCCAAGATGACCATGGAATAAGAGTATCATTCGTGGTGCCTAGATTTTTCATGTGCTCCTCCCACAGAAAAAGCTACAATCATTTTCTTATTGATACGCAAGTTCATATAGGAACTTAGATGTGCTCCTTCACTACTTTTCACATATTTGTCACATGTCAGTATACTTGGAATTATTTGCTCAGTGTTGATTTTCAGATTCAAAGTTTTATGAAGATGGGGGCATGTTCGACTTTTTTGTTTATATAGCACCTGTTAATCAGCAATATCTGCTGTGAAATGAATAAACTGATGATTTCAAAACCCACTCGACTGCAGGAACTTTGATCTCTAATAGATAAGGATCTATCATTAGTTCTTTATAAGAAGATGTGCGCTTAAGAAAAGCTTTCTTGAAACTAATCTCGGTAGTGTAAATTAATTCCTTTTTTTTTTTTTTTTTTTTTTTCTCGAGACGGAGTCTCGCTCTGTCACCCAGGCTGGAGTGCAGTGGCGCGATCTCGGCTCACTGCAAGCTCCGCCTCCCGCGTTCACGCCATTCTCCTGCCTCGGCCTCCGGAGTAGCTGGGACTACAGGAGCCCGCCACCACGCCCGGCTAATTTTTTGTAATTTTAGTAGGGACGGGGGGTTTCACTGTGTTAGCCAGGATGATCTCAATCTCCTGACTCGTTATCCGCCCGCCTCAGCCTCCCAAGATGCTGGGATTACAGGCGTGAGCCACTGCGCCCGGCCAAATTAATTCCTATTCTTTCTGTAGGACACTAACAGGCACTATTTTTTTTTTCCTCTCTCTTTTTTTTTTTTTTTTTTGAGACAGAGTATCACTCTGTTGCCCAAGCAGGAGTCAGGGATGCAGTGGGTATGATCATAGCTCGCTGCAACCTGCAACTCCTGGGCTCAAGGAATCCTCCTGCCTCAGCCACCCGAGTAACTGGAACTACTGGCCCATACCACTGCGCCAGCTAGTTTCTTAAAAAATTTCCTGTAGAGATGGAGTCTCACTTTCTTGGCAGGCTGCTCTCAAACTCATGGCCTCAAGCAATCCTCCCATCTCAGCCTCCCAAAGTGCTTGGATTACAGGCATAAGCCACCATGCCCAGCCGTTCTTCCTTTTTAATACCAATACATCGAGAAATAGAAGTACATAGGCACTATTTAGAATATGACATTAATCAACCACTAGAATTAAAATCAGGTTATAAATCCTCAAAATTACCAGAAGTATAAATTTAAATGAAAAACCCAGACCACAGAACAAAAACAGAAATACCAAAAAATAATCACAAAATATTAAAAACAGTATATAAACACAGTGACAGAATTAGGACTAAACATATCTGTAAAACAATAAATGTAAGGGTAAACTCACCAATTATGAAAAAGACCTTCAGATCATATTTTAAAACAAATTTAAAAACTCAACTGTATGTTTTATGCAAGAGACAGATTTAAAAATAAAGAGACTCAGAAAGCTGGAAATAAAAAGAAAGGGCAAAGAAATAGCAAACAAATACAGGCATAAAAAAAAACAAAGATCCCAATAGTACTATAAGATTACTTCAAGGCAACAGTGTCAAATAAGACAAGGCATAATCCATTATAAAGAAATAACTTCTATAAAAGAAATGTTTTCTTATAAAAAGAAATTTGACAGAATTGGATTTGAATTTCAATGAGGAAAAGCTCATATACAGACTGAGTTCAAAACTTGTTAGGAAAGGTCTCCCCAATACCTCATTCCACTTTTCATTTGGATACTACCAATATCAGAGAAAAGAATATCACAATAGATACTGTAAACATTAAAAATATTACTAGAAATATATAAACAATCTTTTGCCACTAACTTTGAAAATTATAAAATGCACAAATTCCTAGAAAATCACATGAAAAAAACTAGAAAGAAAAAATGAATATTCTTCCATGTATCTATTTTAAAAATTGAAGCCTGAGCAACATAGTGAGACCCCATCCCTACAAAAAGTAACAGAATTTTTAAAAACTAGCCAGGCGTGGTGGTGTGCACCTGTAGTCCCAGCTACTCTAGAGGCTGAGGTGTGAGGCTCACTTGAGCCCAGGAGGGCAAGGCTGCAGTGAGCTGTGATCACACCATTACACTCCAGCCTGAGCGATACAGCGAGACCTTGTCTCAAAAACAAAGAAAAAAAACGAATCTGTAAGTTAAAACTTTTCCATAAAAAAAATAGGCTGAGATGACCTCCCAATTAATTATTCCAAAAAGAAAATTTTGTTTTTTAAAAATGCCAATTTTATAGAAACTCTTCCAGAGAATATAAGAAGAAGGATCACCTCCAAGCTCATTTTACAAAGCCAGAAAACCTTGATACTAAAGCTTGAGAAGAAAATTACAAGAAAAGAAAAGTACAAGTCAATTTCAATCATGAATATAAAGGCAAAACATCCTAAACCTAATAACAGCAACTCTAAACAGTGATAAAAATGATAATACATTACAACCACATTGGGCTTACTCCAGGAATTCTAGATCTGTTTAACATTCAAAAACATCAAACAGTGAAATTAATCACATAAACCAATCAATATGATACACTTTATTAACAGAATAAATAAACATTATTTGATCACTTAACTAGGTAGAGGAAAATAATTGATAGAATTTAATATCCATTCATAAGAAATATTCTTAGTAAAATAGAAATAAAAGCAAATTTCCTTAATCTGACAAAGAATATTTACAAAAAAGCCTAGAGCAAGTATCACATTTAATGGAGAAACATTAAAAATGTTCCCTGACATCACGAATGAGACTTGAATATCTGTTACCATCAATTCTATTCAACATTGTATTGGAAGTTCTAACTAATAAAATAGAAAAAGGACAAAAAATCAAAGGTTTAAATATTGTTAAGAAAGAAAGAAGGAAAGAAAGAAAAAGAAAGAAAGAAAAACTCTCATTGACAGATGACATGTTTATTCACATGTAAAGTCCAAAAGAATCATAGATGACTTAATAATTTAGAAGGATAACTGAAATCAGAGTCAATACACAAAATCAATTCATTTCTAATATTAGCAAAAGATAATTAGAAAATAAAAATTTTATAAATGACACCATTTACGGTAACATCAAATATCTAAGAATCAATTAAAGATATATAAGATCACTAGACTGAAAACTATAAAAGCTTACTGGAGGAATACCTAAGATTCGTGGACTGTAACACTTAATATTATAAAAATATTAATTCTCCCCACAGATCTACATCCTAGCAGCATAAAGAAAATATTTTTGATGAGCATGTGGCAGAAATTTTAAAATCAGAAAAGGTTAACTATAATTATATTAGAAAACCTAACATAGAGTTATTGAGATTAAAAACAACAAAGAATTATGACAGAAAGGAGTGGCAGGGCATTACTTACCCTACCCAGAAAAATTTTCATTCATAATAACGTAAACCCTGACTATTTAACCTATTTACCTAAAATCGTGATACATCTAGGTTGGGAGCATGACGGCAGAGAGAGACAACTATGTAGTCACCTATCCTTGGGGAAAGTAAAGAAATAATGGCTAAAATTAACAAAGACAGCCTAACAAGTATATTAATTAGAAATATGAAGATAATTATAAAGAGATATGATAAGAATTAAGAATAAATGTTTCTGGCAGAGACTAGAAGACTTAACTGGAGTAGTAAACTACTGTTTTGAGAAGTAGTTTTTAAAAACACTATTCGATTTTTTCATCTGTATTCCTATGTTACTTAGAGAAATAAAAAAAAGTTCACAGATCCTCCCTCATGACAGTTGTCATGTTTTTAAAATGAACTAGAAAAATACACAATTATTGGTAACTATGAACCAACAGCCTATGTATTCCGTAATTTTTTCTTTTCTTTTTTTTTTTTTTTTTTGAGACAGGGTCTCATTCTGGAGTGCAGTGGCCTGATCTCGGCTCACTGCAATCACTGCCTCCTGGGTTCAAGCAATTCTCATGCCTCAGCTTCCCAAGCTGGGACTACAGGCATGCGCCACCATGCTCGGCTAATTTTTGGCATTTTTAGTAGAGATGCGTTTTCACCATGTTGGCCAGGTTGGTTTTGAACTCCTGGCCTCAAGAAATGTGCCTGCCTCAGCCTCCCAAAGTGCTGGGATTACAGATGTTGAGCCACTGCATCTAGCCTCATTCCTTAATTTTTAAAAATTCACATGTAATGTCTCAACTGCAATTCTTCCCTGCATAAAGACTGACCATATCTCCAGACTCTCTTGGGCCCTAGCCCATCATCTTTTACTAGCTCAACATGCAACAATTACTTTAAGAGTATAAATTTTCTACCACTCAAATTCATATTTTATTATTTTTAAAACATATTGAGCTACCCTTTATTATATCCATATTTCTGTCAAAGATATCATTCTCCCACTTTATTCTAAGATTCTTCATATAGGCAGAGCTGATAAGTCAATAAATTTTGTCAATTATTTATTTTATTCTTTTTTTAAAGACGGATTCTTGCTCTGTCGCCCAGGCTGGAGTGCAGCGGTGCGATCTCAGCTCACTGCAACCTCCACCTCCCAGGTTCAGGCAATTCTCTGCCTCAGCCTCCCAAGTAGCTGGGATTACAGGCACCTGCCACCACACCCAGCTAATTTTTTTTGTATTTTTAGTAGAGACAGGGTTTCGCATCTTGGCCAGGCTGGTCTTGAACTCCTGACCACGTGATCCACCCGCCTCGGCCTCCCAAAGTGCTGGGATTACAGGTGTGGGCCACTGTGCCCGGCCATCAGTTATTTTATGACCAGCATAAAACACACCTTATTGCTTATGCCCTAACTTCCTGTAAGAGTTTCTTCAGTGATCTCCTAACCCTGTCAGTCCTCATACTATATACAGTTGACAGACTTCTGTCTAGAATGTTCCCTCCATATTTCTCTGCTTTTGAAGACCACATGCTCTCTCACTCTTCTGGTGTTTTTTTCATTGCACTTAACACAACATGATACATTATCTATACATGTATTTGTCTGACTCACTTCCTATTCTCACACTAGATGGAAAGTTCCATGACAGCAGGGACTTTGTCTTGTTCACTGCAGTATCCCATTGTTTAGAAAAGTACAAGGTGAAGGCTCAATAAATAATTTTTGAATGAATGAATAATTTAATTCACTAATTCAACTAATTTACATATTAAGCACTTACATAATAGAGAAATTGGGGATAAAGCAATGAATAACCTAATATAGTTGTGATCAGAAAAGAAGAAAGAAGAAACACTAAGGAATGTCTCTAAATCCAAACTTGGTAAATCAGGGGTTTTCTGAACAGAAGTGACGTCTAAGTTCTTGATGTCACTTGAGAGATGAGTAAGAAACAGCCGCTGAAGGAGGGAAAGGAAACAGCACAAAATCTGATCAAGGTATGTAAGGGTCAGGGGTAGGGGATGAATAGCATATACAAAAACCTGAAAAATGTTCCATATGATTTGAATGTAGAACAAGAGAAGAAGGTGAGGCCAGAGAGGTAAGCAAAAGGGCTTGGCAGTCATGTTAAAGTGTTCTGAATTTACCCTAAAAGCTACCAGAAAGCACTGCAGGGTTTTCAGCAGTATAACACTATTAACACTATCAGACCATCATGCCAGAGGAACACCTGGCTGCAATATGAAGAGTGAAGTAAGGGAACAAGACAGGAAGCACTTGCACCCAGGAGTTCAAGACCACCCTGGGCAACATAGTGAAATCCCATCTCTATGAAAAACACAAAATTAGCCAGGCATGGTGGTGTGCACCTGTGGTCCCGGCTACTCAGGAAGCTGAGGTGGGAGCATCACTTGAGCCCAGGAGGTTGAAGCTGCAATGAGCCGTGATTGCACTCCTGCACTTCAGCCTGGGTAGCTAAGCAAGACCCTGTCTCCCAAAAAAAAAAAAAAAAAAAAAAAACACACACAAAAAGCAGAGAGATTAGATGAAATGAATAATAATAAAATGAATAATAATTAGAATAAATGAATAATAATAATAGTCTCAGAACGGAGCAAGAGAACATTCAGGAGGTAGGATCAATAGGACTTGCTGGCTAAATAGACGCTTGGGGTGAAAGATAGGAAGAATCAAGGATGATGCTCAGGTTTCCAGCTTAGGCAGCCAAGTGGACAGTGGTCCTTTCACTGAGATAAAGCACATCTAATAAAAGGCAGATTTGATTGGATGACAAAGGAGTTCATAGAGATAAAGCAATAGATTACAGGTGCTGGCGAGACTTCCAAGTGAACAATGTTAGTAGGAGAATTGACACAAACGACTGAAGCTCAGGATGAAGATATAAATTTGGAAATCATTAACATATGGATGATAACTGAAGCCATGAGAATGAGTGAAATTACCCATGGAGGGCTTACATACAAAAAAGAATGCATAGTATTCCCCGGGAAACCTCAACATTTTAAAAGACAGATAGAGAAAGAAGAACCTAAGAAGGGGATTCAGAAAAAAAAGTATGGAGGAAAACAAAGAAAGTGTAGAGTCAAAGAATGAAAGCAAATGTTTCAGAAAGAGAGGTAGTCATATTGTTTAACGTTAAAGCAGGGCAAGAAATTTAAAGACCGAAACTTGTCCATTCAGTTTAACAAGGAACATCAGCAATTCTGAAAAGAACAGTTTCAGTGAGAACAAAAGCTATTATTTCAGAGACATAAACATACTGAGTAAGAGGTAAAGCAGATAGTAAACACACACAATGCCAAGAAGTTTGACTTTAACAAGAAAAGAAAGGGAACAAACGCTAAAAGGGGAGCAGTGAAGTGGATAATTTTTTTTAAGATGGGGTGGATTTGAATATATTTAAATGCTTTGGGAAGAAGCCAGTTTAGAGACAGGGTGAAGATAAAAGGTAAGTGACATATTCCACTGGATGGGGTCTCTGAGAAGGAAGGAGGAAGTGTATCTGAAGAGTACAGGTGTTGGAATTAGCTTTAGGCCACCAGGATATTCCTTTAAGTTCAGTTCAGATGGGTAATATAAAAGCTACTCCCTAGTTTAAAAAGCTCTAAATGTTTCTCATTTTTAAAATTTAACACAAATGCCTCAGTCTATTTAACTTTATACATATTGAAATAAATATAAATTTAAAATAAAATACCCTTTTAAACTACTGAATTACTTCCCCCTACCCAAAAAAAAAGTACTAATAATACTCAAAGCTATAGAAAAAGAGTCCCCAACCCCCAGGCCACAGACGGGTAGCGGTCTGTGGCCTGTTGGGAGCTGGGCGGCACAGCAGGAGGTAAGCATTACCGCCTGGGCTCCACCTCCTGTCCAATCAGAGGCAGCATTAAATTCTCACAGAGGCGCGAACCCCATTGTGCTCTGCGCATGTGAGGGATCTAGGTTGCATGCTCCTTATAAAAATCTAATGCCTAATGATCTGAGGTGGAATGGTTTCATCCCAAAACCATCCCCCTCGCCCTCACCTGGTCCATGGAAAAATTGTCTGCCGCCAAGCCAGTCCCTGATGCCAAAAAGGTTGGGGACTGCTGCTATAGAAGGTAAGCTGAAACTGGAAAGTATCTAACTTATTGATAGTCTTTTAATTTGGTACAACCCTTTGGAATCAATTTGCTAGTATGTACCAAAAATGTAACTATTCACACTAATTATATTTCTGGGAATCTAGCCCAAGGAAACATTATAAAATATTGTTAGAAAATATTTTTTACATTTTAAAAATATGTCCAGCATATGTTTCATGCCTGTTCTAAAGATTTCCTCAAGCCTCCTAGCAACAGTAACCTCACTTTTCTTAAACACCTATAGCACTTGCCTGTACTACTCTACTATTCATTTGGCACTTTGTATATGGCATCTTCCCAACAGTACCCAGAGTAATATTTTTAAGTGTTATAGGACACATCCTCTATTTTCTCTGCCCAGTCAATTTTTCTGTCCAGAGCAAAGGAATATATCCACCATGAGACTCTGCTTTAGCTTATCTATTTGTCAGTCATTAAGAACATTATAATGAGACTATACTAGAAATAACTGTTAGAGATTAGAAACAAGAAAATGCTGCTAGAATGCCTGAAATAGTAACCCTCTGGGTTTTAGCAACTGAAAGCTGATCTATTTTACACACTTTTCATACACAGTGACTTTAAACTGCACATTTACACAATTTATCTTTTATCAGGAAAGTTTCTTCTAATACAATTTAAAACATTCCTTCTAAAAGAAAAGGCTGGCTTCTGGAAGTAGGTAAAGGAAAGTTTCATATCCTTGAAAGGGGAATTGGCAAAATGAAATAAAAGGAAAAAAATCTAAGATCAAGTGGAAGATTCAAATCTGCTTCTTTACTGTTAAACAATTACCCCTACAAAAAAGTGAATATTCTATAAGAAATGTAATTACTATTCAAAGACTGTCAAAAACACAAAAGCCTTTTAGCCCTCTATAATCTAATAATTAAAAGGAAGAAGTAACAGTTCAAAGATGAAGCTTCTTTGGGTTGAGGCTAAAAGAGAAAAAGAAGCAATCAAGAGACCAGATAGTATCAAAGATGACAGCAGCAAAGAAATAAGAAATAGAAATGGTAGTTCTTCACATTATGAAGGGGGTAAACTAGGAAAGGCATTGTTACCAGCAAAAATTACAACTCAATTAGACTAAAAAGATCTTGAGATGTGTTTTATGCATCTAGCTGAATAAGGATATTTCAGTGATTACTGTTTGGGATAATAGTCTGATAACTGGCAGAGTTCCCTCCTCCCCACTACAGGGGTCTTTTTAATCTAAAGAAAAGACAAGCAATCATCAAATACACTGATGCTATATACAAGAATGGCTGGCTACTACCCTATTATAACTAGGTTTTACAAATTCCATCACTACCTTAAAATTTTAATTATAAGTAGAAATCACTACTGAATTCTGTTTAATGCTTTTCTTTTCATACCCTAATTTGCACTTTTAAAGCTAAGGCATTTTCAAGGAGTCAATACATTAAAAATTCATAACTTATATATTTTATAGAATTCAAATTAGGCTGCCATATAAATGACCTGGGCATAGGATGTTGGTTATAAAAGACAGAATTATTATTTTTAATGATTGCTTCTCATCTAAATTAAACATTTCAGATCTTCTCACAGTAAAGCCTAGTTAATATTCAGAAGCCTAATCCTAGTTATAGGCCTCAAAATTCAACACTTTAAAAGGAATTACAGTATCACTATCTTGAACATCTTATTAAAAGAATGTGATACAAAGAATAAAAACATTTATATCTATGGGAACCTCAAAAATAGAAACCTCATTGTCTAATTCATTTACTGTCTAATAAAAATAACTTCTCCAATTGGAATATTTGGCAATTTATATTATCAACTGAATTCAATGAATCTAAGAATGGATAGCAAAATTGGAAGAAACATTTCTGCCTATGTGTATTTTGCCAACTATCTCCTCAATTACAAATAGCTGATTAGCAGTCATCTACCATATGTATATCAAAATAGAATTAAAACCAACATCTTTCCTTTACTAACGAACTGAATCTAAACTGGAATACTTGGGATAACAGATCATGATTTTTAAAACATTAACATGAAAATTGTCTTTTTACTATTTTCCAATATTCTGCCCAATGCACAGTCCTATTGGTGAGACGGTGGTCAAATATTACCTCAATTCTTACATTGATGATAAGGAAAGAGGAAAGACAACTAATGTCTTAGCACAATCAAAAGCATCCAGCAAAAATTGTCAGGTACCATAAGGATAAAGTAAAAAACAGCCAAAGCTTTTGGAGAAGTGGCCTGCTAAATAATTTTAAACACTTCCTGTCTATGCAAGCTAAAAGGAAGATTAAACCCTCAAAAGATCTGGGTTGAAATGACGTAAGTTTTTTGGGGAGAGATGGAGGAGATAGAACTTTGCTCTTTGGACACATACCTTTCATTTGAGAATAATCTCATACGCCATAATAAAAGAAGGAAAACTTAAAACTATTCAACATACCAAAGAACAAGGAGCAACTAGTCTGGTTATTTCAACTTTAAAACTCTAAGTTACCAATATCTCTATAGCCAGGTAAACACCCAGTAAATAATTACTAGAGGTTTTTAAAACTGTGACTGAATTTAGGTGCAGAAAATAATTAAATTACTGTTAAAACGGCCAGAATTTGCTAATCAATTGATCTTTAAATAAAACATTTGGGTTTATAGACTACATTGAGAATGATTTGGCAAAGAAAAGATGAGGATAAAATCTATTAAATACTATCTGATCTCATAAGGAAACTCAAATTTCCAACGTGGAATGATATTATTAATTAAAGATTACATTCCACCTTCTTTATCTTTCAGAATTTTTGAAGCAAATCTGTTTTACCCAATCATATACTTTCAAAAATTTCAATTAATAAATATATTTGTGGGGAAATGATTTTTAAATCACCAAAAAGTCAAAGGACAAGATGTTCAAGACTTTAGACAGTATCTGAGAAAGAATACAACCAGGGAACGGCTTTACCAAGGTGGGCAAAGTTCAGAATGCCAGAATTCCTTCCCTGTTGTAATGAATATACTGCAACCTCCTGTGGTTTCATGACTATCACTGGGTGTGGTAGTAAAACAGAAGGGAAAAGCCTCACACAGAAAGCTGAATGGCCCAAAGAAAACCTAAGTGGTGACAAGAGCCTAAAGGCACATGCAGGTACGCATCTTTTATGTTGGATGTGATACACTTACATGGCCCCTGTTGAATCTCTTGGGGACCAACAGTAAAGCAAGTTTAGAACTTCAAATCTTGAGACATCTATAGCAAGATGCTGATCCAATGTGGCTCCAAATATCTTCTGTTTTCCTGGCTCACCTGAAGAGGAAAAAACACTACAGAGGATGTGGGAACTGAATTTCTTTATGTAGTTTCTTCTAGAGCAACTGTCTGAAAGTTTTGGCCCAATCCTTTATGAAGTCTGGAGATGAGACACTTGAAGGACTAGTGAAAAACAAAATTCAAATGAAAAGGTGGAGTGAGACATCTAAAAGGGGAATACGAGAGCAAAAGATAACCGTCGTAGGTAAATCAGTGTTTCTAATCCTTAGGTGGACTCAGGTGGGAGGAGGCAGAGAAAGGAGAGAAAAAAAAAACGCACAGATGTTTCTCCCTCCACTCCCTCACCCCAATTGCTACTAAAAATTCATGAACTACCTAGGCTTTTTGACCACAATTAGGGAGTGAATAAGCAAGGTTACGTGGAAGGTTTAAGCATTTTGTCCAGTCTCCCTCCCCGGGCTATATGGCATTAATAGGCAGCAGGGAGGCCTTTCAGGTAATGCTTTTTTTCTAAGAAAAGATTCTGGTGGAATACAGCTTGAAGCAATAAAGAAAGAGAAAAATAAATTGAATTGGTACAAAAATGGAAGTCACAGGACAATATACCATATTGACAAAGTTTATCTAATTCTGTTTTTCAAAAGGGGTGGGACAGATTTCACAAAACAAGAAATCAGAATAAAAAGTAGTTTTAGCTTCCAAATAATAGAAAATATTTTTAAACTAAGCAACACAAACTACATGCTTCATTCTTCTATGAAATATTATCCTTGGAAAGATAATCTTTAAAAAACTAAGATTAGCAGAACCAAGTCTGATGTATATTACCACACGAAAAGCATAAAAATGTAGTCCATATTATGAATTAGATTCATTATTGACTTCTTAAATTTTTTCTTAAAAATATTTTACCTAAATTTTGCATACTTCAGCATTCATGTAATAGCCTAGGACATAAAATAATTTTCTTTCCAAATATACTCCATTTTAACCAGAATTTATTTGAATTATTTCTGGTAAAAATACCAGCATTTTTCTGAAAAATAAGATTGGAGAAAGAATTAGATCCTTACCTGACGTGGCTGTTCATTCATTCGTTGTGGGTCTGATTTCACTTTATTACTAGGATGATTTGTGACTTTGGTTACCGGTTGTTTGAAAATTGATGCTGTTTGTCTAATTGGCAATGTTGTATTCAAGTCTGGTTTACCCTGTGAATATAAATGTATTTTTATTTAAAATATTATATATAAACACAATCAGATGACTTCCTACTAATTCAATATCTATTACTTTAAATCAAATTATTCCAAACTTCTCAGTCTATCGCAGCATTTTAAATACTCTAGGGTACATTTTAAGCACCTAATAAGTGACACATGTATGAAGTTTCCTCAAAATATATGAAAAACTTTTTGTATACTTTTTTTTTTTTTTTTTTTTTTTTTGAGACGGAGTCTCACTCTGTCGCCCAGGCTGGAGTGCAGTGGCGCGATCTAGGCTCACTACAAGCTCCGCCTCCCGGGTCTGCTTACGCCATCCGCCACAGCCTCCCGAGTAGCTGGGACTACAGGCGCCCGCCACCAAGCCAGCTAATTTTGTGTATTTTCAGTAGAGACGGGGTTTCACCGTGTTAGCCAGGATGGTCTCGATCTCCTGACCTCATGATCCACCCGCCTCGGCCTCCCAAAGTGCTGGGATTACAGGCGTGAGCCACCGCGCCCGGCCAGCTTTTTGTATACTTTTAAGTGTAAGAAAATTCTCTACATAAATTTCGTATCTGATCAGCAAGGCACTAATGACTTTTAAATGAACAAATATGTTTAAGATTGGTTTATCCAAAAAAAGAACTTGGGGTTTTGCTTGTTTGTTTAGGGACAGGGTCTCACTCTGTTGCCCAGACTGGAGCTCAGTGGCATGATCATGGCTCACGGCAGCCTTGACCTCCTGGGCTCAAGCAATCCTCCGACCTCAGCCTCCAGAGTAGCTGGGACTATAGGCAGTGCCACCAGCAGGCTAAGTTTTTGTATTTTTTTTGTAGAGATGGGGTCTCCCTACATTACCAGGCTGGTCTCAAACTCCTGGACTCCAGCTATCTGCAGGCCTCAGCCTCCCAAAGTGCTGGGATTACAGGTGTGAGCCACCACACCTGGCCAAGAACTTTAAGGATACCAATCAGGATAGCAATCATTTCTACATTCTGAGAATGGAGGAAAATATTGGCATACTTGGGCATTAAAATATAAACAACCTGATCAGCAATTAGGAGGCCAGACTTACATAAAACCACATAAATTAACCTCTTTTATATAAAAACAAATAAGTACAAATGGTAATTCTAATTCCAGCAAACAGAACTCAATTTAGAAAAATGTGATAAGGAAGTGTTCCTTATTTTTAATATACAGTAGGTCTTTGAATAATGTCGTTTTGTTCAATGTCATTTTGTTATAATGATGAGAAAAAAAAATCCATTCCCAGCCTAAGCCCATCTGTGTGAATTTGGCATGTTCTCCCCAGGTCTGTTTGGGTTTTCTCTGTGTACTCCTGTTTCCTCCCACATCCCAATGATAAGTGCACTTTAGGTTCAGTGGTGCATCCACATGGTCCCAGCCTGAGTGAGCGTGAGTGCGACCTGCGATGGGATGGGGTGCTGTCCAGGGTGGGGTCCCGCCTGGCACCCTGAGTTGCTGGGAGAGGCTCTGGCCACCCACAATCCCGAACTGGAATCAGTGGGTGAATAATAATCTTGTTTATATTAATATTTCTTAAATGTGCGGAGAGCTCACGTTAATTTCAGTGTTTATCATTAGAAGTGTTTTGGTCTTTATTTAGAAGTTTGGGATGTTTTGTGACCAGAAATATGCCACAGGAACTTAATTTTTGTTTATATCAATTAGCCTAGAGTAAATATGTTTCATTATACATCATATGGCTAAAAGTCAGTTTCCAAGAACCTATCAACAACATTAAGTGAGGACTTACTGAATATTATATTTAATACTTTTAAAGGAGGCTTAACACTGAAGCTTCGTAAAGCCATATAACTTATTTACCTAGTTTTAATCAATCAATCAATAAAATCTAAGATGTGTTCCAGTGAGGTCAAAATGTGGCACAGAATTGCTATTAAGTTCATTTGCAATACTCTTAACAAACAAGAAAAGGGAGAAAACACAATTATCGTGTTTTCTCAGATTCTGGCAAAAAGGATGAAGTTACATATACCTGAAAACAAAATACGTCTGATATATTTTTGATATTTACAGGATATTTGATGAACTTTTATCTTTACTACTACCCCCACATATAAATTGTAATCTCAACTTTCATGCTCCAGAACAGGGGTTCTCAAACCTGAGCATGCATCAGAATCACCCAGAGGGCTTGTTAAAACACAGATGACTGAGTCTCACCCCTGGCACTGGGCATTCAGCAGGTCTGAGATAGGGCCTAGGAATTTGCATTTCTATTAAGGTCTCAGGTGATATTGATGCTGCTAATCCTGGGACCACACCTGGAGAAACACAGCTCTAAAACAAAGATTGCAATTTGATGGCAAGTGGATCAAGCCTAACCCAGAGATGAGTGTTCATTTTTTAGTGCCTTTAATGAATTAAGTCAGCACCTAAAAATCTAGAGTCTTCATATAAAATCCAGAATTCTAGCTTCTCTTAAAAACTGAAAGATCTAGAAATACTGGACTTGGTTTGGCAACAATAGGCTGTGACTGATTAGAAATGGCTGTCCAGTAGTGGCCTCAGGGTCTCCTGTTGCAACATTCCTCAACAACTCACATTTGCATTACCTGTCTGGGCCCTGTAGGCACTGAGTTTGTGACCTCTACTTAAAGAACATTAGCATGCCTAGAAATGTAAGCCTCACAATAATCTGACAATTATTACAATTACAATATTCTTTAGATCCAATATTAAATGTGTCCTCACCTCTACACCTCTCCACACAACACAGCCCTCCTGTTTGTATTGGGCAATCCTGTCATTCCTTTATTTCATTTTTTTCCCCCAATGTCTCTGCTTACCTTTAAAAGATATGCTCATCTCAAATGACTAACAGTATTATTTCTCAGGTATTTAGCTTTATCTTTATGGATTTTCAAAAAATATATAAAATGTGCAAATTTGGCTGACAAGCTGCAAAGTAACCACTTAGGTTGCTAACTCTACGAAGTGTGAGGCTCAGGAGTACACATTTTAAATGCTCTCCTGGTCATTCTGTGATGCAAAGAAAGTTTGAACACCTCTGATTTATGACATCTCGTCCATTTGGAGGCCCTAAGTGAAGTCACCCAACCTGTTAACAACAGCAGACAATATTCAACCCTTAAGCAGCTTCACACATAAATGCTTACAGGGAATTTCTTGTCACTAATTAGGTACAATCAGTATGTATCACTAAACGATGCCTTGTTTGGCTTTTAATGTTTTTGTTCTTGAGACGGAGTCTTGCTCTATCACCAGGCTGGAGTGCAGTGGCGCGATCTTGGCTCACTGCAACCTCTGCCTCCTGGGGTCAAGCAATTCTCCTGCCTCAGCCTCCCGAGTAGCTGGGACTACAGGCACGCACCACCACACCCAGCTAATTTTTTTTTTAGTAGAGACAGGGTTTCACCATGTTGGCCAGCATGGTCTCAATCTCTTGACCTCGTGATCCGCCTGCCTCGGCCTCCCAAAGTGCTGGGATTACAGACATGAGCCACTGCACCCGGCCTTTGTTCTTAATAAAGAATGATATACTCTGCTGGTATTAGAACAAAGGTGGCATCATGTGTCTACTTCAGTAGACACACAGAAGTATTTGCAACCGTCTGCATGAGTAAACATATTCAAACCTGTGAGATTCTCATTGTTACCAAGGATGACTGGAGGCAACTACTCTAAACTGTTTCAAACTATGAATCCTGAATCCATGAAGACTGGAAAGGAAGCATGGAACACGTCAAACTATTGATGCTACACTGGTAAGATGGACGTTCTTCCATTCACTTATGTTTCTGTGCAATAAAAAAAAATTAAAAGAAAAGCCTGGCTAAAATATTTAAGATACACAACTAACTTCCATTGTCTAATGAGACAGTTCATTGCCTACTGGCACAGAATGAGACATTATTCAAAATGTGCTGCATTATTCTTCACTCAATCTTATTTTGGTTTTTAGTATTTTTTCTCCTTTTAACTGGCCTAGAAGCTCTGACGACAGAATGTCTTTAATTTATTATTCTAAAACAGTATCACATGAAGCTGAGCAATCTGTAAAGCTGGACTAACTAGTTTTCCCAGAAACTGTCACAGAAACAGTCAGTTCTATTACCTCTACCCTGAGGACTGCCCTGAGTCACTATTAATTTATGCCCAGCTGTGTGTCTGAGTTTTTCTACAGTTTAGTTTAGAATCTAAAGGACCAATCTACCATCACCTTCGGAGTTAAAAGCCAGACACTTTTTTATGGGACAAGATTAAAGCTGTTTATGTATATGCAATCTTCTTATATCTTCAATATAAGAAAAAGTGAAGCAGAAATTCTTTGTTACAAAATTAAACTGGCAAACACATTCTAATATCAGAACTAAGTTTCCAACCTTTGACAAAACTTACGTACAGACTAGCCCTCAAATCAAAATTTAATACATTTTATAATAATGTGTGTATTAGGCTGAAAGTATTTTTCTTGAGGATCTATTTTATCCCCTAGTTGCAGGGAGGAACATAAAAATAAATCTTTCTTATTTTTAAAAATTTTACTTCCTCTCTTTCCAGTAAGTATCTGAGATATATCTTTTGTACACTCCCAAAGGACAAAATACACAAAAATTAATTTTTAAAAACAGAAAATCAAGGACAAGGAAAAAAACAGATATCCTTTGGAAAAGATCAATAGTGATACTAGAGCTAAGCATCAAATGTGGATCTGAATTTTCAAGGGGCCTGGGCAAAGAGAGAAACATTCAATTACACAGATGCCATGGTCAGAAAGGAGGACGCATACCAAGTAATGAGGAAAACAAATAATGTCCAGGTATTAAATCTAGAAGAAAATCGATAAAGACACTAAACTTCACAACAAATATTAAGCAGATTTCAAATGCTCTTTCTTTTTTCAGTGACTTTCCATGAAAACCAAGAACATAAGACTTAAAGGACAACTCAGTAAAGGTGAGTCTGAAAGGGCCTAATTATTGCATAACCTTCCAATGATCTCACGTGATTAAGGATACAAGAGAATAACTAAAGAGGCAGATGAAGAACATGTATCATAAGCCAGTGGCTGTCAAATATTTTTGTATTTCTACCCCTTATGAGAAATTTGAAAATATATATACCCCACCTGCATTTTAAAGTCAGCAAGAATATTTCATATTTTAATGTAATCAGTTGCAAAGGATGCACTTACCAGAAGTAATTTAAATGCTAATACTTTAATAATAAACTGTTAAATCTAACAGAATCTAAATGCACCCACCATTACCTACATTACCTATTTATATACAAACAAACTCTTCAATGGTTATAAATTTTCATTCCCTTTACTCTTTGAATAATTCCATTTCCAAACTTATTTCTTATTTTAAACTTGATAATCTTTCACTGATCATTTATGTATCATGAA
The DNA here is from genome assembly GCF_028858775.2 of Pan troglodytes. Lineage (NCBI taxonomy): Eukaryota > Metazoa > Chordata > Mammalia > Primates > Hominidae > Pan > Pan troglodytes. Next base: position 64,257,392 of record NC_072415.2, read on the forward strand.
ATTATTTCACTTTCTGTGACCATAAAGCTCTTAGTGATAAAACAACAAATTTCTTCTGGTTTATTATAATTATTAGTATATATGTGACCAAAATAAAGTATTACAATTTTTAGTACATAAATTACATATATAGAAGTTGTGTGTGTGTGTATATATATATATATATGTAGCTTAATGAAAAAAATTTTTAAAATAATTTTATGTTCTCAAGTGTGTATTACTAATTGCTAGAATGGGACAAGGTATAGCATCAATTCTATTCCTAGTCTTCCTTTTTCATAGATGTAGCACTGAGAAATGTTGTTCACATTTATGAGTAGATAGAATGAATTTTATTCCACGTCATTCAAATTCTCTGAACTCCTTTTGAGTTATATGATAGAATGTAACAGTGAACCATCAAAAAAATTTAAAAATCAGTCAACGTCTACATAAAGTCCTCTAAATTTTGTTGAAAGCAAGTAATTGTACTTGTGGAAAGAACTGACTGTGCCTGAGTCATTCGTGTTCTCAATCCAGTATCTCATAGTGTCCCTTTAGGATATCAAACATTTTGTACCATGGTAATATTGCATACAAGTGAGAAGTATGCTGTTCTGTAAAATGGGAGGTTGACTATAAAGGAGAATTACAGAAAAAATAATGTGTACTTCTATCACAGGTTACATTCTCAGATCAGCTGAAGGAAAGAGTGTATATGGAATTTAAAGATATCGAAATGGATTCCTTTAAAACCATCCATGTCTATGAATATCATGTAAAGCCTCCACACAGCATAGTTTGAGCACCAGGGACTTACGCTATACTATATTGTAAATACCACTTTTTTTCAGTATGGCTTTGAAATAAAGTGGTATGACAGTTCAAATTGTACACATTCTAGGGTCCAAGCCTAGTAGACTCATTTTATCTTTAAAATTCACACAAATTTTGCACGTTACCTTAAACATTAGTCATGTTTAAGGTAAAAATGTTGCTCTACCTACCCAAAATGTTCAAATAAAACTGACACTTCCAAGTATTATTCAAGCGTCATTTTAATTCTGTGGTTTTTGCATACACCGCACACTCCCCAAAAGATACTCCAATTTGAGAAGCAGAGACTATATCTCTAAGGTCAGTTTCCTCATCTGTCAATGAGAATAATAATAGCTATTGGATAAAATTCTTATAAAAATCAAACAAGATAATGCATGTTATGCTGCTGCTGCTGCTGCTACAAATGCAGCTTTCATTCAGTTGATCATTGAACAAAACTGAGTGCCTACTACGTGGCAGGCACTAACTGGACCATCCATATACAGTCATTAAAAAAAAGAAAAAAAATCAGCCCTTAGTAAAACAAGTTTAGAGTTTATAGTCATGTTGGTACAAATTCTAAATAAATAGCAGTTATTTATTTAACCTAAACAGGTTATTGAACATGCTATTAAAATTTAGAAATTTAACCTGTTAAGTTTTCCCAGAAATAAAGCTATCCCCTGGTTCAAACAAAGGTGTGCCTGAGTGATACCTTTAGGTCAAATCAAGGCTATTCTCAAAAAGTAATTGGAGATTTGCTCCAGAATATATACGGTAGTCCATAGTGAATGTCCTTCCACAAAATCAAATGCCAACAATGGAAAGTGCCTTACAATTCTTCGTAAGTTTTTAATTAATATAATTCACATACCACAAAACTCATCATTTTAAAATATACAATTCGGTGGTTTCTAGTATATTCACTAATTTGTGCAACTTCATAGGTTTTTACAAAAAGTAAAGAAAAAATTATCTGGTACCCATGATGTCTATGCAGAAAATCCACTTAGTCTAATATTCTATATGGGGAACAAGATTTTTTAAAGGAGATTAATGGCATATTAAAATATTAATAGGATGGATGGAGTACACTTTGAGCTCATTAAAAAGGACTACACCTGTTCACAGAAGAATGATTACAATTCATCAATGAAAACACGTTTTGAAGAGTTCTGCTTGAAAAATAACTTACTGGAGCTTTAGTTAATGTAACGGACATCACTAAAGATGCCAGAGTTTCAGCCAGATATCCTAGAACAGTCCTACTCAAACTCAGACAGTTATTCTATGGCGTTAATCATCTCCTTTACTTCTCAGTTGGCATTAGCTATGTACACATCCTTGGGAGAACTATGGAAATAGTGACACAAATAGTTTTCTGTAGGGCTTAATTCTATTGCTGACCTGGAGTCTACAAGTTAGGTTAACTCTTCAGGACCTATAAAAGTTCTGTTAACACCTGGGCATACCAAACAAATCTTGTTAAAGCCATATCATGGACAACTCTGTCTCCGAATCTCCCTTCATGATTATCACTATAGCCAAGTCCAGACCCTCTCAGAAAGTTCTATCACGCTTAGACACATTTGAAGCACTAGTTTATAATATAATACAGCTAGTATCATACTGAACAAATCATTCTCATCAGCAAGCCTATTTGCTAACATGGCTAACATTCTTCTGTCACTCTGCTTCCTAGCAATCGCTATCCAATCAATAGCTACATGACTCAAATTAGCCAAAAGGATGGAACAGTACTATTATTAATAGCTAATAACCTGATTATCTTCATTAGCTAAAGAATATCAGCTAAATATCCTTTATGTATTCACTTATTAAAAATATTTTTGTATATGAGAAAATTAGCTCTTTGAACAAGAGAACATGAACTTGTTCTACTGTCTTTTGCTACATCTTTCCCTTTCTTCCTTTATTCATTCATTAAACCAGCACTGTCCAAGTCACCATCATCCCCACCTGGACAAATACAACAGCTTCCTAACTGGCGTCCGACTTCCACTTCTGTGTCTCTACATTTTCCACACACAGTCAAAGCAGTCGTATTTCCCCCTATGTAAAACCCTCAGACAGCATTCTATACTATTCCTTATGCTGGCTGGCACAGCCCTATTACCAGGCTTGCCTACTTAAACCTCACCTAGTACTACTCCTCCACTCCCTAAGCTCCAGCCAACCTGGCCTTTTTGTCTTCACATGATGAGTGCATCCTTCCTTAGGGAATTTACACTGGCTACTCCCTCTACAAGGAAAGCTTCTCCTTCTGGTTTTGTATAGCACCTCAAATGTTGAATATTTAAAATTGATTTTATTTACTCACATAAATTATTTCCCTAAAGTGACCTCAGTAAATGGCACCTCTATCTACCTAATCTAAAAACCAAGAACTCACCCTTTAGTACTCTTTTTCTGTTATGCTCTACACACGACTCATCAGCAAAACCAGTCAATCCTATTTTCAATAGATTTAGAATCTGTCCACTTCTATCTCCACGGGCACGCGTCTAGATCATCATCATTATCATCATCAAAATCATCATCATCATACTACAACAGCTACTTGCTCCTCCCTTCTACTTTTGATTTCAGTATCAAATTAATAGGAACCTGTACTCAACAGTGGCCCACACTTATCCCTTGGAGGGACTTTAGGGCCTAGAAATGCTAGACTTATCACCTACGACCTATTCGTTCCCCTTCCCTGTCCCCAACTTTATCTACAGAGACCAGACAACACTCAGTTGAGCAAGACTTTAATAACTGACAAAAAGGGTATCAGTATCTTTGGCAACAATTTTACTTTCTCCATAGGTCAGGAATGTTGGTGGAATAAATGAAGTCTTTGTTTTCAGTTTGGATGGAGGAATCCTAGGAAGGTAGAAGCCAAGAGGCAGTTCTTACCACACTATGCCCTACCAGGAGCTGGTCATCAGAATGGTCCTACCACAGGGCTCTGATGGTGGTGAACTGACCATGAAGTACCTCAGGCAGAAATAAGTCAACCCAGTAAGGCATTACTTCATTAACTGAAAAATCCATAGTCAAACAAATGCCTAATCTGAGCTGCAGCAAGTGACCTGGCTCTTCACCTACTCCCTCACATCTTCTGCCAAGCTCCTTCTCCTGCTTTTAAAAAAGTGGTTATTTTTCAGTTATAGATTCCATTGAGAATTTGAGGAAAATAAGCTCTTGGAGAAATGTACACAAGGCTGGATGCTGTGGCTCACGCCTGTAATCCTAGCACTTTGGAAGCCAAGGCAGGTGGATCGCTTGAACCCAGGAGTTTGAGACCAGCCTAGGTAACATGGCAAAACCCTGTCACTACAAAAAATACAAAACGTTAGCCAGGAGTGGTGGCCTGCACCTGTAGTCCCAGCTACTCAGGAGGCTGAGATGGGAGGATCACCTGAGCCCAGGTCAAGGCTGAGTGAGCTGTGATTGCACCACTGCACTTCTCCCTGGGTGAGAAAGTGAGACCCTGTCTCAACAATAAAATGTACACACACAAAAATTGCACACAATTCAAAGGTTCCTGGAGGTCTTTCTGAGGCATGGTCGCCCAGATTAGAAACCTCCCTGCCTACTGGTTCCTTCCAAGCTGACCTCTTTAAATCTTTAAAGGAAAAATAACCATAATGTTCTTTGATCATGCATTCTCTTCTGAATATTGTCTTCTCTCTTCTTCTCATTCAAGCTTCTTAAGAGTAGGCCAACCATTTTTGTGGAAAGGGGTAAAAATGCATGTATGTGTACATGTTCGTAAATGCATATAAGCTCTAGACAGACATACAAAAAGCATCATTAACAAGTTTCCTCTAAAGAGGATTGGGACTAAGAGACAGGAGAGAGGGAGACATTTTTCACTGAATATCCTTTTCATTATGGGCCCAAATTACTTAACCAAATAATAATAAAATTTTAAAACATCTGAAAGAACAGGCACATTGTGTTTCTAGTCTCTCATTTCCCAGAAACTTTCTGGAATTCTTATTCAGGACTTATCCTTTCTATCCATTGAAACTGGTAAAGTCACCAGTTGCTTCATAATTTAGAAATCCAATGGCTAGACAAAGTCTTTATCCTCCCTGATCTCTAACAAAAATCTTGTTTTCCAGGTTGTTGTAACACCACATTCTCTTGATTCTCCTATTTATTTTCTGGAAGGTCCTCTTACTCTCCACAAGATTCATTTATTCATTTAATTCATGGACCTACAGAGTGACAAGATACACTTCATTTGTCCTTATTTTGGGCATTATCAATGACAAAAACACTATGAAAGGAGTTCTCAAAGTGTGACCTGAGAATTCCTGGGGGTCCCCAAGATCATTTTGGAAGTCCAAGAAACAAAACTATTTTAACTCGATCTTCCTCACTCCACCCCCAAAACTTGCCCTTATCCCCCTATTCCCTGACTCCCCTGCCCCAAGTGACCAAAGCCAGGGTTATTGCAGCATCCATTCTCTTTGTGTAACCATCAGGTACTTACATCTAATTTCTCAAGTCTCACCTTTCCATACTTCCTGCACAGGATTCATTCAGGCCATCTTTATTTTTCTAGACTACAAGAGCCCAACTATTCTCCCTACTTCTAGTTTCATCCCTTCCCAAATCCAGTCTCCATACTGTGCCACACTCTATATACCCAAATCTGATTCTTATCATCACCACTAAGTTTCTCAAACTACACAGAAATTGCCACCAAGATAGGTAAGCTCTTCACAAAATTTTTTATTATTGTTGAGGATAATTAAAACAAGTACTTTCTAGATCATGTGACTGAGAACCTAGCATACAGCCATATACCAATCCAAGTGTGTATTTATACTCACAAAAACATACTACCACCTTAAACCAAGATCATTCATGAGAAATAAATAATGGCAGACTTAACACACAACTGATTCCATTCAAGAAAATATGATGTTCTTTATTTTCAAACGTATCCAATTTGGGTGAATAGAGAAATGTGACGAAAGAATTGAGCCTTTCCAAGATACCAGTAGTATTGTCAAGCAAAACTAAAAAATAATTTGTTCCATACCATATTCATATTGTAAGCAATTTGTAGAATATGTCATATGTCACATTAAATTAATGTTAGGGAACTTGAATTTTATTAGTTTTGTAGATTTAATTTATAAAACATTTGATGTTAAGACCTAGAAACACAAATTCAGTATGTTTATACATCTAAAACACTAAAATAAACTTCTAGTGACAAACCAAGCTGCATGAAGTCCCCTAAACATATCTTGCACTTAGAATCACTGTACTCTTCTTTATCCAATCCTAGAGTGTCTCCAATTAAATTTTAGTATCATCTTGCCTCTCCTCCCAGTTCCCTGCTAAAAATGTTGAGTCACATCTGTGAAACCCTGCAACACCACCTCTTTGAAAAATCAAACATAAATCCCTAAACAATATTTAGCTTTTGAAGCAAAGGTTTGGTTTTTATTTGCATATTGAGAGGCAAAGCTTATTTGCATATTGAGAGGCAAAGCTCCGTGCTGTTCAATAGGATAGTGACTAGGTACATCTGGCTATTTAATTTTAAAGTAAAACTAAAAATTGAGGCCGGGCGCAGTGGCTCACGCCTGTAATCCCAGCACTTTGGGAGGCCAAGGCGGGCGGATCACGAGGTCAGGAGATTGAGACCATCCTGGCTAACACGGTGAAACCCGTCTCTACCAAAAATACAAAAAATTAGCTGGGCATGGTGGTGGGGGCCTGTAGTCCCAGCTACTTGGGAGGCTGAGGCAGGAGAATGGCGTGAACCCAGGAGGCAGAGCTTGCAGTGAGCCGAGATCACGCCACTGCACTCCAGCCTGGGTGACAGAGCGAGACCCTGTCTCAAAAAAAAAAAAAAAAAAAATTGAGTTATTCAGTCAGACTAGCCACATGTCAAGCACTCAACAGCCACCTGTGGCTGAAAAGAGTCCCGTCATCACAGAATGTTCCCCTGGATATGCTGCTCTGTAACTTTTTCCCTTTAAGGTCTGAGAAACCTGCTCATGACTTCAAATATAAACTGTGCTGATGACTTCCAAATCTTTCTCTAGTCTTTTTCCATTAACCTAATGGAATATCTTCAGTAACCTTCTTGATATTTCAACGTCAGTTGAAGAGATGGAGGTGGTGGTTGGAAATAATTATGGCAGTCAAGAAAATCAATAAGGTATAATGTAATCAAGAATGGAATCGATTTTCAGGGTAAGGTTAAGATTGAGTTTGAGATATCTGAAATAGGTACTGCAAAAATAGTAGTAGAGATTAAAAATGATGCCCACTTCACCCTACCCACCCATCCTAAAATAATTAAAAACCACTCTGCAGAGTTCTTAAAAAGATATCTTTCTGGCCGGGCACGGTGGCTCACGCCTGTAATCCCAGCACTTTGGGAGGCCAAGGAGGGCAGATCACGAGGTCAGGAGATCGAGACCATCCTGGCTAACACGGTGAAACTCCGTCTCTACTAAAAATACAAAGAAATTAGCCAGGCCTGGTGGCGGGTGCCTGTAGTCCCAGCTACTCGGGAGGCTGAGGCAGGAGAATGGCGTGAACCTGGGAGACAAAGCTTGCAGTAAGCCGAGATGGCGCCACTGCACTCCAGCCTGGGCGACAAAGCGAGACTCCATCTCAAAAAAAAAAAAAGACGTCTTTCCAATCACACCTAAAGATATTATTCATCACCAGTAATTCACCTCTGATATGGAAAACATGTTAAAATCATAGCTTATAATTACTTAATGTAAATTATAATGTAGCCTGTTTCAAAGTTCATTTTGTCAATTAAAGCTCTAATTCTTTCAAGATAAGAGTTTAAAAACAAAACATGTTGGGCGTGGTGTCTCACGCCTGTAATCCCAGCACTTTGGGAGGCCGAGGTGGGTGGATCACCTGAGGTCAGGAGTTCGAGACCAACCTGGCCAACATGACGAAACCCCATCTCTACTAAAAATACAAAAATTAGCTAGGCGTGGTGGTGGGTGCCTGTAATCCCAGCTACTCGGGAGGCTGAGGAAGAGACAATCGCTTGAACTTGGGAGGCGGAGGTTGCAGTGAGCCGAAATACCCCACTGCACTCCAGGCTGGGCGACAGAGCAAGACTCTGTCTCAAAACAAAACAAAACAAACACAATAATGTACTGAAGCCAGATTCACAACCACAAAGCAAAACATTACCTCAGATTTCTATTAATTACTTTAAAGCTCTTAGCTTTCTTTACACTGTACTATCATAAAAAAGACATAATATAGTTATTACTTAACTAGCCACAAATATATTTTCTGCTTTATAGAACTATCTAATATGTTGTTGGTGTTACTTTCCAAGAGAACTTATTTTTTAAAATGCAAAACTCCACTTTCTGACCATTTAAATAAAATCAGATGCCAAAAAAAGACCATGCCTCCAAAAATTAAGGCAGAAAGCTTCAGAAAACAATGAAAATGAAAGGTATTTCCAAAATAATGTACGGTATAATTTATTTATTTAATAAACATTTATTACCACTATACACTTCTAGAATGAGGTGGATGGTAAATCAAATAAACATAAAGCAATATTAAGTACCTACCGTGTGCAAAAGCAAAAAAAGACATGGTCCCTGCCCTCATGGAGCTCACAGTCTAGCTGAAGCAGACAAACAAGTCACAAATACAATGGCAAAGCACCAGGGAAGCATTATGGAGGAAAGGATTGGTTCTGCCTGGAGTATGCAGGGCAGGCTTCCCAGAGATGGAGACAATGAAGCTGGGTCTTGGATGAGTAGGAGTTCGCCAGATGAAGGGGAAGGGGGTAAGCACATTCCAAGCAGAGCAAACAGCGTATGAGCAAGCAGAGTCTTGAAAGCGCATGCCATGGTGCAGGACGATGAGTGTTCCAGCGCAGCTAGAGCAGAAAGGTGCACACAAACTGAAGAGATGAATTAGTGTTTGGTTTTTGATGAAACATAAGTGTCAGAAAATAAATCTGCACATTACACTTAACGTAACTAAACTGTGGTTCTGGTAACAGTACAGTAATCTAAAAGTACTCTTCATTTCATAAATACTGAAGCCCCTTTTATAGGTACCCAGCACTGTGTTTTAAGATGGCAATTTTAGAAAAATACACCTGAATTTTCCTCTGTGCATTTAAGAAGCAAAGTAACCCCAGAATAAAGGTTTCCTGAAGCTGAAATCACAGTGATTTACACACACACAAGGTCCTAACTTTTGCTAACTTGGGCTCCCTCTACTGCTATTCTTACCTTTCTTAACATCTTCATAGTGACCAACTCAAATCCACCCCATAGTTAAGCAATACAGAGGCAATTTAGCCTTCTCTTTCATTCTGCCTCTCTAAACAAAGGACCTGCCAATGTCCCTATGAAAACCAATGCAAGGTATGATATGAAGAAACAATGCATTTTGACCTCTGTATCAATTATCAGGAATTACACTACTGTAAACTGCACAAATTGAGGGAAGCCAAGTATGAAGCAGAGACCCCATGCCCCTCAGAAAATGTAAAATGACAAGAGGCAAGAGAGCTCGGGTCAGAAAGTTTCCAACGCAGGCCACCAGGCAACACTATTCACCAAGGTGGCTTGGTGCTCAGGAAGGGGGTGGCTTAGGGAAAGAGCAGTGTGGAAAGCAAAGGAATTAACATGGTCAAATTTACTTTGCTAGATGTTCTATATAAATTCCCATTTACTCCTTACAACAATGCTAAGGGAAAATTTTCTTACTTTAATTTTACCAATGAGAAACTGAAGGCCCTTGGAGCCTAAGAAAGTTTCTCATGACTGCATCAGCTAATAAGTAGCAGAGCCAGTTCACCAAGCCATGCCTTCCTGGGTCCAAAGCCCTTCTTACTCCACTACACTGCCAATGGGTTCCTAAAATGAACACACACTCCCAAGGGACTTATGGGGTTACATCAGTCACATCTTAAGAAAGAGAGCCCCTACTTCTCCCTCCACTATTTTCACTGTCAGTGTGAAGACAATGGTGGTGGCAATACCCATACACACAGATCCTTGAAGTTTAGAGGAAGAAAAACTAAGAAAAAATAGTCACATATGTTTAGTTGTCCCCAGGGAAAAAGGAGCTTTCTTTGTAAAGATATTGGGTCCTTTAACACAATTAAATTAGTACAGGCTTAAGTATCTCTCATCTGAAATGCCTGGGACCAGAAGAGTTTCAGATTTCAGATATTTTTCAGATTTGGAATGTTCAAACTGTATCATAATTCAAATGAGATTTGCTTAAATTGCTATACAATAAACTATCAACCGAACAGCTCGATAAAACTAAGCGCTAACGGAAAAATATCCAAACATAGAATTAGGATATTATTCAAAAAGTCATTATCCTCAACATCATCAAAGGTCAAAAAAACACTGCCCTTTCTCAAAATCTGAACCTGAAAATCAAGACGTAATTATAAACTATGGGGTGAAGATACCTGACACATTAAAATTTTGCCACTTTTTGCACAACAGGAACTATTTTGAGGGAAAAAGAAAAAAGCAGACAATTAACACCAAAGAAACCTTTTGTAAACAGCCCCAGTGGGTCAGAAAGTATGATGTTCACTGACCTAGAGAGATACTGAAATGCTGTTTTCTACTGTGCACAATTTACTTATGCTCTCTCTTGCTGGGACAGGGTGGGCAGGGTATGGGGACATGCACGGGACATTTGGACAACCAAAATTCCAGTCACTTAATTATGATGTGAGATACTTTTTGGAGAGCTTTCGAAGTAGCATATACATACGATAAGTAAATTAACCAACCTTATTTTGATTGAGAGGATCGTTTCGCAGTCTCTGTTTGTTCTTCTGTAATTTACTAGGCATCATCTTTCCAGTTCTGAAGTCAAAACTGCTGAGATCAACAGTATTTCCCAGGTACCTTGCCAACTGAGGCTTGCTTCTGAACTTCTTACCACTTGGACTAAAAGAAAGGTAAGGTTAATTGAACAAAAGGCAACAATATTTACTCTAGGTCTCCACATAAGCCTTTTCTTCGTGTCTTCCCCTACCCTCAATTGATACCCCATTCTAATTTTACATATTTTTAAAGAAATGTTAAAGTTTTGCTAGGCGCGATGGCTCACGCCTATAATCCCAGCACTCTGGGAGGCAGAGGCAGGTGGATCACCTGAGGTCAGGAGTTCAAGACCAGTCCGGCCAACATGGTGAAACCCCGTCTCTGCTAAAAAACATAAAAAAATACAAAATACAAAAAATTAGCCGGGCGTGATTGTGGGCGCCTGTAATCCCAGCTATTCAGGAAGCTGAGGCAGGAGAATCTCTTGAACCCAGGAGGTGGAGGTTGCAGTGAGCCAAGATCGCGCCACACTCCAGTCTGGGCAACAAGAGCAAAACTCTATCTCCAAAAAAAAAAAAAAAAAAAAGTTAAAGTTTTACAGGGAACTCCGTAACTTCCCTGTAAGAAAAAATCAAGTGTCACCTAATATAATGCTCCCCTAGGTAGTCCACTGGAATACATAACATGTTGCCACAGCCTATCCCACTGGTCACTCAGCAACTACTGCGAGAACCTAAATCCAAACTTCATGCACAGTGTAACAGGCATACTAAAAATGTCTTCAATCTCACAAACTTCCTTTCCAAATTGATTTTGAAATGCTTTCTTTTCCCTGCAAGTATTACATATACAACTATGCCAGCAATAATCAGAAAAAACTTGAGAACAAATTCTTCTCAAGTCAGCAACCCTTGTTTAAAACACACACATACACACACACACACACACACACACAAATATGTGGAATCTATGTGATATCTGAGCTACCAATTTGGGCTCGTAACACTCACAATAAAAAAATTCTTACATTTTGACAATATTTAAATGCTCTCTAATACTACTGAAATGAGAAAACTAGAGCAAATATTTGTGAATGTGCTTGTACAATGCTGACATGAGTTTTGTTAGCCAAACTCCTCCCTTAGGGAAGCATATGAAGGATAATTTACTTCTTGTAAGTAATATTGCCAAAGCTGGAAAGTTACAAAAGTGCCAGAATTATACGGAGGACTAGTCTTTCCTAAAAAATTTTTTTCCTGTGTGGCATTAATCTGTAAGAAATTTTTTATAGGAATAATGCCCCAAAGTGTTACCTAATAAATTTTCTGAACTAAATAAATGTGCTAGAACAAAGTCAGTGTGATATGTCACAAGAAAATTGTGAGAATTCTAGAATACTGCTCAAAGAAGCCAATGTGTCACATTTAGAACTTAACCTTGCACCAAGTGACCACAATAAAAGAAAAATAACTCATAGGAAGATAAAAGGAAAAAGGCTGAAAAACCAAGCAATAAATATTCTCTTGGAACAAGAAAACTTCTATCTGGGTCAAATACACAGCAATACACCCCGGACTTGTCACAAACTCTTTGGTATTCTGTCCCACCACACTTCAAGACAACTGAAGATGCTATCAACATTCTTTTTCCACAACCACATGACTTAAGTATTCGTGAAACACAATTCAAGGTATAGAGTTCAGCAGGCAGATGAAAATAACAACCAGTAACAACAAGAACAATACAAGAAAGCACCAGAGGAAAGAGTACAGGATTCTACACAAGCAAAGCTCAACTCCAACTCTAACCTAGACTTCCAGAATACTCGGTATCACAAAATAAAATAGCAAGTCACTCGCAATATTGTCCGAAACTTGAACCATCTCTGCCCACCACAAAGTTCCACCCCAAAACCTGATCTTCTATATTCCGCACCTGTGTCAGTGGCGCTGCTGTCCACTTAGTGCTTTATTCTCCAAGCTAGAAGGCCACATCACAATCTTTCAGCGCCCCCATGTCTCAGCCACACATCCAGTACCAAGTTCTAAATGTTCAAGCTCCTCAATGTTGACAAAAAAGCTTCACCTCCTTAATAAGTCATCGAAAGCTTTATATCTGTTATATAATTTTTCCCAGACTCTTTTCCCACCAGCTTTGGTAGCCTACATTCCAAACTCTAAATCACCAAAATATGCCATATACCTTTGAATCTTCCAGTCATGTCTTTCCAGATGGAAGGAGGAGCACAGCAACATCCTGCCTATCAAAAAGCTATTAAATCCTCCAAGCCCAGCTAAAATATCCTCCACCTCAACTAGGAAGTCTTCTGGGATACTTCAATTCAAGTCAGAAATAATCTACTACCACTCGAAATTCTATTTTCATTACAATATTTCCTATATATTTCCTTGCTGAGTCAAACAACAATGCCACTCTTAAACTTCAAACACCATTATAGGCTAGCACTGAACAAGGTAACTTTCTGAGAGCAAAAAACGTTATCAGTTCAATACTAAAGGATATAGTTTTCATTTGCAGACACAATGGGATAAATATTATTGTTTATTTAAAAGTTATATGGCAAAGAATTTTTAAAACTAAGCTAGAAAATATTTTCATGATTAATGTGTTTTACCACATAAGAAATAAAGTATTACTAATGACCTAAATTAATATGAAAAATTAGTAACATTACTCTGCTATTATGTCACTTATAAAATGCTGCAATAGCCAGGCGCGGTGGCTCATGCCTGTAATCCCAGCACTTTGGGAGGCCGAGGCGGGCAGATCACGAGGTCAGGAGATCGAGACCATCCTGGCTAACACGGTGAAACCCCGTCTCTACTAAAAATACAAAAAAATTAGCCGGGCGTAGTGGCGGGCGCCTGTAGTCCCAGCTACTCAGGAGGCTGAGGCAGGAGAATAACATGAACCCAGGAGGCAGAGCTTGCAGTGAGCTGAGATCGCACCACTGCACTCCAGCCTGGGCGACAGATCGAGAGTCTGTCTCAAAAAACAACAACAAAAAACAACAACAACAACAAAAAGCTGCAATAGCCATATGGTCCTTATTATCAGATATCAGATACTCAAGTTATTGGTAAACGACATTCTGATAAACTACTTAACATACCACAAAAAAATGAAAACACAAAATCCACAAAATAAAAATGACAATTCTGTGGCCAGGCACGGTGGCTCATGCCTGTAATCCCAGCACTTTGGGAGGCCAAGGCAGGCAGATCACCTGAGTTCGGGAGTTTGCGACCAGCCTGACCAACATGGAGAAAACCCATCTCTACTAAAAATACAAAATTAGCCAGGCGTTGTGGCGCATGCCTCTAACCCCAGCTACTCGGGAGGCTGAGGCAGGAGAATCGCTTGAACCCAGGAGACAGACGTTGCGGCAAGCCGAGATGGCGCCACTACACTCCAGCCTGGGCAACGAGGAAAACTCTGTCTCAATAAAATAAAATAAAATGACAATTCTCAATCAGCTGTCCCTCAAATAGATCTCTTTTGTGCAATAAAAAACAGCTCTAGAGTAGACACCTTATTTCAACAGATTCATTTTCCAGAAGATGAAATACTCAGGCAGTAACTCTTACCAAAAAGATAAGCACACTGTTCTTAGCTTATGGCTTAGAGACAAATAGGAAGCTATTTATGAGGGAATCAATTGACAAACTTCACAAATTAAACCTGCAATAAGTAGTTCCTTATCTTAAAGTTGAAATGTCAGTTATCCACTGCAGCTGAAAACATAATAGAGCCTCACCACAATGTTCCTCTACAGAACAAAACTCATTAGAGACCAGTTCATTTTAGATCTCTCCCCCAAATCAAGATAATTTGAACTCAATTAAAAGGCTATACTCACGAAATGTGATCACTTATGTTTATCATCTAGATTAGCAGTTCATCAGCAGTTTAACACGGCTTCATATTATTTCTATTGTTTATTGATTTTAAAAATGAAATGGGGGGCCAGGCACGGTGGCTCACACCTGTAATCCCAGCACTTTGGGAGGCCAAGGAGGGCGGATTGCCCGAGCTCAGGAGTTTGAGACCAGCCTGGGCAACACGGTGAAACCCCATCTCTAATAAAATACAAAAAAATTAGCCCAGCGTGGCGGCGTGCGCTCGTAATCCCTGCTACTTGGGGAGGCTGAGGCAGTAGAATTGCTTGTACCTGGGAGGCGGAGGTTGCAGTGAGCTGAGATTGTGCCACTGCACTCCAGCCTGGGCAACAGAGTGAGACTCCATCTCCAAAAAAAAAAAAAAAAAAAAGGAAGGTATTTATTATAAACAAAAAGGCTAGACATCCTTTACTAATAAACTAAGTTGGCAATGAAGGAAAAAAGGTAGAAGTTTTAACTATTAGCATATCCAAAAGAAAGCTGGAATATTCACTAGTAACCAGTAAATTCTTATTCATAATGAATAACCATTTCCTGTTTTACAGATGGAATTCTATGAAACATCTGTATTGGATAGCACAAGTATCTATCATATATACTGCTGCCTTCAGAAAACAGTAGTACAAGCCATTTTCTTCTCCATAACTGCTACAGTCTGTCTGTGGTGCTTTAAGGAAAGTCAACCTGGCTGCCCCAGGGGATTTTAGGCCGGAGACTTTACTCTTCAGGAGGTGAAAGCAAACATGGAGGAGGGCAAGGCCCAAGGGAATGATTAAGTAGGAATTCTGCCCATGAGATGAGATACAGACCATCTGTACAGTAGCAAACTGACCCTGGGAGAGGCAAACTGAGGAAATAAATGCTAGATGAACAAAAAGACTGTCACCTAAGTTCTAGTCTTACCCAAAGTGATTAAGTTTAATCACCTGTCTACCCTTGATAATGGCTGCTGTAGGTCCTGGTCTCAGAAACACCAAGACTTAAAGTGACTAAGCTTTTATTTTAAAAGCATCAATTTGTAACTTAGGGAAGTTCAAAACCTGTTTAATTCTAGAAGACTGAGTGAGGGATATTAGTCATTTTCAGTTCTCTCTGCCCATTATGATTACTTCTAATCCCAGTAATGAAATACTATTTCACTTTCAACCACAAAAAAAAATTCCCTACCAACTGCCCCCTAGATATGCCATTCCTGAACCAACTGTGATCACACCTTTAACTTCTTCTACCCACTATTTAAATAAACTCTGAAAAAAGCCCTGAAGAAACATACTAATTAAATGAAAATCAAAACATGAATTGTATTTTTCCAGTTCACATAGGAACATTTCATCACTTAAAAATAAAAATAACAAAAAAAAAGTAATTGAAACCAGAAATACTCAGATTACGCTCACTTTAATTTAGTGGTACTCATATTTTGTCGCACTGTGAACTTACTTGTAATTACCATTACCTGAGCTAGACAACTATAACATGCCCTGCCAGTCTATGACATAAAATTCCATCTCCAGAAGACCTGCTGCCTGCATGTGAAACTGTACTCTGAAACCACCGCTCTAATATAGCAGAAGATACCTTTTCTTGTTTCTTTGATAACATGGATAATCATAATGTTCAGTCAAACCATTATGAGGCCAGGGCTCTAAATAAACACAAGTCTATTTTCAAATCAATTTCTAACATGATGGGGGTAGCAGTCACCAGACTGGAGTAAGATGAAATGGCCTGTGAGTGACAAGGGGTGTCACAGATGGCAGATGGCTAGCTAGATAGCTAAACAGCATGTTCAGAGGCACATCACTTCCCATCAGTATCAGGAAATACTTTATGGGGAATAATAAAAATCTCCACACTAAAAATTCTGTAAGCTATAGCACTGGAAATGTTGAGACTAAAAGAAACATCAACTTTCTATTTTTTTAAATCTCTTTAAATGTTAACACTTACTTCTCACTTACAACAGTAAGTATTCAACGAAACATTTCCCTAACTTTAAATAACAATTTTCTTCAGAAATCAAACTTCATCTGAGACTAAAAACATGAAATTAGAATTATTGTTTTGTACTTAGATACAAAACAATCAGAAACCCGCCAAATTAAAAGAATGTATATTATTGCTATACACACACACACACACACACACACACACACGAGAAAAATCTACCTAAGTCAGCTCCCTGTACCTCCTTAACTCCTTTCCCCTTAATCTTTAAATGTAGGCCTTTCCTACAATGCACCATCCTCAGCACTCCTCTACAGCTTGTCCCTGATAGATTTTATCTGCTCTTATTTTATTCATATCTCCCATGTCTGATCACTTCCTAAGTGATCACCTTTAAACACAGCCTTCCTTTCCATTGCCACTGCCCAAATCAAGTCTGCATCACCTCAGGTCTAAATCACCATGATAAGCTAACTTTGCTCGTCTCTTTGCATTCTACACTATCCACATAGCCCTTCCTAAAACACCACTTTGACAACAGCTCTGGCTTAACAGCCTTCAGTGGACTTTTACCCCATAAGCAAAAAAGCCAAACATCTTAGGCTTGCATTTTAGATCCTTTTTCCTATGGCCTCCTTTTTTTTTTTTTTTGAGACGGAGTCTCGCACTGTAGCCCAGGCTGGAGTGCAATGGCACAATCTCAGCTCACTGCAACCTCCGTCTCCTGCCTTCAAGTGATTCTCCTGCCTCAGCCTCCCAAGTAGCTGGGATTACAGGCGCCTGCCGCCAAACCCAGCTAATTTTTTGTATTTTTAGTAGAGACGGGGTTTCACTATGTTGGTCCTATGGCCTCCTCTTAACCTTTCAACCCTACTTTCCACTCTTACCTAGTGACCTTTGCTCCAGCCATATTGGTTTAATCACTCTATTCTGAATAGTCTAAATGGCTTCTACAGTTCTTTGCAAGCACCATGTCTTCTACTTGGTCCATAATGCATGATGCTACCCCTAGTCTCCAAGAGCCCAGAAATACCAATCCACCTTATATACTACCTCTTCCACAAAGCCTTCACAGAACCCAGTAATAGGAATTTTCTTTCCTCTGAACCCATATAGTAATTATTGCCTATGTTAGGCAAATAATCATGAACTGCCTGTTGGCCTCATTCTAGCTTTGAAACACTGAGTTCTGCACTGGTAGAAATTTTCACAAGTTACATCTTCTCAAATAGCATATTGAATACTTATTTATGAATGAACTTACTTGACGTCAGATTTCCTTCAAATAATGAAGGTTGGGTCAGGAGTAGTAAATTGGGATAGGGATGAAATAAGATTGACTATGTGTTGACAAATTGTTTAAGCTGGGTAGTTCCCACTACTTTTGTATGTATGAATGAAAATTTCTCTATTTTGTTTAAACATTAAGTATGCTAGCTGAAGATTTCCCCCCAAAATAAGAAAGCTTTAAAAAAAAAATATCAAGACTCTGGGCAAGTCAATTTGAGCATTAAAGAATCTGCTGGTTGGGCAAAGTGGCTCACACCTGTAATTCCAGTACTTTGGGAAGCCGAGGCGGACAGATCACTTAAGCCATGAGTTCAAGACAAGCCTGGGCAAAAAAGGCGAAACTCAGTCTCTACAAAAAAACACAAAAATTAGCCGAGCATGGTGGCACGTGCCTGTAGTCCCAGCTATTCAGGAGGCTGAGGTGAGAGGATTGCTTGAGCCTGGGAGGTTGAAGCTGCAGTGAGCCATGACCACATCACTGCACTCCAGCCTGGGCAACAGAGCAAGACCCTGTCTCAAAAAAAAAAAAATTCCTTGGCAGTGGGGATGGGTGGGGAAGGATTATGGGGGTGGGGGGGGGGGATTATTTTTAAAGTATAAGGAAAAAATTTATTAGAGTAAATTACTATAGCTAATAGTATTATCTCTATTTCACGGATCCCTAAGCCCTAGCCCTGGCCACCGTTAAGAACCGGGAGGTACAGCAGGAGACGAGCATTACAGCCTGAGCTCTGCCTCGTGTCAGATCAGTGGCAGCTTTAGATTCTCATAGGAGCATGAACCCTACTGTGAACTGTACATGCGAGGGATCTAGGTTGCATGCTCCTTATGAGAATCTAACTAATGCCTGATGATCAGAGGTGGATCAGTTTCATCTCAAAACCATTCGGGATCCATGGAAAAACCGTCTTCCACGAAACCGGTCCCTGGTGCTGAAAAAGTTGGGGACCACTGCTCTGTATCATTTGTTTAAAAAATTAAAAACCAGGGTATGCCACTAAAATGCGAAAAAATGAATTTATGTAGAATTCTACCTAGTCTCATCCTTAAGGCATTTGCTTTCTGAGAAAGGAAAAAAGAAAAATACTGGTTATTTTGGTTGAATTGGGGACTAGACACTGCTACGACACTGTCAGAAATTAAGTATGTTTGGGAATTATTTCAAAATATAACTAGGGGGAACGGGGTGAATACAGATAAAGCAAGACTGGCCAGGAGCTGGTAACTGTTGAAACTGGATGACTATATGGGGATTCATTATACTTTTCCATCTATTTTTGCCTATGTCTGAACTTTTCCATAATTACAAGTGTGTGTATGTAGGTATATGTGTGTGTGTATACACATATATATCCTTACACATATATCTTACATATATACATACACACACATATTAATATTTACTTAGACAAATATGCCCAAAAACCAGACTGGAAGCTACTATGTCAAAATTAGCAATGGTTCTCTTTTCTTTCTTTCTTTCTTTTTTTTTTTTTTTAACAACAAACATTGCCTGATAAAACAGTAGTTCTCTTTGGGACTATAATAATGACTGTCATTACTTCACTATACTCTTCTATATTTTCCCAACTTTCCCACTGAGCAGGGGTTACTTTTATAACCCATACATACTATACATATATATATATTTTGTTTGTTTCTTTCTTTCTTTGTTTTGTTTTTTTTTTTTAGAGACAGGGTCTCACTCTGTTGCCCAGGTTGGAGTGGCGTGGAGCAATTGTGGCTCACTACAGCCTTGAACTCCTCGACTGAAGGAATCCTCCCACCTCAGCCTCCAGAGTAGCTGGGAGTACAGGCTCAGGCCAACATGCCCAGCTAATTTTTAAAAATTTTTTGTAGGGACAGGAGTCTCACTATGTTAGCCAGGCTGGTCTCAAACTCCTGTCTTCAAGTGATCCTCCTGCTTCAGCCTCCCAAAGTGCTGGGATTACAGGTATGTGCCAGCATACCTGACCTATGCATAATATTTTTTTAAAACTCTGAGGAACCTTTATAACCTAAGGTCTGCCCTAATCACATTTCAGAATACAACAAAATACAGTAAACCTTCACATAATTACCAAGCATGCGCTTCTATTTCTGTTGGCTAATTAAACGAAGAGAAAGGAGCTAACATTTTACTGATGTACTAACCACCTACACATGGCAAGCACATTTAATCTCAAAAAATTTCCACGAGGTAGAATTCTTTTTTTTTTTTTTTTTTTTAGACGGAGTCTCGCTCTGTCGCCGAGGCTGGAGTGCAGTGGTGCGATCTTGGCTCACTGCAAGCTCCACCTCCCGGGTTCACGCCATTCTCCTGCCTCAGCCTCCCTAGTAGCTGGGACGACAGGCACCCGCCAACACGCCCAGCTAATTTTTTGTATTTCTTAGTAGAGATGGGGTTTCACGGCATTAGCCAGGATGGTTTCGATCTCCTGACCTCGTGATCCACCCGCCTCAGCCTACCAAACTGCTGGGATTACAGGGGTGAGCCACCGCGCCCGGCCTCCACAAGGTAGAATTCTTACACTAGATTTATAGTTGAGGAAACAAAAGCTTACAAAAACTTATCCATCCAAGATTAACACAGTAAAGCAAGATACAAGCCCCATCTTCTGACTCAAAAGTCTCCATTGTTTATTCTAAACCAGGACAACCAAAGTGTGGTCTGTGTGCAAACTTACTGGTCCTCAAGTAAGTCCGCGAGTGTAGAGAAAGCATTTGGAAACTGTCATGGTAACTTGACAGGGTAAGTTTATGTGACTCAGGAATCTGGTACTAAGAAGTTGCAACATGTTTTTTGTATGTTCACTTTTACTTCATTTTTCTCTTCTTTTTTAATACAGACCACTCGAACAAACGCTTCACATTTACAGCAAAACAAAAAATAAATTAGTTAAAACTAGATAGAAACATAGCCTCCCAAGATGATAAAAAGCAATTTCTGAGGATAGATTTTTTTTTTTTTTTTTTTTTGAGATGGATCTCCCTCTGCTGCCAGGCTGGAGTGCAGTGGCGCGATCTCAGCTAGCTGCAATCTGCAGTCTCCAACTCCCTGGTTCAAGCGATTCTCCTGCCTCAGCCTCCCGAGTAGCTGGGATTACAGACACACATCACCACGCCCAGCTAATTTTTGTATTTTTAGTAAAGAAGGGGTTTCACCATGTTGGTCAGGCTGGTCTCGACCTCCTGACCTCGTGATCCGCCTGCCTTGGCCTCCCAAAGTGCTGGGATTAAAGGTGTGAGCCACCAAGCCCGGCCTTTTTTTTTTTTTTTTTTTTTTGGAGACAGAGTTTCGCTCTTGTTGCCCAGGATGGAGTGCAATGGTGCAATCTCGGCTCACTGCAACCTCCACCTCCGAGGTTCAAGCGATTCTCCTGCCTCAGCCTCCTGAATACCTGGGATTACAGGCACCTGCCACCATGCCTGGCTAATTTTTTCTTGTATTTCTTAGTAGAGATGGAGTTTCACCATGTTGGTCAGGCTGGTCTTGAACTCCTGACCTCAGGTGATCCACCCACCTCGGCCTCCCAAAGTGCTGGGATTACAGGCGTGAGCCACCGCATCCAGCCCTTGAAGATAGATTTTTTTCAAGCAAAATATAAAAGAATTTTAATATTAAAAATGAAACCAAAAGTCCTATAAATCATTTTACACCTAAAAGCCTAGGTAATATATATACATCAACACTACACACACACAAGTTTGAGGAAAAAAATTACATTTACTTCAGCTATTCAATATTTGTATACCTGATTTAGGGCACGGCAGGATGCTGGTAACTGCAGCCCCTATAAGGGCAGTCAGGCCTATGTATACAGCCAGATTAACCATAACTTTTTGGATTAATAGAGAAATGTATTTACTGTTTGCTTCACTTAGTGAAGATTTATGAAAAATGTTCCATATTATACCAGGGACTATGCTGGATACTGAAGATTCAAAAATGAATCAGACACAGCTCCTGACACTGAGGAGGTTCAGAATCTCATGGGTAACAAAGACTTGCCAACTATTTCTTAAAGCAAATGTGAGAAGAGTTAACAGAGTAATACTCAAATGCCATAGGAGTTTCCCATTTCTGCTAGGGGACTCTAGGAAAGGCTTTTTAAAAGAGATGAATGCCTGTTAAAAAGAATTTTAAGGACATGCATCCTTGCTTATCCATGCATTCTTCCAGTGTAAAAATAACAAAGAAAAGAATACCAAGACACAGCATTCAAAAAAAAAATCTTCAAAAGGGGACGATGGGCCAGGCGCGGTGGCTCATGCCTGTAATCTCAGCATTCACATGCCTGTAATCTTAGCATTATGGGAGGCCAAAGCAGGTGGATCACCTGAGTTCAGGAGTTCGAGACCAGCCTGGCCAACATGGTGAAATCTCGTCTACTAAAAATACAAAATTAGCCGGGCATGGTTGACACATGCCTGTAATCCCGGCTACTTGGGAAGCTGAGGCAGGATAATCACTTGAATCCAGGAGGCAGAGGGTGCAGTGAGTGGAGATCACACCACTGCACTCCAGCCTGGGCAACAAGAGCGAAACTCCGTCTCAAAACAAAACAAAACAAAATAAAAAATAAAAGGGGACGATGTTCTTCTTCCTCACATCTGTAAAACACCCGATTACTCCTGAGAAATGCTAAGTGTTCAATTTTAAAATCTAATTTTAAATTTTATTATTTATATTCACATAGAGTTTATGTACATCAAGTTCCCAAAATGAGTTTGAATTTGTATTATACTGAGAACGAAGACAGGATGAAATCATGAAATCTGCAGATATTATTCAAACTTCATTCTATTCCATATTTTTATTCTCCTTCCTTGGGAAGTTTTAATTTTTAGAAGTTCTGATAAAATTAAGTAAAACACCATATTACAAAATTTTCCTAATCGTTTCTCACTGGAAATGGCAAAGAACAATGAAGATCAATACATAAGAGCTGTAAGAGGCATTAAGATTCCCAGCCAAACACTAAATCCAGGAAGAGTTTATGGTTTAGTTCTAATTCATCATGCATGTCTTGAGAAGATTTTAAACATGAGTAAAAAAGTTATGAATTTCTATGAGCCCCACTATAGAATCTAAAAAACAAAATCAAAAAAAGCATCACTTCCTTTAAAATTCCATTAAAACTAAATTATGAAAAAAATGACGATATCTCATTAACAAAATTTTTAAAAGCAATGTGAAAAAATCTACCAATTTCTGTTGGAGATTATTTTTAGAATGTATATGCATCAGTTCCTTTGAGCTATGTATTTCCTCTAATACAAGTATTGTGGGTGTTGCGGCAGGTGAGACTTTGCATGTCAGATTCTAAAAATCAGATGTAGGACAGACAGCAATGCTGCACCCTAACAAAAATTCCTTTGGTATCTCACAAAAAGATGTGCTAGTACAGCTAAGGAAGATGTATCAGAGCACAATCTCCACCACACCTATGTCTTTCATTTCTGGGTGCAGGCTTCAATCACACAACATCAAGAGAAAAGACTTAAAGCAAGCCAAACTTTCTATTATGCAATTAAGCTCTTAATAAATATTGGATTTCTTTCCTTTCTCTAACTAGAGATTTTTTAAAAATTGATCTGTACGGTATATTTCAACTGTATCTCAAACCTCAATATCTGAGAAATAACAGGGTTAATCCTAGGTTGAACATTTATCAAAGAGAGAATATTTCTGAACAAATTGATCACTTTTATTACTCAGAACAATACTGCTTTAATTATGTGGATTTATTACATTTTTTTCCCCTCCAGGATTATTTAAAGCTGGAGGGTTATCCTTTGGTACAATAGCTTCACTACCAAATAGGATTTAAAATTTACCCTTTGACATCTTCAGGATACAAGTGTAATAGTAAATAATCACATTATCTCAATGGCACACTAAGCCCAATAAAGATTAGACATGGGGTGTTGCAATATTTGAGAATACAAGTAGGGATCTCTATGCCATGCAACAGAGCATGGTGGTTAGAAGTTCTGAGGTTAAACCACCAGCTTCAGGTTGTACCTTTGCACTTACTAGCTGTACAACCCCAAGCACGCTACTTCCCTTTGCTAACTCCCAATGTGTAAAATGGAGATAATTGTACCTATGTTTCATACGGTCATAAGAATCCAGTATGATAGGCTGGGTGCGGTGGCTCACGCCTGTAATCCTAGCATTTTGGGAGGCTGAGGCAGGTGGATCTCAAGGTCAGGAGTTCAAGACCAGCCTGACCAACATGGTGAAACTCCGTCTCTAACTAAAAATACCAAAATTAGCCAGGCGTGGTGGTGTGCACCTGTAATCCCAGCTACTCAGGAGGCTGAGGTAGGACAATCACTTGAACCCAGGAGGCAGAGGTTGCAGTGAACTGAGATTGCACCACTGCACTCCAGCCTAGGTGACAAAGTAAGACTCCGTCTCAAAAAAAAAAAAAAAATCCAGTATGATAGCTCATGTAAAGCATTTAGCAAAATACTACTAATAGCTGCCAAAATTCTGAGAGCTGTAACACAAATACACATAGAATTAAGGCACAGAAGACCCTACACTACTATACCCGACGTTACACAGTCGATGAAATTCAAATGCCGATTTCTCACTTGTGTCTGTGCACTATGAGCAACCTATTTACCATTTTCACTGTATCTCTAATATTCAAAATTCCAGAAAAAGGCTTTCCACAGTACCTTCACATTGATGATGAAAATTAGAAACTACAAAATGCATAGCCTTATTAATAAAATACCTCAACCAATTTTATCCCAACACACCACCACAAGAACAGAAATAAAGCAAAAACTACAAAGTCATTTTAAGGCTTGTTTTACAAAACGTTAGGTGGAATATCAATTGGTAAACCCTTATTTAGCGTCTGAGTGTTTGGCATTGTGTCGAGGGGAAAGACAGCTATGTGAGAAAGCCACGAGTTCTAAGTAAATGAATATGAGAGTTATACAAGGGACACCAAGTTTAACTACATAGGAATTATGAGAAAGAAGACAGTATCAGAAAAGGCTTTTTATTGGAATCCAAGAAGACTTTAACACAAATATGTAAGAACTATGACAATAGTCACATTGCTTACCTGGGTCCACTCAGTCAGTTTTCTAGATACTACATGGAGGGTCCATTTATTTTTTGTTTGTTTCTTTGTTTGTTTTTAAAGGCAAACCAAGGTGAGGGGAGGAGCATGGTTGAACCTCAGTGATTCAGAATTCATGCTCTTGAAGCATCATACTAGTCTTTAGCAACAAATGGCACACACACACACACACACACACACACATATATATATATTTGAGACTGTGTCTCACTCTGTCGCCCAGGCTGGAGTGCAGTGGCATGATCTCAGCTCACTGCAAGCTCCGCCTCCCGGGTTCACGCCATTCTCCTGCCTCAGCCTCCCGAGTAGCTTGGACTACAGGCATCTGCCACCATGCCTGGCTAATTTTTTTGTATTTTTAGTAGAAACAGGGTTTCACCATGTTAGCCAGAATGGTCTCGATCTCCTGACCTCGTGATCCACGCGCCTCAGCCTCCCAAAGTGCTGGGATTACAGGCGTGAGCCACAGCGACCGGCCTAGACTTGATTTTTTTAAAAAAGGCAAGGGGGGCTACTAAAAGACTATGTGAGGAAGAAAATATTTCAAAAATATCAATCAGCAAGTGTTATGCAAGCAACTAGAAATGACAGGAGTCAAGTAGACAAGTTAGAAAGTTATTGTTCAAATGATGGCAACAAACTTTTTCAGAAAATATACCAATGGATCCAATCAAACCACACCCTTTTAAACAAACACGCTAGATGATAATATATGAACCACCACAACACTATCAGTAATCCTGACAGAAGGCATAATTATATTGCGTTAACTGGCAACTAGGGGCACGCCTTCCTATTAGAACTTGGCAGTTTCAAAACAGCACCCAAAAAACATACTACCAAAATTTGAGGCTTTCTCAATGAGCTTAATTTCAGTCCAATTAATAAGTGCCTGCCACACCCTACATTAACAGGCACAGATTTGTTTAAATTAATCTCCCCAGGGGCAGGCTAATTCAAGGGTTAGTATTATTAGAATCTGTGTGAACAATTGGGTGCAGGTGTTCACATTACCAACAGGAGAATTAACTCTTAACCCACTTTTAGCAGATAGTGGGTGTTTGGTGAACTAATGGAATTTTTAAATATGGGGACACTAATATGTAAAGCAGTGACACTGTAAGCTGAAAAATAATTTGTCTTCCTTTACAATAAGTGACTGCCATCATTCATCACAGAAAGCTACCGTCACAAGTCAAATTAACTACTGTATCACAATTATCATATTACGCTACATACACCTTACTGACTCAGAATGTAACGTTTCAGAAGAAAAACAAGACTGGTTGTTAACAATCCTGCAAAGTAACGGAACCTCTGTAGACAGTTAATAAACAGCAGACAATGCTCCTTTTGGCCCTGAACGAAACAGGTTTGGCACAAATCTGTTCAATGTGTCCTTTCCATTTTACATAAACAAGTAAAAGGCAAATCATGCTGCAATGTCCCAGAAAAAGACTTTCGTTTTAGAGAGCAATTACCACTATAGTGGCTTACGACTTGCCTTAAGATGAATTTGTTTAGAAAGTTTGTTTTAAATTGATCATATCGGGGCCGGGCGCGATGGCTCACACCTGTAATCCCAGCACTTTGGGAGGCCAAGGCGGGTGGATCACGAGGTCAGGAGACTGAGACCATCCTGGCTAACACGGTAAAACCCCGTCTCTACTAAAAGATACAAAAAATTAGCTGGGCGTGGTGGTGGGCACCTGTAGTCCCAGCTACTCGGGAGGCTGAGGCAGGAGAATGGCGTGAACCCAGGAGGCAGGGCTTGTAGTGAGCCGAGAACACACCACTGCACTCCAGCCTGGGCAACAGAGCAAGACTCCGTCTCAAAAAAAAAAAAAATTATTAAGTTTGTATTTAAAAATTTAATGGCCAGGCCTGGTGGCTCACACCTGTAATCCCAGCACTGGCCGAGGCAGGTGGATCACAAGGTCAGGAGTTCAACACCAGCCTTGCCAATATGGTGAAACCCCATCTCTACTAAAAATACAAAAATTAGCCGCGCATGGTGGCAGGCACCTGTAGTCCCAGCTACTTGGGAGGCTGAAGAATCACTTGAACCCCAGAGGCGGAGGATGCAGTCAGCCGAGATCGCACCACTGCACTCCAGCCTGGGCGACAGAGCGAGACTCCATCTCAAAAAAAATAAAATAAATTTAACATCAGAAAATTTACACAACATCCAAGAAAATGTTAAGTGGCCACAAATCCAAATGAGCACTACAACAATCTGACTTCTTGAAATAACTTTTCCAACTACAAGGAAAACCAACAAACAAAAAGCTTTGCAATACCCAAAGTTAGTCTGAACAAAAACATCATCCCAAAACCAAACAAACCATATCCCAGGAGAACTGCCACAGAGAGTAAAATTCAAAGTTTAAGATGTTCTACTGAGAATAGCCTAGTCATCTATTCCTCAAGGAGTTCAATCACAGATACAGAATAATCTTGTCAAATATAATTGCCTACAAGACATCAGCACATAGTTCACAGAAGGTTATGCAGACTGCCTGCTTAGAAAGAAAACAGAATGCTCTGTTAATGAAATACTAGAAAACGAACAATTGTGAACGGCACTAAATGAAACTAATGAACTTGAGAAGACTAATCTTTTTTTAACCACAATAACCTTTTTTTTTTTAATCAGAAGAAATTGTCCCATTGAATGACAGCTGCCACTGGCACAGTCCCAGGGCAAGGATGCCAACAAAGGTTTTCTCTCAGCACCAGCTACCAAATCCTGGCCCCACAGCCTGAGGGAGGACCTGTGAAAGTGCTCACAATAACTTTCTTACCATTAAATCAAATATTTAATGATGAGGAAATACAAACCAAGACTATCACACTTTTTCTTTTTTTTCTTTAAAGAGATGGGGTTTCACTCTATTGCCCAGGCACAATCATAGGTCACTGCAGCCTCGAACTCCTGGACTCAAGAGATTCTCTCGCCCCAGCCCCGTAACTGGGACCACAGGTGATTACTACCTTCTCATGTTTAAAATAAGTTCTCCATTTTATCATATGAGGTTTCAAGATGAGGGTCCAGATCAAGTGGAAGACTAAGTTCTACGAAACATCACTTTTATTTTTTAGTTGAGGTGAAGTGAACTTACTACAACTACTCATCCATATATAGCAACCATCAGGAATGTGTTCGTATTTACATGCTGCACCAGCAGTGATCACATTCTTGTGTGTGCATATGTATGTATATATGTGTATGTACATTTCTTTAACCTTTTCAATCTAGTTAAAAGTATTTTTAGTTCATAAGCATGGTATGTGTACAGACACATTTTCCCAGAACTACTTGAAGAGGACAGGAAATCCTTTATAACATTATTACAATAGCTAAATGACAATTGTCTCCAATACCCATATACATTCCCTGAAAAATGCTTCAGTCAGTCCACAAACACGTACCTCCAAACTACTGAATACAAGTTTATATTATCTTCTATCAATAGCATGGCTTATTACAAAATTTAGTAAATGTGTATTAAGTCCAGGGATGTCAATTGCCATAGGCACTTTCTTGAGCTTACTGGGTCACACAAACTGAAGACATCAGCAGCATGACCACGGGATTGCAAGATCACACTAAGGTGAAAAACCTTGAATCATTTTAAAACAGGATGTCTCAACCTCAGCACAGGTGACATTTTGGGCCAGATCATTCTTTGTTGTGGGAGCTTTCCTTTGTATTATCGAATATGTAGCAGCATCTCTGGCCTCTACCCACTAGATGCCAGTATCACACCCTCCCCAGGTGTGAGAACCGAAAATGTCTCCAGACATTGACAAATGTTCCCTGGGGAGCAAATTTTGGTCTAGGAGTCTAAAAACTTAGTACAGTGTGTCAGTTTCAAAAGAGTATATTCTGCAATACCAAGAAGTTCCAAAAAAACTTCAGGCATTCCAAATAGTTGCTTTATACAAAACTTTCTTGGATGAAGTAAATGAAACCTTGTTACTGTAGATAGCTCATTCTTCCACATGTGCATGCTTAACACTTGTGATGATGAATCTGGGACAGGCTGGGACAGGAGCCAACAGTGACTGGGTTTTATAGTTTCGATGAATTACACCTCCTTTTAACCCTTCAGTGGACTAACCATCCCTGCCAGGCTAACCCTTTCTTCGCAGACCATCTTCCCCGACGCCTTCCACATAAGATGCCCTCCTGCGGGCCCTCACCTTTTGACACTGCCTCCCACCGCACTGGGGTCAACTCTCACCCAGGGGTTCCGCCACCTTCCACCACCAAACCAGCCTGTCCCTGCCACATGCCCCCCGGGCCCCAGCGCTCATCCTGGCATCCCCTGACCAGGCCCGCTCTTGACCCCTGACCCCGGCCTGACCCCGCCATCCCCCTCCCCGCCCCCAGGGAGGTACCTGAAGTAGTAGACATCGCTCTTGCCAGCACTTAGCCCAGATTTTCGGATCACTTCCTCCTTCTTCCATCCGGGGGGGAGGGCCGGGCAGTCCATCCTCTTCCCGCTCTCCGTGGCCCGGGGTCCCCTGGGCCCCGGCCCCGCGCTCCCCGACGGGAAAGGGACCGGCTCCCGCCGGGGGGCGCCGCCGCCACCGCTGCCGCCGCCGCCGCAGCCGCCGCCGTCGCCGCCAAGGCCGCTGCCGCCACTCGGGGGACGGCCGCGGCCCCGGCCCCGGCCCCGTCCCCGTCCCCGGCCACGGCCCCGGCCCCGGCCACGGCCACAGACGCCGCCGCCCCGGCCCGCCTGCTTCCACCGCCCCCGGCCACGGCCGCCGCCCCGAGCGCCTTCCCTGCGCACGCCGCTCACCGGGGACGGGGCGAGCGCGCTGCCCTGGCCCCCCTGCTCTATGGCGGAGTCGCCGCCAGCGCCGCTGCCGCCCGCCGCGCTCTCCCCCTCCTCCTGCTCCGGGCAGCAGCGGCCTCCCCCCGGGTGCGCGCGCATCCAGCCCCCTCCCCAGCCGGCGCTGCGCTTCTTCCGTAACCGAGCCCTTGGAATCCCGGAGACCCGCCCCGCCCGCAGCGCGGCGCGCGGGGGACGCGCGCAAGCATCATAGAGCGGGCGCGCACAGAGCGGCCCTCCTGCCCGGGGCGTGGCCCCGGCCACCGCCTCTTAGGTCCTCCAAGCGCTCTGGGCGGCCATCTTGTCTCCGCCTTCTCGGGGCCACGCCCCCTCCCGCGCTTTTCCGGCCCGGGCCCCCACTGGGCGCGCGGAGCTGGGAAGGTTGGTCGGGCTAGCCACCAGCTGGGGGTGTCATAGTGACTGTGGTTAGTTTGTTTCAAACGGGGTAACCTCCACCATTATGTGATTTTACCTATGTTTGCTTCCCAATTAATGAATAACAAGCAAAATAGATCTTACATTACATACTCACCAACTCGGCTATTCATTTAAGGGGGTGATAGCCCCTTTTCCCGCCCCTCTGCACAAAGCTTGCAGGGGAGCTTATAATGAAGGAATGAAGCAAAGTGTCCCATTCGCTGAATACCAGTTCCCTTCTGAGCCTGGCTTCAGAGCCATTGACAGATTCTCCTGGAACCTTGTAAGGATGTAGGAAAAGAAATGATAACTTGGAATATGCCCATGAGTCAGATGGGGCTTACCTCTAGATTCTCCTTAGAATGACCAGAATCCCTAAATCCATCTAGAAATTTCCAGATGTCTTTGTCTAATACAAAAATCAGTGGCCTTTTATTTGGTAAATATTCCATTATGTTGAAAGTCCAGCCTAACTTACTGTCACAAGCCTTTAGGAAACTGTGTGGTATTCTTTTCGGTCTGCCAACTTGAATTTTAGAAATGCATATTTTCTATAAGTTGTTGAACATTTATAGAAGTGTGCTATTGATATTCAAGATAATATATTATGAAATATTTGGAAGATTGAAAAATGTAAAGCACATGTTATCAGCCTGATGATAAGCTATCTTGGGTTTCTATACTCATATGCCCTAAAAACTGAGGACCAAGTTTAACGTATAGAAAAAGTTGATTAATATAAAGCAACAAAAATCTAAAATTAATTTGGTTTATCTTTGCAGTATATGCAAACATTAACTCATACACGCAAACTTGTCTGTCTCTAAACCTGACCTTAGTCTTCTTTTAATGTCCTTTAGTTGAAAGACACTAATTTGTGGTTTCCTACAAGAAATTTAGAAATGTGAATCTAAAAAATCATCAAGAAATGAGTTCTGAGGAGATCAGTACTGGAGACATTCATTTAGAAGTCATCTGTGGGCCGGGCGCGGTGGCTCACGCCTGTAATCCCAACACTTTGGGAGGCAGAGGCGGGCAGATCACCTGAGGTCAGGAGTTCAAGACCAGCCTGGCTAACACGATGAAACCCCGTCTCTACTAAAAATGCAGAAAATTGGCTGGGCGTGGTGGCGGGCGCCCGTAGTCCCAGCTGCTCCGGAGGCTGAGGCAGGAGAATGGCGTGAACCCGGGAGGCGGAGCTTGCAGTGAACTGGATCACGCCACTGCACTCCAGCCTGGCCGACAGAGCGAGACTCTGTCTCAAAAAAAAAAAAAAAAAAAGAAGTCATTTGTGGCCGGGCGCGGTGGCTCACTTCTGTAATCCCAGCACTTTGGGAGGCCGAGGCCGGCGGATCACGAGGTCTAGAGATAGAGACCATTCTGGCCAACAGGGTCAAACCCCGTCTCTATTAAAATACAAAAATTAGCTGGGCGTGCTGGCGTGCGCCTGTAATCCCAGCTACTCGGGAGGCTGAGGCAAGAGAATCGCTTGAACACGGGAGGCGGAGATTGCAGTGAATCAAGATCGCGCCACTGCACTCCAGCCTGGCAACCGAGCGAGACTCCGTCTCAAAAAAAAAAGTCATTTGTGAAAGTGACAGTTGAAGGAGGCCCTGCAAGTAAGTAAGCTCTCCAAGGAAGGGCTTGCGTGGTTAATAATAAAAGGAAAGAGGATCAAGAACTGAATCTTGAGGAATGCCAATACTTAAGGTTCCACTGAAGGAATAAAGGAAAAAAATGATATTAAAGTTTGTATGACATAAGAGAGTACTCTGATTTTCACACATAATGGAAAGTAAAGGGTAAACATGAGCAAAAATCTCAGTAGAAACGGTAATTGAGACAGGTAGTTGAGACAACAGATGGGAACAGGTATACTTTTGGAAAATTCTACCTTTTCATGCTGTGCTAATAAGGCTGTAGATCAAATGATACATTGGATATAAAAGCATGCTTAAAGAAATAAATCACAGGATTTTCGGGTCATTATTTTGACTTCTACTACCAGATTCCATTTGCTAAATCCCAGAAGATGTAGCTTAATGTTCCCTCTGTTAAGAAAAATCTCATTTAGACATGTCAAAAGCTTTTTGGTTACACTTGAACTTTTCTGCTGTGATACCATAGAGCAAAGTAAAAAAAAAAAAAAAAAAAAAAATTAAATAAAAATAAATGCTCTTATTTATTCTCCCACTAAAAGAAAAAAAAATACTCCAATTAAGGCAACAATAAATTCCAAAGGGGACTAGATTGAGAGCTAAAAGAGTTAAGAATAGATGCTAAATACCTGAGAGACAGACCCCTTTGTTTCTCTTAAAATACTGGACAAATAATAAACCTTTTATAATTCTAGGAAAATGCATTTTCTATCACTCCTCCAGGAAGCATAGCAACGTTATTTTTCTCGGGTAGTAAAGTTGTGACCAAATTTTCAATTTGGTCTCTCTTACAATGGAGAAGGCTTGCTAGCTTATCTCTTGGAGAAAGTGAAAGACAAAAGCAAGATAGGATTATGTATGAAATCTGGTCCACTAAATGAACAACAGAGATGTAAGCACCTGTGATCTCTGCCTCCCAGGTATAAAGGCAGGTGCTAAAACACCAACTGTCACCCCTAGAAGACTATTCTTTCTTTGATTTTTCCCTTTATTGTTTAGTAGGTAAAGCTGAATGAAGTTAAGCCATTAAAGAAAAAGTTGTGGCCGGGCGCGGTGGCTCACGCCTGTAATCCCAGCACTTTGGGAGGCCAAGGCAGGCAGATCACAAGGTCAGGAGATCGAGATCATCATGGCTAACACAGTGAAACCCTGTCTCTACTAAAAATATAAAAAATTAGCCAGGCGAGGTGGCGGGCGCCTGTAGTCCCAGCTTCTCGGGAGGCTGAGGCAGGAGAATGGCGTGAACCCAGGAGGCGGTGCTTGCAGTGAGCTGAGATCACGCCACTGCACTCCAGCCTGGGCAACAGTCTCAAAAAAGAAAAGAAAAGAAAAGAAAAAGTTGTTTTAAAGAAAGGTGTTAATATGGATTTTTATTTTGAAAATTAGAAAAAATTCAGGTAATGAAACTTCAAAGAATATTAGGAGGTGAGACTGATTTTGAGAACTATATATTTTGTCAAATATATAACCTGCATTTAAATCTTTGAGTGTGATAAAATACCCAATAAAAGCAGGTGTTTTTTTGTTTGTTTGTTTGTTTGTTTTGTTTGGTTTGGTTTTTGTTTTTTGGTTTTTTGTTTGGTTGGTTGATTGGTTTATTGGTTTGTTGTTGTTGTTTTGGCCTCCTGTGTAACTGGTACCACAGGTACGTGCCATCACACTCAGCTAATTAAGACAATTTTTTTTTTTTTTTGTAGAGATGGGAGTCTCCCCGTATTGCCCAGGCTGGTCTCAAACTCCTGGGCTCAAGCAATCTTCCCGCCCCACTTCCCGAAGCCCTAGGATTACGGGAGTGAGCCACCGCACCCAGCCAGAAAAACGTTTCAAATATTGGAAAACCTTACTTTTTTCAATGAGCATTTTTGCATCAAGGGGTAACAGGGACATTAGAGTTTTTTTCTCTTAGACTCCAAACAGTAAGGTCAGAATTTATCAAGACATTACATAGGAGTAAGGGCACAGCCGGGGGTGGTTGGGGGAGGACATTTTCCAGCACTAATTAACAGGTTTTATGATTCACTAGGTTGGCCCAGCTACTGTTCTCACCTAATTCCCAGGCACAGCATGTCAGGAGGCCAAATGACACTTTCCAGTGCAAATGCTTGTAGTATGAAGAGGGCAGAGATCACCTAGTGACCATCAAGCAGGCCATCCAGAGGCAAAACTCCTTATGTGAGGAATTTAGAAGTAATTAGACTCCCCTGTTATTTAAAGCTGGCATCTGGGTCCAGGCTTCTTTCCCAAAAACTTGTAAGTAACTAGAATTTCTACATGTCTCCCATGCATGCATGTCAAAACTTATCGTGCAACCCTTGCTGACATTAAGACACCAAAATGTCCAAAAATGTAATCATTTATCATGACCTAAGTGGTTAATATGGCCCAAATTCCCTTTAAGCTCCTGCTTTAAGGTTCATAAATATCCCTAAGGAAAATCCACTCAGTCCTCTCTTGCTGAGGCGCCCTGCTGTACTCTTCTGCACTGTTCTTTCTTTCTAATAAAACTTTCTTTTTCGAACCTATACTGTCTTCTGTAAATTCTTCTTACTACCTTATGACCCGTGAGCCAACCACTTTCCGATGCCAGGGCTCTGACACCTCACCTGGCATAATATAAAGTTTTTTTTTTTTATATACCCTTCCACTTGGAAAGACTACAGAGGAATCTTGCACTGCATAGTTCAAACTAAAAAGAGAAGAGTTAATTACCTGAAAAGCAAGAGAAAACAAGAAGGGGTAAATTTTGAACCAAGGGAAATCATTTAAGAAGTGTCTGGTATTTTTTAAATTCCTGTCAGTTGTTATATTTGTCATAAGTAAATGTTTAGGAATAAAGGATGGAGACATGCTTATTTTATTTAACTCCCCCAAAATAAAAAAAACAAAACAGTGCAACCAATGGAAAGAAAATGGTCTTTAGGTTTTAGAGCCCTCAGATACCAATTAATATGCTGAACAGTGGTTTCTGGCTGCAAAACACCAGAATGCTAGGACATGTGATCCATTAGAAATGAGGGCTGACTATGCTATGATTGCGGCTCACAAGTGAGGGAGGAGTAGTCACTGAGTAAATCAGAAAATACATCTCACCAAGAGACTTTGTACCTAAAATGGCTTTCCCAAGTCCTCACGCATACCTCACAAGAGGCAAGGCAAAGACTAGAACTCCAGTTTCCTGACTCCAAGTTTAGAGCTTTATCTGCTTTCACTGCCTGTCCCACCTTCAATGGCCTCTTCACTCTCACGCTTGCTGCTACTTCAAATTGGAAAAAGATTGTTTCCACCCACACTCTCACCCTAACCTTCCGTTTGGCTATTTTCTACTTATCTCTTAGGTTTCACCTTAGACATCACTTCATCCAAGTTGCCTTTTCTAACCTCCCCAGAAACCCCACTGCTGATTCAGTGCCCCCCAGGTTGTATACTCTGCGCCAAACTAGTATCATTTGGTACTTCCTCATCCATTTATTGTACTTTATTGAATTAGTTTTTTAATTGTCTTTTGTCCCCCACCAGCCCACAAGGCACTTTTCATATTCACCACTGCATTCTCCGTGCCTATTACTGGACTTGCCAGGCACATGGGAAGGGTTCATTAGATACCTGATGAATACATTGAATTAATACATTTTTTTTTTTTTTTGAGACGGAGTTTCGCTCTTGTCACCCAGGCTGGAGTGCAGTGGCACGATCTCAGCTCACAGCAACCTCCACCTCCTGGGTTCAAGAGATTCTCCTGCCTCAGGCTCCTGAGGAGCTGGGATTACAGGCACCTGCCATCATGCTCAGCTAATTTTTGTATTTTTCGTACAGACAGGGTTTCACTATGTTGGCCAGGCTGGTCTCAAATTCCTGACCTTAGATGACCCTTTTGTAAAAATTGTATAGTCTTAAAATAATGAGCAGCATGTTTGCTTCTCAATGAAAGTATAATCACATGGATTATATAAAAAAGAAATTCACAGCTCATCCAATCTTTGAAAATTTGAAAAGGTTTCCATGCCTAAGAGATATTTAACAATAAATTTGACTTTTTTTGTATAAATGTGGGGTACAAGCTCAATTTTGTTACATGCATCTATTGTGTAGTGATAGTCAGGGCTTTTAAGGTATCCATCAAACATATAATATACATTGTACCCATTAAGTAATTTCTCAGCAACCACCCTCCCCCACCCATCACTCTTCCAAATCCCCACTGTCTATTATTCCACACTCTATGTCCATATATACACAATAGTTAGCTCCCACTTATAAGTGAGAACAGTGATATTTGACTTTGTGTGTCTGGCTTGTTTCACTTAAGGTAATGACCTCCAGTTCCATCCGCATTGCTGCAAAAGACATGATTTCATTCTTATTTATGGCTGAATAGTATTCCATTGTATATATATATATGCCACATTTTCTTCATCCAATTATCTATTGATGAACACTTACATTGATTCCATATCTTTGCTATCGTGAATAGTGCTGCAATAAACATATGAGTATGGATATATTTTGGATATAATGATTTCGAATAATTTCTTTAACTTTGGGTTGATAAGCAGAATTTAACTTTATTTTAATTAAAAATGAGGCTTAAATTCATTTTACAAA
Source organism: Pan troglodytes (assembly GCF_028858775.2). Lineage (NCBI taxonomy): Eukaryota > Metazoa > Chordata > Mammalia > Primates > Hominidae > Pan > Pan troglodytes. The sequence goes on from NC_072415.2 coordinate 64,293,822, forward strand.
TATGCTTGTTTATAACAGTTATAATGTTTTATTTAGTCTCTTCTACATCAACTTTAACTTGAACTGTTCATTAGCTCCTCAAAAATATTGTAGACTATATATCATAAAAGATAATCACAAAATGACTACTTCTGAAAAACTATTTCTGAATTGAAATATTTATCTGCATTCATGTTTCCGCTCATTTGACTTCAAATAATTTGACTCCTCCTAATAGTCCAAGTTATATATACTCACATGTGTCTCATGTCTTTTTATTTTGGAACCATCTACAAAGTTGTCAGGGTATTTTCTTTATGGCTTTGCTCATTTCTAATGGGCCCCTAATCTGTAGTACTTTTGAGCATAGTTTAAAAACCTAATAGAGGGCCCATGATTTGCCCCAGTGACCTTGTTCTGAAACGCTTTCAGACTTTGTATCCCAAATCGTTACCTACCTCAAGACTCCCCAACAAGTTAATCACAGTTATATACCATTGTACACAATTGCTTCTCTCCAAGCAGCTGTTATTATTGCCACGTAACCTTCTACATATCTTGGAAGTCTGTCCTCTGGGGTGGGGGATTAGAGCAATGGTGACCCAGCAACTTTCTCTGTCACCATCTGTGGCAGACACACTGGTTGGCAAAATCAAACACCCATTAGCAATTTGAGTTTCCCTTGCCCACCTTCTCTATAGAAACTAGAAAGTATAAATACTCACTCTCCCAATCTCACTTAGGCAAGAATAGGAGAGAAGCAAGAGTGACTGTGGGAAACTGTTTACTTCTTTATCTAAAAAAAAAAAAAAAAAAGAGACTGGGCATAGTGGCTCAGGCCTGTAATCCCAGCATTTTGGGAGGCCGAAGTGGGTGGATCACCTGAGGTCAGGAGTTCAAGACCAGCCTGGCCCACATGGTGAAACCCTGTATCTACTAAAAATACAAAAAATTAGCCAAGCATGGTGATGGGCGCCTATAGTCCCAGCTACTCAAGAGGCTGAAGCAGGAGAATTGCTTGAACTTGGGAGGTGGAGGTCGCAGTGAGCCGAGATCATGCCATTGCACTCCAGCCTAGGCAACAAGAGCGAAACTCCATCTCAAAAAATAAAGAAAGAAAGAAATAAAAGAAATAAAAAGATATGATCGGCACCCCCCTTTTGCCCTTGTTCCTGCTGGAACTTGGGCGTGATTTCTGAAGCTGTGACAGCCGTCTGGCAACTATGAAGCAACGAACACTAAGATAAAAGGCCAGCATCCTAAGAATAGCAGAGCCAGAAAATGGAGAACTGAATGATATTATTGAGCGGCTGAACTGTCTTGCAACTGTTTATCTCCAGACTTTTTGTTATATGAGAAAGACCATGTTTGATTAAACCACTGTTTAGTTTTTGGATACGTGCAGCAGAAAGCATTTTTTGCTCAAATAAAATTTCTTCCTTTAATGGATTGTTTAAATCTTGCTAAAATTCAGGCAGCTCCTAAACTTGAGACCTCGGTGTAAGAGATTGCAAAGAGTAAAGGAAGAAGCCAGAGAGAAATATAAAGAGAGAGAGAGCAGGGGAAAGTGGTTAGTAGGCTTTCCCCTAGTAGCAGCAGTCCAGGAGAGGTCTCCCTTTCACACTCTGGTGGAAAGAAAGTCATTCCAAGGGGCCACCTCTACTTGGGCTCTAATTCCCTTGCTAGGCACAATGGAAGCTCCAGCTCCAGAAGGTATGGCCCAGTAAATTATCTTTGAACCTGATCATTTCATAGCAACTGTCCTCTTTTCTGAATACAGTAACAGGTATGGGGAAGGAGACCCTTGATCAGCGTTTCTCCAACTGAGATCCACAGATGGACTCAGTTTGCCAATTCCCTACCACAAAATTTTGGCATAAAATTTTCATTTCCATAATAATGTTTTTATTTTCTTTTAAGCCCCAACATAAGCATACAATGGACTGTCTGCATAACCATCTGGTATCTGAGTCATGTTTCCTTATTTCACTGCCCCAGCTTGATCTAGTTGGTAATAAGGAGTGCTACTTTGAATGACATTGACTAATGATAAAGGAACAGATGCCAACATAATATGCAAATAACGAGTTTGTGCATATGAAGACTTCAGGGCACATTGAATGAGAGTTTTGTAATCATTCCATCAGAGAAAAGTGGTGGGAAAACTTAGTCACCTGAAGAACACAGTGGCATCTATAGGCCAAAACCCAAACTATCTGACTAGTGTCAATTTGCGTCATCACTTTGGGATCAATAATTTGGTTTCTAGGAAAATAATAATCTATAATAGCAATTTGACTTGACTACTGTTTAATAATTTGACTTGTATTTAACTTATAAATTTATTCAATTTTTATAATTACGTAAGAGCCGTAAGGTTAAAATGAGTTAAATGAGGTTAAAATGAGTTTTATGTTTTCACATATTTATGTAACATCAGAACAAGAATATAACACAGGTTGGGTGTGGTGGTTCATGCCTGTAATTACAGTACTTTGGGAGGCCGAGGCGGGAGGATTGCTTCAGTTCGAGAATTCAAGACTCAAGACCAGCATGGGCAAAATAGTGTGACATAGTCACTACTAAAAATAAAACAAAAAAATTAGCCAGGCATGGTGGTGCCTGCCTGTCGTCCCAGCTACTCAGGAGGCTGAGGCTGGAGACTTGCTTGAGCCCAGGAGGTCAAGGCTGCAGTGACCTAAGATGGTGCCACTGAACTCCAGCCTGAGCAACAGAGTGAGACCCTGTCTCAAAATAATAGTAATTCTTATTATTATTTAACTCAACACTGTGGAACAGAGTCCTCAGTAACTTTTTCCTTGAAAAAGAAATATATATCCTTTTTCAATTTTGAGAAACAGTTCTCTAATTTTCAGGCTCACCATCAAATTCTTTCTTCCTATGTGATGAGATTTCTGAGAAATTAATAAGTGTCTCTCATGACCCATCTTGAAATTCTTTCTCTCCTTGGCTTATGAGATGTTATACCCTTCTGATTGTCCTTCTATTACTTTCCAGTTCTGTTTGGTATACCTTTTTTCTTGGATAGTTCCTCAAATGCTCTGTTCTCCCAGGTTCCATCTTTACATGCCTTTTCTGCTCATGCTACCTGCTCCGCCTTGTCAATGTCACCTACTTACCAGCTTTAGCTACAGGAACTCACCCTTGCCCTCCAATGACAACATGGCTTGTGCGACATTGGCAAGATCATCCTATACATGCTGTAGATAACCCTATAGCAGTTTTCCAGATGAAAGATCACACTCATTGGCTACTTTTGAGGTCTTGAGGAGGTCCTAAAACTAGTACCCCTGTCCCTCCTGATTAGTGAAACTAATTAAGAAACAAGAAAAGGAATGAGAAAAATGACATCCAGAATAACTCCATCATGAGAAAGTATCGCTTAGAGGATGTGTGAAAGCTGAATGGGCTTGTCACTGAATTCCAAAATTTAATGGCCTAACCTACCTTGCTGTAACGAGGCTGTCGACAGTCTCTCTCCATCCACTTCTTGAGGTCTGGCCTTTACTCTTACATTTTGTAACATGACCAAGAATAACCAAGAACAAATGTGCTAAGCAGGCAGGAAAATGACAAACAAAGAAGAAAAGAGAGGAAGGAGCTGAGCTACCAAGATCCTGTTCTTTCCAAATTCACCATTCACTCTATCTCTTCAGGGGATTGGGGAAAAAGACCACAAGTGTGAAGAGAAGAAGGAAAACAACAACAACAACAACAACAAAACACTGTTGAAAAACAGGAGTAGAAAGGTGACATTCCCCTTTAATAGTAATATCATTTGTGAGTGCTAAAAACTGTTTCCTTAAGTGTTGTTTCAAAATCATGTTACCCCATAAATATATATCTACTACATACCCAGGACAATTTTAAAAGAAATTTTAAAAAATTTTAAGTTAAAGTGTTGGTATTTTTTCTGAGAAGTTTGGAAAATATTCAGATGAATTAATACTAAATTTAGAATACCAGATTATAAAATCTAAATTGTCCAAAAAGATAGAAGGACAAGATATTGCCATAATATTTCAGTAAAGTAAAGCAAGTTTAGAGATTTCACTGGGACATATATTGTAAAGGTAGGGGTAGCACAAGAAAAAGTCAGTAATGTGATTTAAAAGAAATATAATTTTATTCAGGTCTAGTTTTTGCCTAACCTTGTTTTATCATGAAACAGTTAAGATAAGGAGATAATCTCTGAACATACTTCTTTTAAATGAGCCTTTTGTGACCATTGTGAGAATATATATATTTTCTTTGCCAAAGAACTATGACTTTAGAATATGTGTTATTTACTCTTCCAAGATACAGCTGAATTGGAGGGGGATTGGGTTGTGCAGATGGCACTTTTTGCATGTCCCTTGCTCAGATAATTGGATTGTAGAAATAAAAGAAATAATCAGGATGTCAAATTTTAACATTCCTTTTACTCATGGATACTTTGGTGTTGCTCTTATTTCCATAGGCAGAGGGCAGATGATTTTCAGCCCCATAGAAATAGCAGAATGTGCAGGCTACTAACTTCGCTTCCTTGAACTAACATTATGATATCATCACCGGATTCCTCAGCACAACAGCCTGTTCTTAACTCACTTCCGAATGTTTTCTCTCACTATCATCTCGAGCACTTCCAAATGTTTTCTCTCACTATCCTCTTGATCAGGCCATCCCATTCTTAGGTTCTTACTGTGCCTTCTCACTATGTCTTAAACAGATAAATTCCTTCAGCTGATTACATTTCAAATGCGTCACTAGGTTGGCCAGAAAGCGTTGGTTTCTTCCTATCTTGTTTCTTCCACTTTTTTAAATAAAATAGATTTTTCTAGGAGGACACTATTTAACTTTTCAGCACATATCTCCAAGTTTTTTTTCTAGGTACATAGAAGCCCTGCTTTCTGTATATTGTACCATTTTCTTATTCTTTCAAGACATTTTAAGGGTCTTTCCTGCCCGTATACACAGAGATTCCAAACAGCTTTCCTATGTTTTACTCATTAATATGGGCAGCCAGGATCTCCAGGCATTTGAAGAAAGCCTTTAACATGGAAAAACAGCGTAAGAAAAAAAAAAAAAAACAGCGGAAAAAATAACTTTGGCAGAAACAGAGGAAATAAAGGGAACTGAAGAAGCTTTTAAAAAATCTGATGATATAATATTATTCAGAGATTAACATACTCGGAAGATCCTTTAGGATGAACCAGACAATGTTAGAAAAGAACAATTGGCCGGGCGCGGTGGCTCACTCCTGTAATCCCGGCACTTTGGGAGGCCGAGGCGGGCTGATCACGAGGTCAGGAGATTGAGACCATCCTGGCTAACACGGCGAAACCCTGTCTCTACTAAAAATACAAAAAGTTAGCTGGGCGTGGTGGTGGGCGCCTGTAGTCCCAGTTACTAGGGAGGCAATGGCATGAACCCGGGAGGCGGAGCTTGCAGTGAGCCCAGATCATGCCATTGCACTCCAGCCTGGGCAACAGAGTGAGACTCGGTCTCAAAAAAAAAAAAAAAAAAAAAAAAAATTGGAGGATAAGGAAGAGCTCTTAGAAATGTAACTATAATAGCATAATTTAAAAAAAAACAATAGAAATATTAGAAAATCGTTAAGAAAATCTCCCAGAAAAGGATGTTAAAAAAAAAAGGAGATCAAACAACGAGGTCCAGAAACAAATAACAGACATTCCAGAAACAAATAACAGACATAACATAGAGAAATGATTTTTTTCTAATTAAGGAATTTTTCTTGACATGAGCCCTCTAGATTGAAAGGCCCACTGAGAACCCAGCATAATGAAGAAAATGCCATCCCACGCCTACATGCAATGTCATGAAACTTCAGAACATCACAAATAAAGGCCATAAAAGCTTCAGAGATAAGAAAATGCGCATGTTAAAGATTGACAATAAGAATATCGTTGAATTTCTCAACAACACTGAAAGCTACAAGGCAAAGAAACAATCCATTTAAAAATTTGCTTTTAAATTATTTTCAAACTAGGATTCTATACCCAGTCAACAATCATCCTCAGAACTACAAGGTAGATCTCAAAAAATATGTTTCTCAAGCACCCTTCCCTAGAAAGCTGCTGGAGGATGTGTTCTACCAAAACAAAGGAGTAAACTAGATTTATGAAGGTGAGAGATCCAGGCAAGAGGGATTCCAGCACAAGAGAGAGGGAAAGGAACCCCAGGATGATGAGGAATGAAGCTCTTAGCTGCACAACAGGCCTGAAGAGCAATATTCCAGGTTAAAGGAAGAGGACAGAGGTTACGGAAGGCACATCTCTAGTGGGGAAAAAAAGAGGATTGGTTATCTGTGCTGATGGCTATGTAGAAAATTATATTAAAAAGCTCTTGGAGTGTGTGGGGAAAAGATCGGTGATAGTTACATAAAATACTAAGAAAATTTTAAAAAGAGGTCATCATTGAACTTTGATGAAATTCTTTGATGAACTTCCTTGATGAAGGGAAAAAAGAAAAGAAATATAATCATGGTCATAATATAGTGATATTTTGTAGTATGTAACGGTGGTTAAGTGATTGAATCAAAAATTAGAAAGGTGAACCTACAATAGAGGAAGCAGCTAAAAAAGCAGAAATGTGTTACCTCGGGGGAGTGGGACTAAGAAATAAAGAGATGCAACAAGGTACTGCATATTTCCTTTATATACTTCCATTCTTTAACTTTTTGAACCATGTGCCTGTATTATTTTGAATAAAATTTGACAATTTTAAAAAATTGTAATGTGATTTTCTTTTGGTACCTTCACTAACAACCTAATGATATTAAGGTTAATTATCTCTTTTTCCTGAGTGGCTATTACATGCCAGCCCCTGTGTTTGACACTATGCATGCATCATGTTTAATCATCACAACACCATGCAAAGTAGATATTATTATCTTCAGTGTACAGATGAGAAAACTAAGGCGTTGAAAGATTAAATTACCCATCGCTGTTTACCCAAATGACAAATAATAAATTTGAAGTTGAGCCTAGGTCCATCTAGTTTTAAAACCTAGGGTCTTTCCATTACACATCGTGGGTAAGTACAACTATACATTTCTTTATATGAAATTTTAATTTTTGTACGGTAACTAATTATTCCCTGTGTGCACTTTATGTACATTTGAGTCACTGTTGTTTGTGATGGCGTTATTCCTTAAATTGACATTTTCAGCATGTAACTTAATATCTTCTTCAGGCTCCTAGTATATAGTACTGGAGTACTCTTCCTGTTTTTCCTTTAGCTGACCTGAGGTTCAGAGATTGCTCTCGGCTGTAATTCTGAGCCAAAATAAATTTTTAGCACCGAGTGATAGCTCTGAACTGTTCATGGTGTTTACTGGCAAGTCTGATTGCTTGGTGAAGGCAGAATAAAAATACCTGTTAAAGAAGGAGAGTTGTGTCTAGAAAATCAGAGTCCCTGTAGGCTCAATGACTACAAAGCTGAATATTAGAGCAGCAGTCTTACCAGAGACAGAGAGGAAAGCTTGCTCTTTGAGTGAGAATTATGCCCTCATTCCTTCCCCTTACTCATCTCCTTCATCTATTAATCAGGGAGTTCTAATATAGGAGTTTCATGAAGATAAAAGTAAATAAAAAGATTAAAGCAATATCAAAACATTTAATGAGAAATATTTTTTCTTTAAAAGACATATAAACAGAAATGTTTGCAAATGTTTCTAAACATGCCATTTGTCTAGAGTAAATACATAAGAAGATAACACTTCTTGGAATCTAGTAGCAATGTTTTAAAATTGCTCAAGCAATCCCCTAGCTTCAGCCTCCTGAGTAGCTGGGACCAGAGGCATGTGCCACCATGCCTGGCTAATTTCTATATTTTAAATTTTTCTGTAGAGACAAGAGTTTTGCTGTGTTGCCATAGCAAACTTCTGGCTTAAGCGATCCTGTTGCCCCAGACTCCAAAAGTGCTGGGATTACAGACATGATCCACTATGCCTGGCATCAAACTAATTATAGAGAGAAATGGAGAATTAATAGATGTATGAAAATATGAAAAGATAAATTTGTTCTCATTTTAGCATATATCTTCTGCAAACTTTTCAAAGCCAAATCATGATCTATCACAAAGGAAACAAGTAATTAGTGAAACCACAAATTAAAAAATGATGAATTTTACAGTTTTAAAAATGAATAAAAAATTATATGGTTGCCATATAGATAAGAAATAGTTTCATTAAACATTGTTATTTTTCTGAAGATTAGGCAAAACAGAGACTTTTAAAACAGTGCTTCAGGGGAATTTTTTGAGGCGTTTCCCAAATGCATAATTTTTTTAAAGTCCAAGTTTTAGCTTTCTGTATACTTTTCATTTTAAAGCAATCTCAAACTTCCGGAAAGATTGCAAGAACATCTGTTTCCTCACCATTTTAAAACAAAATTGCTAACACGACCTTCTATAACCCCAAATATTTTAATTTGTAATTCTTACAAATAAAGACATTCTCCTCCTTAATAATGGAAATGTAACCATCAAAATAAAGAAATTAAAATTGATACATTACTATGATCCTCAGACGACATTCAAGTTCTGACAATTGTCTCAATGATATTTTTTGTTTTTGTTTTTGTTCTTTTGAGACGGAGTCTTGCTCTGTCACCCAGGCTGGAGTGCAGTGGCACGATCTCGGCTCACTGCAACCTCCGCCTCCCAGGTTTAAGCGATTCTCCTGCCTCAGCCTCCTGAGTAGCTGGGACTACAGTGACATGTCACTACGCCTGGCTGATTGTTTTGTATTTTTAGTAGAGATGGGGTTTCACTGTGTTAACCAGGATGGTCTCGATCTTCTGACCTCGTGATCCGCTTGCCTCTGCCTCCCAAAATGCTGGGATTATAGGCGTGAGCCACTGCATCCAGCCATCCATCAACTTTTAACTTATTGGAGGTCATTTTATGCTGCTGGCTTAACTCATTTTTGCATAGAGCTTAGCAAGCAGTTTATTGTTTTCCTCAGGTTCTTAGTATAATATTGAAGGACTCTTCGTATTGTATTTTTCTCTAACTGAGCTGCATTTCAGAGATTATGCTCAGCTATAATTCTGAGCTTAAAGAAATTTTAACACTGAATGAGAACACTGAACTGTTCTCAGTATTTATTTGCCTGGGAATAAAGCATCTGTGTTAGTTTTCTTTTGCTAGATAACAACTTACCACAAATTTAGCCGCTTAAAGCAACACACATTTGTTATTACACAATTTACATGGGTCAGGAGTGTGGAAATGGCTTCACTGGGTCCTCTACTAATGGTCTTGTCATGGGATCCTTGGGGCGTTTCTTTGCCAGCTGGAAACCTCTGTGGTTAGTGGCGCCTTTGCCCGAGTTTTGCTCTGGCCCGCTGGGCTTGTTCCGCCCACTCGGCCTGGCAGGCTGCGCTCAGCTTCCACTACCAGCCTGGATCCCATGTCTGCCAAGGGTGAGCCAGGCAAGGAGCAGTGAGGGGTTTGTGAGCAAGCGTGGGGTCTGGTCACTGCGCATAGCCAGGCATGCTGGCTGCAGTGGGGCGGGCAGCTCCAGGCCCAGCACAGGCACCGGCTCCCTGCGATGCTGCAGCTAGACCAGGTGTACCATAAGCAGCTTCCACAGCTGACACCGGGGAATGCAGTGGTGCCCAAAAGCTTGGAAACACCAGGAACCATAGATCCCTAAAGAGGGTGTCACAGCCCCGGCTTGGGGAGCTTCTAGGTCTGGGATCCCTGAAGGGTTGCAGCTGTTCTCTGCTTCTCTCTTCTAGTCACCCTCAATGTGGCGAAAAAGGGACATGTTTCAGCCCTGCTTGTGTTACAGCTCTTTTTAGCCCTGCCATTCAGCGGGTCCTGAGTTCTTGTCCTGCATCCAGGAAGAATGAGGTATGCAGACAAGTGGAGGATAAGCAAGACAAAGAGGAGCTTTATTGAGTGATGGAACAGCTCAGAGGAGACCCACAGTGGGTAGCTCCTCTCCATAGCCAGGGTGTCCTGATGAGTGTTCAGCTCTCAGCAGAGAGGGTAGCTCCTCTCTGCTGGGCAGATTTTCCCTGTGAGTGCTCAGCTCTCAGCAGAGAGGGTACCTCTTCTCTACAGGCAGGTTATACCAATGAGTGTTCAGCTCTCAGCAGAGAGGGTAGCCCCTCTTGGAAGCTGGTTGTCCCGTGTCTCTCCATCCTCACCTCAAGTCTGGCTGAATGAGGTGGGGGTATGGGCCTCAGGGGGAGGAAGTGTGGGCTGATTGGTCTATGGGTGGCCATGGGCGGGCCCAGGTCAAAGCACCGCAAGTTCCCACTCTGGCCCCAGGGATGGGCAGCCTGGCCCCCAGGCTTCAGGCCCAAAGGGCTTGAAGGTGGCGCTTCACCAGGGACCCACCCCCTTCCATCCAGGAGCCTGTCTGCCTCCTGCCATTGTTCATGATGCCCAGGCTGTTCATGCCAAGGGCCGCCTGCAGGCCAGTGCTGGGCTGTCCTCAGTACCCCCCTGGCCTCTCTCTCATGTTTGTCGGCACCCAAAGTCTGGAGGGGTCTGAGATGGCAGGTGCTGCTGTGTCAGCACTGTCCCAAGCCTGTGCACACCCTGCCAGGCTGCAACAGCACTCGGGTTCAGCCCCAACTTTGCTTCAAGATTGGATTGGGCAACCGGAGTGGGAGCCAACAGTGGGGAGAAACCAGACAGTGGGAGCAGGCACTTCCAAGCCTGCAAGGGAAGCGGCGGCTTCCTGGGTCCCCAAGAGTGCAGAGATCCCTGGGCCCATAGCCACAGCTTTTGTGGCTGCAGCTGTGCCTGGGAGGGTAGAGCTCCTGCCTGCTCCTGGCTCCCAAGAGCACAGGGGTACCTGGGTGGCAGCCGTGGCTTGGGCAGCTGCCGTTGGGCCTGGGGAACTCCTGGCTCCCAAGAGAACAGGGGTGCTCAGGTCACAGAAGGCTTGAGCGGCTGCAGGCGCACCTGGGGAGCTCCTGCCCCACCAACTCAGAAGCGGCGCAGCTTCCACTTGTCCCCGGCTCCAGCAGGCTCAGTGGAACCCCGCGCAGCCCTGGCGGTGCCTTCTCTTCACGTTTTCCCCGCAGTGCGTTGGCCCTGGCCATCCCCACACAAATGAACCCAGTGCTTCCAGGGCTGGCCCTGTGAGTCCCGGCTGCGCCCTCAGCTGGGTGCTCGTGGGCTCCTGGGATGCAGCGGGCAGTGAGGTTGAGGTCACGGTGGAGGCTCCAGACCTGGGAGCAGGTCCTGCCCAGCTGTGCGAGGTAGGGGTGGCACATTTGGCTGCGTCGGAAATGCGGGGCACAGAGCACCCACCGCCACTACTGCTGCTCCCACAGCCACGCCTGCTGCCACTGCTCGTGCCTCCCTGCTGCAACCAGCATGATGGTAGCAGCCGCTCCGGACGGCCTGCCATTGCCATAAGTCTCATTTCTGAATATTATGCTCTTGGGTGTATTGAAGGTATTGACAAGGGCTACAGTCTCATCTGAGGCTCAGACTCCTCTTCCAAGCACATGTGGTGGTTAGCACAGTTCATTCCTTGCAGCTACCGAACCCCCTTTTTTGAGCCAGGATCTCACTCTGTTACTGGGGCTGGAGTACAATAGCACTATCACAGCATACTGCAGCCACAACCTCCCCGGCACAGGAGATCCTTCTGCCTCAGCCTCCCGAGGAGCTGGGACTACAGGCACAGCCACCACATCCAGCTAATTTCTGTATTTTTTGTAGAGACAGAGTCTCACTATGTTGCCCAGGCTGGTCTCAAATTCCTGCACTCAAGCAATCCTCCTGCCTCAGCCTCCAAATGTTCTGGGATTACAGATGCGAGCCGCTACATCCGGCCAGCTAGCTATAGAATTCTTGATGGTTTGTTTCTTCAAGACCCTCAGGAGAGCCTCTGACTTCCATCTAGATACCCTTTGTTGAAAGGGGTCATCTGGTTAAATCAGGCCCACTAAGGATAATTTCCCTTTGATTAACATAAAGCCAACTAACTGGGGACCTTAATTACATCTGCAAAATTTCTTTACCTTTGCCAGCTGACATAATGTAATCACAGGAGTGATAGCCCATCACTTTTGCCATATTCTATTCGTTGAAAGTTATTTAAAGGTTCTGCTCACACTCAAAGGGGAGGGGAGTATACAAAATCTATAGCTTTTCAGGGTCACATGTAAGATTCTGACCACCACAACTTTTCTACCATCTGGATTAATATATTTAAAGTGTTTGGTTTTTTTTGTTTTGTTTTGTTTTGTTTTTTTGAGACGGAGTTTCATTCTTGTTGCCCAGGCTGGAGTGCAATGGCGCGATCTCGGCTCACCGCAACCTCCGCCTCCCTGGTTCAAGCAATTCTCCTGCCTCAGCCTCCTGAGTAGCTGGGATTACAGGCGCCCGCCACCAGGCCCAGCTAATTTTTGTATTTTTAGTAGAAACAGGGTCTTGCCATGTTGGCCAGGCTGGTCTTGAACTCCTGACCTCGGGTGATTCACCCGCCTCAGCCTCCCAAAGTGCTGGGGATTACAGGTGTGAGCCACCGAGCCTGGCCAAAGTTTTTGTATTGCTTTAATGGTTATTGACTGTTCTGACTTAGCTTTTTGTTTTTTCTCGTCAATTTTAATTTAGGTTTTTGCATGTCTGAACACAAAAAATGGTACAACTAAAAACACTCTTAGAACATGTGGGTACCACTGTGAATTATCAGTAACAAGTAAATGTACAGCATATTGAATTGTGATGTTTTCACATTAGATCAGTTTGACATTTATTTTAAATTTTTGAGTTTCTTGCCCGAATTTTTTTATAAGGAATGAAATCAATTGTTGGATATCCTTAGTAATTCAATTTAGAGGCAAATATTTGTTGTCATCCTCTCAAGCTTCTGAATCAGTTTAATTGAAGAGTATACTCAGTTTTCAACTGGCACTGGTGAAGAAAAAGAAAAAAAAAGAGAAACAACCACCACCATTTGGAACTTCTTGTTTGTGTGAATCTGGAATTTCACACAGACAAGATATAGAAATGAATGCTGATGCTGATACATCACCAACGGTCATCCACAAACTCTCCTTGGGAAATCGTGTGGCCATTATTCTCTAGTTACATTATTTTTATTAAGGATTACAAAGTAAATACATAGTCATAAAATTATTCTGTTATGCACAGCGGGGTGGTGATTGAGGTGTGTGTGTTTTTTTTTGTTTTTGTTTTTGTTTTTAGATGGAGTCTTGCTCTGTCGCCCAAGCTGGAGTGCAGTGGCGCGATCTTGGCTCACTGCCACCTCTGCCTTCCGGGTTCACGCCATTCTCCCGCCTCAGCCTCCCGAGTAGCTGGGACTACAGGCACCCATTACCACACCCAGCTAATTTTTTTTTTTTTTTTTTTGTATTTTTAGTAGAGATGGGGTTTCACTGTGTTAGCCAGGATGGCCTCGATCTCCTGACCTCATGATCAGCCCACCTCGGACTCCCAAAGTGCTGGGATTACAGGTGTGAGCCACCGCGCCCGGCCCGAGGTGGGTGTTTTGAGTGAGATTTTGGAAATTTTGCTTGACTAAAGGGTCTGTTGCTTGAAAAACATTTGAAAGCCACAAAACAATTTGAGCAATGATAGTAGTGTATTGGGAAGCCTGGACCTGTAGCTGGTAAATGAATCTAAGAAATTCAGGAGCCTCATCAAGTAATAATTACATTCAATTCCTCCTTCGATTACAGCGCTATTTTATAATTTGACCATATCTACCTAGTCTGATAACAGGACTACTGACGTCACCTCTTTAACCTACGGGTTTATTGAACCCACTTAGGATCACATTCATGTTCTCCTACAGTGACACATGATAACCCATCTTGTGTGGCTGATTAAGCCATACATCTGAATAAATAACTCTCCTACCACCAAGAGCTGACTATATGCATTTTATCAGACAAGGTCTAGTCTTGACTGTCAGCCATTGTTTTAGTCAACTGTAGGCTTCAAGATGTTCATGATACAATTTTCCAAACAGCGAAAACAAAGTAGATTCCTTGGTATATGCTTTTAAGTGACAAAGATTCCTCCTCTGCAATGGGGCCAGGAAAGGACCTAAATTGAAAGATCCTGAAGTGCTAGCTTTTTCAATGTATTTTGTTGTTGTTGTTTTCAATTTTATTGAGGTATAATTGAAGTACACCAAACCAAACACATTTAAAGAGTACAGTTTGATCAGTCTTAACATATATACATACCATAGTCAAGGTAACAAACGTTTTCATAAGCCTCAAGTTTCCTTTGCCCCTTGGCAATCCTTCCCTGCCTCCAACCCCTTCTCCAGAGAGCCACTGAGCCTTCTGTAACCATCGATTAATTAGCATGTTCCAGACTTCTACATAAATGGCATTATACAGTACGTACTTTTTTTTTTTTTTTTGGCCTGACTTTTTTCATTCAGCTACTTTTTTTCTTTCTTTCTTTCTTTTTTTTTTTTTTTTGAGATAGGGTCTTGCTCTTTCACCCGGGCTGGAGTGCAGTGGTGCAATCACAACTCACTGAAGCCTTGACCTCCTGGGATCAAGTGATCCTCCCACCTCAGCCGCCTGAGTAGTAGCTGGGACTGCAGGTGAGTACCACCATGACTGGCTAATTTTTTCTGTACAGATAGAGTCTCACTATGTTGCCGAGGCTGGTCTCCAACTCTAAATCCTGGACTCAAGCAATCCTCCCACTTCAGCCTCCCAAAGTACTGGGATTACAGGCATAAGCCACAATGCCAGCCTTCATTCAGCAACTTATTTTAAGATTTATCCATGTTGTGGTAAACAGTGAACATCAATACTCTGTTCCTTTTTATTGTTGAGTAGTATTTAACTACATGGTTGTACCACAATATATCTATTCATATATTGATGGACATTTGGATTGTTTTTGACTATTGCTAAAAAGCCTGCAATGAATATTTGCAATCTTTATACAAGCATATGTTTTCATTTCTTTTGGATAAATACCTAGAAGAGGAATGACACATAATAGATGTATATTGAACTTTTAAAGAAACTACCAACAACTTTCCACAGTCACTGCACCATTTTGCATTCCCACCAACAGTGTCTAAGTGTTCTAGTTGCCCCATATCCTCATCTTCATGTGGTAGAGTCAGTTTTTTTTTTTTTTTTTTTTTTTTTTTTTAAAAAGAGTTGAGACTTTCCTGAGGCAGGAGAATCACCCGAACCCAGGAGGCAGAGGTTGCAGTGAGCCAAGATCATGCCACTGCACTCCAGCCTCCAGCCTGGGCGACAGAGGGAGACTCTGTCTCAAAAAAAAAAAAAAAAAAAAAAAAGTTGAGCCTTTCAGTGGGTGTGTGTATTGGCATCTCACTGTGATTTTAAGTTACATTTCCCTGATGACTAGTAATGTTAAGCGTCTTTTCAGGGCCAGGTGTGGAATCCCAGCACCTTGGGAGGCCCCGAGGTGGGCAGATCTCTTGAGCCCAGGAGTTCAAGACCAGCCTGGCCCACAGGGCAAAACCCTGTCTCTACAAAAAATCGACCTAAAGAGGGGATAGTTTTTAAACCCTTTTGGTCTTTACCATTTGAATAATGAAGAGTTATGTTCTCCTCTTTCAGAGATGCTGTATTTACACACACACACACACACACACTCTCTCTCTCTCTCTCTCTGTCTCTCCACAGCCCCACCCCCCATCTTTGTTCTTCCCCAAGCCAAGAACAGATGTTTATTTAATTAGTGAAAGGAGGAGAGTCTGACAATCGTAAGGCTATTGTGGGGTTAATGGTGCTGTGGCCCAGCCTTTAGAATCCTTTCTGGGTTTCCTCCCCCGAGGCATTGTGGGCTGACTCTGCTTCAGGTTCTCATCAGTAAGCTGGCAGGTGTGTTCGGCCTCCTGCAGGCCCCGACAGGCCTTTGTTCTCTCAGAAGCAGCTTCTCACCCTGCCACTAAGTGGAAGAATCAGGTTTGCTGTTCACATGGGGCTCTTCATTTCCAATTCACCATGGGTAGAGCTATGAGAGATGTAGGAAGGGGACCTCAGGATAAAACTTCTTTTTCCCCTCCATAACCACTTTTACTGCTAATAAAGTTGAGAATCAAAACATTTTTTACCTTCTTGGGTCTATTTCTGAGTTAGTAGAATCTGGAGGGGATTTTAACTATGGCTTTGGGGTTAAAAAACAACAACAAAAATAAAACGCTGTGATTGACTTATGTAAACACATGGCTGTTCTGTTCCCTTTGTGGCCGACTTGCTCAGCTCAGCGGAAACGCAGTTAACGAAGAACTCTGTTTGTTGTCCCACCTTCTTTGCAGATGCCTTCAAGATCAGACTCCCTCCTGTCTTGTTCAATACTTAAGTATTTAGATACCTTGTAAAAAGCCTAGGTGTTACACAGGCATTTGCTGAGACAGGAAACAGAGGAAAGCATAAGTCAAAGAAACAGTAAATTTCAAGGCAGAAAGGGCTGATTCAAAAGCATTAAATAGAGCTATAGTCTGATAACATGATGCTAACCTGAGAAGCTCAGAAATTTTTCCTTGAAGAATTGATAAAGGTGACTCAGGGAAAATACCAGAGCAGGTATGGATGCCAGCAAATCTGGTTTGTTTCAAAAGCAGACGACGTCTCCTTTAATTTACTGAGTTAAAAATGCATATAATATTTTTATGGCATACATTTTCCCCTTAAAACTGTATATTCTTTGTGATCATGATCTTAGCAATAATAGTTTTGCCAACCACAGTCCCGTTCAGGAACATAACCTCTATAATTGATGAACATGTTCCTTTTAGATTTGTGGGGGGGTGGGGGTAAGGGAATCATTAAATATAAAAATAAAATAATTTAAATGTTCTGATTGAAAATCATAAGCTGGAGGCGCATCCAAAATACCCATGGGTGTTGGAAGAATACCCTCTTTGACATTATACAATTATAAATTATATCAACATTATAAATTATATTGATTCGTTCCTGAAATTTTCTCCAGATATTTAAAAACAGATCAGTAAAAACCTCAAAACTGACTTTGTCCTTCTAAAGTTTAAAATTTCATGACTGGCCGGGTGCAGTGGCTCACACCTGTAATCCCAGCATTTTGAGAGGCCAAGGTGGGTGGATCACCTGAGGTCAGGAGTTGGAGCCCAGCCTGGCCAACATGGCAAAACCCTGTCTCTATTAAAAAATACAAAAATTTGCCAGGCATGGTGGCACCCACCTGTAGTCCCAGCTACTTGGGAGGCTGAGGCAGGAGAATGGCTTGAATCCAGGAGGTGGAGATTGCAGTGAGCCAAAGTCACATCACTGCACTCTAGCCTGGGTGGCAGAGTTAGATTCTGTCAACGGAAAAAAAAAAAAAAAATTTATGATTAGTTAGCCAGCTAGAGGTACAAACTCACATGAGGCCATCTGAGAATTCGATAATTTTTAGTGTTATCATAAATTTATTACCTATAAAAGTATCTATAAAATCCTGGATCTGGCCATTCAAACCTTCTCCGACAGTGGGGTTAATCTGGTGTTTGAGATTATGAAGGTTCTATATCTGACAGACATTTTGGAGGCCTTTTCAATTCTATCATCTTAAGACAACTGCCTTGAACTTTGTAAACTGCAGTCTTTTCTCTGAAATCTACTAATATCTCCTTATATAATTCATGTGAATAAAAGGCTTGAATTAAATAGGGCATACAGTAAAAGACTTTTGCTATCAGAACAGTTCAAAAACCTTTTCAGATTTGTGGACTTCAAGTCTTGCCAATCTTTTAACCTACTTATATTCTATCAATGAGATCTGTTTGAATGGACTAAAGAGTAGATTCAACCCAATGTCAAAGAGAATATTCTTCCAACACCTAACACTATAGATAAATTAATTTGTTGCCTATTTCATCTACTAGTTATGACAGCATCCTCTTCAATAATTGCAAGTCTAAATTTTCAGATCAATACTGAAATGAGTTTCAGGCATGACTATTCTGCTATTAACCTGTTATACTATTTTAACATCTTATAATGAAGTCAATTGAAAAAAGATAAAATTATTGGCAGCTTTTATAGGCCACTTATTGACCTTGAACTAAAGGCTAATCTGTACAAGCTCAATATAGATCCTGGTTGTTGACACTTTTATAAAACCTGCACTTCAGTGGACAAGAATAATGTCCTGGCATATTTCAAATAATGTCCTGGCATATTTCAAATAATGTTAAATATAATTCGAAGCCACCTACAATTCTTGTGTATTTTCTTTAAATAATCTAGCTTTTTCTAAATTTTATATTTATTTAAACTCTCTACAGTGGGTGCTTAAAAAAATAGTTGGCTCTTGTGTTTGTGTTCTTTACAATATCAAACCATGATATGGAGAGGATAAACTTGAGCCACCAAGAAGTGAATGCTGCCTAGGAAGACAGTTTGCTGAAGTTAGAAAGTACTGGTCTAGGAACCAGAAAACCTGATTCTGCCCAAGAGTTAGAATTGTGAGTGAGTTCTTTCTGGTTTTTAGTTTCCTTATCTGTAAAATAATAACCCAGTTCAATTGGATAATCTCTATGATCCCTTCCACATTCTGCATACTTGGATATCTACTGTTTCTAAATATTTTGGCATTTCTTATAAAGCCCTTTCACATTTACTTTATTATTTTTTCCTCACAAGAATTCCTGAAATAGATAAGGCAGAAGTTTAGAGGATAGATAGGTTGGGTATCATTTTAGATGTGGTAACTAAGGTTATGGGAGATTAGGTGTGATATGGTTTGGCTGTGTCCCCACCCAAATCTCATCTTGAATTCCCACGTGTTGCAGGAGGGACCTGGTGGGAGGTAATTGAATCATGCGGCAGGTCTTTTGCGTACTGTTCTTGTGATAGTGAATAAGTCTCATGAGATCTGATGGTTTTAAAATGGGGAGTTTCCCTGCACAAGCTCTCTTCTCTTGTCTGCTGCCGTGTGAGACATTCTTTTCACCTTCTGCCATGATTATGAGGCCCCCCCAGCCACATGGAACTATAAGTCCCTTAAATCTCCCTTTCTTTTGTAAATTGTCCAGTCTCAGATATGTCTTTATCAGCAGTGTGAAAATGGACTAATTCAAGGTGATTGGTAAAAATTACCTATCTGGGGACTGGAGCAGTGGCTCACGCCTGTAATCCCAGCCCTTTGGGAGGCCAAGGTGGGCAGATCATGAGGTCAGGCGATTGAGACCATCCTGGCTAACACGGTGAAACCCCGTCTCTACTAAAAATACAAAATTAGCTGGGCATGGTGGCACACACCTGTAGTCCCAGCTACTCAGGAGGCTAAGGCAGGACAATCCCTTGAATCCGGGAGCCGGAGGTTGCAGTGAGCAGAGATCACTCCACTGCACTCCAGCCTGGGTGACAGAGCAAGACTCCACCTCAAAAAAAAAAACAAAAATTACCTATCTGGTAAATAGCAGGACTGGAACATAAACTCAGATCCTCTGATTCCAGCAAATTTCTACATAGGCCACAAAAACACACACAACAGGAAGTATAACTGCTTGGAATCATTAGTTATATGCATGAATTACTTCTAAAGGAAGTGATACTTCCTTTAACTACTGAAACTACACTACACTTAAACTCAAAGTTAATAATAGAAATAAAAGTAATAAAATAACCAGTGCTTTATTGTAATATGAATAGGAGGGTAATTACAATGGTTTGGAAAATAACAGCTGAGCTCTGAGGGTTAGGTTTGAGGCTACAGTGTGGAGCACAGTTATGATTCAGTTATGGCTCCCCCCTTACCGGAAATGTACCGAAAATGTACAGAGGTGTTTGGAGAAGCAAAGCTATGAGGAAAGAGGAAAAACTGGGAAACCCTCATTACATAGCTAGGTGAAAATTAATGAGAAAACTAATGGCATAAAAACACTTGAAAAGCAATAGCATATGAGAAACATATCATGTACCATGTTGGATAAAAGTAAGACTAGGAGAGGATATAAACTTGATGGTTAGATCGCAGTAAAAACAAAGTTTGTGCCTACAGAATTACAGCTTTAAAAAGTGATAGGACACAAGAAGCACACACTGAAATACGAAGGAATAAAGGACATGATGTGCAAAATGTATTCTGAAATAGTTAAGAAAAAATAATTGTGTTTGTGTGTGCGCGCGTGTGTGTGTGTCTCAAAATGTTAAAGAGTGATAAATCTGGGTAAAGGATACATGATAGTTCTTTCCATTATTCTTAAAATTTTTCTGTAGGTCTGAATCATTTCAAAATCAAATGTAAAAGAAAAAAGCAGTGATAGGAGCACAGCCATTAAGCCATTCAGCAATGTTACAAGACTTTTAATAGAGCTGAGAAGAATTTCATGTAGTATTTCATACACAGATCAGTGGACTTGAATTCTGGTTCACATTTGTCCTCTAAGTAGCTATGCAGTCTTGGACTATTCTTGGAAAAATTGGTTTTGGACTAGATCAGTGATTTAAAAACTCTTCTGTGGATTCTGGAAAAGTATTTTGGGCCCAAAACAGCAAAGCAGGAAGTATGCCAGGCGTGCCTTCCATCCCTGTCCCCGTTTAACTGGAGAAGCATTCCTTTTTTTTTTTTTTAACTTACTTTTTTTTTTGAAGTTCCCATTGTTTCAAAACATTTTTTTTTTCCTCCCAAAGCCAGTGAACTAGATGACCTTTAAGGCTGATTTCAAGCATGAGTTCACAGGCTTCAGTTGTTTGGGGGGAAACTGTGGTATATCAAACCCAAGGGCCAAATCCCCCAGCCATTGGCTCCTGTAGAAACTCTGAGCTAAGAGTGGTTTTTAAATTGTTTAAATGGTTAGAAAAAAAAGAATACCTTGATGAAACACACCCATTTGTTTACATTTTGTCTCTATGGCTGCTTTCACTTACAACAGCAGAGTAGAATAGTTGTGATAAACATCAGAGACCTTATACGCAGAAGGCCTAGACATTTATTATCTGGCCCTTATAGAAAATGGTTGCCAATCTCTATGGTGGAAGTAATAGCCATTAAAACCAATAACCATTATAAATTATAAATTTTAGGACACTCAGTGATTTCTGTGCCAGATATTTAGACCAAAAAGAAAATTGTCCTTTTTTCTTTTTGAGACAGCGTCTTACTGTCTCCCAGGCTGGCGTGCAGTGGCATGATCATGGCTCACTGCAGCCTTGACCCCTAGGCTCAAGTGATCCTCCCACCTCAGCCTCCCCAGTAGCTGGGATCACTTGCGTGTGCCATCACACTCAGTTAATTTTTATATTTTTTGTAGAGACAGATTTTTGCCATGTTGCCCAGGCTGGTCTTGAACTCCTGGGCTTAAGGGATCCTCCCGCCTTGGCCTCCCAAAGTGCGGGAATTACAAATGTAAGCCACTGCACTTGGCCATGATAATCCATTAATTTTAGTGAAAGAAACTTCTTCTTTCTTTATTTCCTCAATTTCAAGGCATGTCTCATTAATCCTGCTGAATCTATGTTATTGAAACAAAGGAGTATATAAGCTTACCCTGCATAGTATTGCAAATGGTGGACAGTGAATTCAAAGACCTACCATGTGGAATTCTAACATACTCAGCTTGGTGTGTCAGTCTTTCAATATACAGATTTTTCTCCAAGAACTTAGGAACAGTAAGCGAAAACACACCTTAAAACTTTCTATAGGACCCGTGGAAAATGAGGGAGGTATGTTATGGTTGAAGTCAAGCTGTGGGCTTAGCTACAGACTATAGTGTAACGAGAAGCCTCTGAGGATGGGTGTTCACTGGTGTTAAAGGGAAAATAAAAAATAATATATATATATTATTTTCTGAGTCGGAGTTTCGCTCTTGTTGCCCAGGCTGGAGTGCAATGGCACGATCTCTGCTCACAGCAACCTCTGCCTCCTGGTTTCAAGTGATTCTCCTGCCTCAGCCTCCCGAATAGTTGGGATTACAGGCATGCGCCACCACACCTGGCTAATTTTGTATTTTTAGTAAAGACGGGGTTTCTCCATGTTGGTCAGGCTGGCCTTGAACTCCTGACCTCAGGTGAAGAATATTCTTCTAGGGAATATATCAGTGATAGAACACTTACAAATACCAGATCTCAAAAAATTCTGTTGGACAACAAACTCTTTAAGGAACACAAGGGCTGGGGCGTGGTGGCTCACGCCTGTAATCCCAACACTTTGGGAGGCTGAGGCGGGCACTGAGGCTAGGGGTTTGAGACCAGCCTGGCCAACACGGTGAAATCCCCATCTCTACTAAAAATACAAAAATTAGCCAGGCTTGGTGACATGCACCTGTAATTCCAGCTGCTCAGGAGGCTGAGGCAGGGCAGGAGAATAGTTTGAGTCTGGGAGGCGGAGGTTGCAGTAAGCCAAGATTACACCACTGCATTCCAGCCTATGCGACACAGCAAGACCCTGTCTCAAAACAAAAAACAAAAAACAAAAAAAAAAAAAGAAAAAGAAACTCAAGGCATTGGAGAAGCCTTTCTATGGCTAAAATATTTGTAAATCTGAGAGTGAGTCTATTTATTTAAAAGCAATATTAATTTCATGTGCCATTTTCATAAAATTATTCCAGCAAAAACATTAATTGCAACAGCAAGCCTTTCCCATTGTTCCCTCAGTGAACCCCCAAAATTCAAAATATAATCTTCATTTTCATTTGTCTTACACTAACATGTGCCATACATCTTACAGGCAATTACTGAATATGTCTTTGATGCAGTAAGACAGGTTCTGCCTAATTCTCTGACTCCACAGGGTTCAATGATAAACTCTGGAAATGAAAAAAACTCAAAACCTTTTCACGAAGCCTTCCCCCAATTTTTATTTAAGCAGTAACAGGTTTAGTTATTAGCTGTAGGTCTCCCCTGCTAACAACAATTCCTATGGTAGTAAAAGCTGCGTAGGAAACTATCAGTAAAGCCCATATAAGAAGCCGTGAAACCAGGCTTAGAAAAGACTGAAAAATGAGTGTTGTCAGCTTCACGCCTGCAGCAGCATGCGAGGGCAAAGGTCTGAGAGAGAAATCCTCAGTTACCTTTTGCAGTAGCCTGATTTCCAGCCCATGCATTTGTTTATTTATGAATGCCTTTCCCTCTTGCAAGAGCTCAAAGTGTACCCGATGGACTTAAACCAACAGTAAGAAGCGGCGATGACAGACGCTGAGTCCCAGCTGAGTTGAAATACTGGTACAAGAAACATAATGAGAAGGAAAGAATCTAGCATTTTCTGAACACTTAGTGATTAGGTCAGTGCCTCCCTCCGACTTTGATGTGCATGTGAATCATCCGAGGATTGTTTTAACAAGCATATTCTGATCCAGCAGGTCTGGGAAGAGACCTGAGATTCTGCAGTTTTTTTTTTTTACAAGGTTTTAGCGACTGCTACCTGCTGTTTCCAAGACCATACTTTATCACAAATCCAGATCCTTCATATTTAATACTTAAAATAAATTTAAGAGATAGATATTATCATCTTTTAAAACAGACCTTAAAAGAGAGGTTAAAAATTCATAAATGGGGAAACATGAGGGTTATCTAATAACAAAGTTCATATTCTTTCCAGTACGCTAATAACACCCCACAGGAGTAACTGATGCTTTATTGTATGTTACTGTTTTGAAATTTGAGACCGATGCCTCAAATATGCCTGATCACCGTGACATTTGTCTAAAATTCAGATCTTCAAGCCCCTGCACAATCTATTTCACCATAATTTATTGATGAGGTGCCTAAAAGAAGGTACTTTTAATGATAACTGATTGGTGATTCTTGGGACCAGGAATGTTTGGGAAACTGATCATCTAGGTCACACTTTAGTTTTGAAAACTCCAGTAGGGAACACTGGTGTTCTGTGTTTATTAGAGAGCTTTGAGGGAACATTGTCTGCTCAGGCAAAGAGGATATCAGAACCACTTTAATGCTCATCAGCTCCACTGAGAAGGGCTGCTGGGTCAGATGTAGTGAAACTTGTTGGTTTCATGATATAAGGGATAGGTTTAAACCTGTATCTTATAACAGGGTGCTAAAGTATAGGACCTAATTATGTCACTTTTAATTGTAAGGTGAAAGCAAAAATAGCCACAAAGTTTAATTGCCCTCTTTATCAGGTAAATGATCTTTGTCACTCAATCCAATTATAGAGCATACATATTAGAATAAAAGATCAACTAGAAAATATTTCCCATATCCGAAGTCCATAATTAAATATTTTATTAGAAACGCTCAATGAGATCAGAGTAAGGGTAATTATTTATTTCTGCTTTGAAAGGATACCCTTCAGCCAAGGAGATTACCCATAAATTTTTTACTACGGTTCTGTATGGTAAATATAGGGCCAAGGAAGTAGACTTTTTCTTTTCTTTTTTTTTTTTTTTGAAATGGAGTCTTGCTTTGTCACCCAGGCTGGAGTGCAGTGGTGTGATCTCGGCTCACTGCAACCTCTGCCTCCCAGGTTCAAGCGATTCTCCTGCCTCAGCCTCCCAAGAAGCTGGGACTATAGGCGCGCACCACCACGCCTGTCTAATTTTTGTATTTTTAGTAGAGATGGGGTTTCACTATGTTGGTCAGGCTGGTCTTGAATTCCTGACCTTGGGATCTGCTGGCCTCAGCCTCCCAAAGTGTTGGGATTACAGGCGTGAGCCACCACCCAGGGCCAAAGTAGACTTTTGAAAGTAAACATTAAGAGTTACTTCTTTCAGATCATTGATACTTTTTCTTGCTTAAACAAAATACATTCAGAGTACTATAGTTATACATTTTTAAAGGCATTCTTGATCTTGATACAATTAAGTCAATGTACTTACAAAATATATAATTTTTAGCTTAATATATTCTGTTGTTAACAGAACCTAATAATTCAATTAATTACTAGAAGACTTTGGGTTTTCTTGACTTTCTATATTTTGAAGAAAATATAATTACCTATGACTATGTTCAAATGAAATATCCTATTTTTTTCTTAAAATTAACAAGATATTTCAAGTAAGTCAAAAGACTTCTATATTGAAATCTCATTATGCCACAATTCACTAAGGGTAGAATTTCTTGCAGGGTAGGTCAACCAGTAAATAGTTAGACATTTAGAAACAGCCCAAACTGAGTTTGAAGCCTAGATCAGGCAAGTTACTTAATTTCTCTGAGCCTCCATTTCTTCATCTCTAAGGAAATGGGACATTTCATTGCTGGATTCTGTATTAGACTAGAGACAGTTTAATGGTCAAGCATGCGGTAGGTGATTAATGAATGGTCACTATTATAAAATAGTGTATAATTACTGAGCTGCCAAAAGGGCCTCCTTTTAATGATTGTAATTTACAGGGTAATCTCAAAGAACGAATCTCCCATAACCAGTTTAGCAAAATTCCTAAATATTTACTTCCCCCATTGGAGCACAGTAAAGTCACATGATATCTACATTTAACATATTTAAATTCAACTATATGCATTTGATAAGAAAAAAATAGAAGGAAAAAAATCCCTCAATTTTAATTTATCTGGGAAAATCAGCCCAATATTCCTCTCAATGAGCAAATACTCTGGCATAAATATGAGAAATGTGAACCTTTTTTTCAATGGCCTCTCAAAAGTACCAACATCTCAGTGTATAGAGCATAATTCTAGTATTTAAAAATATACACTTTTGTGCAAACTACTACTAAAGCACAAGCCAACTGCACTTTATCTGCTGCTCAAGTGAAGAAACAACGTTCTGCCTCAAAGCTGGAAGAAAAACTCAATTAGAACATTGAGAAATACTATGCCTCTCTCTGAAGTAACAACTTCCTGAGGAATTTTCCAATGTAATTTTAAAAATATTTTTATTTTGAAATAATTTTAGACTTACAGAAGTTGCAAAATAGTTGTCCAAATAGTTCAGAAAGTTGTTATCTACTCTCTACCCAGTTTCCCCTAAGGCTAACAACTTACATAACCATAGTATAATTATCAAAACCAGGAGATAAACACTGGAACAAAACTATTAACTAAAAAACGGACCTTATTCACATTTTGCCAGTTTTTCCCCTAATATCCTTTTTCTGTCCTGAAATCTGATCCAGGATCTCACCTTTGATTTATTTATTATATTTACTTAGTCTCCTCCAAACTGTGACAATTTCTCACTCTTTCTTTGTCTTTCATGACTTTGATCTGTGGTTCCATGAAGGCAAAGAAATGTAAATCAAGTCAACAGTTTTTTCTTCAGTGCCTTAAGTATCAATTTTTCAGGTAATTCTTTATAAATCCAAAACGAGGATATTTTCTATGGTGGATTATTAATTAATTTGTCATTACACTCGTGAATGTAGCAAATGGCATTACCAACTTGAATTTAACTGCCCAAGTGACCAGAAAGAACAAACTCCTCTTATTCTTGAATAGTTGCTACCTTATAACAGGAACCATTTCAGACACTGGCAGAAGACTCTATAGCTAACGTTCCATTTATCTTATCCTCAGATGGATAGGAGATTCCTCGGCCTTCACAGAATTTGTGAATTCTTTCATCAGGTACTCATTACCATGTCTTTCTTTCTTTTTTTTTTTGAGGCAGAGTCTCACTCTGTCACCCAGGCTGGAATGCAGTGGCGCAATTTTGACTCACTGCAACTTTGCCTCCTGGGTTCAAGCAATTCTCATGCCTCAGCCTCCTGAGTAGCTGAGATTATAAGTGCATGCCACCATGCCCGGCTAATTTTTGTATTTTTAGTGGAGATGGGGTTTCACCATGTTGGCCTGGCTAGTCTCGAATTCCTGGCCTCAAGTGATCTGCCCACCTTGGTCTCCCACAGTGCTAGGATTACAGATGTGAGCCACCGTGCCCGGCCTACCATTGATTTCTTAATAATCTTTCTGGCATTTATTCAAAAGAAAAATAAGCCAAAGCTTATAGACAAGTAAGAATCATCTTACATACAAAGTTTTTAAAGAAGTGATTATTTCAACAGCAGTAATTGTCTGTTTGGTACCAATCTGTTCAAAAATATTCTTCAATTATAAACACTACATAGGCATTAACTCTAATGATAGCATCTTTTAAAGATCTTAAAGCATGGTGACAGAAATGAAAAAGAATAATTGAGACCTAAGAGGTTTAAAAAAGTTTTAAACAATTCAAAGGATAGTAGTTATCAAATATGTGTATGTTAGTAACATTAAAAGGTAGGGTTTATATTACACTTTTGAGTACCAGTAGCAACATATGAGTATTTCTCTAGATAACTTTTTTTTTTTGACAAGTTCTCACTCTGTTGCCCAGGCTGGAGTGCAATGGTGCAATCTTGGCTCACTGCAGCCTTGACCTTCCCTAGCTCAGCTGAACCTCCCATCTCAGGACACCATTGCCTCCACTGCCCATCCTGCATCTGCCTGCCTACCCCAAAAGTGTTGAGAATACAAGCATGAGCCAGAGCCACGGAACCTGGCCTCTAGAGAGACTTTCTACTTTAGTTTTTTCTTCTCTTATTTGTGAAGACTTGAAAAAACTACTGTGGTTTATTTAGATTCTGGTTTGTGAGTTTTTTAAATAAACTTTTTATTTTGGAATAAATTTATGTTTAGAGAATAGTTGCAAACATAATACAGTGAGTTTTCATAAACGCCTTACCAGTTTCCCCTGTTGTTAACATTTTACATCACCATGCTGTTGCATTGGTCAAAACTAAGAAACTAACATGGCTGGATGCAGTGGTTCATGCCTGTAATTCCAGGACTTTGGGAGGCTGGGGTAGGAGGCTCACTTGAGGTCAGGAGTTCGAGATCATCCTGGCCAACTAACAAGGCCACATCTCTAAAAAAATTATTTTAAAAAATAAAATTTAAGTAGAAACCAAAATTAATGTATTTCTATAAACATCTTGTCTTTTATGACCTTGACACTTTTGATGAATATTGGTTAATTATTGGTTTTGTAGAATGCCTCTCAATTTTGATGTTTTCTTATGATTTGATTGAGATTATGCATTTTGGGCAAGAATTCCACAGAAGTAACGCTGTGCCCTTCCGATTACCTTTGATAAGGGATACATCCATGTGGTTATTTGGTTAAGTTAGTGACTGCAGATTTCTCCACTATAAATTTACTATTCCTCTCTCTCTTTTTTTTTTTTTTTTTTTGAGACAGAGTCTTGCTCTGTCACCCAGGCTGGAGTACAGTGATGAAATCTCTGCTCCCTGTAACCTCCACCTCCCGGGTTCAAGCAATTCTTCTGCCTCAGCCTCCTAAGCAGCGGGGACTACATGTGCACACCACTGTGCCTGGCTAATTTATTGTGTTTTTAGTACAGATGGGTTTTCGCCATGTTGGCCAGGCTGGTCTCGAACTCCTAGCCTCAAGTGATCTACCTGCCTCAGCCTCCCAAAGTGCTGGGATCACAGGCATGAGCTACTGCGGCCGGCCCTATTTCTCTCCTTCTCCTTTTTTTTTTTTGGCAGAGTTTTGCCCTTGTTGCCCAGGCTGGAGTGCAATGGCACGATCTCAGCTCACCGCAACCTCTGCCTCCCGGGTTCAAGCGATTTTCCTGCCTCAGCCTCTTGAGTAGCTGGGATTACAGGCATGCACCACCACCCCGGCTAATTTTGTATTTTTAGTAGAGACGGGGTTTCTCCATGTTGGTCAGGCTGGTCTTGAACTCCTGACCTCAGGTGATCCACCCACCTCGGCCTCCCAAAGTGCTGGGATTACAGGCGTGAGCCACTGCGCCCAGCATATTCCTCTCCTTCTACACTCTATTCTTCAGCAACCAGTCACTATGTCTAGCCCACCAGCAAAAAGGGGGAGATTAGGAAAGGGGGAGATTAGCCTTCCTACAGGAGGGCTTATCTACATATAGTGTTTGGAATTTGGTAAGGAAAATTTGTTTATAACAGTCTTTTAAATCTGACATCATTCAGGTGTCAATTTTTCCACTGATGTTGAAATAATATTTGTTGGCCAGGCAGGGTGGCTCACACCTGTAATCCCAGCACTTTGGGAGGCCGAGGCAGGCGGATCGCAAGGTCAGGAGTTCGAGACCTGCCTGGCCAGCATGGTGAAACCCGGTCTCTACTAAAAAAATACAAAAAACTATCCGGGCATGGTGTTATGTGCCTGTAATCCCAGCTACTGGGGAGGCTGAGGCAGGAGAATTGCTTGAACCCAGGACGTGGAGGTTGCAGTGAGCAGAGATTACACCACTGCACTCCAGCCTGGGCGACAGAATGAGACGCCATCTGAAAAAAAAAAAAAAAGAAAGAAAGAATATTTATTTACCGCAAGTATATTTTTGGTGGATTCTATTAAAGTACAAGGCATACACGTTTTCCACCCTAATATGTTCTAATAGGAGAGAGAGACATTAAAAACAAGTAAGATGTAAATAAGAGAATTACATATTGGGATAAGTGTTATAAACGAAACTCAGTAAGATATGAGAGAATGTGGTAACTCTGGGGGAGGCCTTCTGAGTCAGTGCAGTTTGGAAAGGTCAATCTGAGGTGTTGACATTTGAACAGAGAACTCAAAAAAGAGAACAAACCAGTTCTGTGAAAAACATTCCAAACTTCAGAATGATTTGGAGGCAGAAAATTGTCCTGTGATGGTTAATTCATGTGTCAACTTGACTAGGTCATGGTGGACCCAGATATTTGGTTAAACATTATTCTGGGAGTATCTTTGAAGTGTTTGTAGATGAGCTTAAAATTTGAATCAGCAGACGGAGTAGAACAGTTTTCCCTCCCCATGGTGGATGGGCGTCGTCCAATCCATTGAAAACCTGAATAGAACAAAAAGGTTGAGTTAGGGAGAATTTGCACCCTCTATCTGACTGTCTTTGAGCTGGGACATCAGTCTTCGCCTGATGTTTTAGGCTTGGACTGGAACTTACATCATCAGCTTTCCTGGTTCTCAGGCCTTCTGATTCAGACTAGAACTACACCACTGGCTCTCCTGGGCCTCTGGGTATCCAACCCACAACTAATATGTGTCGCCAGAATAGAAAAGGGGCTAGAGGCCGGGCGTGGTGGCTCACGCCTGTAATCCTAGCACTTTGGGAGGCTGAGGTAGGCAGATCACCTGAGGTCAGGAGTTCGAGACCAGCCTGGCCAACATGGTGAAACACCGCCTGTACTAAAAATACAAAAATTAGCCAAGCATAGTGGTGCACGCCTGTAATCCCAGCTATTTGGGAGGCTGAGGTAGGAGAATCACATGAACCCAGGTGGCATGGGTTTCAGTGAACCAAGATCGTGCCACTGCACTCTAGCTGGGCTACAGAGCAAGACTCCATCTCAAAAAAAAAAAAGAAAAAAAGGAAAAAAAAAGGGGCTAGAGTAGCCTAAGTGTAGGAAAAGATGGTCCCTTGCTATGAGAAGTAGAGAAGAGATGGAGCCTGCTCCATCAGGGCCTTGAGGACCATGGCGAGTAAAGGGTTTGATTTTTACTTTAGGTATTGTAGGAAGCCTTTGAAGGATTTTTGGCAGGAAAAGGAAATTAGATATTACATTTTAAAAATATTATTCTGGCTGTCCTAAGGCTCACAGATTGTAAGAAGCAGATACTAGGAGCCCAGTACAGCAGGCCAAACCAGAGATAACTGTAGGTATGTGGGCTGGGGCGCGGGGGTGGGGGTAGTGTCAGTACAGACACAGAGAAGTAGAGGGATTTGAGAGAACATTTGGAGGTAGACCCGATAGGCCTCATGTGTCATAATGCGCTTGTAAATAAAGTCTGCAAGTTTCAGTCATTGAGAGAAAGGGAACTACTTGATATAATACAGAAAGTGCAAGCCGATTAACATAGATCAGGCACACTGTGTTAAATTTATAGACATCTAACTTTAATGTAATTTTTTAAGTACCTCATTTTTTGTTTGTTTTTGGAAAACAATGTCCCTCTGTTGCCTAGTTTGGAGTGCAGTGGCGTGATCATAGCTCACTGTAGTCTGGACTTCCTAGGCTCAAGCAATCCTCCCACCGTAGACTCCTCAGGAGCTGGGACTACAGGCACACACCATCATGCTTGGCTAATTTTTAAAGTTTTGTAGAGATGGGATTTTGTTATGTTGCCCAGGCTGGCCTTGAACTCCTGCACTCAAGCAATCCTCCTTTCTTGGCCTCCCCAAATGGTGGGATTACAGGTGTGAGCCACTGCATCCAGCCAGTACCTCATTTTTTTAATTGAAAAAGTAATCCATGATTATGATGGAGAATTTGGAAAATATAACATTATTCTAGAATTTTAGGAGATTGGATGTGTCTTAGGGAAGGGTGGGATCAAACCCATGAAGAAGGGCACAAAGGTATATGAACAAGAATGTTCACTGCAGCATTACTGGTAACAGCAAAAAATCAGAAATAAGTGTCCATGATTATGGAATTGGTGAAACAATGTAGCCATTAAAAAGAATGCAGTACATTTTTGTGCACTGAAAGGAAATGGTGTTCAAGATATACTAGGTAAAAAAGTCTAATGCAAATAGTATACATAGTGTGATCCCACTCATGTGAATTAGAATATTTTTCTTGTGTCTTCCTTATACTAAGAATATTATAAATAAAAGCCTAAATGTATCAAATTTTGTTAGCAATGGTCACCTCAAGGTGGAGTGGGGATTAGGAAGGATTTTAACTTTATGCTTTATACCTTTTTGTTTTAGTAAGATTTCTTAAACAATGGATATGAAGAAAAAAAAATTTTAAGTAGACACAGAAGCAGTAATTTTAGGATCAATAAGTACTTCAATGAAGTCTTTGAAGCAACAGTAAGGAAAAGTCCTATAAATATAAGCATTACTTTTCTTTATAGAGAGTTTATATTAATCTCAAACCAGAAAAATGGAGATTATTAAGTTGAATTTGTTAGCATTTCCAAGATGAAGTTGAGACTGTCTTTATTCATGTTCTTCGAATTAACATTAAAAACAAATACATGGATAGAACGTTTTCTGTGTCATTTATTTAGGCAATGCATCTTACAGTGGTTTTCGTGGTTTGGTAAATAAATACACAAATTTATTCATGGAAAATACAGAAAATTAGTGGGGCATGGTGGTGCACACCTGTAATCCCAGCTACTTGGGAGGCTGAGGCAGGAGAATTGCTTAAACCTGGGAGGTGGAGGTTGCAGTGAGCCAAGATCGTGCCACTGCACTCCAGCCTGCGTGACAGAGTGAGACTCTGTCTCGGAAAAAAAAAAAAAAAAACCCGCAACTTTCTTTTTGTCATGCTTTGTGAAAAAATGATTAAAGCATGGTTTTCTGAGCATCAAGATTATGGATTATTACAGATTATTTCCATCGTTTTCTTAAGTCCTATGTTTTGCAAACTCTCTATAATAATAATGTATTACTTTTGCAATCAGAAAAAGAGGTACTTTACAAAATGTTTCATTAAAGTTAAGTGTCTATAAACTTAAAACAGTATACCTGATCTCTACTGATCTGCTTGTACTTTCTACGTGACACCACGTAGTTTCTTTCTGTCAATGGCTGAACCTTGCAGACTTTATTTACAAACTAGGACCAAATGACTTGTATTGTGATCACATTGGTCTGCACCTCTCTCCATCCAAAATGATGAGGCTAGGTCCATTAAGCACACATCCTGGCAAACAACATTTAAAATATCATTACTGAAATGACTATGCAGGCTTTTCATCAGACTTTTACAGCACCACAAAGAAAAGTCAGAGCAAGAAGCTGACTGTTAGAAAAACTCCAGTCTCTTACACCTTCTTTTAGCCCCAATCACATGGTGTGCAGCAGATACTTTTAGGTTACACAGAGTAAACCTGAAACTGCAATCTGCAGCTATGGTGTGCAATGTGATGGTGGAAAAAAAAAAAAAAGGTTTCTTTGTGACACTTGAAATGTTCACGCAAAAGGTTTGAGACCCATGGATGAAAGGTAAGTAAATACTGCAGGACATGTACATTGTACTACAGCCAGCATAGCATAATTATACTTTGCTTTTAACCTTTTGAAGCCTGTGTTTTCTGGTTTTAGTCTCTTCGCTTTTCAAATTATTCCTGACTCATTAGCTTTTCACCCTAGGGGCAATTCATAAGCTCCATAAAAGTGTGGATATTTTTTCTTTTTCTTTTTCTTTCTTTCTTTTTTTTTTTTTGAGACCTAGTCTCTGTTGCTCAGGCTGGAGTACAGTGGCAGGATCTCTGCTCACTGCCAACTTCCACCTCCCGGGTTCAAGTGATTCTGCTGCCTCAGCCTCCTGAGTAGCTGGTATTATGGGCCATGCCCAGCTAATTTTTGGATTTATAGTAGAGATGGGGTTTCACTGTGTTGGCAAGGCTGGTCCTGAACTCCTGACCTCAAGTGATCAGCCCACCTTGGCCTCCCAAAGTGCTGGGATTGTAGGTGTAAGCCACCACGCCAAGCCGTGGATATTTTTCTTAAATTTCTTTTCCAGCAAATGCATACCATTTGTTTTTTAGTATCAGAATGTAAATTCCCACAGTGAGAAGCAACTAAATAATACTTATTTTCATCTTTTATACCCTTTTTTCTTTTCTTTTCTTTTGTGTGTGTGTGTGTTTCTTTTTTTTTTTTTTGAGACAGAGTCTCACTCTGTTGCCCAGGCTGGAGTGCAGTGGTACAATCACAGCTCACTGCAGCCTCAACCTCCCAGGCTCAAGCATTCCTCCCACCTCAGCCTCCCTAGTAGCTGGGATTACAGCCATGTCCCACCAGGCCTGGTTAATTTTTTTTTTATTACTTTTTTTTAGAGACGAAGTCTCACTATGCTGGTCTGAAACTCCTGGGCTCAAGCCATTCTCCTGCCTTGGCCTCACAAAGTGTTGGGATTACAGGCATGAGCCACCAAACCTGGTCCTATCTATAATTAAAAGCACGTAACTGAAGACCAATTCTTCATTACAACTGGAGACCCTAATCTGAAGAGGCTAGTTGGGAGCAAGGTGGTGTAGACACTACTGGTATCCCAACCACGGACGAATTGACACTTTGGGATGAATAATTCTTTGTCATAAAGGTTTGTCTTTGCACTGCAGGATGTTCAGCAATATCCCTGGCCTCTACCCATTAGATGCCAGTAGCACAGAGCTCCAACACAGAGATGTGACCACCTAAAATATCTCCAGACACTGCCAAATACCCACGAGGGAACAAAATCAGCTTGCTTGAGAACGATTGCGTTAGGCCAAAGACCTCACAAAATCAAATCCTCTGTGCCTTTGCCAATTCAAATTGCTCCTTTGACTCCATGGTCAACTCTACCCACTTAGCCACCCACCAACATAAAATACAGACACAAACACCCTCACATTCTTCATATGAAATACCTTGAACATTGTCTAGTGTTCTTCCTCTGAGCCATATGTGGCCAATTTGGCTAAGAGGAGAGAAGTAACCACTGATGCCTATTTCTTACCCTCCACTGACATGGGAGTTCATGCTTATCCTTTTAAATGTATTTAAGTTCATAATGTGCTGACTTTCTTTCTTTGTTTCTTTTTGGAGATGGAGTCTCACTCTGTTGCCCAGGCTGGAGTGCAGTGGCATAATCATACATGACTGAAGCTTCAAACTCCTGGCTTCAAGCAATCCTCCTGCCTCAGCCTCCTGAGTAGCTGGGATTACAGATGTGAGCCACCGTGTTGGCATGTCTTGACTTCTGAAGCTCTAAAATGCCTCCAGCTTCTTTATCCACTAGCCACGCTCTGTAAATCCATGCTCCTCCATAAATTTTGTTTGACCATAATATTATTTAATTAACTATGTCTATTCTGCCTTGAAATTGTTTTCTTCATTTGGCACTTAAATATACAGTTATGACCCAAGCTCAAGACAGCTATTTCCTGAAGTTATTCTAGATTAGATCCTATTAATTAAAACTGGGAGTAGGGATTTTTAGAATCAAACCCCAAAATCCCTTTTTCCTAAAACATTCCAAAACAATGAGACACGTTAGCTTATATAAATTTTATTTTCATGCCTCTTAATACCTTTGAGGGATGTTTATTCTCCCCACTACCAGCCGTCTGGTGTTTGAAGCAGTGAGGAAAATGGTCAGAGCTAATTGATTTCCTATATGGAGAAAACATTATTAATGAATTCTTCACTGTGGAAAATTCTGAAAAGTGGATCTGCCATTACTAGATTCATAGCCTTGAGCAAGCATGTTAATCTCTCCTAGGCTATTTCATCTTTGGTAAAATGAGGATGCTGACATCTACCCTCTAGGGCTATTATATTGAATGAAATGACCTGTTTCAAGCTTTTAGCCCTGTGCTTGATATACAGGCATAAAACGCCTTTTTTTTTTTTAAATGAGTGTCCTTTTTAGTGCTGCTTCTCTTCTTTGTTTGCAGCACTTGCTAAATAATTTCTGGGGTCCAGGGCAAAATGAAAATATGGGGCTTCCTTGTTAATAAATTAAGAATTTCAAGACAAGAGCAGAATATGAAATCAAGTGTTGAGCCCTATGTGACTGCCTACGTCACATACTCGTCAAGCCAGCCCTGCTTGCTCCCCTAGGATTTCCAAGGGTCTACTTTTCTATCCTTTCACGAAATTAAAAGCCACTCTTCAAATTAAACAACGGATGGGGAAATAAATGCAACTAACTAAAGAGGGCTTGATTACATGCATTGTTTTTTAACACTGTCTCACTTAAGCAACATGTTGAATGTTAGTGAGCCTAGGGCTCTTCTAGAGAGACCGTTTTCATCTGCCATAGTATTTTAGTGTTTATATCATTTTCTATCTGGAAGAATGAAAAGAAAAACAAACTTTGGTTGTCTATTAGTAATCAGACCACCGAATGTTGTCCAAGAAGCACTTAGTGGACAAAGAGACACTCAATTCAAAAGCTCTCTATGTAGGCTGGGTCGCGGTGGTTCATGCCTGTAGTCCTAACACTTTGGGAGGCCAAGGCGGGCGGATCACTTGAGGTCAGGAGTTCGAAACCAGCCTGGCCAACATGGTGAAACCCTGTCTCTACTGAAAATACAAAAATTAGCTGGGTATGGTGGCACACACCTGTAATCACAGCTACTCAGGTGGCTGAGGCAGGAGAATTGTTTGAACCCAGGAGGCAGAGGTTGCAGTGAGCCCAGATCGCACCACTGCACTCCAACCTGGGAGACAGACTGAGACTCTGTCTCAAAATAAATAAATAAATAAAATGAAAAACCACCAAACAACTATCTAGACTTATCAAACAGCTTTCACAAAGATAGCAGCCTAGCTCTCTGAACAGGTAATTTATAACCTAGATAGCAGACTTTGAAAGAACTGGTCCAGACGTCTAAGAATTAAATATGCAAAGAGGAAGATTTTGTTTCCAAACCACTGAGACCCAGCTCTGCTTGTTATTCCCTTTTCTTTATGGATGCATCAACATATCCTTTAAAGCAGGGGTCCCCAGTCCCCAGGCCATGGACCAGAACCAGTCCCTGGCCTGTTAAGAACCATGCTGCACAGCAGGAGGTGAGTAGCGGCCCGGGAGTGCAGCTTCATCTGTATTCACAGCCACTCTCCACTACTGGCATGACTGCCTGAGCACTGCTTCTTGTCAGATCAGCAGCGGCATTAGATTCTCACAGGAGCCTGAACGCTGCTGTGAACTCGCATGCGAGGGATCTAGGTTGCATGCTTCTTATGAGAATCTAATGCCTGATGATCTATCACTATCTCCCATCACCCCAGATGGGACAGTCTAGTTGCAGGAAAACACGCTCAGGGCTCCCACTGATTCTACCTCATTATCTATTAAAATGTAATAATAATAGAAATAAAGTGCACAACAAATGTAATGCACTTGGATCATCCCAAAACCATCCCCCTCCCTTCTGTCTGTGGAAAAATTGTCTTCCATGAAACCAGCCCCTGGTGCCAAAAAGGTTGGGAATGGCTGCTTTAAAGGGTTTCTCAAGGTTCTAGTATTTTATTTGATAAGAAGTAGAATCATATAAAAAACCAAACATATGTGTTAATTTGGGTATTTATACAGATATAGTGTATATACATACATACAGGCATGGAGGAATTTCCAAATTTCCTCTATTGTAAAACATACACATACACACACCAACACACACATGCACACATGGTATCCTAATAGAAGGCAAGGAGAATAGACATTTACTGAGCACTTCCTATGTGCCACATGTTTTATATACATTAGGATATTACAGTATATGGTAGCTTTTATCCATTCATTCAATCTCAATACTTTTTTTTTTTTTAACAGTAGAGCAACTGAGGCTCACAGCAGTTATGTAACCTGCCCAAAGTCACACAGCATGATGGAGGGTCTGGACTGGAGATTTTGTCTGACTGCAACACTCATGTATCAAATCCTATTCAGTTTTGATGTTAAAAATTCTGTGGCTGAATTCGTCACAGTGTCTTTAAATAAAACAACAACAAACAAAACACAGCAAACCTTAACATAGTTGCTAATCATATGAGTTTACAAGGCCACCTGTCTCTTTACTATCGGTTACACTCTTTCCCACCCCATCACATTAATCACTCAGGTCTAGGGATTTGCAAGTTTGCTACCAGCCGAATGGAACAAAGATAAAAAGCTAAAATTTGTGATGTGGGCCTCACTCCAAAGCCTTCAACAACAACAACAAAAAGGCCAGGCGCAGTGGCTCATGCCTGTGATCTCAACACTTTGGGAGGCCTAGGAGGGTGGATCACCTGAGGACAGGAGTTCGAAACCAGCCTGACCAACATGGTGAAACCTCGTCTCTACTAAATACAGAAAAATTAGCTGGGCGTGATGGCGCATGCCTGTTAATCCCAGCTGCTTGGGAGGCTGAGGCAGGAGAATCGCTTGAATCCGGGAGGCAGAGGTTGCAGTGAGCCGGTATTGCGTCACTGTTGCCCACTCCAGCCTGAGCAACAAGAGCGAAACTCCGTCTCAAAAAAAAAAAAAATAGCCATTTGTGCTTTCAATCTCTCCGCTTCCGGCCTCCACCCGGCGGGAAAAAACTCCCGCACGTGGGCCTCCACGATTCCCTGGCATGCATGTCACTCTGGGCAACAGGCTGGTCGGCCACGACTGCGCAGGCGAGAGGCACAGAGCGACTAGAGACTGTCGTCCCCCGGTTTCCCTGGAGACCAGGCGGAAGCGGCCGGAAGTAGCGCTGCGGTTGGCAGCGGCGGGATGGAGAAGCTGGGGGTGGAGCCGGAGGAGGAAGGCGGCGGCGACGACGAGGAAGACGCCGAGGCCTGGGCCATGGAACTGGCGGACGTGGGGGCGGCAGCCAGCTCGCAGGGTGCGCCGCAGTCAGAGGAGCCAGCGGCCTCCTTGGGTGTAAATGAGAAGGGTGGGGCAGGCGGACGCTCGGGGCGGCGGCCACTGGGGCGCGACCGTCCCCGCCCCACTCGGCTCCTCTAAGAGAGGGCTGCCTCCCTCTGCCTTGTGTTACGCGGCGGGTACCTCTAGAGGAATGGCTTCACCCAGTAGGAGTAGGGTGGGGCGCGTCCACACTACAAATACGTGTCGAGGGTTTATCTGCACCGTCCTTTCCTCTGTGAGGGGCGAGGTGGGGCGGGAATCCCTCAGCCAGCCCGACGAAAACTGCAGAGGCTTCCGGGCCTTTTAACTTTGGAGAAGTTGAGGACCTTGTCGCTCATTTGGCAGAAGGTGGGACCCGGTTCTCAGTCCTGGCAGGAAGGGATGGCTCAGAACCTAGGCGGAGTCAGGTCCGCTGTGGTCACGTCTCCGGTGACCCACTTCCAGCTCTGGTCTTTACCTTGTACCGCCCACCTCAGGGCCTGGATGTAAAGGCACCGGTTCTCATTTCCTGCTGGTTTTGTTTCATTCATTAATTTAGAGACAAGGTCTCCCTGCAGCCTCGAACCCCTGGGCTCAAGTGATCCTCCGCCCCAGCCTCTCCCTCCCGAGTAGCTGGGACAGCAGGCACGTGCCACCACACCTGGCTGATTTTCAGATTTTTTTAGATCAGGTGTAGCTGTGTTGTCCAGGCTGGTCTCAAACTCCAGCCACAAGCGATCCTTCCACCTCAGCTTCGAAAAGTGTTGGGATTACAGTAGTTAGCCATCGTGCCTGGCCTTTTAAATTTTGGAACAACTTTAGGTTTACCTGAAAGTTGCAGAGCTAGATCCCCCTAGTGTTAACATAAACTCAGTACATTTGTCAAAACTAGGAAATTAACATTGGTATAATACTATTAATTGAACTACACGCTTTATTAATATTTTACCAGTTTTTCTGCTAACGTTCATTTTCTGTTCCAGGATCCCAACCAGAATATTGTATTGTATTTTGCCTGTCTTGTTTTTAGCCAGTGTTGAGAGAAGGAATCGCCTCTGTCATTCCCTCCCCCACAAATAATGACCTAACAACTTTTTAAAATCAAAGAACTATTCAGTCTTTCAATTTAGTGAATATTTATTGGTGGTCTGTTATGTCCTAGACACTGTTTTAGGCACTGGCGATTTAGCATTAAACCAGATAATCCTGCTGCCATGGGAGCTAAAAATAGCCCACACTTGTACCCACTGGTTGGCTTCTGCCATTTTGTATTTCAGTTTTTGTTTGTTTGTTTGTTTGTTTTAAATGTAAGGGCATGCTGCTTAGAATAATTTTC
The DNA here is from genome assembly GCF_028858775.2 of Pan troglodytes. Taxonomy (NCBI): domain Eukaryota; kingdom Metazoa; phylum Chordata; class Mammalia; order Primates; family Hominidae; genus Pan; species Pan troglodytes. Next base: position 64,333,350 of record NC_072415.2, read on the forward strand.
AAGTTGTGTGAAAATCAACGTCATTTCAACTTTTCTGCCCCTTCTGGTTTACACTAAGAGCTACTATAAACTTCCAGGTGATAGTATTAGCTCTTTTATCATCCATTATTTATCACATTTTTTCCCTTCAAACTTATTACTATCCTGAGAAAAACGCAGTGCACAAAGAAACAGTAATTAAGAGGACTGAAGACCCTACTCTAAGTGGAGTTTCATGTCTTTGTAATTTTTCGATGCTTTCACACAATCCAGCAGAAAACTAACGTCACTCTGCATTCTTCCTTCACAGGTACCATGTTTTAAGGAACTGTCAGTTGCTGAGAGATAATAAGCAGCCTGAATTTCTTTTTATTTCTTTGCATATTGTGCAGGAGTTCATGATCAAGTATTGCCCACACCAAATTCTTCATCCAGAGTCATAGTACATGTGGATCTGGATTGCTTTTATGCACAAGTAGAGATGATCTCAAATCCAGAGCTAAAAGACAAACCTTTAGGTAACTGTAGATTTATAATATTTTTAATTGCATAATGATTAGATTAGCAACTCATCATGCTCATTATATACTGATTTATTAACCTTATTAAGAAAGATTTTGGAAGCAGTTCTTACAGTGCTTTATAGCTGGTCATTTTTGCTTCACTACCAAGTGTAAATTTTACAAGCCTCATTTAATAAGTGGTGAATCTGAGAATAGTGTAGTCGGCAGAACAAATGAAGAGAAAGCAGAATAAATGTGACTTTTCTGTGCGGTTAGTAGCTTAGTTTGCTGGTCAGATTTCTTTTTCTCAGTATTTGAAATTTTACAGGCTTTGTTCTCAAAAACAGCCTCTTATTACATTTTAGTGGAAGTGTTCGTCTGTCCTCCCCTTTCTGAAATTCTCTCTTAAATTGTGTAACATCTAACTAACTAGTTGGATTTTGAACATAAACCTAAGTATTATTAAGACAGCAAACTTTCCATAAAAACATAAACATCTTTTTAAATAAAAGCCAAAATAAATTTTATATTGGATATTTGTTGATATGCTAGCTTGTTTTATCATTTTTATTATTCATATTTTAAATTGAGAAAGATAAAGAGATTTTCTTTCATGCATGCAGGGAAGATTCCGCTTTTAGTGTAAGCATAAAGAACATTTTTGGTTCACTTGCTGCTACCCTCTTGTGCCCACTTTGGCTTAATAAATCCCAATCCAGCCTAGCTGATTTACTGAAGAACAAAGGGATGACTAGCTTTTGCTATGCCAAGGTGAGTCTAGGATCTTAAAACTTTTCGAAGGGTGCCAAGGCATTAGAATCAGGGGAACCTAAGTTTTTTCTCCTGAAGGCATTTCTGAGTAGTAGCACTGTGTTATAAGATGTTCTGTAGATAATGCTTAATAAAAAAACTGTAAGTACGAATGAATGATTATTGGGAAGTGAGGGATATGAATGCTCCACGTTTTGGGGGGAAAACTAAAGTAGTCTTTCATTTTGTTTTTGTTGTTGTTGAGAAGGGGTCTCACTCTGTAGCCGAAGCTGCAGTGCAGTGGTGCGATCTTGGCTCACTGCAAGCTTTGCCTCTGGGGCTCAGGTGATTCTCCTGCCTCAGCCTTCCAAGTAGCTGGGACTAGAGGTGTGCGCCACCACACTCGGTTAATTTTTTTGTATTTTTAGTAGAGACGGTTTCACTATGTTGCCCTGGGTGGTCTCGTACGCTTGAATTCAGGCGATCCACCTGCCTTGGCCTCCCAAAGTGCGGGGACTACAGACGTGAGCCACCGTGCCCGACCAGTAGTCTTTCATTTATACTCAACAAATATGTGACGAACTCAGGCTGGTGACATGCAGTGATGAGGCCATATAATGTAATGCTCTATTAAAGGACTCCTTTTTTTAGTTAAGAAATCTACCAATCTGATTTTTTATGTAGTTCACTGAGGAATCTCAAATTATTATTACCTTTGGTTCCATGATTATATTTTTGGGCATTACCTGATATATGAAAAACTTTATATAAAAATAATGTTGTTTATGATATCAAAATTTTAGAAGCAATGTCTAATAGAGAAGTGGACATAACCTTTTTTTCTATATGTTTGTATTTTACATATTTTAGGTGAACATTACTCTTACAGTGGTAAGCAAGTAGTCAACTTGTATAAAAAAAGAGCAAATAATTTTTAGCAATCTTGAGTCACCAATAAACTAGAATTTTTTATGCAGTCTGTAAATAAATGATCATAATTTAATCATTTTTGATAGAACAGTTCAATAAGTAGTACATAACTCTTAGATCCCTAAAAATTGCTATAGCCCAGCACTTGTTTTATATATTTTATATACATATTATATTTTATATTGCTTTATATTAGCAAGTTACGCAGAAGAGAAGTTGAGTTTTTCTAGCAGCAACCAGTATTTAGTTGTACTCAATTATTTTCATCCGTTTTTTTTTTTTTTTGGTAGAACATGCCCTATTATATGGCAGTATAAATTAATCTGCTTTTATATTGTCTGGAAAAAAATCCTAGAGAGATTTGATTTGTATCTTATCACTGAAGATTCCATAGAATATATTGATTTAGGTTCATTTTTAAATTTTAGAAATGTAATACACAGATTGCCTTTTGTATATGAATAATTGATCTATCGTCTAACTTGTAATTCTGTGTTATTCAGTGTTTTGTTATTTAATAATAACTTCTTCAAGGAGACAAAACAACCAGAGATTAAAAGTGGGGTATGGAAAAATAATACACTGGTATATTATAATTCATAATTAGGAGATAGCTTGAAAACCTAATGTTTCTGCATTATAGAAATTTGATATATGGAGGCTATGTTTTTTAATTGAGACAGGGCTTTTGATTCTTATCAAAACTGATTGTCTTACAATTTAGACAAATGTAATATGGAATTAATAATATCTTTAAATGTTTTCTTCAATTGTGCTTGGGTTTCTCATAAAATATTTTTTACAGGGGTTCAACAGAAATATTTGGTGGTTACCTGCAACTATGAAGCTAGGAAACTTGGAGTTAAGAAACTTATGAATGTCAGAGATGCAAAAGAAAAGTGTCCACAGTTGGTATTAGTTAATGGAGAAGACCTGACCCGCTACAGAGAAATGTCTTATAAGGTTACAGGTACAAATGATAAGCAATGTACTTTTAGCATTAATTTTTATGTAGGATGCCTGTTCATTACATGAATTTTTTAATAAATGTAAAATAACATAAGTCAAGATGCTTTTTCCTAATAACTTCTTATTTTGGGTCTTGTCAACTTTAACAATTATGTGAAAGGATAACTGTATGCTATGAATAGTATTTTTAAGAAGATGTATAGTTGGAAGTAATTTTAACTCTGTTATTATTGATGTTTATATAACGGAAAAATGGAAAACAAAGTTTAAAAGTGAGAAAATGGGAAACTACTGTAAAGGATGCCAGGTCTTTAAAATTTTAAGTTTAAATGAATTACAAAGAAATATGTTGTTTTCTAATGCACTAATGATAATTGAAAGAGGCTTCTGTAACATTTGATCAACATAATTAAAAACTGATTTCTAATGAAATATTAATAAAAATATTGGATACATTAATATTTTCTTAGGTTTTATATATATACTAAATATTACAATGTAGCTAAACTTTCCTATGCTAAGGTTTGGGTTTAAATCTTAGTGTTATAGTAAATTACAGGAAAAATGAAAATGAGTGTGCACTGGCACATTGCAAATATAGTAGGTTGATGTAAAAGTAATTGTGGCTTTCACAATTTTAATTGCGAAAACTGCAATTACTTAATATATAGTGTAAAAATGTGTAATGATCAGCTTTGCAATTATTTGTCTTTTTTACTTTTTTTGTTTTTCTTTTATGATAGCAATTTTCAGATGACTGGATTAAATGTCTATAATATACAAAGACCTCTTAGAAATTAACAGGAAAAATAAACCTAATAACAAAGGACAAAGGATATGAATAGGGAGTTGACAAGAAGAGCCTAACCCAGTGTCTAACAATTATAGGGAAAAAATGCTCAAATTCATTAGTGGCCAAGGAAATTTGAATTAGTAAGATATTTTATATCTGTCATACTTGCCCAAAATTAAAAGCAATGTAAGAAAAAAGTATCAAGAACACTTACTGAGTTTAAAGATGAATGTTCTTCAATCCAGTGATATCATTGCTGGGAGTTTATCAAATAGAAATAAAATCATAAGGCTGGGTATTGTGGCTCATACCTGTAATCCCAGCACTTTTGGAGCTGAGGTAGGAGGATTGCTTGAGCCTAGAAGCTCGAGGCTGTAAGCCATGATTGTGTCATTGCATTGCAGCCTGTGTGCGCATGACAGAGTGAGACTTTTGTCTCTAAAAAAGAAAGGGAACCACAAGTACATAAAGACATATGTACAACAATGTTTATCGTAGCATGGTTTATGATTGTCAAAAGTATGGAAGGAAAAATGCCCATCAAGAGAAATAGCCAAATAAACTAAGACATCTGTATAATGGATATTATATAGCCATTAAAAAGAATTCATTGGTGCAATACTATTTGAATGATGGAGATAGGCTTTGTTGAGTGAATAAAAGGCAAGGTACAAAGTCATGTATCATGTTTTTCCAAATGTGTAAAATTATGGCCTAAATGCCTCCTCTCATATATATGGGAGACATCATATAGATGCCTCTCATATTCATCATATAGATGAAGAAGAGTAAATCATTGTTTTGATTTGCAGTTTTCCATGAGTAAGGTTGAGTGTTTTTTCATATATTTTTGGTCATTTATGTATTCTTTTCTGTTAACGTATTCACTTGCGCCTGTTTTTAATTTGGGTTGTTCATCTTTTTCTAAGTACTAAGTACCTAGTACTTTTTGTGTTATGTATTTTTTTGAAAAAAGTTACTTTATCAATTTTTCTCACAGTATTTTTCTGAGTTGAAGTAGGAGCGTAGCCAATTAGTCCTTTACTGTATTTATCTCTGAGCTGTTTATAACCTTATTATTTATTTCATATTTTGATGCTACTGCATATATACCTTTCTTCAAGGTAGTTTTTTTTCTGTAATTACAGACTCCTCTTTTGGGTCCTATATAATTATATGTTTAATAAATGTATCTTGCTTATGAAGTTGATACCAAGAAAGAGGTTAACTTCAGGAATGGAGGCTGGGCATGGTGGCTTATGCCTGTAATCCCAACACTTTGGGAGGCTGTGGTGGGGTATCATTTGAGGTCAGTCTGGGCAATATAACATAGCAAGACCCTGTCTCTACAAAAGTTAAAAAAAAAAAAAAAAGTTAGCTGGTAGCATGTGCCTGTAGTCCCAGAGGCCGAGGTAGGAGGATTGCTTGGGCCCAGGAGGTCAAGGCTGTACTGAGCTGTGGTGTGCTACTCCACTCCAGCCTGGGCAACAGTGAGACCCTGTCTCATTAAAACTACAGCAACAACAAAAACCTTCAGGAACGGGATAATTAGGGATTTGTCCTGTGACCTAAAATCAGTCAGTATTTAGTGATCCACCAGCTTCGTGCATGATTCTGTATTTAACTTGCTTTTCTATTTAGTGCTTAAAGCCTTATCCTTTATTTTTCTTATGTAGTATTCTTTTGATAAACTCTTGTTTTCTACATGTTACTTTGCATATCAGGTATATACTTTTGAAAATAAATTGCCGAAATTGATGAAGCAAATGCAAAACAATCATTTTCTTTGATTAGACATATTGTCAGTCTGTCCTGAAAGGAGGTAATAGTTTTCTCTAGGTAATAGTTTTCTCAGGAGTGATTTTTGGTGTTTGCCATGTCACATTGTTACCTTTATTGGTTTCCCCTCACATTGTCAATGTTGACATCAACAAAACAAAAAAGCACTTTTGGTGTTTGTGAAAAAAACATGATCTATGTGGAATGAGATAGTCCTTTTATTTCTGAGCTTCAGATTATATGACCTTAAGAATCTATGCATTTTTGTATACTAAGAGACTTGCATTTGTTTTTTCTTATCCAGCTGGTGTCAGTAGAAAGTGATTCAGAGGGAAGTGAAAAACTTTCTCAATGATTTTAAAGTTATTAGTCTCAATGTTAATATATGAAAATTGATAGTTTTTTTGAATTTATTTTGAATTTTGGTTCAGCTTAATCTAGTAAACATTTGACTTGAGGACTAGATATTGTGCTAGACGCTGGGCATTTGAATACCTGTAAGTTGTGGTTCATCTCTGCCTCTCTGTCCTAAGGAATATGCTTGGGAATGGCTAATAAAAATACCACATTATAGTATATTTTGAAAGTTGACTGACTTTCTGTTTTATTCAGTAATAATTAGACATTTTTAATATTATTTTGTTTTGCCTCTTTTAAACTCTTGGAGAAAATATAGCTAAAATATACTATTACTTGTTTTTAACTTTCCTGAGCAGCCTATAGTTTATTCTTTGACACATTTCTTCAAGGTCACCAATTTACTATAAGCATTGATATTTAATGTACTACAGATATAAAAATTATAGGTGTAGAAGATTGAGCTAAATATATTGCCATGAATAACTGCCCTAGGAATGTCATTTTTAGACTTTTTCGAAAATATTGCCTTTATACAAGATGTGGTACAGAAAAAAAGTCAATTAACTGAGGGCTTTATTAAAGATATTATGGAACTATGAATGTATATAAAACCTTTAACAATAAATTTGATAAATTTTTAAGCACTAGATAGTTAAATTTATCCTAGTTATAACTTCATTTACATTTGTGCTCCAATATTATTTCAATTTAGAATTACTGGAAGAATTTAGTCCAGTTGTTGAGAGACTTGGATTTGATGAAAATTTTGTGGATCTAACAGAAATGGTTGGGAAGAGACTACAGCAGCTGCAAAGTGATGAACTTTCTGTGGTGACTGTGTCGGGTCATGTATACAATAATCAGTGTGAGTAGGTTCTTATTCTACCTACTAACTAAAAGTACATACATTTCTTAATGTTCAGTGAGTTTGCTGTGTGATTCTGAAAGATTCATGACTTTTGTTGGAGGTATAGTTATATTTAGTCAGTAATCTGTCTAGGAGACCTAAAATTAGGTGCTGCTATTCCATAATAAGTGTTAAGATTTTGATGACATGTAGCTCAATGCTCTGTGCACTTTTCATTTGCACAGAGCATTGTTCCTGTTCATCTGCACAGAGCATTCATCTGTGCGGAGTTTTCGTCTGACACAGTGCATTGGTTCCCATTTTAGAAAGCCATACCCAGCTGGGCACAGTGGAGCACCCCTGTAGTCCCAGCTGTTTGGGAGACTGAGCTGAGAAGATTGCTTGAACCCAGGAGTTTGAGTCCAGCCTAGGCAACAGAGCAAGATCCCATCTCTTAAGGAAACAAAAAGCCATACCTCTGTAGGTCATTCTTAAGTTATAAGAGTTGGCTTCTTAATATGCTTTTTGGAATAATTTTTTATTATTCTAAAACAATCTCTAAGCAGAGTTTTCAGGTAGGCTAGATTTGCCTTTGATGTGTCTTTTACATGTTCCCTTCGATTCCCCTTTGATGTGTGTTTTACATGTTCCCTTCGATTCCCCTGAGACCCTCATGTTGCTCTCTGAATTCCCAAGTTAGCAGTTTTGGAATGTTGTCCAGGGCTATCTGCCATGTGCTAGAATCTTCTCCAAGCTCCTATTTAATCTGTTCAAATAATCTTTGTCAAAGTTAGCAAGAAAGCAGAATAGTTCGTCTCCTTCATATATTGAGATATGAATGACTGATGGTGTTTCCAGGGATATTTACATTTGAAAATAAGCTGCAGTAAGCACCAGTGAATATCTAATTAGGCTTTTGGACATCTTATGACTCTGCTGGTGACTCCCCTATCATACCACATACAAGACAAGGTACTCTGCTGTTGTGTAAGACTTGTCTGACCCTTTTGCTCTTAAGCCTCCCCATGCATTTCCTCTTATCCTCTTTTTTGAGAACTAGACATCGGTCTACAGAATAGTTCTCCACAGAAGAAAAGCAGTAGAACCACAGTTTCTAGAATACATGGAGCTTTTCGTGTATCTTTGGTACTTGTGCCCATTTGTAACTTAAAAGGGCTAACTAGCAAGAATATTTCAAATATATTTCTATATAATTTTTAAGGCAAACTTGGATTTTATTTGTTAGAGTACATTATAGAGAGCTAGGTTTTATATCCCAAAAAGGAAATGTGGAATTATTGATTAATTCTTCCTCTTTCACACAGATTTTATTAAAAATTTTTTTAAACCTACAGAAAAGTTGACAGAATAGTACAAAAAATACTCATTATGTCGTTTCTTTTTTTTTTTTTTTTGAGACAGAGTCTCACTCCGTCGCCCAGGCCGGAGTGCAGTGATGTGATCTCGGCTCACTGCAACCTCCACCTCCTGGGTTCAAGCAATTCTCCTGCTTCAGCCTCCCAACTAGCTGGGAATACAGGCATGTGCCACTACACCCGGCTAATTTTTTTATTTTTAGTAGAGACGGGGTTTCACCACGTTGGCCAGGATGGTCTTGAACTCCTAATCTCAGATGATCTGCTTGCCTTGGCCTCCCAAAGTGCTGGGATTACAGGCGTGAGCCACTACTCCTGGCCCATTATGTCCTTTCTTGTAGATAAACCAGCTGTTATCGTTTTGCCACATTTGCTTTCTCTTGTTCTCTCTATGGATTGCTTGGTTGGTTGATGAGCTATTTGGAAGTAAATTGCAGACATCCTGACATTTCATCTCTAAATACTTTTAGCGTTAGTCTCTTTGAGGTTAGGATGGTTTCATGTCATTCCAACACTGTTTTACACCTAAAGCAAATTTATTTTTATATAATTTTCTTACACTTTTCATAAAAGAGCTCTAAAACTGTGTACAGGTCAGAGATTGTTTCTAGCAGCATATACTGCTAGTGCATGGTTAAGATTTAGATCTTTAAAGTATAATGTTAGCTTTCTTGTTATATAATAATACTTTTATGCCTACTTACGGGTAAATATGAGTAAAAGTTTTGCCAATGTCAGTAGGAATTTTTTTATGAGATCAGTTTTCATAATGTGTTAATTATTAAGCACTCCCAGTACACAGTCACTATCACAGGCCCTTGGAATTTGCTTATTGAATTTGTTTACAGTATTCCTATGAAGCATGAAAGAGATTAGTCAAGTGGATAACAGGGTGGCAGTGATCTCTTAGTCCATTTAGTGTTGCTTTAACACAATACCTGAGACTGGGTAATTTATAAAGAAAAAAAGATTTATTTGGTTCATGATTCTTGTGGCTGGAAAAGTCAAGGTTAGGCCTCTGGTGAGGGCCTCAGGCTGTTTCCACTAATGGTGGAAGGCAAAGGGGAGCCAGTGTGTGCAGAGATCACATGGTGAGAGAGGAAGCAAGGGCTGGGGGAGGTGCCAGGCTCTTTTAACAACCAGCTGTCTCTGGAACTAATACAGTCAGAAACTTACCCCTGAGGGAGGGCTTTAATCTATTCATGAGGGATCCACCCCTGTGATCCCAACACCTCCCGTTTGACCCCACCTCCAACACTGGGGATCAAATTACAACATGAGGTTTGGAGGGGACAAATATCGCAACCATACCAGGTGATGGTGGTGGTGGTGGTGGTGGTGGTGGTGGTGGTGGTGGTGGTGGTGGTGGTGGTGGTTGGATATAGACTAAGCCCTCTACCTTTTAAAAATTATTTTGTGAAAAAGAAAAAGGTTTTTCTTGTGACTTTGAATGACATTTGTTGTTTTTAAAGCTATAAACCTGCTTGACGTCTTGCACATCAGACTACTTGTTGGATCTCAGATTGCAGCAGAGATGCGGGAAGCCATGTATAATCAGTTGGGGCTCACTGGCTGTGCTGGAGTGGCTTCTAATAAACTGTTGGCAAAATTAGTTTCTGGTGTCTTTAAACCGAATCAACAAACAGTCTTATTACCTGAAAGTTGTCAACATCTTATTCATAGTTTGAATCACATAAAGGAAATACCTGGTAAGACAAATACATTTGAAAAGTACATATATGTCTTATTTTATTTCTTTTAATTTAAAAAATTATAGATACAATGTAATTCTTAGGTAGAGGTGTCTGTGAGTTTGTGTGCATGTGTGTGTGTGTGTATACTTGGTTCCTGGAAAAAACTAAGAAAAACTAATGTTTTCTCAAGCAAATTTGGATTAAGAAATATGTGAAGGTACTTTTCTTATTTTATCTACTTTTGTATGGTTAGAATATGGTCATGAAAGTTATAGCCTAGAAACATATGGTCCTTTATTTCCAGTCCCTGGGTCATACTCTTATACTGTACATTGCCTCTAGAGAGGGGAGTTCGTCTTTTACTAACTCTTTTGGGATTACATATAAAATATTAAGGCTACAATGGACTTTCCAAAACATCTAGGCCAAGGTCCTCATTTTAAAGATTAGGAAACTGATTTCCATGAGGAGTTCGGTGACCTATTTAGGTCATGGGGCAAGTTTGTATCTTTGAAGATGAAATACCCAAGTTTTTATAGGCCATCAATATGTTGAACTACATTTCTGTGGTATTGCTAGGGAATAAGATGTTATAAAAGAGTTCTGTGGAAGTGAATTTCTAATACCACTGAAACTTAGATGTCATACTTCACATTTTTAACTGATACTTGCGTGATTCAAAAATGTATTATACACTGCCTTGCCTTCCTTAGTATAGTATAACTATAATTTGAAGTTTTTTGGATGACTTTGGTACTGCATTCTGAAGAACAATGTCAGGTTGTAATAAATTGAGGACTATATACTGGTGCAAAACATTCTTACTTGGCTTTACTTTCGAGTTCTTGTATCTTTTTTTTTTTTTTTTTAACAGGCTTTCTCCTTTCTCACTTATTGCCAAATTGCCAACCTTCTTTTATTTCTGCTGTGAAAAATCTGTCACTCTACTTTAATAATTCCCCCTACATAGCCATCTCCTCCAACTTACTGCTTTTACTGTGCAAGAAAACCAGATAACTGGAATTACTGTTGAATGAAAAGAATAAGGAGACATTAAATAGCCTGTTTTCTCTTGTGAATAAAGGATGACTGAATTTTAGTGCAAGAACTTTGTGACAGTTTTGCTAGCAAGATTTTTTGTTTGTTTGCTTTCTGGCTCATAGTATTCTGGATGGTAAATGTTAGATATGACTTATGGATAAATGTGTGGTGGTGCGTATAGGAATCAGTTAGGTTACCTAATATGTACACTTAATTTATTTTAATTGCTCTAGTGGCAGCCTTTTTGTATATTAATAATAATCATGATTTCTGAATATTTCTGGAATATTACATAACAGGTGGTAAAATTTTTATTTTAGTAAGACAGCATTTATTGGCTGTCTCTGTATTCATTTTATTTTACGGCATTTTGTGAGGACTTCAAAGAGGTGCATATAATTCAGGAGCCCTGAGTGGAAGAACAACAACCTAGTTTGCAATGGGGTTTGATCTTTGCAAAATACAGTAGTCCCCCATTATCTGCAGTTTCACTTTTCACAGTTTCTATTACCTGCAGTCAACTGTGGTCTGAAAATAATAAGATATTTTGAGAGAGAGAGGCAGAGACCACATTCACATAACTTGTATATTGTATATTGTTATAGTTCTGTTTTATTATTATTGTTAATCTCTTACTGTGCCTAATTTATAAATTAAACTTTATCATAGGTATATATGTAATGGGAAAAACAGTACTGTATATATAGGGTTTGATACTGTCCATGGTTTCAGGCAGCCACTGAAGGTCTTAGAATGTATCCCCTGTGGATAAGGGGGGACTACTGTATAAATTATAGAACTTAAAGATATGATTGATATATTTATAATATTTTAATTAGCTTTATTTTAAGGAGAAAAGCTATTTTAACATTGTATGCATTTCTTTTTATTTAGGTATTGGCTATAAAACTGCCAAATGTCTTGAAGCACTGGGTATCAATAGTGTGCGTGATCTCCAAACCTTTTCACCCAAAATTTTAGAAAAAGAATTAGGAATTTCAGTTGCTCAGCGTATCCAGAAGCTCAGTTTTGGAGAGGATAACTCCCCTGTGATACCCTCAGGACCACCTCAGGTACATGATGATACTTATTTTAATTAAGTACTGGTTATCACATTATTTGAGATAAAGATTTCTAGTTTTAGTACCATGTTCTTACTATTCTAGTTCGCTTAGTATGTGATCCCTTTCCTATTAGAAGGCTGATTTATTATTAATAGATTGGATTAATAAGTATTCTTAAATGGAATCTTAAGCATTGATATTTTGATATCTTAAGTTACTACTATGATTGAAGACAGTGCAATTTAATTTTAATAGCCTATAATGCATATATGAGGCAAAATATTTTAATCGGTTAAAAATCTTGTTTTCAGAGTAGTCCAGTGATTTAGCAAATGGGAAAGGTATAATCACCCAGTTAACATTGACTGATTTTTTTGCTATGGGACAAGCACTTTACTGAGTGCTTTAAATACGTTAGTCCATTTAATCTTCACAACAAAGCATCAAGGTAGGTAGTACTGTTGTTTGTCCATTCCTTCTTACCTCTCTTCTTTCCTTCCTTCCATTCGCTCTCTCTCAAGATGAGGATACCGTACTTTAGAAAGGTTAAATAACTTGTCCAAGGATAAACTTAGATTCAAGTCCTAGGTGATTAAGAACTCTTGCCATAATCATACAATAAAGCTTGGAGTTGGTACTAGAGCTTTAGAGTTTTCGTAACTTTGAATTATTTTATATTAACTGTTTTATATTAACTGTTAATACAGTAATATTTTATATTAACTTTCTAGTGAGTACAATAGCTTGCAGATAAAAAACAGTTAATATAAAAGTGAACTAAATGGCTCAAACTAAGGACAAGAGGTACGTTAGTGAAGAATGTATTGAATATTTATTTGACTCTACACTGATAATAATTAGATATAGTTATTTGAGTTTGTGCTAATCCTTATTTATGCTTCTTTGATAGTCCTTTAGTGAAGAAGATTCATTTAAAAAATGTTCATCTGAAGTTGAAGCTAAAAATAAGATTGAAGAACTACTTGCTAGTCTTCTAAACAGGTGATTTTCAATCCATTTTGCCAAGTCATCCTATGTATTCATTCTATATACGGTATGTGGAAAGAATATTTGATGTTCCATCTTGGAACTGACAGATTATCTGGAGACTAAACAATGTAAAAATAATTTATCATGGGATTTCTCTGCTTTATAAACTATTGTAAAGATGGTAATAGGGGGTCTTACCTAAATTGAATTCGTTGGTCTTAATTCTGTTAACACTGTGGTTATACTATGGATCTAAAGCTGCAGATAGTTACCTAAAGGGGTTTTATGGATATTTCTAACATTTCTAGACTTATTCTGGTCTTCAGGTGAGAAGAAGAAGTTTTAATTTTTCCCTGTGGCAATTGCAAAGCCTTTGCCCTCAACCTAATAGTTGCATTTCAGTAAGTTAGTACCATGCTAAATACAAATACATGCGAAATACAAAACCTGTGAAATTAACCATTTATCTGTGCCTCTGCTAATAGTTACTTGCATTTCATTAAGAAGAAAAAAATGCAAAGAGGAATAATACTGTCATAATTCTAAAACTCCTGATACAGGAACAACTATATAAATTTGTGATTGTTGAGGATAGGAAATTATTAAAGTAACAGTGATGGAAGAAGCAGAAGAACCCTTGTATCTCTTTTGCCTCAGACTGTAAAATAAAATGGAGTTGAAGGAAAGAATGGCTAGCTGGCGCTATGTGTGAGTAGGGTGAGTGACTGCAGGTGTGTGTAGGGTTTCTGATCTGTATGTAAAGAGTATCAACTGGGGTTATAAATATATGAGTAGTACAAGATAAACTGAAAAGGAAATTTAATTTTGTGGTGCTCCTTGTCATTATACATGTATTTCTCAATATTCCATATTCCACAGATGAGTATTATCTGTTTTCGTCCCATTTCTTTGTTTCTCCTCTTCTTGTTAGAAATTTCTCAAATTGTGGTTTCAGGGCTCTAACAGTTTAGAGTAGGTGTGCTTCTCTAATGATTCTAGGAGGACTAACTGTATTTAGAGAAAATGGTTTTTGGTTGGTTCTAAGTCTGAGAAAACTGAAGAAGTGAAATTTCCTCCAACTTTGCTGTCGTGTGCAATGTGGCACTCAAATGTCTTGAGCAGAGCCATGCAGCTCATTGTTGGCTGCATGCAGCTGGGGCTGGCTGTATGACTGGGCTCCAGTGATATGACTCAGGCTGGGCCTGCGAGTATGCTAGTGAAACTGGGTCATTTGCTTCAGCTAAATAGAAGACTACTCTGAAATGCCTAACCTTTGGAGACAGTTCTTCACATAGAAAAACCACAAGAAGTATAAGTTTTACAGGTTCTCTTATTTGAAGAGTCAACCCAGAAGTGAGACCAGGTGCTCTAAACCTGTGAAATACAAAACCTGTGAAATTAACCATTTATCTGTATCTCTGCTTGCTGGCTCCTTTTCTCCCACACCACGGGCCCTTATTTCAGTGACTGAATTATAACACCATCTAAGTGACTTGCAAAAAAAAAATTACAGGAGTGTGTGTGTGTGTGTGTGTGTGTGTGTGTGTATTTGTGTATAATTTTGTTTTCTCTAGAGTATGTTATGATTAATACTATAGGTATGTAAGAAATGTAAAACCATATTATTTTTAATCCATCCTCTAGGCACTAGTTTAAGATTGCTTATGATACAGCCTTTTTCTAATGTGTCTTAATTAGCATATCATACTCTGAATTGCATAATTAATATAACACGTTTAACTGGAAGATATTTAAACTAGTAACCATTTGAGGTATTTTATCCTAGTTAAGCAGCCATCGAGAAGTTTTGTCACAAAGCAATAAGAGATAGAAAAAAATTATTTACTACAGAACTATTTAATTTTTTATGTTTTTACGATAGGGTCTTGCTCTGTCACCCAGGCTGGATGGCAGTAGTGCAGTTAGGGCTCACTGTAGCCTCAGCCTCCTGGGCTCAAGCAATCCTCCCACCTCAACCGCCAGAATAGCTGGGAATGCACCTGCCATCAAGCCTAGCTAATTTTTAAATTTTTGTAGATGAGGTCTCGCTATGTTGCCCAGGCTGGTCTTGAACTCCTGGGCTCAAGTGATCCTCCCACCTCAACTTCCCAAAGTGTTGGGATTACAGGTACGAGGCACCGTGCCTGGCCCAGAACTATTTTTTTCAGATCAGAATCTTCAAGTTGAGTGTGTTTAACAATGTGCAATACTTGCATTTTATGTTTGAGATTTGGTTTTATATGCATTGCCATGTGTATAAAAAGGGAAATGTTATCCTTTAATGACATTTTTTCCAGTACTTCTTAAGTGAATTTGTCATATCATTAAAACCTTTGTTTCAACACCAAAACCAAGACATCTGCATGAAACTCTTCTTAAAAATGCATGTACTCATATTGTATATTAATTATATACTAAATATAGTATATGATCTTTTAAGATATTGCCCTAATAAGCTATCATATAATGGTAATAGTGATTGCTCTTTAACAAAAGTAATGTCATTTTGTAAAAAAAAATCTTTTTTTTGGTAATCTCGTTTTGTAAGGAAAAAGTTTGAAAAAAGTTCTTTTGTTATTTTTCACTTATTTGCTTTTGTCAGTGAATGATTCAGTTTCTTAAATTTCCTGCTGATTTTAATTTGTTGCCTTTTGGTTAGGTGTGGTGGCTTATGTCTGTAATCCCAGCATTTTGGGAGGCTGAGGTGGGGGGATCACCTGAGGTCAGGAGTTCGAGACCAGCCTGGCCAACATGGCAAAACCACCTCTCTACTAAAAATGCAAAAATTAGCCAGGTGTGGTCACACATGCCTGTAGTCCCAGCTACTTAGGAGGCTGAGGCACGAGAACTGCTTGAACCTGGGAGGTGAAGGTTGCAGTGAGCTGAGATTGTGCCACCACATTCCAGCCTGGGCAACAGAGCGAGACTTCATCTCAAAAAAAAAAAAAAAAATTGGTTGCTTTTAGTTTTGTTTTGGTTTTGTATTATAAAACAGCTTGTTATGATTGTATCTTATATCTCTTCTATTTCTGACAGCACTCAATTCTGAGTGAGGCCTGAGAGCTTGACATCTAAACATTCAGAGTTTTAGTGCATAGACTTTGTGATGATTATTTGGATACTCAGGGACCTTTACTGCTTACTATTTTGTTATCTGCTATATGTATAATTGTTATATTTAACAAAATCTGGCACCTTTAGATAAATGAGATCTTACATAATTTAAAAAGGTAATACTTTTCTAATTCCTTATTTCCACTTTCTCTTTATTTTTAGAGTATGCCAAGATGGAAGGAAGCCTCATACAGTGAGATTAATAATCCGTCGGTATTCCTCTGAGAAGCACTATGGTCGTGAGAGTCGTCAGTGCCCTATTCCTTCACATGTAATTCAGAAGTTAGGGACAGGTATGGACTAGTTTTCCAACAGTTTCATTAGCAGGTTGAACTCTTAAATAAGCCAACTTTGAACGAGAAATATGCTCCAAAAATGGAGGGTCTTCACAGGGAATTAGCAAGCAATTAAATGCTTTTATTCTATCAGGAATTTTCACTGGAAAACTTTGTTGTTTGTTTATTTAATTAATTAATTAATTTATTTTTTGAGACAGGGTCTTGCTCTGCACCAAGGCTGAAGTGCAGTGGTGCTGTGATAGCTCACTGCAGCCTTTGTCTCCCAGGCTCAAACAATTCTTCTGCCCCAGCCTCCTGAGTAGCTGGGACAGTAGGTGCATGCCACCAGACCTGGCTAACTTTTTTGATATTTAGGATAGACAGGGTCTCAAACTCCTGAGCTCAAGCAATCCTTCTGCCTCAGCCTCCGAAAGTGCTGGGATTATGGGCATGAGCTACTGCACCTGGCCTTGTTTTTAAATAGATAATTAAGTAAAGAGTCATCTAAGAATGTTTTCCAAGTTCAAAGAGAACAAAACTGTGATAACTATATAGCATGAGATAACTTATTTATGGGCATTTAGATTGTTTCCATTTTGAAGAACATTTAAATGCAAGTCATTGGATGGGCATATGCATATGTTTTCATTTATCTTGGGTAGATTTCAAAGAGTGGAATTGCTGGATCATGTGGTAACATGAACTGTTTAAGAAGCTGCCAACTTTTTTCCAAAGTTTGTGTATTAATTTACATTTTTATCAACAATATTTGAAGGTTCTAGTTTTTCATATTTTTGCCAATATTTGTATTATCAGTCTCTTTGATTATAGTTGTTCTAGCGGTATATAGTAGTGTGGTTTTTCTTTTATGGATAGTGTTTTTGGTGTTATATGTAAAAATTCTTTGCCTAACTCAAAGGTCACAGATATTTTTTTCTGTTTTCTGTTAGAAGTTTTATAGTTTTTAAGCTTTATGTTTAGGTCCATTTTGAGTTAATTTTTTATGTATGGTATACGGTAAGGGTCTTCATTCTTTGCTTTGCATGTGGGTATCCAGTTGTTCCTGCATTATTTTTTGAAGACTATTCTTCACCCACTGAATTACCATGGCATCTTTGTCAAAAATTAATTGACCATAAATATAAGAGTTTATTTCCTGACTTTCTTGTTTCATTGGTCTATATGTTTATCTTAACACTGATTCCACCCTGTGGTGGTCTCTGCTGCTCTGTTTATTTTTCTGCAGTCTTTTTTTTCCCGTTTTTTCTTACAAAGTGGATAATTTGTATTGAGCTGCCTGTAAGTTCTCTGATTCATCTGTCATCTCATAACTGCTGTTGCCCCTGTAGTGATTTGTTGGTTTTGGTTACTGTACTTTTTAACTCTAGAATTTCTGTTTGTGTTTTGTTTGTATGTTTGGTTTTGTTTCTTTATCAAGATTCTCCTTTTTTTGTAGTCATTATATTTTACTTTAATTCTTTAAACATGGTTGTTTTTAATTCTTTGGACATATCTATAATAATGAATTTGAAGTCTTTGCTAAGTCCACCTCAAAGTCAATTTATGTTAACTGCTTTTCCCCCCAAATATGTATCACACTTTCCTGTTTCTTTGCATGTTTTGAACTATTTTATTGAAAACTGAACCTCATAGATAATGTATTGTAGCAACTCTGGATTTAAAATTTTTTCTTGTAGGGTTTTTTCTTTTTTCTTTCCTGTACTTTTTTTTAGGTAACTTGTCTGAACGTAATCTGCAGAATTTACCTCCCCTGTGCTGTGTAGCCACAGATTTCTCTGCTCAGTGTTTTTTTTTTGTTTTTTTTCCATTCAAATTTTTATTTTAATACTGGCTTCTGGGAAGTTGCCCATGTCTGTATAGTTTCATGGTTAGCCAGTGATTGGCAAAGGTTTTGCTCAAACACTAGAGTCTGGAAGCCGTCTACCTCTGCCCGTGGATAAGTGTATGGGTTGGAGAGGGCTTAAAAAATTTAGGCCATTTTCCCATACTGCCCAAAGTAATTTATAGGTTCAATGCCATCCCCATCAAGCTACCACTAACTTTCTTCACAGAATTGGAAAAAATACTTTAAATTGCATATGGAACCAAAAATGAGCCCATATAGCCAAGACAATCCTAAATAAAAAGAACAAAGCTGGAGGCATCATGCTACCTGACTTCAAACTATACTACAAGGCTACAGTAACCAAAACAGCATGGTACTGGTACCAAAACAGATATATAGACCAATGGAACAGAACAGAGCCCTCAGAAATAACACCACACATCTACAACCATCTGATCTTTGACAGACCTGACAGAAACAAGCAATGGGGAAAGGATTCCCTATATAATAAATGGTGCTAGGAAAACTGGCTAGCCATATGTAGAAAGTTGAAACTGGATCCCTTCCTTATATCTTATACAAAAGTTAACTCAAGATGGATTAAAGACTTAAATGTTAGACCTGAAATCATAAAAACCCTAGAAGAAAACCTAGGCAATAGCATTTAGTACATAAGCATGGTCAAAGACCTTATGACTAAAACACCAAAAGCAACGGCAACAAAAGCCAAAATTGACAGATGGGACCTAATTAAACTAAAGAGCTTCTGCACAGTAAAAGAAACTATCAGCAGAGTGAACAGGCAACCTACAGAATGGGAGAAAATTTTTGCAATCTACCCATCTGACAAAGGGCTAATATCCAGAATCTACAAAGAAGTTAAACAAATTTACAAGAAAAAAGCAAACAACCCCATCAAAAAGTGGGCAAAGGATATGAACAGACACTTTTCAAAAGAAGACATTTATGCTGCCAACAGACATATGAAAAAATGCTCATCATCGCTGGTCATTAGAGAAATACAAATCAAAACCACAATGAGATACCAGCTCATGCCAGTTAGAATGGCGATCATTAAAAAGTCAGGAAACAACAGATGCTGGAGAGGATGTGGAGAAATAGGAACACTTTTTACACTGTTGGTGGGAGTGTAAATTAGTTCAACCATTGTGGATGACAGTGTGGTGATTCCTCAAGGATCTAGAACTAGAAATACCATTTGACCCAGTGATCCCATTACTGGGTATATACCCAAAGGATTATAAATCATGCTACTATAAAGACACATGCACGCATATGTTTATTGTGGCACTATTCACAATAGCAAAGACTTGGAACCAACCCAAATGTCCATCAGTAATAGACTGGATAAAGAAAATGTGTCACATATACATCATGGAATACTATGCAGCCATAAAAAAGGATGAGTTCATGTCCTTTGCAAGGACATGGATGAAGCTGGAAACCATCATTCTCAGCAAACTATCACAAGGATAGAAAACCAAACACCACATGTTCTCACTCATAAGTGGGAGTTGAACAATGAGGACACATGGACACAGGGAGGAGAACATCACACACCGGGGCCTATCTGGATGGAGGGCTGAGGGAGGGATAGCATTAGGAGAAATACCTAATGTAAATGAAGAGTTGATAGGTGTAGCAAACTAACACGGTACATGTATACCTATGTAACAAATCTGCACATTGTGCACGTGAACCCCAGAACTTAAAGTATATAAGAAAAAAAATTAGGCCATTTTCAAGTTTTTCTTGAATTTTAATTTCTGCTAGGCCCTCTTTATCTCCCCATGATGTGCATGTAGCCCTTTCAGTAAGGAGTGTATGGAGAGCTTGGGCCCTCTGTGGCCTTCCGTTTATTTGCATGTAGCCTCCTAGTCAACTAGGGTTGTAAGGGGAGCCTATGTAGTCCCTCTTTGGTTCTCTCATTTCCAAATCTCCTGGTGACATTTCTGGCTGGTCCACTGATCTGTCCTTCACCCGAACCACGACTGAAGTTTCAGACTAGCAGAGCTGTGGGATCTTCCCATTCGTTTCCTATCAAATTTGCTCATTTTACTGGCAACACTGCTGAGTGTGGGCTTTTGCCTGCTGCCTCAAATCAGGTCTGTCCCCTCTGGAAGTGAAACTGCTGGCTTTTGCAGCCTTCACCCTGTACCAGCTGAGCTATGTAAAGGGACATTCGAACAGTCCCAGACAATGAAGCTGCTATCTCCTACTTTCTTAGCTAACATATAGCAGCTGTTCATAAATCAGTACTTCTCACTTTGTTTGCCTTTGGTTCATTTCCAGATTTCCACCAAAATGATTGTTTTTGACAATGTTGTTCAGTTTTATAGTAGCTTTTTGAGAGAGGATTTTCTGACCATATCAGTGTAGTATAACCAGAAATCCCATATTTCAAATCTTTTGAAAATTTTTAACCATTTAGTATTAATGTTGAAATGTCTTAATTTGGTATATAATGTCAAGATGCCCAGTGATACTTATTTAGGATTTTAATTTCTTAATCTCAGCAATATAAAATATATTATGCTCTTAATATTAATTATAATGTTTATTCTTAAACATTTTATTTAGGAAATTATGATGTGATGACCCCAATGGTTGATATACTTATGAAACTTTTTCGAAATATGGTGAATGTGAAGATGCCATTTCACCTTACCCTTCTAAGTGTGTGCTTCTGCAACCTTAAAGCACTAAATACTGCTAAGAAAGGGCTTATTGATTATTATTTAACGCCATCATTATCAACAACTTCACGCTCTGGCAAGCACAGTTTTGTAAGTACACTCTTTTTTGTTGAGTTTTCTAAGTATACTCTTAGGGATTTGTGTGGTTACATTTCAAATCTAAGTGCTTGTCTTTTTGATATAATTTAGAGATTCTTTTGGGTGATATTGTTTAGGTGATTAACTTGTTTATAATACCTATCTTATGGTTTCTGGCCTTAAATATGCTGTGATCTAAGAAGAAAACATAAGCATCACTGGATAAAAGAGAGAACCATTATGGAGGTTCTCTATTTTGGAATTGTTAGCACATTTTATAGTATATAAAAATATGATGGATTAGCTCATAAGCATTAAAATATTTTCAGATATTAGAAATCACATCTTTTTGTCTTTTAGCTGACACATGAGCTACTAGTACCTTTCCCATGATTCTTTTGTTAAAGTATTTACATTTTCTTCATTTTGAAATAGTATTGAATTTTGATAGCAATATTGATAGATTTGACTACTGATTTTATAGTTGTAAAGTTAACAGTGTGGCAATAGAAAGGCAGAGGCCAGTCACATTTTCAGACGACTAAAACAAAACCCTTTTATTAATAGACAAACCACTATTTAGTAAATGTGGGTTGCCTTAAAAATAATTATTTTTTACGAAATTGTTCATGCCTATAATTAACTCAATTTAAAATACTTTTTTGTTTGTTTAGTCAGTATAATTTTAGTAACCTTTTCATTTTCATTTAAGTTTAAAGTGAGAACAGGATAGTGTATGGAAATAGTGAATTAATGCTCTCTTCAAATTACTTTTTTCTGTGACCCTTCTTATTCCATTTATTAAATTTAAAAAAGTATTTTTTTACATTTTAATTAATCTGTGAAATTGGAATTAAAAGTGCTCATTTATAGTGGCATTAGAAAAGTAAATATAAGTGAAAGTACCTTGTATGTATTTGTCACACAGTAGGTAGTCAATAAATACAAGGGCCTGAATCTTTTCTACTACTTTTACTTCTTTGGAGTTCATATTGTATTGATGTTTACGGAGTTATATTTGACTATGTTTATATTTTTATGGTGCTTGAAACTAAAGGAGACATTTAAATGAAAAACTATATAGAAAAATTATGCAAGTTAGAGTTGAAAGTGTCTTTTAATTTTTATTTTATATAAGTATAAACTAGTACTATATCTTGATGATGTTGGGTTTTGTTATAGGCTTTTTTTTTTCTTTTTGTTAAAAGTTACCCTTTAGAATAGTAATTTTTGGAAAACTAGCCCTTGATGCTATGTGTGTATGTTTTTTTGAAAAATACCCTTAGGTGAACTTGCTTTTCTAGGCCGCCATTCTTTTATTTATAGAATTGAAAGTTTGGTTGCATGATTGTTACAATCTTCCCAGGTCTCCAAATGCATATTTACCTCTGTCTCAGTGCTATCTAGGAAGGAAACCTCTTTCTGGAATAGTGGGTAGAGATTCACAAAATAGTGTGACTAATTGTGGTAGTAGATCTCTAGTTGTTTGGAACTGGCCACAAAGAGTTGTATTTGTTGAGTAGGTTAGAAACATGTCAGATAATAGCTACAGGCACACAGCAGCAGCAGCGATATTTAAAAGATATCAGATATCTAAATTAGTCTGTTATTCTTGTGTTCTAGAAAATGAAAGACAGTCATATGGAAGATTTTCCCAAAGACAAAGAAACAAACCGGGATTTCCTACCAAGTGGAAGAATTGAAAGTACAAGAACTAGGGAGTCTCCACTAGATACCACAAATTTTTCTAAAGAAAAAGACATTAATGAATTCCCACTTTGTTCACTTCCTGAAGGTGTTGACCAAGAAGTCTTCAAGCAGCTTCCAGTAGATATTCAAGAAGAAATCCTTTCTGGAAAATCTAGGGAAAAATTTCAAGGAAAAGGAAGTGTGAGTTGTCCATTACATGCCTCTAGAGGAGTATTATCTTTCTTTTCTAAAAAACAAATGCAAGATATTCCCATAAATCCTAGAGATCATTTATCCAGTAGCAAACAGGTATCCTCTGTATCTCCTTGTGAACCGGGAACATCAGGCTTTAATAGCAGTAGTTCTTCTTACATGTCTAGCCAAAAGGATTATTCATATTATTTAGATAATAGATTAAAAGATGAACGAATGAGTCAAGGACCTAAAGAACCTCAAGGATTCCACTTTACAAATTCAAACCCTGCTGTGTCTGCTTTTCATTCATTTCCAAACTTGCTGAGTGAGCAACTTTTCTCCAAAAACCACACTACAGATAGCCATAAGCAAACAGTAGCAACAGACTCTCATGAAGGACTTACAGAAAATAGAGAGCCAGATTCTGTTGATGAGAAAATTACTTTCCCTTCTGACATTGATCCTCAAGTTTTTTATGAACTACCAGAAGCAGTACAAAAGGAACTACTGGCAGAGTGGAAGAGAACAGGATCAGATTTCCACATTGGACATAAATAAGCATATTCAGCAAAAAGGTCTGAAAAGCAAGGGAATACCATTATTTTCGGATTAGCGGTTTATTAAGCTCTTCTATATTAAACACTAATAGATGTTCAATAATGGAGTAAACTGTTCCAGATAAAGCAAGAATAGTTGTAAGAAGTAAATTCTGGCACAAAGCGTAAAAATATAACAGAAGAAATAATGTAAAATACTATCTTTTATGTCTAAAGCCATTTTATATTACTTTTCAATAAAAAGAATATCATGGTCAACATAGAATTTTTTTCATGAATTGGTGGGGAGATGTATATGTTTATATATAAAAAATAGCCAAATCGTTGCAATGATATGGTAAAGGACACATTTTTTTTTTTTTTTTTCCTGTGAAATGTGGAATATCTCAAATTCAGCCTCTTAGGCTGAATAGCAAATCCTACTGCCAACTAACCTATAAAAAATATAGATAGTTTTGACTAAAGTACTACATTACATTTAGTATGTTGACTTTTAAAATACCAAAGCAATTTATATTCAATTAATGCTTCTTCATACACCAAGAATCTACCACAATACACAGCACACAAAGGCCTTTCAATAAACATTGAATGAATGAATGGTTTGGCTAGGGCCAGGGTGGGGAGTTAAAGTGAGAGGAGGATATATGTTGTAGAGAACAGTGGTAGAAGGAACTCTCCGTGCAAGTAAATTAAGGGAAAGATGGACACCAGAAATGCAAGGTGATGGGCCTATAAGCATACTGGATAATGGAAGAAGTCCATTTCTTTCTAGCTAGTTTGAAGGGCCTAAAAGCACTGAGATGTTTTTGTATCTTCCCTACATTTGGAGATGATATTAGGTTGTCATAACAACCACAAATATAGACCATTACTAAATTGGTGGATGTCCTCTTTCTCCCATTGTTATTGCCTTCCTCTTTTGCCTGCTAAACTAAAAATTGGATATAAGATTGAGAATGTATTATATAATTTGCAAGACATAGAGGATGTTTATAGAATATACTAAAGTATCCCTCAGCACCAGTATGGGAGTATCCTGGTCTCAAATTTATAATTTTTGCACATATAATCTAAAGAAGAGACTTTAAAAATACAGTACACAAATATGAACCAAAGAGTAGCTTAAAAATACTTTCTTCTAGGTCTGAAATTTTCTTCTCTTTCTTTTTTTTTTTTTTGGAGACAGAGTCTCACTGTGTCGCCCAGGGTGGAGTACAGTGGCGCAATCCCAGCTCACTGCAACCTCCGCCTCCCAGGTTCAAGCAATTCTCCTGCCTCAGCCTCCTGAGTAGCTGGGATTACACGCATGCCCTACCACACCCAGCAAATTTTTGTATTATTAGTAGAGACGACATTTCACCATATTGGCCAGGCTGGTCTCGAACTCCTGGTCTCAGGTGATCCTCCACCTTGGCCTCCCAAAGTGCTGGGATTACAGGTGTGAGCCATTGCTCCTGGCCCCAGGTCTGAAATTTTAACTTAGTTTTGGATTCCTTGGAATTTGAAAATATGCTAACACGAAGGATTGTAAATAGGTAGTTTGAGGTTATCAGGAACAGTAACTTGGAGCAGGAACATCAGAAATTGTTCACCATGCAAATATTTAGTACTCTGAATCAAGGAACATAGTATTTTTTTACATGAGTATTCCAGTAAGGTAATTAAACTTATGAAAAGGGTATATAACTTTTTGTAAATAATTCATTAAAACATTTTATAATCCTTGTAATGATTTCAGGACCTTGGACAGCTAGAAGGGGCTTAAGAAAAAATGGCTAAGAAAACAAAGTAAATGGTTTTGGCCAGCTTAAAAAGAGAAAGCAAAACAGTTAAAAATACATTTCATAGATTGAGAATGTACGGGCTATGTCACAGTTATGCTACTTATTTTGTGGTTTTAAGTTAGTCTCAACATCTTTGGGCCTCAGAATCAACTTTTTTATGGGATCTTTTTTCTCTGTTTTTAAGATTATCTCTTTTTTCTTTGGTGTTTTGCAGGTTTACTGTATTATTTGGAAGTGTGAATTTATTTTTATTCTTAGTATATACTGGCTTCTTCCTGTATCTTTTAATTCATGTTCTGTAAAATTCTCAACCACTAGCTCTTCAAATATTTCTTCTCTATTCTAGGACTGTATACAAATGATAGACTTTCTTACTGTATCCTTCATGTCTCTTAATTTCTCATATTTTTCATCCTCTTGTTTCTCTTTACTGCATTTTGGGTAATTTCATCAGCTCTATCTTTCTGTTTACTAGTTCATTTTTCAGTAGCATCTCACCTGCTATTTAAAACAATGATGGTTTTAATTTCAATAAATATATTTTTCATTTGATTCTTTTTAACTTCCTGTTTACTCATTACAGTCCCTTGTAAGTCTTTCTAATTTTTAAGAGTCAAATATATGATATTTTTGATAATTTCAATATTTTAAGTCTTTATAAGTCTACATTTAAGGTTATTATTGCATATCATTGTGACTTATTTCCTTGAGTATGTGTTAATCTGCGAGAAGACAGAGGGCCTAAATTGTGTATGTTTTCCTTCAGTATGATTTGAGTTCGTTGCTTCTCTGGGTGAGGTGGTACAAACTCCTTGGCATACTCTATTCACCTTTGTGGATCCTGATTGAATGCCTTGTCTTAAGTTTAAGCTCCCTGACCCTTACTACTAGCCTAAGGTTTTGTCTCTGCAGGTCAATTCCAAACTAACAGGCAGATGCTGTTAGCTATCTGCCTCCAGGGATAAACCCCATCTTTCAAGCTTGCTTCTTGCTTGATGCTTTCTGCTGCTTTCTTGCTTTTGTTTCAGCTCGAGTTTTTTTTTTTTTCCTGTTTCTGTCTTGAATGTAGAGGGTATTTTTATTTTTATTTTTTCTGTTTCTTTCTTGAGAGTGTATAGTGTAGAGGGGGTTTCTGTCTTGAGTGTAGGCCTGGAGATTTCCCTTATATGGTACAAACCAGCAATGAATTAAGAGGTCTCTTTTCTCCAAGATCTAGTGTTTTGTACTAGGAGAACTCTAAAAAGTATCTACTCCACTGTAGTGCCAAAGTACAAATTTATTTGGATTTATTTTTTGCCATCTTATTTTTAAATATATTTCTTTTTCTATGTTGTGCTTCTTTCCCACCTTTATCTCTCCTCCTATCTTTGGGGATCAGTTGGGTTTTCTATTTAAACGTATATTTTCCCTTTACTGATTTGGAATGTGAATGTTACAAGTCCTTTTGATTATCCTTAAACATCTAAAAATGCTACCCTCTTTCCAAACAACACAAAGGTATTGAAATAACATTAATTCTAATTAAATTCCACAAGTTCTTTATTAAATCTCCAAATTGGATATTATTAGTATTTTATATAGTCAATGTTTATCTTTTTTGATGGGACATGGTGGGGGCTTACCTTTTTTCTTGTGTGTCAGATGTTCCTTCTAGGTAGAATTCTTTATACCTTCTGAAATTATGTCCTTAGAGCTGTAGATTTAGAACTGACATCTCTTGAGCTGTTCTAAAATAATATCTTTTACTTTGGAGATACGCAGTTTTTATTATATGTCTAGCTATAGATTTATCATGGATTTAGGTTCATTATGAATCTGCAGATTTGTGTCTTCCATCAAATCTGGATTGTTTTCAATATTAAAAAAACTTCTATTTTAAAATCTGTATATAGAAAGGTACATAAACATAAATCAACATGTTAATGAGTAATTGTAACAAGTATGTAACTGTCCAAGTCAAGAAATAAAACATATCAAGTAATCAAGAAGTCCAGAGTTTTCTTTGGGGTTTCATTACGTAGGCATGATTTATTAAAACCTTTACTGTGTGATTGAACTTAATCTCCAGTTTCCCTCCTCTGTCTGGACATCAGGTTGGCTCAAAGTCTCAACACCCTAATCATGGTTGTTTTTTTGACGTGAGCTACCTCCATCCTAAATCATCTTGTTAGCATTAGCTGTCTAGGGCCCACTGTGGGTCACATCATTAGCATACACTGTCAGGGCTTATCATGAATAATGAAGGCACTTCTGTTGTTTAGGAAATTCCATGGGTTTTAGGAGCTTGGTGTCCAGGAACCCTGAACGAAGACCAGACCAATTATACTACAGAATCTTTTTTTTTTTTTTTGAGATGGGGTCTCGCTCTGTCGCCCAGGTTGGAGTGCAAAGGTGTGATCTTGACTCACTGCAACCTCCATCTCCTGGGTTCAAGTGATTCTCCTGCCTCAGCCTCGAGTAGCTGGGATTACAGGCACCTACCACCACGCCCAGCTAATTTTTGTATTTTTAGTAGAGATGGCATTTCACCATGTTGGTCAGGCTGATCTTGAACTCCTGACCTCATGATCTGCCCGCCTCAGCCTCCCAAAGTGCTGAGATACAGGTGTGAGTCACCACCCCCGGCCCTACTACAGAATCTTTTAAAATAAGTTTTGAGATGTATTATGGCCCCAAAAGTGATCTACTTTAGTAAATATAGATATGACTTGACTGACAATGTGGTTATGCTCAGATAAGCCCATTGTAAATTGAAAATATCATGAGTGAAATACATTTAATACATCTATGAAACATCATAGCTTAGCCAGGCCTACCTCAGACATGCTCAGAGCAACTCACATTGGCCTACAGTTGGGCAAAGTCGTGTAACACAAAGCCTGTTGACAGAGCCTGGGTCGGGAGTGGTGGCTCATGCTTGTAATCCTAGTACTTTGGGAGGCCAAGGCTGGTGGATTGCCTAAGCTCAGGAGTTCGAGACCAACCTGGGCAACATGGTGAAACCCTGTCTCTACCAAAATACAAAAAGTTGACTGGGCGTGGTGGTGCACGCCTGTAGTCCCACCTACTCGGGAGGCTGAGACAGGAGACTCGCTTGAACCTGGGAGGTGGAGGTTGCAGTGAACCAAGATCCCACCATTGCACTCCGGCCTGAGTGACAGAGCAAGACTCCATCTCAAACAAAACAAAACAAAACAAAAAAGCCTGTTTTATAATAAAATGTTGAATATCTCTTGTAAGTATCATACTGCATATCAGTCACCGAATGGAATTAACAGCAGATACTACTGGAGAAAAAATTAGTGCACTAGAAGTCAGAGCAATAAATTATTCAGAAGGAAACAGAAAAAAATAATAAACACAGCATCTGTGAGCTATGAGACAACTTCAGGCAGGCTAATACATGTCTTATTCAAGTCCCCAAAGAAGAGAAGAGAGTGGGAGATGTAAAAAATATGTGAAGAAACAATGGATAAATTTTTCCAAATTTGAGGATAACTATAAACCCACAGGTCCAAAGAGCTTGGCAAATCCCAGGTACAATAAACGTGAAGAAAACTATACCAAGGAGTATCCTAATCAGAGCTCTTAAAACCAGTGATAAACACCATCCCTTCAAAAAGACATACTATTGCAGAAAAACAAGCAAAGCCAACAATTTTGAAAATATTGGAAGCTGGAAGACAGTGGTCTGACATCCTCAAATGAAGTGGGGGAAAAGTCTGTTAACTTAGAATTCCAAACCCAGTAGAAATATCTTAAAAAAAAAAGTAAAATAAGAACATAAGGCATACATATGAAAGAACTCATGCCCAGTAGACCTACATTACCCATAAAATTAGAGGAAGTCCAACAGGCAGGAAGAGCACACCAGATGGAAATACAGATCTACACACAGAAATGAGGAGCACCAGAAATGTGAGTATATTTAAAAGCCTTTTTTGTTTCTTATTTCTAAGTGTCTTTTTAAAAGTTGGCTATATAAAACAAAAATAAAAATTATTAAAAATATATTGTAGGATTACAATATATGTGGGAGTAAAATGTAACAGTACAAAGGCCAGGAGGGGAAGCATATAATTTTAAGTATAGAAATGGTAGTATATTATTGTAAGGCCCTTAAACTAAACATGAAGTGGTGGGTTACAGCTTGAAGACAGACTGTGTTAAGTTAGAGATGTATAATATAAATCCTAAAATAACCACTGAAATAGCAAAATAAGTTTTAATTAATAAGCCAGTAAAGAAGATAAGAAATAGAATAACTTTAATAAAAAGCCACAAAATTCAATCCCCAAAAAAAGCTTAAAAGGAGAGAAAAGAGGAATAGGACACATGGGGAAAATAGAAAACAAATAGTAGGTTGGTACATTTAAGCCATATCAAAATCATGTTAAATATAAATGATCTGAAAACCTCAATTAAAGGGCAGAGATTATCAGATTGCATGAAAAAGTAGGACCCAACTGTCTGCTGTGTATATAAAATGTTTTAAAAAATAAAGACAAATATGTTAAAAGTAAAAATTGGATAAAAGACACGAGTCTAACATTAATCAAAAGAAAGATGTAATAGCTTTCAACAGGAAAACTGCTTGTTAGAGCAAAGGAATTTAATCAGAAAATCATTTCAAAATGATAAACGGGTCAATTCATCAGGAGAATGCAATAGTCCTAAATGTTAATGCATCCTCAAAATACATAAAGCAAAAGCTGATAAAACTGCAAGGGGGAAAAATATCCACAATTGTAGTTAAGAGATTTGAGGCTGGGTACGGTGGCTCACACCTGTAATCCCAACACTTTGGGAGGCCAGGGTGGGCAGATCACAAGGTCAGGAGTTCGAGACCAGCCTGGCCAACATACTGAAACCCCGTCTCTACTAAAAATACCAAAAAGTAGCTGGGCGTGGTGGCGGGCACCTGTAATCTTAGCTACTCGGGAGGCTGACGCAGGAGAATCACTTGAACCCGGGAGATGGAGGTTGCAGTGAGCTGAGATTGTGCCATTGCACTCCAGCCCAGGCAACAGTGTGAAACTCCCATCACACACACACACACAAAGATTTGAATACTTTTTTCTCAATAATTGCTAAAATGAACATACAAAAAAAAAATCAGTAAGGATACAGAAGACCTGAACAATTGACATTTATACAAAAGTCCACACAACAGCAAAACATTTTGTTAAAGTGCACACAGAATACAGATGTTCTCTGACTTACAATAGTTCAACTTAAAAATTTTCAACTTCATAATGGTGCAAAAACAATGTACATTCAGGAGAAACCATACATTGGATTTTACATTGTGATGCTCCTTCTGCTTCTTTCAGGTGCTTTCTTTCTCAGAGTTCATATGCATATAATAATCAATACTCAACTGAGGACTTAAGGGGTATTTTCTGCAGATTTCTGCAGCTATCTGAATTCTGAACTCTAGCTGTTCGTGCCTCCAGACTCCCAGGTCCTTAATTCACAGAGACTGCTGGGCTCTCTCTGGCTTCTCTCCTCCAGGGCTGCACCCTGGAAACTTCAGGCAGTAAGCTAAGGCAATTGTAGGGCTCACGTCATTTGCTGACTTTTCATTTCTGCTATTTTGTTTTTATTTTACTTTTTAAAAAAGTTCTTCCTTATTCTCTAAATGTTTATTTCCATAGCATCCTGTTCTTGTTCATTTTTTCTCAGATACAGTATCTTCTCATCTCTAAAGATGTGGTAAAACTTCCAAAGATTTCCTTATACTGTATAGTCTCTCTTGAAGTTGCTTTTATTTGTTTAAGAATGTGGGACTAAAAATATGACTGGAAGCTCTGATAGCTTGGGTAGGAATTGTCAACTTTGAGTTACATACAGGATGATCTGGCTAGGCCATTGTTGGGGGAACTCCTGATGATCTATCATTAGATCTTTCCTTTGGGGCTGGTTATGTTTATCAAATATGATGATTAAAATATCTTACTTAGATTATGAATGTCTGTCTGGCTGGCTGGCTGTGTTATAGGAACAATGTGGGGAAAGGGACTAGAAATCTCAGCATTCAATATGTGTACTCATTTAATCTTCCTGTTCTTAGTATACTTCCTAGATTCTCAACTAAACCAAACATTCTCTAGTTCAGAGACCATTTGTTTTACTGTCCTCTAGAGGAGAGTAAAAAAAGAGTTTTACTCTTTTACAATTCTCTAGAAAAAAAAACTCCAACCTTTTGTTGGATTTGAGGAGATAATTTCTCAATGTTTTTAGTCTTTAATTTTTGTTGGTACATAGTAGGTATGTATATTTATAGGGGTACATGAGATACTTTGATACAGGCATGCAATGCATAATAATCACATCATGGTAAGTGGGGTATCCATCCCCTCAAGCATTTATCTTTTGTGTTTACAAACAGTCAACTTATAATCTTTTAGTCGTTTAAAAATATACAATTAAATTATTATTAACTATAATCACCCTGTTGTGCTATCAAATACTAGGTCTTATTCTCTCTAATTATTTTTTGTACCCATTAACTATCCCCACTTCTCCCAACCCACCTCCACTACCTCTCCCAGCCTCTGGTAACCATCCTTCTACTCTATCTTCACAAGTTCAATTGTTTTAATTTTTAGCTCCCACAAATAAGTGAGAACATGGAAAGTTTGTCTTTCTGTGCCTGGCTAATTTCACTTAACATAACAACCTCCAGTTCCATCCATGTTGTTGCAAATGTTTCTCAATTAGTTTTCACCCACTTCTCCTTACCAAGTCCCATTAGCATCACATCATTGATGTGGAATTAACCCTGTGGGTTATCAGCTTGTGGATGTCCAGTATTTGTGAAAGCAAAAGTAATGATGTATTGCTATTTGAATTACAGCTGTGATATATAGTCTTGCATTTAATGGTTCCAATGTAGACTTAAAGGTAGAAGCTCTCATGATAGGACACCGACATAGTATACTTGGAGGCATCCCCAAGAGCCTAGAATCTGCCCCTCCCACTTTTCCAACAATGCCCTAAGTACCTAATTAGCTGTAATAAATTCACCCCTTTCTGCCTAAACTACCTAGATTGTTCTGCATT
Organism: Pan troglodytes; assembly: GCF_028858775.2. Taxonomy (NCBI): domain Eukaryota; kingdom Metazoa; phylum Chordata; class Mammalia; order Primates; family Hominidae; genus Pan; species Pan troglodytes. The sequence continues at coordinate 64,365,751 of NC_072415.2, forward strand.
ATTCCTAGAATGACAGAATGATAGAAAACTCTATTCTTTTAAAAATCTGCTTGCACTTTTTCTTACACTGTCTGTGTTAAAACTGTCATGTTTTATTTTAATTACTATTTTCAACAAAGTCATTTTTATTCTATATGAGGTAATACAAATATTTGAATTATTTGGTGGGGGACTATAATTCTTTGTCTTGTTTATTATTTCTGCTGACAACTCACATGCTGGCATTTTTCCTCATGTGCTCTGTGATTTTGGAGTGTGTGTTCATGTTTGCTAGCCTTTATTTGTGGAACTCCTGCAAGGTCTGGATGAGGATGTGTCACTCCAGGAAATATTTGCACTTGCTTCTGCTGGCACTTGGACTATTTTGTTAATTTCTTATCTTGCAAATTAAACCTCAAATCTTGGCAGACTGCAGGCATGCATTCTCAGACGATACTTCCACCTCTCTCCCAGTTCATTTTTCTTTTTTTTAATTATACTTTTAAGTTCTAGTGTACATGTGCACAACATGCAGGTTTGTTACATGTGTATACATGTGCCGTGTTGCTTTGCTGCACCCATTAACTAGTCATTTACATTAGGTATTCCTCCTAATGCTATCCCTCCCCCATCCCCTCACCCCACAATGGCCCTGGTGTGTGATGTTCCCTGCCCTGTGTCCAAGTGTTCTCATTGTTCAGTTCCCACCTATGAGTGACAACATGTGGTTTTGGTTTTCTGTCCTTGCGATAGTTTGCTGAGAATGATGGTTTCCAGCTTCATCCATGTCCCTACAAAGGACATGAACTCATCCTTTTTATGGCTGCATAGTATTCCATGGTATATATGTGACACATTTTCTTAATCCAGTCTATCATTGATGGACATTTGGGTTGGTTCCAAGTTTTTGCTATTGTGAGTAGTGACACAATAAACATACATGTGCATGTGTCTTTATAGTAGCATGATTTATAATCCTTTGGATATATACCCAGTAATGGGATTGCTGGGTCAAATGGTATTTCTAGTTCTAGATCCTTGAGGAATCACCACACTGTCATCCACAATGGTTGAACTAATTTACACTCCCACCAACAGTGTAAAAGTGTTCCTATTTCTCCACATCCTCTCCAGCATCTGTTGTTTCCTGACTTTTTAATGATCGCCATTCTAACTGGTGTGAGATGGTATCTCATTGTGGTTTTGATTTGCATTTCTCTGATGACCAGTGATGATGAGCATTTTTTCATATGTCTGTTGACTGCATAAATGTCTTCTTTTGAAAAGTGTCTGTTCATATCCTTTGCCCACTTTTTGATGGGGTTGTTTGCTTTTTTCTTGTAAATTTGTTTAACTTCTTTGTAGATTCTGGATATTAGCCCTTTGTCAGATGAGTAGGTTGTGAAAATTTTCTCCCATTCTGTAGGTTGCCTGTTCACTCTGCTGATAGTTTCTTTTGCTGTGCAGAAGCTCTTTAGTTTAATTCGATCCCATTTGTCAATTTTGGCTTTTGTTGCCATTGCTTTTGGTGTTTTAGACATGAAGTCCTTGCCCATGCCTATGTCCTGAATGATATTGCCTAGGTTTTCTACTAGGGTTTTTACGGTTTTAGGTCTAACATGTAAGTCTTTAATCCATCTTGAATTAATTTTTGTATAAGGTGTAAGGAAGGGATCCATTTTCAGCTTTCTACATATGGCTAGCCAGTTTTCCCAGCACCATTTATTAAATAGGGAATCCTTTCCCCATTTCTCGTTTTTGTCAGGTTTGTCAAAGATCAGATGGTTGTAGATGTGTGGTGTTATTTCTGAGGGCTCTGTTCTGTTCCATTGTTCTGTATCTCTGTTTTTGTACCAGTACCATGCTGTTTTGGTTACTGTAGCCTTGTAGTGTAGTTTGAAGTCAGGTAGCATGATGCCTCCAGCTTTGTTCTTTTTGCTTAGGATTGTCTTGGCTGTGTGGGCTCTTTTTTGGTTCCATATGAACTTTAAAGTGTTTTTTTCCAATTCTGTGAAGAAAGTCATTGCTAGCTTGATGGGGATGGCATTGAATCTATAACTTACCTTGGGCAGTATGGCCATTTTCACGATATTGATTCTTCCTATCCATGAGCATGGAATGTTCTTCCTTTTGTTTGTGTCCTGTTTTATTTCATTGAGCAGTGGTTTGTAGTTCTCCTTGAAGAGGTCCTTCACATCCCTTGTAAGTTGGATTCCTAGGTATTTTATTCTCTTTGTAGCAATTGTGAATGGGAGTTCACTCATGATTTGACTCTCTGTTTGTCTGTTATTGGTGTATATGAATGCTTGTGATTTTTGCACATTGATTTTATGTCCTGAGACTTTGCTAAAGTTGCTTATCAGCTTAAGGAGATTTTGGGCTGAGACAATGGAGTTTTCTAAATATACAATCATGTCATCTGCAAACAGGGACAATTTGACTTCCTCTTTTCCTAATTGAATACCCTGTATTTCTTTTTTTTTTTAATTTCTTTTTTGAAACAGTCTCGCTCTGTCACCCAGGCTGGAGTGCAGTGGTGCTATCTCCGCTCACTGCAAACTCTGCCTCCTGGGTTCACGCCATTCTCCTGCCTCAGCCTCCTGAGTAGCTGGGACTACAGGCGCCTGCCACTACGCCTGGCTAATTTTTTGTATTTTTAGTAGATACGGGGTTTCACCGTGTTACTCGGGATGGTTTCGATCTCCTGACCTCATGATCCGCCCGCCTCAGCCTCCCAAAGTGCTGGAATTACAGGCGTGAGCCACCGCACCCAGCCCCCTTTATTTCTTTCTCTTGCCTGATTGCCCTGGCCAGAACTTCCAACACTATGTTGAATAGGAGTGGTGAGAGAGGGCATCCCTGTCTTGTGCCAGTTTTCAAAGGGAATGTTTCCAGTTTTTGCCCATTCAGTATGATATTGGCTGTGGGTCTGTCCTAAATAGCTCTTATTATTTTGAGATACGTGCCATCAATATCTAGTTTATTGAGAGTTTTTTGCATAAAGGCTGTTGAATTTTGTCAAAGGCCTTTTCTGCATCTATTGAGATAATCATGTGGTTTTTGTCATTGGTTCTGTTTATGTGATGGATTATGTTTATTGATTTACGTATGTTGAACCAGCCTTGCATCCCAGGGATGAAGCCCACTTGATTGTGGTGGATAAGCTTTTTGATGTGCTGCTGGATTTGGTTTGCCAGTATTTTATTGAGGGTTTTTGCATCAATGTTCATCAGGGATATTGGTCTAAAATTCTCTTTTTTGTGTGTGTCTCTGCTAGCCTTTGGTATCAGGATGATGCTGGCCCCCTAAAATGAGTTAGGGAGGATTCTCTCTTTTTCTGTTATTTGGAATAGTTTCTGAAGGAATGGTACCAGCTCCTCTTTGTACCTCTGGTAGAATTCAGCTGTGAATTCATCTGTTCCTGGACTTTTTTTGGTTGGTAGGCTATTAATTGTTGCCTCAATTTCAGAGCCTGTTATTGGTCTATTCAGCAATTCAACTTCTTCCTGATTTAGTCTTGGGAGGATGTATGTGTCCAGGAATTTATCCATTTCTTCTAGATTTTCTAGTTTATTTGTGTAGAGGTGTTTATAGTGTTCTCTGATGGTAGTTTGTATTTCTATGGGATTGGTGGTGATATCCCCTTTATCATTTTTTATTGCATCTATTTGATTCTTCTCTCTTTTCTTCTTTATTAGTCTTGCTAGCAGTCTAGCTAGCAAGAAAAGATCAACAAAATTGATCTTTTCAAAAAACCAATTCCTGGATTCATTGATTTTTTGAAGGGTTTTTTGTGTCTCTATCTTTTTCAGTTCTGCTCTCATCTTAGTTATTTCTTGCCCTCTGCTAGCTTTTGAATTTGTTTGCTCTTGCTTCTCTAGTTCTTTTAATTGTGATGTTAGGGTGTCAATTTTAGATCTTTCCTGCTTTCTCTTGTGGGCATTTAGTGATATAAATTTCCCTCTATAGACACACTGCTTTAAATGTGTCCCAGAGATTCTGGTACATTGTGTCTTTGTTTCAAAGAACATCTTTATTTCTGACTTCATTTCGCTATGTACCTAGTAGTCATTCAGGAGCAAGTTGTTCAGTTTCCTGGTAGTTGTGCGGTTTTGAGTGAGTTTCTTAATCCTGAGTTCTAATTTGATTGCACTGTGGTCTGAGAGACAGTTTGTTGTGACTTCTGTTCTTTTACGTTTGCTGAGGAGTGCTTTACCTCCAACTATGTGGTCAGTTTTGGAATAAGTGCGATGTGGTGCTGAGAAGAATGTATATTCTGTTGATTTGGGGTGGAGAGTTCTGTAGATGTTTATTAGGTCTGCTTGGTGCAGAGCTGAGTTCAAGTCCTGGATATCCTTGTTAACCTTCTGTCTCGTTGATCTGTCTAATATTGACAGTGGGGTGTTAAAGTCTCCCATTATTATTGTGTGGGAGTCTAAGTCTCTTTGTAGATCACTAAGGACTTGCTTTATGAATCTGGGTGCTCCTGTATTGGGTGCATATATATTTAGGATAGTTAGCTCTTCTGTTGAATTGATCCCTTTACCATTATATAATGGCCTTGTCTCTTTTGATCTTTGTTGGTTTAAAGTCTGTTTTATCAGAGGCTAGGATTGCAACCCCTGTTTTTTTTTTTTGCTTACCATTTACTTGGTAGATTTTCCTCCATCCCTTTATTTTGAGCTTATGTGTGTCTCTGCACGTGAGATGGGTCTCGTCAATACAGCACACCGATGGGTCTTGACTCTTTATCCAATTTGCCAGTCTATGTCTTTTAATTGGGGCATTTAGCCATTTCCATTTAAGGTTAATATTGTTATGTGTGAATTTGATCCTGTTATTATGCTGTTAGCTGGTTATTTTGCCCGTTAGTTGATGCAGTTTCTTCCTAGCCTCGATGGTCTTTACAATTTGGCATGTTTTTGCAGTGGCTGGTACCGGTTGTTCCTTTCCATGTTTAGTGCTTCCTTCAGGAGCTCTTGTAAGGCAGGCCTGGTGGTGACAACATCTCTCAGCATTTGCTTGTCTGTAAAGGATTTTATTTCTCCTTCACTTATGAAGCTTACTTTGACTGGATATGAAATTGTGGGTTGGAAATTCTTTTCTTTAAGAATGTTGAATATTGGCCCCCACTCTCTTCTGGCTTGTACAATTTCTGCCGAGAGATCCACTGTTAGTCTGATGGGCTTCCCTTTGTGGGTAACCCGAGCTTTCTCTCTGGCTGCCCTTAACATTTTTTCCTTCATTTCAACTTTGGTGAATCTGACAATTATGTGTCTTGGGGTAGCTCTTCTCGAGGAGTATCTTTGTGGTGTTCTCTGTATTTCCTGAATTTGAATGTTGGTCTGCCTTGCTAGGTTGTAGAAGTTCTCCTGGATAATATCCTGAAGAGTGTTTTCCAGCTAGGTTTCATTCTCCCCGTCACTTTCAAGTACACCAATCAAATGTAGATTTGGTCTTTTCACATAGTCCCATATTTCTTGGGGGCTTTGTTTATTGCTTTTAACTCTTTTTTCTCTATACTTTTCACTTCATTTCATTCATTTGATCTTCAATCACTGATACCCTTTCTTCCAGTTGATCGAATCGGCTACTGAAGCTTGTGCATGCATCACGTAGTTCTTGTGCCATGGTTTTCATCTCCTTCAGGTAATTTAAGGTCTTCTCTACACTGTTTATTCTAGTTAGCCATTCGTCTAATCTTTTTTCAAGGTTTTTAGCTTCCTTGCAATGGGTTTGAACATCCTCCTTTAGCTCCTAGAAATTTGTTATTACCAACTTTCTGAAGCCTACTTCTGTCAACTCGTCAAAGTCATTCTCCCTCCAGCTTTGTTCCATTGCTGGCGAGGAGCTGTGATCCTTTGGAGGAGAAAGGGTGCTCTGGATTTTAGAATTTTCGGCTTTTCTGCTCTGGTTTCTCCCCATCTTTGTGGTTTTATCTACCTTTGGTCTTTGATAATCGTGACCTACAGATGGGGTTTTGGTGTGGATGTCTTTTTTGTTGATGTTGATGCTATTCCTTTCTGTTTGTTAGTTTTCCTTCTAACAGTCAGATCCCTCAGCTGCAGGTCTGTTGGAGTTTGCTGGGGGTCCACTCCAGACCCCGTTTTCCTGGGTATCACCAGCGGAGGCTGCAGAAAAGCAAATATTGCTGCCTGATCCTTCCTCTGGAAGCTTTGTCTCAGAGGGGCACCCGGCTGTATGAGGTGTCAGTTGGCCCCTACTGGGAGGTGTCTCCAAGTTAGGCTACATGGGTGTCAGGGAAGAGGCAGTCAGTACATTCTCAGAGCTCAAACACTGTGCTGGGAGATGTCCCATGTCTTCAGAGCTGTCAGACAGGGACGTTTAAGTCTGCAGAAGTTTCTGCTGCCTTTTGTTCAGCTATGCCCTGCCCTCAGAGATGGAGTCTACAGAGGCAGTCAGGCCTCATTGAGCTGTGGTGGGCTCCACCCAGTTCGAGCTTCCAGGTTACTTTGTTTACGTAGTCAAGCCTCAGCAATGGCGGATGCCCCTCCCCCAGCGAGGCTTGCCAAGCCACCTCGCAGTTCCATCTCGGACTGCTGCACTAGCAGTGAGCAAGGCTCCATGGGCATGGGACCTGCTGAGCCTTGCCTGGGATATAATCTCCTGGTGTGCCGTTTGCTAAGACTATTGGAAAACTGCAATATTTGAGTGGGAGTGTCCCGTTTTTCCAGGTACAGTCTGTCAGGGCTTCCCTTGGCTAGGAAAGGGAAATTCCCCGGCCCCTTGTGCTTCCCAGGTGAGGTGATGCCCCACCCTGTTTCGGCTCGGCATCCGTGGGCTGCACCCACTGTCCAACCAGTCCCAGTGAGGTGAACCAGTTACCTCAGCTGGAAATGCGGAAATCACCCGTCTTCTGCATCACACTGGGAACTGCAGACCAGAGCTGTTCCTATTCGGCCATCTTGGAGCGGACCCCCGTTTTCTTTTATTTTTGTTTGGATTATTTTTTTCTAGTTCACCGTTTTACTGAGAAGATAGTCCTTCAAGTTTCCTGAGCTGTAACATTCTAGTTACTCACCTTCTGTGGGTCCAAAGTCTTATCTCCTGTCTTCACACTTAGATTTAATCATTTTTTGTTTTCTTATTTGCAGACTACCACCACTTGTAAATAAGTTATAAGGATAGTGTGGAATTCTCTCTTATCCTGTTACCTCACAGTATTACCTACTATTTTTTTTTTTCTGGGAGAAAGGTATGCTCTGCATTTCAGCCTTGTTTTATAAAGTTGATTCATGTTAACAATTTTAGTTCACAAAGAGAGTTATACTTTTGATACATAGTGGTCAGGTTCTCACAATTTGGTGATATTTGGGTGTCCGCCCTTTCTTTTCTAAGTTGTATTTATTATATATTAGATATACTAAAGTCCTCAAATATTGAAAAAATCTTTTAAAAATATGTTAAAATCTTTTGAGAAAACTATAAGCTTTTTTTTAAATGTATTGGTCAGGAAAATGGAACTGGTGTACATATTTTAAGTAAGAAGGAATTTAGTATAGTGAATTAAATGCTTACAAAATAATTGAGAAGCTGAAGGAGTGAGTTCTAGGTTTGGCCTCCAGAAATGAATCTGAGAACTATACAGAATCAACCACTGTAGGGGTAGGTTGCCCCTCCACACCTGTGGGTGTTTCTCGTAAGGTGGAATGAGAGACTTAGGAAAGAAAAAGACACAGAGACAAAGTATAGAGAAAGAAATAAGGGGACCCGGGGGACCAGCGTTCAGCATATCGAGGATCCCGCCAGCCTCTGAGTTCCCTTAGTATTTATTCATCATTCGTGGGTGTTTCTCGAAGAGGGGGATGTGTCAGGGTAACAAGACAATTGTGGGGAGAGGGTCAGCAGACAAACACGTGAACAAAGGTCTTTGCATCATAGACAATGTAAAGGATTAAGTGCTGTGCTTTTAGATATGCATATACATAAACATCTCAATGCTTTACAAAGCAGTATTGCTGCCCACAGGTCCCACCTCCAGCCCTAAGGCGGTTTTTCCCTATCTCAGTAGATGGAACATACAATAGGGTTTTATACCGAGACATTCCATTGCCCAGGGACAGGCAGGAGACAGATGCCTTCCTCTTGTCTCAACTGCAAGAGGCATTCCTTCCTCTTTTACTAATCCTCCTCAGCACAGACCCTTTACGGGTGTCGGGCTGGGGGATGGTCAGGTCTTTCCCTTCCCACGAGGCCATATTTCAGACTATCACATGGGGAGAAACCTTGGACAATACCTGGCTTTCCTAGGCAGAGGTCCCTGCGGCCTTCCGCAGTTTTTGTGTCCCTGGGTACTTGAGATTAGGGAGTGGTGATGACTCTTAAGGAGCGTGCTGCCTTCAAGCATCTGTTTAACAAAGCACATCTTGCACTGCCCTTAATCCATTTAACTCTGAGTTGACACAGCACATGTTTCAGAGAGCACAGGGTTGGGGGTAAGGTTATAGATCAACAGAATCTCAAGGCAGAAGAATTTTTCTTAGTACAGAACAAAATGGAGTCTCCTATGTCTACTTCTTTCTACACAGACACAGTAACAATCTGATCTCTCTTGCTTTTCCCCACAAACCACCAGATAAGCTGTCTCTTTTGATTAAAAAAAAGTAGAGATGGGATCTCGTTATGTTGCCCAGGCTGGTCTCGAATGCCTGGCCTCAAGTGATCCTCCTGCCTTCGCTTCCTGAAGTGCTAGGAAGGATTACAGGCATGAGCCACTGTGCCCGGTCTAGCTATTTCTGTTGTAGAACTATGAATTGAAGAAAGTGAAATCAGTATGCTGCCACCCTGCCACTTCTTCTTGAAATCTGGAGAGCTGGAGGTTACTGACAATTGTAACCCAGTGATAAGGAACCAGGAATTGAGAAGCTGCTGTTGCCTCTGTTGTTGATGCACCTACCTCTTGGCACACAAGAATCTGGTAGTTGGACACTGGAACACAGAAAAGAAGACTCACATATCCTTGTTTTTGCTAGCCATCAGAAATGGCAATAAAATAATAATAATAATAATGAAGAAACATGGCTTCTGCTTCACTAAGAAAGTACTATTGAATTACTATTGAAATTACTATTGAATTTTAAAAAGTGGTCAGTATAGTATATTTGTGTCATAGTGGTCATTCCTTTTTGTTTCAAATTACCAACTTGTATTCTAATAAAGTTTAGCCAATAGTTGATTTATCTAAACCAAACCTATGTAGATACATATATACTGAGACAGAACAGTTTGTGATGTTGACAGAAGAATATTTCATCTATTTAGGCTTAGCCAGACTATAGTGTTCTACTTCAGTGTCATCAACTTTTTTGATATAACACTCTAGCAGTGAAAAAAACGTGGGAGGTACACACTCACAGAATCTGTATATTTACTAAAGATGCACCGAAGTTTAGGTTTAGCCTTAGTATTCACTTACTTGGTTTTTGGGTGGCCGAATAATCAAATAACTACATCAGCATCAATTTGTGGCATCCCATGAAATTATGCACAAAATTATCATGTTCATCACATAGTTTACATCATATCTAATCAGGATTAATGATTCTAGCCATAAAAATAGGGCATCACATTTAGATTTATTATTAACATCTGAATATTCACTTTCTTTTTTTAACTTTTATTTTAGAATTGAGGGATACGTGTGCAGGTTTGTTACAGAGATATATTGCGTGATGCTGATATTTGGAGTACAAATGAATCCATCACCCAGATAGTGAGCATAGTATCCAGTAGATAGTTTTTCAACCCTTGCTCCCCTCTCTCCTTCTCCCTTATATTCCCCCCCAGCGTCTGTTGTTTTTATCTTTACATCCATGCATACCCAATGTTTAGCTCCCACTTATAAGTGAGAAAACGCAGTATTTGATTTTCTGTTTCTATGTTTTTTGCTTAGGATAATGGTTTCCAGTGGCATCCATGTTGCTGCAAAGGACATGACTTTGTTCTTTTTTATGGCTGTGTAGTATTCCATGGTGTATATATGCCGTATTATCTTTATCCAGTACATCATTGATGGGCACCTGGGTTGATTCCTAGGTGTTCATATGTCTTTGCTCTTGTGAATAACGCTGCAGTGAACATATGGGTGCGTGTGTCTTTTTGGCAGAATCATTTATTTTCCTTTGGGTATATACCCAGGAGTGGGATTCCTGGGTTGAATGATTGTTCAGTTCTTTGAGGAATCTCCAAACTGCTTTCCACAGTGGCTGAACTAATTTACATTCTCACCAACAGTGTGTAAGTATTCCCTTTTCTCTGTAGCCTCACCAGCACCTGTTATTTTTTGACTTTTTAACAAAAGCCATTCTGACTGGTGTGAGATGGTATTTCATTGTGATTTTGGATTGCATTTCTCTGATAATTAGTGATAAGCATTTTTTTCATATGTTTATTAGCTGCTTGTATGTCTTCTTTTGAGAAGTGTCTGTTTATGTCCTTTGCCCACTTTTTAATGGGGTTATTTGTTGTTTGCTTGTTGATTTAAATTCCTTATAGATCCTGGATATTAGGCCTTTGTTGGATGCATAGTTTGGAGATATTTTCTCCCATTCTGTAGCTTGTCTGTTTACACCTTTGATAGTTTCTCTTGCTGTGCAGAAACTCTTTAGTTTAATTAGGTCCCACTTGTCAATTTTTGTTTTCATTGTAATTGCTTTTGAGGACTTAGCCATAAACTCTTTGCCAATGCCAATATCGAGATGGGTGTTTCCTAGATTTTCTTCTAAGAATTTTGTAGTTTGATGGCTTGCGTTTAAGTCTAATCCATCTTGAGTTAATTTTGTGTATGGTGATAGGTGGGGGTCCAGTTGCATTCTTCTGCATATGGATAGCCAGTTATCCCAGCACCATGTATTGAATAGGCAGTTCTTTCTCTATTGCTTATATTTATCAACTTTGACAAAGATCAGATGGTTGTAGGTATGTGGCTTTATTTCTGAGTTCTTTTACTCTGCTCCATTGGTGTATATGTCTGTTTTTTAACCAGTAACTTTCTATTTTTGTTTCTGTAACCTTATAATACATTATACTTCGAAGTCAAGTAATATGATGTCCCCAGCTTTGTTCTTTTTGCTTAGGATTGCTTTGGCTATTTGGGCTCTTTTTTGGTTTTGTATGAATTTTAGAATAGTTTTTCTAATTCTTTGAAAAATGACATTGGTAGTTTGATAGGAATATCATTGAATCTGTAAATTACTCTGGACACTATTACCATTTTAATGATATTCATTCATCCAATCAATGAGCATGGAATGTGTTTCCATTTATTTGTGTCATCTCTGATTTCTTTGAACAGTGTTTTGTAATTCTCATTGTAGAGATTTTTCACCTCCCTGCTTATGTGTATTCCTAGGCATTTAGTTCTTTTTGTAGCTATTGTGAATGGGATTGTGTTCTTGATTTGGCTGTCAGTTTTGATGTTGTTGGTATGTAGGAATACTACTGATTTTTGAACACTGATTTTGTATCCTGAAACTTTGCTGAAGTTATCAGATATAGGAACTTTTTGGCAGAGATTATGGGGGTTTCTAGGTATATAATCATATTGTCTGCAAACGGGGATAGTTTGACTTCCTCTCTGGCTGTTTGGATACCCTTTATTCCTTTCTCTTCCTTGATTGCTGTGGCCAGGATTTCTAGTACTGTTGAGTAGGAGTGGTGAGAGAGGGCATCCTTGCCTTGTTCTGGTTTTCAAAGGGAATGCGTCCAGCTTTTGCCCATTCAGTATAATGTTGGCTGTGTGTTTGTCGTAGATGGTTTTTATTATTTTGACATATGTTCCTTTGATGCCTAGTTTGTTGAGGGCTTTTATCATGAGGGGATGTTGAATTTTGTCAAAAGCCTCTTCCGGATCCATTGAGATGATCATGTGGCTTTTGTTTTTAATTCTTCCTGGGATGCAAAGTTGGTTCAACATAATAATTTATTCACATTTATTGATTTGTATATGTTGAACCAACCTTGCATCCCAGGAAGAAAGCCTATTTGATTGTGGTTAACTTTTTGATGTTCTGCTGGATTCAGATTGTTAGTATTTTGTTTATGGTTTTTGCATCAATGTTCATCAGCAATATTGGCCTGAAGTTTTCTTTTTTTGTTGTGTCTTTGCCAGTTTTTGGTATCAGGATGATGTTTGTTTCATAGAATGAGTTAGTGGGGAGTCCCTCCTCCTCAGTTTTCTTTGGAATAGTTTCAGTAGGATTGGTGCCAGCTCTTCTTTATATGTCTTATAGAATTCAGCTGTGAATCCATGTGGTCCAGGGGTTTTTAAAAAAATTATTACTGACTCAATTTTGGACTCATTAGTGGTCAGTTCAGGGTTTCAGTTTCTTCCTGGTTCAATCTTGAGATGTTGCATGCTTCCAGGAATTTATTCATTTCCTCTAGATTTTCTAGTTTGTGTGCATAGAGGTGTTCGTAATGGTCACTGGGGATCTTCTGTATTTCCGTGGGATCAGTTGTAATGTCATCTTTATTTCTGATTGTGTTTATTTGGATCTTCTTTTTTTCTTTGTTAATCTGGTTAGTGGTCTATCAATCTTGTTTATTCTTTCAAAGAACCAACTTTTGATTTTGTTGATCTTTTTGTATGGATTTTTGGGTCTCAGTGTTATTCTGTTATGCTCTGATTTTGGTTATTTATTTTTTTATGCTAGCTTTGCAGTCAGTTTGCTCTTGTTTTTCTAGTTCCTTTTCATGTAATGTTAGATTATTAATTTGAGATCTTTCTAACATTGATGTAGGCATCTAGTGCTATAAACTTTACTCTTATGACATTGCTTCAGCTGCGTCCAAATATTTTGGTATGCTATGTCTCTATTTTTATTAATTTCAAAGATTTTTGGATATCTGCCTTACTTTCATTGTTTACCTGAAAGCCATTCAGGAGCAAGTTGTTTAATTTCCATGTAATTATATGGTTTTGAGAGATTTTTTGGTATTGATTTCTATTTTTATTGCACTGTGGTCTGAGAGTGTGCTTGGTGATTTCAATTTTTTTTAATTTCTTGAGACTTGCTTTATGTATGGCCAAGTATGTGGTTGATCTTAGAGTATGTTTTGTGTGGGGATGAGAAGAATGTATATTCTGTGGTTGCTGGGTAGAATATTCTATAGATGTCTATTAGGTCCAATTGGTCAAGTGTTTGCTTTAAGTCCAGAATTTCTTTGTTAATTTCTACCTTAATGTACTGTCTAACACTGTCAGTGGGGTGGTGAAGTCTCTATTACTATGTGGTTAAGTCTTTTTGTAGGTCTAGAAGTAGTTGTTTTATGAATCTGGGTGCTCCAGTGTTGGGTGCATATATATTTAGGATTGTTAAGTCTTCTTGTTGAATTGAACCCTTTGTCATTATATAATGCCCTTCTTTGTTCTTTTTGACTGTTTTTGATTTAAAGTCTGTTTTATCTGATACAAAAATAATGACCCCTGTTCTTTTTTGTTTTCCATTTGCATGATGGATCTTTCTCCACCTCTTTACTTTGAGCCTCTGTGTGTCATTAATGTGAGATGGGTTTCTTGAAGACAGCAGACAGTTGGGTCTTGATTTTTTATCCAACTTGCCATTTTATGCATTTTTTTTTTTTTTTTTTTTTTTTTTAAACAGGGTCTTCCTTTGTTGCCTAGACTGGAATGCAGTGCTGTGCTTATAGCTCACTGCAGGCTTGAACTCCTAGGCTCATGCAATCTTCCTGCCTCAGCCTCCTGAGTAGCTGGGACTACAGGCATGTACCACCATGCCTGGCTAATTTGCTATTTTTTGTAGAGACAGGATTGCACTATGTTGCCCAGACTGGTTTCAAAGTCCTGGGCTCAAGTGATCTTCCTGCCTTGGCTTCCCAGAAAGTTGGGATTATAGGTGTGAGCCACTGCACCAGACATCTATGCCTTTTAAGTTGGGCATTTAGACTGTTGACATTCAAAGTTAGTATTGGTACAGGACATTTTGATCCTGTCATCATGAATATGTACTTTCAAATATGGGTAAACATTCTAGATGTTACCTAATAAAATCTCATAAGCTTTTCTTGTGATTTCATCAGAGTCTAAATTTGTGATTATTATTGCAAAGAAAAATGTTGATATAATTGAAGATTGTGAAGCTTATTTTATGTACAAAACGATTATTAACAGCTTACAAATTATTGAGAGAGTGGATTAGCTTGGTCATTTTATGATGTAACATATTCTTTTTGAGTCAACAGAATAAAATGTGTGGTTATTTGTTTTGTGGTGTTATTTCAGTAATAGATAATAGCTACAAAAGTTGGTACATAAAAGTGGAGGGCTATACAACAAAACCCCAAATATGTGGTATTTAGGCTTTTGGGCAGTAGAGGGCTCAGAAAACTGTTAGCAGAGGCTGGAGTAACGATGAGGAAACTGCTTTAAGAAGTTCTTATGAAATATTTGGTAAAAGGAAAAAAAAGCTGCTTATAGTACATTGGAAAACAAAATACTGTACCTTATGAACTTTTGGCTTAGAATATCTTCAGGCAAAATGTAGAAAGCACCACCTTGTGCACTTAACTGCATTAGATTAAAGTACTATAAGGAAGTTGATTGAGGGTTGCTATTTGCAAGCGGAAGTTAAAGGTAATATATAGGAGTCTGGAATTACTAAATTGAAGAGTAGAACTGTTGTCTCATCTCCAGCTTTTGGTTATACTATCTGAGATGTCCTCCTTTTTCCATCATTATCTTTTCAAAATTCTTTCTAAGAAATGATCATTTTTGGAAACTTATTGATTATGAGTTTAGACATGTGATTTTGCTAATGGAATGTTAGACTTTAGAAAGTGCTTACAATATTTCCACTTCCTCCCTTGCTCCCTTGCCTTCTTATGAGAACATACAAAGGCTAGGCTGCTAGTGGATGAAATTCATGAAGCAGAGCTAAGTCGCCCCAGTTACGTCAGCCCACCTCATCCTTTCTCAGATAACCCACAGCCAATTGCCAGGCATGTGAGTGAGCTCAGACTTAAGAGATAAAGTTAGATTTGTATGTCACTGAGATTTTGTGATTGTCTGTTACACGTAATTGTGGCAGTTGATATTCATACAAGTGTGTACAATAATATGCACAATAAAGCAGCTTCATTATTAGAAAAAGATGAAGTATATTAATAAAGTGTTAGCAAAAAAGTGTTAGTGAAAAACAAACTAATTTTGTTCTGACGAATTGAGTCCCAAAACAATCTTTAAATGGTGGATAAATTTTAAAGCAGAACGTATTAAAATTATTTATTGGGCTGGATGCAGTAGCTTATGTTTGTAATCCCAGTGCTTTGGGAGGCTGAAGCAGGAGAATTGCTTGAGGCTAGGAGTTGGGAGACCAGCCTAGGCAATACAGCAAGACCCTGTCTTTACAAAAATTAAAAAAAAATTAACCCGGTGTGGTGGCATATGCCTGTAGTCCCAGCTACTTGGGAGAGTGAGGCAAGAGGATCCCTTAAGCCCAGGAGGTCAAAGCTGCAGTGCTATGATCATACCACTGCACTCAAGCCTGGGCGACAGGCTTTAATAAACAAAAAGGATTTATTATAAATTGCTGTCTTTGGTAGTTGAAGACTAAGAATTTTTTAGATTCGCCAAAGCTATTAATCCTAAATCAAAGTTGATTCTGAAAATCATATAACTTAAAACCTATTCTAAGATTTAATGTCCAAAAAAATTAGTAATATAATTATGCATACCACTTGAACCTGGGTGTTTTATAATATTGAATTCGTGCAATATAGTATATGCCTTGTAGCTAGCTCACAGTTCTGAGAGGTTTTTTTTGTACTCTAATGGCAAATTTTAAAATGTTGACTATTTTTAAAAACAAAGTTGTAATAAATATTTTTGGATAAAATTTCAGATTTATCTTTATATCATAGTTTATTCTAAGATAGTAGTAATAATAGGAGCTGGGTTTAGTTTGACCAAATACTGATTTAAATACTCAGCTCTTTGTCCAAAGTGTGCTTTTAATTCAATGTACATCTATTTTTACTTATTTTAAAAGTGTAAACATGAACCACTGTCATTGGATAACATCTCAATATATGAAAGATATTTCTGGTGAAGTTCATTTTCATAGATAATAGATATAATTTCATATTTCAAATAGTCTTGATAATTTCTATTTTTTGCTAGCTTCTTATGAGATCTAAACTATATTGTCGTTTACTTTTAATATTGCAAAGATCTCATATTAGTAAAATTTCAGCTGCATTCATGTTTGTATTATTAGTATTTTCAATCCTTAGTTTCTTTGTAGAAATCTTTTAAACCCATTCACAATTTTCTGATGATTTTTTTCGTTAAAAGTATATCTGCTTAACTGTACCCCTATAAAACATAATTTGTCAAAATATACTGAAAGCCAACAACCAATTTCAAACCTTCCACACTGTGGAACTCATCCTTATTTCTCAGAATATCTTTTATGCTCATGAATGGCTAGGTGAGGCACCAGAGTCAAGCTGCATATTCTGTATTAGTACAGCTTAATTTTCTGAAAAAATAAATATAAATATAAGTTTTACTATTTTATTTCTGCACTCTGGTGGAGCTTCTTTGCTTTTTTACTATAGATACTGGAATACCTTTCCAGATGCCTTTGCAGCCAGGTGTGAACAGTGTTCCATTTCTGGCTAATGAGATGTAAGCATCTTTCTTGGGGTTCCCAAGAAAGCTATGAAATAGGGCTAAACTCAGCTAAAATATCTTTTGCCTTTCACCCTTTTTCTTCCTGCTTAGAACATTGGGACAATGCCACCAGAAAGACAAATGCTATAAGCTAAGTATGGCAGAGCTGAGTGCTGTAAAGAGCCTTGGTCCCTAATGACATTATTAGGCCATCATATCAGATCTCTACTGCAGACTCCCAGACTTCTTGTGTGAGATCAATAAACCTCTCAACATTTATGTCCTCTATAAATCATATTTTTGTTGTTTGCAGCCAAACGTTTTCTTAACTGATATAATAATGTTGCACTCCCCTCTATGGAAACCACGGTTCTGATTCATTAGTATTATGTGTCCAAAATCATGGTAGAGAAGGGACATTGAAAAGGGACATGGGGCATGGGGCATAAATAGTCTTGATAATTTCTCGATAAGACTATTTATGACTATTTATATTTAGTTAAATATAAACATTTTTGTTTTGGTAAGTCCAGTAATGTCTGAATATCTGAAAGTATTGGAGGAGTTATATGGTAAGAAAGATAAGATTTATAGAAAAATCTAAGTTCAGAATTGTTAAATTATTTTTATTTGTCATATTATTTGGATACCAGTATTACTTACCTTTAAACCTTACTGTTTTGTGGGATTGTTATTATTATATATGGTACCTTCTGCAATACCTAGCTATTTAGAAGTAATCAAAGTGACAAAATACCATAATATATGGAGATGATGACAGGGCAAGGAGAAGGAATCAAACATACAGTACCTGGTATTATTTCCTTTTAATTTGTTTGTTATTATTATTTACATTTTACCTTAAATAGGAGACAAGTTAATTAAATATCCAATTTTCCTATTTGTAAGACAAAGAAAAACTTATGTTTGGCTTCTGACTTCAAGATTTTTATCTTTCTTGGGATATGTATTTTATTAAAATGTGTAATTTGGTGATTTGTATGTTTATGAAGTTTAGGGGTGGCCAAAAGGCTCACATTCTTCTAAGAGTAAAGTCTAAATTGGAAAATAGTAAAAGTTGCATACTCACAAAATTAGGCATATTCTAAATCATAGTATAACTACATCTTTAATTATGTCTCCCGAACATTCAGTAGAAAAGGGAAAATAACACTCAGAATCCCAGTAGATTTAGGAAGAGAGTTAGGAACAGAAGACAGTCTCCCTTTAGTTTTGCTGCTCTTTTAAATAGTAGTGGTTTTTTATGTGCCTTCCAGCTTCTCCCCCACTGTGCCCTTCTTCTTCCCACAGGTCTCCAGTCCCCAGATTTCTGTGCATCCTCTCTCATGCAAAGAAGGCTGGAAGACAAACTTGTGAAGCTAGAGGGTGATTACTAAAGGAGTTTGAAGTGAGTGCCATGAAAAGACCTAATTATTCTTAAGGAGAATGGTATTTCTGTATGTTCCTACACTTGAATTTTGACAATATTTTTCTATGAAGCATCAGAGCTGTTCAAGCCACAATTCCAAAAAGGTGTGTGCTTTTTTAGATTTGATACATAATATTTTTGAATAAAAGTAGGCTTTTTGCTGGGGCTAAATATTAATATTCTTTAACAATCATTCCAATCCATAGAGTGAGATTACAAAATCTTTACTAAGGAAATTGCTTGTAAAGTGTAATGTCAAACAAATATTAATAACGTAAACACATTAACTATATATTGGTAAATAATGAGTGATATGGTAGATAAATGAAAAAACAAATGCTATCGATTATGATATAGTTTTTAATGACATTCTTTTTTGGCTTGGATAGGCTTTTCTATTTTTTTTTAAACTTATTTTGAGATAATTGTAGATTTGCATGCAGTTTTGAAAAATAATACATAATACATAATAATAATACCATATTCCCTTTATCCAGTTTCTCCCCATGGTAATATCTTGCATACCTACAGTACTGTATCACAACTAGGAAAATGACATTGATACTACCCGCTGCCATTATTTAGATACCACCAGTTTTACATGCACTCATTTATGCATGTGTGTTAATTCTATGCAGTTTTATTGCGTGTATAGATTCATGTGACCACGCCACAGTCAACACACAGAACAGGTTGATCACAAGGATCCCTCCTGCTACCCTTTCAAAGCGAAAGCCACTTTCTTTCTTCTCCTCCCCCACCTCCCTAACCCCAGAAACCACTAATTCTGTTCATCTTTATCATTTTGTCATTTCAAAAATGTTAAATAAATGGAAGAATCCACTATTTAACCTTATGAGATTGGCTTTTTCATTCAGTATTATTCCCCTGAGACAATTCCAGTTGTCGTGTGCATCAATAGTTTGTTCCTTTTCATTACTTGGTAGTATTCCGTGTATGGATTACCACAGTTTAGCTATTAACCCATGTGGGTTGTTTCCAGTTTTTGGCTATTTGGAATAAAGCTACTATCAACATTTGTGTACATGTTTTTGTGTAAATGCTTTCATTTCTATGGGATGAAGAGTACAATTGCTGGGTTGTACAGTAAGTATTTGTTTGATTTGCAAGACACTGCCGCACTTTTCAAGAGAGGCAGTTACTGTTTCACATTTCCAGGTGCAATGTCTGAGTGATCCACTTTCTCCAAATCCTTGCCAACACCTGATGTTATCACTATTTTAAAAAAAATTTAGCTATTCTGGTAAGCTTGTACTGATATGTACCCTTACCTAATAGCCAATGATGCTGAACATCTTTTGATATATGGGTATCTTAGTGAAATGTCCATGTCTTTGTCCCTAATTAGATTGTTTCTTACAAAGTTGAGTTTTGAAAGCTCTTTATGTATTTTAGTTACAAGTACTTTGTTGGAAATGTCTTGCAAATATTTTTTTTCCAGTCTGTCACTTATCTTTCCATCCTCCTCACAGGTCTTTCACATAGCATACATTTTTTTAACTTTGATAAAGGTCAATTTATCATTTTTTCTTTTAAGAATCATGCTTTTGGTGTCAAGTGTAATAACTCTGTCTAGTTGTAGGTTCTGAAAACTTTATCCTGTGTTTTTCTTCTAAATATTTTATAGTTTTGTATTTTGCATGTAACTCCATATTCCATTTTAAGTAAATTTTCATACTTAGTGTAAAGTTAGATCAAGGCCTATGAATGTCCAGCTGCTCCAACACCATTTGCTGAAATGCTGTTCAACTGAATTGTTTTTAAACCTTTGTCACCCATCAAATGTGATTTAATATACTCATGAGAACACTTTATTTTTACCCATTACAGTGTTCTTTCCTTTCTGAAGACCTCTGGATCCTATTTAATCTTCATTTTTAGCAGGCAGTCCTGCTGTTCAGGTGTAGTATAAGGACTGGGTGGATGTGTTGGTTCAGCCTTCCATTGGGCCCTGCCATCACCACTCTGGCAAAAGTAGAGCACAGACTGCCTCTCATTGCAGATGGGTGAGGTGGCAGTTCAGCTCCCCTTCTGGCCCTGCTGACATCCTCCTGGCAAAGGTGGGGCACTGATTTGCACATCCTTTTTGCTTTCCAGTGGGACTGGAAGCTTACCTCCCCAGTGGAACCTGATGACACAGGGGAGGTGACAAGGAAGTGGAGTGCTGCGTAGGCCCGTGTCCTACCTCTTTGTTTCACCTTGTTGATACCCAGGTGGGAATGGAGGCTCAGATCCCTGCTGAACCCTGCCAACACCAGAGAGGGTATATTAGTTTCCTTTGGCAACTATAACAAAGTTCCACAAATTTAGTGGCTTAAAAAGACAAATTTGTTGTCTCATAACTCTGGAGGCCAGAAGTCTGAGAGCAGGGCCACACTGCCTCTGAAAGCTCTAGGGGAGAATCCTTTTTCACTTCTTCCAGCTTCTGGTGGCTCCAAGTGTTCCTGGGCTGTGGCTGTAAAACTCCAGTCTCTACCTCTGTCTTCACATGGCTTTCTCCTCTTCTCCATGTCTCTATCCTCTATGTATCTCTTATAAGGACATTTGTTTTTGGATTTAGGGCCACCAGGATAATCCAGGGTGAGCTCATCTTGAGGTCTTTAATTATCTTTGCAAAGACCCTTTTTCCAAATTAGGTCAGATTCACAAGTTCCAGGGATGTGACATGGACATTTTTTTGGTGGGTCACTGTTCCCACTACACCCTGATGCAGGGTGGGGATGGAGGCTTAGCATCCTGCTGGGCCTTGATGACTCCAGGGGTGGGAGTAGGGGTGGGAGAGGGTAGTGAAGCTCCCTGGTCACTAGCCTTTCTTTGCACTACCTAGCTGCTATGGGTTGAATGTCCCTCTGCTTTTATGAATGGATTAATGTTATTATCACAGAAGTGGCTTTGTTATAAAAGTGAGCTCTCTCTTGCTCTTACCCTCGTGTCATGTGATGCCCTCCACCATGTTATGATGTAGCAAGAAGGCCCTCACCAGGTGTCGGTACCACGCTCTTGGACTTCTCAGTCTCCAGAATTGTGAACTAAATAAACTTCTTTTCTTTATAATTTATACAAACTGTGGTATTGTTATAGCCCCAGAAAATGGACTAAGACATTGGTTAAGTCTCGTTGCTGCCAGCTGGGGGTGGAAGCTGTCTTTGTCTCTGGACTTCACTCATACTGCCTATGTTACCTCCTGCTTCTGCTGAGTGGAAGATAGAAATCAGCTCCCTGCTTGGTCAGTCTACATCACCTGGAAGAGCAATCAGTGCTGTCTGCATCTGCCAGGTAGAAGATGGGAGATTAGCTCCCTGCTCAGCTTTGTAGACACCATGGGATAGGGGTGTGTCAGGGCACCACCATCTGCTTCTGTGGGACGGGGGTGGGTAGGATGGAAAAGTGTCTCCTTGCTCTGCCACACTGAAACCATGGGGGTGGTTTGTAGGTTGATGCTTGGCTGGTGTAGGGTGGGCAGTATAAAAAAGTGTTTTGTTCTGTTAGGCACCTGGTCCTATGACTAGGAGGAGAAGGCTTTTCATGCATGCAGTTGTGTGTGTGTGTGTGCATGTGTGTGTGTTTCTTTCCCACCTGGGATATGTGGGAGGCAATAAGGAAACCCAGAGAACTCACTGAATGTCATTCCTTAAGTCCCAACGTCCATAGATAGCTTGCTGCATTCTTTCCACCTATGCTTGAGTTTTCCTATGCTTGTTTGTTGTGTTATGTGCAGGGTCTTTAAGTTTTAAGAGGAAAGACTTGGGAGGAATGGGCTATTGCATCTTGGCCACACCAGAAATTGTTCGATGACTCATTGCATTTAAAATTCTAAATGTCATTGGTCATACATTTTAGTGGAATTCTTTTCAATTTTTATGTTCATGTTTCCTACAATTGTCAGTTTAAGCAGTAAGTGAAAGAAAAACAATTTAAAATGTATTTTAACTTTTAGTTAATGCTGACCTCCGACTGTATCTGCTTTCTTATTGGTCCTTATACAGAGGATTTTACAGGGACAAAAGCAAAAGATAAAAATATACTAATAACACTTTTATTTAACATCATTCTTACATGAGATTAAAAACTGTATTTAATGCCATATTCTTGTACAACTATGAGTTCTTATTTTTATGAACTATCTTCAGCCATGTGTACAAGAATACTGTCTAGAATAGTTTAACAGTATTATTTATGTGTGTTGACTTAGAAGTAAACAGCAATAACTACTACACATGATTTTATAGCAGAACGGCCTCATTTCTTCTTTTGATATCATGAATGACTATTATGATGAAATCCACGTCTTGATGGAGTTTTGTGTGCCTTTATTCCATCTTTTGCATTGAGGATGAAGTTTACTAAGTTGGAAGGCATGGTTTTTTCAATTATTGATGGGGACAATTTTCCTCTCATTTCTGTCTGGACAAACATCACTAGTTTGGAATATGCTGGGTTTCTGTAAGCAAAAGAAGAGTTAAAAAAAGATAAGAAATTTTTAGATTTAACTACTGACTTTACAGGTTTTTGGAGAGCAGGATTCTTATCTTATTCACCGTTGACCTACTTAAAAATTGTACTTAAAAGTATTAAGTGGCTAGAATATTTCTTAAAATCTTGAGTTTTAGGCACCATTTCCTTTTTGTCATTTTATTGACTTTAAAAAATTCTAACAGTAATGTAGGCTTATTATGAAAATTTAAACAATATAAATTTTTCATAATTAAAGAAAATTTTCCCTCCCTCATTTCCCTTATCCTGTTTCCCAGAGATAATCACTGTTTACAGTTTTAATTGTTATATTTTCACGTGACTGTCTTTCTCTCTCTATATATACATATACAAAAACAGCATACATATGAACATAAATGAATATGTTCCCCACATATATAAATATAGTTTTATTTTTTAATGGAGATATTTTTCTGCAACTAGTTTTATTTTTATCTTAATAGGATACCATGAACTTCCTTCTGTGTCTGTACATACAATCTACTTAACTGTTTTTCATGGCTACAGACAGTATTTCATTTTCTATTTAACAGTCCTTTTATTGACTATCATTTAGGTTGTTTCTCACTTTTGGCTACTGTAAGTAAAGCTGCAATAAAATATCTTTGTAATGTATCCATTTATGCTTTTTTTTTTTGAGACAGGGTCTTACTCTGTTGCCCAGGCTGGAGTGCAGTGATGTGATTCTAGTTCACTGCAGCCTCGAACTCCTGAATTTAAGCAATTCTCCAGCCTCAGTCTTCTGAGTGGCTGCGATTACAGGTGTGCCCAATCATGCCTGGCTAGATTTTAAAATTTTTTTAAAGAGACAGGGTCTCATTATGTTGCCAAGGCCAGTCTCAAGCTCCTGGCCTCAAGCGATCCTCCCACTTCGGCCTCCCAAAATGCTGGGATTACAGGTGTGACCCACCTCACCCAGCCCCATTTACACTTTTATAAATACTTATAATTTCTAGGTCAAAGGTTTGTGCATTAAGGTTTTTGACACGTTAATTCCAAACTGCACTCTAAGTGGTATTTTATATTCTAGCCCATTGATCTTCACACTGGGGTCAGAAAGGGTGAATACTTTTAAGAGAATAAATTTTCCAGTCTCTAACTTCCATATGCATTTTTTCCTTAATCAGATCTGTAAATATGTCTCTGTTGGAGATGTGGGCTTTTTCTTTCCTATCAGCCTCTTCAAAATCGCCCTTCTCTTGCTTTATACAACAAAGGCATACCTGTTATCCACACTAAATGGTACTATGGTGCTTTACCTTGGTATATAAAAATCTTTGAGATGCTAAAGGGAAAATCTGATTAGTGGCGAGTTGAGAAAAAATTCTTTTCCAAGTCATGCCTTTTTTTTTTTTTTCAGTAAAACTTAAGGATCTAATTGAGTTGTCAGCTGACAGGTCTTTTTTTTTTTTTTTCTTTTGAGACGGAGTCTCACTCTGTCACCCAGGCTGGAGTGCCGTGGAGTGATCTGGGATCACTGCAAGCCCCGCCTCCTGGGTTCAAACGATTCTCCTGCTTCAGCCTCCCGAGTAGCTGGGACTACAGGCCTGTGCCACCATGCCTGGCTAATTTTTGTATTTTTGGTAGAGATGGGGTTTCACCATGTTGGCCAGGCTGATCTCGAACTCCTGACCTCAGGTGATCCACCCGCCTCAGCCTCCCAAAGTGCTGGGATTACAGGTGTGAGCCACTGTGCTTGGCCAGGTCTTTTTTTAATGATAAACATTTTTTGATGATAGGTCACTACATAATTTATGGTATATAATTCATAAATTTTTTATATAAAAATAAAATAAATATTTTTATATAATTCTCAAATTTTATTTTTATTTATTATTAAATCAAAAATTATTTAATTGAATGACAGTGCTGGAATTATACTCTCTCCATTTCAACACATTTATGTTAATAAATTTTCTTCAATTTTCTTAAAATGAAAGCAGTAGACGACTTGATATTGAATGCTGTCTTATTTTTCAGTAATATACACCCACAGTTAAATGAAATGAGTGTAATGGTTAAAAGTGTGGACTCAGGAACTAGTCTGCCTTGGTTTGAAACTGAGCTTTGCTATTACCTATATGTAACCTTCAGATAGTTAATCTCTTTGGGCTTTCACTTTCTTTCCTGCCCATTGGGCATAGTCACACTATCTACTTTATGGGGTTACTTTGAAGATCAAATGAGTCAATATGTACAAATTGTTTATAACAGTGCCTAGCACATAGTAAGTGCTATTTCAGTTTTGCTAATAATAAAATATGTGTTTCTAATAACAGTTTGCATTATGTTTAATATTTGTATACAAACATTTTTAATTTTGATCAATATATAATGATAACAACTTAATCCAGAAGGCATATATATATTTTTAATTGTTAGATAGTATGGTTATAGGAAATAAAACACATTTTAAAACTTTAAACACATGTCATTTTTACAGAGAATTAGGATGACTACGAAAGAATTCAAAGCATAAAATATATTCTATTAGAATAAAATTATATGAGGGAAAAATAAAAATGTGAGTTCAAGGAGGAAAGGAATGATGTAAAGTTTCTGACTGTTAAAAGTTGTATTTATTTTGAAATGAATAATTTAATGGTGGGTTTCAAGTTATGGTATTTATAATCTACTGGATACGTTTATAAGGATGGTATAACCGCTTTTTAAAAAATGTCAATGTTTAGCGCATGCTGGGAATTGTACTTTTCATCAATGTAATTTACTTTTCATCAATGTAATCCCTATGAAAAATTTCAATGTCAACTTAAAAATGTGCAAGAGAGAATATAGTTTTATAAAATTTTCAAGGGAGACTACCCTTCCAACAAATAGTGTGAGCGTCCATTTTCTTATACTTTTCTCTATGCGGGGTTTATACTATTTTTACAGTGCCTCAAATGGCTACACCGAGAACAGAGTAGTTCCCTCTTATACTCTGTTTCACTTTCTGCAGTTTTATTTACCCAAGGTCAACCTGTTCCAGAAATAAGAAAAATTCATAAGCTTTTAATTGTACATTGTTCTGAGTAATGTGATGAAATCTTAACACCGTCCTGCTCTGTCCCACCCAGGATGTGAAATCATCCCTTTACCAGTGTATTCAGGCTGTATAGCCCACCCACGCATTAGTCACTTAGTAGCCCTCTTGATTATGAGATTAAAAAAACCATGGTGTATACATAGGGTTTGGTACTATCCATGGGTTTAGGCATTTACTTGGGGTCATGGAACGTATCTCCATGGATAAATGGGGGAACTACTGTCCTTACTAGTAGTTTGTATGGTCTTAAATCTTTATTTGTGTTTACAATGGCTTTACACACATGAGAAAGCCTTTCTAATATTTACTGGAGTGCACTTCTACATTGACAAGGTGCAAGAAGGGGACTTGGCCTGTGAAGCACACTTTAAGCTGTGTAATTTTCCAACTCTAGTCCGTGCCAGCAGTTGATTTACCTTGCTGAATTGGAGTAATTACCCTTCATTTGTTTGGTTTTCTCCTGCTATGGAGAATAAAGTCTTGGCCATAGATTCAAAATTGACAAATGTGTAGAAAGACCATACATTGTTATTATTATTATCTGCATCAACAATCGTATACATTAACGTGAATAATTGTGAGGTTTTTTAGTTTTCCAGTTCAGTAGAGGAAATGTTAAGGAATACAGGTCCAAAATTTAATTTCATTTGGGCTTCCTTCACATACATTTTTTTTTTGTACTGAGACATTTATATCTGACCAATACATCTGTTATCACGTGCCAATATCTTTTACTTAATAAAAAATCATTTAGCAAACATTAAAATTTAAGGAACTTGTGAAATGATATACATTGAATTTGAGTATATGCTTTTACAAAATAAGTATATTTTATGCTGCCATTTTATCCCAAGGCCACCTTTAGGCAGTGACTCATCTCTGATTTCTTCGGCTTTTCTTTTTATCTGAATGTACCTACTGGATCTCATTTTGCAGGTATCTGCTCTTAGTAGGTAGTCCATTGGAAGAATTCATTCAAAGTAAAACATTCATTACTGATAAATGTAAGTGTGCTATAATTCTAGGAAAGTTTATTTTTAATTCACAAAAGTTCCTTAATAATTTACAGAAATGACTCTAATGGAGAAATAGAAAACATCAAGGAAGCTTAACTGCTGGGAAATGTTTGTGTGTGTTTGACTGTTCTCAGAAACCTCAGATCATACTTTATAGGGAAGTATCCATTCTGATTATACTTGAAATGAAAACGATTATAAGAAGTTATTTTAAAAATCATATTTAGGGGCAGTTTTTTTCCCGCAACAGAATATGCTGCTACATATTTCTACTGATGAGCCAGCAATCTTAAACTAAATCACAAGTTGGACTAAAAAAACCTGTTAAAATAAATAAGTGCAAATAACACTTACTCTTTCGTTGGTGAACATACAAAGCCACAAGGATGGTTATAACCGCGGATATAATTTGAAGATGGAGGATATTCTGGAAAATCCACACTTTTAGCTAAGAGATTTAAAAAAATTAAAATGAAACCTATTCACAAAGAGGAAAAACTATTTCCAGCAGCATATTTTTAGAAACATATAATATAGCATTTAAGTTAGTTAATAGCATTAACATTAGTTTTATATATGTGAATGTGTATTTGCACATATGAAGCCAAAATTGAGAAAATACCAGTATCAGCACTATTGTCCTCTTAAACTTTTTCCTGCTAGTTATTTCTAAAGATGCTGTCAACTTCTGTATACAAGAAAAATGGTTAAAAGTATCATTGAACTATTTTCTGAGATTTGAAGCAAAAGATACCCTCAAATCTCAGAAAATAGTTAATGCTGATAACTAACTTAAATCTCACTGGGTTTGAGTGAAAACTGTTAACTGGCTTTGGGTGAAAACTATTCTACTAGGGTCCTGGGTTCATAGATTTTTGTGTTAATCATGTTTTTTTTTTTTAAATAAAATATTCGAAGTAGTTAGATGGTCGGTCAATAAAGATACTTTAAAATGCTTCCTTCTGCAATTCCCTGTAGCTAACTTCAAACTCTAACTAAAAATCAATAGAGTTTATTTTAGAATTATGCAACCTAGTATCTGTATTCTATGTGAATGCAGAGGGGGGTGGTTTATGATTTAATTTATGATAATATATATACTCTTCTAAAAATATTTTAAAAGATATATTTGTTTATTCTGTGCAACTGAATCCTGCTCTTGTCAGAGAAGATGGATTTTCTGATATGATTTTAACATAAAGCAAATCAATTCCATGGGAAATACAAAGTAAAACACTAAGGAGACTAGAGTTGTTGAATGAATTTTCCATTTTTATGACTTATATCATTATCTTAACAGAGCCTATAATAGTACTGCCAGAGTGATCTTATTATAAAAGATTTTTTCCCTGTTTGAAATATGGAAATTATGCTTGTCTTCTTTAAAAAAATCTGTTGTAGTCTACAAACAGGTATGGGTCTTTTATGAAGCATATGGTGTGGTAGTTAGCACTTATTTTGGAAAATCAGAAAGATCTGAGTCTTAATTCTGGGTTACCTACTTATTAGCTATGTAACTTACTTTCTTAACTGCTTAATTTCCATGAACTTCAGTTTCCTCACTAGTGAGATAATGCAAGCAAAATATTTAGCTTAAAGCAAGGTGCAGGGCAGGATAAAAAAAAAAGAAATGTTAAGAAGACTATGAGTACTGATTGAAAATTCATTCAATGGAAACTTTTAAAAGCAAATTCAGTAGTGATTTGTACACCACGTGGTTGATTACCTCTAGTTGTTGATTTTAACCTCTACTTCTTTTTTTAGCTTCCCTCTGGTCACTAATAATTATATAGAAATGGTCTGCCTTCAAAATGTGGGAAATAACAGATCTATGATCTGTTCAGACAAACTATTTTATGTTGTAGGCAGTGAATACATTATATGTGCCCTCATTTCAAAAATGAGACAACTAAACATATATGAATATTATGAACATCAGCCCTTAGTGGTATGCTGCAGAAAGAGCTAACTGGGTTTGAATGAGTGCTGTGACTTAGTCTGAACTCTGAAATGTAGAGTCCTAAAGATATCTCGGAGGAACTGAAATCTTGTTGGGAAATAATAATTAACGAAACGTAGTTGTCCCTGGTCCCAAGTAGAAATGGTGAAATTAATTCAAATTATAGAGAAAAACGGGCTCTATGCCACTGTGATACCAAAGTTCCTTCACCATGAGTTATCTTAAGTTATCTGAGTCCATAGATCCATATGGTATGAAATGGTATGTTCTCAGCAATAATGCAAGTTAGAAAATGATTACACATTTGCATTTTACAGAATGACATATTTGGGAGTGGGGATAGGGATATATCAAAACCCGCAGTTTCTAAAAGAAATAAAAGCACATTTATGTAAAGAGCCATCTAGTGGAAATTTCTTTAACAGTTTTATCAGTTACTGGATATGTGCATTATAAGCAATTCAAATATAAAATTATATCTGACAATTAATTTTGTTTCTTAGGATTTAAAAAATGTATACCCAAAGTTTTAGGCTACAAGTATCTATCTATACTCAGTGCTACAGGATATATGCTGCAAAAGTCTAAGAGATGTTGCAAACATTGACCATTATATAAATGGCACCTTCAGAGTGTCACTAGGCATATCTACATGATACGTCTAATTGTTGATCCCACTAAGTAAATTTAAAAAGGAAATAATTAAAATATAATTTCTTTGAAGCTGTGAATAAAGGGAAAACATTTATTAATGGCTCGCAGTAATTCCAAGATATGGGCAAAATGTTTCAACTTACAACTGATAATGTTCATATTTCCTTCGTAGCGCTTGATGTACACTAAGTCGATAAAGTCTCGAGGGGAAATGGAGCCCACGGCAAAACTTTGTGTAATGGTATGACATATGAATGTGTCCTGCAACAAATCAAACCGTAAAGATAACAAACGTTACTTAATATCTATTCTTTGTATTGTTTCCCCCCCAAATTTTATTGCATATGATTGGCCTCTATTTGGAAAAAGCAGGGCTTTGAAATTTTAAGATCTCGTCACCAAATCAGCTTGGATTTTGAGTGTTAAAGGAGCATTAAATCTACGAGTGTAGAAAATTCAAGAAGCAATCTTGATACCATCTACTCTTTCAATTTTTAGATGGAGAAATTGAAGCCTAACAGATTAAATCACATTCACATCTAGAGATAAGTACAGAAATAGAACCCAGGTTTCCTGATTCCCCATGCAGTACTATTTCTACTACTCCACATAGGCTAAGTAATATATTCTGAAAAATACATTGATTTAGCACCCTGTGGTGTAAGGTCTAAAATTAAAGACCAATGTTGTATGCTGGTTTTACCAGCATAGGGTGAAACCAGGAGGGTCTTGAATGGCCTAACTGCACATTCCTTTCCCTCTTCATTCCTGTAGATAAGATCCCCTAGCCAAACAACCCTCCTTCTCAACAGGACCAGCACAGTTACTATTTATCCCTGTTTAGCGGTTTCAGTTCCCTGCTGGCCTATGGAATCATTCAAACAAGTCAATCACATTCTTCTGCAGGAACTGGGGCTCACCCTACCCTGTTGACACAAAGGCTACCTCCCACAGCCCCTAGGTGTTCACCCTGTTCCCATGTTGCCCTGTGTGGCATGGTTTGTTCTCCCTCCTTGGTCTGTGATTAATGGTGAATAAACTTTAGTCTACCTCACTTGTCCATTGGTGGGTATTATGTGTTTGGCCATCCCCATAACCCTAGAGTGGGACTCTCTCCCTCACCAGTAGGTTGAAGAGGAGGCAGTTAAGAAACATCCTTGACCAGGCATGGTGGCACATGACTGTAATTCCAGCTACTTGGGAGGCTGAGGTAGGATGATCACTTGAGCCCAAGAGTTTGAGGCTAGAGTGAGCTTTGATCACAACACTGCACTCTAGCCTGGGCAAGAGAGTGAGACCCTATCTCTAAAAAGAATAATAATTATAAAAATAAATAAGTAAATAAAACATACTCCTGGAGATGAATACTACAAATCTTTACAGAAAGGGAAAATAATTCTAATTTAAAATTAGGAGACCAGGTACGGGTCCTGGTTCTGTCACATATTGGCTGCATTATCCTTGAATAAGTCACATAATCTCTCTGAATTTGTTTTCAGGTTTTTGGATGTCACGTCTAGTATTCTTTCTATTATAACATATGACTTGCAACAACAATAGAAATATCTGGGCTGGGTGCGGTGGCTCACGCCTGTAATCCCAGCACTTTGGGAGGCCGAGGCAGGCTGATCACAAGTTCAGGAGATCGAGACTATCCTGGCTAACACGGTGAAACTCTGTCTCTACTAAAAATACAAAAAATTAGCTGGGCGTGGTGGCGGGCACCTGTAGTCCCAGCTACTTGGGAGGCTGAGGCAGGAGAATGGCATGAACCTGGGAGGCGGAGCTTGCAATGAGCCGAGATTGTGCCACTGCACTCCAGCCTGGGGTGACAGAGCGAGACTCTGTCTCAAAAAAAGAAATATCTGAAGTGCTAATCAAACTGTATGATTAGTATCATACAAAGATGAATGAAATAGTTAAATTTTTGGATTTTCATTTGTGATGCCCAGTGGTTCTCAAACTGAATGTTCAAATCCCAAGAAGATCATGGACATGTGTTTTCTGTGGATAGGAACTTCCTCTCTACAAAATAAAACTGATTTACAAGATGAAGATCAAGGACTTTCTACAAGATGAAACAGATTTACCTTCATGGGCTTTTCTATAACTCTTCTCTCCTAGATTTTAAGATGAGTTTAATAAAAGTAGGTAAAATTACAGAGTTCTAAATAAATGATAATATGATGGCAGATATGTGGGATATTTATTTATTTATTTACTTATTTTTGTTTGCTTTGATAAATGAAATGCAGGTTGGAGACTTAAAGAACTAAAGGCCTAGTGATCTGAAATTTTACAAATGCAATCATTTGTGAAAATCATAAAAATTAGTTTTATTCCATCATTCACATTCTCATCTCTTTTAAATAAAGTTATTATTAGCCAAAAATCTAGGACTCAGTTTTAAAAACAGCTTATTGAGTATAATATACATACCATGAATTCACCTATTTTAAGTATACAGTTCAATGAATTTCCCAAAGGAACTTTATTTGTGCACTTTCATCACAATCCAGTTTTAGAAGACTTATCTGATTCCTCTCTCCCTGCATCAGTAAGCCCTATTGACTCTATATATCTTTGGGTTCCCTGACTTACCTCCCTCTCCACGTCTACCACCCTTGCACAAGCCACCATAATGTCTCATTTAGATTACTCTCATAGCCTCATAACTTTCTGCTGATTTCGTAGCCTCATAACTGTTTTTGCTGATTTCGTTCTTACCTCCTTATAATCCATGCTCCTTTCAGCAGCTGTCTCTTAAAAGTGTAAATCAAATCAGTCACTTCCCTGCTTAAAACACATCAATGGCTTCCCAATGAACGTAGAGCAAAACTTCTCCCCCTGACCTTTGAGACTCTTGCAGAATCTGATCCCAGCCTAACCTCTCACCTCTTAACCACTCTTCTTCTTGCTTTTTATGGTCAAACCCCACAGACTTTGTTTATCTCTTGATTAAACACTGCCAAACTCTTTCCACCTCAAGGCCTTTGCATTTGCTTTACCCTGTGTCTGCTACTGTCTCCCAGATCTTTGCATGTCTATCTCCCTAACCTCCATTTTGTTACCCAGGTTTCTAATGTCTCTCACTCAGAGAGGCCTTTCCCAGTTCTCTAGCTATAAATTAGCTTCTCCTGGTTATTGCCTATACTATTATCCTACATAACACTTATTCTTACCAATCCTAGCCTTCATTATCTGGTAAGTTTTAAAAAATTGTTTATTTGTTTATTATGTCTCTTCTGATGAGAATGTAAGTTTTGTGAAAGCAGGGACAATTTCTGTCTTCTTCCCTTATGTGTCCCTAGTGAACTGAAACAGTATGGAGTTCACAATAGTTGCTCAAAAAGTATTTGTGAAGTGTGAAGTATTTGTGAAGTATTTTGTGAAGTATTTGTCAAGTGAATTAATTAGTCAAAAGAACATAAACATCAGTCTGGGAGAGTATGGAACAAAGTCAGGATTCCCCCCAAAACAGATTTCCTAAGATGGAGAAAACACAAACAACTGGAATGGAGAATGAATTTTAATACATTAATGGAAGAGAGGAGAATCATCCCCCCATCCCTCCAGGTGGTTATTTATTTATTTATTTTTGAGACGGAGTTTCACTCTTGTTGCCCAAGCTGGAGTGCGATGGCATGATCCTGGCTCACTGCAACCTCCGCCTCCCAGGTTCAACTGATTCTCCTGCCTCAGCCTCCCGAGTAGCTGGGGTCACAGGTGCATGCAACCACGCCTGGCTAATTTTTTGTATTTTTAGTAGAATCGCAGTCACCATGTTAGCCAGGCTGGTCTCAAACTCCTGACCTCAGGTGATCCACCCGCCTCTGCCTCCCAAAGTTCTGGGATTACAGGTGTGAGCCACCGTGCTCAGCCCCAGGTGGTTATTTTTATCATGGCCTTAATAAATAAATGAGATATCTATAGTGTGCTGGACCAAAGTTTGGAATCACTTATCCCACTTCTTCATCCTTGTTTCTACTTGTGATATGGTTTGAATTTGTGTCCCTGCCCAAATATCATGTTGAATTGGAGGATCAGCCTGGTGGGAGGTGATTGGATCATGGGGCAGACTTCCCAATTGCTGTTCTCATGATAGTGAGTGAGTTCTCATGAGATCTGATGGTTTAAAAGTGTGTGGTATCTCCCCCTTAGTTCCCTCTCTCCTGTTCTGCCATGGTAACAGAAGAGTTACCTGTTACCTCATGCCAAGGTGTTCCCCTTCACCTTCTGCCATGACTGTAAATTTCCTGAGGCCTCCCAGTCGTGCTTCCTGTGAAGCCTATAGAACTGTGAGTCAATTAAACCTTTTTTCTTCATAAATTACCCAGTCTCAGGTAGTTCTTTAGAGCAGTGTGAAAACAGACTAATGCAACCTCTTTTCACCATGTATCATTATTCCTGTCATTTCATTCATTTTTTCTCCTCCTGAGCTTTCATTCTGCCCTTACCTCATACTGATCCTTTCTTCTGTTTCTCTGTAAACCATACTTGCCTCTCACATTCTCTCTTCTCTCAACTTTCTACTCCAATTACCTTTATTTTTGTTTTCTCTTTGTTTTTATTCTCTCTCTTTATATCTATTTAACTGAGATAATGTATTTGAAAGTGTTCCTAAACTTCAACCTTCTATATAATGTTATTTCCTTACTTTATCTTTACTGATGTGGTTTGGCTCTGTGTCCCCACCCAAATCCCACCTTGAATTGTAATCCCCACATGTCAGGGGCAGGACCAGGTGGAGATAATTGGATCATGGGGGTGGTTTCCCCCATGCTGTTCTCCTGCTGCCCGGTGAAGAAGGTGCCTGCTTCTCCTTTGCCTTCTACCACGATTATAAGTTTCCTGAGACCGCCCCACCAATGCGGAACTGTGTGTCAATTAAACCTCTTTCCTTTATAAATTGCCCAGTCTTGGGTATTTCTTCATAGCAGTATGAGAACGGACTCATACAACTACTTTTAAACATTATATGCCGTTTGTTCTTTAAGTCCTTATGGTATATGTCTGCATTGTTCCTGTTCTCATGATAGTGAGTGAGTTCTCACGAGGTCTGGTGGTTTAAAAATGTGTGGCATCTCCCCCTTTGCTCCCTCTCTCTCCTGCTCTGCCACGGTAAAATGTGCTTACTTCCCCTTTGCCTTCTGCCATGATTGTAAGTTTCCTAATATCTGATGTAATATGACTAAAATAAGTCTACAGACTTCCCATAAATAAGGCATAGTTAACCTTTGTTTTCCATGTAATGGAGGTGAATCCCTGAGTTCTGTTCCTTTATAACAAATGGCACACATTGCAGGAGAGCTTACCAGATTCAAAATGTAATATGCATTTATAAGTAGAATAAAGCTAATTGGAATTAAACTCTTGGAAAGTAGGGAAGTTTCAAAGCTTTTATAAAGACTTCAAGTCAATTTGAAACTATAAAATACTGTGTCTACATAACATAGTTTTAATCAACTCACTAAGGTATAAACTAAAAATATATTAATGTTCTAGAAGTCCAGTATTAAACAACAAATTACCGAATCAATCCTGTGTACCATATTATACACTTGCAATGATTTATCCCATGTAATTCTGTCTCCAGTTTGGTAGAGGAAATCAGATAGTTTAGCTGCTGATTCTGGAATTATCCCTTCAACACGATATCTACAGTTAACAAAATAAAGAAAATTCAAAGTTTAAAAAGTTTAGTCTAAGCTGAAAATATAATACTATCAAAGCATAAAGGTAGGCTAATTTAGCAAACAGCAATGAAGAAAACTTGAAGGTACTATCAGCAATTCAATATATTAATATTCAATTGGAAGTAGCAAGGTTTATTTAAATATGCACTGCAATAAATACATTATTTCAAAATTCATTTTTCTATAAGTAGGCTATTAGTAATTAAGTTTTTGGGGAGTCAAAAATTATAATGGGATTTTTGACTGTACGGTGGGTTGGCACCCCTAATTCCCACATTGTTCAAGGGTCAACTGTAATGTTTTATTGAAACATAGCCACACTCATTCATTTATGTGTTAGCTCTGGGTGCTCTTGTGCTATAATGACAGAATTGAGTAGTTGCAAGAGACCATATGGGTTGCAAAGCCTAAAGTATTTACTGTCTGTCCCTCTACTGAAAAACTTTGCCAACCCCTGGCTTAGGGTGTCCATTCAGTGGCTAATCTTGCATTTTCCGGTGACTTTGTAAAGGTAAGAAAAGTACAAATTACAGTTATATTATATGGCTGTAAGGCAGAAATTATTTTTTGTTGGTGAACAATTAGAAGGCCAATAGCTGCATAAAACTAATAGCATCAAAGAAACAAAGACGACCAGCCAGAAGTTTAACAGAGAGAAGCAGGGAAACATACAGCTAAAGTGGCCCACTAAGAGCACACTCATCTCTGGGGTCTGGAAGGCTGTGTTTATGCACCGGCTCTGCCTACTCAGTACCAGTCAGAGCAAGATGTAGTGCAGACTTGTAAGTATTCCCCAAGCCACATTCAGATTGATTAGCAAGGAGCCGATGCCTTACTGACTCAGGGACATAAGTATAGTACAACCTGTAATGCATCACTGACTGGAAAATAATATATTCTATCCACTTTAAAATAAAATATGGTCATAGCTGGGTCTGGAAGACTGTGTATGCTGAAGGCTGCACCCTCTGAGGAGTGACTGGGACAAAACTTCCAAGCTACCAGTCCCTGGCTAAATCCAGAGCAAAACCACAAAACTCCTTGAATTACAAAAGCAGTCTTCAATCCACATACATATTTGACAGTAGAGGGTAAAAATTACCACAAAATGGCTTATGTTGACCAAGGAGTGATCCATAGGAGGCCAGGCTAAAAGATAACCACAAGTAAAAAGTCAGAGCAGAGATATCAGAGGCTACAGACTCGGGGGAAATAGACTTCACAGAATTAGTCCAGCCAAATCACCAAACAGATGAACAAATGACCAAACAAATAATCACAAACCCAGGATGGGTGGATGGAGTCAGTATCCAGAGTTGCTACACTATTTTACCTAAAACGTTGTTTTAAACAAAAAACTGTGAGTCATGCAAAGAAACATGAAAAGTGTGACTTATACTTAGGAAAACCAGCAAGCAGAAGAAACTACATTTTAGGGGGCCTTATCATATAAAGATGTTGGAATTATCATGTAAAAAATTTGGACGGGCACAGTGGCTCACTCCTGTAATCACAGCACTTTGGGAGGCCGAGGCAGGCAGATCACGAGGTCAAGAGATCGAGACCAACTTGGCCAACATGGTGAAACCCCGTCTCTACTAAAAATACAAGAATTAGCTGGGCGTGGTGGCATGTGCCTGTCATCCCAGCTACTTGAGAGGCTGAGGCAGGAGAATCGCTTGAACCCAGGAGGCAGAGGTTGCAGTGAGCCGAGATTGTGCCACTGCACTCCAGCCTGGCGACAGAGTGAGACTCCATCAAAAAAAAAAAAAAAAAATCAAAGCAATGATTGTAAATATGTTCAAAGAACTAACGAAAGCAGGAAAAAAAAAAAAGGTAGAAAAATAAACAGTGCCTCAGAGAAATGTGATATGCCATTAAACACATCAACATACACATTTTGAGAGTACCAGAAGGAAAGAACAGACACTGCACTCCAGCCTGGATAAGAGAGTGAGACCCGTCTCTAAAAACAAGAAAGGATAGAGAAAAAGAAAAATATGCAAAAAAATATAGAAATAAAATAATGACTAAAATTTCTACAAATTTGTAGGAAAATACTACACTCAAGAAGTTCATTGAATTCTAAGTAGTATAGGTGGAAAAACATCCACCTCCAGATATATCATAGTCAAAATTCTGAACATGAAAATAAAAATAAAGTCTTGAAAGCAGTTAAAAAAAAAAAAAAGGGCATTACATAGAAGGGAACCATAATAAGACTGACAGCTGGCATGCCATTAGAAACAATGGAGGCCAGAAGGAAGTAAATGACGTTTGAAGAGCTGAAGAAAAAA
Organism: Pan troglodytes; assembly: GCF_028858775.2. Classification (NCBI taxonomy): domain Eukaryota; kingdom Metazoa; phylum Chordata; class Mammalia; order Primates; family Hominidae; genus Pan; species Pan troglodytes. Next base: position 64,402,997 of record NC_072415.2, read on the forward strand.
AGCTACCAAAAAAGAATTCTATACCCAGCTAAGTTATCTTTCAAAAATAAAAGTTAAACAAAGACATTCTGAGATATAGAAAAACAGAGAATTTATTGGTAGTAGTCCTGCCTTACAAAAAATACTAAAGGGAAGTTCTTCAGGCGAAAGGAAGAGACACAAAATAGTAAGTCAAATCCTTACAAATAAAGAGTTACAGTAACAATAGTATGTAGCTAATGTTACAATACAGTATAATTACATATTTCTTCCCCTTTCTTCTATTAACTGATTAAAGACAATTTCCTAAAACAATATAACATTTTATTGGGCTTATAACATGTATACATATAATTGACAATAAACACAACAGAGGGGGATGGAAATAAAGCTATATGTGAATAAAAAAAATAACAGCAGATAGTAACTCAAATCCACAGAAACCAATGAAGAGAACCAGAAATGGTAAATAAGAAAGAATATATTTCTAAAGCTATATTTCTATATAGATGTATTCTTATGGATATATATGTGTATTTAGATGGGTAAGATAGAAATATCTTGAAGTATGTTTGTATTCTCCTATTAAGTTCTTTAAAAGATACTATATAAAGCAATAATTATAACAATATGGTATTTGATTTGTAACGTATATAGACATAATATGTGCAACAAAAAAACAGTACAAAATGTTGGGGAAGGGACTGGAACCATACAGAAGTAAAGCTTTTATATCTTACTGGAATTAAGTTTGTATACATCTGCAGTAGATTCTGATGAATTAAAATATATTGTAGCCCCTATAGTTATTACTAATAAAATAACCAAAACATGTAGTTCAAAAAATTATTAAAGGAATTAAAGATGATATACTTGACAAAACCTACTTAATACAAAAGAAGATAGTAAAAGAACAGAGGAACAAAATAGTCATGAGACATACAGAAAACAAAATAAATTTTTAAAATACAGGAAAAATGACAGACATAAATACAACCATATAACAATAACATTAGGTGTGACTGAATATGGCAGACATAAATACAACCATATAACAGTAACATTAGGTGTGACTGGATTAAACAAGCCAATCAGAAGGTAGACATTGTCGACAGTATTTCTTTTAACCCCAAACAAGTTCCAACTATATGCTTGCTGTCTATAAAAGATACGCTTTAAATTCAAAGATACATATAGGTGAATGTAAAAGGTTTGAAAAAGATACACCCTGTAAATGGAACCATAGTGAGCTGAGGTGGCTTTACTGGTATCAAATAAAGTAGACTTTAAGATAAAAACTATTACCAGAGATAAAGAGGGATATATTACAATGATAAAAGGGTTAACCTGTTAAGAAGATGTAATAACTATAAACGTATATTCGTCTAATGATAGAGCCCCAAATACATAAAGGGAAAATGGACATATCTCGAGGGAGAAATAGATAATTTCACAATAATAATTAGATACCTCAATAGGTCATTTTCTTTTTTCTTTTTGAGACAGAGTCTCGCTCTGTTGCCCAGGCTGGAGTGCATGCAATGGCGCGATCTCGGCTCACTGCAAGCTCCGCCTCCAGGGTTCACGCCATTCTCCTGCCTCAGCCTCCCAAGTAGCTGGGACTACAGGCGCCCGCCACTGCGCCCAGCTAATTTTTTGTATTTTTAGTAGAGATGGGGTTTCACCGTGTTAGCCAGGATGGTCTCGATCTCCTGACCTCATGATCCGCCCACCTCGGCCTCCCAAAGTGCTGGGATTACAGGCGTGAGCCACCGTGCCCGGCCCACGTCATTTTCAATAATGAATGAAACAATCAGAAGAAAATCAGCAAGAATATTGAAGACTTGAACAACACTAGATCTAAGAGACACCTATGGAACACTCCTAAAAATAGCAGAATAGACATTCTTCTCAAGTGCATCTGGTACATTCTACAAGAGAGACCATTGTTCAGGCAATAAAACAAGTCTCAAATTCAAGGATTGAAATTTTACCAAGTATTTTTGTCATCACAATGGAATTAAATTTTAACAACAGAAATTTGGGAAATTCCCAAATATGTAGAAATTAAAACATTCTTAAATAACCAGTAAGTCAAAGAAGAAAAATTAAGTCAAAGAAAAATTAGAGAATAATTTGAGATAAATAAAAATGAAAACCCAACATGCCAAAACTTATGGGATGCTGCAAAAGCAGTGCTTAGAGGAAAATTTATAGTTGTAAATGTCTATATTTTTTTAAAAAAGAAGTTCTGAAATCAATAACCTAGCCTTTAATTTTAGGAAACAAAAAATGAAGAGCAAACTAAACCCAAAGCTGGCAGAAGGCAGGAAATAATAAGGATTACAGTAGAAAGTAATGAAATTGTGAATAAAAAATAAGAAAATTAATAAAACCACAAGTTGTATCTTTGAAAAGATCAACAGAATTGATAAATGTTTAGCTAGATGTACGCAAAAAAAAGAGAATAGACTCAACGAAAATCAAGACTGACCCTATACAAATAAAAAGGGTTGTAAGAGAAGAATGATGTGTCAACAAAGTAGATAGCTTAGATGAAATGGACAACGTCCTAGAAAAGCACAAATTACTGAAACTGATTTAAGAAGCAATAGCACATCTTAATTATCTATAACAAGACAGAGATTGAATTAGTAATCCAAATAATCCCCACAAAAAGAGCCCATGCTCAGATGGCTTCACTGGTGAATCTGACCAAACATTTAAAGAAAAATTTTTACATAAATCCTTCACAAACTATTCCAGAAAATAAAAGAGGAGGAAACATTTCCCAAATTTTAGCTTGATATCAAAACCAGATAAAGATATCATAAGAAAATAAAACTACACCCCAGTATCTCTTATGTATATGCAAAAACCTTCAAGAAAGTACCAGCCTACCAAATCTAGCAATGTATAAAAAGGATTATAAACCATGACCAAGCGGGATTTATCCCAGAATGCAAGGTTGGTTTACCATATGAATTATCAATTACTACAATACACAATTTTAATAGACTAAACAACAAAACCACATCATTTCAATAGATGTGGAAAAAGCATATGACAAAATCCAACACCCTTTCAGGATAAAGCATTCATAGAATGAGGGGTATAGGGAAATGCCCTCAACTTGATAAAGGGCACCTATGAAAAATCCACTGCTAACATCATACTTAATGGTGGAAAAACTAAATACTTTTCTATTAAGATCAGGAATAAGACAAGGATGTCCACTCTTGTCACTGCTATTAAACATTGTACTGGAGGTACTAGCCCAGGCAGTTAGGTTAGAAAAAGAAATAAAAGTCATCCAGATTGAAAAGGAAGAAGTAGAACTCTTCATGACATGATTTTATATATAGAAAAAAACAACAGAATCCACTAAAATAATACAACTAATAAGTCCAGTAAAGCTTCAGGATACAAGATCAATATATAAAAATCAATTTTATTTCTATACACTAGGATTAAAATTTTTTTAAAGTAATTCAGAAAACAATTCCATTTACAATAACCTCAAAAAGAATAAAGCCTTGAAATAAATTTAACAAAAGTCATTGAATGGTGTTAGAGTAAAATAAAAAAAAAAATTGAACACGTTTAAGACATATACTGAAACTTATAAAACATTCTGAAAGAAGTTTGAGAAGCTCAAAATAAACAGAGAGACATCCTATGTTCATGTACTGGAAGACTTAATATTTTTAAAATGGCAATAACTCTCCAAATTGAACTACAGAATCAAAGCATCTTTGTCAAAATCCCAGCTGACTTTTTTTTGAGATGGGGTCTTGCTCTGTTGCTGAGGCTGGAGTGTCTAAAATTCTTATGGAAATGCAAGGGAACCAGTATAGCCAAGATAGTCTTGAAAAATAGAAAAGTTGTAAGACTCACACTTCTTAATTTCAAAACTTACTAAAAGGCTATAGTAGTGAAGGTTGTGTGGTATTGGCATAAGGACAGACAGAGAGATCAACTGAATATAATTAAGCATCCAAAGGAAACTCCTAACGTATATGGTCAATTGATTTTTTTTTCTTTTATTATTATACTTTAAGTTTTAGGGTACATGTGCACATTGTGGAGGTTAGTTACATATGTATACATGTGCCATGCTGGTGCACTGCACCCACTAACTTGTCATCTAGCATTAGGTATATCTCCCAATGCTATCCCTCACCCTCCCCCCACCCCACAACAGTCCCCAGAGTGTGATGTTCCCCTTCCTGTGTCCATGTGGTCTCATTGTTCAATTACCACCTATGAGTGAGAATATGCGGTGTTTGGTTTTTTGTTCTTGCGATAGTTTACTGAGAATGATGATTTCCAATTTCATCCATGTCCCTACAAAGGACATGAACTCATCATTTTTTATGGCTGCATAGTATTCCATGGTGTATATGTGCCACATTTTCTTAATCCAGTCTATCATTGTTGGACATTTGGGTTGGTTCCAAGTCTTTGCTATTGTGAATAGTGCCGCAATAAACATACGTGTGCATGTGTCTTTATAGCAGCATGATTTATAGTCCTTTGGGTATTATATACCCAGTAATGGGATGGCTGGGTCAAATGGTATTTCTAGTTCTAGATCCCTGAGGAATCGCCACACTGACTTCCACAATGGTTGAACTAGTTTACAGTCCCACCAACAGTGTCAAAGTGTTCCTATTTCTCCACATCCTCTCCAGCACCTGTCGTTTCCTGACTTTTTAATGATTGCCATTCTAACTGGTGTGAGATGGTATCTCATTGTGGTTTTGATTTGCATTTCTCTGATGGCCAGTGATGATGAGCATTTTTTCATGTGTTTTTTGGCTGCATAAATGTCTTCTTTTGAGAAGTGTCTGTTCATGTCCTTCGCCCACTTTTTGATGGGGTTGTTTGTTTTTTTCTTGTAAATTTGTTTGAGTTCATTGTAGATTCTGGATATTAGCCCTTTGTCAGATGAGTAGGTTGCGAAAATTTTCTCCCATTTTGTAGGTTGCCTGTTCACTCTGCTGATAGTTTCTTTTGCTGTGCAGAAGCTCTTTAGTTTAATTAGGTCCCATCTGTCAATTTTGGCTTTTGTTGCCATTGCTTTTGATGTTTTAGACATGAAGTCCTTGCCCATGCCTATGTCGTGAATGGTAATGCCTAGGTTTTCTTCTAGGGTTTTTATAGTTTTAGGTCTAACATTTAAGTCTTTAATCCATCTTGAATTGATTTTTGTATAAGGTGTAAGGAAGCGATCCAGTTTCAGCTTTCTACATATGGCTAGCCAGTTTTCCCAGCACCATTTATTAAATAGAGAATCCTTTCCCCATTGCTTGTTTTTCTCAGGTTTGTCAAAGATCAGATAGTTGTAGATATGTGGCGTTATTTGTGAGGGCTCTGTTCTGTTCCATTGATCTATATCTCTGTTTTGGTACCAGTACCATGCTGTTTTGGTTACTGTAGCCTTGTAGTATAGTTTGAAGTCAGGTAGTGTGATGCCTCCAGCTTTGTTCTTTTGGCTTAAGATTGACTTGGTGATGTGGGCTCTTTTTTGGTTCCATATGAACTTTAAAGTAGTTTTTTCCAATTCTGTGAAGAAAGGCATTGGTAGCTTGATGGGGATGGCATTGAATCTGTAAATTACCTTGGGCAGTATGGCCATTTTCACGATATTGATTCTTCCTACCCATGAGCATGGAATGTTCTTCCATTTGTTTGTATCCTCTTTTATTTCCTTGAGCAGTGGTTTGTAGTTCTCCTTGAAGAGTTCCTTCACATCCCTTGTAAGTTGGATTCCTAGGTATTTTATCACAAGCATTCTTATACACCAACAACAGACAAACAGAGAGCCAAATCATGAGTGAACTCCCATTCACAATTGCTTCAAAGAGAATAAAATACCTAGGAATCCAACTTACAAGGGATGTCAATTGATTTTTGACAAAGGAGCCCAGACAATGTAATGGGGAGAGAAGAATCTCCAACAAATAGTGCTGGGACAATTGGATATTTACATGCAAAGATTGAATTGGACTCCTGCCTCACACCATACAGAAAATTAACTCAAAGTGATCACAACAGACCTACGTGTAAGAAATAAAACCATACATTCTTAGGGATAAATCTTTGTGACCTTGGGTCAGCCAATTAGTTCTTGGATTCAACACCAGCAACACAAGTAACACAACAGAAGATGGATAAATTGAACTTCAACAAAATTTTAAAAAATTGTGCTTCAAAGGATACCATCAAGAGAGTGAGAAGACAACCTACAGAATGGGAGAAAATAGTTGCAAATCATATATGTGATACTAAACTAGTATCCACAGTGTATAAATAACTCTTCCAACTCAACGATAAAAAGAAACTCAATTTTTTAAAAAAGAGTTTGGATAAATATTTATCTAAAGAAGATATATGAATGGTCAATATGCACATAAGAAGAAGCTTATGGTCACAAGTCACTAAGGACATGTAAATCAAATCCACAATGAGATACCACTACATACCCAACTAGGATAGCTATAATCAAGAAGACAGGTATGAAAAATGTTGCTGAAGAGGTGGAGAAATTGGAACCTAAATACACTGCTGTTAGGAATATAAAACGGTGCGGCCAGTCTCTAAAATGGTCTAGTAGTTCTTCAAAATATTAAACATAGAATTGCTATATGATCCAGCAATTCCAGTCCTAGATCTATAGCCAAGAGAAATAAAAATATATGTCCACGCAAAAATTTGTACACAAATTTCATAACAGCATTATTTATAATACCTAAAAGGTGGAAACTAAATATATATTAACTGATGAATAGATAAACAAAATGTGGCATATCCGTACCATAGAACATTATTCTTCAATAAAAAGAAATGAGGTACTGACACAAGCTACAACATGGGTAAACCTCAAAAACATGATAAAAGAATTTGTGAAAGAAGCAAGTCACAAAAGACCACATAGCATATGATCTCCTTTATGACATGTCCAGAATAGGCAAATATAAAAGGCAGAAACTGTCACCTAGTTGCCTGGGGCTGGGGTGAATCGGATAATGGGAAGTAAATGCTGGTAGGCACAAGTTTCTTTTTGGGGGAGGAGAATGTTCTAAATGAAATTATGGTGATCCTGGTACAACTGTGTATATATACTAACAATCACTGAATTGTACACTTAAAGTAGGTGAAATTTAGGGTACATAAATTATCTCAATAAAATTGTTAAAAATGAATTAGTTCCACAAGTTTTTTTCTGAATTAGAGAATGACATTAAATTTATTTCTCGTCTAATCTATTGCATAAAAACAATTACAACAAAAATTCTTAATGTCTCTTGAGTAGGTAGAGAACCTATATTTTATCTAAGTAACTTGCTCTAAACTGCAAACCAAAATAAGATGATTCAATAAAGTATTTTATAAACTAGTCTTTAGCAATTATTTTGTTATCATATCTTTTATTCTCAATTTGTATTTACTCATTATAAATATATTTCCTAATTTCCTGTTCTGCCCACACCCAGCATTAACTATAAACCAGCTGATGTTAATGGTTGTGGAGTTATCGATGGATACTGATGTTACCGATTTTTTGTTTGTGAAAGAGAATTGTGTGAAATGACCTAATATAAACCCCAAATTCTATTTTAAAAATAGTACTACAATATTCATCACTGAATAACATAACTTTTCATTCCTTAAGTTTTTCATAAAACGGAATGGCAGCAGAGTTTGAACAACACTTTCCAAATTATTATATTAATAATATCTGAATTATTTTTGTAGTTAAGAAAAATGTTAAGTTTAGGAAGCAGGTTTAGGAAGATATTAAACTGGGGTGTTTTTCATTGTTCCTCCAAATATATCTACACATTATGTAGAACCAGGATGAATCCTGAGCTGTTAGAACTCTATTTTGGTCACAGCAACTTTATTAATTACATTTGTTACTTTAAAAAATGTTTAACCTGTGATATGGGTTGGTTCTGTATCCCCACCCAAATCTCATCTTGAATTGTAGCTCTCATAATTCCCAGGTGTTGTAGGAGAGACCTGGTGGAAGATAATTGAATCATGGAGGCGGTTTCCCCCATATTGTTCTCGTGGTAGTGAATAAGTCTCATGAGATCTGATGTTTTTTATAAGGGGTTTCCCCTTTCGCTTGTCTCTCAATTCTCTCTTGTCTGCTGCCATGGAAGAATGACTTTCATCTTCTGCTATGATTGTGAGACCTCCCCAGCTACATGGAACTGTGAGTCCATTAAACCTCTTTCTTTTGTAAACTGCCCAGTCTCAGGTATGTCTTTATCAGCAGCGTGAAAATGAACTAATACAACCTGTTTAAACCTGAATGCTTTAATTTATAAAACTTACAAACTGTCTCACATGTCTGCCTCAGAAGGTAGAATAGAGGATTAAATGTAGTGGTGGTAATGATGGTGGTAATAAGTAGTAACGACGATGGAGGAGAAAGTAGTATCCTAAACAAGCATGAAATGCCTAAAGGCAGAAAAGGTACATTCTGCCAGAATCCATCTCTGGATAATCTGCCTTCATTATTCCACAGATACATCTTGACAGTTTTGATGAGGTCAGAGAGAATAATGATTAAGAAAGTATAGCCTTTGAGGTAAAGTCTTGGTGTCTAAGTTTTTGTCTCACTAACACTAGTTAGGTGACTTGGAGATAGTAACTTACATAGGCCCTTATTCATTTGTAAAATGGGGATAATAACAGTGCTTACATTGTGGGAAATATGAGAAATACATTTAGAAAATGAAAGAAAAGTATTTAGCATGGTGCCTGACATATAGTAAGACATTACTGTTCACTGCTTCTAACACTGAGAGAAATGTGTAGACCCATGTGCTGGTAGGTCTGTATTTCATCCCTTAAGAGCAGAAAGGAACGAAATTCCAACCAAAGAACTGCTTCTCTTTCAGGCAAATGCTTAAAGCTAACCATAAAAGGCCCTTTTTGAGTAGCAAATTATTAAGAAAAGGCATAAGTGTTGAAAAATTATCTTGAGTTTATTTTTTTGTACTGCAGTTATAAGATATATAACTTTCCATTTGGTAGCCAATATAATATAACTGAAGTCCATAAACTCATTCAATATTTATTAAGTGTCTTGGTGAGAGACACTGTTCTTGTGCTAGGGATACTGCAATGAATGCAAGTGATTTATTTCTAGTCTGGTGCCTATTAAAGTTAGTATCCTCATCAAGTTTATATTCTAATATGAGAGACATAAAATACATAAGAAAACAAAGAAGATAAATTTCATATAGTGAAAAGTGCTATGAAGAAGATAATAGCAGAACAATGTAGTAAATAGAGGTTGAGTGTGTGTATTTGGGAACTTTGGCCACGTGGCTAGGAAGGTCATTCTGAAGAGGAGATAATGAAACTGACATCTTGAACATAAAAATGACATAAGCCTTGGAAACATTTGGGGGAATAGCTTGCCAGGCAAGAGGAGAGCAACTAAGAAGGCTCTGAGATGGGTTTAAGTTCAGTGCATTCAAACAACAGAAGTCCATTGTGGCTGTGACACAGGGACAATGGAGAGAAGTGGTCAGAGAGGTAAGCGGGGCCCAGATAGTTACCTGCACATCATGATAAAATGTTTGGACTTATTTCAATAGGTTTTGGGGAAACAGGTGGTTTTTGGCTACATGGATAAATTCTGTGGTGGTAATTTCTTGAGATTTTGGTGCACCCATCACCTGAGCAGTGTACACTGTACCCAATGTGTAGTCTTTTATCCATCATCCTCCTCCCACCCTTTCCCTGGAGTCCACAAAGTCCATTATATCATTCTTATGCCTTCGTGTTCACATAGCTTAGCTTTCATTTATAGGTGAGAAAAGATGATGTTTGGTTTTCCATTCCTGAGTTACTTCACTTAGAATAATGGTCTCCAACTCCATTCAGGCTGCTGTGAATGCTATTATTTTGTTGCTTTTTATAACTGAGTAGTGTCCCATGGTTTATATATACCACATTTTCTTTATCCACTCATTGGTTCCATATAATTGCAATTGCAAATTGTGCTCCTATAAGCATGTGTGTGCATGTGTCTTTTTCATATAATGACTTCTTTTCCTCTGGATACATACCCAGTAGTGGGGTTGCTGAATCAAATTGCAGTTCTACTCTTAGTTCTTTAAGGAATCTCCATGCTGTTTTCCATAGTGGTTGTACTAATTTACCTTCCCACCAGCAGTGTAAAAGTGTTCCCTTTTCACCACATCCATGCCAAAATGTGTTGTTTTTTGATTTTTAAATTATGGCCATTCTTGCAGGGGTAAGATGGTATCTCATTGTGGTTTTAATTTTCACTCCCTTGATAATTAGTGATGTTGAGCATTTTTTCATGTTTCTTGGCCATTTGTATATCTTCTTTTGAGAATTGTCTACGCATGTCCTTTGCCTACTTTTTGATGGGATTATTTGTTTTTTTCTTAGTGATTTGCTTGAGTTCTTATAGATTCTGGATATTAGTCCTTTGCTGGATGCATAGTTTGTGAATATTTTCTCCCATTCTGTGGGTTACCTGTTTCCTCTGCCGATTATTTCTTTTGCGATGCAGAAGGCTTTTAGTTTAATTAGGTCCCATCTATTTATTTTTGGTTTTGTTGCATTTGCTTTTGAGCTCTTGGTCATGAACTCTTTGCCTAAGCCAATGTCTAGAAGAGTTTTTCCAATGTTATTTTCTAGAGTTTTTATGGTTTCAGGTCTTAGATTTAAGTCTTTGATCCATCTTGAGTACATTTTTGTAAAAGGTAAGAGATGAAGATCCAGTTTCATTCTTCTACATGTAGCTTGCCAATTATCCCAGCACCATTTGTTGAATAGGGTGTCCTTTCCCCACTTTATGTTTTTGTTTACTTTGTTGTGGATCAGTTGGTTGTGAGTATTTGGCTTTATTTCTGGGTTCTCTATTCTGTTCCATTGATCTACGTGCCTGTTTTTATACCAGTCCCATGGTGTTTGGTAACTAGAGCCTTGTAGAATAGTTTGAAGTTGGGTAATGTGGTGCCTCCAGATTTATTCTTTTTGCTTAGTTTTGCTTTGGCTATGTGGACTGTTTTTTGGTTCCATACGAATTTTAGGATTGTTTTTTCTAGTTCTGTGAAGAATGATGATGGGAGTTTGATGCGAATTGCATTGAATCTGTAGATTGCTTTGGCAGTAGGGTCATTTTCACAATACTGATTCTACTCATCCATGAGCATGGGATGTGTTTCCATTTGTTTGTGTCATCAATGATTTCTTTCAGCAGTGTTTTGCAGTTTTCCTTGTAGAGATCTCTCACCATCTTGGTTAGATATATTCTTAAGTATTTCTTTTTTTGCAGTGGTTGAAAAAGGGGTTGAATTCTTTATTTTATTCTCAGCTTGGTCACTGTTGCTGCATAGCAGTGCTACTGATTTGTGTACACTGACTTTATCCTGAAACCATTCACTTATCAGATCTAGGACCTTTTTAGATGAGTCATAAGGGTTTTAGAGGTATACAGTCATATCACTGATCAACAGTGACAGTCTGTCTTCCTCTTTACCCATCTGCATGATTGCTCTGGCTAGGACTTCCAGTACTATGTTGAATAGAAGTGGTGAAAATGGGCATCCTTTTCCCGTTCCAGTTTTTAGGAGGAATGCTTTCAACTTTTCCCTGTTCAGCATAATGTTGGCTGTGGGTTTGTTACAGATGGCTTTTACTACTTTGAGGTAAGTTCCTTCTATGCCTATTTTGTTGAGGGTTTTAATCAAAAAGAGATGCTGGATTTTGTCCAGTGCTTTTTCTGCATCTATTGAGATGATCAAAATTTTTGTTTTTAATTTTGGTTATGTGATCTATCACATTTATTGACTTGGGTATGTTAAACCATCCCCACATCCTGGGTATGAAATGCATTTGATCATGGTATATATTATCTTTTTGATATACTGTTGGATTTGGTTAGCTAGTATTTTGTTGAGGATTTTTGCATTTGTGTTAATCAGGGATATTGGTCCTTTTTTTTTTTTTTTTAAATGTCCTTTCCTGGTTTTGTTATTAGGGTGATACTGGCCTCATAGAATGGAGGATTCCTTCTTTCTCTATCTTTTGGAATAGTTTCAGTAAGATCATACCAATTTTCTTTGAATGTCTGATAAAATTCAGCTGTGAATCCATCTCGTTCTGGACTTTTTTGTTGGCAATTTAAAAAATTATTGTTTCAATCTTGCTACTTGTTATTGTTTTTTTTTCAGATTTTCTATTTCTTCCTGATTTAATCTAGGAGGGTTGTATTTTTTCCCAGAATTTATCGATCTCCTCTAGATTTTCTAGCTTGTGCATGTAAACGTGTTCAAAGTAGCCCTGAATGATCTTTTTGTATTTCTGTGGTATTGGCTGTAATATCTCCCATTTCATTGCTAATTGAGTTTATTTGGATCTTCTCTCCTTTTCTTGGTTAATCTTACTAATGGTCTGCCAATTTTTTCTTTTCAAAGAACTAGCCTGTGGTCCCAGCTACTTGAGAATCTTGCCAACAACAATGTGAGTGAGTTTGGAGCATAGCCTCCTTCAACTGAGTCTTCAGATGAGACCTAAGCCCTGTTGACACCTTGATTACAGCCTTGTGGATTCCTTGAGGCAGAGGCACCTAGCAAAGCTGTTCCTGGATTCCTAATCCAGAGAAGCCATATGATAATAAATGTTTAAGTAGCTAAGTTATAGGATAATTTGTTGTGCACCAATAAATACCTAGTATACAGTGCATATAAATTTCACTCAAACTGTGAGTGCAAAAAGTACCAATTGTTTAGTTTTGCATGTAAGAGTAAAATATCTCTGATGAAAATTTCCAGTAAAGCTTTAGAACAGCTTAACAGAACCTATTCTTTGGCTCTAGGCATTTGTATAGCACCTTCTATATAAATACTCAATAATTACTTGTAGACTAAATGAATAACTTCCAAGCTTTTAAAAAATGCCAAGGTTGCTGTCTACACTGGTCTGATCTGTAAGATACCAAAAAGCCATATTATCCAAAAGTTAATTCCCCTAGTGTACCTAGGCTTGACCATACCCACTCCTCCCTGTTTATTTTTGAAAGTGCCTTTATTAGAATCATTATTTCGATAAGGTAGGGATTATTTTCCTGATCATTGTTAAAGTGAGTGGGAGAAAGCATATCAGCTTTGTCCAATGGTAAAAAATTGGGCTGAAATATAATATAGGTAAATTTTAGTGAAATTTTAAAAAAGCAAGAAACATAAAATGAGGTAGTTGAAAGGAGTGGACTCCAAAAGAAAAGGAACTGAATAAAATTTGATGATCTGATGGCCCTGATGTACTATCATGAGCAATAAATGAACTCTGAAAGATTAAGCTAAAAAAAGTCAATATACTTTCCCTTAGTGCACTTGTATTTGAAATAATTTGATCCTTAAAAGTATATTTAAAAGAAGCATACAGAAAAAAATGCATATTTAAAATGAGGAAGTAGGCTGGGCACAGTGGCTCACACCTGTAATCCCAGCATTTTGGGAAGCCAAGACAGGCAGATCGCTTGGGCTCAGGAGTTTGAGACTGGCCTGGGCAACCCCATCTCTATAAAAACATATAAAAATTAGTCAGGCGTGGTGGTGTGCACCTGTAGTCCCAGTTATTCAGGAGGCCGAGGCAGAAGGACTGCTTGAGCCCAGAAGGCAGAGGTTGCAGTGAGCCGAGATTGTGCCACTGCACTCCAGCCTGGTGACAGAGCAAGACCCTGTCTCAAAAAAATAAAATAAAATGAAGAAATACACTTTACTTGTTAGTGGTTCATTTAATGGACACATGAAGGGTTTAAAATTCCATAAAATATTACTGTTAGCAAGAAAATACCAATCTGCTTTTATAGTAATTATTTCTTGAAGTGAAAATTTCCTATTTAGTGAATTAGTAATTAGAAGAGATTTTTTATGATTGTCATCAGATTTGAAAACAGAAGATTAGATGGTATCTGATTGCTGTATTTTATTATTATCACATTTCAGCCTAGTGACTTAATAATTTCTATTTATTACTATATAATAATTTATTATAGCTAATGAAACAGCACTGAAATTCCAGATACATCAATGGCATTGAATTTAAAACAGTAATTGTAAATAGAAGATTGTACTCACAGATTTCCATGGAATTTTCTAGAAGCCTTACTGGAAACAGTTATCTTTTTCTCAAAGGGGAATAAAAATCCACAAATAATTAGCTGTCAAATGCAGGAAAAATGAAAATGAAAAACTAACAAAAGTAAAAAAACTTTTTTTTCTGGTTTGTAAAAGAAAAAAATATATATATATATATTTCAGAGACAGGGTCTCACTATGTTGCCCAGTCTGTAGTGTAGTGGCTATTCACAGGCACAATCATAGTGCATGACAGCCTCAAACTCCTGTGCTCAAGCAGTCCTCCTGTCTTAGCCTCCTGAGTAGCTGGGACTATAGGTGCACACCACTGCACCTGGCACAGAAAATATTTTTTTAAAAAAGTCTTTACAATGAATTGTTTCCTACTTAAAAACAAAGTCTTGAAACATAATTTAACTTATTTTCTTACTGAAGTTTTAACCACTTTCCAGCCTGATGTATCTCGATTATAACCTAAAACTTCTTGGGCAGTTTGTTGGGCAATTGCCTTGAAGTCGAAGTCCATCTATCTGCAAGTTTTAAAAACAAACAACTGGTAAGAATATAATCATATAAAAACTTAAAAAGTGCTATCTTACATTTTAATATTATTTCTATAATGCCTGTCACATAGAAATGAACATAATTACTTGATGAATGCATGTATGCATGAACCCCTCTCTCCTTACAGTCTTTCAAATGAGAAACTGTGGTATAGTAGAAAAATCTAGACTTTGGAATCAGAAACCTGGGTCATATCTTGCCTCTGCCACCTACTGTGTGAAGCATGTTACTTAATATTTCTGTTTTTCCATTTCTCTCAAGGTAAAATTAGGATAATATCTGTCTTGTAGAATTAGCGTGAGGATTAGATAAGATGATATGCTTAAGGTTCTATCCAGTGCCTGGCATACGATAGTCATTCAATAAATAATTTTAATTTCTAACAGTTTAATCATGCGTCCTTTGTCTTGTTAAGCATTATGAGCTGTTGGTTATGTGTTCTTGAGGATTATTTAAAGTGAGTAGCAGTGGCACTACATGATCTGACCCCTGGCTTCCTCTTCAAATATACCTCCTACCAGTCTTCTTCTTGTCCACTTAGCTTCAATCATTTGATCTCCTGGCTGTTCCTCAAATACAATAAAGCAATTTCTGACTTCAGGTTCTTTGTACTTGCTGTTCCTCCTGCTTGTCACTGTCTTCTGCAATGTGTTCATATAACTGACTGTTTCATAGGTATCTTTGCTTAAATGTCACCTCCTCAGACAGGATCAAGTTTAAATCAACTCAATTTAAACACATTGAACCCTGCTTGAAGTTAGAAACTGCAATGGACTGAATGTTTATGTCTCCCTAAAATTCATATGTTGAAATCCTAACTCCCAGGGTGATATTAGGAGATGATTAGGTCATGAGGGCAAAGCCCTTATGAATGGGATTAGTGCCCTCACAAAAGAGACCCCAGGGAGCTCACTGGCCCCTTCTGCCATGTGAGGACACTGCCAGAAGTTAGCAGTCTGCAACCAGAAGAGGGCCCTCACCAGAACCTAACCATGCTGGCACCCAGATCTCAGACTTCCAGGATCCAGAACTCTGAGAAATAAATTTATTATTTACAAGTCATTCAGTCTTTGGTAATTTCTTATGGCAGCCCAAAAGGACTGAGACAGGCACTGTGGTAGATGTAGCAACAACAGTTGAGTAAGATACTAGACATAACTATTTCTGCTGTGAATGAGTTCCGGAAGCTGCAGTCTCACTGGTCCTTTGGGTCATCATCCAGCTTTCAGTTAGGGGAAGCTGGCAGGTAAGGTGAAAACAGAACTGGATTCAAATCCTGACTTTGTCACTTAGTACCAGCTATATTATTTTGGATAAATTGCTTAACCTTTGAACTTCAACTTCCATATCTATAGAATGGGGATAATAATATCTATCTCACCGAATCATTATAAGGATTAGTTGAGTTAATATATGTAAAAATGCTTGAAACAGTATGGAGCCCTATACAAGGTTATCAAAATAGTTAGTTTCTCTTTAAAAAAAATGGACACATGTAAATCCATCATTTAAAAAACTCTCCAAAGATCTGCTTCCTTAAGCACTTAAATAAACCTTCTTAAAGTTTAATTATTGGAACATTTCTTCCTTAGCTCTCACTTAAAACTCTTCAGGTTGGATCATAAATCTATTTTCTCTTATTTAATTCTCCAGCAAGGCACAACAGGTAGTTGATAGTCTCTATATTTGAAAAGTTTTAGTAAACCATTATTATAACCTCCTCTTTCCAAGCAGAGTCCTGGTTTCTTTACCTTTCCTGACAGATCTAATGCAGAATTTTAGTAACTGCTGAGGCTCCTCTCCAAATCCTTGTGGAAATCTCCATATCTCTTAACCTGTGAGGAAACAAGGCAGAAGTAGAATTATTTTGATCCATGAATTAGGTCAATATATTTGATAATTTTCTTTATATCTTCTCAGTGTCCTTTATCTATACTTTGTCTTCATTAGGAAACATTTGCTACATATATGCCCCAAGATGAAAGAAAAAGATAGTACAAAAAAACTTTAAAAGATACTGTTTATAAAAAGAATCTTTAAGAAACTATTTTAAAGGAACTCAGTTTAAAAAGACATTTAGGTGGAACGTGGATACAAAAATTTAAGCTTTTAAGCTCACGTCATTAACAATTAACAAGGATTGTTAATCCCTGACCAGGGCTCGTCTTAGCATATAAAACACCGTTCTTGATTTCCTATTGGAAACCTACTTGATATTAATTGATCTAGAGACTTTGAAGATTATTGGGACATACCACTAGCAGGGTATGTCTTATTTTCAAATCACCAACTATTACTGCCACAATAGACCTGTGTTTAATTTAACCACTAAACTGAACGTTATAGCTTCCGGACTTTTTCATTTGCTAAGAGAAAAGGGAAGGTAAAATTTAGTAGGCTACAAAGGGTAAAATGGAGAAAGTGCAAACAGTAAGACTACAATTGTATTGCCTGGTGGTGGAACGTCGGATGAACTGGAACATATTCAGATGGACTCATGGTCAAGGATATCTTCACTCATAGGGTCAGTGGAAAATAAACATAAATCAACATTGGGATGGCCTCTTTTTTGGATACACCAATTGGTTGAAACTGGATTCTTTCCAGACTTGCAGACAGGTTCACACATGGTAGTGAGTCTTTACATCTGTTTGTACAATGTCCCTCTTTCTGGGCTGCCTGACTGGGTCCCCAATCCGTGCGGGGTCACTGCCATTCTTCCCTGGGAATCAAGGCTTCCTAGGAGTTTGTTAAATCCCATCCCTGGCTAAACTCGGGTCTCCAATCTCCCATCTGCTTTGTGTGTGAGAGGCTCCGGGGTGTGAGAGGAAAGGCACTGAAGAGGGAGTGAAAGAAGTGGTGGGGGGACTGCCTACTAGCTGAGACGATGTCTTATTTTTGGCGGGGGATGCTCTGGAAGCGAGAAGGCTGAACTCACTTGGAAAAACTGGAGCTGTGGGGCCGACTCTCAGCGACCGGAACGACAGCTGCCAGCGCCCTTAAGTCTCCCTCCCCACCCAGTCCCCTCCCGCAGACCCCGGGGCCGGCCGAAGGGAGATCAGCCAGTCCCCGCGCAAACTGGCCGAGAATAGCTGTGACGGAGGTTGGAAGGGCGTGGGGGGCAGCGACTTGGATGCCCCAGAAAGGAGGGAGAAACAGCACCTTCCAGCAGGGGTCGCGACCTAACGCTCAACAGCATCCTCTCCTCTTCGTCGGCCGCTCCCTCATTTTCGCTCGCGCCCGGCGCCCCACTGCCGCGCATGCGCACCGCAGGCCGGCGCCATGTTGGGGCGGTTTGAAAGAGAGCGCGGGCGTCGAGCTCCGCTGTGACTGCGGAGGAAGCTGCGAGTGAGCCGAGCCTGAGGCGGAGCGGTGTCCGGGTTGGGGATGCTTTGTGGTGTCTCGCGTTGGGTAACAGGCCTGAGCTTTCGGCGGAGAGCTGTGGAAGTGTGCGGTTTTTGTTTTTGTTTTCCTTTATTTTTATTTTGGGGCCTTAGGGGTGAGTTAGGCCGGAAAGGAGGGTGTCTTTTCGAGGGTTGTGACAGCCGAGAAAAGGCGAAAGGAGAGTGGCGAGGAAAGAGGAGGAGACGTCTCCTGAGGGAGGGCGCTTGTGGAGTCTCTGTGGAAGGAAGAATACTGTAGGGGGAGTGCCCCCTGGGCGAGGGAGGGTCGCGGGACGCGGCGGAGGGGGCTGACACGGGCGTCTGGGGACCTGAGGCGGCGACAGGAAGGGGCTTGCGCTTTGGGGCTGTCGCTTCCGAACACTTCTCCTTCAGTCCATTGCTGCGCTCGCCCTGGCTGCTGAATAAATGGTTTCGGAGTGAATAGCATCTCATTGAAGAACTTGTCTGTGTCTGTGACTGACGGGCGGTGGAACACCAAAGGGAGGGTGTCGCCTGATTGGGACTGGAAAAATTGGAATTCAGGGCGCCCGGGGTAGGGGAACGATGCGCACTGCTGGAGACGGGCGACCTTCGCTGGCCGGTCGATGGGTTCCTGGTTTTCTGCTGCCGAGTAAACAAACGTTCCCTTTCCTAACTTAGCAGTCACAGAGCTGTTTCCAAGAGTTGTTGTTAATTTCCTGTGCGATATTCCCATTGGCTATTTAACACTGAACGTTCTGTTTTTGAATCAAAGTTAGTTAAAATTTCTTGTCAATAAGTTTAACATTCTGTTCTTCCGCGTGATGGATTTTCTTTTGGAGATTCGAACTGAAGCCTGTACGGAGGAAATGGTAAGATACATGGGATTTGCATGAGATATGTGGGGTTCAAAATAATCCTGTGGCTGAAGTGGGGAGAAGTGGGTGGGTCCATACCCACTTTAGCTACAATTGTTGGAAGCAGGATGATGAGTACATAGGGGTTTATTGAAAGATTCTACTTTTGTATACTCTTTTGGGGAAAAGTTGGAAAACTTTTCATAATAGAACTTAAATTGTGCATTTTCTTTTTGTCTGTCCTGTGAGTTGAAATAACTAGTAAATGTTATCACCCACTTACGGAGACCAATACAACAGCTTTCTCTTTCAAGGTTTTGTAAAATAAAATCAGTAGCCTGTTCGGCATTCAAAGACAGAAAACATTTGGTCAGGCTTATCCAAACAAATTTACTTGAGTGAGTTTAAACTTCTTTAAATAAAAGGGATACGAAAAAGGTAAAGCTGGCTTAGTTTAGCCGTTCGTCAGAGATATGCCAGTATTACAGAATTCAGATAAATCAATGAGACGAAACAACTGTTACCTTATGTTCTGCCATTTGCACTGACCACGGTCAGATCTCTTGTAATGGCCATTGCATGCTCTAACGCTGTGGTAGGATGATGTTTTACTTTGTCTCTTATTTAATTAGAAAACTTTCGATGTTTTAAAGCCAAATTTAATAGTTACTAAGATTACATTAAAAGTTGTTATAACAAATATTTCTAAAATTATAGCCAAAAATTAAACATTATAACATCATAGCATATGTTAAGTCCTCAACATTAATACTTTTTTAGTATAGAAAATCCATTCATTTAATTTTAAAAAGAATGTCATCATGGACTGAATTAGTGCCGGTTCGTTCTGTGATTTCTTAGGTTTTCGAATATACATCCTGTTACTGTACTGAGGTGGACAGGGACTCTCTCAATTTTAATAATGGAAAAACAGTAAGAAGAACACATTGAGTTGATTTTCATATTATTTAAGCTTCCTTTAAAAGAGGTGAGCTGAATCCATTTAACATAAGAATTGAAAATAGGGAGGGTGGTACCAAAAACGAAGGTCAGGAAATGATTAACTATTTTAGGAAAAGTGTATATTGCTAACTAATTCCAGAATAAGACCTGCAGTTTATTTACAGTTAAATGTTGTAAATGTACTAGCATTTATAACATTGAAAGTGAATATTCTCCATTGTTCCTTCTTGTTTTGAATACTTCATTTGATGGCTTTAAAAAATTTATTGAGCGCTATTATCTGCAGCACATGGTAGTAGGCTTATGATTTGAAAAATATGATGTATAGGGGAATATTAGGTATTGTGATGTCATAGAATATATCACCATAAGAGAAAAGACGGTTCATAAGTAGTTTTTAGGACTTTTTAAGAAGTGAGTACTCTTTCCTTGGTATTTTCCATGTATATTCTCAGATAATTTTTGTATACATACTTCCAGGCACATAGTAAGTACTCAAAAAATGTTTTCTAAATCATTGATGAAGGAATTCACAATAATAAAGATAACAAAAATCTACAATTCCTAACAAGGAGTGTCTGTTATAGATAATGGATTTTATTATTTAAAGAAAATTACAAGAGGTTTACATATTTTGTTTGTATATGGTCACTTTTAATTGGCACCTTAACATTTCGTTTTTGTATTACAGTTGTTTTTAAGGGAAATGAATAGAAACAATCCACTTTGAAGAAGCCATGGCGAAATCAAAGACAAAACATAGACTTTGTTCTCAGGAATCTTCAGTATCTGCGCTGCTGGCAAGCTGCACCCTGAGTGGTAGTAATTCCTCTAATTCTGATGGCTCGTTTCACTATAAAGATAAGCTGTACAGATCTGCTTCTCAAGCTCTACAGGCTTATATTGATGATTTTGATCTAAGCCAAATATATCCTGGTGCAAGCACTGGAACAATTAACATTGATGAGGATTTTACTAATATGTCACAGTTCTGCAACTATATTTACAAACCAAACAATGGTATGCTTTTATTCTTTGTTTTCTTTGTGTTCAGATGTTTTGAAGCATTTGGGAGATGTACTGTAGTATTGTAAAGTTTGACATTATTTTTGTTACTTTGGAGTAAAAATAACTTATAATATTGAGATCTGGGTGTTTTTGTAAAATGATTATATAATTCTCTGTGGAACAGTAATATTCACAAGATGTTAAGAGTTTGTCCATAATAAAGCTTCCTTGAAGACAAGTTTGGAAAATGCAGTTGTTGATAAGTCAATTACTACTTTACCGAACACTTGCAGAATGACCCTAGAATAGAAAAAGTTTGTATTCAGTTCTTGGAGGGATGTGGTCAATATATTCCGGAAGCAAAGAATGAGAACAGCTGTTCTCTATGTATAATCCATGCCATTGAAGGGTTTGTAGGTGAGAAAACAAGTTATTTTTCCACCTAGTTTAATAGCATATTTTTTTCTATGCTGCAACCAATATTGAGTGACCAATGTTATTGTGATTGTATTAGTGTATCAGATATGTCTAGATGATAAAAGTTGAAGGAACAGTAAATTAGAGAACACAGGAAAATTCAGGAGGTTGGAGAGAAAAATGTAGAAATTAACACAGAACGAAGAATCATGAGAAAAAAAGCACATCCTATTTTATCCACCTACACCTTTTTATGCTTTTAATCAAAGCTTTAGTGAGGATAAGGGGAAAGCAGCAAAATGCCTCTTAAATTCTTAATTCTCATTTACTGTTGGATATTATAAAATATTTGTATGTAATAAACAAAACTGTTCTTCGTTTTTCAGCTTTTGAAAACCTTGATCACAAAAAGCACTCAAACTTCACATCCTGTAGAAGACACACCGTTAATGACATAGACTCCATGAGCCTAACAACTGATGATCTATTAAGACTCCCAGCAGATGGATCATTTTCTTATACTTATGTTGGACCGAGTCACCGAACGAGCAAGAAAAACAAGAAATGCCATGGAAGACTGGGTTCATTGGACATTGAGAAGAATCCACATTTTCAAGGACCCTACACTCCCGTGGGCAAGGATAACTTTGTTACTCCTGTTATACGCTCAAATATAAATGGAAAGCAATGTGGTAGGCTAAAAAACCCAAAACTTATGAATAGGACTAATAATTGCATTTCTGAATCATCTTTGTCTTTTCCCAAGAAATCGTCTTTCAAGGACAGTTCAGAACACAGTCTTGAAAAGAATTACCCAAGATGGCTCACTAGCCAGAAATCTGACCTTAATGTTTCAGGGATAACTAGTATACCTGATTTCAAATACCCAGTCTGGCTCCACAATCAAGACTTGCTACCTGATGCAA
Source organism: Pan troglodytes (assembly GCF_028858775.2). Classification (NCBI taxonomy): domain Eukaryota; kingdom Metazoa; phylum Chordata; class Mammalia; order Primates; family Hominidae; genus Pan; species Pan troglodytes. Next base: position 64,425,214 of record NC_072415.2, read on the forward strand.
ATAGTCAAAGGGTTTATCAAATATTTAAAGATGATCAGTGTTCCCCTAGACATAGTCATCAGGCACAAGGAACTTCTCGGCTTATCAATAAATTAGATTGTTTTGAATATGCTTTTGAACCCTCAAACTTTTCAAATTCCTTGAGTGATGATAAAGAATTAGTTAATGAATACAAATGTGATTTTGAACATAGCCAGTGTCAATGTGAGAATCCACTTCTCCCAGGACAATCCACAAAGCCATTCAGTGGTAATACTTTGTTTATTGCTTATAGTTACTTATTTTTCTTTTTTTTAAACCAAAAGAAGTGCCGTAAAGTTGATGTGATATCTGGGAGCTTTTATGTTTTGTTTTCATGTACTACATCTTTTTGGAATGCTTATAATCTTCACATACAGCATTTTGTAACTAGAAAATGTCTTTTCTCCCATTTTTTTCTTTGCTTGAAATGTCACATTTTAACATAATTTGCTGTTATAGATGAATGTACATTCCAAATGATCAGAACTCTTGTTGACTTTGTGAGATTTTGCTATGCTTTACATTAATTTTTTTCTTCAAGGATTAATAGTCATCTTTTACAATTAGGTGACAAAATTGAATTGCTTATCTTGAAGGCCAAGAGAAATCTAGAGCAGTGTACTGAAGAATTACCAAAGTCCATGAAAAAGGATGACAGTCCTTGCTCATTAGATAAACTTGAAGCAGAAAGATCATGGGAAAATATTCCTGTTACTTTGTAAGTAAGTGGCAATGGAAAAACTGTTTAGTTTTCCAAATGAAAAATGTCATGCGAATATCTGATTTATATTTAAACGAACGGTAATTAATAATATTGTAACTCCATAGAACATAGCATTGTGTTACTTGCTTTAAATTGCATTTTTCATTTATTACCACAAGATGGTATAATGGTTCATAACCTTAGGTACTTTATATAACATCTGTCTTTGTTACGTGCTCATTTTGTTTCATTATAAAATATTGATAAGCATCTTAATATGAGGGATTAGAACCAGAAACAATTATTTTGCAGAGTAGTGTTATGAAATTCTTGTTATTTTCTTCTGACTTAAAGCTTTTCCTCTGTTCCTCTATAGTCTCTCCATATAATGGAGTTATACATTTCTTTTTCTTTTCTTTTTTTTTTTTGAGATGGAGTCTTACTCTGTCACCCAGGCTGGAGTGCAGCGGCACCATCTCGGCTCACTGCAACCTCCGCCTCCTGGGTTCAAGCCATTCTCCTGCCTCAGCCTCCCCAGTAGGTGGTATTACAGGCCTGCACCACCATGCCCAGCTAATTTTTGTATTTTTAGTAGAGATGGGGTTTCACCATGTTGGCCAGGCTGGTCTCTAACTCCTGACCTCGTGATCTGCCCGCCTCTGCCTCCCAAAGTGCTGGGATTACAGGCTTGAGCCACCGTGCCCAGCCTGAAGTTACAAATTTCTTATCATTTACTTTTACTTTCCCTTTTAGTTGTTGTTTTTCTTAAATGATGGTACATTTTTTATTATCAGAAATGCGTTATTGCTAACCCCATATCATGCCTTACGCTCTGATAATTTATTATCTTTAGTTGTCTAAACTTTCATTCTGTTATAGACAGAGTCTATAAGTTCCTGGATTCTTTTTTTTTTTATTCTCAGTTGATTGTCTCTTTTCAGAATGTAGACATTGACTATAATTCCAGTTTAGAAGCCTACGTCTGCCATTTTCTTGCTGTATTGCCTTGTACAATTTACTTGACTTCTCTAAACTTTAAAGATGGAGAAATAACGTCTGCTTCAGGGTTATTGTGAGGATTAATTTGACTAGAAAATGAAAATGAAGTTTCTGACCTAGGATGAGCTCTCTTAGAAATTTTAGTAGTGATGATGATTATCTAGAATATTTTATTTTCTTCTTTTAGCTTCATTTCTCCTTATATATTTCATATATATATGTTGAGATATATATACGTATTTTTTTTTAAACTTGGGTTGATAATGAGTTCACGTAATGCTTAACTTCTCTTATCCTTCTTGTGTCCTAGTTGCTTATTTTATCACTTGTTCTGTGTATTAATAAAGTATCATAGCTGCAATACTTTGATTTTAATTGGAACCAAAATGGGCAAGCAAGTAGTATCAGAGGTGCTTAAAATTTTTGAGTGCACTTAATGTATTTTATTATTTGATAATGTAACTTCTAGCTTGTATAATTAATATTATCAATAGTTTGGCTCAGTACCTTGCATATACTAATTCATTTTTGGAAGACTGAATTTATATTGTGATGGGAATGTTTGTAGATAAAACTAAGGATGAATTGCTGAGAAGGAATAGATCTCAGTTTGAGATTGACAAATTATTATCAACCTGTCATCAAAAACAAAATTGAATAGGAAGTACTCAAGGTAGTATTTTAAGTGGTAGAGCAAAACCACAATCAGATCATTGCTTTTTTAAAGAAACTTTTTATTATGGAAAAGCTCAAATAAATTATGGAAGTAGAATAGCATAATGAACCTCTGTGTACTCTTCAACAATCTGGTAAATGTTTTTTAATAACAGATGGGTGACTCTACAAAGTGTTAGCAAAGAATAGGGGAAAGGACTACCTGATAGTATGAAAGAGCTTGTGAATTAGAAATCAAATATGTCAATAAAGAAGCATGCTTATTAAGAAAAAACATCAGCATTCTGTAAATGTTAAAAAAAGATTCTTAGATATCTGAGTTCTTGAGTTACAAACATACCTCATAGTGTTGTAAGAATAAGAGAGAAATAGATTGAATTCATTTTTGTGATTAATAGAATTTGATTCTCGGAACATTCTTATTTTTGCTGGGGATACCCTTTCCTCTACTACCCTGTGAATATCAGGAAAGAAATGGGTATTTATTAAATGTACTAGGTACATACAAAATTAATTCAGTTTATGCAATATGTCTGTGAGATAGATGGGACTACAAATGTTGAAACTGAAATTCAGATAAATTACTTAAGGTCATACAGTGAGTGGGACTGAGATTGCATGCAGGAATGTTAAATTTCAGAATTCTTTTCCCAGAATGATCTGTTCTTTATGTTGATACCAGTTATAAAGGGGAAGTCTGTTCTGTTGCCTTCAAGTAGGAGAACATTTAACTGCCATTCTAGTAAAAACTTTTAAGAGTTTATGGGGTTGTTGATTATTAGATGGTAACAATGTTTAATTGGAAAAATGTACTGTTTATTTCAAACAAGGTGAGCTTTTGGAGCATAGTCTGTAGTTCAGGCCTTGTTTAGCTGAATGTTAATATCTTCAGTTTCTTCATAGTGTTTTCTTAAAGCTTGAAGACAGAAGCAGGGAGATAAGAAGGGGTTGGATTCTGGTATCAGTTTAGGGAGAAGATAAGGGAATTACCATACAACATTAATATGAATCATATCCATGATGATTATTTCTTGGTGACTACTTGTATTTAAATGAGAATTCTTAAATTATATACTGTTTACTTTTTAGAAATTGGGAACTTAATTGCTATCTTGCATCCTTTAAATCCTGTTTAGCAAATCTCCTGTTCCCGTTAACTCTGATGATAGTCCTCAACAAACTTCAAGGGCAAAGAGTGCTAAAGGGGTTCTTGAAGACTTTCTAAATAATGATAATCAGGTGGGTGAAATTAAAAGTTTTAAAACTTATTAAAAGATTTATGAATAATACGTAGATACTAATTTTTAAGTTACTTAGATAATTTAAAGCAAAAAAGACTCAAATCTTCTCAAATACCCATCATTCCTTCCAGAATTATTGATTATATTATTTTTTATAATATTTTAAATTTTTAAATTAACACATAATAATCATACATATCTATGGGATACATGGTGATGTGATACACCGTGAATATACAGTGATCAAATCAGGGTGATTTGCATACCATCATCTCAAATATTTATCATTTCTTTGTGTTGGGAACATTCAAAATCCTCTCTTTAAGGTATTTGGAAATATATAATAATTTATTTTTACTTATAGTCAGCTGATACTGCTGTAGAACACTAGGACTTATTTTTTCTCTCTAGCTGTAATTTTTTTATCCTTAAACCAATCTCTCCTTATTCCTTACCTCCCTCCTACCTTTCCCAGTCTCCAGTAACCACTATTCTACTCTCTATTTCTATGAGATCAGCTAGTAAGCTTTCCCATATAAGTGAGAACTATGATATTTATCTTTCTGCTCTTAGCTTATTTTACCTAACATAATGTCTTCCAGAGTCATACATTTTGTCACAAATGACAGGATTTCTTTCTTTTTGAAGGCTGAACAATATTCTGTTGTCTATATATGTCACATTTTCTTTACCCTTCTATCTGTTGATGGATACTTAGGTTGAGTCTCTATCTTGACTACTGTGAATAATGCTGCAGTAAACATCAGTAAACATGGATGTGCAGATATTTCTTTGGCATATTGATTTCATTTCCTTTGGATATATACCCAGTAGTCAGATTGCTGGATCATACGGTAGTTCTATTATATATTTAATTTTTTGAGGAATCTTCATACTGTTTTACTGTGTCTGGCTGTGTGTGGTGGCTTATACCTGTAATACTAACACTTTGGGTGGCCAAGGTTGGAGGATTGCTTGAGTGTTTAAAAAAAAAAAAAGTCCATAATTGATAATACTAATTTATATTCCACAAGTGATTATTTCTTAAGGGTAAGTTGTAATGTGAAATCTTAAACCATAATAATGACCTTCTTTGTCTCTTTCTACAGTTGTTGACTTAGTCTGATTTGTCTCATATAAGTAAAGCTACTCCTACTTCCTTTTGGTTATCACTTGTGTGGAATATCTTTCTCCATTCATTCACTTTATGTGTATCTTTAAAGGTGAATGGAGTTTCTTGTAGGCAACATATAGTTGGACAATGTTATTTTTATCCATTCAGGAAGTCCATCTCAAATTTTAAGTGGGGAATTCAGTTTGTTCACATTCAAGGTTAATATTGATAAGTGAGGACATATTCCTGTCATTTTGTTTACTGTACTCTGGTCATTTTATATGTTCTTTCTTCCTTTTTTCCCCTCATATTATCATTATGGTTTGGTAGTTTTCTGTAGTAATGTTTTATTCTTTTCCTTTGTGTATCTGCTCTACCAGTAAGTTTTATATTTCCATGTGTTTTCATGATGGTGCTTATCTTTTTGCTTCCAGTTGTAGGATTCCCCTGAGCATTTCTTGTAAGGCAGGTCTAGTAGTGGTGAATTCTGTTGCTCTTGGTTATGTAAGAAAGAGTTTATTTCTTTCATTTCTGAAGGAAAGCTTTGCTCCATATAGTATCTTGGCTTGCGATTTTTCTTTTCAGCCCTTTGAATGTATCATCCCATCCTCTCCTGGCCTTTAAGGTTTCTGCAGAGATATCCACTGTCAGTCTAATGGGAATTCCTTATATGTGACTTCATGGTTTTCTCTTGCTGTTTTTAGAATTGCCTTTGCAGTGTAACCATAGTGTGCCTCTGGGAGGATGTTTTTGGCTTAAATCTACTGGGGGCCATTGAGCTTACTGGATTTGGATGTCATATCTCTTCCCAGACATGGGAAATTTTCAGCTATGATTTCATTAGGTTTTCTGTGCCTTTTGCCTTCTCTTCTCCTTGTGGAATTCCCATGATAATAACATTTGTTCATTTTATAGTATCCTTTAAGTCTTGTAGGCTTTCTTTACTCTTTTTCCTTCTCTGACTGGGTAATTTCAAATGACTTATCCTCAAGTTCAGAGATTCTTTTGTCTATTTGATCAAGTCTATTAAGCTCTCTATTGTATTTTAAAATTCCATTCATTGAATTCTTCACTGTGTATTTTCTGTTTGGTTCTTTTTTATGATTTCTGTTTGTTGACTTTGTTGCTCATATTGTGAATTGTTTTCCTGCTTTGGTCAAATTATCTGTCTGTGTTTTTTTGTATCATTGAGTTTTTTTAAAAAACATGATTTTGAATTCTTTTTCCACCCATTTGCTGATTTCCTTTTCATTGGAGTCTGTTACTAGAGTTATTATATTCCTTTGGTGGTGTCATATTTTCTTGGTTTTACATATTTCTTGTGTTTGTTGGTATCTCGGCATCTTTCTGAATTATTTTCTGTGTGTTTTGTTGATGTTTGCTGTGTTTTCTTAGAACAGCTATTTTGAATTCTTTGTTTGCCAGATCATCTGCAGGTCTTTAGGATCAGTCACTTATTTTGTAGAGGTTTTCTGTTTGGATTTGTCTGAAGTTTTCTCATGATTAGAATGAGGTTATGCATTTTTGGCAAGAATACTGAAGAAGTGATGTGCTCTTCTTACTGCATTATCTCAGAGGGCTCATTATATATTGATATCATTAATATATTGATAAGTTAATGCAATAATAGTAATATATAATAAAGATATAATATGTAAAAACTGGTTGTATTAACTTTGAACACTTGGTTAAGGTGATCTTTATCCTTAGTAAAGATACCAATTTTCCTTGTAATTATTAAATATCTTATAAAGCACTTTGAGACTTTGCAGATATCCTGTTTCTCCTCAAACTTTTGTCTACTAATTTTAGTATCCATTTGTGAATCCTATCTTTTTTCTATATTTATTAACTGAAAACCTTGTATAATGAAAAACTATCTTTATATTTGTTTAGTAAATTATATTAGTACAGATTCACTAATTTATTTTATTCTTGGTTTAGAATGCAGTATAATTAGTTACGCTGCTGTTCAAATTGTTTCAGGTTAGGCCATTAGGAGTTCCGTCATGTTGGCTCCTGTGCCTTTTTATATGTCTGCATTCTTTTTTGAGCATTTCTTTGAGGAGCCATGGTTCTTTGTATTGGAAAATGGCATTTAGAAACTAGGATCTAGGCATTAGTTGTGCTGAGTGCTACTAGGGTGTTGTTCATTCTAAACTATGTCAGCAGGAAGACCTAGGAAACAAGTTTGCCAACCCACATGTACTCACATATGTACATTTCTTTATCTGTTTATCTGTGTACATATATGTGTATATGTGTTTACCTATAAATAAACATATATATGTATAAAATCATGAGTATTGATACCTCTGATTCCGGTCTAATACTGCAGTTTGTTTTAGCTTTTCCCATTCCCTATTTGTAACTTTCTCCCCCCATGATAATCCTTTCATTATCTACAGTAAATTTACTTGTTTGTTCAGTCTTATTATACATGCAAAGTGGTTTTAGAATTGCTAACCCATATTCCTGTAATTAACAAATGTACTAACTAGATTACATTATTTGTATAGTGCTTTTTTTTTTTCTTTGGAGACAGTCTTACTCTGTCTCCCAGGCTGGAGTGCAGTGGCACAATCTCTACTCACTGCAACTTTGCCTCCCAGGTTCAAGCAGTTTTCCTGCATTAGCCTCCCAAGTAGCTGGGATTACAGGCACCCACCACTACACCTGGCTAATTTTTGTATTTTTAGTAGAGGCAGGGTTTCACCATATTGGCCAGGCTGGTCTTGAACTCCTGACCTCAAGTGATCCACCCGCCTCAACCTCCGAAAATGTTGGGATTACAGGCATGAGCCACCATGCCGAGCTGAATATTGCTCTTTTCGTCTTTAGCCTTATAATATCATAACAAAATACTGTTTTCCAGAGTTACTTAGGTTATTTTCTTCCCAACTCTCTTTGGTGTGGTTGTGCTGTTTATTTATAATACTGTTAGTTGGTTCATTTGTCTTTGTATCCAATTGGCCCTCTGTATGTGTGGGTACCACATCTGTAGATTCAACCAACTGCAAATTGAAAATCTGGAGAAGAATAATAAACATAACAATACAATAATAAAACATAATTTAACACTTTGGGAGGCTGAGGCGAGCGGATCACGAGGTCAGGAGATCGAGACCATCCTGGCTAACACGGTGAAACCCTGTCTCTACTAAAAAATATAAAAAATGAGCCGGTTCTGGTGGCGGGCGCCTGTAGTCCCAGCTACTTTGGAGGCTGAGGCAGGAGAATGGTGTGAACCCAGGAGGCGGAGCTTGCAGTGAGCCAAGATAGCACCATTGCACTCCAGCCTGGGCGACAGAGCGAGACTCTGTCTCAAAAAAAAAAAAAAAAATTTTTAAAACACAATGTGCAAGTATTTACATACTGTTGACATTGTAGTATTTATTATCAGTAATCTAGAGATGATTTAAAGTTTACAGGAAGATATGCATAGGTTATATGCAAATACTGTGCCATTTTATAATCAGGTACTTGAACTTCCTTGAACTTTTATATTCACAAAGTGTCCTGGAAACAGTCTCCCAAGAAAACAGCGATGACTATATATTGGGTTGTCCTCTTGTTCTGTTTGGTTTAAATAATTTGCTTTTTGAATATATGAAATGTCACTATGGTTCTGAGAGTCGAAGATATACAGAGATGTACCCGGAGACATTTACTAGCAGGTTTCAATGACAAGTCTCAGAACAAATTGTATTATCCATACAATATTTTTAAAACATTCATTAACATTGGCACAAACAGTTCATATGTTTTCTAGTTTTCTGTCTTCTTTTGATACTCTGACCACTGCTTTGCATGAAAAGTCACTTAGCTCAAACATAAATTCCAGAGGCAGCCTTTTGTAACTATTATGGTTGACATAAGGCAGCCGAAGTTCTAAAATAAGGTAGTGGCTGGATGCAGATCATTTGGAGATTATGCCTCAGATGCTATCTCCCAGAGTGTAGGAGTATATCCTAACTGGATCCTTTTACCCTGTTTTTTTTTTTTTTTCTTTTTAAAATGTTTCTTATATTGTTGTGTTAAAATATACATAATATAAAATTTACCATTTTAATCATTTTTAAGTGTACAGTTCTGTGGCATTAAGTACCTTCGCATTGTATGTAGCTATCACCATCGTCCATCACCAGAACTTTATTTTCTCACACTGAAACTTTGTACTCATTAAACTCTAACTCCCTATTTCCCCCTCTCCCTAGTCCCTGGTAAGTAGCTTTTTACTTTTTGTCCCTATGGACTTGTTACTGTAGGAACCTCGTGTAAGAAGAATCATATGTGTATCTTGTTGTGACTGGCTTATTTTGGTTAGCATAATGTCTTTAAGGATCATCTATGTTGTAGCATTTGTCAAAATTTCCTTTTCTTTTTAGATTGAACAGTTTTCCATTGTATGTATGTACCACATTTTGTTTATTCATCTGTTGTTGCACTCTTGGGTTATCTGCATCTTTTGGCTGTTGTGAATAATTTTGTTGTGAACATGGGTATACAAATATCTACCCAAGTCCCTGTTTTCACTTCTTTTGGATATATACCTAAGAGGGAAATTGCAGGATCATTCAGTGATTCTATGTTTAATTTCTTGTGGAATTCCTATACTGTTTTCTACAATGGCTATAGCATTTTACCTTTCCGCTCCCTGTTTCTTATACCCTGTTCTATAACTGTGGAAATGTCTTTAAAATCTTTTTAACCATACTGCTTACCTTGAGTATCTTATGCTAATCAACAACTTTCTATAGAATTGAAGTTTAAGTAGTACTTATGGTGCACAGTCTATGCTGAAATATATTAAATTACAGACATCTGTACAGGCCTATTTGTTACTTGGTAGATAGCTGTTAGGACACAGAAACTCATTTGAAAGATGTAAAATAATAGACTGGTAAGACTTTTAAAAAGAAATTTTAAAATATCCCTCACCGATTATCTTAAAAGAATCCTGACCATCTTATGTGTCTTAAGTACTGCTGCGTTCTTTGAACACAAATAAGGTCAGGGGTAATCGAGCTATGAGTGTTATTTAGGTAGAAGGAGTGTATGGCCCATGAAGAGGTGAAAAGCTGGCATTCTGTTATAAAAACATATTTTAAAGTGTGCAGAGAATACTGTATTTGAAATTTTAGTCCTTGATCAGCTGTAAAGAACATGTTGGTTTACCTGTCCTCTGAAGACCTTTCATTTCATTTACAATTTGTGATTTTAAATGTGCTAAATTAATTTGTCATAAATACAAACGTGCACTATTTATTTTAAAACAGCAATGACTAGAAAGGATATGCCAAACTGTTAATCATGATTGTCTTTAAGTAACTTCACCTGGGGCCTGGGGATGTAAGTGGTGAGTTACAGTTTTGATTTTTTAAAATACTTTATTGACATGCATTGTTTGGAGTTTTACATTAATTTTCTATTGGGGAAATTAATACAAAATAAAACTCTTCTTTCCCTGAGTTTGGATGGTTAACTTTATACTATCATCTGTTTTAACCTTAGAGCTGTACTCTCTCTGGAGGCAAACATCATGGTCCTGTTGAAGCCCTGAAACAAATGTTATTTAACCTTCAAGCAGTACAAGAACGTTTTAATCAAAATAAGACCACAGATCCAAAAGAAGAGATTAAACAAGTAAGCACAAACATGATTTATGAATTGAGATTTGTGAATTTGTATAAAGATTTTTTTCTACATCTTTTAATAGACCTTATAGTTTTATGTTAGTAAGCATGCCACATTACACATGTTGTAAGTGGCAGTAGTTTTTTTTTGTTAGGAAGTAATGTACTCACGTTTAATTCTGTTTGATTTCTGTAGGTGTTTATCTCTAAACAGATTGTTCTATTATGGTTATAAATCTAACATCTTATTTAGTTATGATGATGTTACAACTATAGTATCAAAGGGTTGTAAGAGTTTTGTAATGCTCTACAAAATTAATCTATGTGGCCCATCTTCTGGTAGTTATATTCGAGGAGGCCTAGAAAACTTTTTCAACATTAGATTCTTTCACACACCTTTCTCCTTTGAAATTTAATTTTGTTACTGTGTGTTCATTGGCTGTTATGAATACAGTTATATCAAGTTTTATTTTAGAGCCATTTTATTTTTTCAATTTGTGTATTTCCCGGTAATTTGAAAATCTGTTTCTGTTTTAGGCTGCCATTCTATATGATGAATTTTTTCCCACAAAAGTATAGTGTTTAAGAACATAGAGTTTATATTTTCCCAAATATGATTGTGAATTCTGTCACTTACTAGCAAGTGCAATATTTGTGCAAATCATTTAACCTCTTTAGTTTCAGTTTCCTATTTAAAAAATTATTGATTTTTAATTGACAATATATATATATTTTGGGTGTACAACATGATGTTTTGAAACATCATGAAATGGCTAGGGGAGCTAATGACCTCACATACTTTTTGTGGAGAACATGTAAAACCTGCTCCATTAGTAATTTTCAAGTATACGATATGTTGTTTTTAATTTTAGTCACCATGTTGTACAATAGATCTCTTGACCTTATTCTTCTCGCCTAACTAAAATGTTGTATCCTTTGAAAAACATCTCTGCAACTCCCGTCCCCACGTCCAGATTCTACATATAAGTGAGATTATTATTCAGTGTCTGTCTTTCTGTGCTGGGCTTATTTCATTTATCAATTTCCTTTTCTGTACAGTGAGGTTGTTGAGAAGACAAATTGAGACAAACTATATAAAGTACTTAGTATAGTGCTTGGTACATGGTAAATGCTCAATAAGTGATGGCTCATTGTTTTATTGTTATTCAGTAGATCTGTGAAATTGAGTTTTCATTACAAATGAGTGGATCAGCTTTTGAGAACCTTCATAGTCTTCTCATTTGAGTTGTATTTCTTAATTTCTGTCCTTACATTCTAATAATCATAACATTAATATGTAGAATGTAATCTATCCTTCTTTCCCCTCTCATTCTAAACATCATTGAGATATAAGCCTGTTCAATAAAGTCATAATTTTAAGCGAAGACTTGATTTTTAATAGACATACGTGTAGAAGTATACTTTAGGACAGTTGAAAAATGGCTGTTAGTTGTAGTGTTTTTACAGTAAATGGAAAATAAAAATATTTAATACTCTTGAAAATTATTAGAATTCTTTGGAAATGTAGAAAATATTTTTTAATGTTTTAATCACATTTTAAATACCATTTAATTTTATAGTTATATAATTTTAATATTTTGTTATATTTGGTGTTTTTAATAATAGGTTTCAGAAGATGATTTCTCTAAATTACAGTTGAAGGAAAGTATGATTCCTATTACTAGGTCACTTCAGAAGTAAGTATTCTTTACTAATATGGATACGAATCCATCTTAGCCATTTCTTTGACAAATATAAAGTTACAGGGTAGAAGTAAGTAGTTTTAAGAGTAGCACTATTAGGCATATTTAAGCTTCTTGGAGCACACTGTTTAATTACACTAAAAAACATTGTTTTCTTTTAAACTTGTGCTTTTTCCTATTCAAAATGTTCTAAGGACCTAATGAGATAGCCTTAGACCTCTAAAATATAATGGATATGACTCATTTTTGAGTAGTAATAGCAACAATTTATGATAGTATTTTTGTGAGTATCCTATAACAGTAACTTGTATGAAATGTGTTTTCATATATTCTCTCTAGAATAAATTTAATAATAAATGGATCGTTATTTGGAACATCATTACAGAAATCTAAAGTAGATATAATGACCTGGGTATAAAGATAGGTCTAATTTTCTTAGTTACAGTGTCTTAAATAATAAAATGGAGAAAAATACAATTTGTTTCTATAGTCATGATATTGACAGAAGAGAAGGGTATTTATTTTGGAGTTCGTTGTATGACTATGAAGTGTCCTCAGAAGATGGAATACTGAACTTAGGAAATACTGAGATTAAAAGTTTCTACTCTAGTCACACCATTTCACTTGGCTACCTTTTGTACTTTGAGAATTTGCTTAGGCTTCTGTGATCTAAGGAACTGGTGGAAAAATAAAACACTAGACATGTAAACTTAAGAATCTAATTGTCACAAATGTGTATATAGTTTTCATAGTTTACATGTATCATGTATAATTACTTTTTTCTCTCTACTTAATTTATTATCTTTAGGGTATAAATAATGCACCTTTGTTTGTAGCTTGCCATAGTACTGGGGTATAATGTTTCATACCTAATAGAATTCAGTGAATAATGATAGTAATAGCTAACATTGAATGTTTACCAAATTTCAGTATTCTAAGTGCTATTGAATATAATTCATGTGATCTTCACAACCTTATGAAGTAAGTACTATTATTATTTTCATAATACAGATCGGAGAATAGGCATGGAGTAGTAAAGTAACTTGCCATAGCTAGTAAAAGAAGCGGGATTCAGATCAGGTAGTGTGATTTGAAAGTCTGTATTTTTAACACTCCTCTCACTAATGATAGTGATGAATTATTCATTGAGACTAAGAACAGGGCCTCAGTTGATCACCTAGTATGAAGACTTCATTCTGCTTTAAAATTTGAGGTGAATGACCATAAGTTTTCCATTGCTCTTTAAAGCATTATACTGCACCTGTCACAGACCTACATGTGTTTTCTGAGTTAATGTACATATCCTAGATGTTTTTCCTGGTGAAAACTAACAGTGGATTGTAAGTCATTAAATCACCACAAAAATCGATACTGATCTATAAGTGCTTTTACCATTTGCTAGAATTTTTTTAATAGTAACTTTTTTTCTACTATAAGCAATCAATAGTCTTACCTGTATATGGAGTTTCATTTTTAGAGAGAGTAAGTTTTATGTTTTGTTAGATGGCCTTTAGTTATTAATTCTGTTGTATTAACTGGAGCAGTCTTAATTTGTCTTTACATTTCTAAAGTATTATCAGTAAGACGTTTGTACTGTAATGAAGTAAGCTTAGACTTACAAAAGTTATTTTCAGTCTGTAGATTAACTGTTTTAAGGTCAATTTAAATTAATTACATCTCAGAATTCCTTTTTCCAGGCTGCAAAATATTCTGGTTAGGTATATGGTCATCTTTTCATACTTCAAATATTTCAAAATTTACAAAATATTTGCAAAATATTTCAAAAGTTACTGATTATACTTTGTAGGCTTTATTGGCCTTTCCTAAGGTAAAATCCTATTATGGCTCTTTACATTCCTCAAATAACAGTTTTTGTTTTTAATAATTTGGATGGCTATCCAGTTTTAAGATATATTTCATTAGCCATAGGGAACTGTAAGCTAGTTAGTCTGGCCTTTGTCTAGTCCCTTAAATACTCAGTTTTCTTATATTCTTCAATTAGAAATATGTGTTCTCTAGGAAGACTCATTGGAGCTGGGATTACAGGTGCATGCCACCATGCCCGGCTAATTTTTGTATTTTTAGTAGAGATGGGGTTTCGCCATGTTGGCCAGGCTTGTCTCAAACTCCTGACCTCAGGTGATCCACCTGCCTCGGCCTCCCAAAGTGCTGGGATTACAGGGACGTGCCACCATGCCTGGCTAATTTTTGTATTTTTAGTAGAGATGGGGTTTTGCCATGTTGGCCAGGCTGGTCTCGAACTCCTGACCTCAGGTGATCCACCCACCTCAGCCTCCCAAAGTGCTGGATTACAGTGCTGGCCACCACGCCCAGCTGAATATTTTAAAATTTTAGTTATTTTACCTCTGATTGGTTAGTAACTTTGGGTGAATTATTGTCACTTAGTCAATGAAGGTGGGAATCTCAGAAATTAACTGAAGTTGCCAAAAAAGGTGGGAGAATTGAGAGTCTTCTTATTACATTTGAGTAAAAGTATCCAAGAAGTGTATAGTACAGGGAAATAGATATACATGCAGTAAATAATGCTACTAGTTTCCTTCCATCTCCTTGTCCTGGGTAAAGTGGAAGATGCAGTTTATTATACATTTATTGAACAACTACTGTGTGTTAGAGACTATAGAATAGAGTGTTGTAGTCATTACCTTTCTGCTCACCATAAATGGAAATTACTAACATTGGAGGTTATTACACAGCTTATGTTTTTTTTTTTTAATTTAATTTTGTTTTTTTGAGATAGAGTTTCGCTTTTGTTGCCTAGGCTGGAGGCTGGAGTGCAGTGGCACGATCATGGGTCACTGCAGTCTCCACCTCCTGGCAAACGATTCTCCTGCCTCAGCCTCCTGAGTAGCTGGGATGACAGATGCCCGTCACCACGCCTGGCTAATTTTCTGTTGTATTTTTAATAGAGATGGGGTTTCACCATGTTGGCCGGGCTGGTCTCGAACTCCTGATCTCAGGTGGTCATATCATCAGGTGATATGCCCATCCCAGTCTCCCAAAGTGCATGGATTACAGGCGTGAGCCACTGCTTCCGGCCCTTCCTGCACATCTTAATTACTATATTGTCACTCTGTTTTTCCTTAATATCCTTCTTATTTATCAAAGATCTGAAATATGACTAATTGATGTTTTCTGAGTGGTCCTCCAGGAACTGAAATATAGGGGAGAGAAAAACTGGAAAAATATAATTAGAGAAGGCTTGGAAAGTTAAGGGCCTCTTTTCCTGGTTTGAGGAATGATTGAGTTTTCTCCACTGATACCTGCAATACAATCTTGGCATTATTTCAGAGAAAAATCTAGGTTGTTGGTATAACAACACATTTATATAGACTTATTGGAGTAGTTGGCAGCTTCCCCTATAATCAATAAAAATGAGTTTTGTTCAGATCTGTAACTAATCCTTAAATGCTATTTAAAAAATAGCTATCTTGAATGTAAATGTTAAAAATAATTTCTGTATTTTACTTCTTAACTAATATACACAGGATACCAAAAGCAAAGGTGTCATTTCATAGAGCTGTAGTGAAAATTACTTGAAAAAAGTGTTTTTGTTAAGTGTGATACAACTGATACCTATTGTTTCTTGTTAGGGCACTTGGCAGACTATCTTAAAAAAAGTTAATGTCAAAAAATATAATTTTTAAAGTAAATGTTGATAGAACTTTAGATAAATTATTTTAACCCTCAATTATTCAGATCTCAAGGTTTTATAAGGAATAAGTCTCAAAGTTTATATAAATTTACTTCTCATACCAATTTTGAAGTTAATAATCTAATTTATTTTTTTGCTGTCTGCATTGGCTATTCAGTTCTTAATAACTGGTTTATAATGTGTTTTATACTTTTTAATGAAGGGCTTTGCACCATTTATCTCGCCTGAGAGACCTGGTTGATGATACGAATGGAGAACGGTCACCGAAAATGTGAAGAAGAAAATGCAATTGTCACCACAATAAATAGTCACCACAGAACAAATTGGCATTTTTTCTATTACTTAAACTGACAAAGTAAATATAAGCCATACATTATTTTGTGGTTTGTTCAAGGATTATATATTTCTAAAACACTAAACTTGAAAATACCCATAGGTTTTGGGACCTATCTTTATTTTGTGCCAACATACTAGAATGTGAACTGCAAGGACCCACAGTGTATCCTGAAGTCTTACTTTCGCCTTCTGGCCAGCAAATGTCTAATATTTAAAGATGGATGACTTCTGTTCTTGAAGCTTACCTGGATTTAACCTTCTTCAGCATCCTCAGCATTTTATTACCTGGTTCAGGATCATTAAGAAACTTACTGGTTTTTATCCAAAATCTTTTACGTTAAATAGACTTTTTTAAAGATATAGTTAGCATCACTTTTAAACAGCTTAAAGGAATATCAAAATTGTTATTGTGTATCTCATCTATAGGGAAGTCTGTTACTTTGAAATTTTCATAAATTTAATATTTAAGATACATCGTATTTGAAAATTGCATTAATAGTGGGGTGATACTGTGTTAAAAGGAACATTGTGTTGTGACATTCAAGAGAACCTCCTCATTTAATTAGTACTTTGATTCTGTGTAACATAATCTTGGTAGTGCTTGACAGTTTCCAAACCTTTTTTTGGAGAGAGATTTAAGAATTTAATATTTTGATATTAGATTGTTTCCCAGATTTTAATTTTGGGGTTAGCTCAAACTAGTGAAAACTATGACTAAATGGCCAATTGCTTTATCAAATTTGATAACTAAAACTTAAAATGAATATGGAAAATCAGAAAGCAACTCTATTTTAGAGCTATTTTGTAAGAGTTGTGCTTTCTTTAACACGATCTGTAGTCTTAAGTTTGTCTCTAGCTAGAACTGAACAAAGCTCTATAATTTTTACCAAGCACTTATTAATACTTCTTATAAGTAGTAAGCATCTTTACTAACACAACTGAGAATTAAGTCATAAAACATAACTAATACAGCACATTACTGCCTGATGAAATTAAAGAGTACTGTGTATATGTATAACTACTACAGGTTAACACTTCACCCAAATGATAGCGTTTTTCCTCAGTAGATTTATTGTCAAATAGGAATTTCTAAGCACATTGAGTCAAAGCATTTTTTCCAAGTTAATAAAGTGTTATTTACTATCTTTGTTAGAGGTGACATGTCAAACACTACAGTGAGCTCTGTGGGTTTTTTTTTTTTTTTTTTTTTTTTTTTGCCTGTGAGTTTTTTACTATGCTGCTCTGACCAGTTTGAGTGGCAATTACCAATAGATTTGTTTTCTTTATTCTGTGATGTTTTTACCACTGACACTGTTTTCAGATTATAGTCTGCTTCATAGAAAATAGCCTGCATAATCAAACAAGGAGTTACTTTGAAATTAAAGTATGCCTGGCTATTAAAAATGCAGATTTTAGGTGGGTAAACATCAGGTAGGTCTGGGTGGGTCATGTTCTAGGCCTAGAAAAATACACTATTAGACAAGTTCTAAAGAAGGCAAGGAGATAAAGGCATCAGGTGGTAACTTCTAATTGAATATTATATGCTGATCATACATAATATATACTATGCCTGGAAATTATGACTGAAAAGCACCTATTCGGTTAGTGCTCCTATTCATGAGAACATATCTCCAATACTAAATGAGATAAGCCTGTTCTAAAATCTTACAGCCAGTATTTTAAGAAACTTGATTATACTTACCAAAGGAACATTGTTTGTTTTCTCTTGTTTTAAATATGGAGAGGTTTAATCCTTTACATAACAAAGGAATTAATTTTAGCAAAATGATTCATTCCAACCTTCTTATAAGAAATATCTAGGAGAGTCAAGTAAGAAAAATAACGAATCTAAGTGATAAACATTCAATAAATTCTCTAAATAAGAGATTTATTTACAATTTTAATATCTCAGGGTTCTTTTTAGGTTTCCAGGGGAAAAGAGCAGGATAACAGTGTGGAGACTGCTAAGTTGAGAATTTAAAACAAAGGAGAACATAAGATTTTTAAAATTGCATTGTGAATGTAAAATTTTTATCAATCCTTTGCTCTCTTTTAGACCTATTGAGAAAATGTTAAATAGAAAAAATTAAGAAATTTTAATAAGATGTTTCAGATCTTTGAGTATGAAAAACATAACAAAAAAGCCTAATTTCAAAAAACTATTTGAGATCAAGGGACAATGGTGTGACCAATATGAAGGGTCAAGACTGAAATGTATTGTCTTTACTATCAAGAACTCTCCTTTCAGTTGTTTCTCGGACAGTTAATTTCAGCTTCATAGAGATTTCTGAGCAAATTAAGAAACACTATTTTCCTGGGTTTGTTTTGGGTATATGTCATTATAGTTATGTTATTTCTTGTTGAAATTTATAATGTGGGTTTTTTGTATTGTTTTAGTATTTAATGGTGTATAATGTGTTATTACATTATATGTAGTTATACCAAAATATTGCCTGAAGATAAATCATGACAAGGTCCCCTGTTTATTCCTGTGTTACAGACACGTGGAATTGCTCCTGTAGATTTGAATTTTTGTTTCATTTTTTTCTGTCCCACCCTTCACTCTCTCTGTTTCAGAACATTTTTGGTAGAAGTGTTATCCAGAAGTGAACTTGTCAAAAGGCAAGTAGCATGAAAGAAGACAAAAGAAGCAAAAGGCTAATACAGTGGATAATTTCTGAGCACTTGAAGTTTCTTCAAATGTGCAAGACTGTGTGTCTTCCTATTAGATGTATAAATTGGATATTTCATGCCTAATTAAATGTTGCGTTGGATTGCAGTGCCTATCATACAGTGATTGGTGTAAATTGAGGCCTAATCCTGAACACATATAGAGCATATTGTTAGATATTTTTCCTGTGACATTTGAAGTTATTATTTTCCCATTTCCTTTTTCTTTTTTTGTTTATAATCATATGTCCCTAAGATTGTTTTCCTTTTTTGGACCAAAAAAAAGAAAAAAAAAATCTTAGCTTTTCATCCTCCCAGTGTATTCTGCATTGTCCTTAACCTAGATCAGCCCGTTCTGTGTAACAGTTTTTCTCACAATGTAGCAACTTTTATCCACCCTTCAGGACCTTCACTGGGACTAGTTCACTCATTTTCAAATAGCTATTTCAACCTTTAACGTCTACTGTCTTTGTCTTTTACACAGAAGCCAGAGTGACTGGTCTTGGCAAGACTCTGTTGTGTATCACCACTCTAACCTCACTGATTTGTTTCAGCAAATTTGCTGTAGTTAAATTGCTTTACTCAGATTCCCCCAAACTTTATATGTGTATTCTCATCTTTGTGCATACTATTTCTCATGCTTGAAATACTCAATTTTTGTTCTTTTATCTAAAGCTTACTCTTACATTTCTTTAAAGCTCTGGCCAAGTATTTTATTTCATCCCTAAACATTCTAACTATCCACCAAACTGGTAAGTTGGCTTTTCTTTTTCCTTCCCCTGTCATTCATTTAGCTGTTATATTTCATTTTAATGTTTTGGGTGGTGCCTCTTATACTATGTTGTATTCCTAGACAAGGAAATGTATATCAAAATATGTTAGATGATTGATTGTTTTATCTCCTTGATGATAGCACCTCTTATACTGCTTTACAGAATCAGGAAAAAGTAAACTGCATTTTACATAGTGGTTTTAAGTATTGATTGATTGATATTCTAAACCTGGTTTCCTATATAAAGTTGTTAAGTTCAAGATAAAGATACCACATTCTTTACTTATGTGAGGTTCTGGAAATCCTTTATTTCTTTTTTAAAAACATTTTGATAACTTTTTTTTTAATTTAAAACTTTTTAAGAGCAATTTCAGGCTCACAGCAAAATGAAGAAGAAAATAATCTTCACAGAGATTTCCCATAAACCTGCTCCTGCACATGCCCAACCTCCCGTTTTCATTGTCTGCCACCAGAGTGGTGAACAATTGGTGAACCCACACTGAATCATCATAATCACCCAGAGTCCATAGTTCATGTCAGGGTTCACTCTTGTTGTACATTCTGTGAGTTTGGGCAGATGTATAATAAACTTTGGCTCCACCCCAGTATGCAATCCTCTTAGTGCACAGGCCAGTTGGATTCTGGGGACCCCTTCCCACCTGGCTGTCTCATTCCCCTCTAAAGTACATCTAATTGCCATTAGAAGAAGGATAAGGATAAGGACGAAGACCCATCTTAACTGCTTCCTGATGACAGGGGGCACTATTTTTGGAAAATGGCAGTCAGAGCTTCTTCATAGGCCTGTTTAAGGGTTCCCAGCAGAAGGGGCCATCATCGGAGGCTCCGGTTGCATGACCGTTTGGAGTTTGATGGCCTAAAGGCAAGAACAGACAAACCAGGTTATTAAAAAATATATGTCAAAACGAAACAAAGGGAGAGGTAAGGACAGCTCAAAGATCCCAAGGCTGTTTACCAGTTAGCACAGGGATAGGCAGGTCAAAAGCCTGACTGGTAATAAACACTTTTACCCTTTTGCCAGCATGTTGGGCTTCTGGATTCCCTTCCCCTGAGCCCAATTCTAAGCCAACCAGTTTAAGGTTTGGGAAATTAACTTTTCCCAGTGTGAAGGGTGCATCTGAGGGGAGCGTCCTGTAGTTTGGAGACACAATTACCTATCTTTGAAGAGAGGACAAAGGAGGGAAAAAGATAAAGGCTCTTTTCCAAAGAGTCCTTGGAGTTCAGGATGCATTTGAAAGGGGTACAAACTGAAGAAGAAAGGCCACCCATCTAGAAAGAGGGGAGCAGGCATCCCTGGTTCCCTTCTCTTTTTAGCAGATACCCGGGGTACGTGAGAGAGAAGGATGAGCATTCTCCTCTTTCGTCCTTGTATCCCTGAGTCCTGGTGACCTTGGCAGGTACTGCCATGGATGTTAAAGTGGCTTTCACTCATGTTAACGGGGCCTAGGGGGTGGGAATTATCCACTCTTCCCACATATGTTCTGTTTCCCCTGCTGTCCATAGCCTTGAATTCCCTAGACCTCATTTATGCCATGAATACTAGCATGGCCTTTATCTATGAAATGGGAAGAGTGGCTTAATTGACAGGAATCAGCCACATTCACCTGTGTTGTGCCTTTTCCGTTATCATCTGCCTCTGGATCCCTCAGATCCAGTTTTCCTTCCTAGGGCTTTGACCTGAAGCTTGGAATTGAGTTTGGGACAGAAATATGTGTCAGGGGGATTTGCACGGACTTATTACCATAAGCCAAATGCTAAGGTGAAGCTGTAGAATTAAGTCCTCCAACAAGGGAGAGAAAAGGATGTCTTGTGATACATCCAGATAACTGGTGGCTATAGTTATGCTGCTAAGATTTGGGTGCATTGTGCTTGGCTTTGTTTAGCTCCCTTGGTCTTACTTTCCCATAAAGGAAACCTCCAAGTGATGGGCATACTATTTATTCCCATCACCTGGCAGGATTTGCAGGATAACTGCTCAGAACTAGAATATTGATCCAGATTTTTACATTACCCGTCCCTCTGTTCTTTCTGAGCTGCAGCTGGAGATTGCTGGTTAGTTCACAGGAACAAGTAGGGTTAATCTAAAATGTAGGTGAAAACTTAAAAACAACTAATGAGTTTAGAATTTAATAACAAATGTATGATAAATTTTGAAACCTAATTTTTCTGTCACCAGTCCTCATTTTTGTTTAAAAAACATAAACCATCATAGGACTAAGTGGTTTCCAAAATGGACTTTAGTCTTATACTTGGCCTGATTATTTGCATAAGGTGCAGCAAGAATAGTTATTTCTACATAGTCCTTTTGGATTGGCTTTGATGGAACGCTGGGCCACAAGGAATCTCAGGTGAGACTTTTTAAGCCGAGCCCAGCCAAGGGTTTGTATCCTCAAATACCTGTGAGTTGGGTGATTCTCTCCTTTTAAGGTCCCAAGATAAACTTGGAGCTCCTAGGCCTGTTACAAAGTGACATTCTTTACTGACCACAGGCCAGGAACCCTGTACAGGGACTGTGTAGGCAAGGGTATGAGGCCAGTTCTTCCTACAGGGCTTTTAGCAGCTCTGCAAGTCAAGATTGACTTCTTAAAGGGAAGCATACCCTTCCAGTCAAAGCCTTGGTAAAATAACCAGTTTCTCCAATTGCATACTGTTGAAAAAAAAATGGATCCTTATTGCACTGATGCAAATAACTATATTGCCATAAGTTAAGAATACTCACACATAGTTTCCAAATTCTAGAGGAACCAGGCAGAGAGAAACAAACATACTCCAAATTTTGTTCACAGGAGTGTAACTTAATTAAAGGCCATAAATAGTGCAAAATAAGTTTCCTTGACTTTGAAAAACAAAACATGGATCAGCAATGTTCCAAGCAAAAGTCAAAAAGATTTGCTTTAGTTTCCTGAGTTCAGTCCATTTAGTGAACTCGTTTTGTCTGATATTCGTGAACACTTCAGCTCTTTTGAGTCTTGTACATTTTTCCTTTATTCCAATGTCACAATCTCCAAACTTATCAGAAACCTGTATTTGAGAGCACCTGTCACAGTCCTATGGCTTATAATAAACCATCTTTTGAAAAGGATTAAAACAAGATAATAATTGTCAATAGCAAAATGTCCAGGATGGTTAGAAACACAATTGACAAAGAAGTTTGGTTATCTCTGTGGTTTACAACCTTAATTATGATTGATAGCATATACTTAGACATTAGAATTTTAGAAGTCCCATATAATTTTGGAACATATATTATTCACCAAAATATAACCTAAAGAAGATTGAACATCATCTTGGCAATCCCATGTGACTAAGTATGTCAAATAACCATGTTTACTTGTTTTCTGCATGTTTCAGGGGCCCTCTGATCCATCCAAAAAGCCTGGCATCAGGAAAGACAATTTCAAAACTGAAGTTTGATTTTGGGAAGCCTATTAAATATGTTAGAAGTTCAAACCACTTGATATTATGAAATAGAATTTCATATTACCATAAGTTATTTTGTCAAAATGATGACTCCAAAATTTTAAAGAAGCAAAAACCTTTTCATAACCCTTTACAAATTTTGCTAAAGAGCAGATTAGCACCTTAAGAATACCTTGTTGTGCTTTTATTTTAATGCTCAATTTACAGAAAAAATATATAATACCTTTTTTGAATTTAGTCAATATGTTGAAACAGAGAACCTCTTCTGCAAGATTCTTACAATCCTTTCACCACTTGTTTGACCCTTCAGCTTTATCTTATCTAATTTAAAACAATCCTTTATCCCTAGGCAAAAACTTACATTTCCATGCCTTCTTATAACCTTTTACTAAAAAACACATTTTACTGTTCTTACACATCTTGCATGTAAATATATTTCCAGTATCAGTTACATGTTATAATGGTAACTCCTAGCAATTTTAACTTTAATGTAAAACCTGGTAAGTTGTTTTAATTGTGTGCCAGGTACAACCAAGATTTGACTCCTTCCAGCATAATAGAAGGCGTGGTTAGTTCCATATGTCCCCAGGCCTTAACAGTTGTGGATCAGGCAAGTCAGATAGTTCTCAACACCCCAAAAGCAGCTTATAACCTCAAAACACTTAGCAAACTTTACATCTAACTTGCATAATTTAGTCTACTATTTACATTTTGATGGCATCTGCTTTTAAACAATAATCTTTAAGGCTATTTTATTTTTTTCTCAAAGATTAAAGTCACGTGAACTGAGAGGTACCACAGCTTTTATCTTCCCTTTAAAAAATATTTGATCTAAGCGCTGTGTTTCTTTAGGTCAAATTAATTAGGGATCTTTTTACAGACATCATACACACAACACATACAGCTACACAGACAGGTAGGAGAAAACTCAATCCCCTGGTGGAGCCCTGTAAGAGAGCAGGCTAGGAAAACATACAGATATCAAACCAGAAAGGACTTATTTCCTAAGGCAGGATTGCTAAACAAAGCCTTGCCGCACCCCCAGGAAGTAAAACAAGATGGAGGCCTGCAGCGAAGTTTGCTACGAACCATGCAGACATGCAAAGCACACCAGATTGGCTACAGCTGAAGACCAGCCTCACAAATCCTTTTTCACAAAACTTTACAGAGAATATAAACAGTGATCCTTATCATTCCTAGCCTAGTAAAACATCTTCTGAAGGAAAAACCTCACTTAAAAGTTAACTGCTGGTGGGGTGGAGAAGGGGAAGAAAAGAAACAATTTAAAAATGCCTGAGGAAGAGCATCTTATACAACTGGTTCCTCCACCAGGGAGAAAAAATTACTATCTGTTGGAGTTGAACCCCTTGGCAGGGGAAGGGGAAGGGGAAGATCTCGTGGCATTCCCCAGCCCCAGCCAGTTAGAGACAGGACTAGCTGGATTTCCTAGGCTGATTAAGAATCCCTAAGCCTAGCTGGGAAGGTGACCACATCCACCTTTAAACAAGGGGCTTGCAACTTAGCTCACACCTGACCAATCAGGTAATAAGGAGCGCTCACTAAAATTCTAATTAGGCAAAAACAGGAGGTAAAGAATAGCCAAGCATCTATTGCCTGAGAGCACAGCAGGAGGGACAATGATAGGGATATAAACCCAGGCATTGGAGCAGGCAACGGCTACCCTCTTTGGGTCCCCTCCCTTTGTATGGGGGCTCTGTTTTCACTCTGTTAAATCTTGCAGCTGCACTCTCTTCTGGTCCATGTTTGTTACGGCTGGAGCTGAGCTTTTGCTCGCCGTCCACCACTGCTGTTTGCCGCCGTCGCAGAGCCGCCGCTGAC
Source organism: Pan troglodytes (assembly GCF_028858775.2). Lineage (NCBI taxonomy): Eukaryota > Metazoa > Chordata > Mammalia > Primates > Hominidae > Pan > Pan troglodytes. The sequence goes on from NC_072415.2 coordinate 64,450,034, forward strand.
TTCCATCCTCTGGATCCAGCAGGGTGTCTGCTGTGCTCCTGATCCAGTGAGGCGCCCATTGCCGCTCCGGATCGGGCTAAAGGCTTGCCATCATTCCTGCACGGCTAAGTGTCCAGGTTTGTTCTATTCGAGCTGAACACTAGTCACTGGGTTCCACGGTTCTCTTCCGTGACCCACGGCTTCCAATAGAGCTATAACACTCACTGCATGTCCCAAGATTCCATTCCTTCGAATCTGTGAGGCCGAGAACCCCAAGTCAGAGAACACGAGGCTTGCCAGCATCTTGAGAGCCGCCCGCCGCCATTTTGGAAGCGCCCACCACCATCTTGGGAGCTCTGGGAGCAAGGACCCCCAGATAACACCAGGAGGGAAGGAGGAATGAGAAGCCCCTGCTTGCCTGTCTATTCCAAAAAAGAAAGGAAAAGGCCACGGAAATGCCCCGACCCCTGGGAGTGACAGAGGTAGGAGCACAGTTTCCCCTACCCTTAGAAGTCCAAGGATGAAAAAGCTTAGAAAGGACAGTGAGAGGTTTTGAGTCCCCATTTCATTCACTTCTAAACATTGGGCACCAAAGCTGTTGTAGGACTTACTCCTTAGTTCAGCTAAGAGCTGGGTCCTTGTGACATAGCCCTGAAATATTAGGCTTGTAGACACTTTGAGGGGTGAGAATAATGGAATTTATCGGGCAAAAAGGAAAAAAGGGAAACAAGGACTCTGAAAAACCAGAGTCCCTGCTAGTGTGCTTCCTGCCTCCCAGATCGAATTCCAGGTTTCACCCAGGAAGAGGAAGGGCCAGGCTTTTCCTTGCTGCAAATGGCATGAACTTCTGTGGCTCCACCCCAGTGCACACTCATCCCAGTGCACAGGCCTGTTGGAACTTCTCTGGGACCCATTTCCACCTGGCTGTCTCAATACAGACTATTTTCACTGCCCTGAAAATCCTCTGTGCTCCGCCTATTGGTCCCAACTCCAACTGCCTGAAAATCCACTTTAAAATGAGGTAAATTAAACCTATTTTGGAGGAGCTATTTCTTTTTTTGATGTTGCTGCTCCTGTTCATTAAATAGGAGCAACAGTTGTGTATTTTGGATGACGTTGCTGTAGCCTTCTGACCTCTTGAGCCCTCAAAACTGAGATTTTTTAGTTTTTAAATGTTTTCCAATTCATCAGTTATATATTCAGTTTTACAGATTTAGCACTAAATCTAGGAAAATTCAGTGCATTATAAAGAGTCAAGTCCATTTATGTTGCTACAGCAAAATGCTTGAGACTGGGTAATTTATAGAAAACATAAATATATTTCCCACAGTTCTGGAGGCAGGGAAGTCCAAGGTGCTGGCAGATGTTTGGCTGTCTGGTGATGGCTGCTCTTTGCTTCTAAAATGGCGTCTTAATGCTGCATTCTTTGGAGGGGAGGAACTTTGTGTCATTACATGATGGAAGGGACAGAAAGCAAAAGGGATCCACCAGCTTCCTTCACCAAACTCTTTTATAATGACATTGATTCTGCTCATGACTTAAATACCTCCTAAAAGTCTCTATCTTCCAATACTGTTGCATTGGGAATTAAGTTTCCAACACATGAATTTAGGGAACACATGCAGATCACAGTACTGGTTTTGCATTGTGTTGCTTTTTCAAGCCTGGCTCGATGGTCACTATCAGTTTGGGTCTAATCTAGAAGCAACCAAACAGTGATTTTAAACAAGGGAAGTTTAATATAAAAGTTTTAAACTAGTTGAGGGAGAGTACCCAAGAAAGGGCAGACTTGGGAGAGGGAGCCCAAAGTCTGGATTCAGACCTTGTTGAAAAAAGGGTAACTGTGGGTCGCTGGATTGCAGTGAAAGTTATGGTTTGCTCAGACCAGTGCTGGTTGGTGTTTAGTTACCAGGCAAGCAGGAAGCCACAATGGTGACTCAGTGTGTGAGAATGCAGAAGGAGTTGGGGGAGGGGCACTAGTGCTGGCAGGACATCTGGAGCGTGAGGTGTCGGTTTTGGGAGGGTCGTAGAAGGTGATCACCAGCCCGGATGAGGTCTGTAAAGTCACTAAGAATAATACATTACCAGAGCGTGGCTAGGGCAGAGCTGCCCCAGATGTCTTCACACCCACGCTTCTTAACTGATGGTGCAGCTGCCAGAAAGCAGCAGGAGAGACCCTCCGGGGTGAATTGGGAGCTGAGAGACCATACATTGATAACTAGTGCAGAAGCTGATCAGGTTGTAGGAAGGTTTTGATGAGAGAGCTCATCACAAGGTAAATATAAAATATCTCACTCATCCTCCTTTGCCCTCCTTGTTTTGCAACATATTGCATAGCCTGTCCAAGAAATGTGGGCATATGGGTGAGGTAGTGAAAATACCAGGTCATTTAGAAAACTGAGGAACCGTGAAAACCCTCGAGCCAATATTTTCAAAATCTAATGAATTTGATAACTTCATAAAATAGTTCATGAACTAGAAATCGGGACTACTGTTTATATTCTGGAGTTACATGAATGGCACCCTCAATATAGCAGGAGCATAGAGCATTCCTTTCATTACTTTTCATCAAGATGGTCATATAGTTTTATATGAGCAATTCTGGAAGTGGAAAATTCTCTGCAGTCGGAATGCTTTGTTTCTTAGCATATACTTGCTTCAGTTAAGTCATGATTTACATTTCTGTCTTCACATTTTACTCTTAATTTTGCCTCTTAAGACAATTTCATATACATATTTCAATCTTCCTAATTTCTATTGAAATCAACAGAAGTAATGTTCCATCCTTTAGGCTCAGTGTTTCTAAATTATTTCTTTGGTAAAAGTTTTATTTCTTCTTTACTGTTTCACCTTTCTAGATGCTTTCCAGCTTTCAATTTTTTTTCTTTTTAACGTGGCACCAGATGTCCAGAATTCATAAAGTAGAATGTGGGGACTCTGTTTAATAGTTTATTATAGTACTTTATTCGACTAGTATTTATTTGGCTCCTGGCACTGTTCTAGGGCTGTGTGTGGCGGGGGGGGGGGTGGGGGGGTGGGGTGGGGGGGGGTGGTGATCACAAATAAGGCGTCGCTCTATCATGCGGAACTCAGTGGAGGAAATATATAAGTGGAGAAATGTATACTATAACCAGGTAAGTGTTGCTTCAGAGAAATGAAGATAGAACAACTGATAAAGAAGCACAGAAGATGGATCAGCTAAGTGGCCTGGGGAAAACCAGGAAAGATTTCACTCAGGAGAGGATACTTGAGTTGATATAGAAAAACAAACAGAAGTTTGCCATCAAGGAAATTGAGTAGAAGGGTGTGTGTTTTTGTTGTTGTTGTTGTTGTTGTTGTTGTTTGAGACAGAGTTTCACTCTTTTTACCCAGGCTGGAGTGCAATGGCGTGATCTCGGCTCACTGCAGCCTCTGCCTCCCGGGTTCAAGCGATTCTCCTGCCTCATCCTCCTGAGTAGCTGGGATTACAGGCGCCTGCTGCCACGCCCAGCTAATTTTTGTATTTTTAGTAGAGACAGGTTCTCACCATGTTGGCCAGGCTGGTCTTGAACTCCTGATCTTGGGTGATCCACCTGCCTCAGCCTCCCAAAGTGTTGGGATTTCAGGCGTCAGCCACTGCGCCCGGCCTGAAGGGTGTTTTTTCTAGCCAGGAGATAATATGTGTGCAAAGATTGAGTGGTGAAAAGCCTGCTACAGAATTTGTTGAATCAGAATAGTGTGTGCTGTAAAAGAAGTCTGGGCTTCAGAATCAGCAGATTTATGATTCCACTATTTTATTAGCTCTTTACTGTGGACAAATGTCCTGACCTTGCCTGAGCCTTTTTTGTTTTCCCTCTCTTTTTTGATATCTACTTTGCAGTTTCGTTTTGAGGATTAAATGAGAAAACGTATGCCTGGCACATATGAGCTCAGAAAATACTAATTGCCAAAGGGCTAATACATTTAGTTGAGGGAGACACTAGGAATAAGACATAAAGCTGCTTTTGCCTCTAAGGCAATAAAATGCCCTCTCCATTCTATTCTCCACACTACAGCAAGAACAATCTTTTGCAAACATGTCATGTGATGTTTATCTCTTAAAATTTCCCCTGCCTTCCTTTCAGAGTAAAACGGAAATTCCTACCATAGTCTAGAAAGTTCTATGGTATGCCAATATCTCTCAGTCCCCTCACCTAACAAAACCAGTGCATTTTCTACCACTCCATTTGCTATATAATTCAGCCATATTGGTCTTGCTGTTCTCAGTTAGTATGAACATGAGCGTCTGCTTTCAGAGCTTTGCACTGTTTCCTCCACCTGGATAGTCTTTCCTCAAATATTCCATGATTCACTTCCTCACTTCAGGTGTATGCTCAAACGTCATTTACCAGAGGCCAACCCTGGCCACCACCATTGCTCACGCCATTACTCTTTGCCCCTTTCCTCCTTTATTTTTCTTTAATTAATATTGAGGTTAGGGCCTTTGTTTGATTCACTGCTGTATCCCTAACAATTAGAAGAGCACTTAGCAGTTATGTAAAATGCTCCAAAAATACTTGTTCTCTGAATGAATGAGGCTGAGAAAGTGGCTTGGGGGCCCATCTGAGGTACTTGATATACTCAGCCAAGAATTTTAGATTTATTCTGTGGGCAGAAGGAAGGGGATTAGCATTTTTGATGCAGCCTAAAATGAATATTAATTTTTTGTTAGTCCCTATGTTGATTTGTGCTTGCAGTAAGTGGAACTTTTTTTCAGATACTAAAGCCATTTTTTTTTTCTTTTTAGTAGCCAGTCCTTAAAACCTGATGCCATGGCAACAATACACTATGTTAATTTCATTAGATAGTAATGAAAGGTAGAATGAAGGCTTATTGTTTTTGTTCAGAGATAGAGCTACTGTTCGTAAGGTTTTTGTGATGTTTTAGTGTAAAACAAGTTCCCAGAATATAGTATTTTAATAATGTTAAGAGGGCTATTAATTTATTTTAGGTTGCAGTAGTAGATATTTAATTAATTGAACAATTTACTTTTTTGGGTGTGGGAGACACAAGTTAAAGAAAACAGAAATGAACACAAAGAAGTTTCTTTTGGCAGGTGGTCCAGAAGCACTGGTGACAGTGAGGAATAATATCGTTCATGACCTGGCTCATGATGGTGCCTCTAGCAATTAAAAAGTCAGTGCCTCTTTAAATCACAAGTATTCAATAATTTTTTAAAGAGAAACCTGGGGAAACATAAAATTTTATTCAGAAACAGATTTGCTCATTCCAAGCCAAAGCAGAATAGATATTCTATTACAAATGAGCAAAGCAACATCAATCATACCTTAATAAAATGGTTTTAAAAAAGATGGGGGATGAAAAAATGAGCAAAGAGTTGCAGATATTGAAAAAATTTAGTTCTTGTTCTCTTTCTCTCTTTCTCTGTCTCTGTCTCTCTGTGTGTGCACGTACATAGTTTTATGAGGCAGATTTCTTAGGAGGGCTTAAAATTTAATTGTAATCTTTTTCTTCTCTTATTAGCTGGAGTACCTTAGGCAAATTAAACCTCTGATCTTCAATTTCTTAAGTGGAGCTATGGTATCTATCTCATACAGTTGTGAAGATTAAGTGAGGTAATGCTTGTAAAGTGCTCACTTAGCACAGTTCCCGGAATATAATAAGTGATTTGTGTTAGTTGTTGCTGGTAAAAAGAATTATGCCAGTTCATGCTGTCAGAATTTCAGCCAGTAATGACTGCCTGTAGAAACAGAAGCGTTATTAATAGTAAGAGCTGTTACGCTTTTTTATTCCACTAGAGGGCACCTTTCTCCTTCTGGAAACCTGATGTAGACATAAAGCATTATGACACTGTCCCCAACTCACTTCACTTCCCTTTAGCATCCTCAGCCCCGGGATTCCTGTTAGACCACTAATAACTTCACATTATGCCAGGTCTCTCCCTGGTCATCCTCCCAACACTCACATAATGGAAGGATGTTTTAGCCTTGGCATATGCTTTTGCTAGTCTAAAGGGTGGTCCTTGAGAATGTAAAAAATGTAATAATAATTGGCTTTGGGTGTTCAGCAAGACATAGACTTGATATAGTGAGCTAGGAACAGGGATTCAAAGGAAATATCCTTATTACTTCTTACCCTGAGGCGCCCTTCTCATATGCATGATTAAATCAAGTCTACCTAGTGGACTAAACCCATGGTGTAGCCTCCCCAACATCTCTCCTATTTTAAGTCAGGGAAAAAAAAAAACAGAAAATGTGGGATGCGGAAAGAGGCAGGCAGAGAGGGGCGGAAAAAGGATAAGATACAAACTTTGAGATCATCGCTATTTATAAATGAAAAATCTTGAATTGTACCTGGGAGATGGAGTCCCTGCTCTAGTTTCTGGAAAGCCGCATTCTCTATGACCCGTGATCTTAGGTTTAAATGAAAAAGTGCAAGCATGGCACCAGCTGTGTACTGGAGTTCCCTGGCTATTGGAAGTTCTCACTTGTTAAGAATGAGCCAAATCCTTCCACAGGCCTCCTTATCTGGGAGACGCAAGTAAATCAAGGATCTGGTTCAATAGTTTGAACAGCATCTTCTCAGGACCACACATCTCACCTTGCATAAAAAGAGGGCAAGTTAGGAATGATTTTGATGTTGACGGATTTGTAATAAAGGTCAAAACTGAGACATGACTAGAGGTTTTCCAAAAGGTAATTAAAAATGGTCAATCACTGGTTCTTCTGGAACTAGATTATTAGCAATCTAGTAGAAATAATCATCCTTTTAATAAAGCGGGATCTACCTGGAAGAGGAGCCTGTCAGTGCTGATTAACTCATTCTGATCATGCACCTTTCTAGATCATCGTAGGTCCTGAACCAGGAAGTGGGGAGAAGTAAGATCAAATCAGGGGTAGGTAAACTACAGTCTGACTCTAGCCTACTACCAGTTTTTGTATGGCCTGCCAGCTAAGAATGTTTTCTACATTTTGAAGTAGTTGGATAAAAATTAAAAGATGTGTCATATTTTATGACAAAAGAAATTTAAACTTTAGTGTTCATAAACTTTTATTGGAACATAATCACAGTTAATCATTTATGTATTTTCTTTTCTTTTAGACAAGGTCTTCCTCTGTGCCCAGGCTGGAGTGTGATGGTACAATCACAGCTCACTGCAGCCTTGAACTCCAGGCTCACAGGATCCTCCCATATTAACCTCCTGAGTAGAGGGGACAACAGGCACATGCCACCATGCCTGGCTAATTTTTTATTTTTTGTAAAGATGGGATTTTTTCCATGTTGCCAGGATGATGTTGAATTCCTAGGCTCAAGCTATCATCCCTCCTTGGCTCCCAGTGTTGGGATTACAGGTGTGAGTGCCCGCCCAATTTCTCTCTTTCCTTTCTTTTTCCTTCCTTCCTTCCTTCCTTTCCTTCCTTCCTTCCTTTCTTCCTTCTTTTCTTCCTTTCTTTGCTTCTTTTCTTCTTCCTTCCTCCCTACCTCCCTCCCTTTCTTCCTTTCCCTTCCTCCCTTCCTCCCTCCCTTCCTCCCTTCCTCCCTTCCTCCCACCCTTCCTCCCTTCCTCCCTTCCTCCCTTCCTCCCTCCCTCCCTCCCTCCCTTCCTCCCACCCTTCCTCCCTTCCTCCCTTCCTCCCTTCTTCCCTCTTTCCCTCCCTCCCTTTCACCCCTCCCTCCCTCCCTTCCTTCCTTCCTTTGTTTCTGACACAGTTTCGCTCTGTCATCCAGGCTGGAGTGCAGTGGCGCGATCTCTGCTCACTGCAACCTCTGCCTCCCAGGTTCAAGCGGTTTTCTTGCCTCAGCCTCCCGAATAGTTCAGATTACAGGTGCACACCACCACACCTGGCTAATTTGTGTATTTTTAGTAGAGACAGGGTTTTGCCATGTTGGCCAGGCTGGTCTTGAACTCCTTACCTCACCTGCCTCGGCCTCCCAAAGTGCTGGGATTACAGGCCACCTTTTGCACTACATTGGCAGTACTGACTAGTTGCAACAGAGACCATATATGGTATTTTCATCACTGCACTGCTGTTCCATGCACTACGAATTAAAGTGATGTAGTTATTACTTGTCAGCGTTTTGAGTTCTACACATATAACTGTACCATAGTGTTTCCAGAACCAAGCCGGCTCTGGCTGCATTTTCTCCAGGCCCAATAATGAGAAGCAGACAAACTAGGAAAGAAGGGAATTGATTGTTGTAACTGGATACAGGGAGAAGGTCAGAGATAATTCCATCAGACCAACTCACTCAAAGTGTTATAATTTTCTTGGTGCTTATATAGGTTGGGGTTATGTGCCTATGTGCAGTATAGCATTCGCCTAAGCCTATTGGTAACTAATTTTGTTTCAACTAGAAGGTCAGAGGCAAAAAATGCTTGCGAAGTCTGATTAAAAGGGCCCCAGTACCACCAGTACCTTCAGGCCTGTCTACTGTGGAACCGGAGTGATTATTTCTATCTTATCTCCTTTATATTATAGCTTGGTCTGGAGAGCTGCCTTGTGCTCTCCAGTAAATCTATTCAAACAGCTGCCTCTGTTACCTTGACTCTCAGACAGATCCCGGCACTAAGAATTTAAGATTGTCTCTATTATTTTGACTTGCTCCAGGTTAGGGAGAAGCCCATGCAAGGCTCCTACTGACCATATGTTTCATTTCTAGCTTTGATGTCTGGGCACTGGTTTCCCTAGATTTAACTATTTGCTCAATGTTAAGGCAGTGCTGTGGAAATTTGTCTGTGTAACTGAAGTACTGTGTAGACCTGTCTGTGTGATTGTTGGGGGAATTGGCCTGCCACAATAGCATTTTATTTATTTGTTATTGCCAGTGCATACCCATCATGTCAAACAAGATGGGGAAAATGAACTTCAAATATCATACTTTTAGGCATGGTGGAGTGTAGTTTATTTTGTTATTAAATTAGGTGGCAAATCATTGTGTTTGTTATGCACTGACATTACAGCTGTGCTAAAAGAATACAAATATACATTACCATGACTAGGCTGAAGATCTATCACAGTATTTCCATCTCGCAGGAAAGCAACAGTGAGATAAACTAGAACATTTAATAGCATCACTGTAGAATTTCTTTACAAAAATAATAAATGGAAATGAGGCCACTAAGTTTTGAGTGGCTCATTTGTGGGTCAAGTAAGGAAATCTGTTTATCAATGTTAGGTTATTTAAACTGAGTTCGACTGCAGCAACTGAAGGAATGTGTGCAGAGAAAATACACGTGTTTAAGACTATTAGCCCTTTGGGGAGAATAGTTGTTCAAAGAGTTGAAGACATTGAAAGCGACATCAATAGTCAAATAAAAAGCAGAGAAAAATTCATTTCAATGGTTTTGCTTGTCTCTTGATGAGTCAGTGATGTTACTGATACTGCTCAGTTGTTTTTTATTTAAGGAATCAATCCCAAGTTTGAAGTGTCTAAAGAATTAATCTCTATGAATAGCCTGCAAGTTACAAGCACAGGAGGAGTATTTTCAAAGAAGGTGAGAAAAACTATCCAGTAAACCTGAAATGGAATTTGCTACGATTTATTACAACTCACTGTGGTAAAAATATGTGTGAAGCAGAAACAAATCTTAGTTGGACAAATTTACAAATCTTATCAAAATGTAGGATGTTGAAGCCCTATTCATGGCATTATTAGCCAGGCATGAATAATGCCTATTCATGGCATTATTAGCCAGGCATGAATAATGCCTATTCATGGCATTATTCATTAGCAAGTTCTTTGCGGAAAATATTTGGGTCTACCATATGTTACTGAACCAATAGTATCAACAGTGAACTTCATTTGCTCTTGTGGATTTAACCATCATCAGTTCTGCATTTTTTGGGGGTCAGAAATATAAGTTTAATCTTCTCTCTTGCGCTACTACACAGCAGTTTGATAATTTAGTAGTTGTTAAGTTTTATGTGATACTTTTGAGTTTAGGGGAAAACTGAAATTTTTCAGAATGAGAAAAATTAGCTTCAACTATTAAGGAACACTATGGCTTTGAAATTAACACGAGGTAGACTTCATAATGTTTCTTAATGAATTCAACTTAAAATTACAAGGTAAAACATCACATACATGCAAATATTATACTGTGGTAAAATTATTTTGATGACAGTTAACATTTGAATCACAAGTAATGTCATCAGTTCTCATGTTTCCAAATGGTAAAACAAGAAGTGAAATCTCCACTCCTACACAGACTTGCAGTGGATGTAATTTCCAAGATCCAATTATAGTTTCAGGAGCACTTTTGGACTTCAATTCAAATGCAAAGGGACTTCCTATATTTAAACATTCATTTAATTGTGCAATTGAGGAACTTTCACCTTACCTTCATTTGGAGGTTATTAATGTAATGACATACTGAAAAGCAAATATCAAAGGTAGAATCTAATAGAATTTCATAAATGCTTTCTAAACATGAATATGTTCAACTAAAATAATATGTTTATAGATTGACATTAGTATTGGGCAGTACCTATCTGTGTACAAAAACATTTTCAAAGATGAAATTTGCAACTGTTCATCATTAACAGATGAACATTTATGACAAGGAGCACTAACTTTGAACCCCAATTAAGCAAAATGTTATCTCCTAAAGAAGAGAAAGAAGAGTTCAATTTTTCTCATTAGTAGACTTGTATTACAAAAAATTATACTCAATTATTATTATATTTTAAATTTTATCTATAAATTTGTTTTGAAATTAATTTTCTCTCTTGGCATGTAAGTACCTACATAATATCTTTGATTTTAGTTCTTGGACTACAAAGCCTAAACCCCTCCTCTGGCAGAGTGTTCTTAGAATATAGGGTTGAAGTAACCTTTTAAGTCATGGCAGAAATGCATATGAATACTTACATTCTTGTGGGGACTCAATTGCAGCCTAAGGCCTGAAGTTTTCTATATATTTTAAATTCTTATTGATAGGTCTTTTGTCCCAGAGATCTCTGAAAATGGAAAGCAACACCAACCACTGTGCATTTTGATGATGAATTAAATACATAAAATTTAAAAAAGCCAACTTTTCCAAGCATTTAAACAACAATTGCAAGTTGATTAATTCCCTGAAGCAATTTAGATTATACTCAAACTAGTATATCTGATTCTTTTAACAGGAGATAAACTATACACAAATACAATCATTTCAAAACTATTTCTAAAGTTATGCTTAAACCTAAAACATCAGCACCATGATTTTGATTCATACTCATGTATTAGATCTTATATTTTCCAAGTGTTATACTTTGATAGCTTCCTAGGGTTTTATTATTTTGATTTTTTCTCCAGGGATTTTGTAATTTCATGTGATGTTATAGGAACTGAATATCAAGTTAATTATTGGTTGAGATATTGGACCTGCTTATAGGAACATTAGATAGAGTTGCTTTTCTTTTGACATTGAAGTTTTATGTATTGTATCATGAGACTCTTAAGTACTTACTGTTCTTAACTTAACTTTTGAATGGTGTTTATCACAAAAATAATTTAGTCTTTAGATTTCCCATAGCCAGCAATACCCGAGCCATTGTCCTGTTATTATATTTTAATGCCTGGGTATGTTGGCCTTATGACTCTGCTGATTTTTCCTGCCCTAGATGTAGACACAAACTCCTTCCAAGGAAACAAGAGTTCTTGCTCCTCATACTAAAGAATAGTATAAGGTACCATAGTCTGAATACTAGCAAAACATATGAGAGTGAACATAGGGCAAAAGTACAGCTACTGCAGCTGTTGTTGGACTGTTTTTGGTAGTAATGGAGCTGGAAAATGACATGAATTCACACTGATATTTCTTATTTAGCATCTGGTACTGCTATACCATTTCTATGTGTTTTAAAACCATACTGTACATGGTTTAATTGACCACTTAAATTTTCTCCTATGTTAACAACACTTTTAGAAAGGTAAGAGAAGGAGAGAATGATGACGGCTGGATGCATTGGTCACTTCTTGTTAGTGGTTTAGGGTAAGAAATGTGGTTGTACTGAATTATAAGTATCACATAAGAGTCAACCATTTATTCATTTAAGTCTACTAAGTGCTAGGTTTTATGCTAAGCTTTAATGATGGTGTTTCTGCTCTATGCAATCTGTAATCTGGCAGTGGAGGCATTCATGTAACCAATAATTCTACAATTATTAACTGGAAGGAACACTTTGAATGAAACATTCAGGGTGTGTTGAGAATGTATTATAGGAGCACTTAGCCTAGTTCTGAGGATGTTAGAGAGTTTTGATAGATGTGTGCAAGGAAAGGAAATGGCATTTAGCATGTTGGTGGTAAAAACAGTGAACCATGCTCAGAAGGAACTTGCTGTATTTGGAGGCATTAAGTGGCCCACCCAGAAATGAAATTGCAACCATTGAAGATTTGTTATTTTTTAAGAAATAATTTCTTTTGCTTCTAAAGCTTTGTGAATTTACAAAAGAAGTCCATGTTTACAGACAGTGTTCATTCATACTAAGAATGCAAAAGAAGTGAGCATCTGTGCCACCACGAATGGTAGCCATAACGTCAGTGTTTGTCAGCAAATATACACGGACCATTATTCAAAACAAGTTCCTCTAAAGTTAAATGATTGCCTCAGAGATCCTGCAGTCATTACCCACGATCTCACATTATGTACTTGGGTCATTGGTATGACCATTGGGCACTGGAATGATACAGAGGTTTCTCTGCAGTGTGTTTATTTTTTCCCCAGGGTAGCTTCTATGAAAAGGAAAATTTCAGCTTACTTTTTGAGGGTAGAGATCGTGGTTTATGTTTTCTGGCATTCTCAGCTCCTCAGCACGCTATCTGTACAGAACAAGCACTTGATGCATGTCAACCGATCCGTTAGTGTGCTGTAATGGCTTTGAAAAAGGGTGCCCTTTAATTGATTGCTTCATTCTTAGGACCATACTTGGTGTTTCTTTGGTTTTCCCATTCTTTTTTATTTTATTTTATTATTATTATACTTTAAGTTTTAGGGTACATGTGCATAACATGCAGGTTTGTTACATATGTATACATGTGCCATGCTGGTGTGCTGCACCCATTAACTCGTCATTTAGCATTAGGTATATCTCCTAATGCTATCCCTCCCCCTTCCCCCCACCCCACAACAGTCCCCAGTGTGTGATGTTCCCCTTCCTGTGTCCATGTGTTCTCATTGTTCAATTCCCACCTATAAGTGAGAACATGTGGAGTTTGGTTTTTTGTCCTTGCGATAGTTTGCCGAGAATGATGGTTTCCAGTTTCATCCATGTCCCTACAAAGGACATGAACTCATCATTTTTTATGGCTGCATAGTATTCCATGGTGTATATGTGCCACATTTTCTTAATCCAGTCTATCATTGTTGGACATTTGGGTTGGTTCCAAGTCTTTGCTATTGTGAATAGTGCCGCTATAAGCATACATGTGCATGTGTCTTTATAGCAGCATGATTTATAATCCTCTGGGTATATACCCAGTAATGGGATGGCTGGGTCAAATGGTATTTCTAGTTCTAGATCCCTGAGGAATCGCCACACTGACTTCCACAATGGTTGAACTAGTTTACAGTCCCACCAACAGTGTAAAAGTGTTCCTATTTCTCCACATCCTCTCCAGCACCTGTTGTTTCCTGACTTTTTAATGATTGCCATTCTAACTGGTGTGAGACGGTATCTCATTGTGGTTTTGATTTGCATTTCTCTGATGGCCAGTGATGATAAGCATTTTTTCATGTGTTTTTTGGCTGCATAAATGTCTTCTTTTGAGAAGTGTCTGTTGATATCCTTTGCCCACTTTTTGATGGGGTTGTTTGTTTTTTTCTTGTTAATTTGTTTGAGTTCGTTGTAGATTGTGGATATTAGCCCTTTGTCAGATGAATAGGTTGCAAAAATTTTCTCCCATTCTGTAGGTTGCCTGTTCAGTCTGATGGTAGTTTCTTTTGCTGTGCAGAAGCTCTTTAGTTTAATTAGATCCCATTTATCAATTTTGGCTTTTGTTGCCATTGCTTTTGGTGTTTTAGACATGAAGTCCTTGCCCATGCCTGTGTCCTGAATGGTATTGCCTAGGTGTTGGTCTAGGGATTTTATGGTTTTAGGTCTAACATGTACGTCTTTAATCCATCTTGAATTAGTTTTTGTATAAGGTGTAAGGAAGGGATCCAGTTTCAGCTTTCTACATATGGCTAGCCAGTTTTCCCAGCACCATTTATTAAATAGGGAATCCTTTCCCCATTGCTTGTTTTTGTCAGGTTTGTCAAAGATCAGATAGTTGTAGATATGCGGCATTATTTCTGAGGGCTCTGTTCTGTTCCATTGGTCTATATCTCTGTTTTGGTACCAGTACCATGCTGTTTTGGTTACTGTAGCCTTGTAGTATAGTTTGAAGTCAGGTAGCGTGTTGCCTCCAGCTTCGTTCTTTTGGCTTAGGATTGACTTGGTGATGTGGGCTCTTTTTTGGTTCCATATGAACTTTAAAGTAGTTTTTTCCAATTCTGTGAAGAAAGTCATTGGTAGCTTGATGGGGATGGCATTGAATCTATAAATTACCTTGGGCAGTATGGCCATTTTCATGATATTGATTCTTCCTACCTATGAGCATGGAATGCTCTTCCATTTCTTTGTATCCTCTTTTATTTCACTGAGCAGTGGTTTGTAGTTCTCCTTGAAGAGGTCCTTCACATCCCTTGTAAGTTGGATTCCTAGGTATTTTATTCTCTTTGAAGCAATTGTGAATGGGAGTTCACTCATGATTTGGCTCTCTGTTTGTCTGTTATTGGAGTATAAGAATGCTTGTGATTTTTGCACATTGATTTTGTATCCTGAGACTTTGCTGAAGTTGCTTATCAGCTTAAGGAGATTTTGGGCTGAGACGATGGGGTTTTCTAGATATACAATCATGTCATCTGCAAACAGGGACAATTTGACTTCCTCTTTTCCTAATTGAATACTCTTTATTTCCTTCTCCTGTCTGATTGCCCTGGCCAGAACTTCCAACACTATGTTGAATAGGAGTGGTGGGAGAGGGCATCCCTGTCTTGTGCCCGTTTTCAAAGGGAATGCTTCCAGTTTTTGCCCATTCAGTATGATATTGGCTGTGGGTTTGTCATAGATAGCTCTTATTATTTTGAGATACGTCCCATCAATACCTAATTTATTGAGAGTTTTTAGCATGAAGCGTTGTTGAATCTTGTCAAAGGCCTTTTCTGAATCTATTGAAATAAACGTGTGGTTTTTGTCTTTGGTGCTGTTTATATGCTGGATTACATTTATTGATTTGCGTATGTTGAACCAGCTTTACATCCCAGGGATGAAGCCCACTTGATCATGGTAGATAAGCTTTTTGATGTGCTGCTGGATTTGGTTTGCCAGTGTTTTATTGAGGATTTTTGCATCAATGTTCATCAAGGATATTGGTCTAAAATTCTCATTTTTGGTTGTGTCTCTGCCAGGCTTTGGTATCAGGATGATGCTGGCCTCATAAAATGAGTTAGGGAGGATTCCCTCTTTTTCTATTGATTGGAATTGTTTCAGAAGGAATGGTACCAGCTCCTCCTTGTACCTCTGGTAGAATTCGGCTGTGAATCCATCTGGTCCTGGACTGTTTTTGGTTGGTAAGCTATTGATTATTGCCTCAATTTCATAGCCTGTTATTGGTCTATTCAGAGATTCAACTTCTTCCTGGTTTAGTCTTGGGAGGATGTATGTGTCGAGGAATTTGTCCATTTCTTCTAGATTTTCTAGTTTATTTGCATAAAAGTGTTTATAGTATTCTCTGATGGTAGTTTGTATTTCTGTGGGATCGGTGGTGATATCCCCTTTATCATTTTTTATTGCGTCTATTTGATTCTTCTCTCTTTTCTTCTTTATTAGTCTTGCTAGCAGTGTATCAATTTTGTTAATCTTTTCAAAAAACCAGCTCCTCGATTCATTAATTTTTTTGAAGGGTTTTTTTGTGTCTCTATTTCCTTCAGTTCTGCTCTGATCTTAGTTATTTCTTGCCTTCTGCTAGCTTTTGAATGTGTTTGCTCTTGCTTTTCTAGTTCTTTTAATTGTGATGTTAGGATGTCAATTTTAGATCTTTCCTGCTTTCTCTTGTGGGCATTTAATGCTATACATTTCCCTCTACACACTGCTTTGAATGTGTCCCAGAGATTCTGGTATGTTGTGTCTTTGTTCTCATTGGTTTCAAAGAACATCTTTATTTCTGCCTTCATTTCGTTATGTACCCAGTAGTCATTCAGGAGCAGGTTGTTCAGTTTCCATGTAGTTGAGCAGTTTTGAGTGAGTTTCTTAATCCTGAGTTCTAGTTTGATTGCACTGTGGTCTGAGAGACAGTTTGTTATAATTTCTGTTCTTCTACATTTGCTGAGGAGTGCTTTACTTCTAACCATGTGGTCAATTTTGGAATAGGTGTGGTGTGGTGCTGAAAAGAATGTATATTCTGTTGATTTGGGGTGGAGAGTTCTGTAGATGTCTATTAGGTCCGCTTGGAGTGGAGCTGAGTTCAATTCCTGGGTATCCTTGTTAACTTTCTGTCTCGTTGATCTGTCTAATGTTGACAGTGGGGTGTTAAAGTCTCCCATTATTATTGTGTGGGAGTCTAAGTCTCTTTGTAGATCACTAAGGACTTGCTTTATGAATCTGGGCGCTCCTGTATTGGATGCATATATATTTAGGATAGTTAGCTCTTCTTGTTGAATTGATCCCTTTACCATTAAGTAATGGCCTTCTTTGTCTCTTTTGATCTTTGTTGGTTTAAAGTCTGTTTTATCAGAAACTAGAATTGCAACCCCTGCCTTTTTCTGTTCTCCATTTGCTTGGTAGATCTTCGTCCATCCCTTTATTTTGAGTCTATGTGTGTCTCTGCATGTGAGATGGGTTTCCTGAATACAGCACACTGATGGGTCTTGAGTCTTTATCCAGTTTGCCAGTCTGTGTCTTTTAATTGGAGCATTTAGCCCATCTACATTCAAAGTTAATACCGTTATGTGTGAATTTGGTCGTGTCATGATGTCAGTTGGCTATTTTGCTCGTTAGTTGATGCAGTTTCTTCCTAGCCTTGATGGTCTTTACAATTTGGCATGTTTTTGCAGTAGCTGGTACCAGTTTTTCCTTTCTATGTTTAGTGCTTCCTTCGGGAGCTCTTTTAGGGCAGGCCTGGTGGTGACAAAATCTCTCAGCATTTGCTTGTCTGTAAAGCATTTTATTTCTCCTTCACTTATGAAGCTTAGTTTGGCTGGATATGAAATTCTGGGTTGAAAATTCTTTTCTTTAAGAATGTTGAATATTGGCCCCCAGTCTCTTCTGGCTTGTAGAGTTTCTGCCAAGAGATCAGCTGTTAGTCTGATGGGCTTCCCTTTGTGTGTAACCTGACCTTTCTCTCTCAGGTTTTGCCATTGTATCTTAAAAAATTCATCTGTGGTATGCAAGTTCAGGAGACGATGTCAAAGCAAGAGACTGTTCCAGGTGTGTGAAGCCCAGTGAAGTGTCGATAAAGTCTGAACAGTAACCTGGCTTCCAGTGGATTGATCATCTGTCAGAAGAATTACCTAAAATCTCTAAGTTTTAACTAGAAGGAGGAGTTCATTAATGGATAGATCTTATCCCATCTCTCTGCAGTAGGTCTGTAGCAAATATGGCAGGTGAAGATTTGAAGGAAGAGTGATGTAGAGGCATTGCCAGGAGTGTGAGAAATCTAAGTGTATATTTATTTTCCCCTGAATGGGAGAAGAAGAGACAACTGCTAATCCTTTCCATTTTATGGTGAGTTAAAATTTTTCTCAAATACTGTCTGAAATCTCTCTTTGGATTTTTATCACAACCTTCTGAAGTGGTTCCCTCTTCTATGTTTACTATTGTGCCTAAACAGAAAAAGTATATATTCATAATTTATAAAGAGATATATCATTAATAGAAGAAACAAAGTTCTTATAGTAATACTCTTTTACTTATTAAAATATAGCATACAGACTGGGCGCAGTGGCTCACACCTGTAATCCCAGCACTTGGGGAGGCCGAGGCAGGCGGATCACCTGAGGTCAGGAGTTTGAGACCAGCCTGGCCAACATGGTGAACCCCTGCCTGTACTAAAAATACAAAAATTAGCCAGGCATGGTGGCCTGCACCTGTAATCCCAGCTACTCAGGAGGCTGAGGCAGGAGAATTGCTTGAACGTGGGAGGCGGAGATTGCAGTAAGCTGAGATTGTGCCACTGCACTCCAACCTGGGCGACAGAGCAAGACTCCATCTGAAAAAATAAATAAATAAAAATAAGATAAATAAATATATAAATAAAATACAGCATATATTCTATTACTTTATCCTTTTATATTACAGCTACGTTTATCAACACTCTATATTACCTTTTAGCCTTAGAGTATCACCATGAACATAGGACCTTTCATAGGTTTAATATATTCCAATTAACTGCAATGTAACTATTACATATTTGAAGCTCAGTTTGTCACAGTCTGGCTTTGTGTGAGCCCTTGAAAGCCTCTATTGTGTTGACATTCTTGAAAGCATCATTGCTTTCTGGCAACAACAGAATGTTCTGGATTCTATTGATTTTTTTTTCCTACCCTAGATGTAGACACAATCTTCTTCCAAGGAAACAAGAGTTCTTACTCCTGAAGTGAGTTGTTGGCAAGGAGTGGGGTTTATGACTTTACCCATTTGTCTGAAGAGTGAATAAGGCACAGGAATCTATATTCTTTGCCTAAGGGCACATATTTTATTACCAATAAAACTGAGACTAGCATAGAACTCTAGGCTAAACTCCAGACAAGTCTTATGTGATCACCTTATTAATTAAAATGGCTCCCTCTGACATCACACACTCCTGCCTCCCCCTGCTTAATTTTTTCTTATAGTACTTATCACTTTTTAACATAGTATTATTAATTAGTTCTGACTCCTACTAGAATGTAAGCAACATGAGGGCAGGGAATTTTTGTCTGTTTCATCTACCAGTAAAACTGAAGCATCTAGAACAGTGTCCTGGACATCGCGAGTCCTCAGTCAATATTTGTTGAGTGAATGCACATGAGCTATAACAGAAGTTTTCTGTAGCTAGACTCAGCTGGTCTTGTCCATATGATCACTCAGTAGCCATCCTGAAGTTTGACTTACCTTCTATTATGCCATTAGATTGGCATTATACATTATATATGGAGTACTTATTTGGGGAAACGAATTGCTGGAATGTTGAATACCTTTTTTATTTGAGACAGTCTTACTCTGTCACCCAGGTTGGAAGGCAGTGGCACAATCTTGGCTCACTGCAGCCTCCTTCTCCCAGGTTCAAGTGATTTTCGTGCTTCAGCCTTCCGAGTAGCTGGAATTATAGGCATGTGCCACCACACCTGGCTAATTTTTATATTTTAGGTGGAGACAGGGTTTTGCCTTGTTGCTCAGGCTGGTCTTGAACTCCTGTGCTCAAGCGATCTGACCACCTCGGCCTCCCAAAGTGCTGGGATTACAGGCATGAGCCACAGTGCCAGGCCTTAATATCTTTATTATTATGTCCAATGGAATCTTAAAAAATGGGAGTGTTGGGAAGCTAGCAATTTGATGTTATTTCTCAAAATAATTATATCACCAACTCAAGTGGCAGAGCTAGACAGTCATTTAATCCAGTCATAATTGTGTACAGATGAGGAAACTGACCTAGGACGGTTAAGGAACTAGCCTAAAGTCATATTGCTATGTAGAGTAGAGCTGAATGAATACAACATTTTCATTTTTTTTAACTTCACAAGGTTAGGGGTCCTTCCCAGCATTCTCTGATGCCTGTATTAGAAGCCCACACCCACCCAATGCCTGCCGGGTTAGGGTTCTCCTGAGAGCAAGGGTGTTTCGGGAATAGGTAATGGCAGGGGTGGGAGCAGCAGGAATTTGTATTGAGCCTCTCCTGCAAAGGAATTTAAATGTATGGCATTGATTTTGAGGTGATAAAATATTTAAAGTTCTTATTTAAGTTTTTTTTCTGACTATTACAAAAGTTTATTTCACAAAAAGTCTAATATGAAAATGTACGTGACCTAATTTTTACATCATAGTAAAACAGGCTCTATGGAGAGAGGACATGGGTTTCTCTGCTGAACAGCCATTATTTATACTCGTTCCAAGGCTTCTAACATGATGATACTATTTCCTCGTATTACCACCATTCCAGTATTGTTCTATTGTCCACTAGTCACCATCTCCACACATTCGTCTATCACAAGGTTCATAAAAGGATCAAATCCCCGCAATATTCCTTGGACATGTCTGCCACCATTTAATTTCAATGATAACTTCTTGTCCATAAATTTTTTCAACTCAGGAGGGTGAGCTTTGCTCATGGTGTATACTCCGCGGGCTCACAAATGCCTTGGAACGGAATGCATGGCTTCCCTCACGCTCCCGCAGTAGGCCCGGCGTCTCTATTTAAATTTTATCTATGGGACCAGTAAGGTGATTTTCCCATCTTGTTTTCAGGATACCATAAAACATATTTTTTTTCCTGTTTAATTTTCCTTGTATATTTGTTAGCTGGAATGAATCATACATTGTAAAATCTTTGAGGCAAGGGTCTGTGTCTTCTAAATTTACTAACTCTTCCCAGTGTCTGTTATATACTACCTTCTCATACATCTCTGATATCCAGTGGTCATATGAAAGTTGAACAATAGATAAGAAACATTTGCATAATGAGAATATTGATCAGTCCTGTTAGTAGTAGACATTTCAAAGGAAGTAATTAGAAAGAATTGCCCAACATTGCCTTATCAGCCTTTTCCACCTGAATGGTTATAAAGGTAGACTAACATAGAGATGGGGGAAATTTCTTATTGGAACTTAGTAGCATTGCTTTTTCTCCTTTACCAGTATGGTATAAAGAAGAATCTACTTGGCTCAGTTTTTCTGAGGAAAACAATATTCTTTTGTGATTGGATATATTCCAGGAAAATAAACTCAAATCATATAATGAAGAGTTATATCTTATATATTCAGTTTCTCCCTTTGACAGATATTGCAATCAGCAGCTCTTTGAACTTGCCAAATTTATTATTAGTTATGTCTAGCCCTTGTGATGGAGATAAACATTTCAAATAATAAAAGTTGTAGCATACCCTAGTGAGAAATAAGAGCTAGAAAAGTTATCAATATGTTTTCATTTTAGTTTGTGGTAAAAAATAGACCTACCAAATGTAAAATGGTAGAATACAACAGAACTTTATTGCTTGTATATGCAAGAGTTTGAAAAGGGTGTTTTTCCCTGGTCTGGTGGGTTTCCTTTACAGTGACCTGGGGACTCAGGCCCCTTCCGTCTAATGGATCTGCCCTTCCCACCAGGGCATCACTGCATTCACCTGCTGAAAGTGTGAGGGGGAATAGTGGGGGATTACCTTCTTTTTTTAAAAGTCTGAGCCTGGAAATAGCACACAGCATTACTGCTCATAGTCTGTTGATTAAAACTCAGCCACATGGCAAAACCTGACTGTAAGGGATGGTGGGAAATACAGAGTAGCCATGTGCCTAGGGAAAAGATGTCATGGATGTTTTTCATGATTTTCCTTCCTCCTTTCCCTTTTCTTTCAATTTTTATTTTGAGATAATTTTAGACTTTAGACTTTAGAGTTGCAGAGATATTCCCTGAATAACTTTCTTTCAGCTTATCCTTATGTTAACATCCACATAATGATAAAAGAATTTTCAAAACCTGGCACAATACTATAAACTATAAACCTTACTCAGATTTCACTAGTTTTTCCTGTAATGTCATTTTTATGTTCCAGGATCCAATTCATTTAATTGTCACATTTCCTTAGTCTCCTCCAATCTGTAATAGTTCTTGTCTTTCTGTTTTTTATAATCCTGTCACTTTTGAAGAGTCAGTAATTACTGTTCAGTAGTTTGGTAAAATGTCACTCAATTTGTTTTTTTTATGTTTTCTCATGATTAGATTGAAATTAAGCATTCTAGGGAAGGCTACCATAGACTGGAGGGGATCTGCCCTTCTCAGTGCACCAAATTGTGGGTATGTGATGTCGGTGTGTATTATAGGTGATGTTAACCTTGATGACTTGGCTAAGGTGGTGTCTACCAGAATCCTCCACTGTAAAATCACTATTTTCCAGACAGGTGCAGTGGCTCACTAGAAGTGCCAGGCATGGTGACACTAAAGTGCCTGGAATCCCAGCACTTTGGGAGGCCGAGGTGAGAAGATCACTTGAGCCCAGGAGTTCAAGACCAGCCCAGGCAACATGGCAAGACCCTATTTCTACAAAAAAATTTTTAAAATAAAATAAAATTACTATTTTCCCTTGGCAATTATCAGATATTTTGGAGAGATAATTTAAGAATATGCAAGTATTGTTTACAGTTTACCTTTCAATTAGTAATTTTAGCACCCATCAAGGGATCTTGCCGCAGCGATTTTTACTGTGATATTCTAATGATAATTTTCTGTTTCCTTCATTAAAAAATAAAATTTTGGTGGCTATCTGATGGTTACATAGATATTAAGGATCCTTGCCCTCCTCTCCATGCCCCCCATTTTGGAGATTAAAGGGACTGTGGTTTAAATGATGTTAAGCCATCATTTAAAGATGACAAAAGGGTTAAAGGATAAGGGACACTGCCACAGCTTTGTAGTGCTTAGATGTGGTCCAAATGGGAAGCTTCCTGGAATGGCAGTAAGAAAGCCGGGGTTTCAGTTACAACTCTCTTATTAGCTGAATGTAAGGAGCTGTTTTTACTCTAATTTTCTAATTTGTAAAATAAGAGTAATTCTATACATTGTCCAAAGTAATGTGTAAGGATGCAGTACTTTGAATTACTAGGAAGGGTAATATCTGTTTTATGAATTTGGAGTGTCCTTATTATACCAATTAAAATATAGGTATTATCGAAGTGGAGCAAGCCTACTTGTGCTTATTTAAAAGGAACAAGACTAACATTTGTTGTACATTTACTATATGCAGGCCCAAGCTTGGAATCCATGAACTAATTTAATCCTCTCAGACTTTTATGAGAGCAATGTTATTAGCCCCATCATATAGATGAATAACTTGAGGCCCAGAGAGGCTAAATAACATGCCCCAGGCCACACAGTCGATAAATGGTGGGGTTAGGAATTGAACCATGGTGGTCCAGCTCCAGAGTTTGGACTCTTCACCACTTCACTATGTACTTGTGCCCTGGTTGCAGAACGGATGTTCATCTAGTACATGCTAGCGTGGCCATATCAGCTAACTGCTTCTGTTCTGAAGTATTTAAGTTCTTGAATATTTAAGTAAATATTTTGTTAAAAATTTATATTTAACAAGGTTGTTAAATAGGTTGTTAAATATTTTGGGCATAAGCCTGGGTACTGGTAAATAAAAATATTTGTATGTCCTAGTTATGTTTGAACTGAGCATGTATTCCATTTGAAATAAGTGAACTTCAGGAAATATTTTTGGTGTTTATGATTGGAAGGACAATAATTTAAACATTGAAGTGAAAACAGAAGTATTGGACATGTGTTTGTTAATTGTTCTTCCCAATTTTGAGGCATTAGTCCACGTTTGTCCATGGCCACAGCATATAAGTAGTATGGCTCTTGTTTAAAGGTAATTATTAGGTGGGTGATTGGATATGTTACAAGGAAATCTAAGTAGGGTCACCAGTTTTCTATTCTTTCTATACATCTGGCACTTGCTTGGTGATTTGGCTCCTATTGTAGAATCTGGTTCAGTTTACAATTCTGTCTATTTTCTTAGCAGCCTGCCAAGCATTTCTGAGTGGTCTAAAGAACTCACTGCATTTCTCTGGTTTATGTGAAGAACTGGTGTCCCCTTTATTGGTGGTGGTGCAAGAGTCCTCTGCACTACACCATAGAATTAACTTCATGTGCATTAAAATGATTTAAAAAATATTCCTGCTTTCAGCTGTATGGCTTCAATTCACCATGAACCATTTACATGTATGTCAAAGGCATGACGTTCTCCTGCAGCAAATAGAAATTGTAGGGAAAGCTCTGGCTGACAGTGGGAGAGCTGGGCTTTCATTTTGGCTCTGCCAGTGACTTACTCTGTTACCTTGGGGAAAATCCTTAGCCTCTTTGGGCTCCTTATCTGCAAAGATCAGCCAGGCACAGTGGCTCACACCTGTAATTCCAGCACTTTGGGAGCCGAGGCAGGTGGATCGCAAGCTCAAGAGATTGAGACCATCCTGGACAACATGGTGAAACCTCATCTCTACTAAAAATACAAAAATTATCTGGGCATGGTGGCACATGCCTATAGTCCCAACTACTCAGGAGGCTGAGGCAGGAGAATCGCTTGAACCTGGGAGGTGGAGGTTGCAGTGAGCCGAGATCACACCACTACGCTCCAGCCTGGGCAACAACAGCGAAACTCCGTCTCAAAAAAAAAGAAAAAAAGATCAAAATGACCTTATCCAGCTGCAGCTTTCTCTGATTCAGTGCTTCAGTGAGTTTTAGTGTAGTTTAGTTAATGATTTGTTTGTCTTGCCATTTAAATGAATGCTAAGCACAGCCCCCAGATAATGCTTATGACAGAAGGCTGCATTTTCACATTTCCAAGAAATAACAGTAAATGGTGAAGTTGTGTAAAACTTGTTTTGAAGATTCACATAGTACTATTGTCAGATAAGACCAAAGAAAAGTGGTCACACTATATTTCATGGAGTCAAAAAGACCACTCACTTTAAAACATATCTCATTTTCAGAGATATTAAAATGTGGGAAAATATGTATTTTAGATTTGATCAAATATGATATGAAAGCCCCAAGGTCATCTCTCCATCACTTGATCATAGATTAACCTGCAGCCTTTCTTGGAGCCTAGGCTGCCTGATACAGATAGGGTCTACATTCTTACCATATGGTCTCTCATAGAGCTGCTTAGAGGCAAGTCAGAAATTTGGACTAGAATGTAATTGACTAAGTGTGCCCACCTAGTGTGGCCATGTTGGGATGTGAAGCCTCAGCTCACAGTTGCAATTTCAGTGAAGACTTGCCTTCTTACTTTCTCGATACAATCAGTCTTCTGTATACTCACAGGACTTTGTATATATTTCTACATAACACTTAGCACATTTTGTTGTAGTTATTTGCTTTCTTTTCTGCTTCTTCTCCTAAATTATGAGCTACTCAAAATTCTCTTAATGTTGTACAGGAGTGGTGTACAGCCTGCAATATAGTAGGCACACATCATGTTTATTGAAGGAGTAAAGGTCCAAAGGTATGAAGGAAAGAAGGGTGGCTGACTGTTTTGTGGATTATAGTAGGGGTTTTTAGATTACTCAGCCACCATTCATCACCAGGAAAAAAGATGCAAAATGAATTTTATGTAAAGATTAACTTTTAGGTAACAGGATTATTTCATAAACTATTAGGAAAACTACATTATTAAGAAATAAGACTGATTTGAGTAAAAAAGAAAGAGTTTACTAGGCTAAGCCCCCACCATCAGATGCCAAAAAGAACCAATGTCATGGAAGAATATTATGACAAAAGGTGCTTTGCTCCAACACTAAACTGGCTCTGTCTGTGATTTGGGGCAGTTACCACACCTCCCTATACCTCAGCTTCCTCTTCTGTAAAATGGGAATAATAATAGCACCTGATAATCACTGTAAGAATGATATCACATAATGTTTGTAAAACACTCAGGACAGTACTTAGCACATAGAGAAGGAGATAAGTGTGAGTTATTATTGTTACTATCTCTATATGTGTCATCAGTGGGCAAAGAGTTGGGGACCAAAGGATGTGTTTTATTGGTCTTTCATTTGGCAATTCTTTCAAGGATTTTTTTTTAACCCAAGATTATGATTGAATAGATAGTTTACTTATTTCATGTCCTTCACTTTCAGCTCTATACAAGTATGCCCTTACTTAAGAATCCTCATTCTTCTCCTCTGGGATCTCCCAGTTTGCTAGAGCTATCTTTTCCTCTCCCCTCCTTTCTTTTTCAGTGAATTGATTGTTCCTCTTTGCCAATGGACAGCTCAGCATTTGAAATGCATGAAGATGCAACACAGAATAGTTTGTCTATGGGGACGATAAACACTATCTCTAGAATGGTAAGGTGGGGATTTATATCTTGTGATTTGTTCCCTCCAAGACCTTACACAGAGCTCAGGCAAGAACCCCTCTTTAGATCAGTTCTTCTTAAGTGACCCTCTTCAGAAAGATGGCATCTCCTCTTATGAACATTTCTTGATTTGCCCCCTCTCATAAACTCTAAACTCACACCCATTTAGCTCTTTTTTAAATTTTATTTTATTATTATTATACTTTAAGTTTTAGGGTACATGTACACAATGTGCAGGTTAGTTACATATGTGTACATGTGCCATGCTGGTATGCTGCACCCATTAACTCGTCATTTAGCATTAGGTATATCTCCTAATGCTATCCCTCCCACCTCCCCCTACCCCACAACAGTCCCCAGAGTGTGATGTTCCCCTTCCTGTGTCCATGTGTTCTCATTGTTCAATTCCCACCTATGAGTGAGAACATGTGGTGTTTGGTTTTTTGTCCTTGCGATAGTTTACTGAGAATGATGATTTCCAGTTTCATCCATGTCCCTACAAAGGACATGAACTCATCATTTTTTATGGCTGCATAGTATTCCATGGTGTATATGTGCCACATTTTCTTAATCCAGTCTATCATTGTTGGACATTTGGGTTGGTTCCAAGTCTTTGCTATTGTGAATAATGCCGCAATAAACATACGTGTGCATGTGTCTTTATAGCAGCATAATTTATAGTCCTTTGGGTATATACCCAGTAATGGGATGGCTGGGTCAAATGGTATTTCTAGTTCTAGATCCCTGAGGAATCGCCACACTGACTTCCACAATGGTTGAACTAGTTTACAGTCCCACCAACAGTGTAAAAGTGTTCCTATTTCTCCACATCCTCTCCAGCACCCATTGTTTCCTGACTTTTGAATGATCGCCATTCTAACTGGTGTGAGATGGTATCTCATTGTGGTTTTGATTTGCATTTCTCTGATGGCCAGTGATGGTGAGCATTTTTTCATGTGTTTTTTGGCTGCATAAATGTCTTCTTTTGAGAAGTGTCTGTTCCTATCCTTCGCCCACTTTTTGATGGTGTTGTTTGTTTTTTTCTTGTAAATTTGTTTGAGTTCATTGTAGATTCTGGATATTAGCCCTTTGTCAGATGAGTAGGTTGCAAAAATTTTCTCCCATTCTGTAGGTTGCCTGTTCAGTCTGATGGTAGTTTCTTTTGCTGTGCAGAAGCTCTTTAGTTTAATTAGATCCCATTTGTCAATTTTGGCTTTTGTTGCCATTGCTTTTGGTGTTCTAGACATGAAGTCCTTGCCCATGCCTATGTCCTGAATGGTAATGCCTAGGTTTTCTCCCAGGGTTTTTATGGTTTTAGGTCTAACATTTACGTCTTTAATACATCTTGAATTAATTTTTGTATAAGGTGTAAGGAATTAATACAATAACAAATATTGTTTTGTGAAACTTTCGTTTCAGTAGTGTGTATGTATTTACGTGTGTGTGTGTTTGTGCATGTATATCTGTACAGGTACTGGATCACAGGGGGAAATGTATTTCTTGATGTGAATGTAGTAAAAAAAAAAAAAGTTTGAGAAACACTGATCAAGGCCAGTGATTAAGGAAGAAATACTAATGTCTAGCAAAGCATTACTCTTAGATATATAAAGTTATATGCTATCATTTTCTTTTAAAAATGTAAATGTGACCTTACAGTTGTGTGTAAATGTAAGCTTTCCTTTGAGAATGCTGGATCATGAGTATTACATTTTAATGATCTGGTTTGGTGTTGTGCACTTGTATAGTCCCAGCTACTTGGGAGGCTGAGGCAGGAGGATCTCTTGAGGCAGGAGTTTGAGGCCAGCCTAGGCAACACAGCAACACTCGATTTCTAAAACAAAAAAGAGAATTTAATGATCCTGAAATGATATGCAGTGATAGTACTTTGATTTAGTGGAATAACAGAGGAATCAGGAGAAATTCTTTCTACACCTATAATTACAGATAATAGTGTGGCTTTCCACAAGTCATTGCTCCACCCTGGGCTTCAATTTCCTCATCAGGAAGATGAGACATAGACGCTAAGCTGGAATCTTTAGTATTCTTTACAATGCAGCATTTCGGTGTTTATATCTTGAGGCTAGTTCCCCTTAAGACCCTTAACACAGAGCTCAGGAAAAACTCTTTAAGCCAGCTATCATCTTAAGAAATGTAGTACCCCCTGCTCTGATCATGTCCTGATTTAACGTGAAATAATTAAAAGATACATTTTAAGTATACTTTAAAAAATAGCTCTTTTCATCATGTTTGTCAGTGAATTTTAGTTGAAGTTAGTATAAAGAAAAATTTAAGAACCGAGAAAGGAGGCAATATTTCTAATGTGTCTTAAGTAGAGAATAATGGCTTTCTAATTTTCCCTAGGCAAAGAACAGGCTGTGGTCACGGGTGAACATTTTCCTGGTGTGTCTCTTGGCCTGCATCATTACCACAGCAGTAGGAGTGCTCATGCTCTCCTTGGTCTATATTAGCAACTCATGCAGACATTCATTTCAAACCTGAAGCCTGGCCTCTGCAAACAATGACTCCCATAGTATCAAAAGCTATTGATCCAGAATTTCAGTTTCTTAATCACTTACCTAAATCTAAAGTATGAATTACACACATTAGGAAAAATAATTATTCTTAATGGCAACTTTAAAACCACCTTCTCATTGTATGTTTACTAAGCTTTATTCTCTATTGGAAGGGATGAACTGTGAGCCAGGATGAAGGAAGGTGAGAGATAGAGAAGAGGGGAGAGTTGCGTTGTTGTTGACCTCAGACAGAAATGTTCTTCAGTAGACAGTTCCATGTCTGACTAGAGTAGAGAATTGCACGTGGACAAATGGAAATTCCTCTATTCTCTTGCCACCCTAGGTGTCTCTTTAAATGTCTAACAGGGTCTAGACTGATAGCACTGCGTGTGTTACTATTGCCATTCCTGGACTCTTACAGACCTATTCCTCCTCTTCCTTTCTGGGATTCCAAAACTCACCTCACCACCATTGCCTTTTCCCTTTTGCCTCCTTATTACTCTATAGGCCCCATGCTCTTAGGAGGTGGCCTCCATGCTTATGGTGGCTTGTTTATGGTTTTCCGGGTGTTTGACTTCCTTGATGGTACAATCCAGTGGGCCCGGTACAGGAACAATGTCAAAGACTATCTCAGCAATGAAGAAGAGGCCTTTGGCACCAGCTTGAACAGTCAGAGATCACAAATGACTCTGGGGACACTTAGGATAAAAAGCAATGGCCTCCAGGCCCTTCACTGGCACTTCAACGCCAGTGAACATGACTGTCTTGCTCAGGTATAACTAGTTTGCCCACACTGTCCTCTTAAGCATCTGTGTTTTTTGTCCTGAGAGTAGTATTTTAGTTGTTACAAAATCTGCTTAACTAAGAGATAGACAAACATTCAGGCTTTGGCTATATATTCAACTAGATTAGTTAGCAGTGCCTATAAGCATTAGTCTGTTTGTTTAAATTATTTTTGGCATCACTTTGAACTCTTTTCTTCAGTATGAAATCATTTTTCACACACTATTGTTAAAATAAGATCACCGTTTGGTCCTCTGAGCCAAAGCTAAAACCAGCAGCTCTGATCTAATGATCAAAGAAACAGCAGCTTTTCTCTAAAGAAAATAACAGCAACCAGAATAACAAAGTAGTTTGCTGTGTTCAGTCAGTCTGGAGTCTCTAAGATCAGGCCAATTGGATGCCCTTTTGTGGTTCAGACTTTTCAGAATGTTCTTGAAGTCTAGTGAAATAGAGATAGCTGGAGGTAAAATGAGTGTCCTTACTTGAATTTCAAATAATTCATTAATTCCCTAAAGTATTTATTGGTTTCCTTCTGCATTCCAGACACTGGGGAAGCAGTAGTGACTAAGTCCTCACAGAACTTTCAGAGTTTAGTCTTTCCCTGGTGATCTAGTTAAAGACGCATAGCCAATTTTACGTGATGTTTTTGTTGTAGTTAATAAAGCCTTCTTTTTTATTCTTGGACAATGCATTCAATTTTAGAATTTACAACAGAGAGAGAGATTAGAGTTTCCTTTATATGAGACCAAACTATTCTTTTTTTTCTTATAAGAGAACAGGAAGTCAGAGAGATTAGTTGGGTTTTCTAAAGATAAACTGTAGTCATTGGATTCACTGGGACAAAGCTCATGTTTTCTGACTTCTTGTCTTTTTCCACATAGACAAAATATGTGAAAGAGGATAATCTCTAAAACATTCATTTTCATGGTCTTGACTGAGCAGTGGCAGAGCAGTAGGAAAAAAAAAAGGCAGCTCAGTGGACATTCCTGGGGGGAGACCCCTAAAAAGAAACTGCAAGCCAGGGAAATTGATCTGGAGCCTTCTCTAGTTGAAAATAGGCCCTGGGACCCAGCTCAGCCTGAGAAAGTTGTTCACGCAATCCTGAGAGTTCATAATGTGAGCTATATGGAGTTGAATATTCTCTAGATACCCAGAAAATTGTGGGATTACTGTTTCTCACCATCAGGGTAAGAAACCAAGCAACAGGATGTGAAGAAGTCCATCTATTCCAGTCGTCCAGGGGTATTGCTTCTGCTTCTGAGTGTCTTCGTGGAAGCTTTGGAAGGGACCCTGAGAGTACGGTGGGCAAGCTGACTGGTGTGCCTGGCTTCACCACAAAGATCACATCGACTCCCATGCTATCTCTGCTTTGTATCTGGAGTAATTGGTGCCCTGATATGAATAGGTACACATTGCTGCTGCTCCCTGCTTGTGGATGAAGAGAGAGCTCTTTAGAGGGCCACCTTTCCCCTGTATATTTAATACCCATCTGGATTCGAGTTATACATGTCTATGTAGACAGAACGGAAACTTCTTTTTCATCCGCGCCTGTGGCTGCTCCACTATGTGACCATGAGTCTCTGGTAAAACAGAAATAATGGTATCTTCTCTGCCGACCTCACGGGGTAATACTGAGGAACAGATTAGAGAATGAGAAAGCATAGAATTTTATAGAAGCAGAATCAAAATGTGGGTTAGTATGAATAAAAAGTATAGACTTTGGAGCCAGACTGCTTAGGTCCAAATCTTGGCTTTTCCATTGATTAGCTGAGTAATCTTGGGAAAATATGTTCTCTCCATAGTTTTCTCTTTTGTAAAATAGGGATAATAATATTACCATGCTTCATAGGATTGATGTAAGGAATAATCAAGCTGAATCAAGTAAAGTGATCACATGAATACCTGACATAGATTAAAGGCACTACATGTTAGCTGTTATTGTTAAAATTGTATGCACACTTTTTCTTGTCTGGAAAGCACACACATATCTGTATGTATACATACACACAAACGCATACACTTATACCTGTACAACCCACTAAGAACATGCACACATCCTCCCCAAGTGGCTTCAGTCTTTTTAAACTTTAAAATATGCAGTCTTTGTTTTTGTTTTGTTTTCTGAGACGGAGTTTCGCTCTTGTTGCCCAGGTTGGAGTGGAATGGCACGGTCTCCACTCGCTGCAACTTCCGCCTCCCAGGTTCAAGTGATTCTCCTGCCTCAGCCTCCCAAGTAGCTGGGATTATAGGCATAAGCCACCACGCCTGGCTAATTTTGTATTTGTAGTAGAGACGAGGTTTCACCATGTTGGCCAGGCTGTTCTCGAACTCCTGACCTTAGGTGATCCACCTGCCTCGGCCTCCCAAAGTGTAAAACATGCAGTCTTAATAGGAGGTGATATTGCCCCCAAGGGGGCAACAACTTTTGAGGGAGACAAAAGTCTTACCCTTTTTATGTATAAAGAATAGATATGCATAGAGTATATAAACAATGGATTTATACGGTATACTGATCTATAGTATATGTACAGTATTAAAATTGCATAGGGTGGTAATAGAAAAAAAGTCTAAAAGCATACCTTAAAGGGAAAGTAATGAAAAGATGTTGAGAAACATTGCTCCAAAGTGATATTGGTTATGTTTTTCTGCTTATATTTTAGGGAACAGCATAGATTGGGGTGGTTGATGATGATGGTGAAGTAGTTACACGCACAATGTTATAGCTAGCCAAGTAATCTTCTTCCCTAAAAATATACTATACTGGATAAAGAATGTGGGGAATGAAGATTGTTTTTTCTTGCTCTTCTTTTCCACACATGATGAACTTCAGACTTTGAATGTTGATGATGTATTTTTTTCTGTAACTGAGACATTGCTTCCAGGTAACTTAAAGTAGGTACCATATCTGAAAACACATATCGCCCTGAAGGTAGGTATTATGTACCATATCTGAAAACACATATCACCCTGAAGTTATGACACAAAGAGAGCATGAGTATTTGTGTTTCTGGGGCAGCAGTCAGCTAAGTCCAGGGAAAATTGACTAATAGGTATATATAATAAAAGTTGGATAATGGACTCAAAAGTACATCTTATATTCTTCCTAATGACAAAATCTTGTTGAAATTGAGTTGTTTTTTATTTCCTTTAATTTTAGTCTTACATAGGAAACTATAATGTATTGGCAGAAAGATTATGATATAATTAACAGAAAACTTGCTATAATTTGTATCTCTCAAGAGTCATAAACTCACCCATTCTTTCTATGGGAAGAAATTTGCTGCAGATAATGCAATCATGTTTTCAATGGTTGATTGAGGCTTCAATGTGGATTTAGGAACTAAACTTCTCTGGTATAGATAATTATATTAATGAAAAGACTGGATGCCTGTGAGAGTTCTCTTTTCATTTGTTTTTAAATGCTCAACTGGTTATATTGTATCATTGCCATTTCTTAGCTGTGAGGACCTAGGTAAATTCCTCAACCAACTTAGATTTGAATTCCATCATCTGTAAGATGGGGAGAATAATGCCACTGACGTTATAAGGTTGTTGTGAGGAAGAAGTGACATAATAAATGTAAAAGGCATAGAAAATTGCATGTTCTTGGTGAGGGCTGCATAAATGTTAATTATTATGATGATTGTATGAATTGCTAAGTTGCTAAGTAGGATGTTGGCTAATGGGGTTTCTTTTTCCTTTTTCTTTTGTAAGCGTCAAAATGCCCTTACCTTTAGTGCAATCAGAATTTGTAACAGAATTATAATGGATTATGACAGCCACATTTTCATTTTAATGCAAATGAAATGCACTATGTGTTAAGTGGATGTGGAAAGGTAATTTATCTCCAAACTTTTTTTGGGGGGGGGATTTACTTTTTAATGCAAAAAGAAGCAAATGGGAGGAATTTTTCATTTTGCTTCAGTTGTTAATAACATAAAATGACTCAGTCCTAATGGCTTTCTGGGCACAGTTGCTACAGAGAAAACCATGAAGATCCTGCAAGGTAGTTTCTGAGTTTAATGAGACAGAAAGATTCAAGATGTGCATGAAAAGAGGCTAAGAATATTTCAGAAAGTGGTAAAGATGTTATCACCATGATGGAAGATCTGGAATGCTTGCTTAGGTTTTCAGTTTTGCATCCTCAGGTAATGCATAGTGAAAGGTGCCGCCCTTGGCAGAGTGTGAAATAACAGATTGCCTCTCAGTGCAATGTGAATGTGGGTAGCTGGGGAGACATGGAGCATCAGTAGGGTGGCCATATTCCAGTTTGTCCAGGGTATCCCTGATGTATACTTGTTTTCTTGGTGAAATTATTGATCACCGTCTTTAACTCTCCAGAACACCTGGTTTGGATGATCAATTATATGGGTACCATAAGAAAAGACAAGCTGTGTAGCATGTTTCTCTAATGATTTGACTGTGGTTCTTCCAGAGTTTCATGGGTTTCCCTCGGGAAATCAACAATAGTATACACAGATGGAATGAGCTTAGCTCTAAGAAGCCTGTACCTTTCTCCATCTTGAAAGAAAGAACTAAAACCAGACTGGAATTTATTCATTTTGTCATCATAGCAAAAGTCTTGTTTTATGTTTTTAGAAGTGGAAGCTATAATAAATCGGAAAAGGGCATTGTGATTTTTCACAAATTATATTTCAAGGATTAGACTTTACTTTGTCATGTTTGTGTGTGAGCATTTGTGTACAAATATAGTCTTTAACCCTTTTAAGGAAGATTGTTAGGATGTTGCTATCCTAGAAGGATGATTTTTGCCAAGCAAGTGCAGAGAAAGGCATGGGGGTAGTGAAACACTGAAATGTAAATCTTCTACCTGTTGTGTTAGGGAACATCATTTGTAACCCTTAATTAGAACATGGTGATTGATGCCCTTTTTCATGATGTCTTACTCACTAATACATTTTAAGGAGCACTTACTTTAATATCTTTTGATTTTTGTGGGGCTAGGAGATTTTATGTGAAGGAGTGAAGGATGGCCTCTACCTTCCACTCTTACCCTTATAAGGAGTTCCTGTATAACCATGTGCTTTTATTCATCTGTTCTTCACTATTAATACTTATTCTTAATGAATATTTGATTGAATAATAAATTGGATTTTCTGATGGTATCCATATAATTGATCATCCATATTAGGCTCTCTGGACAGTCAAAGGGGTGTGATCAATAATTTCACCAAGACAACAAGTGTACATTTTATTTGCTTAAAGTTAAATAGATAGTTTTTTCCTCCTTAGGTGGGGATTATTGGCACTCAGAGTACCGTAGAATTCAACACTCCCATTGGAGATGTGATATTTTTCACTATTGGAATCCAGCATTACATTAAGAGCACATGTGATTAGGATTTGCTTTTCATTCTTGCCTACAACCCTGAAGACCGGGTGAGAATAAGCCAGCTTGAGAGAGATTGCCAAGTGTCAGTGTTCTGCACAATATTCTGCTAAGCAATGTGTCTGGACCAAAGGGAGCCCTGAGTAAATGTGTATTAAATGAATGAATAAATAAACTGGATGAATCAACATGTGACCAGGAGAATCAAATAGTCTTCTCATCTGTTTATAAAGGGATCCAATATATCACATTCCCTCTTAATGCTCCAAATTTTGAACCCTGAAAGAAAGATCAAAAAGTCAATATATAGAGATCCAAATCACTTTTATTAGTAATAAATCAGGTATTAGTATTAGAGAATGTACTAATACTGTGGGCAGGTGGGTTTCCTAATAGTGGTCCCCAGAATTGGATAGGCCTCCCTGTGTTGAGGCAGGTCTTTGTATACCTTATGGCATAAAGTAAAAGTGCATGCTCTTGGAAGGTTTGACAGCTCCCAAGCAAAAAGGGAGGAGATGAAGTGAGCATGCCCAACTTATTCTTTTCAAGTATACTTGAGGGGGAAAGGGTGGGGAGAGAAAAAAAAAGAGAGAGAGAGAGAGAGAGAAATGGAGTTTATTCTATATGAAGAGAAACTTCAGGAGTAGTGAAGTAGCATTTCTTCCGTTTCATTCTTTGAGAAATCTATGATGACCTGTGTATACAAAACATAGACTAAGATAAATTGTTCACTGCATTAAATAATTATTTGCTTAAAAAAAATTCACCCCTGGGCTCCTTGATGAGATGAAATGATGGGTTTGAGAGACAGAGATACATTGTGGAACTTAGATTTTAAAAATTCTTAGGACTAAGTTGCCTTTTGAGACTGGGTGGGAAGTAAAACAGTCTGATTGGGCACCCCTGGGATGAGTCCGGGAACAGACAGGCATTTCTCTTGGCTGTGGTTCTTCCTACAAGGAGACCCAACAAGGCCTCCACGGAGAAGCACAGATGAATCCTGCAGTCTCCTCAACAGGGCCTTAAGCCCAAAGGTGGATCTGATCCTGGTGACACTCATTTCCCAGGATGACCCCCTCCATTCTTTGAGGGAGACTGGCAAATTCTAGCACCTGGGTCTCAACACCTTCCTGGGCCTACCTGGCGAGAGGTTTATGGAGAGCTGTATGAGAAAGAGTGGAAAGTTGGCTGTAGATGTTATTGGCAGGGGGTGGCAGGGAAGAAGGATTCTGGTGACCCCGAATTTCGGTGTGGGTCTCACTGCTACTGCCACCCTCTTGGCCATCATTCTCAATAGCCATTGTAAGAACAAATCATAAAGCAAAATCAGATCAAATAAAATATAAGTAGGAAAATGAGGGAAAACTCAAATTAAAGATAGCAAGTTAAAGTTTAAAAAGCGAAGAATAAGAAAAGAGAATAGAAAAATGATTAGAATAAAAATGTTATATATGTGCAAAATATGACAAAGGTAAAATGTTAAAAATCAAAATTAATATGGAGGCAAAATAAACAAGATTTAATGTGACATGAAAGGCTAATACCGACAAATTAAAGCTTAAAATTATAAAAGATAAAAATGACAACTGAAAACCATTAAATACAAATCCCAAATTAGAGAGTACAAATCTTTTAAAAAGAGAATAGAAATATGGAGTTTTTAAATGAAAGGAAACAGGAATCGACTTACAACAGGAAAGAAATAAATGAATCAGAATTTAGGGGGCAGAAGGAAGTTTTTCACTCCTCACCTATCCTCAGGAATACCTGATTTGCACCTTGATGGAGGATAGTCCTCCAGCCCCCAACCCCCATCAGAGTAAGTGATGGGAAGTGCTTCTGATGGGGATGTGTTTTGTATCGGGAGTGTGAAGGGAAAAAGGAGGGAGGGAGGATAGACAGGCAGAGAGAGGGAGGGAACATATACCCAGAGAGAAACACAGAGAGAGTCACACACATACAGAGGGACAGAGACACACAGAGAGAGATACATGGAGAGATGCACAGAGAGGAAGAGACACATATACACACACAGACATACAGCCCCCAATAAAGAGAAAGACAAAGAGAAACAGACATGAAAAGGGAGTGACACCAAGAGAAAGAAACAACACAGCCATACACAAATAGGAGACACACAGACATGCACACAAAGAGGGACAGAGACCTGTAGAGAGACAGAGAGATAGAAGGAAAGACACACAGACACACACATGCCCACATACAGACAGACCTATACACAGGAGAAGGAAAGACAGACACACAAAAGGACAGACATACATAAAGACAAATGCACACAAACATAGGCACACATGCAGACAAGACAGAGATTCAGAGGCAGATGTGCACAGACGTGTGCACACATAGACACAGGAAAGAAACACTCAGTGAGAAAGGTAGATGCACATGCGCACACACACACACTCACACAGAAATTGAGAGGCAGAGTGAGAAAGAGAGAGAATGCCAGAGAGGAGTGGGGGGAAGAAAGAGAAGGACAGCAACAGCCATATAGGGGACAAAGGCAGACAGAGCATCAGACCCAGCCCACTGGACATCCAGGCTCGGCAGACTGTGATTACTGGCCCCAGCAGAGAGAGGCCATCAGCCTCTGGCTGCAGAGCACCAGGACCAATTACTTGGCAGCCTCTGGGCATGGAGTTCTGAGAAGCCCTTTTGTCTCTAGGTCCCGTCATGGGAAGACGGATGGTCCTGCTCCATCCTGAAGGAGAATCACCTACCCCGTAGGACAGAGGTCCCTTCTAAAGAAAGTTTCAGATGCTTCAGTCCCTCTAGTTATCAGACTCTCCCTACCTCTCAGAGTTGAAAAGGTGAGCTCCCCATGGCAAGGCAAAACTGGTACACAAGGTGACCATTTGCAGGAGGTCATAGCTGTGCAGGTAGCCAAGTACCGTGCAGTATTGCAAAGGCCTTGACAGTTGTAAGACCTCTGCAGGGATCTGGGTAGTTAGATGCTGACATATCTTCTTTTGGTTTACACTATCAGCTGCAAACCCTTGACATGGACGATTATATCTAGGCTACAGCAGACCCCATCTTGGCCCAGCTTTCTTCAGGAAGCAAAGTGAATTTAACAAGAGCCCCCAGTTTAAGGAGCACCAAGTAATCAACCTTAGAGTTGCTGATGAGTTCCTATCTATTCTTCCTTCCTATTTGTTGTTATTGCTGTTAAAGAAGGACCACTTGGTTAATGAACTTGGAGCTCTTTACAAAGTGGAAGTGGGAAAGCAGGTTCAAAGCAGCCTGAGGGGCTCAGTTAACTTCGTGCTAAGGGAAAGTTTCAGTACACTCTGTAGATGAGCAGATCTATGTAGGAGACCCAATAAATTAAATTAATAGATTTTTATATGGATTTTAGCATGTGTGTATATAGTTGTTTACTTTCCTTTTATTATTTCAAATTTATTACTCCAAATGTAAGTCCATTCTTGTTATGTTCATCAGTAAAACTTAATACATTGCAAGTATTTTTGTTAATAATCTTTGTGAAAGGAAGTAAAGAGGTTAGCCTACATATATACACATTAAGGCACTGGAACTCAAACCTCCTCTGCAGAGTTTATAAAGAACCCTAGACTAGCAATTCTCAATCCTTTTCTTGGCACGAGATACTTTTAATAATGCCAACATTTTCAAGGACTCATTAATGCTTATTTTATATTAGCTAAGAAAATATTTAATGATAAACTGATTATAAATTCAATACCATCTTTAAATGTATTTGGATTTTGTTAATCACACCATCATCTATTTATACTTGACAAATAGTCATCCCTGTGTTTGAGAAGCATATGGTTTGTCTATTGGCAATGCTGCCTGTAAATGTGAATTCAAGGATACCTTATTATGAACTGAAGCTGGTAGTTTTCAAGTTGGGGGATACTGTCTTAAGTAAAAAATAATTTGTTTAGACCTAATCTGCACTTCATTTTTGTTTGCAATTTATTTTATTTATTTATTTTTTTGAGACAGAGCCTAACTCTCTTGCCCAGGCTGGAGTGCTGTGGCCTGAACTCACCTCACTGCAACCTCCGCCTCCCAGGTTCAAGCAATTTTCATGCCTCGGCCTCCCAAGTAGCTGGGATTACAGGCATATGCCACCATGCCCAGCTAATTTTTATATTTTTAGTAGAGTTGGGATTTTGCTATGTTGGCCAGGCTGGTCACGAACTCCTGACCTCAAGTGATCCACCCACCGTGGCTTCCCAAAGTGCTGAGATTACAGGTGTGAACCACTGCGCCTGGACTTGTTTGAAATTTATTTCAACAGGTATTTGGTACCCTTGCAGTATACTGGGTACCACCATAGTTTTGGGCTACTCTATATAAAATTTTAAAGTAGATATAGCTGGGTTTTAATGCCTTTCCAACCCCTTTCAGTCATTGCCTTGATATCTAGTGGGATATTTAAAAAGATATTTTAGGCTGTTTGTTCCTAGGCTACAAAGAATCTGTGTCTGTCTGTCTGTCTGTCTGTCTGTCTGTCTATCTATCTATCTATCTATCTATCTATCTATCTATCCATCCATCCATCCATCCCTCCATCCATTGACCCATCTATCTCTATCTCTGAATGGTTACTTCTCTTGACTACAAGTACAGAATGTAGTGAAAATCAGGAATGGCTCACTTTTTGCAGCAGGAGGTGGCCACCTCCATAATGTACTTTAGGAACAGGACAACCTCTCCCTGCCCTTGACTATTTGTTTATCTAGCTATTCATTTACTAAACATTTACAAGCAATGACTATAAGTGAAGCTTTATGTTAGATGTTAGGGATATAAAATTGACTGTTAAATGATCTTTGCCCTGAAATAGCTTTCAGCCTATTGAAAGACACAGTAAAAACAGTGATACATTGTAATAGTGCTATGATAAGTATACATTGTAATAAGTGATATATATGTATATACACACATACAAAGGATATATCTGTACATCCATACCTAAATGAGACACCACACCCAGCTATGGGGTGTGAGGTAGACGGTGTCAAGAAGTTTTCCTGGAGTCTCTCTGAATGAAGATTAAGAGTTAGCCAAAGCATGAAGAGGAAGAGGGAATGTATGTGTGTGAAGGCTGCTCCATGGTGAAAGTTGAAGGAGCCAATCATACCAGGCATGGAAGTGTGAGAAAGCAGTTCACTGTGGCTGGAAAGGAGAGGCCCAGTGGTGAGAGGTGAGGGTGGAGGAGAAGGGAGGAATCAGGTTGGAAAAGACCTGTTATCCCTTAGATCCACCTTATTGTGAATTTAGCTTATTCTCCTTTTCTGGGAGAGCTAGACAATCTGAGAGCCTGGCAGCAATGGGAAGTTTGTGGTGGCGTTGGTGTTTTAAAGAGATTTTGTAGCGAATGTTCACAATCCAGGAGGAGGAGTGTAGCTGAGAAACACAGTGAAAAGCACAGGGCAATGGGTATATGGAAGAGGATGTCCACATAGAAAATAATCACAAAATTTAAATGATAATGTATGCAGTTTATCTACTAGTTTTGTTTTACCTTGGGTTTTAAAAAATATGTTATAAGCCAGTTCATAATTCATTCTCTTTTATCAGGAAATATTGTATCAGATAACAGTGTGGTCATTTAATAAAGATTTTTGCCTCTGTATATTATTTTGTCATTGTAATTTTGAATAAAATCTGTTCTAATAGGTTTGTGCATTTGAGGCGTTATTGGATTCCTTTTAGGCATTCTTCAAATATGATTTATCATTACCTAAAGAAAATATGGGCCGGTAGCTGTGGCTTACGCCTGTAATCCCAGCACTTTGGGAGGCCAAGGTGGGCAGATCACCTGAGGTCAGGAGTTTGAGACCAGCCTGACCGACATGGTGAAACCCTGTCTCTACTAAAAATACAAACATTAGCTGGGCGGGATGGTGCATGCCTATAATCCCAGCTATTCGGGAGGCTGAGGCATGAGAATTGCTTGAAGCTGGGAGGTGGAGGTTGCAGTGAGCCGAGATTGTGCCACTGCACTTCAGCCTGGGTGACAGAGTGAGACTCTGTCTCAAAAAAAAAAAAAAAAAAGAAAAGAAAAAAAATATATATATATTATAGTGCAGGAACTTTCTGTATTTTCTGATAGTAATATACTTGAAGTCTGATTTAGAAACTTAATCCACCATGAAATTAAAGAAGAAAAATCTTAAAAATAAGAATAACCTAATAAAACATCCCACTGAAATATTTTTGGTATATTATTTTACAGTGGGAATGCATTCTTTCATTTCATGAATTTTGTTTTATTTTTCCCTTTCTTGGGATGGTATCTATTTCTTCATACTACTTTATTATTCAGGGTAAGTTTGTCTATTACCCCGCAAGTGCTTTTAGGGGTTTTGGTGTATCTACTTCATTTATTAAAAAATCACCGTATTGAAGTGTGAATTGCTCAATCAGATTGATATTTGTTATAATGTAGGTAAATAGACTTTTAACAGAAAATCTCCTTTAAAACTGAATTCACCCTAACAACTTTATACACACATTCTATGATATAGCCACACTTGATGAATTTGAAGTGGCATAAATTATAGTACATAAAATATACTTGGATGTTGAAAAAGATTTTTAAAAAGAATTTTCTTTTTAGCAGCAGCTTTGACTGAGTGGAATGAATTTAATCTGAATAGAGGAACTACAGGTTAGGTAAAGAACCACTGCACGCTCCTCATTGCTTCTAAATAATGGAAAGTGGTTATAAAAGTTTCTTTGTTCATAGTCTCATCCTTACCTATGGATGGAGGAGTCACTGGGCTGCTTTTTATCACCCAAATGATCTAAGGAAAGGAAAATAGTTACTGTTACTATATAACTTGATTCTCAACTACCATAATTTATCAATGGTCAAAAATGAGCCAGCAGTATATTATTGCTTAAAAAACTAAAAAAGAAAGGAAGAAAAAGTTACAGTGATTTTGTGTTATAATTAGAATTTACAAGTGATGTCTCCTCCATATTATCCACTAATCAAATTTATGAAACTGCTATATTTACTTTGGATCACTGTTCCTCTGGGAAAAAAACAGGAAGAAACTGTAGAGTCCAGAAAATAATAGCGATGGCTAAAGAAATGGGAAACTATTTTCATTATGTAATTAAGTAGAAACTATTTAGAGAAAAGCAGTTAAGGGATACCTTTGAATCAGAGAATTGTAGAGCTGGTAGCAGCCATGTAACATCTGGTCCCATTACTTTAACTTGCAGAAATGGTAACTGAGGCCTGAGAAGTCTAAATTGCCCAGGCAGCGAGTAAGATGTTTGAGACCAAAGTTCAGGTCTTCCCACCTCCAGCCCATAGTATTTTGGGGCTAGTGTCTTCAAGTGTGTGAAAGATTGCTTCACAGGAAGCGGAAGTCTCTATTAGCAAATACACCATCTTCAAGTGGGAGAGACAGCTTCTATTACCTACAAATCAGCCAGCCCCAGTACCAGCACTGCTGCTCCTTTGCGGGGCTTCCCACACGTGGGGGTGCTTGGGTTCCAGAGGCTTCCGTGAAGAGGTGGCCAGAGCCTCCTGAGAAAACAGTTCACTATTCCTGTCTAGCCAATCACTCAATGCTTGCTATTTTTATTTTTATTTAAAAATTTCAATGTAGTAAAATATATATAACGTAAATTTTATCATTTTAACCATTTTTAGATGTTCAATTCATTGGCATTATGTGCATTCATGATATTATGTAACCATCACCACCGTCCATTTCTAGAACTTTTTCATTATTCCAAATAGAAATTCTATACCCAGTAAACAACTCCTCATTCTCCCCTGCCCCATCCTTGGTAACTTGTATTCTGCTTTCTGTTATTATGAATTTGCCTATTCTAGGTACCTCATATAAGTGGAATCATACAATATTACTCAATGTTTGTTTTTATTAAGTTCTTGCTTGTTTAAAAAATTGCGCCTTTACTATATGCTTAACATCGTGGTAGGATTCTATGAGAGACATAGCATGTGGCCTTGGAGAATTTACAATGTAAATGTTTTGTATTCAGTTCTGTATTTCATTTCCCTCCCTACCCCTGCCCTGGATAAACCCAGCCCTTTGCACGTCACTAGCATCAAAAAGAATGTTTGTTCATTTAGACTTTGTTAGGGAGTTTGCACTAACAGATATGAAAGAAATTAAACAGGTGGGTCTATACTAAGCTTTAATATCTCCAGAGAAGGCAACACACACTCCTTCAGTGATTCCTATTCTAATGTCTTAACAGTCCTTAGTCCTCCAATTTTTTATAAATCACCTAACATTTCTTTGCTCCTGCTTTTTTGGAGGGGGGCTTTATTCTAATCCCTAAAGTTTAAACATCCAGATAAGAGTGTTTAAAATCTTGTATTAGTTTTTTTTTTTTCAACATTAGCAAGAAACCCAAATGGCCTAAACTGGTGTCTTTCTCATCTCTCATCTTGGTTCAGTATGTTCAACTTCATCCTGCTGCCAATAAAGCTGTCACATTATTAATTGAGCCTGATGTATTCAGATTCTTTCTCAGTTCAGAGTGCAGGAGTAGCTCATGCTGAAAAGAAGCAAACTGCAGTGTTCAGCCTACATACATAGAATACTGTACCATGTGGGCTGCAGTGAGGAAGCCACTAGATTCTTTGTAAGCCAATGCATTAGCACATATTCAAAAAGCCCACTTTTGGTGTCAGTTAACAAAAAGACTTAAAATTTTAAATCATCATCCAGAAAAAAAAGTAATTAGTAAGCATGTATTAATTTTTGTACCTTTTTTCAGGAAATTGGGCAGGTATGAAGAAGGGATTTTTATTTGTTTTTATTCTGGTATTAAGGATGCAGTGTGCTGTAGGTGTTAAAGTGTCAGGTATAAATTAAATGAAAAATAGAACAATGGCCAGTAAAACTGGTCTCAAGTGATTCATGTAAAACCTTTAAATATCTCCTGTACCTAGATAACCTTCTCCCCAGTATCAGCACTTCTCAAACGATTATTGTCCTTGGAGACAGTTTTGTCTCTGTTCATAAAGAGTTTTAGATAGTAAAAGCCAACAAGAAAAAATTTCTGCCAACCAGGATGGATTACCCTTTCAAGTATACTTTTTCTTATCTTGTAAAATAAGCCACTGTACATGGTTTTACAAGTGTGTAGTGCTGAGCTCCCAACTAGCCTGGGTATGGGAATGAGTTTTTAAATACATAGTTACAGAACAGAGAGAAGCAGGAACACACAAAATAAAAGGGAAAACTGTATATCTGGTTTTTGTTTTAAAATGTCATGACTTGACCAAGGGCTGCAGTAGAAATCTTCAACTTTCTTCCAAATGAAATTTTTTGACTTGTGCATTTCTCTATAAAATATTTGCTTTTGGATGGGACACTTTTCTACCCAGGCATGATCTATTTCAGCCATATTTTCAATGACCACCCCTTAGGTTTTTAATGTTTAACTTATTTCAATACAAATATCCATGGAGAAAAGTGCACACGTTCTAAGTGTACAGCCCGATGGATCTCAGCTCACTGAACGTGCCCATGCCCATCTAAACAGTGACTTGAGCCTCCATCAAGAACCATGATATTAACTCCAAGTCCTCTTGTGCCTGCTCCAGCCACCACTTCCCAATAGGATAAAAAGACTTGTGGCTATTTTTGAACTTTATGTACATAAAGTCATACTAAATGTGTTTTTTCATATCTGATTTCTTTTACTCAACATTATGTTTGGGAAATTCATTAATTTCTTCACTTTTATGCTTCCTCCTTCATTTTTATGCTTCTCATTTTTTTCTTCTCTCTTCTCTGATAAACACTTGGATTTTATCTGTCACCTACTTGATTCGGTCATGACACTCATGGCATATACGTAGTATAGAGTGACTCGAAGCCATGTCCTCATGGTGGCTTTGATGGCTGAGGTTGTCCCTGATCTATCTCCTCTGCAGTTATCTGGGGAGAACTGAAAGCTAAGAAGAGAAAGGAGGAAAAGACATGCTCAGCTCTCCTCTGCCTTGTGGCATCTTTTCCTTCAACACTCCCCTTTTCAGGTCAGGCATAGT
Organism: Pan troglodytes; assembly: GCF_028858775.2. Lineage (NCBI taxonomy): Eukaryota > Metazoa > Chordata > Mammalia > Primates > Hominidae > Pan > Pan troglodytes. The sequence goes on from NC_072415.2 coordinate 64,494,766, forward strand.
GGCTCACGCCTGTAATCCCAGCTACTCGGGAGGCTAAGGCAGGAGAATCACCTGAGCTCAGGAGTTTGAGAACAGCCTGGGCAACATAGTGAGACCCTGTCTCAAATAAAAACCCAAGCAAACAACAACAAAACCTCCAAACCAGTGCCTAACACTCTCCTTTTTACTATAACCCAACCTCTCAAGTGGGAGGAGTTTGTAGATACCAGCTGCACCGGCTATGTCAAACTCCATGGCAACTTTTCCCAAGCAGGAGAGAAGGAGAAGTAGAGGAGGGAATTCTGGAACAGATTACTAGCTTTCATAAACGGATAATTTGCTTAGGTGATAATTTGTTCATGATTTTCCCCCCTCTTCTGGTGAGTTTGACCATATTAATACTTTATGAAATATATCACTAAATTTAACTTTAGCAACGTGTTATATGGTTTGAGAGAGAAAGAAAGAGAGAGAAAGCGATTTAAACTGCATAGGCACATAGCATAGATGAAGCAGTCCAAGGGCTCTGATCAATTCAAGTTTGGGCAATTTTATGAAGATTTCTTTATTCCAAGACAATTTGTGGTACACAGTTGATATTAGTAGCTCTGTAATTTTTGTCATGTTTTTGTGAAATACTAGTCAAATTCATTATTTTCATGCACTATTCAAAAGCTAATAGCTCTCTGAATTTGTCAACTTCAATTCCTAATGCAGTATCAAGAAAATTAATAGGATGTCTAACCACTCTTTCAACATACTCTTCTGGCCTTAAAGGTGAAGAATATTTATCAGAATGCAGTCAACTTAGATTTTTAAGTTACAGTCAAAGCGGTTATGAAAGAAAGTATTTATAAGAGAAATATGCATTCTTTTCTGAATACTTCTTTGTATGTTACAATTGACATTTGCAGCACTGGGAAAAATTTTAGACTGAAGCTGGATATTGGAGGAAGTGGGAGGAAACAGTTATGGCTGTTGTGATTTTAGATGCTACGGAAGATATAGAGCTTCCTGTAACTGCAGTGACAGCAGGAAGGGGAGTCAGGGTGGTGGAGTATGGACTAGGGGCTGGTGAATCCTCTGGAAAGTTTCCTCTTAGGCTACTTGACGCTGGTTATCTTTCTGGGAAAGTCACTCTAGACATGATGGCTCATTCAGAGAGGCCCCTTCCGTGCTCCTCTTCGTGGGGTATGAGAACTATTCTGACTTACAACATAAAATGTTGAAAAACCTGTATATACAGGCACTAAAAATTCCCCAAACCCAACATATAAAGGACACAGGGAATCAGAAACTTCATTCTAAAGGACTTAAGAGTAGAAGATGTGTAGAAAATTTGACTTTAGGTATTTTGGGACAGACACTGATTAAGGGCAACTTGATCTGCATGATGAATTTCAAGTAGGACTGGGGCTTCATCAGTCATGTATCCACAATAGTCATATAGGAAATTCGTATGGACTTGAATTACTAGCTGAAACTCTTCCCTAAAGTGTCTTTGTTTAAAGGAGAGAAAAACCACTGTTCACTAAGTGTCCCAGCCAGATTACTCTGTCACTTGCTACAGCATCTCAGTGTCTGGAATTCCACATGGCTTCCTGCTTGTAGTAAACCACTTCCTTTGCGAGTACGTCTGCTACTGTACTTGTCTGCTACTGTACTCGCAGCGTTCCAGACCCTCACTGTCACTTTGTTACCCTACAACTATATTCAATTTAACAAAAAGGGACCCTCAGAGCTGGGAAGAGACCGTCTGGACCAGCTAGTCCAGGAAGCTCAGGGTGTGTTCCTAACAGTGTCCAAAGCAGACTCCATAGAGTTGGGCTTGGAGAAGGCGTCAGTCAAACTGGGGTGCTCAATGCCTCTACCAGCTTTCACCCTGCCCTGCTCCAAACAAAATGGAAAAGGGCTTGAAACTCAATGACCTAGTCCAATCCCTTCCTTTTTCAGGTGAGAAAACTGGGGCCTGAAAAGCTGCTTTTCTAGATACAAAGCACATGAGAGTGATAACGATGTAACTGCTCTAGAAATTGATATTACCTGGTTAACTGAACCTCTAGTCTCACTGTGGAAGAGAGAGGTAAAAGGTAACACAACTTTGTAAAGCTTTGGTTTCATTTAGAGATTTTAACCTACCTAGAATGTGCTTGCCACCTCTTTTGATTCTCTTCATTATTGGAACACAGCTTCGGAGAGTTGTGCATGCTGTTGCAGGATTTTTTTTTTTTTAAGAGACAGTTTTGCTTTGTCACTCAGGATGAAGTGCTGTGATGCCATCATAGCTCATTGCATCCTCCAACTTCTGAGCTGAAGCCATCCTCCAGCTTCACAGCCTCAGCCTCCCATGCAGCTGGCTCTACAGGCATGCACCACCATGTTTAGCTAATTACAATTTTTTTTTTTTTTAAGAGATGGGTTCTCTCTATGTTGCCCAAACTGGTCTCAAACTTTTGGCCTCAAACAATCATCTTGCTTCAGCCTCCCAAAATGGTGGGATTACAGATTTGAGCCACTGTACTTGGCCAGGAAAGAATTTAATGGCAACTTTCATCTAGTGCTTCTCATGGCAGTGTTAGGCTGAACACTGGATACTATGGTGAAGACTGTTAGTTACTTTAAGCTTACCTTTAGTGCACAGCTCTCCTTTTACATGCCGTAAAGAAAACAATGATGAAATGATGTACATGCCTAATCCACACCACACAGTTCCTGGATGACTTGTGATGACGCTGGAGGTCTTTGCTTTCACTCCTCCACCTGGCTAAGCCCGTCTCTCCCTTAGACCCTCTGTCTAAAACTCTAGACTCTTGTCGGCATTCCCCACTTGACATTTCCACTTGCTTGTCTGATAAACATCTCCAACTCAACAGGAACGAAAGTCAATTTCTAATCTTTTGTTCTAAGACTGTTCTCCCTGAGCATTTTTCATTTTGGTTCCTGGCAATTCTATCCTTCCAAATATCCTATCTATTCTATCCTCAGGTAAAAATCCTTGGAGTCATTTTTGCCTTTTCTCTTTCTCTCACATTTTCTCTCTACTCTGAGCTAATCCTGAATTTGACCAGTTCTTGCTACTGCCACTGTTGCCACCTTGGGCAGAGTTATATCATTTATCTCCTGACTTGCTTCAGAGGCTTCCTAAGTTGCCTTTCTACTTCTGCCTTTGCATCCCACTTTCAGTCTATTTTTAGAAAAGTAGAGGGATCTTTAAGTTAAGTCAGATCATGTCATCTTCTTGTCAAAACCATCCAGTGGCTCCCCATGTCATCCAGAGAGAAACTAGAATCCTACAGGGTCCTATGTGATCTATCTTCTATTCTCTGCCCCTTTCCATGTCCCATCTGTCCATGGCCCACCACAACTCCCTCTCTGACTTCATCTTTACTACTCTTGTTCCTGGTCACTCACTGCTCTCCAGCCACATAAGCCTCTGGGCTGAGCTTCCAATTCCCTTGGCACCCTTGTGTCTTACAGCATTTGCTCTGGTGGTTCCCTCTAGCCAGATTTTGAACCTCCCACACCTTCAGGACTTTGCTCAAATGTCACTTTCTGAATAGTCATCCCAATGAAAATGGATAAATGATTGCCACTCCACACATCATCCCATGCCTCCAGTTTTTGCGTATGGATCTCATAGAAATATTTCTAGATATGGACTAGCTGAGTTCAAGTTATACACATTTAAAATGTTGCTGGCTCTTGCCAAACTACCATCCAGAGAGTCTTTACCAGTTTACATTTTCACCAAGAGCACATTAATTTCCTTACTCCAAACCCTTAATCATACTCTGAATTATCATTTAAAGCCATATTTGCCAATCCCGTAGTCAAAGAATAATAAATTATTATTGTTTTAATTGTAGATGCCTTAGATTACTGTTGAGGATGATCATCTTTTTACATCTTTATTCATAATTTGTGATTTGTGCTTCTATAAATGATCACTTGTCTATTTTTCTTTTTTAAAATTGTCAAATTATTAAAGCTCTTTAAGAATTAACCATTTGTTAGTATTGCACATTGTACCTGGTTTACCTTTTATCTTTTTTATGGTGATTTCCTGATTATGCAAAAGTTTTAGATATTTAGATGTCAACTAGGTCAATCTTTTCTTCCTTTTTTTTGAGACAGAGTCTCACTCTGTTGTCCAGGTTAAAGTGCAGTGGTGCTATCTCGGTTCACTGCAACCTCCACCTCCCAGTTCAAGTGAACCTTGAACGCCTCAGCCTCCCAAGTATCTGGGATTACAAGTGTGTGCCACCACGCCCAGCTAATTTTTGTATTTTTAGTAGAGATGGGGTTTCACCATGTTGGCCAGGCTGGTCTTGAACTCCTGGCCTCAAGTGATTCACCCACCTCAGCCTCCCAAAATGCTGGGATTACAGGTGTGAGCCACTGTTCCTGGCCTTAACCTTTTCTTATGTGGGATCTAGTTTTCTTGTCTTGCTTAGAAAAGTGTCTGCAGTCCCACATATGAATAGTCACTCATATTTTATTCTAAGATGTTTATGATTTTATCAGTACATTAACATACAGAATTTGCAGTTTATTTAGATTTAGTATGCCTGATTGATTAGAAAAATGGCTACAATTCTGCACGCTTTTGAGTATGAACCCCCATTTGCAATGTGACTTTGCTGTTCTGTTCATCAGGAGGTGGAGTTTGTTTTCCTACGTCTTAAATCTGGGCTGGCCTTGTGACTTGCTTTGACCAATCAAATGTAGTGAGAATGATATTCTGTTAGTCCCAAGACTAGACCTTCAAAGGCCCTTCATGCTCTGCTTGCTCTCTCAGAACCTTACAGTGCCATAGGCATAAGCCTGCTAGGCAGCAAGAGGCATATGACCCTGCTACTCTCATCATTTAGCTGATAGCAAGCCAACTTTTGGAGACATGAGTGAGGCCATCTTAGACCAGCTGGCCCTCAGCCAAGAAGTCAGCTGGACAGTAACTGATGGCAGACCCATGATGAGCCTGGCCAAGTTCAGAGGAGGTTCTCTGCTGAGTCTAGGCCAAACTGATGACCCATAGAAAAGTAAACTAGACAAATGGTGGTGTTTTTATGCTCTGAGGCTTGCCTTATTATGAAGTAGAAGTTAACTGGTATCTGAAGTAGGGAATTTCATTTATTTATCCAAGGGTTAGTCTGTGGTCTAACATCACTACTACATACATAGTTCATCTTTTCTCCATTGATTCAAAATGTTGCTTTTATTTCAAATATATTGATTTGTCTGTCGCTTGTGGTATGGCCTCGCTCAATGATATGTTTCAGTATCTGGAAGGACAAGTCTCATTTCATTACTCTTTTCTCCTACAGTCTTAGCTACTCTTACATTTTTATTCTTCCAGATGAACTTGATATTATTTTTTCAAAAAGGGAATGCTGGGTTTTTGATTGGGGTATAGTATTAAACATATAATTGAAAAAATATTGACATTTAAAAAATATTGAACCATTTCATCTAGAAACACAATATTATGAATCATGTTTTAAGTCACATTTTATATAATTCAGAAGAATTTTATAGTTTTTCTCATGTGGCTTTCTCACATTTCTTATAACATAGTTTATATAAAAATGGATTTTTAAATTTATATTTTATTATTATTTTTGATATTTTGAAAAACCATTAGCTTTAGTATATTAATATTGTAACTGACTACCTTACTGAGCTCTCTAATTGTTTTTAGAAAATATTTAATGTTGATATTTTTAGCTATACACATCATATCATTGCAAATAATGACAATTGTTCCAGGGTATTTTTTTTTTTTTTTTATCAGCTCCTATACAAGGGTGGGGGTGGAAATGTGATTCCTGTGCACATGGGAGGTGAGAAAGGAGAGGAGAGCTCTGCAGCAAGTGCAGAGGAAAGGGCCATACTATTAGTTGGCTTGGTGGATGGTGCATTGCTCAAAACCAGGCAACATCTATTGCTGGGGTTCAGATGTGTCTTTGGGGAAGTCTTCTGTACTAGCAGGCTGGCTACAACTGAAGCCCTATGTCTGTTAGAGGCTGAGAAACCTCTTTGGCATGGAGCTAACAGAGTGTAGCCTCCAACAGGAAAGAGGCTCTCCCCACTTGCTGAGGGAATGCAACATGTCATCCACATGCTGAGGATTCCAGAGATTGCAGAGCAACTTAGACTTCTTCAGGGCTCCAGAGCAGCAGCATGGTGGACAGTGTGCTTCTCAGCAGCGTGGGCTGCCAGGCCTGGAAAATGGGATAGTACCTGGCAGAAGAAGCACTGGTTGCAGGCATAATCATGATACCTAGTGGCAGCAGCAGGGGCTGGAGGATGCAGACCTCCCTGGAAGAAATGGTACAGGTGCTTGTCATGAAGCAGCTCCCAGTGGGCATGGCAGCACTTTATGGCACCAGAGATGGTGGCTGGGGGACTTCATGTGATACCTAACTGAGCTTGCCTGTGTGAATCCATTTGAGGCAGCCCTTGGGTATTCTAAAAAGTATACAAGGGGACTTTGAAGGGCTTGGGGACCTGTGTGGCAGGCAAGTGTAAGAGCCAGCAAAATATGGGGAATGAATATTCCTATAATCCTCTGTACCCATGAGTGAAGGTGTGCCCTAAGCAACATGGGTTACCAAGTGAGGGGATTATTCCCAAATTGGCCATCAGAGCACTAGAAGAACAAGACCATTTGCTACCATCTGTAGGGTTATCTCTTCATTTCAAAGTTGTTTTAGTAGGACAAACACACATACACACACACACTCATACACACACAGAGAAGTAATCTGGGACACAGGGGGTTAAAGAATATTGAACAGGTTTTCTTTCTTACATAGACCCTGTCATACAGGCATACAGGGTCTCTGGTATCCTGACTCATTCAAGTCATGGACATTTGGCTAGGGATTGAGAACCTGTAAGCCATGAAAATTATGCCATGGCTGGTTCAGGTTCTAGGGCTGTAAAAATGACAGTAAGACAGGGCTTAAGTAACTTTCACTTTGGTTTTCTAGTGCATTGCTTTCCTCCCTTTCTCCTTCCTTCCTTTCCTACATTTCTTTCTTCCTTCCTTCCTGGCTTGCATCACCTCCAAATAATTTGAAAACCTATATATTTCCTCTTACATTTATATTTTACATAGAAATATTAAAAATTATAAACTTAAATAATTGCAAATGACACGGTTATCAGATTATTTCATATTACATCTGTGCTTCAAATAAATTTTTTGGAGTTACAGAAGGAAGCTACAAGGAAGGCAGGCATGCAGGAAGGAAGGAAGGAAAACAGGAAGACAATGCATTAGAAAACCAAGTGAAAGTTACCTGTTATGTCTTCATAGAATGTGCCCACCACATAATTAATTGACAAAACCATTCCTCATCGTCAACCCAAACAGCCAAATTAAGCTTTCTTTCTGACAAAAAGTGGCTTCCTTGATGTTTTAAAATTCCATTCAAATGCATTCCTGGGATAACCATCCCACTTCTCAACTCTCATCCTAAAATAGAGGGAAGAAGAGAGAGTACAAGGAATGGGAATACAAACAGGCTGGGAGACTAACCTGAGTTTGTCATTTGGGTGCAATAAGACTTTGCCTCCTCCATATTTTCTATTTCACTGGCTTCGTTTGCCCTCACAGAGCTCTTCCTCAGGGGTCATCCTTTTTCAAATTGCCCATGGCTTTAGTGACCTGGAGGTCTTTCTGGCCTGAGGTGATGCTCCACAGTAAAACTGAAGAAGGCCATGCCATTCTTCTGTGAGGAGGGAGAGGAGGATTGTAACAGGGGCGGTGACAGAGGGGACCCTGCCTCACCATCAGAGGCTGTGCCGGGACAATCACTTTTAAGAAAAGACACGGATGTCGAGGACCCGGACCTTGATTCCTTCCACAGTGTCCAGCCCATGTATTCCCCTCACAGCCTTTGTGTGCACCAGAATCTTATGTCAATTAAAAGACCGATAGGGAACTAGCAAGAATGTAATGGAAAGGAGACAGCTCTGATTAAGTCATGGATAGTGCAGAGGGCCTTCGTTCTTCCCCCGGGAGGCACTCCTAAATTCAAAGCCCAATTTTGGTGTCTCAGCAGCCCACAGGGAAAGAGATCTGCCACGTGAGGAGCCTACAGCCGGAGCTCATTTATCTCATCTATTTGTGCCATTTTAAGTGTTGGTCGGCCGGTCAATCGGTCGGACACACATCACCAACACCTGGAAGTTCATCCTTTTACAAAAGAAGGAAGTTCTCGTTGTGCCTGGGTTGCATTCTTCTGCCTGATCCTTCTCTCTGTGCTATTGGGTCTCCCTTACTACCCCAGCCCCCAGGTTTCAGTAAAGAGGCCAGTCTTCACCTACCACAACCCACCCTTGCTAAGCCACTGGCCTCAAGGAGAAAAGTAATCCTCCCCAAGTGCAGTGTCTCCCAGGTAATCTCTTGCCCACATTACACAGAGCTTCTGTGAGTCTTCTCACCTCAGACAGCGAGTCCTTCTCTGGATGTTCCCTGAGCTTTTTCCAATCATAACACTTAGAATGTTGACTTATGCTGACTTTTCTCCCTAAGTCATCAAGATGTTTTATTTCTCCTGCAGAATGGAAACTCTTTGGAGGTGGAGATTTTATTTTTCCTTTTTATTCATTTTTGTTCCCTCTGCAACATCAAGAATGGGGTGTCACACATAGTAGGTGTTCAACAAATATTGGTTGAATTAATAAACTTAGAGGTGACATAATATACACATAAAATAGGAGATGCAACTCAGGCCCCAAGTACAAATTCATATAAAGACAAATATTTACAACGGACGTTTTAAACAGTTATAATGGATGTTATTGGCTCCATGTTATTGACAAAGAATTTCATGGAATCCAAGTGGATGGCCTCGCGTTTTGATGACATTTTGTGGTTAGGATATCAAGCCTGTAACCAGGTCTGAAACTGAAGCCACCCTGTCTCTGGGCGTCAGGTGGCGCTCATACACCACCAGAGAAGTTTTTGCAACTCAGACTGAAGTTTCTGTTTTACAAATGGGATAGCTGTGGCTCTCAGGGAAATTCTGTAAAAAAATAGATTTCATGTGGACTACTGGGCCATAGCTCTAGTCTCCAAAGGGGAATTTAATACACATGCATGAAAACCTTATTATAAAGCACCAAGCTTTATAATAGCTGTATTGAAGGGCAAATCCTCTTTCTGTGAACACAGACACTCTTTTCTTGCTTGGTCTTTGTGCTTTTTAAATAGCTTCCTTACAAAGAAAGAAAGACTAAAGGAAAGAGCAGGGAAAGAAAGCTAAAGAAGCAGAGTATTTTAGACTGGAGAGTTACTGATAATCTACAAAGAAATCCAGGGCAGAAGACTGTGAGTTTGGACAAATTACTTACTCTGGGTTTTTCACACAGGAATGAGGACACTTGATTCAATGTTTTCTGATCTTTAAAGGGAGGTGAATTTTTACACTGTACTGTCAACTCTCATCTCTTTGCTGTGCAAGTATGATTGTGCCTTGATCCCTCTCCTCCTGCCTTCTCTCCTCTCTTATTTCTTGTGTCTAAAGGGGGAGATTAGGGGTAGTTTATCAATCTGCAGGAAGCAAATGGTTAAAGAGAAACAACAGGCTTGGCGATTTACCAATGATAAGACCCTGAGTTAGTGTCCTCCTTAAGCTTCAATTTACTTATTGGTAAGATAGGGTTAAAAATACCTATTTGGAAAGGTTGTTTTTGTAAGTATTGAACAAAATAAGTATACGATGAATCCTTTGCTTTCTTCTACCTTTGAATAGACAACAAATGCAGATGAAGGCTAAGAATTTGAGTCTACAAGCTTCGTGGATTCATTTTCAGTCTTATGATTTCCAAGGCATCATATCTGTTTTGCTTCAATTGAGCTGACTCTTTGGGACATGATTGTCTATCCATTCATTCAGGTATGGAACAAATATTCATTGAGCACCTACTATGCTCCAGGTATTATACTAGGTACTAATAAGAATAAGTCAACAAGAACGAAATCCTTGACCTCATGGAATGCATGTTTTGTAGCAGAAATAAGCAATAAACGAGTACACAGACATATAATGTGTAATTACAAATATTTGCTATGAGGGAAATAAACAGGTGCCATGGTTTTTTAAAAAAGTAACCGTGAGTGGAGGAATACCTCAGATACGATGGCCAGAGAAAGCCTCTCTGTGGGAGGTCAAATCAAAATACAGTGGAAGTGGAGATAAAGTGAACCCTTCCCTGTGGAGTAAGTTGTGAAGCAGACCATGATCTGCTGAAAGATCTTTCTTTTATCATTCTTTTATTTTATTTCATTTTACTTTAAGCTCTGGGATACATGTGCAGAACGTGCAGGCTTGTTACATAGGTATACATGTGCCACGGTGGTTTGCTGTACCTATCAACCCGTCATCTAGGTTTTAGGCCCCACATGCATTAGGTACTTGACTTAATGCTCTCCCTCCCCTTGTCCCCAACCCCCCGACAGGCCCTGGCCCTGGTGTTTGATGTTCCCCTCCCTGTGTCCATGTGTTCTCGTTGTTCAACTCCCACTTCTGAGTGAGAACACGTGGTGTTTGGTTTTCTCTTCATCATTCTTAAATTGCAAATGCAACTATATTTATAACAATGTAATGATACCATCCATTTTTCAGTTTATATTAGCATATTTCTTTGGGAGATTCTATCAAATTTGCCTTCTTAGCCTAACACTTTTTATTCGGCCTGGCCCAGAGTAGGTGCTCAATAAATGCTTGTTAAATGAATAAATGGTTACAACAATCCCCTAATGTAGGCAAGGCAGATACCCTAATGTAAGCAAGGCAGATACCCTAATGTAAGCAAGGCAGATATTATTGACCCATTGCAGAAATATTAAATCTCTGAATTATAGGGACAAGTCATATGGTTCACACGGGAGTGGAGTGAGAACAAGATTTTTGATTTTTTTTGAAAAATGTTTACTCCAGTGTTCTTTTATTTTCATCTTTGGAACCAAAGTCTCATCCTTATGTTTGTGGGAGTTCTCTTTCCTATATAAGAATTTCTGGGTGAGATACAGTGTAAATATCTGACAGAAAGTCTGTGTAATCTTGAACAGAATGAATTGTTTTTAAGTAACACTGGCATTAATCTGAGTGGGGTGATCCACACCACTTACACTCCACCCATAACATTCTGGACAGGCTTATACCTGCCTATTGCTGATTGTTGGCCATGTTTCACAAGCCAATGATTAGCTCCAAAATTGTAATGCTTCTATGAGTTGCTATTGAAGAATGGCTCCAATATTCCTGAGGAAGATGTAGTGGCAGCATCATACATAGTGTAGAAAATCAATCAATTTTAGCAGTAAAGGATGGATTCCTTCAAATTCCTGTCTATATTCACCTCTCCTTTGTAAACATTTTTTTTTTTTTTTGGTATGAGGTAAAGTTCAGAGAGATCTGATGTGTTGGAAGATTAAATAGGTAACTACTGAGATGCTTGAATAGAACTATTTGAAGAGAAGATCTCTGGCCAGGAAAAAAAACCTCTCTTGAGCATTTAGAATGCTACCCTAATGACTTTGTTTCCTCCTTTCGGTGGGATCTTTGTCTTGCAGCCTTTCTCGAAATACAAAATTTGTTAATCAGTCACTGTGCTAGGCTCTGGGAGAGATGCAAAGAAAAATATGTTTCTTCCAAGAAATTTATTCATTCATTTATTCCAGAGTATTTCTTGAACAACACCCTCTATGTCAGAGACTGGACTAGGCTTTAGGGGAGCTAAATAGCTAACATATTTTGAGTGCTTACTATGGGCAGGCACTGACTGTTCAAAGTGTGTTTCATGTGTTAACACATAGTCTCACAATCTCCCTTTATAAACCAGAAAGTGAGGTCCTTTTTCTCCACAATCTCACCAGCATCTATTGTTTCTTGACTTTTTAATAATTGCAGTTCTGACTGGTGTGAGATGGTATCTCATTGCGGTTTTGGTTTGCATTTTTCTAATGATCATGTTGAGCTTTTTTTCACATGTTTGTTGGCTGCGTTAATGTCTTCTTTTGAGAAGTGTCTGTTCATGTCCATTGCCCACTTTTTAATGGGGTTGTTTGTTTCTTGGAAATTTGTTTCAGTTCCTTGTGGATTCTGGATATTAGACCTTTGTCAGATGGATAGATTGCAAAATTTTTTCCCAATTTGTAGGTTGCCTGTTCACTCTGATGATAGTTTCTTTTGCTGTGTAGAAGCTCTTTAATTTAATTAGATCCCATTTGTCAATTTTTGCTTTTGTTGCAATTGCTTTTGGCGATTAGGTCATGAAATTTTTGCCCGTGCCTATGTCCTGAATGGTATTGGCTAGATTTTCTTCTAGAGTTTTTATAGTTTTGGGTTTTACATTTAAGTCTTTAATCCATTATGAGTTAATTTTTGTTTAAGGTATAAGGAAGGTGTCCAGTTTCAATTTTCTGCATATGGCTAGCCAGTTCTCCCAGCACCATTTATTAAATAGGGAATCTTTTCCCCATTGCTTGTTTTTGTCAGCTTTTTCAAAGATCAGAAGGTTGTAGATGTGCGGTCTTATTTCTGAGTTCTCTATTCTGTTTCATTTGTCTATGTGTTTGTTTTTGTACCAGTACCATGCTGTTTTGGTTACTGTAGTGTTGTAGTATAGTTTAAAGTCTGGTAGCATGATGCCTCCAACTTTGTTCTCTTTGAGTAGGATTGTCTTGGCTATATGAGCTTTTTTGCTTCCATACGAATTTTAAAACAGTTTCTTCTAATTGTGTGAAGAATGTCAATAGTAGTTTAATGGGAATAGCATTGAATCTATAAATTAATTTGGGCAGTATGGCTATTTCATGATATTGATTCTTCCTATCCATGAGCATGTAATGTTTTTCCATTTGTTTGTGTCCTCTCCAATTGCTTTGAGGTGTGGTTTGTAGTTCTCCTTGAAGAGGTCCTTCACTTCCCTTGTTAGCTGTATTCCTAGGTATTTTATTCTCTTTGTAGCAATTGTGAATGGGTATCTCCACTTTTTTCTAGGTTTCAATTGTTATTGAAACTCATAGCTGAGGGTGAATTATTTTTGACATTACATTGAATACTGTGATTTTAAATCTAAAATTTAATAATATGAATATTACTACTATTACTACTAGTACACATAGCTAACACTTGTCAAGAACTTACTATATTGCCAGGCACTATTCTAAGTTCTTTACATAAATTGACTCATGCATTGAAAACATCAATTACCATCAATGTGCAGAGTAGTAATTTATATCTTCCCATGAAGTCAGGCTTCTAATGAATGCAGATGTCTCTTGTCTTCCCCTTGGGTTGTTTTTGGGACATAAAATACAGGTATTATAGTTGTTACGGGTTAAATAATGTCCCCTCAAAATGTTTACATTGAAGTCCTAGCTCCCAGTACCTGAGAATGTAACCTTATTTGGAAATAGAGTAGTTGCAGAGAGAATTAGTTAAGATGAGATCAGACTTGAGTGGGGAGAGGGAAGTTAATTCAATATGACTGTGTCTTTATAAAAAGGGGACATTTGGACACAGGCACACAGGGAGAACATCATGTGAACATGAAAGCAGAGATAGGGCGATGTTTCCATAAGGCAAGGAACGCCAGTGGCCTGCTAACCATGGGAAGCTAGGGCAGAGGCATGGAACAGATTCTTCCTCATGGCCCTCAGAGAAAACCGTTTCTTCTGACACCTTGTCTTGAACTTCCAGCCTCCGGAACTGTGAGACAATAAATTTCATTTGTTTGAGCTACTTAGTTTGTGGTAATTTGTTCTGGAAGACCTAGCAAAATAATACAATCGCTTACAAAATGTAGATGACTAGCAAAATATACTAGATAAGCAATTCCTTGAATTACTTATTTTTGATGACCCAAGTCTTACTTAGCACATAAATGACTGAGAAATAAATTAATGAATATTACTTTAGTAAAGGCAACAAAATAACAGCATCACGATGGGCTTTAAAATGGCAGGGGAAACAGCTATGAGTATGCAGCTAGAACTACCTGCTGTTAGGGAGGGAACTATTCCTGTCATGAAAAAATTTAAAGTACATGCTATTGGCTTCGCACATGATTGCAAATGTCAAAATTCCATTAATTTGATTTTTAAAGTTTAAGGTATTCTGCCATTTGGTTACCCAGTATATGAATAGAATGACATTTATTCTACTTGGCTCTCTGTAAGCTACACATGCACATTTGTTTGAAGGGTATCATTTATCCCTTTAATGAGTATTTTGGGAGCACACCATGTTGGATTAAATAGGATGTGTGATCAGAAGGAAAAGAACATACTCTGAAACTTTAGACTCTAATGGAAGACAGACCTAACGAACATGAATGTCTTAAGTTACAGTGAAAAACAGTGTGGGATTAAGTGGCAATGAGTGACAAGACAGTACATCTATAGACTTCAGAGAATGGAGAGAAAGAGCAGATAAGGCCTTGTGAAGGAGGTAAAATTCTGTTTAGACTTTGCAGGGAGGGGAAAAGAAGGGCCTTTTAGACGAGTGGAGGGAAACTGTGACCCAAGGCAGGAATGAATAAGGTCTGTATTTTGAGGAAAAGTAATGATTTTCTCTTAGCTGGAGTGGGAAATTTTTTTAAAAGGCTATATATTCAGCACCTACTATATGCCAGGCATTCTACCAAGTATTATTTAACTTAATTCATAAAATAGCCTTGGAAATTAGCTGTTACTAACTCCATTTCCAAATGGGGGAAATCCTGGCTAAGAAAGGACAAGTCACTTGCCCACGGTCATGTGCTGGCCAGTGGTAGAGTAGATGCTTAACCTCAAATCTGTCCCATGTCCCTCACGTGGGTTTGTGTGCTGACCCATCTCCTCCCATCTCAATTTGTCCAAGTTTAGATATAATCCAAGTGGACATACACGTCCAAGAAAGATTTCTCTTCCTTCAGTCTATTTAGGGAAAGGTGGGTTTATACCTTTATTTTCCTGAGCTATTTCTTGGTGTCACATGTTCCTATCTCTGGGAACATGAGACCCAGATTGGCTCTGGGTCTCTGCTTGTTTCATAGGTGACCGCTGTGTGGACCCTATGGCCATTGTCCTCATGATATGATGCTGCTACTATAATGTTGGCATCAGTGAAATGGTGATGTTGAGAAGAACACAGTATCTTTTACTACTCTGTTGTGTAATTCTGTACCACACCACCAATACAAAACATTACTGAGGGAATTAACTGGAGGTTATATTCATTAGGATATAGGTTTAGCTATGGAAACAGAGAACCAACATTTGTAATGGGTTAAATAAAGCGGAAGTTTGTTTCTCTGCCATGTAAGAGTCTGAGCTGTTATGGTGGTGCTTCTTCATGACAGGGACAGAGAAACTTCCACCTTGTTGTTCTACTACTGCAAGGCAGCTGCATGCAAGATCCAAGATGGTAAACCATTGTGTCTACATCCTATTAAGGTCTTTCTAAGGACATGGCCTGGAAGTTGAGCACATTGCTTTCACAATCAATCTATTGGCCACAACTTAGTCACTTGGCCCCATCCAGCTGCAAGGGAGGCTGCTGTCTATATTCTGGGCAGCCAAGAAGCCAGGTAGAGCTCAAAGGCTCCCTGACTATGGAAAGAGGAGAATGAATATTGGGGGATAGTTAGCAATCACTGCTATAGAAGGAATTCTAAAAACAGAGAAAACTATGAAACTTAGATGACAAATATGGCCATCTCCAGAGTCTAGTAAAAGAGATAAAATTATTTAAATCCATTTGTGAAGATATTCTATCCTATAAAAGACATTGTTCAGTTACAGTATTTCCTATTTCAGATGTGCCTTTTTCTTTTAGAGAGAGATGAAAAGATAGAGGATGGGGTTGGGGGGAAAGAGAGAGAGAGAGAAAGACAGAGAGAGAGAGACATCCAAAGGTACATCTTCAGTCTTTTTTTTTTTTTTTTTGAGAGAGAGAGAAGATTTTGCTCTCCCACCGAGGCTGGAGTACAGTGGTGCAATCATAGCACCTTGATCTCCCAGGCTCAAGCAATCCTCCTGCTTCAGCTTGTCAAGTAGCTGGGACCACAGGTGTGCACAGCCATGCCTGGCTAAGTTTTATTTTTATTTTTTGTAGAGACAGGATCTCATGTTGTCCAGGCTGCTCTCGTGCTCTCAGGCTCAAGCATTCCTCCCATCTTGGCCACCAAATGTTGTGATTACAGGCATAAGCCACCAAGTTTAGTCTCATCTCTAGTCTTTTAAAGGAAACTATATCCTCTTCTCACTCTTGGATCTCTCCCCGAGAACTATTCTTAGACACAGTAACATGCAACTGCACCTTTGAAAATTCTGAGTTATCCTATCTAGAGCTGGCCACAAGAGACATAAAGCAGAAAACCCCAGGGTCACCTCTGGTTGACGTGAAGTTATGTTGCTTCATTCTCTTGTGTACCATGTGGGTGGTTAATGGAATACGTGTGTGTATGCACACCCACAGATACACACTCATATCCCACTCACTGGGACGATAGTTATCTTAGAGTTGATGCAGTCTAAGTCCAAATTAATGAAGAAAACACTTTTTAAGTGTATAATCTGCACAGATATGCAACCCACAGTGTGGAGAGGGCTTGATGCTCTACATGGAGCAGTGTGAATTTCTTCTTGATTACAGGAGATCTATTCTTCTTTACAAACATCAGAGCCATCCGCCACTAAGAACTGCTCTTCAGCTATTCAAAGAAGCATTGAAATTCCACTTTTTTTCCCTTTGGCTCAGATAAAAGTTTCACTAAAACTATGCTTCTGTCTTTCCAAACGAATCTATGAAGTTCACAATATAACAAAATATGAACATGTGTTTGCCTCTTTTCAAGGTAAACCCTAGTGTTTGTGAAGGTGTGGTAGTTAGAGTTTTACTTCTAATTACATTTGGTTAAAAACTCCTTTACAGTTTTTTAAGTAAATTTACACATTTCCTTAAAAATGCGAGACTTCTCTGAATTTGATCATCCTGTGATGAAGGTAAGTTTTTCTGGTGTGCTGAGTTTTCTTTGGCATGTCTCTTCTGTCTGGCTGTGCCTCCTTTGATTCCTAGCTCTACTTTAATTCAGGATGCATTGCATCCTTTCTGTTGCTAAATACAGGCACATGTCACTCAATAATGAGGAGAAATGTGTCATCAGGTAATTTCTGTGCAAACATCATTGTGTACTTAGGCAAATCTGGATGGTCTAGCCTGCTATACACCTAGGCTATATGGTATAGCCTATTTCTCCTAGGCTACAAATCTGTAAGTATTGTCACTTATTGAATACTGTATGCAATTGTAACACAATGGCAAGTACTTGTGTATCTAAACATATCTCAACACGGAAATGGTCCAGTAAAAATATGGTATAAAGGATAGAAATGGTACACTCTGGGCACTTATATGTATAGAGCATTTATCATGAATGGAGCTTGTGAGATTATAAGTTGTGAGTCAGTGTATTGGTCTGTTCTTATGCTGCTATAAAGAACTACTTGAGACTGGGTAATTTCTGAAGAAAAGAGGTTTAGTTGACTCATGACTGGGAGGCCTCAGGAAACTTACAATCATGGTGGAAGGTGAAGGGGAAGCAAGCACCTTCTTCACATGGTGGCAGGAGAGAGAGAGAGGAGGGGGGAGTGCCACACACTTTCAAACAACCAGATCTCATGAGAACTGACTCACTATCATGAGAACAGCAAGGGACAAATATGCCCCCATGATCCGATCACCTCCCACCATGCCCCTTCTCCAATTTGACATGAGATTTGGGCAGGGACATAAATCCAAACCATATCAGTCAGGGAGTGAGTGGTGAGTGAATGTGAAGGCCTCAGACATCACTCTACGCTAATGTAGACTTTGTAATCACTGTACACTTAGGCTACACTAAGTTTATAAAAAATTTCTTTCTTCAATAATATATTAACCTTAGTTTACTGTCACTTTCTTACTTTATAAGCTTTTTAGTTTTAGAAAACTTTTTTACTCTCTTGGTAATAACACTTAAAACACAAACACATACAGCTGTACAAAAATATTTTATTTCTTTATATCTTTGTAAGCTTTTTTGTATTTTAAAATTTCTTTATTTATTTTTTACCATTTAAACTTTTTTGTTAAAAACAAAGACACAACACACACTTAGTCTAGGCCTACACAGGGTCAGGATCATTAATATCACTGTTTCCCACCTCCACATCTTGTTCCACTGGAAGATCTTCAGGGGCAATAGCATGGATGGAGCTGTCATCTCCTATGATAACAAGGCCTTCTGGTATCTCTCCTGAAGGACCTGCCTGAAGCTGTTTTATAGTGTTTTTTTTTATGAGTAGGAGTGCATTCTAAAATAACAATTAAAAGTATAGTAAATATATAAACCAGTAACATAGTCACTTATTATCATTATTAATGATTCTATATTGCACATAACTGTATGTGCTAGACTTTTATGTGACTGGCAGTGCAGTAGGTTTGTTTACATCAGCATCACCACAAACAGGTGAGTAATGTGTTACAGTACAACATTAGGATGGCTATGACATCACCAGGCAATAGGAGCTCTTCAGCTCCATTATAATCTTATGGAAATACTGTCATGTATACTATTCTGTCATTGACCAAAATGTCATTATGTGTCACATGACTGTAGTTATTTTTAACTGAAGAATTGTCTTTTCCCAAGAGCTCTGTTCTTCAACAGTTCCTCTCCAAAATCAAAACAAGACAGAAATGTTACATGGAAACACTAAATTTGTAAGTGAGAACCATTAGGGTGAATAGCTTTTATTTTTTCTTTCCTTCTACTTGTCTCCTTGCATCTTTCTTTCTAAGCAAATGAGACATTTGATTACAATGAAGTTCTCAGAACTTAAGGATCATTTAGGTCTCAAAGATCACTTTATGTTACCAAAAATTACAAGTTGAACAGACATAATAGAAGAGTGTTACAAAGGCAGATAAAGTGGTTTTTTTATTCACAGCATCAGCTATTTCCTTTTCAGAAGCTAATTAGAAGTAAATGTCAACCCAGCCTAGTTCCTGGTCGTAGGTCATGAGTCTCCACATGGTGGATCTCAAACTTGACTATAAAAATGCCAGTGTCTGAGTCTCACTCCCAGGGATTCTAAGTTAATTGTCCTCGAACATGGCCTGGGTCTTATGATTTAACAGGTGATTTCAGTGTGCAGCCACTGTTGGAAATCTGCTCTCAACCTTTTCACAGAGCTATTTCTGATAGGATGCCATTCTGAGCAATGATCTATTTAAATTTTGTTCTAAAGCACTATATCTGGCTGGTAGAGAGAATAAGTTGATGAGCTGCATTGAGGATCAGGTAGAATGTAATTCTACCTGATATAGAATTTATATCTATATAAAGTGGAGATTCTAAATCCTCTGGATCCAAAATAAAGTAAGGTCCATGTGAAGCAAGACACGTGTCATTGTGGGGATAGTAGACAAAGGTGACTGAGCTGGGCAGGAGTCAGTGAGTATACAGATGCAGGCAGGAGAGGGTGAGGGGTAGGCTTTGCTATTCTAGCCTTTGGAGTCAAAATTCTGACCATAAAGATTTAAATTTACTGTGTGCTTTGGGAAAGTGCACAGGAAAGGAGGAATCCCAGGCACTGGGTAGAGTTAGGATTCCTTTCTCTAAAGTGTCCGTGTTTCAGAGTTGCTTGGCTGGGGCTGAGGCAAGGCAGGCTGGACCCACTCTGCCTCTCCTCATGACCTCTTTTCTATGTGCTTTCCCACCTGGGGACCAAGGACAATTCTTACTCAGCCTAGGGGGCATTTAGATTTGACCTGGCCTTTTAAATTCTCCTAAATCAATTTTACATCCTTACCACCTGGTTCTGTTCACCTCTGAAATCCAGGGGTTTTAGAAGGCAGTTTTTAAAATGAGACAGATAGAAGAAATGGATGAATAGGAGAGGGAATTCAAATTGGTCACGTTTAGCCTGTTAAAATTTGGAGACATGGAGCCAGCTGGTGATGCTTGGATGAATAGCATTGGTATTGCCCTAGTTTATTCCTCAAAGGTATTTTTGCGCTTTGTAGGCGTTTATTTGGTGTTTTCTTTTTTTCTTTTCTTTTTTTTTTCTTTTGAGACGGAGTCTCACTCTGTTGCCAGGCTGGAGTGCAGTGGCATGATGTTGGCTCACTGCAACCTCTGCCTCCCAAGTTCAAGCAATTCTCCTGCCTCAGCGTCCAGAGTAGCTGGGACTACAGGCACACACCACCATGCTCAGCTAATTTTTTTTTTTTTAAGTAGAGATGGGGGTTTTACCATGTTGGCCAGGATAGTCTCTATCTCTTGACCTTGTGATCTGCCCACCTCAGCATCCCAAAGTGCTAGGATTACAGGTGTGAGCCACTGTGCCCAGCCTGGTGTTTTGTTTTGTTTTTTTTTCTGTTTTGCATCGACTTGCTCTTCAATGATTTCATGTATAGCCAGATAGAATAACATTAAACAATTACGTTTTGGCTCATTTTACATTTCTGTCCTATAATAATTTGTTTTAATGGGCCATTCATTTTTCATGCATATGTAAGGCAAACTCTGAATTTTGCCTTTCTTTAGTTTTTTTCTGCTAATCACTGGAGGCAATGGTGTATAAAATTTATATTTGCCTTGGAGTCTTGTAATTAAGGGTTCAAATCATTCTTTTTTGAAAATTATTTAAGATCTCTGAGTCTCAGTTTTTCTTTTTAGAAATTGGGAAAGACTAATCTTTGTAAGATTGACTTTGCTGTTTTAAAAATCACTAATATATATATTTTTAACTTCATAATGCTGGAACAATTTGGGCAACAAAATAAATAAAACAATGTTGGATTATAACCCAAAGTATAAAAAAAATCAATACTGATATAAGTAAATGATCAACTAAAAAATAAATGGCATGAGAATAGACAAATCTGAGCAAAATAATTGCAAATAATTCCAAGGTGTAGTTCATTTTTCAATACTAGGTCAAAGCTTAGTGCCTAAAGGTAAACAAGCAGACATTAATGACAAAGAAATCCAGTAGTACCTCCTAAAGAAGTCTTAACATTAGTCTAATGGTAACGAGTTAAACATTGGAGAAGTTAAGGAGGTTGGAGAGAGATAATCTTCAAAAAGCTACTAATACGATGTCGATAACTTTCTGTCTTTGAAAACTTTGGAGCCCTTGTCGTTCTTCCTATTTAAGTGATTTTTAAGCTTGCTAGTTCGTAATATAGAGTTCTGATGATCCCTTACAGTTCTTTTACTTTTATTTTTTCTCCTCACTCAGAAAAAGGAAGCTGCAGTGGTTATGTTTTGCTGATGTCTAGGATAATAGGCTTTGAAAGTTTCATTCTTTCTTTTTCTTTCCATCTTTACCTCTTCTCTGGACCCCTGATCCCACCAAATATTATTTTATTGGTACTCAAAAATGTATCTTTAGTGAAAGACAAATATTTTTGGAAAAGTTTAAAAAATCTGTTTCTTATTCTCCAAGGGATGTTTCTATTTCCCCTTTGGTGAGCCTTGGAAGAGATGGATAAATGTGAAAGTGTGAAGGCTCAGGGAGCATCTGAAAGGACACTGGGTGTGTCAGGGATTTCTACTTTTGTTAAGCAAGGCTCAGCCATGATGGCATCACCTACTTCCCTCCCAGAAGAAAGATTATGGTTTATCCAGCAGCTTTGCACCATGTCTGCAGGGCCTGTTGGAAGTTTATGTTTGAGTAATGCTTCTTAATGCATGCTTTCAACTGTGCTTGACTTTACAGTTTTGAGGAGTCGGTCTTGTTAAATCTTGTCTCATGTGAAATGATGTTGTGACAATGCCTTACTCATTTCAAAGACCTTTGTAGTGTGGCAGAATTAATACTGAAATATTATCTGGTCCTATTTTCATGGCTCAGGGATTTTTGTGGGATGGAAAAGAGAAGCAGCCCTACCTTTCTTTCTCTTCTTTCCTTTTGTTCATAAAGATTTGAGGATTTAAGAGCTAATGGAAATGTCCTACCAGGAAAAAGGAAATGGACAAGGTCTTCGAGAGTCTGGAGAAAGCTAGGAGGAAGATTCTTCCCAGACTGATAAGAAGGGAGGTTTGAGTGTTCCATGGGAAGTGGGAGTGAAGGCATTATGTCAGGGCAATGACTGGGGAGGTGGGAAGATTCTAGTCATTCCCATTTTTCTAGTGCCAGAAAAATGGCACCTAGGGGAGGAGAGACCTTGGACACAGGGATTTCTGGACCAACAGAAGATCCCTAATCTCTGGAGATGGCATAGAGGCCAGAGTCTCTGGCCTTCCAGGAACACCCTGGGCTTGGAGAATGAGGATGTCAATGGTCATCGAAACAACTTGTTGGCTAGAGGCTCTTCCTACCTTTTCTGCACTCCACATAACCCTAATTGATTCTGCTGCAGCCTGAGAATGGAGGGAGTTCTCATAAGAACTGGGATGAAAATGCAGGCTTGGTGCTATATTAAGTTGATTAAAAAGCAATAAAATGGTAATATTTCTTGAACACCTGTGCTTGTGCACTGAGACTCATATCTGTTACACTAGAATTAATTCATGGCTAATCGATTTGAAGGGAAAATATTGATCTTTCACACCAAAGGCAAATGTCTGAGTAAGTCCCAACAAAATCAGAAACTGCATATAACCTGTATCAAGGGAGATGAGAAGTACAACATGTGAATAAATGTACAGGGTTTGTTTTTCTGTACAAACTCAGCTCAAAAACCCTAGGCAAAGTTTCTTTTAAAGAATATATATGTTAAAATTATAGGGATTTGCAAATCATGTGGCCAAAATTTTGGATGTGAGTGCAGAGGGTAGTCATCAACTTTATTATCTCTTCTATAACTTACTATTTCTTATCTGTTGAAAGAACATTGTGCTGGGAGTCAGGACACTAAATCCCAAACTTTGGCCTTGGACAATCCATTTTACCCCTGAATGTGTAAAATGAGGGTTTTGGCATACCTGAGAGTCCCCTAGTTGTGGAGATCCAGGATTGGAAACTGGTTCTGGGGAATATGTAGTGCAAACAACGGTGGGCTTGCTCTGAGGACATGGGCTCAAAGTTTGGTTTTTATCACTCACTGGCCTTTGTGATCTTTGACAAATTAATTTTCCTCAACTTCAGTTTCCTAAACTGGAAAATGTAGATACTTTTTCAGGTGAATCGATGCAATACTATAGGTGGAAGTGCTTTGTAAATTATCAAGTGCTATACAAAGTTAAGGCCTTACTAACAATCGATCAACAATGCTTTATGAGAGCCTGATATACGGTGGTTGGATTTGAAGGAAAAAAGAGAGAAGTCCTTAAGATATGACTTCAGGCCTTAGTGAACTTTCAGTTCAGAAGGGAATAAGGCAATTAGAGGACAATAAACAATTAGAGAATACTAGCAAAATAAAAATTTTAAGAAAAAGTTTCTTGGGGCGGGACATGAAGAGCTGGGGCCAGATGTTTGCATATTTAAAGAAATTGTGAACTTAAATAAAAGCCAATTACTCACCAAGCCTTCTAAAATCTACAAAACAACCGAGATAGATCTTACTTTTTTTTGTTTTTGTTTCCTCCTCACCGGAACTTAATATATGATAACCATAGGTAGTTCCTATCGAAATCAGAAAATGTGGATGAACTTCTCTAAATGGGAATCTCCATGCCTGTTAAATCCTAGATCAGTAAAGAATCTTATCACTTTTTTCTTCAAAGTAGTCTATCATCAGTGTGTGTTTTAGAAAGAAATGATTGTTAAGTGCTAAGCATCATCATTCTTTATGTAAATTAACCCATTGAATCCTCACAAAGATCTTATAATCGTACTATTATTATCATCAACATCCTGATTTTTTAGAGAGAAAACTGAGGCACAGAGATATTAAATACCAACAGCCAAGCCCAAATTTGAACTTAGGCAGCCTGACTCCAGGGCCTTGCACTTAACCAGTGTCCTATGCTGCCACCAAAACACAGAGTCATCTTTTGTTTCTTAACCTTTGCTTTGCTAACAACAAAATTTATACACTGTCCAGTGTAGAAAACTTAGAGTTCTCAAGGACAATTTTGTTGGGAGAAACATTATTTTATTTCATTGAAAATGAGTGTGTCTGCGACAATGTTTGTTTTTGAAGCAATTAGTGAAAACGATATTCCAGGAAAGCTAGTTAATTTATTTTTTGCTAATAATTCTCAAGAGTGATAATACTGGGATCTTGAGTCCTAAACTCATTCATAAGTAACTAATTAGGAGAAAAAGAGAAAAAGAAAAAGGAAGCAAAGGAGACAAGAGGATGAGGCCTTGAAAACACAGAGTAGAAAAACAACATATGTCAAATTTATTTTAACACAACTCACTCAAATTCAGTGCATATTGTGAACCGTGTTTACCAAGATATTTGAATTTTCAGAGAATTTTCTTTCTTTCTATTAGTACCTTCTTTCAAAAAATATTGTCAGGTATTTATACATTTAGATATCATCTTTAAGGCAAAAATAGCTACCAATGTACTTTAAAATAAATCATTTGTACAGCCAATATGTTGAATAAAAAATATTAGCTTTTTGGGCCAAAAATTTCTATTTATGCTTAATTCTTATTTATTAAAAATGTTACATGTAAGTATAAATCAGTTGAAAAAATACAGAGAGCTGTAGTAAAATGATTACATGAGCAACAATAACAACAATTTACAGTTGTAATGGTTGGGTGTTTTATTTCTCCAGTAAAACCTACACAGCTTCAAACATTTAGGGCACCTTTTGAGGAACAAGGAAGAAGTTAGTGAACACCTAATGGTAATTATATTAAATTGCCAACACACAGTTGGGTGTAATATTGAAAAAAAATTCTAATACTAGGTGGCAAGTTTAGATGGAGAAAAGGGACCTTGCTTAAAGAGAACTAGACAGACATTTCAAAAATTTGAGAAGTTTCACAGTAAAAAGTCCCAGCGTATAATGGCTGTTTACATCTTCCCTCCCTGCCTTCCTTCCCTCCTTCCCTTCAATCCTTCCTGCCTGCCTGCCTTCTCTCTTTCCTTCCTTTCCTTTCTCCTTCTCTCCCCCTTCCTGCCTCCTTTTATCTCTTTCTTTCATTTTTAAACAGCTTTATTGGGATATCATTGACATATAAATATTATATATATATATTTAAAGTACATGACTTGGTGTTTTGATATACATGTACATGGTGGGAGAAGGAAATGGGGAGATGTTGGTCAAAGGGTACAAATGTTCAATTATTCAAGATAAATAAGTTCTGGAGATCTTGAACATGTTAAGATCTCCTGGAACATGTTAAGATCTCCTGAACATGTTAAGATCTCCTGAACTTAATAAAAATTGGCAAATATCCAGCATGGTGACAATAGTTAAAAATGCCATATTGTTTGCTTGAAATTTACTAAGATGATAGATCTTAAGTAAAATCATCTTACCACACACACGTGCAAAGTTGCAAAGTGATAACTACATAGAGGTGATAGACATGTTGAGTAGCTGGAACAGAATGATTCCTTCTTTCTTTCTTTAGCACATATTCATTGAGTGTCTACTCCAGGTATTGCTATAGGCAATAAGGTTCAGTAGTGATCAAAGCAGATCATGTTCCTGCCCTCCTGAGGCTTACATTCTAACATAACACATCTCTAATATTGTTCCATTTCCTTCATTTTTGCTGCCATCCCTCATTAATAAACCTGGGCTATTGTAAATAGACTTCTGACCGGTTCCCTGGACTTCAACTTTCTCCCTCTACTCTGTTTAGCATATTGCCAGCAATTTAATTTTTCTAATATGTTGCTTAGCTAATTTCTTTATATAATGAAAGCCATAATACTATCAACTTTATATGATTATCCTGACACTTAAATGAAACCTACAGGTAGAAAGCACAGTAGATCCTCATTAAATAGTGGCCCATGTTGTCAGCATTGGCTTCTTCCTCTCCACTAGGGAAATGTTAAGCCCCTCATCCATCACTGGAGCTCTCCAAAGTTTTGGTTAGGGTGTGGCATATGACATGTTAGTGCAGTTCTGTTTGGTTTAGAGTTTATAACATAGTTGGGTTCACATATAAAAATAATTCAATCCCCAAAGGGATCATCTTTCATGGGTAATAAGGAGAAAGTATTTTTCTCTAGAATGCTTTTCAGTATTTCAGATTCTGCCTTGTCAGCCTACATCCAGCCTGTCCAGATGTGGGATATCATTATTACAACTAAATTATGATGATAACCTCTACATGTCCATCACCATCACTGGTGGTGATGGTAAGGCCATCGCCATTTTTCTAGATCCCTGACTCAAACCTGTTCTTACCTACTCCTCCCTCACCCTTGCTCTTACAGGTTCCCGCTCAGGGCTGTGTTCCCCATATTGATAAATGGTACTGCTAAGCCTTCACCGGCTGAGTCCAGAAACCTTGGAGTCATGCTTGTTTTTTCCCTCTCTACTATTCCATACTGAGTTCCTAAATTAAGCTTTGAGACTCTAATTTCCACCCAGTCCAATCCTGTCTCCTCTACCCTGGTCCAAAGTGTCATCTTCTCTGCCCTGGGTTACCACAAGAGCCTCCTACCTTGCCATCCTTCTTCCACTTTTGCCCCTAAAGTCTATTCTCATACAGCAGCCACAGTGATTCTTCTGTAACATTAAGTCACTTTAAAAATGAGTCCCCTATTCCCTGAGTGACTTGTCATCACCCTTCAAATTGATACAAACACTTTTACAGAGGCCGTCTCTGACCCAGCTCTCTTTCTACCCCTCTCATCTCTTGCTCACAGCCTTCCAGCCACACTGGCCTTCTTCTTGTTCCCCTGACTCACTGTGCATGCACTCTGCTAAGAGTCTTAACTCCCTATGCTTTAGTTTTCTTTGTACAACAGGGATATTTGTACAATGAAAAGTTTCTTTTTATAGAATACTTGAGAAGATTACATTGGATAAGGCCTGTAAAGTTCTAGGCACTGAACATAGTATATAGTAATTTCTCAATAAATGTTTATGCTTGTTTCTATTCTAATGCTAGTCTCATTTTTTCAATGGTCTAATTGACCTACATATCCCACTAGCAAATCAAATTTAATATTTCCAGTCTGAACTCACAAACATCTTCCCATAAATCAGTTCATTTGATTGGCATTCTTATTCTCATAAGGCCATCACCATTTTTCTAGATCCCTGACCTCAAACCTGTTCTTACCTACTCCTCCCACACCCTTGCTCGTATTCCACCTCTAACCAGTCATCAAGTTCTATTGATTCCATTTCTGAAAATTTCCATCTATCCCTCTCTTTCCTTTCTCAGTGCTGCCACACTAGGCTCTTGTAGTAGATTCCTAATTGGTCATCCTGTTTCTGACCTGTCCTTTCTAAACTATACTGTATTCCACTTTCAGATTCCCACAGCTCAGCATAGCCCTAGTCAAGTCACTTCTGTTCTTGGAAATCTTTGAAGTCTCTCTATTACCTACAGGAGAAAGGCTCTGTTACTTGGTCTGCTATTTAAAGCCTCTGTATCAGTCAGAGTTCTCCAGAAAAACAGAATCAATAGGATACATGTGTGTATATTGTGTGTGTATATCGTGTGTGTGTTTGTATGATGCGTGCGTGTATATATATATAGAGAGAGAGAAAGTGTGTGTGTGTGTATATATATATACACACACACACATATAGTTGGCTATGCACATCCATGAGCTCTGCATCGCAGATTCCACCAAGCACAAATTGAAAATATTTGAGAAAAACAGTAAAAACTAACAATACAACAATAAAAAGTAATACAAATAAAAATAGAGTATCACAACTATTTATATAGCATTTAGATTGTATTAGATATTATAA